>NC_136061.1:320488015-321817880 GCF_964261635.1 Lissotriton helveticus
AACATTCTAAACCTGCATTTACTTCACTATTCTCTGACACTCACGTCACGGTTCTACGGAGTCCATCAGGAGCCAAAAAGGCTCTGTTATTGCAAACTCAAACAATACTACAGGTAGTAGAGTGATATGTTGCTTGATGCCCAGTGGCGCAGCTAGAGCTTTTGCCACTCGGGGCGATCCCTGAGTTTGCAGCCCAGTGCAGGTAAGAGCGGGGGTGCTGGCGACAGTCGACGACAGAGGGGGGATAACGACGGATGACGATGAGAGAGAATACAATAAGAAAAAAAGAAAACTTACCTTGTGCTCGCAGCCGCCCCCAAAAAAGTGCTGCCTGGGCCAGACCGCCCCCTTCAACTCCCATTGCTACGCTACTGTTAATGTCCAAGTTGTTTTCTGGATGCTTGATAATGGGGGGAGGTTGAATTATCCAAGAATTGTGGTGTGGGTATGTTTGATGGAGGTAGTGGTGATGAAATTAACAATTTTATGTTAAACCCTTTTTGGGTCCAAGTGGTCTGTCTATGAAGTTGAAGGGATTGTATGGGGTGAAGAGCATGAGAAGTGTCATATTAGGAGGTTGAATAACTCGAGTTTTGCTGGGTCTCCCACTCATTCTCAACCCAGCAAGATAATATATGACCACCAAAGAACAGGTACATCCTGCTAACTTAGCAACCTATCATTTTCCGACTGTGGCCTCTCAGCTAGCTCTCCAGCCTCTCTTTTCAGAAGAAATTTGAATGTGACGCTATGCCATCACTGTACCCATCTATCTCTAAAAAACTGGAAAAGAGACACAATTTTCTGTACTGAGTAACAGGACTACTCTTCCAAATTCCTCCTCCTACTGCCAGCACAGCTTCATCAGGCACTCAGTCTCATCTACGGAATCCACCAGTGGGAGGGATAAGGGGAGTAGAAGGGAGTGACATAAACATCTTTCCTGAAGGCAGAACCCAACCATCAAGACCCAAGTAAGCATGGGGGATACCTGCACTTGCATTCCATCGGGTAAGTCTCATTGAAAGAATTCCATCAGGTAGATCACAAAGTGAATACATGCAGATGTTTCCCTAGCTTTGAATAAAGAAAATAACAATAAACAGGGCAGCCCTCTGTTGATGACTGATGGAGAGGCGTGTTCAGCCACAACAAAATAGAAGGTTGAGGGGGGGGTAAAATAAAAGGACATTGGGTCCTATGTACAACATATTTTTGTACGCGCATACTGGTTTCGACCTGTTTGCGCATGCAAAAATACCTAAGGGCCATGTATAAACCCTAATTAGCAAGTTGCAATTTATTAGCGACTTGCTAATCAGGATTTGCGACTCGGTATTAGGAAGGGGCGTTTCAAGGAGGTCCCTTCCTAATAGCGAGTCTGAGCCCTATGTATGACTGTTTTGTGCCCACAATTGAGGAAGCCAAACAGTCGTAATTTACCACCTACTTCAAGTAGGTGGCAAAGCATTCGCAAACAGGAAGAGGTCCCCAGGGGACCTCTTCCCCTTTGGGAATGCATCAGAAAATATTTTTTTAGGGCAGGCAGTGGTCCCATGGACCACTGCTTGCCCTTGAAAAATAAAACGAAAACGTTTTTTATTTTTTTTAACGCATCCTGTTTTTCTTTAAGGAAAACGGGCTGCATTTTTGTTTTAAAAACCTGCTTTATTGAAAAGCAGTCCCAGACGTGGAGGTCTGCTGATCCCAGCAGGCCACCTTACCTGGGAGGGCCTGCGATTCCTAATGGTGTCGTAAATTGCAAGTGCCTCATGAATATGCATGAAACTTGCGACCCCATTAGGAATCGCTACGATTGTCTCAGAAACTGTTGTACATTTGCATTAGTGACTCGCAAATTGCGACTCGCAATTGTTCGCAATTTGCGATTCACTAATGCAAATGGTTGTTCATCTGGCCCATTATCCCTTAATAGCCCTCGTCCCTGAAAGAAGACAATTTGCCAGAAGCCCGATATCAGACTTGATAGCTGAGTTTACTAAACCAGAAGGTGCTTTTCCAATACGAAAGCTCACCCAATATTAGTAAAGACTGGTGCAAGGAAGTGGAAGAGTAGGTAAGAGAGATTTGCATTAGCAGAACATTTCATTATGCATACATATTGGTAATAAACAACTCTTCTCGAAAGGTGAATGGGTACTAAATGTTTGTTTATTTTCAAGTACACAACTGAGCACATTTCATTTTAGGCTCAAGAACGCACTGGTGTGAAACATATGACAACCAAACCTCATTTGGAAACAGAGTGGTCCCTGAATATTGGAGGTAAGTTATGAAACTCCATTTTGTATGTACTGTCAATATTAGTATGTTCTCTATTTATATATCCTTAAAATAATTTTTTTCTACAGAATCACAGTTCCAGTTTAGATAAACCATGAATGTATTTGGCCAGAGAGAGCCCATGCAGTATAAGCCCTGTTGTTGCAAGTAAAGCTCTGGTCATGGTCATTAATGGTGGCCAGTTCTAAATTTGAGCCAGTCTTTGTTGGTGGTGAACACCAGCTCTCATTTTAGAGGACTGGGTCCATGGCACATTAATTACTTGCAGGTTGCACTGTAGGACGGCATTTCAGACTCAGTCTAAAGATTTAGTAAAAAACAAACAAACACAAGCTTCTCTTGAGAGACAGTGGGTGGACCGCTTGAAAGATCCTAGGGACGGAGAATCTCCAGCATGTCTCAGAAGACCGGTGCTGGCCTTGCCTGAGCTTCTCTAAGGCTCCTGGAATTTTCCATCTGTGATCTCAACAATTATGCCAGAGTGCTGAATATGTTCCTGTGTAGTGACTTGAGACCCTCAGAACCGTGTTCTGAAGTTGAGAGGGGCACCCTTCAGAGTGCTGATACATACTGCCTTTTCTACCGAAGCTTTATGAAATTCGTGATGATGGACCAAAACATGAGGGTAGGCCACTTCCAATATTTTAATGTGTATGGATCAAAAACTCAGGGAGGAGGCTCCAGCACAATCTAGCCAGCTACCCAACTCTCAACTGGTCCTCACAGTCAGGTCTTCTGAGGTGATAGAAATACATTTCAGGTTACCTGCTTACTTAGTGGTTGGTGAACAGGGCAAGCAAGGGGCTGAAGCTGGATAGCTCTATTCCAACCGGAGAACAGTGCCTAGCAGCATGATCAGAAAGCTGATGAAAGGGGACAAGGCTATTACCATGACTTCCAGCAAGAAGAGAATCTCAGGGGGAATAGGTCTTCTCTGGAGGGCCAGAGCCCAGACATGGGAAAGGATGCGAAGCGTAAGTCAGCACCGCACTATCCACAGTCATGTTCCACATGGAAGAGAAGCCCACTGGGGCTCATTCATATCCAATTGAAAGTGGAGCTCCGCAGATCCACTGAACAGCGGACCATTCCAAGAAACTGCATTTTGAGCAACCACTGTTAGACAACAGAGGCAAGGGAGCCAACAAAACAATGGTTGTCCTGCAGTTCGTGGCCCCTGAGAACTATCTTAAAATTGTCACGGTCCTTGCATACCATCGCTTGGGTGAACTTGCAGAAAGGGGGAAAGTGGTGATGGTTTTGGTGGGCTTTCAAAGGGTCTTCTCATAGAGTACCTTGTGTTGTGACTACTTTCGTTCTGTGATGTCACCAACAAAGACCAGTCTTAGTAATGACTCATTATGTTCCATGCTTGCCAGTTGGTCATTGCCAGGCTGCACGCTATGCTCCAATAAACTCCTCTGCTGTACAGAAGACATGAGATTGATGATCAGTTATATCAGTCTGGGGACGAGCATCCACTTATAAAGTCACGGAGTTACAGTGGAGTGATTACATTGGGCTTGGAAGATGGGGCCAAGGAGTGGTACGATGATGCAAATCAGGAGTGTCTCCGAAGGGAATCCCTTAGAAGAGAGGCTCAGGAGGTGCATGTAATTGTGCAATTTGGCATGACAGCGTAATTTTTGTAATTTCTCTTAGCAAGCATGCAAAAGTACGGAAATTATACAAAATGATGACGGCATAACTGAATTCTTTTCAGGGCCTACCTCAGAGGTAGACCGCTGAGAGGGATGAGATGTGATCTGATGGTAATGAACTGGAGCTGCCTGGTCAGGATTCCATTCCAATGTTCACTGGGTGGCCAGTGACTCAGGCGAGTCTTCAGGTTAATCACCTTGGGACACAGAATCCCCATTGGAGTGATGTATCTCTAGAGTTACCTGAACTCCTTCACTAAAATTTCTCATTCATGTCCTTTAAGTCACACGACCTCGGGAGAGATGTGAAGTAGGTCTTCAAGGGTGGACCCTTCTCAAGAGAACATCCCACTGGGAGAGGCTAGCAATTCCTCCAAAGGGATAACAAAGAACCAGGACACCATTTGATCTAAGGTGGACCAATGCCTGTGGGCCACGGTGGAGGGCAGCAATGTCGAATGTAATTTTAAGGGCTACCAGGGAAAGAGCTTTCAGTGGGTTCAGACTTGGCTTGGAGGGTCCCCCAGCCCTCTGGATTTATGTATTCTTAGAATTCAGGAAGGCCATAGACTTCATCACTCACCACAGTTTGAGAGGACAGTGTTGTGACTGACTTTTTTGTGAGTAAGAAAACTAGGGTATTTCCTGAGTGATTTGGCCAGTGGGGCCGCTCCTAATGGAGTTTGGCTGTCTTGTTCCGGGGCTCCAAGCTCTCACCTAGGTAAGCTCATCAATGATCTCTGAGACAATGTCCTGCCTGTTTGTACAACAGTAGTACCTTGACTGCTGTGCCTTAAAGCAGGTTGCAGCCAGCATCCTAACAAACCCAACACATTAGCATGACACAAAGCATTGCACCACATCACCTATGCTTCACCTAGGGATGATGCGGTGGTAATTGGTGGGCAGTGAGCTGTGACCGACAAGCACAGTGAAGGTAACATATTTACCTACACTCTTTGACAAAAAAAGATTGTTTTTAGGTTTGACAACCACTAATTAGCATACAAATAAGCACCAGAAATTATAGCAAACCGTCGTTGGCCAGATGATGATATCAGAGGAAAATAAAACACAGGGAACTCAGATCAGACGACATTCTATGTGGCTATTGACCCAGATGATATTATGAAAAGTAATTGATCAGAGCAGGGTTTTGATCGTTTTGGCCAAATGAGATAATGTAAAGATTTAGGGCGTGATGCAAGAGTTTGGCAGGCAGAGTCATCCCCCACAAACGTGGGCGAAGACCCTGTTTGCCAAGCTGATCGTCTGTCCATTCCATATTCAGTCAATGAACTGTCTTGTTTCTGGTGGCAGTGCCTCTGCTGGCCCAGCTGTTGGAAACCCTAAATCGACAGGACAGCGGAGTTGGGGGCATCTGTGTAGGCGCATCAGTTTATTTTAGACTGGACGTTGTGATGTATTTTTTTTTTATTTGGGACTGCCAGTACAACCTTTTTGGCGGAAAAGTAGAGGATGTCCTGTCCGCCTTACATATGGTGCATACACATCGAACACTCTGAAAATTGTGGAAGTAGTACTCTGGACACAGCGGCTTGTTCAAGTCTTCCTTTATTCCACCAACAAGTGCAGCACAGCCTTGTTGGCTCCTCACACTCCAGCAGCTAGTCTCCAAGTCCCTACCATTCTAACCTGTAACCATGGCAGCACCAGATATCAAGCAAAACACTTGAGCTGTTGTGGTTCCACCAGTAGTGACCAAGTTACAGCACCTCCCCTCGATTATTTGTTGTTGTGTGAAATAATTGCACACAAATAGATCCTTTAAGCTAAAAATGAAAGCACAATTCAATCCCTCACACAACAGCCGTTGAAGTTCCCTCAAACCACCTACCTTACGGGCAGGGGTGGTTTAGTATTGGGGCACTGGGCAGTGCCCTTGCTGGCAGTGGGTGGTGCCAGTATTAGTGGGTAGTGACGCTGTAATAATAAAAAAAAAAGTTTAGCTCCAGCAATCAATTTTTTATGCATAAGTTAAGGACAGATTATTGAAGGCTTTCGCACTGCCATCGTTTGTGCGTTTTGAACTGAGCCCTCTCCGGTTTCAGAACTAAGGGCCATATGTATGAAGGCAATTTTGCGATCGCAAAGCAGTACCCCTCGTAAGATAAGGAATCGCAAATTTTGCGATTTCCTATTTTGCGATTGCATTTAAGGAATCGCAAATTGCGATTCCTTTAATGCAATGTAAGAAGCACAGAAAAAGTGCAATTTGGACTTAAGGAATCGCAAATTACCACCAACTTCAAGTTGGCGGTAATTTGCGATTTTCTTGAAAAATGCATAAAATTGCATTTTTCAAGGTGCCATGTGACTCACATACATGCCCCATCTGCACCCATGCTCATTTCAGGGGTGTAACAGGGTGTCTTTTTTACACCCTGGCACCCTTGAAATTGCATTTGCAATTTGTGATTCTATAATTAGGAATCGCAAATTGAGAATATGTTTCCATTCATTCCTGTGGGCGAATGAATGGGGAGGTATTCCTTAATTGCGATTCACAATCTGCGATTCACAATTTGCGATTCGCAATTAGGGAATATGTAGGATTCTCAAAATTATTCGCAAATCCTACATACATAGGGTTTTGCGATTCTCAAATAGGGATTCGCAAAAAATCGCTATTTGAGAATCGCAAACGGTACTTTTCATACATATGGCCCCAAATCTTCACCATTTTTTTGCGTCATCAACCGTTACTCAGCAGAGGTAGATATTATCGCGTAACTTACTCTTTGGCGAGGAGGGAAGCTGCAGGCTTGTAATGTGAACTTTTCAAAAGGCTGACTTTAGCTAGTGTACCAGCACTGACCCAGCACCCGCACATCTGCACATGTACCCACGAGCAGCCTCTCAATTACAGGCTTAGAGTCCATATCAACCTAGGTACTTGCCTTTGAAGAGTGCAGGTTTTAAAGAAGCTAAATACTGATCAATACAAGTCATTTGATTGGGAATCGCAGTGTGTGTTAATGTAAGAATTAACAGTACGTCACTTCGTTCATGTTTTGCAGTGGAACCGGAGTTGCAGAATGGTATAGCCATGACTGACATCCACCAAGCCAGGACACAAGCAGACCAGCCAGGGCCCCTAGGTGATCGTCCAGCTGGGTCGTGGCCCACACCAGAGCTGTTCTTCCGTCGTGGACTTGCCCTCGTTGCTGCTGTTGTTTCTTTACTAATCGGAATCTTGATTAAGCTTTGGCTTGCCTAAGACGTGACCTCGGCTAATTGCACCTCAAGGGGACACAAATCAAATGTTATGTCGAAGAAGAAGCAGCGTGAAAGTGGACCCACGCCAGGCACAGGGCTGTGAGTTGTGACTCCTGTCAGTGATAGCAGCCCTTCTGTTTTCCTTACTTCTTGAAAGAAAAAAGGACAACGAGACATTTCCAAAGATCTTGTCAGCATGACTATGAAAGATGAGTTGTGAATTATGGAAATAGTAATGCGAGACTGGAGACCCTTCGGAAACGGAGCTGATCTCAGGAATAAATAGACGTTAAAAAATATCTGGATTATTTACACGTGTGATTTTCTGTGCTTTTTTGACGCTATACATTCAAACACATACATGTGCATTTGAACATTGCTTCACTGCAGGGATGTTGTAGGTTAGGATAATTATAGTGTTAACAGTATTACACAAATATTTCCCTTTTGGGTCCACTGAATTCCTCACCAATCACATCAATATTATTCAATCATGCAGCCACTTATCTCACTTTAATTCTACATGCATTCATAATCCCAAACTTGAATAAGTAAAGTGCCTCAAAATGATACACAATAGCAACACATTTTAATAAACACATCTCATCACATTACATCATAAATGCTCCATCGGCATTAAAGCCCAAGTTATATTTTGTTTAAAAATGAGTGCCTATCTCATACATAGGAATAAAATTGACTGAATGTGTTAATAAAAAGCAACAGAGAGAGCACAACAGACAATACACTCTGTCTTCATTACATGCTAATTTATGGAAATGAGCAACAAGGAAACATGGTTATAAAAGTCAACATCTAATCTATCCATATGTGGCACAGATTTAGCAATATATATGGCATCAACGCGTTTCGGTGGTATAATGCTGGTTTTGACCACCTTCTTCAAGACAAAGAAATATCTTTCACATATGCAAAATCATGATTAAAACCTGTATATAACACACATAAATATTACTTTTAGTATCAACATCTATGATATTCACATCTTCATTTGCAATAATAGTCTGACAGTACATAATAAAATCAAAGAGATCAGGTACTTATCAATGGGCACAGAATATTACATTTCTGTAGAACATCAGAATTTGAAATATGGCATCACCACAAAGGGGCTTGCTAATTTATAGCACTAGCCCACTCAGTAGGCCGGGGGTTCACCAAAATACAAACTTGGGTAACTCTTCTATTGTTCTTACCATCCACTCAGGCACATTATCTTTTTTTAAAATATGTCCTTTCATACTGATGCTTAATACTTTCTCACTCTTTTCCACTCATATCTTTCAATCACAGACTGCAAGCTTAACAACATTTACATATCTCTAACTGGACTCATCACATCAAAGCAAACGCTTTTCAAGTAGAGTTGATTAGACTGCTTTCAAAATCCAATCCAAAGATTAATTGTCCAAAGGTCACAATTTTTTTGCATGGACTCTTTCGTCATCCACTTAGCCAATCTCTATAAAAAAAAAACCAAAAGCGTGATTTCAACCCATCCTTCTTAACCTCTTGTCATAAAGGTAGTGTAAATTACGATTTTGATTACCATGTACGAAACCTTTGCCTTCCTACCTTTTGTTTTTTGAATGGATACTTCTGCACTGTCAAGGTCAGATCCACAATATAATAGATGGCCAACAATGTTTATGGGTCAGTTATTGCACAGCAGGGGGCTAGCACTTCATTGGTCGAACCTCCTAGTGCCTAGAAGTAGATATCGATATAACCTTCCGTCATTATTCCTAAGGCATAATCTTTTTATCATACAGAAGTGACACAACTGTGTCTTCTTCTATCCCTCTGTATCGAACACCACTCCATGGTGGACCCTTTCACATGCAACGTGTCTCAGTCCTCTCTAATCCCTTTTTGCAGCCTAGTGCCAACTCAGACTCCCTTGCACTATGGTGCAAGGGTGCCTGTGTTGTCTGTAGGATTGTTTCTGTGCAGGAAGGGGTCCCTTTCTACACAAAAGCAATCCTATTAGGCGTTTTTCTCTTTCTATGTGTGCTGCAGAATGCAGAACATAGGAAAGAGGAGTAAACAAGGAGAAATAAAATAATTCCTCTTGTTACGCCTCACCTCAAGAAGCGTAAGATGTTGGTGCTTCTCCAGGTTTACATGCTCTTCTTGTACATCCGCGGAAGCGTCAAAATCCATGGGAATGCGTGGGAACACCTACTGCAAAGCCCATTGAACACCTCAGAGCAGAGAGTAAGCCAACACACTGATTTGCGCTCCCTTGCCTTACTCCACATCTATGAGGCCATTCAAAGCCATGCAGTGGTTTTGTGTGGCCTCACAGATATGATTTCAAGGTTTGTGTCATTAAAAGTGACGCTCTGGTGGGGCTAGCAGCTCATAAATATGCCCCGTAATGTGCAGGTTACAAACTTCCATTGTTTAGCAGAAGGAACAATCTGTACAGGCGATGTGCAGGCAGTAGAAGGGATTTTGTAACATTAGATGGAGAACACGAGTACTTCCGAAACTCTTTAGAACCACAACCCAACTTTTGCGAACCACCTACCTTTAACAGACATGAGGCGATGACGATTTTTAAGTGTAACTAAGCATAATGCAGTATGTTATGTTATGTTAGCACTGCTTATATAGCGCATGGCTACCCCAGCAACGGGGCGTCCCAGCGCTGTGAACACACCAGAGAACAGAGCAGCACAGCGGGAGTAGAAGATTTAAATGGTAGAGAACAACCAAGTTTTAATCTGTTTACGAAACAGCATGTGGTTAGAAGTGGTCCGAGCCCCGAGAGGGATCGAGTTCCACACCTTTGGGGCCAGATACTTGAAGAAGCGGCCTCCAGCTCTACTCCTTCGGATCTTAATTGTGCGGGCAAGAGATAGATCTGCCGATCGAAGGGCGCGCGTGGGGGCATAGAAGGAGCAGAGTCCCTGCAAAAGTAGCGCATTTCTCATTTACAGACAGCACATTTTCCATTTAAATGGGCACTAAATTTCCACAAACATTTTACTAATAAAGTTATATAGCTCTCAAATGAAAATGTGCAAAAATCAGGTTTCTGTCAATATTTATCATTTTGTAAGCCCAACATAAAGTGGCCTGTTATATTTTGATCCTATTAAAATCTCTGTTTTCTGCTTACTTCAGAATTACAAAAAATTTGCTTAATTTTTGCTTTCCTAACTGCTGAATACATACACTTACGGGCATCTTTACCAGCTGTATGGTGCAAGGCAGCACAGCAAGTCACCGTGATGCACTGCCCTGTGTCACAGGAAAAGAGCAGTAATGTTTATCCAATACAGCACATTTCTGCTGCTCCGGCAAAGTTTTGGCAGCCTAGCGATAACTCAGGCACCTTTGCATCAAGGGTGCTGTGTTGTAGGTGGGATTGTTTTACTGAGAGGCATTTTCCTCTTCATGTGTGTGCTGAAGAATGCCTGTCTTGGGGAGCCATATCTTTGTGGCTCATTCCCAGGTTTTCAAGTTCTTGTTAATCTGGGATTGTACCAAAAACATGGGAGCTGGTTGGGAACACCCACCGCAACGCCCATGGAATGCCTCCCTTGCACACAGTAAGATAAGGCAGCGATTTGCACTGCCTTGCCGTACTCCAGATTTTTTAAGTCATTCAGAGCCTTGCAAAGTAGCTTTGTGTAGCTACTTAAATCTGACGCAGAGGTTTGAGTCATGCATGACACAAAGCACTCATAAATATGCCCCTTCATTTTCAGGTATTTACATTTTGATGTGTGTTGCTAAATAATGACATGCAAGAGCCTTTCATTTCACACTGCGTACTCCAGCATGATTGTCAAATAATAAATAAAAAGAAAGAAAAATAAACCCCAATCCATATGTTAATAGAATATGTTAAAATTTGTCAGAAATCATAGCCTGACAATTGACCACTGTCTTTGAAGCACCTGCAAATGTGCCAAGATAAACACAAAATTCAAAGGCATCTTTAGCTATTGTTCAGACTTTCTAACCCACCGATAACTGATTTACAGTCCCAGTCAATCAATCAATCAATCAAATCATTTGTATAGCGCACTACTCACCCGGAGGGTCTCAAGGCGCTGGGGGGGTCCGCTACTGCTCGAACAGCCAGGTCTTGAGCTGCTTCCTGAAGGCCAGGTGGTCTTGGGTCAGGCGGAGGTGGGTCGGAAGGGAGTTCCAAGTCTTGGCGGCCAGGTAGGAGAAGGACCTTCCTCCCGTGGTGGCTCTTCGGATGCGGGGGACGGCGGCGAGGGCGTGGCTGGTCGATTGAAGCTGGCGTTTGGGAGCGTAGAAGTTGAGGCGGCTGTTGAGGTATCCTGGGCCTTGGTTGTGTAGGGCTTTGTGTGCAAGGGTGCCTTAAGGACACCCTGCTGCACCCCTGAAATTGACATGTGTGCGCATATGGCGTACATACATGTCCTAAGGGCATGTATGAGCGTCACATGCCACCTTTACAAATTGCAAAAAGTGCATTTGTAAAAGAATTCGCAAATTACCACCAACTACAAGTTGGTGGTAATTTGCGATTTCTTAGAGTGAAATCGCAAAACTTTCTTCTTTCTTACATACCATTTAAGGAATCGCTTTGTGCGATTCCTTAAATGGTAGCGCAAAATTAAGGAATCGCAAATTTTGAGATTCCTTGATTTTGCGATGCGATTTTTTTCATACATTGCATTTCCCATTTTTTTTTTCACAAACGCTGCTATTTTGCAATTTGCAGCATTTGCGACAAAAAAAAGGATTGATACATCTGCCCCATGGAGACCTCAGAAGGAACGAAGTAGATCACCTACCTGACTGTAGGCATCATTAAAAATATTGTAAACATAGACGTTCTTTCAATGTTCTCCACATGGAAACACGTTAGTACGTCTTATGTCTCCAGTCACACACTGGTTTTTCCATAGTTCCAAGTTTACTGAAATCTTCCTGCTAATATTCAATTTTAGGTTTACATGACAAACTTCACTTTTTTAAGATAACACCACACAGGCTCATCTTAGTAGAAGATTGTCATTAAGGGGAATACTTTCAAAATACCTTCATTTGAGCCTTTGAACCAGCAACAGGAGAGAATCTAGCCTTAGATTAAAATCAAAGGTTAAGATCTCCCTCCACACCATTTTAGAAATACAAATACATTCTGAGCGAAAATTACTGACACTGAAACTGATAAATTCTGGCAAAAAACGCACAACCAAAGCAAGGTTTGAAGCAGAAATCATAACTCTCACAAACAGAATTTGTAGCGGAACGTCCACTGAAGAATGTATGCTCTGGAAAAAACCTCTAACACCACATAGTAGTGGCACTGCTGTAGTAACTTTTCTTCATGTAAGTTACTTGTATATTCATAGATCACAAACTGTTGATCTCCAGTCCATCTCCTCAAGGACAAAGTGTCTCACTCAACATTTTTTGCTTGGCAAAAAAGGTATTATAGCTCTGATCTTCTTCTTAGCATGAGGCCTATTGGGGAAGCCAGCTGCGCGCACCTTTATTACCCTCTAGATTTGCCTGCGACTTGTTCTTATTGTAAACATAAGCTGAATGCCACACAGTACCAGGATGAAAAGCTGGATATCAATATGCTGCTTTTAAATTGTAGGTCTCTACCTAAACATAGTCTAGAAATTACACTCCTGCTGGATGAATATATGCTAGACGCAGTTTTTCTAACGGAAACCTGGTTAGCGCCAGATTCTGAACCCGATGTAGTACAAGCATTACTGCCGGGTTATCAGATTATGCGGAAAGATCGCGCCCTTGGGAAAGGAGGGGGCGTGGCAATCATTTTTAAAGAACAGTATTTATGCAGATGTACCTTTGATTCTATCCAAGATTGTGAAAGCATGTTTTTTTGTATTGATTTTTCTCCGAATAACTGTTTCTCGGGCACTCTTATATATCGCCCCCCAGTCCCTCTAAAGCAGTTTCATAAGGCCTTACCGGCTATTGTCGCCGATTTGGTCACCCCTCCCGCCAACTTCACGTTGCTGGGCGATCTCAACATGCATTTCGACACTGCATCTGACCGCACTGCCGTTGAGCTGGCAGGCAATCTGGCTGCATTACAACTGGAACAACTGGTCGTATCCTCTACCCACATTAAGGGTCATCTTTTGGACCCTGTTTTTAGCAACTGCACTGAGCTTAAGGTAGGCGCGATGTTGTACATTGTTTCTTCATGTAATATGGTTGTCTTCTGTCTTAGTCCTTTCTTTGTGTTTTCTTGTTCTCTGTCTACCACAATGCCTATGTATGTTCTGACTTCTACCTGGAGAATTCCACTAGTGTCAGTTGGTGGTCTGGTCAGCTGGCGAGGCTTGTGCTCAGCTGTGTCCTGCATTAAATCTATTTGTAACCAACACGAAGTATCCTGTAATCTGTTCGCATCATCTTACAACATTTTGGCGACGTTTTCTGCTGACCAGACCAGAGAAGGAACCATCTAACACAGCCTGAGCTACACCTCGCAAAAGAACCCACTGCGCACCACCTATCTTCTGCCAGTAACCTTTTCAGAGTAAGCTTGTAACCAGATGATTGAAGGAAAACAAAGAGGAAATTAAAGCAAGAAAAGAACCGTGAGTGCATTGCTTATCTCTGGCAGTACGGCGCAAAATTAAATGTAGCAGGAAGATTAGGTGTAAGAAAATATAAGCGGTGATGTAACCGGAAACCTATGAGTCCCCTTGTATGATGAAGAAACCAACCGCTTGTATTTGAAGCGCATTTAAAAGTTAAAAAGCATATTTAAGTAGCAACAAAAGTTATTCTCAACTGCTTTGCAACTGAAGGAGAAAAAAATAACTCATGAAATGTTTGACTCGAGAAACTCCATAGAGCGGAGTGTCAACCCACAGCTGCAGGGAGTGAAAAGAGACGATTCTCTTGAAAATCGGAAACATGCTGTCACAAATGAGTAATTTATAAGCTGAAACAATATTTAACTCCTTCTTCTTCAAGAATGAGAAGTGGCCAGTAACGTTCGTAAACCTTGTCGGTTTCATCAAAGTCCTACAAAAGAAGCATCTGACACATCAAATAGCACGGAGCGAAAGTGTCTACTTATAGTGTGCATTGTCACTGCTGTTAAAAAAACAAAAAACTAAAAAACGAGTGAATCGGATAGAAATTGGACACATGCTTTATGAATATTACCTATTTAAAGAGTGAATTGGAGACACGAACTGTATATGGAAATGAAGAAATGACTTGGAAAACCGTGAGTTTTTAGTTATGATGATAACGGAGGGAAAGTTACTGTGAGTCTAAAGTACGTATGGTTACCGTTATTTTCTCTCCGTGTTGTTATGCACTTCTCCTTGGCACATTTAAAAATGATGACGCATTTCGTTTTCCATTGGAGTCAGCGGAGCAGCAGCATGCTCGATTGTTACGTGGGGCTTCATTTCAGCTTGGAAGGTCTTTCAATGTCTATCTTGACAGGCTGGCTGCTTCATCGCGCATTGTCACGCAGCGTGTAACGTCACTGCGTGAAGTCAAGCACCCATTTTGTTTTCACCATGAAATTCAGTTTCCTTGACAACTGAGCTTCCGGAGCACATCGCAATAATAGAGTCTTGTGTTAAACTTAAAACTGCGCTCGTCCCTACTCCAAGGTTTATGCATGGAATAAAGGTAAGCCAGCATATTCACTTCATCTTTATTTGTTGGAATATTAATCACTCTACAGCATTCGACGTGAAAGCCTGCACTCGGTTCTGGTATATTTGAAGACAGTTTATGTGTAATATTCTTCACGGCAGCGCCATCTTGTGGAGTTTGTACTGTATTTAAAGGCAGTTTATGTGTAAAATTCATCACGGCAGCACCATCTTGTGAAGTTTGAACTATTTCATATGTGGCTTATTTTTATGGTTTGTACAGATTGATGGTCAAAACACGGACTTGTATTAGAGTATCAAAACGCAACGGAGACTTTATGAGTTAAAGTGAGTTAAATACTTGAAAACAATAAAGTCGGTAGCCAGCGAAATTGAGTGTATTGATACCACATCCTGTCCACGCTTGGAGTATGGCACTGATCACGAGAAGGCGCATTTCGCATGCAGATTCTCCAAAGCAATTTAAAGCTGAGCAATTTGGGAAACACAACACTTATTGATGGAATTAGAGAACTAACGTATCGGTTGTGTCAGTAGCTGTGTCAGTATTTCTAGTAAATGGACAAAAGAGCGCAGAGCAAAATTAGTCCATATCTGAGTCAAGGAGGCGAGATGACAGAAGTAAAAGAAAGCAAAGTTAGAAACAGAGCATGGACAATGGTCTTGCAAGTTGAGTCAAATTTGCAAGATGAACAAAATGTCCACAACCGGGACAAAGGTCCCAGGTGAGAGTCTCGACGGAAGGTCCACATCGGGTACAGAGGTCCCAAGTGAGACTCTGGATAATAAGTTCACAATGGGGACAAAGGTCCTGGTCCCATGGGAGTCTTTGGATGGTAAGTCCACAACGGGGACAGAAGTTCCAGGTAAGACTCGGGATGGTGAGTTCACAATGGGGACAGGGGATCCACGTGTGACTCTGGACGGTAAGTCCACAACGGGGACAAAAGTTCCGAGTGAGTGTTTGGACTGAAAGTCCACGACGGGAACTGTCAGAGTTTGGACAAGAAGTCCACAACGGAAGCAAAGTCTGAAAGCCTGTTTTTGGGACAAAGGTTCATCTTTTGAAGTGAAAGTTTCTCAAAGGGAAAAAAAATAAAAATTCTAGCATCTAAACAAGAGAGGGCAAACGATGTCAAGGAGAAGTGAAGGAGTCCGGAATAGTGGTGTGGAGTCTAGAGACTCCGAAACAGGAGCGACTGAAATTATACTGATGGTGACTTCAAAACTTAGTTAAATCTGAATTGGGACTGTGAGTCCTGAAGCATGTCACTGAAGCAATGTGAGGATTCTGTGTCGGAACGAATTCAAGAGGCAAATTTGAGACTGAAGAGTTTCAAGATCTTCTAGGTCTAAGGATTTGTGACAGCGAATTGTTACAGAGAGGTTCTGGGAGGAACCAGGACTACGAGCTGTTGTGTCTTGTTGTTGGGCAGCTCATTAGCTTGTATTTTGGGGATCAATGTGGAAAGTGTGTGGCTGTTCTTTCCCATGGCGGTGTCTTTTACCCAATGGTGTACCCTTCTTTGGGGAGGGGTTGGGGCCAGTCGGTACCCATGGTATACTCTATGTAGGGCGTGTTGGGGTTTAAATTCCAGGTGTGAACCTTGTGCAACGTTTGTTGTAGCTTGTATTTTGGGTGTCAATGTGGAATGTGTGTGGCTGTACTTTCCCATGGCGGTGTCTTTTACCCAATGGTGTACCCTTGTTTAGGGAGGGTGTGGGGCCAGTCGGTACCCATGGTATACTCTATGTAGGGTGTGTTGGAGTATATATTCCAAGGTGTGAACCTTGTGCAACGTTTGTTGTAGCTTGTGTTTTGGGGGTCAATGTGGAAAGTGTGTGGCTGTTCTTTCCCATGGCGGTGTCTTTTACCCAATGGTGTACCCTTCTTTGGGGAGGGTGTGGGGCCAGTCGGTACCCATGGTGTACTCTATGTAGGGCGTGTTAGAGTATAAATTCCAAGGTGTGAACCTTGTGCCACGTTTGTTGTCACCCTGTTTTGTTGTGTTGTTAGTGGTTAGGTCGCCGAGTTTGTTAGTAAATGTTGCATGATTGTGAGAGATCAACACCAGGTGTGTGATGACGGTTTCTTGGGTCTCTTCTCCTTTTGTGTTCTTTATTATGAGGTTGCACTGACATTTGGTGTCTCATTCTAGTCTGCAGGGCCATTTCCTCCGATGTACTCTATCTAGGAGGGCTTATGTGTTTTTCCTGGTGTGTTTAACCTTTTGAGCGTTTTGGGGGTCAGTGTGGAAAGTGTTTTGAGAGCTGTTGTGGCTCTACTTACCTATGGCGGTGTCTTTTACCCAGTAGTGTACCCTTCTTTGGGGAGGGTGTGGGGCCAGTTGGTACCCATGGTATACCCTATGTAGGGCATGTTGGTGTATAAGTTCGTTTTGAGAGCTGTTGTGGCTCTACTTACCTATGGCGGTGTCTTTTACCCAATAGTGTACCCTTCTTTGGGGAGGGTGTGGGGCCAGTTGGTACCCATGGTATACCCTATGTAGGGCGTGTTGGTGTATAAGTTCCAGGGTGTGAACCCTGTGCAACCTGTGAGAGTTGTTGTTGTTGTACTTTCCTATGGTGGTGTTTTTACCCATTGGTGTACTCTTCTTTGGGGAGGGTGTGGGGCCTGTTGGTACCCATGGTTTACCCTTTGTTGGGCATGCTATAGGTTTGGTTTCAGGGTTTGTACTCTGTGTTGTACCCTTCTTTGGAGAAGTAGTGTTGGAAGTTAGTCAATCTCCAGGTTAACCATCCTGTGCTGTCGTGTGGTGTAGCCTACTTTGGAGGGTGTGGCGTTGGTGAGTAATCAATACCTATATTAGTTCTCGGGTTGACTAGTTTAGTTTTTCTGAATTGGGTTGTAGGGTTAGTGCTGCTCTTATTGGTCATTGCCCATGTCAGTTCCCTGGTTGTTTATCCTGAGGTGTACCCTGTTTAAGGAAAGTTGTGTTGTTTACCAGGCTTAGTTCCTTATGTTGTTCCTTATTTTGAGGGGTCATGTTTACACTGTCTGTGTGTCTGTAAAAAGGAAACTTTTGGTTTCTTTAACTTTCTTAGGGTATGTTGTGTTTCTCCCAATCTCTAAGGGAGGGGGATGGAGTGTATTGATATTTCGGATTTATCTTGTTATTGTACAACATGGGGTAGGTGTTGTTTGAGTGTTTTGTTTCATCTGAGTGTTTCATTTCATTCTGTGTCTCTGAATACTCTTTTGTCTTTGTGGTTGTCGTTTCAGTCTTTTGTATTGTAATCTTTGTTTTCCTTTATTTCTTTTCTTTTCTATAAAGGAGGGAGATGTGTTGTACATTGTTTCTTCATGTAATATGGTTGTCCACAATGCCTATGTATGTTCTGACTTCTACCTGGAGAATTCCACTAGTGACAGTTGGTGGTCTGGTCAGCTGGCGAGGCTTGTGCTCAGCTGTGTCCTGCATTAAATCTATTTGTAACCAACACGAAGTATCCTGTCATCTGTTCGCATCATCTTACAACACGCGACTATCGGCCTCCCATGGACTGACCATTTGTTGATCCCTCTTACTTGGTTCATATACAAATCATCCTCTTTAATTCCCACTCTACGGAAATCGAGGAACTGGTCCAGACTCCTAGTGGAATAGTGGACCAATAATCTTATGGCCTCTACACCTCCATTTAATGAGGAACCTCTTCTAGCCAACAAGGAGTACAATGAATGGATTCTGAACTCTCTTGATGCCACTCTTCCCCTGTGTATAACCACTCCAAAGCGGTCGCGGAAAACCGCTCCATGGTATTCAGTGGAGCTCAGGGAAAAAAAACGACAATGCAAAAAACTAGAACAAGAAGGTGGCGCCTGGAATATGCTGCCCCAGATAAAATTTTATACAGAGAGGCGATAAGAGCATATCAACATGAGATAAAAAGTGCGCAATCTGTTTATTTCACAGAAAAAATCACGTTGGCCAAATCAAAACCGAAAGAAATCTATCGAATAGTAAAGAGTCTTACCAAGCTTTCTCCTTTCTCTGTTCCCAACTGCAATACAGTGGTTCACTGCAATGATTTAGCAGATTTCTTTTTATCAAAAAGTGCATCAAATTTATGTATCATTCACAGATGCCGATCCAGGTTTCTCTGCCCAAGAATGGCTATTGCCGTTAGAAGCTGTCCATTGGCCCTTACTCACTTTGGATCAGTTTCTAAGCGTGGGCGTAAAATCCGCTCCGCTCGCGGATTTTGCGGATTTTCGGCGAATTCGCAGAAAATTCACAAATTCGCGCGAAGCGGATTTTTTTGCTTGGTCGCACTTGCCAAATAGAATACTATACAATTTTGCGGCGTGCAGCGTTCACTTACCGTCATTCAGCTGTTTTTCTTCATGTTTGCGTGTGCTGCGCCATTTTGGATCTTGCTACGGGATCCCGCTGGAGTTTTTCGACCGCGATTACGTCATCGCGGCTTGCCACCTTGCACAGCGAGAGTTTGGCAACGCGAGTACGTCATAAAGGCCCGTGATCACGCATCGCGGGAGTAAACACTTGCGAACACGTAGATTCGGCGGGCAGCGACAATCTCGCAATTGTGAGATTGCAAAATTTACAATTTCGCACAAGAAATCCACCAGCAGGCAGTAAACCTTGAAAATTATGATTTTTATCAGAATAACTCCTCAGGTTGACATTTGCCTGCACTTTTATTTTGCAAGGAGTCCATTTTGGGAGGGGGGGGTGGGAGGAAGGAAGTGCCCCACAGTCTCCAACTTCCTGTACCTGTCCAGCAGCCTCCTCCCAGTGCTTTCTTCATGTGCTGGTCACTTTGATTTGGATCTTGACCTGGAAGGATTACTTTTTCTGGATGCTGCTGGATATTTGGATTTGAGGCCTTTTTGACTTTCTTTGGATCACTTTTGTATTAGAAATTTCACAAGTAAGTTTGTTTGGGGCATTACAGTTGCTGCAACTACAATTTTGGAACTTTTTCAGAACATTAAATAAAATATATTGTGGGTAGCCACAGTATCCAGTAGGACCAGGGTTAGTTATGGGAGCATGATGCAACTGTTTTGTTGAATTTC
Organism: Lissotriton helveticus; assembly: GCF_964261635.1. Classification (NCBI taxonomy): domain Eukaryota; kingdom Metazoa; phylum Chordata; class Amphibia; order Caudata; family Salamandridae; genus Lissotriton; species Lissotriton helveticus. The sequence continues at coordinate 320,507,929 of NC_136061.1, forward strand.
AACATCATTTAGGGCATGGATGGCATTGGATTGTGGTGATTTTTGTGTGTTTTTCGATTTTTTGGGGTGTTGTTGGGGCCTTTTGCCCAGGGGTACTCACTCAGTGGTGCATGGGCCTAGTCTTTCTGTGTGGTCTCTTTAATGTAAACATCATGGAGGGCATGGATGGCATTGGATTGTGGTGATTTTTGTGTGTTTTTCGATTTTTTGGGGCGTTGATGGGGCATGGCCATGTGGGTGGGGGCCATTTTGAGGCATGGTCCAGGGCCATGTGGTGGGGGTGAAGGGGCCATTTTGAATCCAGGCAGTATGCTTTGTGCCATAGGCCTGCATCCAATGTGCCTTGCTTTCATCCATTATGCCCAGGGGTACCCAGTGGTGTATGGGCCTAGTCTTTCTGTGGTGTCTCTTTAATGTAAACATCATGGAGGGCATGGATGGCATTGGATTGAGGTGATTCTTGAGTGTTTTTCGATTTTTTGGCTGTTGTTGGGGGCCTTTTGACCAGGGGTACTCAGTGGTGCATGGGCCTAGTCTTTCTGTGGAGTGTCTTGAATGTAAAGATCATGGAGGGCATGGATGGCATTGGATTGTGGTGATTTTTGTGTGTTTTTTTTATTTTTTGGGGTGTTGATGGGGCATGGCCATGTGGGTGGGAGCCATTTTGAGGCCTGGTCCAGGGCCATGTGGTGGGGGTGAAGGGGCCATTTTGAATCCAGGCAGTGTGCTTTGTGCCATAGGCCTGCATCCAATGTGCCTTGCTTTCATCCATTATGCCCAGGGGTACCCAGTGGTTCATGGGCCTAGTCTTTCTGTGTGGTCTCTTTAATGTAAACATCATGGAGGGCATGGATGGCATTGGATTGTGGTGATTTTTGTGTGTTTTTCGATTTTTTGGGGTGTTGATGGGGGATGGCCATGTGGGTGGGGGTCAGTTTGAGGCATGGTCCAGGGCCATGTGGTGGGGGTGAAGGGGCCATTTTGAATCCAGGCAGTGTGCTTTGTGCCATAGGCCTGCATCCAATGTGCCTTGCTTTCATCCATTATGCCCAGGGGTACCCAGTGGTGTATGGGCCTAGTCTTTCTGTGGGGTCTCTTTAATGTAAACATCATGGAGGGCATGGATGGCATTGGATTGTGGTGATTTTTGTGTGTTTTTCGATTTTTTGGCTGTTGGTGGGGCCTTTTGCCCAGGGGTACTCAGTGGTGCATGGGCCTAGTCTTTCTGTGGGGTGTCTTGAATGTAAAGATCATGGAGGGCATGGATGGCATTGGATTGTGGTGATTTTTGTGTGTTTTTTGATTTTTTGGGGTGTTGATGGGGCATGGCCATGGGGGTGGGGGCCATTTTGAGGCCTGGTCCAGGGCCATGTGGTGGGGGTGAAGGGGCCATTTTGAATCCAGGCAGTGTGCTTTGTGTCATAGGCCTGCATCCAATGTGCCTTGCGTTCATCCATTATGCCCAGGGGTACCCAGTGGTGTATGGGCCTAGTCTTTCTGTGGGGTCTCTTTAATGTAAACATCATGGAGGGCATGGATGGCATTGGATTGAGGTGATTTTTGTGTGTTTTTTGATTTTGTGGCTGTTGTTGGGGCCTTTTGCCCAGGGGTACTCAGTGGTGCATGGACTGAGTCTTTCTGTGGGGTCTCTTTAATGTAAACATCATGGAGGGCATGGATGGCATTGGATTGAGGTGATTTTTGTGTGTTTTTTCGATTTTTTGGCTGTTGTTGGGGCCTTTTGCCCAGGGGTACTCAGTGGTGCATGGACTGAGTCTTTATGTGGGGTCTCTTTAATGTAAACATCATGGAGGGCATGGATGGCATTGAATTGTGGTGATTTTTGTGTGTTTTTCGATTTTTTGGCTGTTGTTGGGGCCTTTTGCCCAGGGGTACTCAGTGGTGCATGGGCCTAGTCTTTCTGTGGGGTGTCTTGAATGTAAAGATCATGGAGGGCATGGATGGCATTGGATTGTGGTGATTTTTGTGTGTTTTTCGATTTTTTGGGGTGTTGATGGGGCATGGCCATGTGGGTGGGGGCCATTTTGAGGCCTGGTCCAGGCAGGGCCTGGCCATGTTGGTGGGGGTCTAGGGGCAATTTTGAAGCCAGGCAGTGTGCTTTGTTGTGTCATAGGCCTGCACCCAGTCTGCCATGCTTTCATCCAATATGCCCAGGGGTACTCTGTCAGTGGTGCATTTTATTGGTCTTTCCATTTTGGGGGGTGGGTATAATAAAAATGCTTACTTGCAAACTATTAATTGAAGCGCTACATATGCAACATTTATTTAACTGATGTTCCTCTGGCTTCGTTTGCTTTTAGGTGCAGAAAGACGAATCATCAGCCTCATCGTTCCTCATCAGTGCCAGGAAAAAGTCCTGTTGCGGTGTGTGCAGCACAACGTCACGTGTGGCCACAGACAACTCTGCAACTTGTGCAACTGCGGCCTGCTGTTCTGACATCTGAAGAAGATGGCCCCAAAAAAAGTTGCCCGTAGCTCCTCTAGCAAGAAAGTTGCCAGTAAGGAGCAGAGGAAGCAAGTGGCGCCACTTACCAAGGAGACTGGTGTGCCGACCCCCGCATTTTTTGGGGAAAAAAAAGTACGCCTGCAGCAGCAGCGGGGTCTGCTGGGGACCAAGCTGGGAGCAGTACCTCCGCTCCATTGGGCTCAGTGCCACCACCACCACGCCAACTTAGGTCCAAGCCCTTGAGTGCTGCAGAGGCAGCCAGTATAGTTGTTCAATCACCATCGACCAGTGATGTTGGCTCATCGCAAGAAAGTAGCAGCATCCCTCAATCAATACAGGTTGTTGTAACTCATCTGACGAGTGTTCAACAACCACAGCCGCAACAACAGCCACATGTGCAAGTACAAGCCCAAGTACATGTGGAAGGAGAGGCGGCGCAAGGAGAGGAGCAGGCAGAGGTGCATGGAGCGGTACAAGTGCCCACAATAGTTGTTCCTCCCGAAGAAGGGGCACATCAGGAAATCGACATTCAAGCCGAGGTATCACATGAGGAAGCCACTCCTCCTGATGATTCATTGTCTTCCAGATCCCCAGCAAGGAAAAGATCAAGGATGGTGTCAACTTCTTCTTCAAGCCCCCTTCCTTCTGATGATATGGATGAAACTTGGGAACCACCACGGCCGTCTGAGAGTGAGGCACACCATGATCTGACAAAGGTAGCTAAGCGTAAAAGGAAGGTCCCCGAAAGTCTCAGAGTTATGGAGTGTGATGATGCCGCTGAACAAGAAGTGGTGTATACTACTCCTGCTGATGAAGACTCTCACGACGACGACGCAGTCATCATAGACGTCACTTCAGCCTCAGTGGGCATGCAGCACACAGACATTTTAACCCTAGCCCGAAATGCTGCTGAGCGTGATGATGATGATGGCGACGTGGGAATGGGACCACCATGAATGCAGTTAACTAGTACACCACCACCTACAGCTTCCATATTTTCTCGCCAGAAGGGACCTCCATCCACCTCGACCTCCATTTCCTCAATTAGTGGTACTGTAAGTGCACAACGTACTAAATTTCGGCAACACACATCCTCCAGTTCATCTGGCATTAGCAGCATTCCCAGTATGGCCTCCTCCACCCCCCACAGAAATTTGAAGTCCGCAGTTTGGGACTTCTTTAGTGTTAGCCCAACAAGGGAAAACATAGCCATTTGTACCATTTGTAAGGTTCGAGTTAGTCGTGGTAAGCTTGGTACCAACTATGGTACCGGAGGCCAGAGAGGTCATGTTGAGAGACAGCACACTGTCAAATGGCATGCGCACCTAAGGGAGATCAAGGATGCCCGAATTGCAAGTCAACAAATTGTATCCGTTGATGTTTCATCTGCTGATGACGAGGAGGAAGAAGCGTCAAACATTTCTTCAGTTACACCCAGTACCCCTGTCAGCAGCACACCCCCTGCAAGATATATGAGCCACACTAAGAGTGTGGTAGAGAGTGAGACACTAATGCGAAAAAGTTCATCATCACTGAGCGTAACTGGGTCGCAGAAGTCATCATCATCCCGTAAAATGGTCCAGCCCACCATTAGAAGCATGTTGTTTTCAGAAGCGCCATATGAACGCAACCACCCAATGGCGCGTCTCTATAACACTAAGCTGGCTGGCTAAAATGCTAGCGCTGGACCTTCTCCCTTTTTCTTTTGTGGAAGGGGTGGGTTTTCTTGAAATGGTGGCAACGCTCTGCCCTAAATGGAAGGTTCTTAGCCGGTTCTATTTTGCCAGAGTTGCGGTTCCAGCACTACATGAAGATGTGCTGAAGGTGATTGGGGCAGCTTTGCAGAAGAGTGCTGTTCACACTATACATCTGACAACAGACATGTGGACCAGTTGCGCAGCCACTGATTACATGTGCATCACTGCACACTGGGTTTCTTTTTCAGGGGTTAAAGCAAAGATAAACGCAGGTGTTGACTCAGACAAAGTTTATAAAGCTGTTCGGAAACATGCAACAATAGCCATGTTTTCCATGGAGAAAAGTCATACAGGAGAAAACATTTTGCATGAGTTTAACACAAAGGTCTTTGAATGGCTGTCCCCAAGAAAACGCATGATTGGTTAGGTTTCCACGGATAATGGCGCCAATGTAGTTAAGGCCATGGATATGGGTAATTATTTCAGAGTGCCGTGTCTTGCGCACTGTATAAACCTGGTTGTTAAAAAATTCTTGAGTGAAGAAAGTCCAGTCTCTGAGTTACTGACCACCTGCCGAAGAATGTGCACACATTTCAACCATTCTTTTAAGGCACGGAAGCAGCTGAGGTGCCTGCAACATGAACGTAAATTGCCAGTGAAACCACTCATCCAGGAGGTGGCAACACGTTGGAACTCGACCTTCTACATGCTTGAGCGTCTGTATGAGCAGTATGCGGTAGTCGATCAGTATTTCTTTAAACTGGGTACACCTATGATAGACATGAGGATACAGGTGGAGCAATGGAACCTAGTTAAAAGCCTGACAGACATGCTTCGTCCTTTTGAGGTCTTCACGCGAGAAGTCAGCAGGGAGGACTGTAATTTGGGAAAAGCTATCCCATTGTTGAGCATGCTGGAGCACCGACTGAAGGCGGTGTGTTCTAAGTTTGAAAAAGATGGAAAGGAAGAAGCATTTGAGTTGGCGGAGAAGTTATTTACACCGCCTACTTGGCGGCGATCGTCTTGAAATGATCAACACCGAACAGCATTACATTTGTGCTACTATTCTGGATCCACGGTACAAAAAGGCAGTGGCAGGCAGAGTATTCTTTCCTTTTGATGACGCAGATGTTACAAAGTACAAACATTGGCTAGCTGTGTCAGCCAGTCGGTTTGAAAGAGAACGGCAGGAAATTGAAGGAAAAGGCAGTACATCAGCATCAGCAGGCCGTCCGCAGTCAAAAAAATCCACATCTGCATTTGTGGCTGTGGCAGAAGTGAGTGATTTTCCCTCTCAGCCGTTAACGACAACAGCAACCGTATCATCTGCACCAGACACAACAGTAATATTGTGTGAAGAAGAGGATTGGCTAACTCAGCTTGGGTTTGCTTCTGAAATGGTCCCAGAAAAAAGTAAGCAAAGTGGAGGAACCCTGGAGAACCTTGAGTCGATGGTGCAGCCTATCTGAATGACTCAACAGAGGTCCATCTTTCTCATGACCCATTGGCGTATTGGCATGGGAAAACAGATGTGTGGCCAGAGATCACCAACCTGGCTATAAATTACTTGTCTTGCCCACTCGCAAGCGTGTCTTCTGAACGTGTTTTCAGTGCCGCTGGTGGCATTGTAACTTCCAAAAAGACCCGCCTCTCCCCAAAAATGTGGAGAGGTTAACAATGATCAAGATGAATCAGCACTTCATACCACCAGATTACAAATTACGAGAATGCACGCAGGAAGAAGACGAGGAGGACACCAACTTAGATGAGGGAAGTTCTTCCCTGTTAACTGACCTACTCCCGTCTCAATTAGCAGAGTTTGAGGACGAGCTCTTCTTCCCTGACACCGAGCCCTGAAAATGAGTCAATGAATCACTAACTTTCTTTTTCGTCCTTATTCACTTTTATACCTGTGTGTCTGTCTTTCTTTGTTTTGCAAAATCTATATAAAAAAAACTTTAATCACCTAATCACAAAAACAAGCCCATCAGCAGAACTGTCTTCACTTATTTGCTTATTGATTTGAAGGTGCCGCAGTCTGCATTCCTCAGGTTCACAAGTTCACAAGAACATGCTCCTCTATCCTCCTCCTACTCCAGACTCCTATTTCCCTCAAAGCAGATGGCTGGATTACGCCCAATGAAGAAAGACTCTGCAATTGTGGGGGTGTTCTACTTCTTTGCGGGTGAGTTGACGGGTCTGGGGCCATTGCTGGGAAGGTCTAATACTGGATAAAAGTGGTTTGGACAAAATCGGAGGTGAAAAATATTTTGCGCTTTTGATCACTTGCCTGTCTTTGGGGTGCTGTTTGGGGGGGTTCCGGGTGTTTGTGGGTGGGTTTTGGGGTCTGGGAGCACTGCTGGCACAGTCTAATGTTGATTGCATTTGTTTTTCAGGAAATCCATGTTGGAAAAGGGGAGTTAGGGCCTAGCTGCAGAGCGCATTTGAACAGAATTGAAGGTAGTAGGCCAATTTTTGCTTTTTGCCTGTTTGGGGGTGTTCTGATTTTTTGCAGGTGGCTGCAGGGGTCTGGGGCCATTGCTGGGAATGTCTAATACCGGATAAAAGTGGTTTGGACAAAATCGGAGGTGAAATTTATTTTGCGTTTTTGCTGACTTGCTTGTCTTTGAGGTGCTGTTTGGGGGGGTTCCGGGTGTTTGTGGGTGGGTTTTGGGGCCTGGGAGCACTGCTGGGTATGGATAGTTTTGATTGCAAGAGGTTTGAAGCAAATCCATGGTGGCAAAGGGGAGTTAGGGCCTAGCTGCAGAGCGCGCGTGGAGTGATTTTGGAAATTTGCCTGAAAATTTCTAAGTCCCCATTTTTGTAGTTTTGCTTTTTGGCTCTTTGGGGGTCTTCTACTTATTTCCGCCTGGGTTGACGGGTCTGGGGCCATTGCTGGGAAGGTCTAATACCGGATAAAAGAGGTTTGGACAAAGTCGGAGGTGAAAAATATTTTGCGCTTTTGATCACTTGCCTGTCTTTGGGGTGCTGTTTGGGGGGGTTCCGGGTGTTTGTGGGTGGGTTTTGGAGTCTGGGAGCACTGCTGGCACAGTCTAATGTTGATTGCATTTGTTTTTCAGGAAATCCAATGTGGAAAAGGGGAGTTAGGGCCTAGCTGCAGAGCGCATTTGGACTGAATTCCAGGTAGGCCCAAAGTTTTTTTAGTGTGGCTTTTCCCGGGTTTTTCCTTTTGGCTTGTTGGGGGGGGGGGTAAAATTGTTTTTGCCCAGGTTGACAGTTCTGGGGCCATTGCTGGAAAGGTCTAATACCCGAAAGAAAGTGTTTTGGAGACAATCCCTGGGGAAAACGTTTTTGCATTTTCTGAGATTTCGCTCACTCTACCGTTTTCGGGGGGCTGTTTGTGGGGGTTCTTGGTGTTTGTGGGGGGGTTTGCGAGTCTTGGAGCAATGCTGGGTATGGATACTTTTGCTTGCTTGCAAGTGGGTTGAATACAATCCATGCTGGGTAAGGGGGGATTTGAGCCTACTTTACTTTCCAAGTACGTTTTGTCACCATTTTCTACTAGGCCTCGTTTTTGGAGATCTGATTGGGGGTCTTCTACATTTTTGCGACTGGGTTTAGTAAAGGTCTGGGAGCACTGCTGGGAAGGTCTAATTTTGTTCTAAAACACAGTTTAAAGTATACCTAGCTTGAGGGGAGGGATCCGCTAAATTAATTCGCCCATACTTATTTATCCTTCAAAAGGAGACTCAGACAGAGTAGGCACTTTCAAAAATATTGTACTGTCTATTAGGAAACTCAAAGTGTGACTTTTTGCACTACACAGCGTACATACCTTATATTTAGTTGTCAGTGGTGTTCTAATATCACTTCCTGTTTTTCCATCAATAATTACAGGCCGGGTTTCAGCCTGTGCAATGGGAAAAAAAGGATGAAGTCAGGCTTCACATTAGCGAGCTGCAATTCAGCATCCGCCAGGCAGGCAGTGGACAGGGTGTCTTCTGGTCACCAACATTGATGGATGGAGCGTCAGATGGAATGGAGGAGTCCCGCTAATAAGAGGAATGGTTGGATGCATGCAACTTACCAAATTCAACAGGACAACTACAAAAACATACAGATACAGTATCCGTTCTTTTCTAATTATCTTTAAGTAATGTTATTGCTGTGAACTTCTATGAGTGTGACTCTGCATTTCTTTGATCTCTGCATCTAAATTCATCCCTACAGCCATTCTATAGGTTTTACTTATGCTATTTTTTAAACCTAATTTTATGTAAGAAGTGTTTCTCTGAGTGCAGAGATAGGCAAGTGAAAACGCATAATTATTACTGCAGCCCTGTACTGTCGCATTCTTTCATTCACGGTTGTCGAAAGTACTACTTACTTTTCAGTAACCATGCATGCAGTAGTGCATGCACTTCCTTTATGTCACTTACAAGATTAATGGATAGCTTTGAACCCAAGGATTTGTTTATCTTCAAATATTGTTTGTCCATGCTGTGCTTTTTTTTCTTCTCTCAACAAAACCTTCCCAAAAAAACCCATTCCCATCCATTTTCCAAACCCTAACCCTCTTCCCCCGGGCTGTGTGGTTTTGATTGATGTGTGACTAAATGACAGCAATATTTCCACACACTTGCTGGGGAGGATAAGGTTATAGCAACAGGCTGGTGAAGGAATCCGAGGATATATTCTTACTCAGCTTGACACTGAGTCACTATTGGCAAATGAAAGCAGATTTTCACGTGCGCCATCAACTTGATTGGTCATCAAGAACATCCTCCTCCTAGACATGGCAAATTAATATTACGCTGCTGTGTCCTTCACCTTCAGTACTATTTCTTGTAGTAGTAGCCAATGTCAAAGAAATTCAACGCAAGTATTTTCAATACTTTACCATTTGTTTGGCTACATTGTGGCACTGTTCTAGTGTACTGTCACCTGCTATATTCTCTATCGTACCGTTCTAATGCTACGGTAAGGACAAACAAGGTTTAATTTTATTTTTTTTCAGATGCTGCAACTGCCACTGTGTAACACTACAAGTACCACCGCAATGATGACATTTCATCCGCCCCGGATTGCCAACCTTAATCGCCATTTCCCGTGCAGCCAGCCCTGTGCCTAGCCCTATTTCCAAACACAAATTACAGGTAAGATAAGCGTTTGGGGGGAGGTAGTATAATGGAGTATTAGGAGAGACAATAGACTGAAGGTCTTAGGACTATTGAATTCACTTACTCTGTGACAGGCACTTAGTTTTGAAAACATTTGGGCAATTACTAGTACTTACACAACTTGAATCAAGATGCCACTTAAGTTTCAGGAAAACAAACTTACTGTTAAAGCCCCACCCACCAGCCTCAAAAGCAGTAAAAAACACGTATGCTAAAGTTTAAAGTATATTTATATATCCCTAACATAAATAATCTCCCACAAGACCCAACCCACCCCCCTCCCAAACCCCAACGAATGTCCGTGAAAACTAAGTCCAAAAAAATAGAAAACCCAACTCCCAATTCCCACCCCCCAGAAGTCTTTAAAAGAGGGGCAAGTGATAGTCTCCTCCTACTGCTGGCTGCTGCTGTTGACTTTTCGGGCCAGGTCGGCATGCTCCTTGCGGAGGGTCTCGAGCAGGGTTTTGGTGTTGAGGAGATCCTGCTCGAGGTAGAACACCCTCAGTGCCTTGCACCTGCTGTGGGGGGCAGCTGATTTCTTTGCTGCTCGGCGGTGGCGGGTGGCTGCGGTACCCCGGCTCCGTACCGCTGGAGACCTGCTGCGCTGACTGGCTAACCCAGGGAGCGCGGAGGAGGATGCACGTGTCGCCGTGGATGTTGTCGACGTACTGTGCGTGTCCTCCTCCTCCTGGGCCACCAGCCGCCGATATTCGGCGACAGTGGCCTCCAGCCTCCATTGCCGGGCCCTTTTAGCCAGCTCCTTCCGTGTTGGTTTGGAAGGAGCATCTATATGAAGAAAGAAAGACATAGTCTGTAACCAATGCTCTTTAAGATTAACACAAAATGATTCAGCAGAAAGTTGTGTCACAGTAGAACTAGCAACTTGCAAGCGCAGTACATAACTATTGTGGCCAGTATCTATCTAACCTCCCAGTTCTTCATCCTTGCTCTAACATTAGTAGGAGTTTAAGGAATCAATTCTACGAGCACTATTGTAGTGTAGTTCCTATTATCCCGATAGGCTCTGCGCATTGGAATAATACCTTCAATAGTATAGGCCTAGACCAGACGTTAACTAGGTCTTCTATTGTTATGTTATGTTATGTTATGTTATCCGGATTTATAGAGCGCACAGATGCCCCAGCGAAGGGGCGTCCTGGCGCTAGAACAGAACAAAAACCGGACAGAAGGTGGAAGGCACAACACAACAACAGAACTAAGGACCTAAGGGGAAGAGAAAGGTTTTAACAGCCTTCCTAAAAGCGAGGAGCTCATTAATAGCACGAATGTGGACAGGCAAGGAATTCCATAACTTGGCGGCAAGGACTCGGAAGGAACGACCGCCAGTCCTGGATCTCTTAAAACGAGGAACAATGGCAAGGTGGAGAGCAGAAGACCTCAGAGAACGAGCAGGGACATAAGGGGAAATAAGTTGCTGCAAAATCTGAGGGGAAGAGAACTTTAAAATGTTAAATGTCAGTATGAGGGATTTAAACTTTATTCTCTGTGCCACCGGAAGCCAATGGAGATTAGAGATGGTTTTTCTAGCTGAGCAGAATCTGGGTAAGCCAACCAGGGCCCTGGCAGCAGCGTTTTGGACGCGTTGGAGACGGGAGAGCTCAGCTTGATTGACTCCAAGAAAAAGGGAGCTGGCATAATCTAATTTAGACAAGATCATGGCTTGCACAATCAGTTGTCGGGTGGGAGCGTCAAAGTATTTGAAAGTGGACCGAAGCTGACGCAAAATCCCAAAGCAGGATGCAGCAATCTTTTTAGTATGAGTGCAAAAGCTCAATTGGGAGTCGAACCAAACCCCAAAGTTTTTCACTTCAGAAACGGGGGTAGGAGTAGGACCGAGCTCAGCTGGCCACCAGCTGTCGCCCCACAGATGAGTCTGTTTCCCCACAATGAGCACCTCGGTTTTCTTGGCGTTCAATTGCAGGAAATTATCATTGTCGATATTAGACTTAAAGTTTTGGGTTTGCCAGCTAGCTCAGAGTTCACTAGAAACTTTCTCGAATAGGCAAGGAGGAGTTGAACCTCCCTGGATAGACAAGAAGGGATTTAGTTTCTGACAACCATAGAACATGACAACTTTGCTCTCCCCTAATCAAGAGTGTATCTCTAGAGTCGTGTCGAAACAAAAGACAACTTATTTTACTCAGTCAGTACGTGCATTCTTAGTTTCACCAGATTGTAGAGAAAAGGAAGAGACAGGCGTGTTCAATAAAAGATGTTATTTATTGATCAGTCTCTTTTCTCGTACAAGAGAAATGAATCGATATTATTGCAATACTTATGGTTAAGTAAAGTGCATACAATAAAAGCAGAAGTATAAAATAATACTGTAAAAACATTTATATGGTTTCTAAGCCATATGGTGGTTTAAAATGGATAAAATAGATACATACATATATACATTTGACTAATCGTACTCAACTGGTGCTTCTAACTACGCCTACCCCGGTGTACCTGACCTAAGCCTAATACGTGGGCGGGAATAGAAAGTAGCAGTTTAAGTTAAGTTTGTTTTGCCAAGTGACTGACTCAAGAATTCTCTGCCAGGGGTTATTCAGTTCTGTACCTGAGATCTAGGATGAGGGATGGTATCTCTCGTCTTTGGTCTCGATATTCCAGGCTGCCTGCAAGGGCTGCTTGGAAGCGCCGGAGCTGGATTTCTCGGCAGGAGAAAGCAGCGTCTCGTTCTCAGCGCGTCAGGAAGGCGGGGCAGCGCCAGCGGGGTCCGCTCTGTGCTGGCCTCTTCGGCAAGTCTCGCTGCTCCGATCTCGTACCACCGCGTGTGTTTGCTTAAGGCAATATCGGTAATATTTATACCTGTAAGGTGCCGAGATTGACGTAAGGATGGACATAGATACGTCAATAAGAATGTCATACGAACTGGTCGTTAGCACATCCTTTACTGAAGTTCTCGTTGAAATCAAAACAATGGCCGCAGGGATTTTCCCAGGTTGTCATAGGTTTGATTTGTTTTGAGAACTCTGTATGCCTTATCAGGGGCTGGAGGAATATTGCTTGCCTAATTAGATGGCAAGCGTTATGACCTAATCAGATAACCCGTTCCTGTGCCGTGGTGTGGCTTAATCAGATAACGGTTTCTGCATCATGGGATGGCTGCTAGTTAGTTTGTTAACCAGAACAGGGTCAGGAACAGGGGGATCGATACAGAACCTATAGGAATACATCACACTATGGACTCACTCCATTAGAGTCGACTATGACAGTACACCAGTCTTATTCTTCTTCTTCTCTCTTGTTTAGCAAAATTGGTACGTTAACTTCTGCAAGCCGGCATAATGCCAGCGCAGTCAACTTGCACCCGAGAAAAACAGACGCCCGCCATGATGAGTGAGACAGACTTGCGTTACTGTACCAGTCCAGTACATGCAGGTGGTGATGCTCTTACTTTTCTATTACAGGTGGCACTGAGAATACTCTGTTACAAGGGCTGCTGCTTAATTAATTTAACTTTCACCCTACAGTGCCAAAGAATACTAGAAAAGGAAAATGAAGAAGATAAATAATCTGATTACCTATCACTGCACATGGTATGTATTTGCTTACATATGGGATGACTTTAGGTGCTTTGCTTTTTATTAAGTGAACAGTGATATATCCACACATGAATGACCGAGTTCTACTAAACTTATTAACAGAGGTAGTGAGTGGCCATCCTAATAGCCGGATATATGCTGTGCTTGTAATACAAACTACTGCTACTATTCATGGTAGTATTCGGACAAAATTACAACTTCTTTTCCTTGCCTTTCCTACACTGGGACGGACGTGCGGGTGCGGTGTTACATGCTATTCAAAGTAACACTTAGTTCATCCAGTGACCGTCTACTCTCTCTAGATACACATATACTATCTAAGAGTCAGATAGTACCATGATCCAGGCATCCATCCATTCAAACTATATGTCAATCATTCTTCTTCATGTCTCGCATCTGGACAAACCGTACGTTTTCTCACGGGAAAACAACCTTTTCATTTTATTTGAGAAACCGCAAGCCACACATCCGTGCTTGACTTGCATTTGAATTTCAACCAAAGCATATATTGCGCACACATACAGTTTCTGTTTCACCCACCCAGGCTGTTCTCCTTCCACCCATCCTTGCTTCATCCTTCACCCAGCCATGCATCATATTCCTTCCCAGCCACCTCGGGCACCAATCAAACACGTATCATTCTTCTTTGTCAGTCATCATTACTTTTAACTTGCTCGTCCTTCCACACTTACTTACACCCTTCTTTCGCTTTTCGTTCATCCCATCCATCAAGTTCATCTCAGATCAGATTTGGATTGTCGAAAAAAAATTCACAGCTGAGTTGAAGTAAATTTAGAGGAGGCTACTACCTGGTTGATAAAAAACTTTGTTCTAAATTTGAAAGTCTGCTTAACAGTATAGTAACTTAACTGTAGAACATATATACTACACCCATGCAGAGAGCACACTATGCAGTCTGCAATCTCAATAAGTAAGGAATATAAGAGCTTACCACTGCCCGCCACTACCGTGGCAACCCGCACAGCAGTTTCGTCCGGCACTTGCACCGCCTCCTCACCAGAACTGTCCTCCTCCACCTCCGCGCTGGGCCCAGCACCAGATGTTCCACCTACAAAGTACATTTAAGAATGTTAGATGTCATAGACATACACCACTCACTAGTATTTTGTCTAGGAATGAAGAAAGGTGAATACATAAACCAATCTAATAATTTGTGACTGTCTACTCTAAAGTAAAAATGTCCCTTTTTCCAGGGAAGGGTGTTGTCTTGCTGCACTTTTTGGCACAACTGATGAATGCTTGCTTTTTAACACGCACCATTTTTCTTATAACAGACAGAAGCTTCACTTCTAAGAACAAATCATCATCACTAGGACGGAGTTACCAACGATTCAGCACCAAAAAGAAAAATTAAAGTTCAAACCAGGTGAGGGCTCGGCTCGCCCACAATAAATGTGTGAAATAAATCACTAAGCACTTTCTCATTTTTAATCAACCGTTTATGTTTTATGACAAGCTTGATTTTAATAAATATTTTTACTTTTAATAAAGCTTTAAAACTTAAATAGACTCTGTGGTTTTTGGTCAAGAGTGACTGAGCAAAAGATTTTGCAATTTCCAAGCATGAGTCCGTGCCTCTGACACTTCTGGACTCTGACTCCGTACTCTTGCCCTGCGTTGGATAATCATCATTGGGGATCAATCATCGTTGAATTCAGGAGCTAAATGACTCTGCCACACTATCTAGTCAGTAAGGAGATTGGGGGTTCTTCAAAGTCTGATATCACTGAGGTATGTCTACCTGCGCCTATTATAATTGATAAACAATGCACTATTTAGTGTCCATAGTTCTGTTTGTGCAGATTTGTCCAAGCAACAGTAGTAGTATGGATTGTCCTCCTATCCAAACCAAAAGTAAAGTAGTATCCTATTCTTTCTTGGTGGTCATTCACCTTTTTATTGTTGGTAATTGTCAAAGCATAAACATTTAGAAGACTTGAAAAGACATTATGGACAATCCCAGAGGACTGCGCTCAGTGGATAGAGCTATTGCTGACTAGAATGGGAGTTTCGTTTAACACCTTTTGCCAACTGTGCAATCTTAGTTAGCTACACAGACTAATAAGAATAATCTAGTAATACCACAGGGAGTCATAGTAGAGGCAGGATAAGAATTTAGATACAATCTACAAGAAGATCAAAGACAATTTAGAAAAAATTGAATGAGGAACGCTAGAAAAAAATAGGTACTCTATATTAAAATTAAACCTTACCGGGGCCAGCAAAGGAGCCCTCGCCTGACCGATCCTGGCCTTGAACAGCAGCAGCAGCCGATAACCCCTCCTCCTCTGTCCTCTTGCCCCTGGGGGGAGCTGATGTACAACATGAAAGAAAGAAAGACCCGAAAACATGGATGATTGTTGTCAACCAAATCAAACATTTCAAAAGAACAATACCAAAATATTTTGGAGAAATAGCAAATAGAGTAGACAACTATTCCACGGGATATATTGACCTATCTCATGTGGTCTACTACGATATTAGTATTGCTTGATTTGCGGACCGTCGACTTGGAAAGTTATGTAACTCACTAAACAAACTACTAAAAAGGTTCGCCTAAGACTGGCAGGCAGCAGTCCGCAGCACGCGAAGTGACAGACAAACTCCATCGTGATTGCAGATCAGCGACAACACTCAAAAGTTTCCTACTACATTAACCAGTCATTAAAATACTCAAACTATCAATCCACCACCACTATTTCTTCTTATTGCCAGGTGTACAAATGAAGGACTGGACTTGAGTCTGTAGGGGCAGATTTACAAGCCCCTTGCGGCTCTTTTGCTCCATTGTTGCGTGACTTTTGTGACGCAGCAGCAGAACAAAAGAGGCGCCATGGTGCGGCGTATATTAACAACGTGACGCATATGGGAGATGCATCACGTTGTAAAGCCCTGCGTCATCAGGGGGCGTTCCGGCGCAAGGGAGGGCGTTCCTGCGCAGGAACGCATCCTAAAAGTGGCTGAGGGAAATCTACAAGATTTCAATCAGTCACTTTTAGGACAATGATGCGTGACTCAAACCCTGCGCCTGCTTGAAGCAGACGTACGGCTTCACGCAGCATTGGGGAGATAGGGCACCCCAGAGCATTGCTGGAGCCGCGCATTCGTTGGGACGCAACTCCAGCAATGCGCCACCTTTACGGCACAGATGCGTAACGCTTCTCTGACGTTTTGGGCCCATGGTGCGCCGCATTGTAAATACGGCCCACCATGGGTGGTGGTGGCGTGGCGTACAATTACTGGCTCATCCCTGCTACTTTGCAGGGATGCGCCGGTAATTGAAAATCTGACCCTTAGAGTCTAGCATTACGCAGTTCTTTACACTACACTCATACATAATTTCTCAGGCCAATGAAATGAACACAAAATCGAAAACAAATAAGCATAGTAGCGACGCTACTGAGAAGGAGAGCAGTGCACCTGAAATGCACAGAAGATTTTGAAATATCATTTACCTACAATGTACTCTGCAGCATTATTGCTCTTGGTAAAAAACAAAAATTTGCAATTTAATAACACACAGAGCGGGAGAAAACAGAGTAGTGATGAAATAGCTAGAAATAGCTACTACTACTCACCAAGCCCGGGGATCTCTATGCCGAGCACGTCCAGCAAGTCGCGTTCCCGGTCCAGGAGATCCGTCCAATGGTGGGTGGCCTGGTTGTAGGTGCGCCGGACCCCAGTGTGTTGAAACATGGCCCGGCACACCTTCTCCCACCGCTTCCGGCGCTCCCGGAGCCCGTAGCCACTAGCGATCTTGCCGCCTCCCATGATGGTCCTGGGGAGGCGGCGCTGGACATAAAAGACTAGTGCAGCCACCACCTCCGCACTAAAAATCTCCCGGGCTATAACTTGCTCCCCCCTCAAACGCCCGCACGGGAGCCGGGCACGGGGTGCAGGACACTTCCCCTTCTCAGGCTGCTTCCCGGCTCTCTTTTCCATGGTCTGGGCAGAAAGGAAGGTAAATAATAAATAAGAAATAGAATAGGGAAGCAGAAAAGAAAAGAGTTTAAAAAAAGTAGTTTAAAATTAACCAAAAGTAGCAGAAAACACAAAAATATAGAGCTAGAAAAATAGAGGGATAGATAATAAGTAGAATAGATAAAAAAAACTTCAAACAAGCAAATGATGGCAGAGATTGACAGAGGATACAGAAAGCATGCCCAGAACCATAGCAATGAATGAAAAACAAGATGGCCGCGCCCGTTCACGACCGTGTGGGTAAGTTCGCGCGAGATTTCCCCCGCGATCACACGCGAACATGTACTAGCGAGCCGCACACTTTGCGAGAGTACACATAGCGCCCGGAAACGGAATTCCATCACACAAACAAGATGGCCGCGCCCATGTAGCGACCGCTATGGTAACTTCGCAAACGTTGCGCTACAAGCGGCTTGCGAAAACACACAAAATCACGTGAACTAACACGCCGAAAAAAAATAAATCGTATATTTGCACGAATTCGCGGCTTCCGAAATCGATCTCGTCCGAATTCGCGCCCCGCGAATCGCGCGAAATTGCAGAAAAACGGTTTTTGCAAAACTG
Organism: Lissotriton helveticus; assembly: GCF_964261635.1. Classification (NCBI taxonomy): domain Eukaryota; kingdom Metazoa; phylum Chordata; class Amphibia; order Caudata; family Salamandridae; genus Lissotriton; species Lissotriton helveticus. The sequence goes on from NC_136061.1 coordinate 320,525,372, forward strand.
AAAGCACTCAGCAGGTGCAAAAGTTCAATCTTATCATTAGTAACCATTCCCTCTAGTGCTTCCTGAGGGGCCCCTCCGGGAGTTCAGTTGCCTACTTGCAACTATTCTATGACCCTGCTCTGACCCTCACAGCAGGCTCAGAGAATAGCTACAAGTATGCCACAAAGGTCCTGCTAAAAAAAAATTACACTGCAACAGAAAGCAATTACAGCTAAGGAAGCAGGTGCCAGACTGGAAGTTCAAATTCAGTGACACATTAATCAATCAGCCCCTAATTCATTCATGTCAGTTGAGGCAGGGCAGGTGTGCTTTTCCCCCCATAATCTACAGTGATGAAACAGAGGGTGGCATGGGTGAGCCAGAGGGTGGCAGTGGTGAAACAGAGGGTGCCGGTGGTGAAAATGAGGGTGCTGTGATGAACCAGACGTAGAAACAACATGGTCGCGACCGTTGCTACCCGACAAGTAAGTTCGCGTTTGCGAACTGGTAAAAAAACCTCGCGAAACGGCAGAAACACTTGCGAATCTGCAAAATTCGCCCATACTTATCAGTTTCCTCTATTGGATAAGGAGATCTTTGAATCATTGATGCGTCGAGTAAACTCAGGCTCCCCATGTGACCCAGCTCCCCCGGACATACTGGTTTCAGCCATCCATGTTGTTCTTCCCATCATTATGAGCCTACTCAATGCCTCCCTGTCTTCTGGTATAGTTCCGTCCATCTGGAAACGGGCCATGGTGCGTGCACTTTTAAAGAAGCCGAACTTAGATCCCAGCAATTTTAACAACTATCGCCCTATCTCTCTGTTACCCTGGGTGAGCAAAATCCTCGAAAAACATATTAATATACATCTAACGAACTTTATCGAGAGTAACCAACTGCTTGATGCCACCCAGACGGGCTTCCGCCCTAGACATGGGACGGAGACCGCTCTACTGGCAGTCACCGAGGAAACCAGAGGGATTCTGGAACGAGGGGGCTCAGTGGCAGTGGTTCTCCTTGATCTGAGCGCAGCGTTCGACACGGTTAATCATAATATGCTACTGTGTCGTCTCCTTAGCTTGGGAATTTCAGGGATGGCAATAACTTGGCTCAGATCTTTTCTAAGCAACAGGACCTTTCAGGTCTTTGAGGGAGACATTTTTCCTCCAGTAAACCTCTGAACTGCGGGGTACCGCAGGGCTCATCATTGAGCCCTACGTTATTCAACGTTTATATGAGACCACTGGCTGAGGTCGCTGTCCATATGGTATTAAGATCATTACATATGCGGACGACACGCAGCTAGTGGTCTTCCTTGTGCAGGAAAATGGTCAGTTAGCACGGAGCGGTCTGATGAATTGTCTGGAGGAAGTTAAAAGTTGGGTGACGACATCCTGCCTTAAGCTCAATGGAGATAAAACTGAGCTGATGCTCCTTGGTCCTCTTGTCCTGCTCACTATTGACTCCCTTTGGCCCTCCAGCTTGGGCATGCCACCTACACCTAAGGATAATATAAAAAGCCTGGGTGTATGGTTGGCCCCAGCTCGGAGCCAGCCCGGACCCGCATGGTAATGGTGGGCAGTCTTCGCGACCGGGAACTGGCCGCAATATCTCCAGCCATGCAGGGAACCTCAAGTGAAGACTGCCACAGAAATAAATTATTCACATCTTTAATGGCAGCATGCTGGCAGTTACATAGAACACGTATATAGAACACTTAGTGGATGTGAAGCGCCCCCACTTGGGAAATGATAACCAGAACTACATCACCCAGGAGGGCGCAAGTCGGCCATGCCCCCACAGGCAGGTGATGGTAAAAGACTGTTTGGAACGCTGGCGCTTTCACCTCACTCCTACATGCCACTGATGAAGAGAGCATGGCGCTCTTGAAACGCGTTTGGCGACTGATGACCAGAGGCAACCTTGATGCAATGTAACTGCCAGCATGCTGCCATTAAAGATGTGAATAATGTATTTCTGTGGCAGTCTTCACTTGAGGTTCCCTGCATGGCTGGAGATATATATATATATATATTCACTGAAAAAACCATAGGTTATAGACCATATATAGTTAGGAATTAGCATTTACAAAACCTTGAAAATTCACTGAAAAAACCATAGGTTATAGACCATATATAGTTAGGAATTAGCATTTAAAAAACCTTATTTTACTCACACAAAACCATTGAAATTCCATATATAGTTAGTTGCACTAACTATATATCGCGCACCCGCAATCCACTGCTGATGATGTCACATATTACATCATTCATGACATGGTCAGTGACATCACTGATGACATCACTGATGACATCTCAAATTACATCACTGATGACATCTCATTTGACATCATTCTTGTGCTAATACGATAAACCTCTTCAGACTCTAATATAACCTTAGATACACTCAGTGTATACAGACACTCACACACTGTCACTCATCCATGGAGTTACTCACACACCTAGTCAGTCATGCAAAGAAACAATCTCACCTCCATTCCCTCAACTATACAGATATACACATTACTTATTCAAACATATACTAACACATATTTACTCTCTTATACAATCCCTGATACAAGTTCACAATGATCCATACAGCCACTCACACATTCAGTGGCTCTCATGCACAGTTATTTATATATGCCAACTCTCACATGTACTGTGTTTTACATATGTACTTACTATGACATGTAGCATTGAGATATCCATTCACTCATCAATACACTCATGCACACAGTCAACCGCCCATGTAGCTTTTTCCACATGCACTCTTGAACTCATACACCTAGTGAATCAACTACTCACACATCTATGCACAGAGTCACACACCTCCCAGCCACCCCCACACAAACTCAATCTCCCATACAAATACTTGGGCAACCAATCAATAACACATATAACCTCTTGTATAGCTAATGATCAACACATGCAGCAGTTTACATCACAACAGACATACTGATGCACATATTCCGACAGTTTAGTCACTAACCCATGCATTTAGTATGACACATTTATTCACTCACTCATACAGTCAGTCACGCACCTACTAAATCCTTCATCCAGACACTTATACATCCACTCATTCTTCAATAAATCAAACATATTTAAACTTTACAGAAACACACAGTCACTGGATGATGTCATCAGTGATGTCATCAGTAATGTCATTTGAGATGTCATCAGTGATGTCATCAGTGATGTCATTTGAGATGTCATCAGTGATGTCATCAGTGATGTCATTTGAGATGTCATCAGTGATGTCATCAGTGATGTCACTGACCATGTCATGAATGATGTAATATGTGACATCATCAGCAGTGGATTGCGGGTGCGCGATATATAGTTAGTGCAACTAACTATATATGGAATTTCAATGGTTTTGTGTGAGTAAAATAAGGTTTTTTAAATGCTAATTCCTAACTATATATGGTCTATAACTTATGGTTTTTTCAGTGAATTTTCAAGGTTTTGTAAATGCTAATTCCTAACTATATATGGTCTATAACCTATGGTTTTTTCAGTGAATTTCAATGGTTTTTTAATAGCAAATATCATAAGCTGTCGAATGAATAAAAACATTTTCGTGTTTATGCACACTGATCTGCTTTGAATGCTGCCCCCCCCTCATTTATATTAGGAGTACTCTCTCTTTGCAGATAGTGAAGGGTAGTTAACGCAGGCCTTTGCCCCCGTTGTAATCCGTCGGGCCTGCTTCTCTCTCCATTTGATTGATTGTTATCCAAGCATTTACTGTTTTAGAATTGGTTCTCTTTGGTTCATTCTCTATTTACAAACAAGCACAGAGTCGCAATACTCTGTTTAGTCTTTGCAGATAGCGAAAAATCGTGTAAAAAAACAAAAGGAATCGAGCAAAATCAGTAGGCCACTAATGGGATCTCTTTTTGACCTCGCTAAAATAGAAACATTAGGAACAACCCCTCATGAGAAATACGAAACTAGTGAGATGAACTGAACTCCACACCATGATGGCTGCAAGACAGATCGGCTCCGCCACCCACCCCGCCCAAAATAACGATAAACTCTATGCAAATATTACAAATATATACAACACACCAGCAAAGTAACAGGGTAAAACATTTTATTAAATAACTATTTACATAACTATTTTATACTTTTTGTTGCCCGATCCGGCTAGCTCAATCGATCGAGCATGAAACTCATGCACTCTGATAGTTCAAAGTTTTGAGGAGTGCTTGTAACACTGTCTGAAGCCTATTTGCACTTGCTACAGCTTCACTATTCTCAATGTAAGTGGGGGCTGTTTGAGGACGTGACTGCATTTGAAAACAATGTGATGCGGTGCCACCCTGAACCGCTTGACGGAGGCCCCCGAGGGACGGTGTGATGGCGCGGACTCGGAGGGGGCGCTTGCCTCCGGCCCCCTCCCCAAGTCGTGTTGCCCTGGTGTGGCCTGAGATCGCCCCCGACATAGGTGGCCGGCTCCCGGGGTCAAGCGGAACTTTTTGCCTTTTGGTGACTCTTCCATTCTTGACCTTGTCCCACAATCCGTTTCACCTAAAGACACGAAGTAGTGGGGCGCCCCTTTACCGTTTCAGTTGCCATTCCGCCCGCTTTTGCTACACTGTGCCTCTTCCGCTATTCAGCTGTTTACCGCCCGCTCTTTCGACTACAGCGTCTCGCTCACCATGTACTTGAGTTGCTCCCGCTCTTGCGGTGCAGCGATAGGCGGCTGCCACAGGACTCTCAAAATGGCGGCCGGCTCTTCAGATTTGGGCGTGGTCCACTAAAATGGCCCTGCGACACCTTGGAACTCAGACGCTTGTCTGCTAGAGCTTGGGCTCCATTCTCGAGAAAGCATCCCCTCAGCCTTGAAGATTCTACAAAAGTCTTGGGGGCCCCCGACTCCCGCAGGCTTCTGGTGGGGAGCGGCTGCCATGATTGCTCGTGGAATGGCCACGACGGAGCTACGAGATGGTGGTGCTCTCATGCTGACGCCAGCTTCAGTCTGAAACATCCAGAAACACTGTAGACTACCAATTCGATCAGTTCCGGTAGCGCCCCAACGTGAACCGGTAGAGAAGAACTTGCCCTCCCCTCTTTGACTGATGGTTCTTGTTGCCTGTCCCTTCTGTTGTCATTTAACAGAACTATTTAGCCTGCTGAAAGGGGTTGTGTTCCAACCGCTGGTTGGTGGAGACATTTTGACTATATTCTGGACCTGCGTTGTCGCGTAATGCGTCATATGACGCGCCGCGTTAGCGCATCCGGAAGTGCTCCGATGCGCGAAGCGCAGCTTGCCGGAAGCGATCCGGGGCGCGGCGCGCAGCGCGTAACGTAAGCATAACAGGTCATGTGACTTGTTAATAAAACTTTTCACTGGTTCATTTTACTTTTCTTATTCTAATGATGAAAGGCTTGGTCATATGACCTAAAAATTACGCTTTTTATTACTTTCGAACATTATTTTTTCTTAAACATATGTTATAATGTTCCAGGCTAATGTACTTTCCCGGAAAATTTACAACTGTCCTGCAAGTAAAATATATTCCTTTTTCGAGAAAAAGGGCGTTTCTTCGTCCCATGACGGAGCCGTTGAGCAAAAGAGGCTCGGCCTGCTGTCTTAGTCGCCGATACGCCTGAATATCAGATTCTTATCGATCACTTTATGTTGCAGGAGTAGAAAACACAACAGCCCTTGACCATTTATCTTTACTGCGTTCCTGCGTATTATACCTTTTACCCTTCATGTAATTGGACTGCTTTATTTCACTTGCCTTTTACTGATTCTAAAACAGTGACTATTATTAAAAACTTTACCAATGTAAATACTACTACCATGTTTTCTTTTAAAAACCTTTATTGTGAAAATGTCAGTATACAAATACGGGCCTATAACCACGTGGGCCGGCCACGGAGCAAACTGTAATCGTATATGATGAGTAGACATTTACACTGTAGAGGAACGTAACGGGCGGGCCATTAGGTTGCAAGAACTAAGGTGTCTAACAGTTGCGGAATCGGTGGACGTACATTTTATAATTAAAGTACGACAGGGCCAGTTACAATAAAATTATCTAGATATACATTTGCGGGCAAGTACCATGGGTGACGTTAATTCGAACTTTCAATAGTATAGTAATCAATAACACATCAGAACTTAATATCAATAGGGATGTCGAAATATTCAATCAATTCTCGTCCATTTTGTTTTATTTCAGAAACACACGAGAAGGGGCCCCTTTTTCACTTATATTTCACGATCACGGGACTCCTCCCCTTCTCCTGTTTCCTGCACACGGGGGCACTGGTTTGCTTGTTAAGACGTGAGAGCGGCACTTGAGGGCATCTGAATTTCTTCGCACAGTAAGGGCATCATCTCAGGACTTGGGCACTTGCCCTGTATTTACAGAGACTCTGTTGTGATATTTTCTTTAACTTATTTGCCTGGGTTTGCGCCAATTTTTCAGGACAGGAACGTGTCCATGGGGTCAGCATGAACAACTTGTATTGCTAGGACTGTTTTCATTTTCATGTGTTCGAACTGTTGGGCATCGGCCTGCCTTGCAATCAATTGGGTTTATTTCAGGCCATGCATGCATGTCATGACACATCTTTTGGAATCATGCTTTTTTTGACTCAATTATTTCATTGTATGCTTTGATTGCGCACTTGCGCGACAATGTCATGTCAGTAGCAGGCAGCTTCATGAGAGCATTTATCTCATTATTTAGTTTCTTGCCAAACACATTTTTTCAACAGCATGATTTGTGGCGCTTTGATTCATGTTTTTCTGCATATGTAATTTACGTGTTGCCTGATCATGCCTGACTTTTCAGTAATGTCTGCCCTCTGACCGCAGTCCTATGTTTATGTTTAGCACATTGGTGATGTTATTTAACCTTTGTATAACGAGCATACAATCACGTGATCAAGCCATTTGTTTGGTGAAACGCGTTGTGATTAAACAGCACTTTACTTCAACTGGCATACTCCCTTTTCATTCCTGAGAGCGTGTTTACTGAACTCTTTTCTGGGATTATAATATATATATATATATATATATATATATATATATATATATATATATATATATATATATATATATATATATATATATATGACCGCTCCAACAGTCCCTCCCCGCAATGTACGGGAAATAGGAAGCAGCACTCCAAATAGGTTTACACAATGTTTTAATCTCAACAAAGCGCTTTCGGCACTCGGCCTTCCTCAGTAATGAGACGGTGAAACCTTCCCGCCAGCATTCATTTAAACGTTACGTTGCGTGCATACACATAAACATCAAGAGAGGACTGCACCATACATCGGCGTCCGCCCTCTTGGAATGGGTTATTTTTCTCTGTATATACAAAAACATTTTAAGCGCAAGTAGCTCATTCTGTTCATATGCAAGAATAAACATTCTAATGCAAAGCTCCATTATGGCTACGATCATTAATCAAGCCCTGGATGGGCATAAACCATTACATATGTCCTCGCTTTATCTCGCCCTGGATGGGCATAAGCAAATAATGTGTCTGCAACGTGATGCAACCCTAAATATAAACTATAATTCCTAACGAAAATCAGTATAGCATCAAAATGGATAAAACCAACAAGAAGCAAAAATTGCAGTGAAACCATATTCATCCCAATTAGCAATACTCATACTAAGTGAACAGCTAAGTCCTCATGCATATTCAACCCCATAGGTATTTTACTCAGCAAGTCTATAATGTACCGTGACTCCAGTCGCCGCAGCTTGGAGAGTCTATCTCCGCCCCTGGTACTCACTGGGACAGTGGGGTTGAATATGCATGAGGACTTAGCTGTTCACTTAGTATGAGTATTGCTAATTGGGATGAATATGGTTTCACTGCAATTTTTGCTTCTTGTTGGTTTTATCCATTTTGATGCTATACTGATTTTCGTTAGGAATTATAGTTTATATTTAGGGTTGCATCACGTTGCAGACACATTATTTGCTTATGCCCATCCAGGGCGAGATAAAGCGAGGACATATGTAATGGTTTATGCCCATCCAGGGCTTGATTAATGATCGTAGCCATAATGGAGCTTTGCATTAGAATGTTTATTCTTGCATATGAACAGAATGAGCTACTTGCGCTTAAAATGTTTTTGTATATACAGAGAAAAATAACCCATTCCAAGAGGGCGGACGCCGATGTATGGTGCAGTCCTCTCTTGATGTTTATGTGTATGCACGCAACGTAACGTTTAAATGAATGCTGGCGGGAAGGTTTCACCGTCTCATTACTGAGGAAGGCCGAGTGCCGAAAGCGCTTTGTTGAGATTAAAACATTGTGTAAACCTATTTGGAGTGCTGCTTCCTATTTCCCGTACATTGCGGGGAGGGACTGTTGGAGCGGTCATTGTTGTCGGGTGCACCCCCGACTGGCAGGCACCCGCCTTGGAGTGCAACAGGCTGGTGCGAGTGGAGCGTTGATATATATATATATATATATATATATATATGCAACACATCCTTCTTCACACGAAAGAAAGTAGAGGCCACACGGGGAACAACGAGGAAGCTGCTTTATTAGCGAGTTGTGGCGAATGCATTTCGGCTCGGTTGAGCCTTCCTCAGCGCCCAAGCAGTCAAAGTCTCTGTCACCTGCGCCATTAAGCGTCCAAACATATATGTAGGAAGTCCTACAACAAGCTCCGCCCCCAAAGAAGATGCTGACACACCTGCTGCAAGTCCGTGATCTTCCGTGGACTGCAGAACCCAGAATGCACCATGAGGCCGCCAGGTAAGGTGTGGGTGGGGGAAATTCTGCCATAATGGTAGCGCTTATGCTGGACACAGCGCAAAGTTCAAGAGAAATCTTCCTGCTTGACAATCCAGCAAAAAGCCCCTCCTCGAGTCCCCAACTGCTCCAGCCTTGATGTTTAGGAATAATACTCAGTGGAGGTAACCAGGCAATGCTCGCCGCCTGGCTTGAGGTGGAATACCTCATAAATCTCCTACTTCTCTTCCCAACACCCGGGCGAGCCCAGGCTGACCGATCCCTCGGTAAACACAATCTGCCAACGGCAGGGTGCCAGTGAAGTCCGGGCCACTTGAAGGAGCAGGGGCCTCCGAGACACGCCTCTGGCCGGCGTGGAAATGTGCAACACATCCTTCTTCACACGAAAGAAAGTAGAGGCCACACGGGGAACAACGAGGAAGCTGCTTTATTAGCGAGTTGTGGCGAATGCATTTCGGCTCGGTTGAGCCTTCCTCAGCGCCCAAGCAGTCAAAGTCTCTGTCACCTGCGCCATTAAGCGTCCAAACATATATGTAGGAAGTCCTACAACAAGCTCCGCCCCCAAAGAAGATGCTGACACACCTGCTGCAAGTCCGTGATCTTCCGTGGACTGCAGAACCCAGAATGCACCATGAGGCCGCCAGGTAAGGTGTGGGTGGGGGAAATTCTGCCATAATGGTAGCGCTTATGCTGGACACAGCGCAAAGTTCAAGAGAAATCTTCCTGCTTGACAATCCAGCAAAAAGCCCCTCCTCGAGTCCCCAACTGCTCCAGCCTTGATGTTTAGGAATAATACTCAGTGGAGGTAACCAGGCAATGCTCGCCGCCTGGCTTGAGGTGGAATACCTCATAAATCTCCTACTTCTCTTCCCAACACCCGGGCGAGCCCAGGCTGACCGATCCCTCGGTAAACACAATCTGCCAACGGCAGGGTGCCAGTGAAGTCCGGGCCACTTGAAGGAGCAGGGGCCTCCGAGACACGCCTCTGGCCGGCGTGGAAATGTGCAACACATCCTTCTTCACACGAAAGAAAGTAGAGGCCACACGGGGAACAACGAGGAAGCTGCTTTATTAGCGAGTTGTGGCGAATGCATTTCGGCTCGGTTGAGCCTTCCTCAGCGCCCAAGCAGTCAAAGTCTCTGTCACCTGCGCCATTAAGCGTCCAAACATATATGTAGGAAGTCCTACAACAAGCTCCGCCCCCAAAGAAGATGCTGACACACCTGCTGCAAGTCCGTGATCTTCCGTGGACTGCAGAACCCAGAATGCACCATGAGGCCGCCAGGTAAGGTGTGGGTGGGGGAAATTCTGCCATAATGGTAGCGCTTATGCTGGACACAGCGCAAAGTTCAAGAGAAATCTTCCTGCTTGACAATCCAGCAAAAAGCCCCTCCTCGAGTCCCCAACTGCTCCAGCCTTGATGTTTAGGAATAATACTCAGTGGAGGTAACCAGGCAATGCTCGCCGCCTGGCTTGAGGTGGAATACCTCATAAATCTCCTACTTCTCTTCCCAACACCCGGGCGAGCCCAGGCTGACCGATCCCTCGGTAAACACAATCTGCCAACGGCAGGGTGCCAGTGAAGTCCGGGCCACTTGAAGGAGCAGGGGCCTCCGAGACACGCCTCTGGCCGGCGTGGAAATGTGCAACACATCCTTCTTCACACGAAAGAAAGTAGAGGCCACACGGGGAACAACGAGGAAGCTGCTTTATTAGCGAGTTGTGGCGAATGCATTTCGGCTCGGTTGAGCCTTCCTCAGCGCCCAAGCAGTCAAAGTCTCTGTCACCTGCGCCATTAAGCGTCCAAACATATATGTAGGAAGTCCTACAACAAGCTCCGCCCCCAAAGAAGATGCTGACACACCTGCTGCAAGTCCGTGATCTTCCGTGGACTGCAGAACCCAGAATGCACCATGAGGCCGCCAGGTAAGGTGTGGGTGGGGGAAATTCTGCCATAATGGTAGCGCTTATGCTGGACACAGCGCAAAGTTCAAGAGAAATCTTCCTGCTTGACAATCCAGCAAAAAGCCCCTCCTCGAGTCCCCAACTGCTCCAGCCTTGATGTTTAGGAATAATACTCAGTGGAGGTAACCAGGCAATGCTCGCCGCCTGGCTTGAGGTGGAATACCTCATAAATCTCCTACTTCTCTTCCCAACACCCGGGCGAGCCCAGGCTGACCGATCCCTCGGTAAACACAATCTGCCAACGGCAGGGTGCCAGTGAAGTCCGGGCCACTTGAAGGAGCAGGGGCCTCCGAGACACGCCTCTGGCCGGCGTGGAAATGTGCAACACATCCTTCTTCACACGAAAGAAAGTAGAGGCCACACGGGGAACAACGAGGAAGCTGCTTTATTAGCGAGTTGTGGCGAATGCATTTCGGCTCGGTTGAGCCTTCCTCAGCGCCCAAGCAGTCAAAGTCTCTGTCACCTGCGCCATTAAGCGTCCAAACATATATGTAGGAAGTCCTACAACAAGCTCCGCCCCCAAAGAAGATGCTGACACAGCTGCTGCAAGTCCGTGATCTTCCGTGGACTGCAGAACCCAGAATGCACCATGAGGCCGGCAGGTAAGGTGTGGGTGGGGGAAATTCTGCCATAATGGTAGCGCTTATGCTGGACACAGCGCAAAGTTCAAGAGAAATCTTCCTGCTTGACAATCCAGCAAAAAGCCCCTCCTCGAGTCCCCAACTGCTCCAGCCTTGATGTTTAGGAATAATACTCAGTGGAGGTAACCAGGCAATGCTCGCCGCCTGGCTTGAGGTGGAATACCTCATAAATCTCCTACTTCTCTTCCCAACACCCGGGCGAGCCCAGGCTGACCGATCCCTCGGTAAACACAATCTGCCAACGGCAGGGTGCCAGTGAAGTCCGGGCCACTTGAAGGAGCAGGGGCCTCCGAGACACGCCTCTGGCCGGCGTGGAAATGTGCAACACATCCTTCTTCACACGAAAGAAAGTAGAGGCCACACGGGGAACAACGAGGAAGCTGCTTTATTAGCGAGTTGTGGCGAATGCATTTCGGCTCGGTTGAGCCTTCCTCAGCGCCCAAGCAGTCAAAGTCTCTGTCACCTGCGCCATTAAGCGTCCAAACATATATGTAGGAAGTCCTACAACAAGCTCCGCCCCCAAAGAAGATGCTGACACACCTGCTGCAAGTCCGTGATCTTCCGTGGACTGCAGAACCCAGAATGCACCATGAGGCCGCCAGGTAAGGTGTGGGTGGGGGAAATTCTGCCATAATGGTAGCGCTTATGCTGGACACAGCGCAAAGTTCAAGAGAAATCTTCCTGCTTGACAATCCAGCAAAAAGCCCCTCCTCGAGTCCCCAACTGCTCCAGCCTTGATGTTTAGGAATAATACTCAGTGGAGGTAACCAGGCAATGCTCGCCGCCTGGCTTGAGGTGGAATACCTCATAAATCTCCTACTTCTCTTCCCAACACCCGGGCGAGCCCAGGCTGACCGATCCCTCGGTAAACACAATCTGCCAACGGCAGGGTGCCAGTGAAGTCCGGGCCACTTGAAGGAGCAGGGGCCTCCGAGACACGCCTCTGGCCGGCGTGGAAATGTGCAACACATCCTTCTTCACACGAAAGAAAGTAGAGGCCACACGGGGAACAACGAGGAAGCTGCTTTATTAGCGAGTTGTGGCGAATGCATTTCGGCTCGGTTGAGCCTTCCTCAGCGCCCAAGCAGTCAAAGTCTCTGTCACCTGCGCCATTAAGCGTCCAAACATATATGTAGGAAGTCCTACAACAAGCTCCGCCCCCAAAGAAGATGCTGACACACCTGCTGCAAGTCCGTGATCTTCCGTGGACTGCAGAACCCAGAATGCACCATGAGGCCGGCAGGTAAGGTGTGGGTGGGGGAAATTCTGCCATAATGGTAGCGCTTATGCTGGACACAGCGCAAAGTTCAAGAGAAATCTTCCTGCTTGACAATCCAGCAAAAAGCCCCTCCTCGAGTCCCCAACTGCTCCAGCCTTGATGTTTAGGAATAATACTCAGTGGAGGTAACCAGGCAATGCTCGCCGCCTGGCTTGAGGTGGAATACCTCATAAATCTCCTACTTCTCTTCCCAACACCCGGGCGAGCCCAGGCTGACCGATCCCTCGGTAAACACAATCTGCCAACGGCAGGGTGCCAGTGAAGTCCGGGCCACTTGAAGGAGCAGGGGCCTCCGAGACACGCCTCTGGCCGGCGTGGAAATGTGCAACACATCCTTCTTCACACGAAAGAAAGTAGAGGCCACACGGGGAACAACGAGGAAGCTGCTTTATTAGTGAGTTGTGGCGAATGCATTTCGGCTCGGTTGAGCCTTCCTCAGCGCCCAAGCAGTCAAAGTCTCTGTCACCTGCGCCATTAAGCGTCCAAACATATATGTAGGAAGTCCTACAACAAGCTCCGCCCCCAAAGAAGATGCTGACACACCTGCTGCAAGTCCGTGATCTTCCGTGGACTGCAGAACCCAGAATGCACCATGAGGCCGCCAGGTAAGGTGTGGGTGGGGGAAATTCTGCCATAATGGTAGCGCTTATGCTGGACACAGCGCAAAGTTCAAGAGAAATCTTCCTGCTTGACAATCCAGCAAAAAGCCCCTCCTCGAGTCCCCAACTGCTCCAGCCTTGATGTTTAGGAATAATACTCAGTGGAGGTAACCAGGCAATGCTCGCCGCCTGGCTTGAGGTGGAATACCTCATAAATCTCCTACTTCTCTTCCCAACACCCGGGCGAGCCCAGGCTGACCGATCCCTCGGTAAACACAATCTGCCAACGGCAGGGTGCCAGTGAAGTCCGGGCCACTTGAAGGAGCAGGGGCCTCCGAGACACGCCTCTGGCCGGCGTGGAAATGTGCAACACATCCTTCTTCACACGAAAGAAAGTAGAGGCCACACGGGGAACAACGAGGAAGCTGCTTTATTAGCGAGTTGTGGCGAATGCATTTCGGCTCGGTTGAGCCTTCCTCAGCGCCCAAGCAGTCAAAGTCTCTGTCACCTGCGCCATTAAGCGTCCAAACATATATGTAGGAAGTCCTACAACAAGCTCCGCCCCCAAAGAAGATGCTGACACACCTGCTGCAAGTCCGTGATCTTCCGTGGACTGCAGAACCCAGAATGCACCATGAGGCCGCCAGGTAAGGTGTGGGTGGGGGAAATTCTGCCATAATGGTAGCGCTTATGCTGGACACAGCGCAAAGTTCAAGAGAAATCTTCCTGCTTGACAATCCAGCAAAAAGCCCCTCCTCGAGTCCCCAACTGCTCCAGCCTTGATGTTTAGGAATAATACTCAGTGGAGGTAACCAGGCAATGCTCGCCGCCTGGCTTGAGGTGGAATACCTCATAAATCTCCTACTTCTCTTCCCAACACCCGGGCGAGCCCAGGCTGACCGATCCCTCGGTAAACACAATCTGCCAACGGCAGGGTGCCAGTGAAGTCCGGGCCACTTGAAGGAGCAGGGGCCTCCGAGACACGCCTCTGGTCGGCGTGGAAATGTGCAACACATCCTTCTTCACACGAAAGAAAGTAGAGGCCACACGGGGAACAACGAGGAAGCTGCTTTATTAGCGAGTTGTGGCGAATGCATTTCGGCTCGGTTGAGCCTTCCTCAGCGCCCAAGCAGTCAAAGTCTCTGTCACCTGCGCCATTAAGCGTCCAAACATATATGTAGGAAGTCCTACAACAAGCTCCGCCCCCAAAGAAGATGCTGACACACCTGCTGCAAGTCCGTGATCTTCCGTGGACTGCAGAACCCAGAATGCACCATGAGGCCGCCAGGTAAGGTGTGGGTGGGGGAAATTCTGCCATAATGGTAGCGCTTATGCTGGACACAGCGCAAAGTTCAAGAGAAATCTTCCTGCTTGACAATCCAGCAAAAAGCCCCTCCTCGAGTCCCCAACTGCTCCAGCCTTGATGTTTAGGAATAATACTCAGTGGAGGTAACCAGGCAATGCTCGCCGCCTGGCTTGAGGTGGAATACCTCATAAATCTCCTACTTCTCTTCCCAACACCCGGGCGAGCCCAGGCTGACCGATCCCTCGGTAAACACAATCTGCCAACGGCAGGGTGCCAGTGAAGTCCGGGCCACTTGAAGGAGCAGGGGCCTCCGAGACACGCCTCTGGCCGGCGTGGAAATGTGCAACACATCCTTCTTCACACGAAAGAAAGTAGAGGCCACACGGGGAACAACGAGGAAGCTGCTTTATTAGCGAGTTGTGGCGAATGCATTTCGGCTCGGTTGAGCCTTCCTCAGCGCCCAAGCAGTCAAAGTCTCTGTCACCTGCGCCATTAAGCGTCCAAACATATATGTAGGAAGTCCTACAACAAGCTCCGCCCCCAAAGAAGATGCTGACACACCTGCTGCAAGTCCGTGATCTTCCGTGGACTGCAGAACCCAGAATGCACCATGAGGCCGCCAGGTAAGGTGTGGGTGGGGGAAATTCTGCCATAATGGTAGCGCTTATGCTGGACACAGCGCAAAGTTCAAGAGAAATCTTCCTGCTTGACAATCCAGCAAAAAGCCCCTCCTCGAGTCCCCAACTGCTCCAGCCTTGATGTTTAGGAATAATACTCAGTGGAGGTAACCAGGCAATGCTCGCCGCCTGGCTTGAGGTGGAATACCTCATAAATCTCCTACTTCTCTTCCCAACACCCGGGCGAGCCCAGGCTGACCGATCCCTCGGTAAACACAATCTGCCAACGGCAGGGTGCCAGTGAAGTCCGGGCCACTTGAAGGAGCAGGGGCCTCCGAGACACGCCTCTGGCCGGCGTGGAAATGTGCAACACATCCTTCTTCACACGAAAGAAAGTAGAGGCCACACGGGGAACAATGAGGAAGCTGCTTTATTAGCGAGTTGTGGCGAATGCATTTCGGCTCGGTTGAGCCTTCCTCAGCGCCCAAGCAGTCAAAGTCTCTGTCACCTGCGCCATTAAGCGTCCAAACATATATGTAGGAAGTCCTACAACAAGCTCCGCCCCCAAAGAAGATGCTGACACACCTGCTGCAAGTCCGTGATCTTCCGTGGACTGCAGAACCCAGAATGCACCATGAGGCCGCCAGGTAAGGTGTGGGTGGGGGAAATTCTGCCATAATGGTAGCGCTTATGCTGGACACAGCGCAAAGTTCAAGAGAAATCTTCCTGCTTGACAATCCAGCAAAAAGCCCCTCCTCGAGTCCCCAACTGCTCCAGCCTTGATGTTTAGGAATAATACTCAGTGGAGGTAACCAGGCAATGCTCGCCGCCTGGCTTGAGGTGGAATACCTCATAAATCTCCTACTTCTCTTCCCAACACCCGGGCGAGCCCAGGCTGACCGATCCCTCGGTAAACACAATCTGCCAACGGCAGGGTGCCAGTGAAGTCCGGGCCACTTGAAGGAGCAGGGGCCTCCGAGACACGCCTCTGGCCGGCGTGGAAATGTGCAACACATCCTTCTTCACACGAAAGAAAGTAGAGGCCACACGGGGAACAACGAGGAAGCTGCTTTATTAGCGAGTTGTGGCGAATGCATTTCGGCTCGGTTGAGCCTTCCTCAGCGCCCAAGCAGTCAAAGTCTCTGTCACCTGCGCCATTAAGCGTCCAAACATATATGTAGGAAGTCCTACAACAAGCTCCGCCCCCAAAGAAGATGCTGACACACCTGCTGCAAGTCCGTGATCTTCCGTGGACTGCAGAACCCAGAATGCACCATGAGGCCGCCATATATATATTCACTGAAAAAAACCATAGGTTATAGACCATATATAGTTAGGAATTAGCATTTAAAAAACCTTTTTTTACTCACACAAACCATTGAAATTCCATATATAGTTAGTTGCACTAACTATATATCGCGCACCCGCAATCCACTGCTGATGATGTCACATATTACATCATTCATGACATGGTCAGTGACATCACTGATGACATCACTGATGACATCTCAAATGACATCACTGATGACATCATCCATTGACTGTGTGTTTCTGTAAAGTTTCAATATGTTTTACATATTGAAGAATGAGTAGATGTATAAGTGTCGGGATGAAGGATTTAGTAGGTGCGTGACTGACTGTATGAGTGAGTGATTAAATGTGTCTCACTGAGTGCATGGGTTAGTGACTAAACTGTCTTAATTTGTGCATCATTATGTCTGTTGTTCTGTAAACTGCTGCATGTGTTGATCAGTAGCTATATGAGTAACTATATGGGTTATTGATTGATTGTCCAAGTATTTGTATGGGAGACTGAGTGTGTGTGTGGCTGGCTGGGAGATGTGTGACTCTGTGCAGATCAATGTGTACTTGTATCAATGATTGTATAAGAGAGTAAGTATGTGTTAGTATATGTTTGAAAATGTAAGGTACTCTATGTTTAAATGGAAAATGGAAAAAATAGAAAATGGAAGTGTGATTGATTCTTTACAGGACTGACTAGGTGTGTGAGTAACTCCATGGATGAGTGGCAGAGTGTGAGTGTCTGTATAGGTGTATGAGTGCATATGATAGTGTTGTAAAGATGAGTGATTGTATGTATGAATGATTGTATGGGTAGACGTAGGAATTAGTGAGTGTGTATGTAGTAACTAGTATTGGTGTGTCAATGGTTTCAAAAATTATACTCTGTATTTAACACTGGGTGTAACAGAGGTTATATTAAAGTGTGAGGAGATGCATTGTATTGTCACATGAATGATATCATCAGTGATGTGGTCATTGATGTCAAATGAGATGTCATCAGTGATGTCATCAGTGATGTCATTTGAGATGTCATCAGTGATGTCATCAGTGATGTCACTGACCATGTCATGAATGATGTAATATGTGACATCATCAGCAGTGGATTGCGGGTGCGCGATATATAGTTAGTGCAACTAACTATATATGGAATTTCAATGGTTTTGTGTGAGTAAAAAAAGTTTTTTTAAATGCTAATTCCTAACTATATATGGTCTATAACCTATGGTTTTTTCAGTGAATTTTCAAGGTTTTGTAAATGCTAATTCCTAACTATATATGGTCTATAACCTATGGTTTTTTCAGTGAATTTCAATGGTTTTTTAATAGCAAATATCAAAAGCTGTAAAATGTATTCTTCTTTAAATCAAAAAATATATTTTATATGTTTATTAACAATTTTTTTTATTATTATTTTTTTTTGTTCGCTCCCGGTTCGCAAACCGGGAAGCTTCCCGTTAGCTCAATTTGGTGCCGCGACCCGGTCCGCGAACCGATAAACGTTCCGTTTGCGCAACTGCCGCGTTAGAAATCAATATCGTGACCAGTCGTGGAAGCGCGACGTATCGCGTTGCCGCGTAATGCGTCTTATGACGCGCTGCGTTAGCGCACCCGGAAGTGCTCCGGAGCGCGAACCGGAAGCGATCCGGGGCGCGTTCCGCAGCGCGTAACATAAGCGTAACAGGTCAT
This sequence comes from Lissotriton helveticus, assembly GCF_964261635.1. NCBI lineage: Eukaryota > Metazoa > Chordata > Amphibia > Caudata > Salamandridae > Lissotriton > Lissotriton helveticus. The sequence goes on from NC_136061.1 coordinate 320,543,510, forward strand.
GTGACTTGTTAATAAAACTTTTCATTGTTTCATTTCACTTTTGGTTTCCTAATGATGTAAGGCTAGGTCAGGTGACATAAAAATAACACTTTTCATTGGTTTAGAACTATTTTTTTCTCCAAAATGATGAAAGCCCCCACCTTTTTTCTCACTCTGACTTTCAACTTTGTGAAAGGAAGACCTATTTTGCTGAGTGGAAAATGGCTTCACTAGTAGCTGCAGCTGGTGCACCCCCACCACCACCACCACCTCCTCATAGGAAGAGAGGACCACCTCCACAGTTCCTTCCCAACACAGAGGAGGAAGAGGATCAAGAAGAGGAAGAGGAAATACAGGCAACACATTTTTTACAAGAGGAGCCCCGGGTATCTCATCATAAAAATAGTTTCATTTGGCAGTTTTTTTCTTTTCCTGAAGGACAGAAAAAAGTTAATGCTCGGTATGTGACGTGCCTCATATGCAAAGAGGACTTATCTAGAGGCACAGATAAGAAGTATAGTTACGGCAACTATACTATGAACCGTCACATGCAGAGGTGGCATCCACTAAATTACAGCCGGGCAGAGATGCGTGACCTCCAGGACAACCCACCAACTCCTGTGGCCAGGACATCGGCACAGGTATCTCTGTCGGGGCCAGAGGCACGGGAAACAGTGCCAAACATTCAGGAAAACTTTCTCCACATGAAGATAGTCTGTATATATTGCGGTACCTTACTCTCATGTGGCAATATGAGTGTTAATTTAATAAACAGAGCATATGAAAACCACAAGTGCTCTAAACGCCCCAAAAAATAAAAAATACATTTCCTCCTGTTGAGCCCTTTCCAATGCCTGTTTTTTGTTGTTTCCCCCCCAAAAAACCCAAAAAAAACATAAAATTGTTCAAAAAATACAAAAAAAACAAAAAATGTTCAGAAAAATAAAAAAAACAATATAAAACAACAAAAACATAAAAAAAAGTTCTTTTCAGAACTACCTCCCCTTTATAAAAAAATTGCTAGAATGTTTAGCACTCTGGCAAGCTCTATTTCTTTTGGTTCGCTTCCCGGTTCGCTCGCCGGTACGCGAACCGCGAGCGAACCAAAACATTTAAAAAAAAAAAAAAGAAGAGTAAGTATAAGGGAAGTAAACAGAGAGTAATGTTAAAAGAAAGACAGCTATAGGGACTAAACCAGAGATACTGTTTAATAGATTTATTTACCGAAGAAAAGATGGAAGAGGATATAATTGTGAAAAACAAAATAGATAAGGAAGTGAAAGAAAAAAAGGACAGTAGAAGAATAACAAAGAAGAGTTTCTTAGAGAATGTGAGTGAATGTTCAAAATAAGATTAAAACATGTGGAATAACAGAGAGAAAAAACAGAAAGCAGAAAAGAAGAAGTAACAGAAGAAGAATAATTGAAACAGCAAAGAAATCTAAATAACATAGGGGCATATTATCAACATAGGCAATAAAAGTTTTGCAGCTTTTATCGGCAGAAATGTGTCACTAAAACCGCTTTTGCAGCAGTTTTCTGCCGATAAAAACAGCAATAATTTTATTGGCTGTGTTCATAATATGCCCCTTAGTGTGCTTCAACTACACAGAGAAAGCATAATGAACAAGTAGTGAAACAGTGATCAGTCAGAGACACTAAGAGTAATAGAGACGGAGTGAGTGAACAAGAGTGAGGAACTATGAGAAGAGAAAGACTGAGAAAAGGAGTGGAAGGAGTAGAGTAAGTAAGTAATAGAAAAAGGAATGAGGGAAGTAGCAAAGGCAGGAAAGTGAGGGTTAAAGAAATGAAGCAGTGGAACTAATAGTAGTTAAATGTGATAGAAATAAAACGAAAAGAGTACAAAACATTAACCTTATAATTGTCGTTAACTTAGTCACTTGTTATTTTTATACTTTCAATCTGTGAAAGAGATAACAAACATTTGAAAAATATTAAAACATGTATTTAAAAATTAGAAAAGACAAGGGAAAAGATTGAAGGACAAACAGTTTTTCAACAACTTTGACACTTACAGAAGCTTCTGCTTCTCCAGGCCCCCTACACAGTCCTAAAGATATACATTTTAAACTAACAGTATCTTGATGCAGATGAAGTAAGGCCTATCTTGGAACATGGTGCATCTTTTGCACTGCTGTTGTCTCACAAAAGTGACGCAATGGCAGCGCAAAAGAGGTGCACAATCATCATAAAACTGTTCCTAACATTTTAAATGATTGTTTCAGGATGGCAATAAGGTGTGTCCTATCCAGACGTTTGTTTCAGGTGAGGCCTACTCAGGGTTGCAGATCAAATTTAGGCTTGTTGAAGAGTACAGAGGAGATAATACATGTGCAGGCCAACCAATAAAGTTCAGACTTCCTCTGTTTCCCTGGACAGGCCTAAACTTCATCTGCACAATGTGTTTCGTAATGTTAGGAAACACAGGTAATGTATTTGAAAAACGTGCAATTTCTTTTGCTCATTTCACAATCACATCACTTGTGTTTCCTTTGGTTAGGTATCTCATTGTGCAGATGTAGTCCAGCATATGAAAGAGTACGCACTGCATGCAACAACTTTGACACTTACTGAAGCCTCAGCTTCTCCATACCCCCTACACAGTCCTAATTATATACATTTTAAACTGACGGTATCTTGCTGGAAATGAACTGAGGCCTATCTTGCAACATGGTGCATCTTTTACACAAAAGTGACGGAACAGCGGCGTAAAAGAGGCACACAGCCTTCATAAAACTGCCCTTAACATTTTAAATAATTGTTTCTAAATGCTGATAAGGTGTAACCTATCCACAGATTTGTTTCAGGTAAGTCCTACTCAGGGTTGCAGATGAAATTTAGGCTTGTTGAAGAGTATAGAGGAGATAATACATGTGCAGGCCTACTAACGAAGTGAGTCATGTCCACTGCACTCTTGAACAAATGTCAGACCTCCTCTGTCTCCTGGAACAGGCCTAAACCTCATCTACACAATGTGATGTGTAATGTTAGGAAACACAGGTAATATAATTGAAAAACGTGCAATTTTTTTTGCTCATTCCACAATCACATCATCTGTGTTTCCTTTGCTTAGGTATCTCATTGTGGAAATGTAGTCTATCATATGAAAGACTACGTAGAATGTGAGCACTGTATGCAACAACTTTGACACTTACAGAAGCCTCACCTTCTCCATGCCTCCTACACAGTTCTAAATGTACATCATAAATACAAACAGTACAGAATTAATTATACATGTTAAATGGTTTATTTTTGCTGTTCTCAGAATGTATCAAATTTCACTAAAAACAGTGACTTGAAGGTATTCATCATATAACAGCGGGGAAAAAAAAAACACCATCAAAATGATTGTGTTTAAAAAAACCATATAACATAACCAATCAGAAATCAGAACCCCTCAAAAGTAACTTACTTTCCATGACGTCGAAGGATGTCCTATGAACAGCTTACACTCGGTTGTGCTGTTTTTATTTTCAGCCCGCCACTTTCTGAAAGAAAACCTCCATCGTTTTGAAAAATATGTTACATACAATAAATGACTTCTCGCTCTCTACCACACGTTTCCACACGGCCAAATCATGTAAGAGCCATTTATAACTCTTGGAATTCTTGTAAGCAAATCCCGTCATTTTCTATTTCCGCAACTTTCAGAAAGAAAACGTTCAAGATCACTTTCACAATCCTGGACTAGTAATATCTTACCCTTCTTGCTCACTCATGTTCTACATTTCCTATGACACTGATACTGCTTACTATGAAGCAGACTTACACTACCTCTATGACTACTACAATTATTTAATTCTCTACATCACTTTTATTCACAAAGCAATATAAAACAGTAGATAAAATTATATCAACCCCTAGAATCATTATACGCCAGTTACCTACCCTAAATTCTCTTTTCTGAAAACAGAAAATAAGAATATTTTTAAGTAAAAAGGCAACATTGTATCGTAGTCAAATGGGAATAATTTCCGAAACAGCTAATTTTTTTACATTTTCAATAAGCTGTGTAATAAGCGGATCTTGTCAAATGACCATCATGCCATATAATACCTGCAGTTACAAATGTTCTTCCTAAAATCAACGACTGTGTAGCCACAACATTTGTAATTAAAGTTGAAGACTTACTTTCATCAGGTTTATATAGTTGGATTTTTAAAATGACATTATAATCAAAAGTTTGGACCAATAATCTAGACAGCATTGCAGACTTACATTCCCTCTACTCCATGTTTTGATTGGCTGCTTGAATTAGCTTATAAAAAGAAACAGTTTTTCTGAACTCATTCAAAGTGCAGTTATTTTTCCATGACGTCAAGTGTTATGGTAAGAACACCGTTTGCTTTGGGAAATACTCTGTTGTCCTTCAACTAATCTCTGCCCACCACTTTCTATAAGAAAATCTTCTTTTTTTCCAGGAACTATTTAAAACTCAAAAATAACTTTTGACTCTGTACTACACTTATCCTCAAGGCCAAATCGTGTAGGAGCCTTTAGAACCTCTTGAAATTCCTCAGAGCAAATCCCGAGATTCCTTCTCTAAAATTTTGGTTTTAAAAACACCAGGTAAGAATTTTTAAGGTCAAAAGGTAATTTTTTTTTTTAAATTAAAACAGAATCGTTGCAGAATGACCAGCCATTTGTAGACTTCAAATAAGCTGTGTAATGTCCTGATGTTATTGAAGGACCATCATGATATATAAATGCTGCAGTTACAAAAGTCCTTCCTGATATTGACAACTGTGAAACAACAACATTTTTAATTAAAGTTGTCAATTTTGTTCCATCAGGCCTACATCGTTGGAACATTAAAATGACATACTGGCCATATGTTCGTATAAATAATGTTGACATCATTTCAGATTTACATTGTCTACACTCCATGTTGTGATCAGCTGCTTTTACTAGCGTATTAAAGGAGACTGATTTACTGTCTGGCAAAGTTAAATATATAAATCTTTCTGAGTCTACACTAGTAGTACTTGATACCCTACAGTTCTCGCAGTCATGCTGCCATTGATAAGAAAGCCCAAACAGGTGATCTACATCTACACCTTCAGCATGCAATACATCAAGCATATACATTAAAAACTCCTGACAATCTTGCTGAATATTTTGAGAGAATTGTGTTTGACCTGAACATCTGTCTAACAGATTTCGAATTTCAGACACACTTTCTATTTTTGTTCTATCAGTGCTACATTTCTCTAACACAGAATTTAACAAACTGCAAAATCTTTGATCAGAATTGACCACAATCTCTTCTTTTACATTTTCTAGCGAAAACAAAACATTAACCACTACATTAGCATAGCAGTTGACACCAGAACTGTTTTCAAATTGAAAACCAACAACATCTTCAACAGAATCCTTTTTGTTTCTGCTTATAATTTCAGGTTCATCGACTTTTCGTCTTTTTGCTACAACCTCCCTAGTATTGGTCACATTTCTTCGTTTCCGGCCTACCACACGTTTCTCAAACAAAGGATATTGAGGCAAACTCTCTTCTTAACCTATTGTATTCCTTAACACAATCTAGATCCGCACAAATGTTTGTGACATCACACTCAATCAAGTACAATCCCGATAAAGTTCTAACTCGTGACAATGCCACATATGCCATACCCTCCTTGAACACAGAACTGCCAATATTCACCAATGCACTGTCTACACTTAAACCTTGCGATTTATGGATTGTCACCGCATATGCCAAGCAAACAGGAAACTGCTTACGGCGAACATATAAGTCTTTTACAAGCAAAAATCTAGCAGAACAACGACCAATTAGCTGTACTTCCTCAATGCCATCAAATTTAATTTTTAAAAATTCAATTCCATCTCTATTTCTGTATTTCACAAAATCAACAACATTGCCCATTGATCCATTTACCAGACCTCTTTCAACATGTAAATTCCTTCTTAAAATTATACGGCAGTTTAAGCACACATTCAGAGTCTTTTCAAAACCTGCAGTTTTAGATATAGTCTTCTCTAATGAATCCAATTTTGTTTTCAAATTCTCAGACAAAATAATTGTTGATCCCATATGCTCTACTCTGTCAATAGCTTCCAGTTTCACAATCTCTTGGTTTTCTAATTGCAACATTTTGTTGTTGAAGATGGCACATTCTGCAAGAGTTGGCATCAAACATATTCCAGATTTCTTCTCAGTAATTTTCTGAAAAATATTCTCAGGCACAACGTCTTGTTCTGGATATAAATTTGACAGTAATCGTGCATGTAAAACTTCTTTCCCATGCTCGGTCACTTTTCCAATTCTAACATCTTGTAGAATATTCTTGTAATCTTCATCCTTCGCCTGACGCATATTTTCATGCAGTTTAGCATAATTGAAGTTTAACCATATATTGACGTTGCCAATGCTCCCTAGGCACTTCCTGGTATCTTCATGCGTGAGCATTTTGAACACAGGTTGTCCTTTCACTGGTGTCAGCTGCAGAAGATCTCCGAAAACAATGATGTGTTTGCCACCAAATAACACATCATATTCTGTTTTAAGAACTTCTTGCATTCTCAAATGCACAAAGGCAAGCATGACATTAGAAACCATGCTTACTTCGTCAATGATAAGAAGTTTCATTTTCCTCAAGACTCTTGAAACTTCACAACAAGCATCTCCAGATAACTTGTGGTATTGTAATTTGTTATCATGCTCCACTGGCAGCATCAGTAGACGATGCAAAGTAATACCTTTAATATTATGTGCTGCCAGTCCAGTTGGAGCGGTGACAACACAAGACAGCGATGACTCAGTCCTTTCCTGTAAATAACATGAAATTGCTTTAATGAGGAAACTTTTTCCAGTTCCCGCTTCTCCACTCACGTACAGTCGGACAGGCTTCAACGATGTACATGAGCACTCTTTCTTCTCATGACTTAATCCATGTTCAATTTGCTTGGTAACTTCGTCATATATTTTCCTCTGCTCAACGTTGAGTTGTCTTTCCAAGTCTTCTAAGTTAACCGCATCCTCCTGAGCATGTGCCATGGCTCTTTCCACTTCATTCATGGCAGTGGCAGCTTCATTTTCGATAACAGGTCCTCCTAGTGGATCCTGACTCAATGAAACAGAACTCTGACTGTCCTGAGAACTGTCTCTGGCAATCTCGGCTGCAATCGTTGCTTCCTGCTCGATTTCCGCATTCAACATTTCTAGATATTTGGGAAAAGCAGGACATTCTATGGTCTCCTTGGCGGCACTGAAAGAGTCTTCGTAACAGATGAAATCTCCAAGCAGTTCCTCTTCTGCACGCCAAGGCTTGAAAAGTTGCAAAAGTGCTAAATAGAAAAACTCCTTTTTTTCAGGAGATTCGCCACTCAATTTTCGATAGTTTACCAAGTGGCATTTTCTTTGCTTGACCAGACATCCCTCACTTCCAATTACAGCATACACTCCTTTCTCAATATCTTCTTTGATGTTCCTCTTAAATATGTAATTTTGTAGAACCTCATACAGACAAACATTCTCGAGGTGACTGCTTTGATTTGGATAATATGTATCCAACATGTTGGTCTTCAAAATATCGGTACTGTTTGGCTCCTTTTCCGCCAAATACTCAATTTCCCGCACAGGTTTCAGAACTCGATTACGCGTTGCAGCAAGACCAAGACTCGCCCAAATGATACTCCTGGATTTGGCATAGAGACTTGCTGAAGACAACCGGTCAGAACATTCGTAAGCTCCGATTTCTCGATGTGACAACATCTTCAGACTGAAACTGTACAACTTCTTACTGAGGCTCTTTTCATGGGAAATGTCCTCCCACATATCCTTCAATTCTGTCTTTTCTTTTTTGGTGATGTAAGATGTCACATACCGAGCCACAGCCATACAGTTATCAGCCACAAACTGTATATCCATGTTAGCATTCCACATGGACAAAATCACTGGGTTGTAGTCGTTGATGTACTTGGACTCTTCATTCCTCTTCAAATTGTATGTGTTTTTAGGTGATTTCTTCATCACATTATGTCGCAGCGAAGACATCAAACTGTTTACTCTTCCTTTAGAAATCACCGGTCGTGGAAAGCCGAAACGACATTTGGTGTAGAACTTGTCCTTGTTTCTGAATTTACGACGACAGTACTTTCCACAACGATGGCTTTGGAAACGTAGAACTTGTTCTCTTAGGCTTTTCTTCTCCTTTGCGTTTGGAACAGCACACGTAGAATACTGTTGTATGAAACTCATCACTAAGTCTTCTGGATCTGTTCCAAATTTAGGTGCATCCTTGATCCACAGCAGCATATGTATATGAGGAGCACCTCTTGCTTGGTACTCCTTTCTCCAGAAGAAATCCAACACCTCTCCAAGAGGTGGATTCTTCTTATTCATGATGAAAGACATCATAGCTTCAAATCTATGATTGAAGTACCTGCATACATTGACTGGATCCAAAGAGCACAGTTCTCCGGGTGTCTTGAATTCGATGTTTTCAATGTTTCCATTTGCCTCTCGTAGAAATTCAAGTAAGTCTTCCCAGCCATACTCGGCACAGCTCAGAGTGAGGAACCATGTGGGAGTTCCTAAGTTCCTCAGCATACATTTTAAATCACCATGACGACGGTACCAGTACTCATTAATACCACGCTGACACGCCATGAGATTAATCAGGTGACAATCCAAAATACTGTCTTGGACATTGACTTTATCCATAAAGTCACTTGCCGAGATGTTTTGCATCTGTATACCACTTTTCAAGATGTGGTTCACTGCATATGACAGTCCAGACAGATCGCTTTCAAACAGGAGATGAAACAAATAGGGAATGCATTGTCGAAACCTAGCATCTTCTGCATACAATCGTAAAGTCCGGTATTCAGAAGCAGGAATTTGATGAGGTCGCTCATCATATCTTCCTCCTTGACCTGTTGGAAATAGCTGTGGGAAACACCGAGCTTCCAAACTTTCCTCCCAAACACTAATGGGACTCCCTTTGGCTTGTTTCATTTGAAACAACTCAATAGCATTCCCCATGACTTCCTTGGAATGCAAAGGATGAACACTATAATGTTCATATATTTCTTCACTTTTAGAGGGTTCTACTTTCTCAATTTGACCAGCACACAAATCGCTATCCTCTTCCTCACTTACTTCCTCTTCTGCAAAATATACATTCTTATAGTACTTATTATTTTTTTTCAAATACAATGTTGCCTTTTTGACTTTCCTAACATCCACTAAATCTTGCCATATTTTCTTATTCTTTGTCGGAACCCCATTAACTAAGATAACCAGAGGTTCCTCTTCCACTTTTTCTACTCCAATTGTGTTAATATTTTTCTTCAAATCTAGAGGCAAATAAACAACTCTTCCCTTTAATCCTCTCTGTAAATCTGATGGAGGCAATTTCCCTGTCTTTGGCTCCATTCTTACAATAGCCTGAAAGGGATGGATACTTTGAATCAAAATAGATTCATAAGTATTTAAATCCTTCAATTCAGAAGGAATCTCAACCAATTCCAGATTATTATGAACCGCTTTAGCAGGCATCTGGTTTTGATTTAATTTGTTACAACAATAAGTAATAAGAATTGGATAGATGCACAGCGAATGGGTTTATGTTAAAGTGATCACGTTGGTTTGATTTTATGGTGCACCGAAAGGAGGCGTCGAGGGTCCAACGAGGTCTTAGCAATTAAGATAAGAAGTGAGACTAGGTAAAACCTAGCATCATCCCTTTGCGGGCACACAGTTCCTTGTCTTCCCTGTGAGAAAGACTTCCACTCCTGTTGGTTTCACAGTGTTTGTTTTTATTTCTTAACGTTATTACGTATTAGACATTCAAACAGGCTTGTGTTATCCTCTTAATTTTTTCTCAAACATATTATTATCTTCAGGCAATGTCATAATGGTATTACCAATGCATTTCGGGCATTAAGAATCATGCCCTTCATCAGGGAGACGACACTTTCGTTGTGGGGTATTATCAATCTGAAATTGAAGAGTAAACCTGGCTCTAGTCCGTTATTCGTCTTCAGTGATATCACGAATAACACAAGCCTGTTTGAATGTATAATACGTAATAACGTTAAGAAATAAAGACAAACACTGTGAAACCAACAGGAGTGGAAGTCTTTCTCACAGGGAAGACAAGGAACTGTGTGCCCGCAAAGGGATGATGCTAGGTTTTACCTAGTCTCACTTCTTATCTTAATTACAACAATAAGTACACACACGTTGATCCGATCCCAAATCAAAACAATTTTCTACCATCAAGTATGTTGCGAAATCGTTCCATTCACTATTATTTTCCCTTTCACTTTTTCCATATAAATCCACTAACTTAGTCTGATTCTTATAATAAGTGCGTCGACAACACACACAAGTGAAATTAGGCCTCTCACTTGATTTAACCTGAAACGTGGCAATTTCCTTCTGAAAATTATCTGTACTGGAAACCTGTACACTGTCTTCCACATTACCCTCTTCTTCTGGGTCAATTTCAACATTCTCCTCTTTACTTCCAAAGTAACAAAACTCAATTTCTTCCCAAATATTCTTCACATCTATTTCAGAACCATGCAAAAGAGCAGCGCATAATTGTTTAAGCATAATTGCTGGACTCTTAGCATAATACAACATTCTAACTAATTTCCTCACTTTATTATGATGCACTGCTAGCATCCTGAAATGATGAAAAACACTCTGGCATACTCTCCTGGAAAGACAAGCCAGTGAATGACCATGCAAACCTGTCACTTCTCTCACTCTGCAAGGATCTAATTCTTGCAACAACATCATTTTCTGCTTCAAACTTTTCTTATTAAATGTCCGTACAAAATCACAAAGCGAATTGAAGGAATCCTGTCGTACACTGCAAATACTACTACACTTCCAGGTGTACACAGGACCCTTAGGACGTCTTCCTAAAACCTCATTACCTAACACCTCTTCTGTCTCTGTTGTCACAAGTTTTTCTTTTTCAACTGGACAACCATCTTTCACCTCATAAGCTCGACCACTGGTGTCAACTGCATGCACCAAATCATTATCCTGGAAATAACTCTCCTCATTAAAAAATGCCTCACAACTTGAACTATGCATCCATTCTCCGGAAAAAACTTCACAAAAATTACTACGATTAACTATTCTCTTCCATCTACTATTTCTTTTGAAATCATAAATTGCCTTGTTTAGCTTCCTAATTCTATTGATTATCAAAATAAATAATTTTCGTTTAATTTCAAATGCCTGATCAATAACTTTCTCAACTTTTTTTTTCTCTTATAAAAAACCACTTTCTGTTGACCTTTCTTAATATTTTTTAACAAATTGCCAATTATCCTGTTGCGGAACATTCGTTTACGAATGTCCCTAAACTGTTGTTTCCTTCTACTATCATGCACAGAGTTATCTCTTGCTCTAGCAGTAACATTTTTGATTGGCCTTTCCTTTCCGTTTAAAATGCTTCTCTTTTTCTGGACTGAAACATTTTCTGTAGTAATACTTTTTGTTCTACAAATGTTTCTTATGAATGATTTAGTTGTCTTACCCGGTGCTTTCTTGGTGACTTGACGATTTTTTTTTGTAGAGGACTGCTGCAAACATCTGTGAACCTGCTGTCTTTGACGTTTTGTAGCCTTTCTGATTCTATCCTTACTTGGCATTCTCTACTTTTGAAATGATCTGCAGTTGAATCTGTGGTAAAATATAATAAAAAATGTTATTAACCACTATTACCAAACAGTAAATCAATAACAGTTGTCAAAAACTTAACACACTACTTGTCATTTTCACTTAGAATATTTTTTAGTGCATAGGCAAATTCAGTATTCATAAATAGTACCAAAGAAATGGAATGCTTCTACATTTTACCTGTGCTGTTTTATATGTGAATCTGATCTAATTTTATGAGCATATTACACTATTTTATTAAAGACACTACACATAACCTGTTTTTGAAGTTGTGTTTAATTTTAAATGAAACGGTTTACATTTTTACTTTTTATTTCCGTTAAATTTTAAAAATAAATGTTTATAGTTCCATAGGCTCAAGCAGGTCAGCTTCCCACCCTATGTCATACAATTCTGACAAATCGGCATCCTCATCATGTTCTTCATCATCCTCAGGATTTAAATCATCAAAGGGATCTACTTCCACTGTTGTTTCAATCACAAGTTCAACGATAAGATCGAGATCAACTGATTGCTCATTATCACTCATGCTTGATGTTGTTGTTATCTTTAAAAAAAGAGAACAACAATGAGATGTTGCAGAGTAAGACACAAATCTCAGAGACTATAATAGTAAATTTGTTTAACAAGAGTAACATTTTGCAGCTATTATTTAGCCATGTCCAGCGATGCTGAGGAGGTGAGGCCTATGTCCAAGTTTTCAGTGAACAGGACTCATCTCTTCTTAACCTTGGATAAGCCTCACCGACTCTGTGTCCCCTGCACATACTTAAATGTAAAGGGGCAGATTTATGTTAACTGGCACATCCCCAGGGATGCACCAGTTAACGTGCACCGCTGCTCTGCCACCCATGGTGTGCCGCATTTACAATGTGGAGCACCATTGAGTAAAAACAGCACAGAAGCGTCACGCATCTGTGCCGCAAAAGCAGCACATTGCAGGAATCACGTCATAAGCACGACATGTCTATTGCAATGCACAGGAGGAAGCCACACATTGCATGGTGCATCACTCCTTAGGCTATTTCAAACAGGCATAAGGATTTGATTCAGCAATGCTATAAAGCTGACTCAGTGAAATCTTCTAAATTTCACTGTGTTAGTTTTACAGGGCGTTCATGCAAATGAATGCCCACTCTGCCACAAAACACCTATATGAAACCTGACGCAGGTTTCATGTGGCACAGGACTTTAGAGCATAACACATCTGCCTAGAAGCATTAAGTTGTAAATATGTCACAACATAGCAAATGTTTTGTACCGCCGCTGCATCACAAAAGTGACGCACAGCGGCACAAAAGAGGCACACACCTATCATAAATCTGTCCCTAACATTTTAAATGATTGATTCAGGATGACGATAAGGTGTAGCCTTTCCAGAGGTTTGTTTGAGGTGAGGCCTACTCAGGGTTGCAGATGAAATTTAGGGTTGTTGAAGAATACAGAGGAGATAATACATGTGCAGGCCTACCAATGAAGTGAGTCATATCCACTTCACTCTTGAACAAAGGCCAGACCTCTTCTGTGTCCGTGGACAGACCTAAACCTCATCTGCACAATGTCATTCGTAAACTTAGGAAACACAGGTGATGTAATTGAAAAATGTGGAGTTTCTTTTCCTCATTTCACAATCACATCACCTGTGTTTCCTTTGCTTAGGTATCTCGTAGTGCAGATGGAGTCTAGCATATCAAAGAGTACACAGAAGTTCAGCAGTGTATACAACAATTTTGACATTTACAGAAAATTCAGCTTCTTATCTTGTTGGAGATGAAGTGAGGCCTGTCTTGCAACATGGTGCATCTTTTGCATCACTGCTGCATCGGTTTCATGTGGCACGGGACTTTACAGCATGACACATCTGCTTAGATGCATCAAGTTGTAAATATGTCGCCACATAGCAAATCTTTTCCACCGCCGCTGCGTCACAAAAGTGACGCACAGAGACGCAAAAGAGGCACACACCTATCATAAATCTGTCCCTAACATTTTAAATGATTGATTCAGGATGACGATAAGGTGTAGCCTATCCAGAGGTTTGTTTGAGATGAGGCCTACTCAGGGTTGCAGATGAAATTTAGGGTTTCTTTTCCTCATTTCACAATCACATCACCTGTGTTTCCTTTGCTTAGGTATCTCATAGTGCAGATGGAGTCTAGCATATCAAAGACTACGCAGAAGGTGAGAACTGTATGGAACATGTCTATGTAAGTCAAATAATCAAAATCTAAATTTGCCAAGCACACATGGGGGTGTATTTACAAGGACATTCCACCACGAGGAAATGTCTTTAATTAAAATGAGAAAAATAACATCAAAGGGACTCAAATGTCTTTTAAATATACCCCAAGCAACCTATGAAACTGTAGCACTACATATCAAGAAACCTAATTGATTTCAAAAATCGTTTTTAAACACATCATCTAAATCAATAATATACCTACATTCAAGGGGAAATGACTTAAAATGGCCTAAGATACATGAAAGCGTTTTTTAAGGCCCTTGCACCATTTTTGGGTCGTTTTTAACATGGCTATGTTAGTCAAAGAATTAAAATCTAAATTTGCCAAGCACAGAAGGGGGCATATTTACAAGGACCTTGCACCACGGGGAAAGGTCTTAAAGTAAAATGGGAAAAATAACTTCAGAGAGACTCAAATGCCTTATAAATATGCCCCAAGCAACCTATGAAACTCTAGAACTACATATCCAGAAACCTAATTGATGTCCAAAAACGTTTTAAAACACATCATCTAAATCAATTATATACCTACATTCATCAGGAAGTGACTTAAAATGCCCTAAGACACATGAAAGCGGTTTTTTTAAACCCTTGCTCCATTTTTAGATCACTTTTAACATGGCTATGTAAGTCAAATAATCAAGATCTAGATTTGCCAAGCACAGATGGGGGCGTATTTACAAGGACCTTGCACCACAGGGAAAGGTCTTAAATTAAAATGGTAAAAATAACATCAGAGAGACTCAAAGGCCTTATAAATATGCCCCAAGCAACCTATGAAGCTCTAGCAGTACATATCAAGAAACCTAATTGTTTTCATAAATCGTTTTTAAACACATCATCTTAATCAATTATATACCTACATTCAAGGGGAAATGACTTAAAATGGCCTAAGACACATGAAAGCGTTTTTTTTAAGGCCCTTGCAACATTTTTGGGTCACTTTTAACATGGCTATGTTAGTCAAATAATCAAGATCTAAATTTGCCAAGCACAGATGGGGGTGCATTTACAAGGACCTTGCACCATAGGGAAAGGTCTTAAATTAAAATGATAAAAATAACATCAGAGAGACTCAAAGGCCTTATAAATATGCCCCAAGCAACCTATGAAACTCTAGCACTACATATCAAGAAACCTAATTGATTTCAAAAAACGTTTTTAAACACATCTTGTAAACAAATTATAATCATACATTCATGGGGAAGTGAGTTAAAATACCCTAAGACACATGAAAGCATTTTTGTAAGACCCTTGCACTATTTTTGCGTCACTTTTAACATGGCTATGTAACACAAAGAAACAAAATCTATTTGTAAAACACTTGACACAAAGCAACATTTTAAATACACAACTGTCTTCATAATTTTCTCCCTAAAGCATACTATTCTCTATCTAAATTAAATGAATCTTTTCTCACCTTAGCAAATACGTTATGAGTTTCAAAACAGTCTCAGAAACACACCAATTTGTCTTTAGCAGAGCAAAAGGTATGCACTCCAGAGTCTGCAGCCATGAAAAGCACAGAAATGCTGTAATTCATCACACATATCTCTCATGTCACCCAATCAAAACTCTTCCCTCACTTTTTTCAAATCAACACCCTTCCCCCCTCTGCCCTTTCTGCCTTTTTTGCATAGCAACCACCTCCTGAAAGACCTCTGATGTTTGCAAGTTCACACAACAATGTTTCAATTGAACTCTGAACTCTCAGTGCACCTGCATATCCAGTGCAATCTTTCATAAAATGATTTTTTCTTGACCATTCAAATTACATCTTTCAAAGAACTCATCCATGCACCCTAACTTTCTGTTTTCAGCAATCAAAATCCACCAATCACTGCTACTGCTTCCTTAACACAGAAACTCCACAGTTTTTTTCATTTTAAACTCTTATTTTTTCAACTGCCATTTCATTGCCACACTTCATCTGACTGCAGCAGAACCTTCTCTCACCATGTTTTCTGTCTGGATTGTTGGACATAGTTATATCTACTGGGCTCAGAGGTATGCTGATAACAGAAATTTACCTAACCTCAATTTACAAAATGTGGAAATTAAGTGGATTGCAACAGAGGATTAAAATGTCACCAATTGATACCATTGGGGAAAACCTTTATGCATTTGCCTAAACCTGACCTGTTAATTTTGCACTGTGGAGGTAATGACTTGGGCACTTTGACTGGTGTAGGTCTGAAAATGCTTTTAAAGGACACCTTTGAGCAATTGATGGCACTTTTTCCTCAAACTGCCTTGGTATATGCAAATATATGCCAAAGACAGAAATGGAGGTGGTCGAACCAATTTTGTCCACAAATTGAGAAATCGAGGAAGCATGTAAACAAATCTGTTTCAGCTTACATGAGAGACCATGGAATGGGCTCCATGTACAACAATAACTTGCGTTACTACATGCAAGATATCTACAGAGGAGATGGAGTTCACTTCTCAGATGAAGGGAACAGAGTTTTCATTCTGAATTTAAGACTGTGCATTGGTACCTACTTATAAGTACCTAAATGTACCATAAACCCAAAAGCTCTTCTCAGAGCTACCCTACATCTGATCACTCACAATTATTATTTTACTCTAACTTTTTTCACTAATTTTCAACAAAGTACGCTCCCCGGAGCGCTACCCGGTACGCGAACCGGAAGCTAACCGCGCGAAAATTTAAAAAAAAATGGTTTTTTTCCGCACATATGGGCCTCCTCAGCCACCCTCAGAAAACCTAGGGGGTCAAAATACGTCTACCGTGCCCCCTTCTACCCATTCTGAACATTATTTGCCCTCCATCTTGTATCTTAATTCGACCGAAACACAAAATGGTGGACTCCCGTAACGCTGCGCGTTCGTGTACCGGGGCGCTCACCGGGAAGCGCTCCATCAAAAAAGGTGGGAAAGTAATTTACAGAAGAAACCCTGGAGACGCTTTCACCAAATATAGATTTGCTCATACTACATACCAATCCCTACCATTTTCACAAATTTGGTTGGAATTCCATTTAGCCATTTAGCCTGTAGACCTCTCTAAATACCCTGAGGTAAATTACTTCACAAAACACATCTGAAGTGTTGGAATTGACAACCAATTAAAATGTTACTTTCATTTTCTACTTTTTTTACCTGACATTTGATTGGTTATGTACCTGAATATATATAAAAAAAGAGAGAGAAACACAGCCATTTTGACTACTACTTCCTGAACTACATAGCAAAATCATTTTCACTCACAACTTAAACTTGTTTTTAAAAGGTAAGATATTATTTCATAAATTTGAAAACATTTTCACATAGTTATATACTATCCCTCTGTAAGAGTTAGACATTGAGAAAGGCTTGTTTATTATAATTATGGATTGATTTAGGTTTCTTTGGTATAATTATGAATTTACATAGGCTTTCTCACAGGCACTTTTGAATAGTACTACTTCATGCCTCAAAAGTACCTGTCTGAACTTAAACCCAACAGTGCCCTATCTCTACTGATATATTTATTTTTTATTCAAATTTCAGCACAAAAATGCAAGGAGAACAGAACGTTTCCTTTGAAATTGTCCTAGACATGAATAATGAGGAAATAATTGAACCCATTGACTTGGAATTCATGGATGAATCACGAGACCATGAACTTCTACAATGTGTAGAATCTGTGGATTATTTACTTCATTATGATGACGGTCAAATGTGGCAAGTTATGTTCACTCAACAAGAGGACATATCGGACAGTCAAATGTTAGATGTTCTATTAAATTTTGAAAAAGAATCAGAAAAATAAAATTATATTTAATATTAAAAAATTGTTTGAGTCTTTAATCATTTTTATATGTAATTCATAAACTAGTACCAAATTGATTATAATGTAAAGTCAGACTTATAGTATACTGTGCACAATCCCAAAAATAAATTTATATTTAATAATCATAAATACTGCTACTTAAATAAAAAAAATAAAAAAAAAACAACAAAAAGAACAATCAATAAACATACAATATTTCAAAATATCATAGTCTAGCATTCTTTTTTCCTTATAGTACGCTTCCCAGACCGCTTCCCGGTGCGCGTACCGGGCGCTCCCCACGCAAAAAAAACTAATTTTTTTTTATTTATTTTTTGCCCCGCGGGGCCCTTTTAAAGCCTCCACATCAAACCTAGGGGGTCAGGGAGGATCTACTATGCCCCCTTATGGTCATTTCCCCCTTTGTTTTGGCCTCCTCTTGTCTCTCGTTCCTACCGAGAGACAAGATGGCGGCCGCTCCGGACTGTTTAGAATGTTGACAGGCACCGGAGAGCCAATCAGCTTCGCTTCGCGAAGTTCCGTTACGCGTCAAGTACGCGAACCGGGGCGCTGCCCGGAGCGCGCTTACAGATATATATTTTTTTTAACGTTAATTTCTCAAAATCCACTGGAGCACATATATTGAGACCTAGCAAAGGCACATCGGGCTAACAGTCCCTACAATTTTGCCAAGTTTCGTGCAAATCCAATCAGCCGTTCGGGCTAAAAGTGCGACACACCGCCCTATGGAAATTAACATGGGAAAAACGTGTTTTGGGACCCCCCTTTTTTCTCGGCCCCCCCTTGACGAACCCCCCCCAATTTTCAGTGCCTGCTCAAAAACAAAATGTTCCATTTTCCTGAAAATTTCAGCCAATTCCGTCCACAAACGCCAAAGTTATTACACATAGAATTTTCAAAAATCCCATAGAGAAAAAATCCTAACTATATATACCTACTGGCGACCGCCAGTAGGTAATATATATATATATATATATCCACTCCACAAAACGTGATCAAGTCACGTCAATGCACTCTAGTCCGAGAAAAATACCACGATAAATCAAATGTGGTCCAAGGTTTCTTTATTCCATTTCTTATGGCATGAAATCAGGCATAAGGAACAAGTCCCAAGGCGTTTCGGCGATACACTCGCCTTGGTCACGGGTGTTTCATACACTTAAACAGTAAAAGTATTTTGAACACAAAATCTCACGTGGTTACGATTGTGCTGAAAGTGAAAATAAACATAGGACTGAGTAAGACTTATAATGGCAGCCATCTTATAATGATACACGGAATCATGTATTCCTGTATATACACACTTACTGCTTTATACCCTTGTGTTTTATACCCGTGTGTTTTAAATAAATCAGAACAGAAACGCCACCATGTATCATCAAAGTTAGCATGACATCGTATTGGCATTTGGGGGAGTAACACTGTAATTTGCTATATTCGAACTGCAAACATTTGCCTTTGATGATGTCTTTTATGAATGGTTTCTTCAGGCCCTTTCAGGTTTTTCAAGGACATTGTTGTTTGTTTTGTTAAAGTGATTTTTGATGTACTGCAATGTATTCAGTCTGGAACTCGATGAGCATCCTTCGGGGTTTTCTGTTGTTTTTAAACTAGTATCAAGAACATCTTTGAAAGTTTTAATCTTCACTATCACTATTACTGAGTTACATAATTGTGGCATGCCTGTATGAGGTTGAAGATACCTTTAGAAACTTATCAGTCTTTTCTCTTTGTCTAGGCACTAAGAAGTACCTGCTTACCTGTGACTTATGCCCACTGGGGCCACATCCTGAAGTACTATCACACCGATGTCTATATAGATTATCAATTAATTTGTCATTAGACATTAAAAGTAAAACTCAGAAATGCTGCTCTATAAACCCACAGGGGTGTATATTTGTGGAAAATGTTAGCTGACATGTTACTATGTTGTAATTTGCGCATGGAGTTGCGCCATTAAATGTAATAGATACGATGTCATGCTAACTTTGATGATACACGGTGGAGTTTATGTTCTGATTTATTTAAAACAGACGGGTATAAAACACAAGGGTATAAAGCAGTAAGTGTGTATATACAGGAATACATGATTCTGTTTATCATTATAAGATGGCTGCCATTATAAGTGTTACTCAGTCCTATGTTTATTTTCACTTTCAGCACAATCGTAACCACGTTAGATTTTGTGTTCAAAATACTTTATTTAATGTTTCTGTTTAAGTGTATGAAACACCCGTGACCAAGGCGAGTGTATCGCCGAAACGCGTTGGGACTTGTTCCTTATGCCTGATTTCATGCCATAAGAAATGGAATAAAGAAACCTTGGACCACATTTGATTTATCGTGGTATTTTCCCCGGACTGGAGTGCATTGACGTGACTTGATCACGTTTTGTGGAGTGGATACGAAAATACAGGGAGACCTCTGACCCTGTGGTGCACCGCAGTGAATGTGTCACGGTGAATTCTCGGAGGACGTGAAAAATTGATATATATATATATATATAAATATATATATATATATATATATATATATCCCAAACTGATATATCCATGCATTGTAGATAAAAAATATAGTACTTGGCAAATGTAGTAAATTATTCTGTGTTGTTATAAAAACAAATACAATCCTAGAGTTAAATATATATATATATATATATATATATATATATATATGCAAGTAACGCTCCCCAGAGCACCCAGCAAACAGCACTGCCAGGCAGAGAAACGGACACCACTCCGGTAGTTTCTGCAGCAAAATTCTTTTTATTTTTTCATATTGAATGCAGTGTCAAGGGTGCCGCGATCCGACGCGTTTCGGCGATCCTGTCGCCTTGCTCACCAGATGAAAGCGTTTAATTAGTGCAAGTAATTTAAATATCCCACCACCAATCACCATACTTTTCTATTAGGTCACATGGTCATTGTACATAGTAATAGCTATAGAAAACAGACTCATTGAAAGTTACTATGTATCCAAAGAGTCAGCATAATAAATTTACGGATAGTGACTGTTCAAATACACATGATATATATATATGTATCTTACATTTGATTTGTAACGGATATTAAGATTGCAACGTACTTTGAATTAATGTTTAAAAAATTCTAAAAGTAAATGTTAAAACCATAAATATTATGCTATATAATAAAAACATAACATTCCCTTGCAATCATTGTGTGTAAGCTACCTGCCTAAATGCAACACTATTTATATCATAGCACAACTATCCCATATACACAATTTAAAATTGCCAACTATATGACCAAATTTACAGTTTTGTTTCTGACCTTTTTAGCAAAGTGCTTCCGTGCCAAAAGTGCAAAAGGTGAATAAAGTGCAATTACTGTTTCAAATACAAAAATGTTCCCAGCAGGGAACACACAAATAAATGCTCGTCCGAGAGAGAATTAGCAATTCAGATTAATGCATTTTTACAATCAGAAATCCAGTCAGTTTCATCATCAAGGAATGCTGATGGTACACAAATAGTATATAGTCCATAGCTCACAGATAGTGATACATATCCTCACACATGTTCAGTCCATGCGGGTTCTTAGTGTCGAGTTCTAAAATGTAGCGAGTTTCCAACTGCCGCAACAATTTATCTCTGTTGCCGCCTCTTTTAATGACGGGGACACTGTCAATGACAAAATAAGAAAGTACATTCAAATTATTGCCATGCTCTGATTTGACGTGTCTAGCGACAGGATAAGTCTGGTCTGAATTGACAGTGGCTCGCAGATGCTGTAAAATGCGTGCTTGCACTGGAAGTTTTGTACTTCCAACATAACGAAGACCACATACACAATTTAAAACATATACTGCATACTCTGTCTTACAGTTAAAATTGCCCTTAATCTCACACAATTCCTCAGAGAATGCAGTTTTATATGTTTTGGTATTTGTTCCAAACTTGCAAGCCCTACAGCTGCTGCATTTATAGAAACCCTTTTTGGTAGAGTACCACATATCTTTGTTGAGCAATTCAGGACTATTTTTAACCAAATCTGAACTCATGGAGTATGCCTTCCGATAGGTGATATTTGGCTTATATATATATATATATATATATATTACCTACTGGCGGTCGCCAGTAGGTATATATAGTTAGGATTTTTTCCCTATGGGATTTTTGAAAATTCTATGTCTAATAACTTTGGCGTTTGAGGACGGAATTGGCTGAAATTTTCTGGAAAATGGAACATTTTGTTTCTGAGCAGCCCCTGGAAATTTGGGGGGGGTTTGTCAAGGGGGGGCCGAGAAAAAAGGGGGGTCCCAAAACGTGTTTTTAACATTGAGTTTTCCATAGGGCGGTTGGCCTCACTTTTAGCCCGAACGGCTGAATGGATTTCCACGAAACTTGGCAAAATTGTAGGGACTGGTAGCCCGATGTGCCTTTGCTAGGTCTCAATATATGTGCTTCAGTGGATTTTGAGAAATTAACGTTCAAAAAAAGATATATATCTGTAACAGCGGACCGGGCAGCGCTCCGGTTCGCGGACTTTACGGGTAACGGAACTTCGCGTAGCGAAGCTGATTGGCTCTCCGGTGTCTGTCAACATTCTAAACAGTCCGGAGCGGCCGCCATCTTGTCTCTCGGTAGGATTGAGAGACAAGAGGAGGCCAAAACAAAGGGGGAAATGACCATAAGGGGGCATAGTAGATCCTCCCTGACCCCCTAGGTTTAATGTGGAGGCTTTAAAAGGGCCCCGTGGGGCAAAAAAAGAAAAAAACATTTTTTTGTTTTTTTGCGTGGGTAGCGCCCGGTTCGCGAACCGGGAAGCGTTCTGGGCAGCGTACTATAAGGAAAAAAGAATAATAGACTTTTCAAATACTGTATGTTAATTGATTGTTGGTTTTGTTGATTATTTTTTATTTTTTTTATTTTTTAAGCAATTATTTATTATTGTAATTGTGTTTCAAAATTTTATAACATTTCTAACATTTGACTAGTTTATGAATTACATATAAAAATGATTAAAGACTCAAATAATTTTTTAATATTACATATAATTTTATTTTTCGGATTGTTTTTCAAAATTTAATAGAATGTCTAACATTTGACTGTCAGATATGTCCTCTTGTTGAGTGAACATAAGTTCCCACATTTGACCGTCATCATAATGAAGTAAATGATCCACAGATTCTACACATTGAACTAATTCATGGTCCCGTGATTCATCCATGAAATCTGAGTTATCATTGTCCTCAATATCTTTTTCTGTGTTGTTCTCCAGAACAATTTCGAAGGAAATATTCTGCTCACCTTCCATTTTATTGCTGTAATTTGCATAAAAAATAATTATATCAGTAGAGATAGGGCACTGTTGGGTTTAAGTTCAGACAGGTACTTGTGAGTTTATAACAGAGAAGTAATCTATGGTCACTGTATGGTTTCAGGCGTGAAGTAGTACTATTAAAAAGTGCCTGTGAAGAAGCCTAAGTAAATTCATAATTATACCACAGAAACCTAAATCAATCCATATTTATAATAAAGAAGCCTTTCTCAATGTCTAACTCTTACAGAGGGATAGTAAATAACTATCTGAAAATGTTTTCAAATTTATAAAATAATATCTCACCTTCTAAAAACAAGTTTAAGTTGTGAGTGAAAATGATCTTGCAATGTAGTTCAGGAAGTAGTAGTCAAAATGGCTGTGTTTCTTTCTCTTCCTTTATATATATTCAGGTACATAACCAATCAAATGTCAGGTAAAAAAAGTAGAAAATGAAAGTAACATTTTAATTGGTTGTCAATTCCAACACTTCAGATGTGTTTTGTGAAGTAATTTACCTCAGGGTATTTAGAGAGGTGTACAGGCTAAATGGTTAAATGGAATTTCAATCAAATTTTTGAAAATGGTAAGGATTGGTATGTACTATGAGCTAATCTATATTTGGTGAAAGTGTCTCCAGTCGCTTTTCTGTAAACTACTTTCCCACCTTTTTTGATGGTGCGCTTCCCAGGGAGCGACCCGGTACGCGAACTGGCGAGCGCCCCGGTACGCGAACCTTAAGCGTTACGGGAGTCCACCATTTTGTGTTTCGGTCGACTTAAGATACAAGATGGAGGGCAAATAATGTTCAGAATGGGTAGAAGGGGGCACGGTAGACTTATCTTGACCCCCTAGGTTTTCTGAGGGTGGCTGAGGAGGCTTATATGTGCGAAAAAAAACATTTTTTTAAAAAAATTCGCGAGGTTAGTCCCTCTCTTCTCATAGTTCCTCACTCTTGTTCACTCACTCCGTCTCTATTACTCTTAGTGTCTTTGACTGATCACTACTTGTTCATTATGCTTCTTCTGTGTAGTTGAAGCACACTAAGGGGCATATTATCAACACAGCCAATAAAATTATTGCTGTTTTTATTGGCAGAAAAGTGTTGCAAAAGTTGTTTTAGCGGCAGTTTTCCGCCGCAAAAGCGGCTTTAGCGACACATTTCTGCCGATAAAAGCTGCAAAACTTTTATTGCCTATGTTGATGATATGGCTCTATGTTATTTACATTTCTTTGCTGTTTCAATTAATCTTTTTCTGTTATTTTTTCTTTTTTGTTTTCTGTTTTTTCTCTCTGTTATTCCCCATGTTTTACTCTGAGTTTGAACATTCACTCACATTGTCCAAGAAACTCTTCTTTGTTATTGTTCTACTCTCTTTTTTTTCTTTCACTTCCTTATCTATTTTGTTTTTCACAATTATACCCTCTTAAATCTTTTCTTCGGTAAATAGATCTATTAAACAGTATCTCTGGTCTACTCCCTATAGCTGTCTTTCTTTTAACATCACTCTCTGTTTACTTTCCTTATACTTACTCTTCTTTTTTTTTTTTTTTTTTGGTTCGCTCCCGGTTCGCGAACCAGGAAGCGAACTGGGAAGCGAACTAAAAGAAATAGAGCTTGCCAGAGTGCTAAACATTCTAGCAATTTTTTTTGAAAGGGGAGGTAGTTCTGAAAAGAACTTTTTTTTTATGTTTTTGTTGTTTTATATATTTTTTTTTTTTGAACATTTTTTGTTTTTTTTGTATTTTTTGAACAATTTTATATTTTTTTTGGTTTTTTGGGGGGGGAAACAACAAAAAACAGGCATTGAAAAGGGCTCAACAGGAGCAAAAAAAAAAATATTTTTTGGGGCGTTTAGGGCAATTATGATTTTCATAAGCTACATTTATTAATGTTATGCTCATGTTTCCACAGGAAATCAATGCTCCACAATACAAACAGGTGAGCTTGAAGTGTGCAAAGTTCTCTTGAATGTTTGGCACGGTTTCCCATGCCTCTGCTCCTGACAACGATATTTGAGAAGTTGACCTGGCCACAGGAGTTGTTGTTGGGTTCTCCTGCATGTCACGTATCTCTGCCCGGCTGTAATTCAATGGATGCCACCTGTTCATGTGCCGATGCATGGTATAGTTCCCATAGCTATACTTTTTATCAGTCCCTCTTGATAACTTCTCTTTGCAAATGAGGCAGGTGACATACCTCGCATTTACTTTCTTCTGCCCTGGAGGGAGTGAAAAAAACTGCCAAATGAAACTGGCTTTCCTATGGGAAACCCGGGGCACCTCTTCCAAGAACTGTGGTCCTTCTCTCTCCTCTTCCTCTAGTTCTTCCTCTTCCTCCTCTGTGTTGGTGATGACCTGGGGAGGTGGTCCTCTCTTCCCATGAGGAGGTGGAGGTGGTGGTGGGGGTGCACCAGCTGAAGCAACTACTGAAGCCATTGCTCAAGTATGAAATAAGGTCTTCCTCTCACAAAGATGAAAGTCAGAGTGAGGAAAGAAGGAGGGGTTTTCATCATTTGGGAAAAACAATAGTTCTAAACCAATGAAAAGTGTTATTTTTAGGTCACCTGACCTAGCCTTACATCATTATGAAACCAAAAGTGAAATGAACCAATGAAAAGTTTTATTAACAAGTCACATGACCTGTTACGCTTATGTTACGCGCTGCGGAACGCGCCCCGGATCGCTTCCGGGTCGCTGCGCTTCGCGCCTCGGTTCGCGCTCCGGAGCACTTCCGGGTGCGCTAACGCGGCGCGTCATAAGACGCATTACGCGACAACGTGATATGTCGCGCTTCCGCGACGCGTCACGATGTTCATTTCTAACGCGGCAGTTCCGCAAACGGAACGTTTACCGGTTCGCGGACTGGGTCGCGGCATCAAGGTGAGCTAACGGGAAGCTTCCCGGTTCGCGAACCGGGAGCGAAGAAAAAAAAATATTAAATTTTTTTTTTATTAATAAACATATAAAATATATTTTTGGATTTAAAGAAGAATACATTTTACAGCTACAGATATTAGCTTTTAAAAAACCAATGAAATTCACTGAAAAAACCATAGGTTATAGACCATATATAGTTAGGAATTTGCATTTACAAAACCTTGAAAATTCAATGAAAAAACCATAGGTTATAGACCATATATAGTTAGGAATTAGCATTTAAAAAACCTTATTTTACTCCCACAAAACCATTGAAATTCCATATATAGTTAGTTGTACTAACTATATATCGCGCACCCGCAATCCACTGCTGATCATGTCACATATTACATCATTCATGACATGGTCAGTGACATCACTGATGACATCACTGATGACATCTCAAATGACATCACTGATGACATCACTGATGACATCTCAAATGACAGGTTTTTTAAATGCTAATTCCTAACTATATATGGTCTATAACCTATGGTTTTTTTATTGAATTTTCAAGGTTTTGTAAATGCAAATTCCTAACTATATATGGTCTATAACCTATGGTTTTTTCAGTGAATATATATATATATATATATACATATTTAACTCTAGGATTGTATTTGTTTTTATAACAACACAGAATAATTTACTACATTTGCCAAGTACTATATTTTTTATCTACAATGCATGGATATATCAGTTTGGGATTTCATTGTATCTCATGTGCTCTGATTGCACCTGTGGCTGTTGTAAGCCAGACGTGTGGAAGATTGCACCAGCGGCAGATTTCATTCAAGGTCGTCAATTTCATTTCAACAGCACAAGTGTGGTTTAGCGTACACGGACTACTAAGCGTTGTGAATTCAACCCTTACCAGCGGTCTGCTACGTTCCCCCGCATCTTTCAAACCAGTGGATACCGGCGGGCACCATACAAAGTGTTTTCCCCACGTTCATAGTTCCATATTTGTCATCTTGTCCTTTCTGTCATTCCTAGATACACGCCCGGCACTACGCTCCACATAAACGTGTAGCGTCAAGGAGTGTGTAGCGTCACCCGCCGCCATTTTGGATATCTCTATGACAACCGTACAACGCTGCAATTAACTACGTGAAGCTGTTGCATGCTTTACGCTTCACATATTTCATGGTGTGGATTACAACTAACGTGAGTGTTTCAAAGCTACGCTTTCCCCCAAATTCAGCATAAATTAAGTCAAGTATTTGGCTCACCTCGTGACTATATTGTTGCCTTTTCAGGAAACAAATAAATGTATGTTATTTTATAGTAAAACTAGGGACATGATTAGCATAACAATTGTTATATGACATTCTTTAAATTCCTTTAAGGGGAACACCAAGAGCCCAATTTCATTATTCCTCCACATATTGATACAATCATATTATAATTTAAAATGCAATTTGATCCTCCGACAAAATTTCTACAAACAAAAGGGGATCCACCGATGCCATGGTCACGAGGGAAATACAAATTCATTACGTACATGAAGGCCATTGATGGAGAACGCATGGGGCAGAAAGGAAAATAACATTTTATTGCACTTGTTTAGGTTCTGGAGGACAAGTTATCTTTAGAACATTACCCCAAATTGTCGTACAAGGCGGAGGAGAAGGAGATGCTATGAATGTGTATCTTGAGGCATTAGCCAGAATGGAAAAACGATTTAAGCCCACTATGAGTGTTGCGTTAAACAGGTTTAAATTATATACTAGAGCACAGAAGGAAAAGGAGTCTTTTGATGATTTCTTAACTGCCCTAATATCCTTATCTTTACACTGTAACTTTGGCGCAATGACAGATGAGATGATATGTGATCAAATAATTGCACATTTTAAAAGTAAAAAAATACAAGTAAAACTATGGGTCCTGGGAGATCCCACTGTGCCCGAAGGTATTACAACAGCTAATGCTTTGGAACAATCCGAGAAGTGGATGGAGACTGTGAGACAGAACTCTTGTAAAACTGTTACGGAGGAAGAGATATGTAGTATGAAACCTAAAAATTAGCTCAAAAATGAACTTCCACAACAACAAGGAAGATACAATGTTATCAAATTCAATCCCAGGTATTCTCACAAAAGAAATGATACTTTTACTAACCATAATACGTTTTATAGATGTGGTAATAGATCTCATGTTGCTTCCTTTCCAGGTTGTCCAGCCATAAATAGAGAATGCAAAAATTGTGGTAGGATAGGACATTTTAATGTTGTTTGTAGAGATATCAAGCGTCACCCCAACCAGGCGTGGGGAGCAGTGTCTTGTTTGTTTGATGGGAATGCAACTACGCACTCAAGAAAAGTGCCAAGAATTAACAAGGGTTTTGTGGTGTTCATCATTAACGGTGAACCGATACCAGATGAGTTCTCCCGAATGTTCTTTTCAAATCCTGGAAGTCAAATTAATGCTCATGGTAGATTCTGGTTCACCGTGGAAAGTCATCACTCATCAATACTATAAAGAAAAATTAAGTCAAGCTATTCAATATGACAACCTACAGGTTTCTGACATAGTTGCAGAGAGTTTTCACTGTTCTAAAATTGAAATTGAAGGGTTCTTTCAAGTAGGATTACATTTCAAAAGTAGGTGCTGCGGAAGTGAAATTATACCTCACTAAAAAGGGAGTTAATGTTCTATGCTGGCGAGACTACTGGAAGTTGGGAATGGTTTTGAATCCATGGACTATTGAGCCAGTATCATTGTGTGATGAACGTTTGATAAAAGAAATGCAGTTGTTAATGCAGACGTCTCATTAAGTTGTAGAGAAACAAAATTAATTAACACATATGACAACGTTTTCTGTGATGAGTTAGGAAAATTGAGGAATTTCTCTCACAAAATTGTTTTAAAAGAAAACGCTTCACCTGTCAAACAGAAATTGAGGGGTGTGTCTATCAACATTAGGGAAGAATTGAAGGAAATGATAAAAGAGTTATCGGATGAGGGCATTATTGAAGCCATTGAATCCTCAGAGTGGGTTTCATCCTTTGTTCTCATACTTGATCAAAACTGAGAGTCTGGGTGGACTTGAGGGCGTTAAATTCCAACATAGTAGTTGACTGTCACCCTTTACCAATATAAATGAAGTAGTTTCTATGTTAGAGGGTACACAAGTTTTTTCCATGCTAGACTTGCAGTCCGCCTATCATCAAATAGAACTAACGGAAGAATTGAAAAAATACACTGCATTCATTACCCCACAAGGTCTTTATCAATATACAAGGATGCCTTTTGGACTGGCGTCAGCCGCGTCAGTCTTCCAAAGAGTTATTTTCCAAATCTTTAGGGACATAGATAACTATTTCAAGTGCTTCCAAGATGATATTCACATTTTTTCAAGAAATGAGTCTGAGCATGAAGCACACTTAACTAAAGTCTGAAAAAGAATGGGGAGCCATGGGCTCACACTTAAGGCGCACAAGTGTAGACTATTTAAACAGTCGGTAGAGTACCTAGGACACACTTTGTCTGGGGAAGGGGTAGTCCCCAAAAAAGTCAATGTTGATGCAATCCTTAAAGCTCCTTCACCGAGTAACAAGGGGCCACTGTTGTCCTTCACAGGAATGTGTAATAAAGTAAAATTGTGGAGAATTTCGCAACCAAAATGGAACCATTAAGGAAGTTGTTAAAACAGAATGTTAAGTATGAATGGACAGAGGAACAGCAAAAATATGAAGAAGGAATGCATCATCACTGTGGATGCAAATCTGTATGGTCTTTGGGGAGTTCTTTCGCAAAGAGAAGGTAATCATGAAGGGAATGTCACATTTGCCTCCCTTACCTTAAACGAATGTGAACGTATGTATGCTGTGATAGGAAAAGAACTCCTTGCGTGCGTCTGGGCTGTTGAGTATCACAGACTATATGTGTGGGGCAGTAAATTTACCCTTAGAACGGATCACAAGCCGTTGGTTAACATTTTATCCACTGGAGGGGGTTGGAACTCTACAGCTAGAATTGCGAGGCTGGCATCTAAATTGCAAGAATATAATTTTAAAACAGAATATGTGCCAGGTAAGAGAAATGTTACAGCGGATTTCCTTTCTCATTTACCATGTGACCAAGGCAGTGTGAGTGGTACAAAAGATTGGGATTTTGTGGTGACAATTAAGGATGTTGTCCCATTACAATTTCAAGACTTCACAGAAGAATTTTAGCATGAGTGTGAACAAGTTGATGACAGGTGGAGTGACTTTAAGACATTTGTGCTAAGAGGTTGTCCCAAAAAGAGTTTGGTGAGACCAGATCTGCTACCTTTCTTTAATGTTTCAGGAGAATTAGATAAGGAAGGAGATTTAATTTTCAAATCAGGAAAGAGTATTCCACCCAAAGGTATGCAGGAAGTCATCCTTACCATTGCCCACAAAACTCATCCTGGAATCTCCTCTATGAAACGCGTTGTTAGGAGTTTTTTTTCTGGTGGCAGGTATGGATAATTTCATAGATTGCATTGTTAGGGAATGCAGCAAATGTGTTTCCAGTAAGAAAATGTTAAAGGTACACACTCACCCATTAAAAGTTGTCAAGTGGCCTGAGGAACCATGGCAAAAGGTTGCCTTTGATATCTCGGGTCCCTTCAACTTTTTACCTAAATCTTCATGATTTGCTTTGATCATTATAGATTATCATTCCAAATGGCCAGAGGTAAAGTTTGTCCCTAAAGCCACTACGAGTGCTGTCATCAACATCTTTAAAGAAGTATTTGCTCTTGTGGGTTGTCCCTCCACTTTGGTTTCTGATAACGGAGTGGTGGAGTGGTGTGGCTCACTGGTTAGAGGCGGCAGACCCGGGAGCAGAGGATGGCCCGGGACCAGGGTTCAATTCCCGACGCGGCAGGGTCTTGGACCAGGGTCAACGGACTCGATAATTCTCGCCTCGGTGCCTACTCTAAATAGGGATCACACTCGGCAACTCTGGGCATTAGCTTGCCTCATCTCCACAACGGCCCCCCACATACGCCGGGGATGCCTGGTTTCACCTTGGAGATACCCAGTAGGGACCATCTCACAGGGAAAGCCAGGACGGGTTCCCCAGCGGTCTACAGCGCAGAGATACTCCTTCGGGAGTCGATTCTAGCGCTTTAGAAACCCACAATCAATCAATCAATCAATCAATCAGTTAACATCAGTGGAGATGGAGAATTTCCTTAAGACCTGTGGAATTAAACATAGGTTCACCTCACTCTATGAACCACACGAAAATGGTCAAGTAGATTGCGTCAATAGGGTTCTCAAAGGCTTTGTCACAGACTCTTTGAAGTTAGGCGGTGGTTGGTTAAGTGCTCTAAGAGAACGTTTGTGGGTGTATCGCATCACACCACATTCTACCACTGAGGTCAGTCCTTTTAAATTACTCAAGGGGAGAGACCCCGCCTCCAGTGTGTGTCCATGGTGGCTTAGGGATAAATGTCAAATTATATTCAATAATAGTAAAAATATTTTACCCAGTGGACTACAGGATGAATCAATTATTATTCCGAACACTCATCATTCATACTCTGGAACAACTTCAAAAGTGTATTCTATGTAGATTGTCCAAAAGTTTATTTCCTAAAAAATCAAATTTGATAAAAACATAAATTCATTTTGAAACAACAATCATATATTAAAAAGACATCAAACAATGTCTGCACAAAATAGAAAATAATAAATTCCTAAAATACGAAGTTGGACGGAAGGAAAAGCTATTATCAGGCAATAACCATATGCCTTTTATAAGTTAACCTGTAACTGACTAATGACATAACATGTAACACCAATTTGTTGCTATGTTAATTGTCCTGTCCCAGATTTACCAATTTGTGTTAGCATCAACGCGTTTCGGCTGGGCTAAATGCTTACTCCCACCATCTTCAGGACAGATCATAAGTTCCTTCCACTCTGTCTTCAATGTTCGTTCTCTAACAAAATATATATATATACTCCAATTCATTACCTGTACATCACCAAAATCTATATTTTTACTATTTTCTCAAACACCATTTAAAACATTCAAAAAACATTTGTCAAATCCATCCTATATTACAAACACAGTAGATCCCTCAAAAGCATATGACATATAATTCATATATTGAGAGTGCAACTGATTAGAGATGTTATCTTTAAACTCAGCAGTTCATCTTCAATCACATTCTCATTTATATATACTGTGATGCACATAATTACACAACGAAAGGCCATTTGGGGATGTTCCAGTGTCTTCACTGCATACCATTTATCCATTCACCATTAAGCACACAATTCTCTCTTATTTCATGATTACTTATCTCTCTATGTGGAACTAGGTATAATTATATCTTAGTTTATTCTAGATCTCTTTATGTCCTAGAGCATACCACAATGTTTGTTCACTGCAAGTGTATAACGAGTATACTCATCTCTTGTGGTTTACCTTGATTGGATAGCCAATCAGTCAATCCTATTATTGGACCTTTTCTTCTGCAGTACAAATTCAACTCACTGTCTCCCTTTGGCTTTTATCAACCTATAATGTAGGAGAGTAAGACGAGAAACACCATATTGAGGCCGATTAGGGTTCATAATTATACCCCACATCAGGGTCAATGCTCACCTAAAAATCTCCACAGAAATTTTCAGAGACGCTCTTATTCTCCACACCCGTTTATTTGTTAATATTATCTTCTTTATATAATGAATGTGATCCTCTTGAGATTGTCTTATCTAAAGAGGGCATGTTTAAGAAATATCTGTTAAGAAACTTTTTATATGTATAAATCCTAACTACCCTCTATTTCCCACCATGATCCAGTCAGATATGCTTACCCTTTATAAGGTTGTTAGCGAGATTCATTTGCTTGGAGATCTTATGTTGGCTAAAACCTGGAATTCTCACACTGTGTCCTCTTCACAATAGTTTTGTTAAAATGATAACCACAGGGCTGGAGACAGAAGGATAATGCCTAATTAGTATACCCACGTGTATCTCTCATATACAGATCACTATTATACGTACATACATTCTATATATATATATACCTGGCTTCCCCCCTATATTGGTAATACTACTGTTTATTTAACGATAATCTGGCCGGCCATATGCACACTCGGTACGAGGTATATCAACTGGGGGTAATGTGGCCCATACAAATAATGTGTAAACATAATGGGTCATGCACATGCCTATAAGGAGAGGAAACAATGGCTGTATCCTTTTTAGATAAACATTGGGCGGCCAGTGTGCACAATAAACAGTAGTATTACCAATATAGGGGGGAAGCCAGGCATATATACATAGAATTAAAACGCTAGAAATGTATGTATAATTGTTTTGGATTATCAGTGTCCCGTCTAGTTCATGTGATTGTACTCATGCCCCCGTTGTAAGAGCAGCATTATTATCTTTGTATCACCAGGTAATAGGAAGTTTACCGTTACACTGATTGCAACCAGTACGCCTTTCTAAAATAATGCCCATCAGGGGCAGCCCCCCCCCAACCCCCCAGACAGGAAGTGGTGACTCTTCTCCATGCCCCCTCCAACAATAGCCTTTTATGTTAGGGAACAGGCTTAGTTTACTATGGGTGATGCATTAACGCATAAAAGCTTATGTAGATACTGTTCAACACAGATTTATTATGTCATACAATGTTCCATCACAACCCTTCCCACTCCTTTCTTGTTATTTATCTGTCAAAATATTTTCCAATTTCTCTATGTATTCCACTTCACTATTACCTTCCCTGGTTTCCTCACTGGAAATCTAAATTTTTCCAAAGCTTGTTAGATCTCTGGTCCATGCTAATCAAACGACTGGTTGTGTTGTCCAATTCCAGAGCTGTTGTTATCTGAATATCTGTGCCTCAAAGAGCCTAAAACCATTGAAGCATTCTTCAAAAGATTTTACCTGCCCTCTTTCACATAGGTCCTTGTGTATTTTATAATTTCCATCCTTCCATCCACCAAATGTTATGCTTTCACTGGCTGGAGTGAAATCTTTGTTTATGCGTAAGGGCATGAGCAAGGTTAATATATAGTGAGATTTCAAAAGCTGACCTTGTATCTGAAAGACTAGATAGAGTTCTTAAAAAATTCAACTAAGGATGGCATGGGGTGTTTTGGTCTGCTTCATGACACTAAAATGTCATTTGTGATAAGTGACATTTTGTGAGTCAAGACCTTCTATTTTGAAAGCCTGCTTCGTGGCTGTTGCTAATTGCCTCCATTGTAATAGTGGTAAGAATATGTGACATGGAGCAACCCAGTATCATTTATTTCTGTTTTGCAAAGGTACTAAATCTCATTATCCAATACCTTAGCTTTTCAACTAACATATGTGGCCATGATCATTTTTATCCATTTCACTCTTAACTCAAATTCCTGCATTACTTGGCTCAGAAAGGTCCAGGCCAGACTGTGAAAGGGCTTATTTGCTTTTTTCGGCAAGGTGGACTGTCTTTCTTTTGTTATTAAATAGCTGGTCGCCTTTAATGAAGCCTGATTGATCTTCAAGAATTGTATCCTGCAAAAATGCCAAAATAGCATCATTGCTACTATCTTCATTTATATTTTACTATCTATATTGAACAATGAAAATAAGTCTGTATAAAGCACATTTCTATTTGTCTTTTTCCGGCATGGAGAGAATTATTAAATCTTCCCCAAACAAAGGAGCATATTTATGAGAGGCTTTTGTGCTGTTGCGCCACTAATTTGATGCCGTGGCGCAAGAAAACCTGCATATCTTCAAGCTGATGCTTGTTGCCAAATGTGTCAGTTTTGAAACTCCTCCGTCTCTAAATAGCTGGCATGGACACAGTAAAATATGCATGGCAGGGGTTCCTCTGCAAATTCTAATGTAAAACACATTCAGTGATATTTATGGTTTTGTGA
The DNA here is from genome assembly GCF_964261635.1 of Lissotriton helveticus. Lineage (NCBI taxonomy): Eukaryota > Metazoa > Chordata > Amphibia > Caudata > Salamandridae > Lissotriton > Lissotriton helveticus. Next base: position 320,578,280 of record NC_136061.1, read on the forward strand.
ATGTGTTGAGCATCGTCCTCAAACAGTGCACAAAGCCTGTAATATGTCAAACTCCCTGCGCATTGGCAACCCAGGTGTAGGAAGGCAGCTCTGTACATGCTACACCAAAAAATGGTAGAGTGTGCATAGAGTCCAGTGAGTCCCCAAAGGTATGGCAGAGGTTACATTAGATGATACCTTACTCTCAATTTAGTGGTAGCTGGGCTGAGTAAAGGGTAGTGTGAATGCATTTATTGTACACACTCAATGACTAACTTAAGACCAATGTTCTGCAAAAATATTTCTTTAGTTACCTTTATTTTAGGAACCAATTTGAACTCAGTTACAGGTAATGGGCCTTTTCAGGCGGTGGAAACACTTTATGGTCTTGGAAATGTTTTGTGGTATTGTCAAACCCAAACAGTAACACTAAATACTTGAAAATATAGACAGTTGTATGCAATGGATAAAATGCAATGCAATCCTATGGAAAGAAAATTAGGTTATGCATCAGCAGGTAAGTACACAACTTACTTTTTCAATATTCAGGGGATTTAGACCAGCCCTGGGCAAGCGTCAGTTTAAAGCAGGCACTGCACCGCCAGTGGCACTGGGGCAGCTGGGTGCAGAGTTCGCCGAGCCCAAGGCTAGTCACCGGAGACTGGGGGCACCCAAAGAGGTGCCGAGTTAAGTATCTACGCTGCAGTAGTCGATACCAGCAATGATGTTTGCTTTCACGGTTAGCGGAGAGCAAAGAGGATGAATGGGAGTCAGTAGGCTGCCAATGCCGCTTCCATTGCAGTCGTTGTCAACAAGTCACTAAGTCGAAGGGAGGCACCACCAGCCTAGCAGTTGTGGTAGGGGGATGGAGATGCACAGGGGATGGAGGAGTTCTGCCAATGCTGGGCCATCTCGGAGAGGCTGCTGTCCAGCTGCAGGGCTTTCTTCTGGCAGATCAGAGTCGCATCGACACAAGTGTTGGTCATCTACTACGGTGGTCTTGGGGTTCTTTTGGTAGTGGTAAATTGCTGGTCCACATCCACTGCGGTTCTTGTTCCGGGTGACACCAGGGCCTAGAGCCTCTAGCCCAATGGGAGGTTCTTGGAGAGTGGGTTTAGGCTGGACGATCTCTGGGGTTTCTTGGAGGCCTAGCAGGGTTTCTGGAAGGACAGCAGGTCCCGTTGTTGCACCAGCTACAGGTGGCGGGGTTCTTGACGGGTTCTCTCTGCAGCAGTTTACTTCTGTTCCGGCAGTGATCTTCTTCCATCTTCTTCTTTGGTCTGTCGAATCTGAGGACAAATGTTCAGGGGAACCCTTAAATACTAAATCTAAGGGTGGTACTGAGGTAAGGAGGCAGTAGCCAATGACTACTGTCCCCTTGGGTGTCTACACCCTTTAGGTTCCCCCTCTCTTTGGGGAGAGGGGCACATCCCTCTTCCAATTTGGCCTAATTCGCCTATTCAAGATGTAAAATTCATATGAGAGGAGTTCACCCCTAGGGGTGGACCAGGCCGAGGTGGACACCCCCACTCTGCTTACTCATTTTCTTACCTGTCCTGCCATCGGAAGCGGGTCCTGGACAGGGGCGGTGGGCATCTCTACTAGTTGGAGCTGGCCAAATCACTAGGTGAGAGCTGTTGAGGCTTACTGCCAAGTGTTACTGTTCCTGCTATGGGGAGGTGTGAAGCACCTCTAGCCAGAGCAGGCTATGTTCCTGACCTGACCAAAACTCTCACCCCATGAGATCCGAAGCCGGTCTGGTGGTGGCTGGCTGACGGGGACCAGTCAGCCAATACACTAGAAGTTGGTCTTTTTTTGTGGTAAAATCCAACATTGGCATCAGTATGGGTTTATTATGCTGAGAAGTTTGCTACCAAACTTACCAGTTTTCAGAAAACTATCATGGAGCTGTGGAGTTCGTCATCACAAACTTTGAGCCCATGTACTCAAAATAGCTTCACTGCACTTACAATGTCTATGAATGGCACTAATGCTGTAGGGGCATATTGCTCATGCAACTATGCCCTCACCTGTGGTATGTTGCACCCTGCCTTAGGGCTGTAAGGCCTGCTAGAGGCAGAGTTGTCTCCTCCGCTTTGGCAGAGGATGGTTTCCCCACTGCTCTCTGAGCAGTGGAAGAATAAAATGATAATAACGTAAAGTTATTATTTTATTTTTTCTACTGCACTTGCTCAGTTGTTTCCTGCAGACGGGGCTGATGGCAGAGCACAGCAGGGGGAAGGAGTAGTATCACTCTCCAAGTACACATGACAGTGTGGCCAGCTGTCTTGGACCAGCCAAACAGTCATGCGCACTTGGCATGTTCTCCAACCAGGCTGCATTGCAGCGTTGTTTTTGGCTTAGAGGAGCCTGGGAGCACGAGTGGTTACTGCTGCAAACTCAAAGAAGAAGAACATGAAGAGGACCCCACCACCCCTGTCCGGCAGCAGCCGCTGCTGGCTAGAGGGCTGACTTGCCAATACCACAGGCAGTATTGGGGGCATGGCACACATGTTGACTCTTCAATTTGATCTGCACCAAATATGCAGTCGCCAGTGGCAGTGTGTGAGTATTAAGGTGTGGGGTCTCTGAGGGTGGCATAAAACATGCTGCAGCCCTCTCTGATCACAATGCCCTTGGTACCAGGGGTACCTTTTACAAGGGACCTACAAGTGGCCAAGTATTGTGCCAATTGTGGAAACAAAGGTACAGTTTTGGCAAAGAACACATGTGCTGGGGCCTGGTTAGCAGGGTCCCATCACACTCATTCAACTGGGCATCAGGTATCTGGCAAAGACTTAGTGGTAACTATTCAAAAAGGGCACTTTCCTACCAACCCCTGCAAACGACAAAGGATGAGATTAACCTTTACCAAGAGAGTCTTCATTGTCTAGGTGGAATTACCTGGGACGTCCATCTGCATTGGCATGGGCAGTCCCAGATGTATATTTTCCACTGTAAAGTCCATTGCCTGGAAGGATATAGACCACCTCAACCGTTTTGGATTTTCACCTTTCATTTGCATTTGCCACTTGAGAGGTCTATGGTTTGTTTGGATTAGGAACTGAGTCCCAAATAGGTAGGGTCTCAGCTTCTTCAGGGACCAAACAACAGGTCTACCTCTCAATGGCACTCCAATGTTGTTCCCTGGGAATTAACCTCCAGATTAGAAAATCAACAGGTTGGTCCTGGCCATCATCATTGGTCTTGGATAGAACTGCTTCTATCCCTTGCTCAAAAGCAACATTCTGCACAATTACCTGCTTGGAGTAGTCTGGAGCTTTGAGAACAGGTGCAGAGCACATTGCCTCTCAGGGTATCAAAAGCCTTTTGACAACTAACTGTCAAGTTCACTTTCCTTGGCATTTTCTTGAAGGTAAGTTCTGTGAGGGGTGCCTGGTGGATCCATTCCCCTTCACAAACCTCCTGTATTCCCCAGTCAAGCCAAGGAATCCCTGACTTGTGTCTGGATTGTTCCCAGTCCAGAATTGTCTGGATCTTGGGTTGTAAGGGTTGCACCTACAAGGTGGCCCAAGTATACAACAGTTCTCTTCCTTGATAGTTAGGCCTGAAGATTGCAGGTGGACAGGGTTATCTTGCGAGGAGGAGCTAAAGACAGCAATATCATCAAGATAAGTTGCACTAAAGACCTTCAACCCAGCAAGGTCTTGATTCACCAACCTTTGGAAGATGGAAGGGGCATGTTTTAAACCAAAGGGCAAAACAGTAAACTGATAATACCCAACTGGTGTGGAGAATGCTGTTTTCTCTTTGGCTCCTCATGTCTACCAGCTCATGAGCTCTGGGTTTGGGGTGAGCATCTGTCTTAGTGGCAGCATTGAGCCTTCTATAGTCCAAACAGAACCTCACCTCTCTTTATCCACCCTAGGTGTGAGGTTTGGGGACTAAGACGATTAGGCTGGCTCAGGGACTTTCCAAGGGCTCAATATCCCCTAACTCCAGTATCTTACTTCAGATTTGATGCTAACCTTCACTTGGTCAGACTGCCAATAGATCTTTGTTTTGACAGGCAAGCTGTCCCCAGTGTCAAAGTCAAGGGTACACCAGTGTGTCTGGCCAGGTAATAAGGAGAAGAGCCCAGCATACTTTTCAGGACATGTCTACAGCCAGTCTGCTGTTGGGCAGTGAGGGTTTCTGAATAGATAACTCCATCAACTGACCCATCTTTGGAGGAGGAGGTCAGGGAGAGGTTCACTCCCTATCTCCTAATCCTCATCAGTTACCAACAGCATGGACACATTCACCCAGTCACAGAAACTTTAAAGGCTGTTCACATAGAGCACCTTCTTGGGGTGCCAGCTACTGCCCAGGCCTATCAAGCAGGTGACCTCACTTTTCTACTCAAGGATAGGGTAAGGGCCACTCAATCTGTCCTAGAGGGCCCTTGGTGCCACAAGCTCCAAAACCCAGACCTTTTGCCGTGGAGCTTTTTGGTCATAGCACAGCTTCTGAATGTGTTAGCTGGCCTCAAGATCTTTGGATGCCTTCTGCATGTAGTCTGCCATCCTGGAACGTAGGCCTAGTACATAGTCCACAACATCTTGTTGAGGTTCATGGAGAGGCCTCTCCCGGCCTTCTTTTACATGCGCAAGTGGTCCCCTGACAGGATGGGCAAACAGAAGTTCAAAGGGGGTAAAACCGACTCCCTTCTGAGGCACTATTCTGTAAGTGAAAAGCAGGCATGGCAAGAGGAAAACACATCTCCTTTTGAGTTTTTCAGGGAGCCCTACGATCATGCCTTTCAATGTATTGTTGAATCTCTCAACAAGGCCATTGGTTTGCTGGTGGTTAGGGGTAGTGAATTTTAAGTTCACGCCACACTCATCCCACATGTGTTTCAGGTATGCAGATATGAAGTTAGTACCTCTGTCCGACACCACCTCCTCAGGAAAGCCTACCCTGGTAAAGATAGCTATGAAGACTTTGGCTACTGCAGGGGCTGTAGTAGATCTAAGGAGAATCACCTCCGGATACCTAGTAGCATGATCCACTACTACCAGTATGAAATTAGTTTCATGATGCTGATGCCCACCATGTCAACACCAACCCTTTCAAAGGGAATCCCAACCACTGGTAGTGGAATTAAGAGGACCTTTGGACGTCCCCCTATTTTGCCAGTGGCCTAACAGGCAACACAGGAACTGGCAAACTCTTTTACTTTCTGGGACAACTGGGCCCAGTAGAAATGGCTTACATGCCTTTCCCAAGTCTTAGTCTGGCCCAGATGCCCAGCTAAGGGGATGTCAAGTGCCAATGTGAAGTGGAAACTCTTTGTACAACTGAGGCACTACCACTCTCGTAGTGCTACTAGGTTTGGGGGTCTCTGGAATCAGTATACAGGAGTCCCTCCTCCGTATAGGTCCTGTGGAAGCCCCTGACAACTCCCTTTTCCTGCGCAGCAGCTTGCTGTTGCAGGCCTTCAAGAGTTGGATAGGCATGCTGTCCAAAGCACAGCTGTTCCCTAGAGGATCCCCCTGGGCCCAGGAGCTGCAACTGGTAGTTCTAGTCCTATGGGCTCTATCCCATTTGGTGTGACAAGCCCTCACCCTGAGGAGAGGGGTCCTGAGTTGTTTGCTGCTTAGAAGCTGGTCCCCCAGTCTTCTTAAGTTTCCTCTTGGAAGTTTTGGCCATTCTTCCAGGCTCCAACACTCTTTTTTAGGTTGAGGGTAAGCGTACGACCTCTTGTATACTTTAGTGCACATGTCTGTGGGCTTAAAGCCATATCTCTGCTTCCTATTTGTTTTTTTCAATGTCCTTTAAACATCCTTGCTTGCTAGTGGCCAGTCCTGCCTCTTTGTCTGTCCTTGTTCCTCCCAGGAGCAGGAACTAAGTACAATCTCATTATGCTTCATTGTGTATATCCACCTGGTGTTACATTGTGGGTGCTCAGGCCCGTTATTTGCTTACATTCTATTGCAGCATTTGTCCCTCCAAGTTCCTTCCATGTGACTGACATTCTTTTGTATAACTATTTCATAAAATCCTCCTGTTCCAATTTAAAAAGTAACAGCACATCATTATGATATATTCATGTAATGATTCACTGGCATTGTTGCCAATGGATATTGCAGTATAAAACTGAGCAGCACTTTATGCCTTGCAAGAGGTAAGAACTCGCTATACAAATTACAATACCATAAAATCGCAAAAAATGTTTTCAGATCATATGTCGATCCTTTCTTTCAGAAGACTAATGTTCTTTGGGCTACTGTACAACTGTGCACTGCTTTAAAGCTTAAAATGCTCTTCATAATGTAATTCACAGCATGTAAACTTGACAGCCATCTTGGGATGGCAACTGATTTGGTCTGTTCAACAAATGTTAAAGTAAAACTAATAGACACATACATATGTCAATGTTTTTGCAATTTTTGTAATGGGGCAAATGTTTTAAAATGTTATACTTATTCCTCATTCTTTTTTTTGAAAATCTCTTTATTTAGAAAATAGGCTCTCGTGACAATGACATCATGTTATTCCTCATTCTTATTCAAGATTCTAATTATTAGTGTAATAATTTGTCATTGTATCAGTTCCCTTTTAATATTGAAATATACATATACACAAGCTTTATTTGTTCCTAATTTGAGGAGCATAAGATAACATGTATTGGTTTTATTCCAATTCTAATATGACACTTGAAATACATTTGAGTACCGTCATACTCGTCCTTAAATGTCTATGGCCACATAGGCCGTTCTTATGTGCTACTGATTGAGCAACTCACTTAGACAACATTGTAAAATGTACCTGGAGAACAGAATCCTGTCTGAACTTGTCTTTTCCTGGAACAACAAAATACCCACCCCATAACACTAGGAGCATGGCAGAGAAAGGCTGGGAAGAGGACCTTACTGGAGTCAAGCAGCATACAGGGATGTGGCTCCTTAAGGTAAAAAGACCAAAAGAAGCATAAGTTGTCTTATACCTAAAATTAGGAGGCAGGGGAAAGCACAAGTATCAGAGCCAGGAGTATTCGGATGCTAATCATCGATACCACATGAGGACTAGTTGTCTTGGCATCGACATTGACATAAGGACCTGGAGAATGGATAGGAAGACATGGGGCAAACCATGGGAAGAGGAGCGATAAGCAGTTGTTGGACACTTGTTCTCAGTAGCAGGAATGGCCAGCCTTCCTTTGACACTTTGAATGGCAAGTTACTCCCAGGAAACACTTTGTTCGTACAGAGACAGCAAAAGCATTTTTTTGGGAGCAGTGAATTACCTGATACACATTTTTAGAGTTTAATTGTATAATGCACCTATTTAAATCAGTCCTGTATTCTTTTTATGAACTATTGCTCTGATATTAAGTTTATCAGGTATGATTAATGGGTCATACTGTATTTGAGTTCAATCCATCAATCTCCTGGACTAACCTTAGACTGCTCGCGAGCAGCCATTGCTGTTGATTATAAGTATGAGTCAAAAGAGAAAATAATGGGTCACCCTCCAACCAAGAGACAAGTGTACAAAATGAATAACTTGTTTATTCCGTTGGAATAAAATTGTATCTTCGGGCCTGGAACACTACTGGTAATCAATATCCACCATGGCCACTGTAGTATCCACCTGCTGCCCAGGACTCCAGAAAATATCATATACATGTGTGTTTTTCTTTTCTTTTATCTGCAGGCATTTGAAGTGCTTAGAAACGGGTCATTTCAGGTTGTGAGTGCCTAAAAAACATTGGCCGTTCCCAAACAACGTGGGCAGTTCATTGCCAGTCCCAATATAGTTGCTATAATGGATATGTTTTAGCTATGGAGCTCGTCGAAATGATATCTAAGCTTGGCTGCACCTCTTTTACACTATGTCCATGTAATAAACATTTTATTAAGAGTATGTGTAGACCTCCCTCCCCCTCCCTAATAGAGTGGTACTTCCCTATAAGTGGCAATGTCACGGCTTTGCCATTATTACCACACTAGCCCATTTTGTGGTCTATTAGGCAAGTTGAAAACTGGAATCCGAAGACATGGAATTTAATCCCGGCCTCTCCAAGCAGTCACAATTTGTACTCTTGTGCCTTACCTTTTGGACTTTTTCATGTGCTGCCATTTTTTGTCAAGTTTGTGACTACTTGGAATCAGGCCTAACCATGTCTAGTAATTGTGTATTAAAAAGTCGGGCTGCAACACAAATTTTCCTTTAGGGAGACAGTGCTCAGTCTCACAATCCAGTTGCTGAAATGTGCAATTCTAAGAAAGTTGCAGTATTTGAAGCAACCAGTGCTGCTTTTCAATCTTGGCTTTCCTACTTTGAGCTAATCATACTCTCCCTCAACACCAAAGGCGTACTAAAAGCAGGGCCAGACTGGAAACTTGAAACAGCCCTGGCAAAAATTAAAAATTCAGCCCGCATGGGCAGACATACTAATGTGCGCTAGAATAAAAGCAACTCTTTCAAGTTGAGGCCGGGATCGGTAATAAGCACCACCATTCCTAGAAGCTGATCCCGGCCTCCAAGTATAATGGCCTCCTGGGGCTCCAGCCTACCAGGGAATTGCCCGCTTGCCCGGCTGACCATTCCATCCTTAACTAAAAGGACTGGCCCCATAGAGGATTTCTTTCACCTATCATTATAACTTTATCACAGTTACATAGCCCAGTATCTGTAGTAGACAGATAATGCCCACCTGACTTCCAACTAAACCAACTAAAAAAACAAAAGTAAAAAACATCGTAATTTTCAATGCCTAAAGCTCTAAAGTTCACAAATGTGAGACCTATTGCACTGCAAATTATTGCTCACCCTGTGCTCGAGTTTGTGCTCTTGTCTTCCCACACACTATCTCAGGGATTTGCAGCATGTCTGCATGGGTTTCCAGCTCTACCTCAGCTGATGCTGAGGTATCCAAGTTATTTCCAAGCAAACCGGCAGCTGGAAATTTGGAGAGCCTACTACCGGTTTCAGGCCAGTAACTCCCCCTCCCCAAGTATAATGTCTCCATAGGCATGGAATAGTCTGTAGTGATGCTGTCAGCATTGATGACTGGATAGGTTTTTCCAGAAAGGTATTGTCCTGGGTAAACCAGTGTATCTTTCCCCATAGTGACACTAGCACCTGTATCCCTCAGGCTTCTTCTCTAGTCCCATTCACTAAGGGGTACTGGAAGTACTTTTTTAAGTTAGGGGGCCAGAAAGCTAAAGTGGCCAACTCTCTTTCCCCGTCAGAACTTAGAACAGCTTCAGTGTGGACCCTAATTTGCTCTAGGCACACTGTTGATCCCATCTGGAGATTTGCCACTCCAGTGCTAACGGAAGGCAGGCTAGGGACATTCTTGTTAGGACAGGCAGAATTTCCGGTTTGTTTTCCTACCTTATTGCAGGTGTGACACCAGATCTTTAGGGGAGCAACTATTTTTACCCTTGTACCCACCAGTGGACTAGGAAGATGTCTAGGGCTCAACCTTCTGAGCAGGTTTTTGGGGCCTTTAGAAGACTCTTGGTTCAGATTTTATCTTTAGGGAGAATCCCCTCCTTTCCACTCGGAAGGTTTTGTAACCTCTTTCTTTTGGTCACTCCCAGTGGAGGTTTTGGTCACACTAGTCTTGACCTAGCGGTCTGACTTCTTTCATAATTCTTGGGAAGAAATTAGACCTAGGTTCACCAGCTACTGATGCAACTTTTAGTTTGTGCAGTTACTTAACAAGTGTTCTTTCATCAACAGATTATAAAGCCAGGCATAGTAATGCACTTCACACTTCCAGTTACTGAGTAGTCTATTAAGTCAACGCAGGACTGGCTTGGGTTTTGTGAGCCCCCCTGAATCTATGTCTATGCTCTTCAGTTGTGAGTCCCAAACCCTCAATCAGGGTGCCCTTCATGAAGTCATAGGACTCAGCATCTGCCCCATTGTCCCTGCAGTTATCAGTGAACAATTCCAAAAGTAGCGCTCCCCAGTGTGACTTCTTCACCTTTCTCATGCCACAGACCCTCTCAAAGGCTGTGAACCATTTGGTGATGTCATCACCTTCCTCAAATGTGGGGTAAATCCCTTTGGGGATTTTAGGGTCACAGGATTGCTCTATTTCCCTATTTGGTTCACTGCCACCATTACCAGGGGCCCGGAGTATGGAGTATGGACTCTAGATCTATTCTTTTGGTCAACCTTGCTGGAAGGATGTCCTCTTCATTGAGGCTGTCCTCAATGTTCTCATCAAGGGCTGACCCACCTGTGTGGGATGTATGTGCTGTGTGTATTAACCTCGGGGTAAGGGGCACAGAGACCGTGCCCTCCGTATTTAGAGAGGGAATTAGAGGTTGTCCACCACATCACTAACATCATCATCTCTGAAGTTGGGATCTCCCCCTCAGAAGGGTAGCTCCCTGTATATTCTGCAAAGAGCTCTTGGATCTTGACCTTGGAGGCATGGGACTCCATGGAAATCTTTTTAAGTCTAAACGGGGTTCTTAGCTCACTCATCTTTAGATGAAGCCCGGGGTGGGGTTGAGCTCCTCAGACCTGTCCTGTGTATCAGTCATTATTTCACTAATAGTGGGGATCTTTTTTTGAAGGGTTCAAAAACTTTTAAAATAATGTTACTGCTAACTATAGTAAGTTGTTATTTTAAAAATCCTAGGAGGACTTAACCAAGGCCCTCACAGGCTTTTAAAAAATGTGAAAAAATTGTCAATTCAAAAAAATCTGAATCTAAACACAATTTAGGAGTTTTGTTGTGCGATCAAGTGTTAGCTAAGTAGCCCAACAAATGCAAAGTCATAGACCCCACCACTGATCCACCAATGTAGGAAGCAGGCTCTGTATTTATTATACCCAAAAAAGGTAGCGTGTGCACAGAGTCCATTGAGGCCCCAAAGGTATGGAAGAGGTTAAAGTAGATAAAACCTTACTCTCAATTTAGTGGTATCTGGGCTGAGCTGTGGCTTATCAGAGGGTAGTGTGAATGCATTTGTTGTACCCCCATACAAGACAGGAACACACACTCAATGACTAATTCCATCCCAATGTTTTGCAAAAATACTACTTTAGTTACTTTTATTTTAGGAATCAAGTTGAACTCAGTTACAGGTAATTAGACTTTTTCAGCAGTGGAAATACTTCCTGGTGTTGGAAATTATTTGGTATTGTTAATCTGTAACAGCAACACTTAATGCTTGAAAATGACAGACTGTTCTATGCAATCGATAAAATGCAATGCAATCCTAAGGAAAAAAAATGGGGTTATGCGTCATCAGGTAAGTACACAACTTACTTTTCCAGTCTTAGGGCATTTTAGATTGGCCCTTGTGGAGGGGCCAGTTTAAGATAGGCACTGCAATGCCAGTGGCACTGGGGTGGCCGAACGCAGAGTTCGCCAAGCCCAAGGCTAGTCAATAGAGACTGGGGGCACCTGAATAGGTGCAGAGTTCAGTATCTATGCTGCAGCAGTTGACTCCGGCAATGATGTTAGCTCTCGCTGTCAGCGGAGTGCAATGAGGATGAATGAGAGCCAGTAGGCTGCCAACGCTGGTACCGATACTTATTTATTTATTTATTTTATTTATTTATTTATTTTATTTATTTTTATTTTATTTATTTTGCGGGTTTGTAGAGCGCTTGAATAGACTCCCGAGGGAGTATCTCCGCGCTATATGACTGCTGAACCTGCAGGAGATCGAATGCCAAAGCTCCAATCTAGTTCCTAAACTGTGTGGTTAGACCTGGAACAAGAACGTCTTCAGCTTTTTTCGGAAGGCCAAATGATTTTCAAGCTGCCTAAGCTGGAGAGGGAGACCATTCCATATCCTTGGTCCCTTCACAGACAGGGCCTTACCCCCTTGCCTTACCCGCTTGATCCTAGGGATCGTGAGAAGCATTTGATCACTGGACCGTAAAACACGAGAAGGAACATATGGCACAAACTTGTCTGCCAGATAGGAGGGACCCAAACCGTGAAGTCCTTTGTGAACCGTACAACAGATCTTAAAAACAACTCTCTGACGGATGGAAAGCCAATGAAGCCTAGCAAGAAGAGGTTTTGAAGGTGTTCTCGGAGGGGCATTTAGAACCAGCCTGGCTGCGGTGTTCTGCACAACCTGTAACCTGTCCAAATCCTCCTCATTAGCTGACAGCAAGAGACCATTACAATAGTCAAGGCGACTGATAACCAACGCCTGGACCAGGGTCTTTCTGATGGTGTCTGGAAGCAATGGAAAAACTCTGCGCAGCAATCCAATGGTCCAGAAACAAGATCCAACAATGTTGGTGACATGCTGCTTCAAGCTGAGTTCTTGTTCCAGATGGACCCCTAGGTTCTTGACTGTCTGCTTAGGCTCGGGGACCGGTCCTAGATCTAAAGGCCACCAATCAGGAGCCCAGCAGATCTTTGCCTCACCGAAAAGCATAACCTCTGTCTTTGAGACATTGCACTGCAACATATTCAAAGACATCCACTGGGAGACTGCTCTCATCCCCTCCGAGAAAGAATGTAATACCTCTGGAGTAAGATGGTCAAAGGGAAAGAGCAGCTGGGTATCGTCAGCGTATGACACTGGGCAAAAACCAAAGGCTCTCAGGATATTAGCCAGGGGGGCCACATAGATGTTGAATAATGTAGGGCTCAGACAGGAGCCCTGTGGCACCCCTTTAGTAACCCTGGTCTCCTCGGATCGGAAATCGCCCATGGTGACACATTGGGTCCGATCCGAAAGAAAACTCTTTAGCCAAGCCAGTGCCATGCCCCCTAGTCCACTCCCAGTCAGACGCTCGACCAAAATCTCATGAGAGATGGTATCAAAAGCTGCCGATAAATCTAGCAGCACCAGGACAGCTGATGTTCCTTTGTCCTGGAGCATGCGTAGATCATCGGTAATTGACAGCAATGCTGTTTCCGTGCTGTATTTTGGTCTAAAGCCCGACTCAGATGGATCTAGGGCACCAGTATGTTCCAGGTGATTAGACAAATGCTTATTGACGTGCTTTTCTATGAGCTTTCCCATGAATGGTAAAAGGGAAATGGGTCTCAGATTAGTCATGTCAGCCCATGCGGTGCTGGTGTTCTTACGGATGGGTCGCACTTGGGCTCTCTTCCACTCCAGTGGGACACAGCCTGTGTCCAAGGAGAGGTTGACCAAACTTCGTATTTCTGGTGCCAATATGCTCCTCACTGAAACCATCACTCTCGGTGGAAGCTGGTCCACAGGACTTCCACTCTTTATAGTTGTAATAAGTCCCTCCACTTCAGCCAAGGTGATGTTAGAAAAATTCGACATAGTGGAAGTGATGATCTTTTCACTCACTGGGACAACAGTGGAAAGAGTCACATGTCCAATGGAAGCAATGGAGGCATGAATCTTCTCATAGATGGTTTCAATCTTGTTCGTAAAGAAGCGAGAAATATCATTACAAAGTTGTTGAGATGAGGTGTCAACACTCTCACATGCTGCTGGCTTCAGGAAGGAGTTCAGTATTTGGTAAAGCATCCTCGGCGCATTTCCTACCGCCTCTAACTGTGAGGTAATATGATGTTTACGAGCTGTTCGAATAGCTTTGTGATAAGATTTTAACGCCCTCTGATATTCCAATTTATCTGACTCCAAATGAGATGTACGCCAGGTTTTCTCTAATTTCCTTGTTCTACGCTTCATGGATCTCAGGTCCTCTGAAAACCACACCTCCTGATTTTTCGTCGGGCGGGACTTAAAGGTTTTCATAGGAGCTATGTGTTCAATGGCAATAGTTACTGCCTTTTCATATCTCTCTAGTGCCACATCAATGTCATTGGTTAGGGCATAATCTTGGATAGAGAAGGCATCCCTAAAAGGTTCATTGGTTATCTTGTGCCATTGTCTCCGTTTCATGGGGATCTGAATAGATCTCTTGGGAATTGGTCCTATCTCAGGGATATAAAATTCTATAGTAAAATGGTCCGTCCATAGATTTGCAATAGGGGCAGAACACTCAACTCCCGGGAGCCTGGACAAGATGAGGTCCAGAGTATGTCCGGCCCTATGAGTGGGTCCTTTATTACGTAGAAATAAGCCCAATGAAAAAAGATCATTTAGGAGATCTTGGGTCTCTTTTTCCTCCTTTAGCTCTGCATGTATATTAAAATCACCCAATAATAAAAAGTCTTTCTCGCCATTGACATGGGGGGCCAGTAATTCCATTAAAGTGTTAGAAAAATTATTCATGGGTCCAAGAGGCCGATAGACCAAAGCACCGTTCATAAGACATTTAGGCGAGGTACTGATTTTAAAGACCAACATTTCCATCTCTGCTGAGCAATATTTCTCGAGAATGGAGACCCTGATATTGTCGTTATGCACGATGGCAAGGCCACCTCCCTTTTTTATGGGTCTGTCCTGACAAATGATTTTATATCCCACCGGTATCCCCAAGGTAATAGTAGGTGCAGTGTGGGGTTTCAACCACGTTTCAGTAAAGAAACATAGGTCAGGTTGAGCCTCCAAAATCAGATCCCATATCTGCATATGATGTTTAGGCAGTGATCTAATGTTGCATAGCAGGCATTTATTACGGGGACCGGTGTTAATAGGAGCAGGGGAAGCGGACATGGCTAATTGCTCCAGCCGGAGCGAAGCATTCAGACTCTGAAAACGACAATTTTTACATGAGAAGGGACCTTCTAAAGATTGTACTTGGTTGCACACACAGTCACCACAGATGTTTGTGAGTACATGACGTAGGGCGGCAGCAGTGTATGTTATCATAACGTTATCACTTACTGATGCAGGAACCACTATCCTGGCCCTAGGCCCCGTCCTGTCACGGACTGGCACAGACTGGCTTCTCTTTGGCGCCTCTTCGGCGCTTCCGCTGCGCGTCTCCGCTGCGCTAGAAATCAGGGGCTTTGTAGATTAGGAGGGTTGGGAGACTAGACCGACACCCTGACAAGATGGCCGCCCGTCGTGGAACGACCAGGAAGTGCCAGCGCTATTCCTCCCTCCACATCAATCAGCAATAAAAGCTGCGGTGGACCGGGGAGTCAGCGCGCCTCAAAGATAAGTGCAAAGCTAACCGTTTGTAAAATCAACGTGCTTTAAAGTGCAAATGCAGACAGTGGTTTAAAAACAGCGTTTTTGTCAAAATAAACGAGTACAAAGCAAACAGGTTCAAAACCAGCTTTACAATTCAACAGTTTAAAATTTTAAGAACAGAGCTGCATACAACACGCTCCCACCACAGTATTAGCAATCAATAGGGGGGCGCGAGGAGGATAGGCTCTTTAATACTCAGGGAGGGCTGGGAGACTAGACCGACACCCTGACAAGATGGCCGCCCGTCGTGGAACGACCAGGAAGTGCCAGCGCTATTCCTCCCTCCACATCAATCAGCAATAAAAGCTGCGGTGGACCGGGGAGTCAGCGCGCCTCAAAGATAAGTGCAAAGCTAACCGTTTGTAAAATCAACGTGCTTTAAAGTGCAAATGCAGACAGTGGTTTAAAAACAGCGTTTTTGTCAAAATAAACGAGTACAAAGCAAACAGGTTCAAAACCAGCTTTACAATTCAACAGTTTAAAATTTTAAGAACAGAGCTGCATACAACACGCTCCCACCACAATATTAGCAATCAATCAGTTGTCATAAGTGAGTCACTGTAGGTCGAAGGGAGGTACCAACAACCCAGCAACCGTGGTTGTAGTAATGGAGATGCACAGGAGATGGAGGAGGTCTGCCGATGTTGGGCTGTCTCTGAGCATCCGTCGCCCAGCTGTTGTACTTTCGTCTGGCAGGGCAGAGTCGCATCAACACAAATGTTGGTCCTCTACCGTTGCTGTCTTATGGTTCTTTTGGTAGTGGTGAGCCGCGTTAACACAAGTGTTGGTACTCATCGACTGCAGTTCTTGTACCTGCGGATGCTGAGGACTACAGCCTTTAGCCCAAAGAGAGGTTCTTGCAGATTCGGTGAAGGCTAGAATGTCTCTGAGGTTTCTTGGAGGCCTATCAGGGTTTCTGGATGGACAGCAGGTCTAGTTGTCACACCAGCTACAGGTGGTACGTTCTTGTCCGGTTCTGTCTGCAGCGGTTCAGTTCCTGATCCGAAAGTGGTCTTCTTCTGACTTTTTCTTTGGTCCGTCAAATCACATGGCACATGGTTAAGGAAAGCCATAGAATACTAAATGTAATGTCGTTACTGAGGTCGTGGGCAGTAACCAATGGCTACAGTCCTATTGGGTGTCAACACCCTTTAGGTGCCCCTCCCTTTGTGTAGAGGAGCACATCCCTGTTCCTATGGGGCCTAATTCTCCAATTCAAGATGTGGAATTCCTAAGAGATGGGTTCACCTCAGCTTCTTGCAACCCAAGCAGTGGCCCAGGCCAAAGGGGACACTCCCACTCTGCATACTAATCTTCCCACCTATCCTGGTGCCCAAAGTGGGACCTGGACAGGGGGAGGGGGACGTATCTCCACTAGTTGGAGCTGCCTAAATCAACATGTCACAAGGTGAGAGCCTTTAAGGCTCACCACCAAGTATTGCTGTTCCTGCTAGAAGGGGATGTGTAGCACTTCCACCCAGAGCAGGCGGTGTTCCTGACCCCTGAGAGCACAAATGCTCTCACCTCATGAGGTCAGAAACCTGTATGGTGTTGGCTGGCTGGCTGGGACCAGTCAGCCAATACACTAGAAGTTGGTTGTTTTTCAGGGGGGTATCTTTAAGACTGGCATCAATGTGGATTTATTATGCTGAGAAGTTTGCTACCAAACTTCTTAGTTTTCAGTAAAACTATCATGGAGCTGTGGAGTTTGTCATGACAAACTCCGAGCCCATGTACTCAAAATGGCTGCACTTAATTTACAATGTCTGTGAATGGCACAGATGCTGTAGGGGCATATTGCTCATGCAGCTATGCCTTCACCTGTGGTGTGGGGCCTGCTAATGGGGCGACTTACCCATGTCACAGACAATGTTGGGGGTATGGCACACAGGGAGTTTTGCCATGTTGACTAATTTAGTCTGCACTAAAAGACACAGCCGACAGTGGCAGTGTTCGGGTGTTAAGGTGAGGGGTCTTTGAGGGTGGCATAATACATGCTGCATCCTTCAGAGGCCATTTCAGGTTACAAGTCCCTAGGTAACAGGGGTCACTTTTATACCCCTGCGGGATTTCCCCATGTGCTAAGTGCCAGGTGCTAGATGTCAAGTATTGCACACAAGTGCAACCGGTTCCCCTCGCAGAAACATCACACCTGTACAGGAACTGGAAGCACACTCACTCAATCAATATCCAGGCTATTGTAGCCCATCTTCATTCACCAGTGTGCTAGCATAATACCCAGGAAGTGCGTGTGATGCCTACCTCTTTAGGCACAGCATCATCAACAAGCACTTTCAGAATGGCCAATATGAGAATGGGCTACTTATTGGTAAGGAAATCTGAAGTAAACAACAGACCAACTGAAAGTTAGAAAGGTATGGCATAATAGCAATCTCTGTTAATGGAGCCATGGGCATATGTATGAGAGGTGTGCCTCATACTTTCACCATTCATCATGGTATATGTTGAATGAAACCCAGATATATTAAGACACCCAAAGCTACTATGCATGGCTTGGAATGGTGTAAAAATGTACACTAATGCAAAGGTGTGCAAAATACTGTTACATCACTGTGTGCAAGGGAGGGGTTCCATGGGTGTTGTGTGGGCGTTTCCATGCAATTTCCATGCTTTAAGATGCATGCCTTGTATATCACATCACGGAAAACTGGGAATGTGCCACATTAATAGGCCTCCGCAGGTGGCAAGTCATTGAAGTCTCTCCTGCTTCTTATGTGTGCTGCAATCTTTGGCACACATATATAAACATCTATGCCTATAAGGGTGCATTATGTGCAGGAAGGTGCACCTTACTGCACAGAGAGTCCTGCATGCAATGCAGGCACCCTTGAACCATGGTGCAAGTAGCTCATCGTTGTTGGCTGGTTTCTAATCATGAATATATTCACCCCTACATGTAGAACCTCTATCATCATTGCCATTGACTACTTGGTAAATGTTGAACTACATAGAGCTCATTTTAGGTAACTACAATTGTTAATTCATGCCCATAAGTATCCCATGTCATCTTCCCCTATGGTGGAGTTGCTTTTTGCCTGTTTCTGTGCTCTGGCTCCCATGCAGCAATATGTGTGTCCAAAATACATTAGATGTAATGCATGTATACTCAAAAGAAATGAGGCCACTCAGTGGCAGAGAAACATATTCACCCTATATGGTACAAAGTAGCATTAATCAGCATTTCCTCCTTGACACTGGGCCCCAACCGTAAGTGAATGAATTCCTGCCATGCTGACATCCAAGGTATTGGATTGGCCTTATGCAAACATGTATTAACCAAAACAATGTCCCTAGGTCAGAGAACGATAAATCCAATAAATAGAGACTAGATAGTTCTATATCAAATGTCCAGCCGGACAGTTTAGTTTCAGGATGTATAAAGTGCGTAAAAGTTAGGTGTGATACAAGTGGGACACCAGCCGGTGCCCGACTAACACAACCAGGGAAGGAACAAACAGGGAATAATAGGCAATGTATGGCAGTCTGAATATCATAAATTATACACAGACAATCGAAAATACACATATGCAAATAATAATATCAGTGGATAAAAAAAGCATTTAGTGTATGAAGGTCGACGACGTTTCGAACCCTAATCTAATACAAGGTTCATCTTCAGGACAACACACGATTGCCTAACAGTTATATATACAGAATGCCCACACCGGGAGTACCGGAGTTGGCTCAATGGATCGTGCAAAATTGCCTATTATTCCCTGTTTGTTCCTACCCTGGTTGTGTTAGTCGGGCACCGGCTGGTGTCCCACTTGTATCACACCTAACTTTTACGCACTTTATACATCCTGAAATTAAACTGTCCGGCTGGACATTTGATAGAGAACTATCTAGTCTATATTTATTGGATTTATCGTTCTCTGACCTAGGGACATTGTTTTGGTTAATATATAAGCACCCAAGGTCCCTAGCTTACTGCACCTTTGGGTACCCTTGTGTTCTGTAAACCTTATGCAAACATGTATCACACAGGTATGTTGCTAGTTCAGAAGGAGTATGGGCTTGAATGTACATATGATATTTCATGTACAGTAGGATCTCTTCAGTGTGAACATTGAGGCTTTTATATGTGTTTGATCAAGTTGTCATGTTCAATAAGCCAGAAATATGTGGAGGAGTGCAACTGTGCTATTGGCTTACATGGCTCTCGGACCCCATTTCAAGCGTATAGGCATTTGTGTGTTTAAATTGAGGTTTTTACTGTGTATCAGTCAAGTACCTGAAGTTTATTGTCACAGCCTGGCTTACCATTGGGAAGCAGCACATTCCTAATTAGGTTATCGCAGTGGATGTAGTTGTTCTTGGTGCATATCCAAAGGGGCCAGGTGCTAGTGACTTTGGCTCACTCTCCTTGAGATGCTAAGAAGTAGATGCTGAAGATACACATCAACAATTGTCTAGTTAGTGCTTACTGCAACAGACATACAACATGCTGGTTCATAGGACTGCATATATTTACGAGGTTGTGGATCAGCATGAACATATTTTCAGTTTTTGGGGCAACAACACCAACATTGATCGTGACCAAAGGATGTCAAGACAGAGTCCATATGATATACATGTAACTTGACATGTAGTGGTGTGGAAAATTCCAGTAAGGAGGTCCAAATTGCCATTAGGAAATGTAGGCCTTGGATAAACAAGTAAGCAAACAAAAAGGGACAATACCAGGTGACAAAACGGGGGCATGATGATAATCACAGGATCACTGAGAAACTGGCCAGGAGGCACAGGTAAATGTTACCGGGCCCTCCCTTGATGGAAATGGTGAAGTCCACATCTTCCTCATCTGATGGGTGTTGTGTCTCCCGTGAAGGTGATGGTGTTTGTGTCAGCGGCATCTGAGGAACACACACATCAAGGGTAGAAGATGAGGCTCCCTGTCACTGGTAAATTCTGTCTGTGCCAGCAATGAAGACAGCACAGCACTGACAAGATTCTGATGGCTTGTCAACAAGGCAACAATGTCGCTGTGGGAGGCCCCCATAGTTGCTATATAGGAGTCCTGCTTGCGCTCCATAGATTGCAAGATGACACAGATGGCTCCCAGCTGGGTGGCAGCCTTACTGGTGTCATAGTTGCAGAGCTGTTGTTCTTGTCTCTGCCTTGTGACACCAGCAATGTCAGACAGGGACTCATCCATCCTATGGAGTGATGGACAGGTGCCTTTAATAGCCTCAGAGGTGTCCTTATTAGGACTTAGGCACCTACAGACTCATCTAGGGTACCCGCTAAGGTATCCAACCCCGCTCTTAACTCATCAATTAACAGCTGCTGGACTTCTACTACTCACCATTGGAAAGAAACTTGAGAGTCGTCGGAGTCCACAGTAACCCTGGGCATAGTACTACGTTAAGCTCGTGGAGCATGCGTAGTTTGCGCTACTACGCGCTATGTGAATTGCACATAGCACAGTGCAAAAGCGCGTAGCATAGCGGGCATTTTTTGCTAGCTCGCAGTCCTCAACGTCAAGTTGGTGACTGCGAGTGAAAAAAATCAACATCCCGGCGAGACTTTTTCCTCATTCGCGAACAGCAACATCAAGTTGCCGATCGCGAGCGTGGAAAATAAACCTCTCGGTGAGATACTCAACGCAGGGAGGTCAGGTTTCTCATTGCGAGTGGTTGCGTATGCTCGCGACCGCTCGCGATGAGAACTACCAGTCCGCGTTGAGAAAGCTTCAGCTCGAGTACAAATCTACTCGAGCAGCAGAAAGCGACGGCTTGCACTGTGCAAGATGCAGTTTGCAATGATTGCACAGTGCAGACAAGCATCCAGCACTGTTCAATCAGTGTGAACAGCATTTTCCCTACGGCACTACACAGTTCGCCTAGCTACGTGTAGCATGCGTAGTGCGAAGCGCACTTCGCGTAGCTACGCGTATCGCTACTACGCAAACTACACCCAGGGTTAGTCCACAGCTGGGCTTGGGCTGGAAGATAGAGAAGGTCCTGTGGTAGGCGGTTCCACTACAGAACCAGCAACACTGTCATCCTTTGACCTGACCGTAGAAGGAGTTCCAAAGGAGTCCAGGAGTTGCTGGAAGGTGTCATTGTTCACAAGCAGCAGGATATCATCACCAACAGTTTGGTCATCCAGCACAGGCTGCTTGTCAGGAGTTGTTGTTTGTCCTTCTGCAATGAAACTGGAGTCTGTTAATGATAAGCGATAATAGATGTTGATATGAGTTTTTAGCCTGACATACAGGCTTTATTTTTATTCACTTTTATGTTGATGTGTACAACATATGTTACTGAAAGAAAATGAGGGCAAGTTACACTGTTTTTGCCTTTCACCTGGCAATATCTTTACATTGTTCACACAATCACTATGTGACAAGGATGGCTTTTCATGTCATACCACCCATCGCAACGCAGTTACGCAGCTTGCTGGCCTGCTCTGCCTGTTAGGGTCAGTGCAGCGAAGGGCCACATTTACCATGTTGATTAGCTTTATATTTTCATGATGGCCATACTGATTTGAGATTGACTTATTAACACCACTACCATGCACATTGTACCAAGTCACCATGGTACCTGCATTCCCTCTAGCAACGACTTAGCCCACAGTTCCTGGAAAAGTGATATAGGTTTTGTAATGTATTAGATTTAGTCTTACACTCTGCCTTTCACACAGTACACCATGCCAGTCTGCCTTGTAGAGCTGTCTTTCAAGTACTTTGTGCATTCATGTGGCCAAGGTCTCTTATTTGACACACACCAACACAACTCTACACAGCAAGCATCATTGCTACACGGCAAGAATTTGTAAGGGCATTTACTTACTGATTGGTGTGTAATCATGTAATTTCTTTACACACCCAGTCATCTCCATAGTCCAGAACAGTAGGCACTGAGTACCAGCTCTTTGGGGGAGAGGCCCTGTCAAACTTGTAAAATTGCAATCATTGAAGCTCAAACAATTTTGTCATTGCCAAAGCTGGTAATCTGCAGAGTATCACACATCTCTTCAGTCAGACCCGCTCACTTGTACCTGTGCATGACTCCTCTGGCAATCATCAGTTAGACCCAGGGAATCAACTTACTGTCACACACAGATGACACCCAGATCATACATTGACTCTCATGTGACATCAACATCACCAATATACATTACCATATGCAATTAACCGACTTGCCTACCTGTATGTGAGAGCTATGGCTCAAGCTGTACCCCACATACATGATAGTAGAAATTATATTTTGTAAAATGCACCCACCCTGGTTGGCCACACAACTTGGCCCAAACACCTCACCCTCCAACCATCCCCTAAACCTGCCCATCATTCTGGACAGGGTAGCTCATCTAATCCATATTCCCTGTTTCAAATCCTCCTGCTTTGACATATGTGGCATAGTAAGACATTTCTTTTTGCTGCTCCCTCCTGACAGCTGCTACACCTTTACCCAAGCCCACATTAAATGTAGGATGTAGTACATCAATGCAATCTTCTACACCATCCATTCACAGCTTCTACGCAACTGTGACACTATTAGTCACAGCGGTGAGTGACTGTCGCTAAGGCTACCTTGCAGTATACACATCGCAACTCACTCCCCATACAGGCACACTGCCAGTTCAATGTGCTCAGCCACATCAAATTTGCTCTACACTACCTGCGGCTTACCAACCTCACACGCCATCTATGCTTCAGACAAACACTCATGATCCTCTGGTATGCATCACATGCATTCACCATCACTCCCATCCCAACCCCTAGTACTCCTTTGTGCAAGACAGGAGGTAGGATTGTCTCTAACATGGCATCCAACACCTGTGTGGTCTCACCCCACATATCAGGACAGCTGTGTGCAATGGCGTTTCATGCTAGTGACTGTACGTGTATCTCTTCACATTATCCTATTTTGAGACACATGGATACTCTCTCAGGTGAGGAGTTAAACCTTTGGCAACCCCATTCAATTCCATTAGTTGACACTCCATTTTGGCAGCAAAGGCCAAAGACACAATTGCCTCATGGTGCCAGGGGTCTGCATTGTCACAGTCAGGTTGGGCACAGTTAAAATGTCCATGCATGATGTGCAGCTCCAGTTCAGGTTTTTTGCTTTGTATTTTGGGACTTGTCACTCATGTTGTTCATTCCACTACAAGTTCCTATATACAAAGGAGAACCTGGAATGGGGAAGCAAATC
Source organism: Lissotriton helveticus (assembly GCF_964261635.1). Taxonomy (NCBI): domain Eukaryota; kingdom Metazoa; phylum Chordata; class Amphibia; order Caudata; family Salamandridae; genus Lissotriton; species Lissotriton helveticus. Next base: position 320,601,477 of record NC_136061.1, read on the forward strand.
AACGCATGGGCCAGACAAACTGTACAGATCTGTACTGGGCTGTACAAATGTGACTGGGCAGAAGGACTTACAGTGCATGAACACAGCTTGCTGTACTGCACTGCCTGACATTTTTAAACATATTGGGCCAGATGTAGGTCGCCAAATACTGTCGGTAACGGCCGATTTTGGCTGTTACCGAACGGTATTTGGATTTTGAGATGTAGGGGGCCTGAATTTACAGAATCGGTAAAGTTACAGATTCGGTATATTTACCGATTTGGTAAAATACCGAATCGGTAAATTTACCGATTCTGTAAATCCAGATGTAGGTGGCACTGAAAACAGTGCCAGAGGCCCTTAGGAATTCGTTATTTACCACCAAATAATACTTGGTAGTAAATAATGAATTTCTGTGTACATGCACATCTGTGCATGTACACCGGTGCCATGTGGCACACATATATGCCCTAAGGGCAATGTATGTGTGTCACATTGCACACAAGCCAGAATCAGGGGTGCAACAGGGTGTCAAAGTGACACCCTGTTCCCCCTTGTAAATCCGGTAATTTTTGCGAATCGGTATTTACCGATTCGCAATTGACATTGATTCCTGTGGGCCTCAAAGCCCATAGGAATCAATGGCAATTACCGAATCGGTAAATACCGATTCGGTAATTACTGAATCTTACCGATTCGGTAAAAATACCTACATCCCGATTGCCAGTTCTTAAATACCAAATCGGTATGATTCGGTATTTAAGAATCGGTAATCTGGGATTACCTACATCTGGCCCATTGTCCCTTGTTTCCCCTTACCTTGTAGATCTTCCTGGTTTTTGAACCCAGCACTGTCCTGTCCGGCAACTCCTTCAACACTTTTGGGCCATTGACATAGGATTTCCAATGGCAAAGCTAGCAGGGGCACTGCATTTGGAAGCATGATAGCCCATTCAACTCAAACTAGAGTGGGCATACTGTCAGTTGGTGGATAGGGTTATGTGTCCCATTTGTGGTAGCATACATATTCCGTCAAACGCTAAATCAGCTATCTTTCAGAGACTTAAGCTTAGCTGATCCTGAAGTTTGGCGATATTTTCTACATTCATTTGCACCATCAACTAGATGTTATTTTTGCAAGGATTATGAAAAGGCTTTCCATTGTGAAGGTGCTTGGAATGGAAATGTGTGCTTAACTAGGTGTTTGTGATACAGCATGGAAATGTGTATTAAACATTGGCTTCAGGAGCCTTGTGATACTAGCTTCGAAATGTGTACCTAAATGGACTACTCAGAGAATGGCATGTATAGACCTGACATGTTGTTGACCCATTAATTCACTCCCTGCTCTACCTGATCAACAGCACTGGCAGCAATTATGTTGAGCATCATATTAATAGCAGCCCTAAGTAGTGTATGAGTTAACACCGTACTAACATTATTGCAAACACCCAAGAACGTTTATACAGCAACCCTTTCTGGGCATGTGTACAGAATGAGATTTTGACAATAGTACCAGTGTGGAAGAAGTTGGCTTTTTTCAAAATATCGTATCTGCTTTGAGATGTTTGAAGTGGTTTTCAGCTTTTGTTCCTGTCACACGTTTAAAAACGCACTGTCAACACTGCCCGAGTCTTCAGCATGGGCATAATCGACTACAGTCCCCATGATCCTCTGCGGCGGTGACGTCGAAGGAGACCGGAAAGCTTTATCTTGGCTTCCGTCTCCTTCGGCGTTGCCGATTATTCTGGACCCGAAGTTCTCAGCGCGAAGAGGCGCTTATTTCATTCCTTGGTCCAGGTCTGGTAAGGGTGCATTTGCACCAACTTTTGCTCTGATGTATTCCAGTTTGGAGGCCATTCAAGATTCTCTCGGAGCCTAAGAAAATGTATTTATTTTATTTATTTTGAAAGTTTTATAGAGAGCAAACAAGATGCAGGTAAATCAAGTGTACATAACAAATCAAGTCTACATAACATCTTGTGCAACGTAAAGCAATAAGGTGCAAAACAGGAAAGTTCTTTTAAGTCATGAACAATGGCAAATATAAAGACTAGGGGCCGGATGTAGGTCGGTCGGTAACGGCCGAAAATCGGTATTTTCGGCCGTTACCGACCGAGATTCACAAAATGGTATGTAGGGCCACATATTTTACAGATTCGGTAAATTTACCGATCGGTAAATTTACCGAATCTGTAAAATACCGAATCGGTATTTTTACCGATTCGGTAACAATGAGATGTAGGTGGGACTCTTCTGAGTCCCACAAGCCTTACAGAATCGATATTTTACCATGAAATCCAACTTCATGGTAAAAAACCGATTCCGGTGTGCATGCACATGTGTGCATGCACACCTGTGGCATATGACAGGCAGACCTGCCCTTAGGGCAGGTATGCCTGCCACATGGCCCCCGAATCTTTTTTGGGGGTGACAGGGGGTGTCAAAGTGACACCCCCTGCACCCTTGTCAAAATCGGTATTTACCGATTCGGTAAATACCGACCGGTAATGCCCATTCATTCCTATGGGCTTCAAAGCCCATAGGAATGAATGGGGCATTACCGGTCGGTATTTACCGAATCGGTAAATACAGATATTTACCGATTCGGTAAAAGGAACATCTGGATGTTCCTACATATCCACCCCTTAGATTTACCGATTTTTAATTACCGAATCGGTAGGATTCGGTAATTAAAAATCGGTAAATCTATTTTACCTACATCTGGGCCTAGCTTGTCTAGTTGGAGCCTTGTCGTAGTAAGGAATCCTATTGAGGGTATGAATGATCTCAGACTTTCCTTAGTCTATGCTCAGGTGAATTTTGCCATGAGAATCGATTTTACTTCCTTTTTGAAAGATGCAGTGGAAAATTCAGTCTGATTTCTCGGGGTAGAGCATTCCATATCCTGGGTGCCATCCCTGAGAAGGAGCGATTATATGTTTTCTTCTTGTGGAATCTTTGTGGCTTCAGTAGAAGGTTTTTCAAACTTCTTGTGGATCTTAGACCACCAGAGATTGTCAGCTTCTGTGTCAGATAGCTGCGTGCATTGTGGTGTATGGCCTTATACGTCATCTACATTATTTTCAGGTGAATTCTGGCCTCAAATGGTAGCCAATTCAAGGATTTTAAGTCTGGAGATATGTGAGACCTTCTTTTCAAGCCAGTGATGAGTCTCACTGCAGCATTAATAGGGGCTCCTAGAGGTGCTGTTGTAGCTTTCGGAGGGCCGCAGAGAGTGTTACATCCATAATCCACACAAGGGATAACTAGAGCTTGAACTGCCAACTTGAAGTCATTGCTTGGCAGGAAGAGTTTCAACTTCCTCAGAGTATTTATCTGGAAGTTTGCTCCCTTTTTTTGCTTTGCTAATGTGTTTCTGCATATTGAGGTTGCAGTCAAGGGTTATACCCAATGATTGTGCTGTGTCCACAATGGTTGGTGGAACGTTGAATGCAGTAAGATGTTTGAACCAGTCATGCATTATGGGGACTTTGGCGGGTGGCGCTATTAGGAGGAATTCAGTTTTTAGAGCGTTCAATTTGAGGTGGTTCTCTGCCAGCCATGTCTGGGTGTTCCTAAGCGTTGTGTCAAGGAATTTAATGTCTTCTAGGGTGTGGATCTTAAGGTAAAGTTGGGTATCATCTGCGTACATGTGATATTGCATGATGGACGCTTGTAGCAATTCAGTGAGTGGTTCCATGAATAAATTAAACAGTGTCGGGGATAGAGAGGACCCTTGCGGGACTCCCAACATTACTGGAACGGGTTTGGACAGGGTGTTGTTGGCCTTAAATTTTTGAGTCATGGTTTTAGAGAAAAGAGGTAAACCAATTAAGCACTGACCCTGATAGACCCATTCTGTGACTCAGCAGATCTATCAAGTTCTCGTGTTTGATCATATCAAATGCTGAGGAGAGGTCGAGTAGGATGAGAAGGCATGTACCGTTCTGATCAAGGATTTGTAGTGCATCGTCAATTATGTGTGTCATGGCTGATTCTGTGCTGTGACCTGCTCGGAACCCTGATTGGTGTTTGTTAAGAAGGTCGAAGTGATCAATATGTTTTGTCAATTGGTGGTGTACAAATTTTTCCAATAGTTTGGCCAAGGTGGGAATATTGGAAATCGGGCGATAGTTGGTTAGGTCCGTAGGGTCAGCTGTGGGTTTCTTTAGTATGGGTGATACCTGTCCCACTTGAGGGTGTCCGGGATGCTACCTTGTTGAAGTGAACAGGTAATGATTTTGGTCCAGAGTGGCAGAAGCAATGGGGTTAAGTCTTTGACAGCGTTTGTGGGGAGAGGATCAGTGTGGTGATTGGCAGGCTTCAGAGAACTGAGAATCTTGCCTACATCTTCTTCAGTGTAAGTATCAAAGGATGACCAGGCTGCATCGTTTTTACGTCAAACTTTGAAGTGATTTGTTGTGACGCCGTTGGGAGTAGTAGTGAGGTTTTGGTGTGAGGACTATAGTGTAGGATTAGGTAATTGAGGAGATCTTTTTTTGATGTTGTCAGTCTTCAAATTAAAGAAAGTAAAAAATTCTTCACAAGCGGGTTGTGGATGAGCTATGTCTTGTAGCCGTTGAGGTGCCTCCTTATATTGGGTTTTGATTAATTCAAAAAGTTTTTGGGGACGATTTCTTGCTTGGTCTAGTTGATGGCTGAAGAAGACTGCTTTAGTGCGCTTAATCTTTCTATAGTATGCATTTCTCTTTTTTCTTAAAATCCTAAGGTGCTTGGCAGATGGAGTGATCTCCAGCTGCGTTCTGAAGTTCTACGAGAGCATCTATCCTTGTAAAGTAGACCATTGTACCAGGGTTGCGACTGCGAGTCTTTCGTGGAGACTCTCTTTAGTTGAAGGGGAGCTACCTCGTTGATTATCGAGGTCACAGAATTGATGTAGTGGTTGGTGAGATCATGTACGTTGGAAGAACGAGCAGGGGGCAGAAGTAGATTGTAGCTGGAAGAAGGTAAAGTGTTAGGGTTGAGTTTTTTCAAATCTCTTTTCCATACCTTTGGTTTTGTGGATTGAACCGAATTAAGTTTCACTGCTTCCTTGATGAAGAAGGTGATAATATGCTGGTCTGACCAATCACAGGGTTGGATCGCCTCAAGCTGAGTGGTATCACTTTTGGAGATTATTAAATCCAAGATTGAGCCTTTTTTGTGTGTAGGGCTGTTGCAAATTTGGGTGAGGTCTAGGGTGTCGAGCAGGTTTTTGAGACTATTGACCACTGTATCGTTGTGGTCGTTCCAACGGAGATTGAAGTCGCCAAGGAATATTTAGGTGTTTTGCCGTCCGGTGTTCGTTGTGACCATATCCATCAAGTGTTCGGTGCAGATGATGTTGTCACCAGCTGGGTGATAGATGATGTGTAACGAGCATAATGGTTTGCCATTACTGTTGATGTCGAGGCATATGTATTCGCAAGAGGGGAATACAGGGGATATGGCTCTGTTTACTGCGATGTTACTACGGTGTATACATGTAATTCCTCCCCCTGTCTTACCACTCCTGTCCAATCTGATGATGTCGTAATTTTGGGGTACTAGAATGTCGATGAGTGGCGTGGAGGATTCTGTTAGCCATATTTCAGTTAATATTATCAGGTCTAGATCATGTGAGACAATTAGGTCAGCTATGTCAGCAGCGTGTCTAGAGGCCGATCTACAATTTAGGAGTGTGCATTTAAGATGGGGCGTGATGAGGGAAAGAGTGAGATCCTGACTGAGTGGGATTCTTCTTAGATTATTGTCAATGATTCCTCTATTGTTGTACATTGTGGAACTATATCCTTGATTAACTTTGCTGGCATTTGTTTCTTTTCTGCTGACACGTGTCCTTAAGTTGATTTTACTACAACTGAGTTCCTTTGTGTTGGAAAGATACATGTTTGTAGTCTATTGCAGGTTGTAAGGACTTCGTTGTAAGTTTAACCTTAACCATTTCCTTTCCTTATTTTGTAGAGCATGATCATATGCTCATGTGAGGAGAAGGAACAAAACCTTGACTATTTTGTACTTATTCATTAAACGTTATTGTTCACTCTATCATTCCATTGGAGAAATGGTCCAGTGGTGAAGTGGTGTGTGTTATGGTTACAATACCACCATATGATTTCCATGTCTGATGTTAACATGGGGTATTACTTTTATTTGGCGTACTAACAGGGCACTGTGGTTGAGATGTCACTGATTCCCTCATACAGTCCCTGTGGAGCGTGTTCAAGCATTCTATTGGGTAGGTAGAAACTGTATGAGATTCAGGCATAGTGGGTTCTATGAGTTGTTAGTGATTGTGGAGGTGTAAATTTCAATGTTGGATTTACAGACATATTTATATATATGTTTATGTTATTTGTGCTACAACATATACTACTCAGTGGCATCTACTCCATGGGTCATATCCTTATGCTGCAGTGAGATAGCGAGTGTGTGTTTCTGATATGATCCGCTGTAACGTTATTTTTCTTTACAGGTAAATTATTCATTGTGTTTATCCTCAATACTAGTAAAGTGATAGGAGAGAGAGAGAGAGAGAGAGATGGTTGAAACACCTTTCAGAGTACTGTATTGATGGTGTATTTCTTTTTTTTCTCCTGTTTAGGGCTTCCTCCCTGCTGTCCCCATCCTTGCCTTCCCTCGCTTGATCGCTTCACTGATCTGTGCTATTACAGCAGACAGACTTGATGCTATCAAGAGGTGGACATACTTGAGCATTGATACGACCCCAGGGAGTATTGATTGACAGAATAATCGGCCAACAGGTTGTTCTCCTCCTGATCGGAGTCTTTGCCTCCTATGGCTAGGTTAGAACGCATTACATGTGGTAAATAAGAATTTTTTGCATCTAGAGCCGAGACGGCTGTGTTACAGGTTAAAGTTGAACAAATGCAGAGAAACCTGTTTGATGTAGGGAGTAGCTCTCCATTGTATACTCATCCGATTACAGTGACAATGCCCAATCTAGTGCATTTAGCACCTCCCGAAAGGTTTAATGGGGATGTCCACAAGATACATGTGTTTATCACACATGTTACTGCATTTCACATGCAAACCTAAAGTATTTGCCACCAATCAGGCAAATGTGGCTTTTCTTATTTCATGTCATGCAGGAGACACTGCCCGTTGGGCAGTGCACCTAGTGCAAAGTGATGTTCCCTTACTTTATGACTGGGAGGTGATTAGAGTAGAGTTTGAGAATATATTCGATCGAAGAGCTTATACTCTATCTGCAGATCGTGAATTGTTAGAAATAAGACAAGGAAGTGTTAGTCTATGTAACAGTGTTCAGAAGATTAGTAGCAGAGACAAAGTGGCCAGAAGAGAAACAGTATGCTCTATTTTATCAGGATTTAAGAGATGACCTAAAAGACATCTTAGCCCAAATTGAACCTGAGCCTGCTTCTTGTGCAGATCTCATTAATCTGACCTTGAGATTGGAACATTGAATGAATGAAAGGAAAGGCGATACTAAATGTAAAGAGAGAACATTTGCCAGGTTTTACCGTTCATGAATGACACATAACCCAGAAATACTCATGAGCCAATGGTAATAGGTACTGTTCTATCTTCACTAACAATAGATGAGAAGGAATTATGCAGAAAAATGCTCCTAGGGGGGAGTTTGCGAGGGGAACCAAATCCCTTTCGATAATGGTGCTGCAGTTGATAAAGTAAAAGGTATGCAAACTCCCCCCTGTGGCCCACTGGAGGGCTTGGACAATAAGAATTTTTCCTGGATTGTACATACAGTTAGAAACCCACTGGCGGGAAGAAAAATGCCATAAGTAAACTACATCATCCAGCAGGCATTGTGAAATAACAGTGAAATCATCGAGCACACGAGAGGCTCATTAAGTGTTAAAAGCCTGTCAGTGTTGATGAAGCGGCGATAAATCTCTTGCTGTATGTGTGGTCTCTGATGAGAAGGACAAAACCTTCGAAACGCGTAAGGCCTGAGGAATTAATGACCGGGGGAGAAGCTGCATACCTACAAAATAAAAAGGTTGCTCACCAAACTGCAACGGAGGGTGGCCTTATATCTGAACACTTTGGGATTATATTTTATATATATATATATATATATATATATATATATATATATATATATATATATATATATATATATATATATATATATATATATTACCTACTGGCGGTCGCCAGTAGGTATATATAGTTAGGATTTTTTCTCTATGGGATTTTTGAAAATTCTATGTCTAATAACTTTGGCGTTTGTGGACGGAATTGGCTGAAATTTTCAGGAAAATGGCACATTTTGTTTCTGAGCAGCCCCTGAAAATTGGGGGGGGGGGTTCGTCCAGGGGGGGTCGAGAAAAAAGGGGGGTCCCAAAACGTGTTTTTAACATTGAGTTTTCCATAGGGCGGTTGGCCTCACTTTTAGCCCGAACGGCTGAATGGATTTGCACGAAACTTGGCAAAATTGTAGGGACTGGTAGCCCGATGTGCCTTTTGTAGGTCTCAATATATGTGCTCTAGTGGATTTTGAGAAATTAACATTTAAAAAAAGATATATATCTGTAACAGCGGACCGGGCAGCGCTCCAGTTCGCGTACTTTTCGCGCAACGGAGCTTTGTGAAGCGAAGCTGATTGGTTCTCCGGCGTCTGTCAACATTCCAAACAGTCCGTAGCGGCCGCCATCTTGTCTCTCGGTAGGATCGAGAGACAAGAGGAGGCCAAAGCGAAGGGGCAAATGACCATAAGGGGGCATAGTAGATTCTCGCTGACCCCCTAGGTTTGATGTGGAGGTTTTAAAAGGGCCCCGCGGGGCAAAAAAAAAAAAAAAAAATAATAATAATCGAACGCAAAAATTGCCCATAGGGTAAATTGTCCCGCAGAGACTTTGGGTGGCAACTATTATTATTATTAATTATTATTAATTTTTGCGCATACAGAGGAACTGCTCTGATAGTGTATCTTTCCGAACACATGCTCAATGTCTATCGAGAGACCTGGCACGCAAAGAATATCCAAATAATCTTATCAAGCAGTCACAAAAAAGAGCTGCAAACAATAATCGTGCCGGTTTGCTCGAAATTCTACCTCCAAAACCCAAGACTGAACGCATGACATGCGTGAGCACATTTGGCACCTTTTCAAACCAAATTACCAAGATTGTGAAAAGACACTGGGGTATTCTTAATACTGGACAAGATACGTTACCCCTTCCGCTTTTCACATATAAGAGAGCACAAAATCTGAAGGATAGACTCGTCCATACCAGACCAAAAAGTGAGATACCGAGAGCAGTGGGCACTCTGTGGGACATGCCTGCGGTCACAGGACATCATCCCTGTGGACAATGTGCGGCCTGTCCCCAGACATCAAAAACAACAGAAATTGACATTGGATTAGAACGAGCTTGGGAACAACGCAAGTTCACCAATTGTAATAGTGCTAATCTGATTTACTTGATTAAGTGTCCTTGCCATAAGATGTATGTCGGAATGACAACTCGCAAAGTCAAGCTGCGAATATCTGAACACAAAAGTTCTATAAGGTGTAACAAACTGGCCACTAGACTTACGAGTCATTTCTTACAGGCGCAACATCTTCCGACAGACTTAAGATGGACAGTCCTGGAACAACCAATAATTCCAATTAGTCCATGGATCAATGCCACAGCCATAATCCTTTCGCCAGGACAAACCAACTCGTGAGTAATGATAGGACTCATCAGCTGATTAAAGTCGACGTCAGGAGAAACCGGTCCGCAGAGACACAAATCAATGGCCCAATCGAAATCACAGGTCAGGCAGTGAAATACAGGCTGGACACAGGTGAAGTAGGAGAATCGAAAAGATAATCCATATGCCGTGCTTAATATCGCCAACGGCATTGTGCCATAATATTCAAGCATGCGATTGCGGAACAGCGTGAGCAGCTGCAGGGCGGGAGCTTGCACAGGAGGGACATCCATATTTAAAAATGTAAAAAAGCACAAGAGCGTCCGCTGGTAATGCAAGTAAAAATGGGAATCCACCAAGCACAGTGGAAAAAATAGAATGAAAGAAAGCAGGGATGATTCCAAAGATTTTCTCAAATGAAGTCACGAGACCACTGGTAACAACTTTAAAAAAGTGCGCCAGGCCCTTTGTAGAGGACGCGTTATAGATAGTTCGAACCATCTTGCTGAAATGGAAAGGCGAATCTGTATTTAAAAGGGTCTGCACCTCTGTACGGGTGTTCGCTATGTGAAGCACGAAAGTTTCACGGGCCGAAGTCAAGGCCACCTCTCTCTGAGACAAAAGAGCTCTTATTCTTGCCATGCCGTTGAAATGTGCTCCCAAGGTTGGTATTTGTGGCCAGATTGAAAACTCCCTATGTTCATGTGTGGGAGGAAATAGAACATTTCTGCAGCAAATAACCCGTTCACTTACTGTTACGATAAAAGGAATACTTTTAATTAACCCAGAACAATCTTCATTATTGAGCATCAAATAACTACCATTTTCCAACAACTTGATCGTGGGGATGATAGCAGGAACTGGCGTGCCTTGCAACACGCAAGCCATATTTGGTCGGTGTTTGTTGCATGAACCGTGTAACTGTATGTGCCTACACATTAGTGAATGATCTGGCGTCTCAGTGCATTCCTCTCCATTCAGATAAACTTCTTGATCATCTTTGAAAATCTGTATGTGTATGGAAGCGACCAGACCTCATGAAGAAAACCACTACCTAAAGGTTAATAACGACCTATTGGTATATATTTCATACAATTTGAAAACTTATATAAAGCAAAAGGCAGCGTTATTAAACCGTGGATAAGGCACGTTGCCAAAGCAGTCAACCTTTTGGATTTATACTGGAAATGTTAAAGGAAGAATTACGGAGTAGGGCCTGTAAATCTTTAATGGACAACGAGTAAAATTACTCCAAGCATCATATTCCTGTAACTCCGGGATAGTAGGGGTGTTTAATTTTTTAGAAGTAGCCAATCCAAAGCATTTGGTCTGGGAAATTGTTTCATTCACAAACAACATATGATTTGGGATGAGACATGCACGGTGCAAAGCCTCAGTGCCTTGTACCTGCCAGGTTCGTGAACCCCAAACTGATGTAGATCCTGGATATCTTTACTCTGTGTTAAGTTAGCATGGGCTCATTACTGGTTTAAACGCCATTTTTCCTTTTTTGCAACTTCTGCACACAACACTTAGTTGTTGCTTTAGCTTTCAGCCTACCTGCGTCAAGATCAATGCCTGCTTCAAGCAGGCGCAGGGTTTTGATGTAGCTTTGTCCTATCTGATTGTAAATGCGGCACACCGTGGGTGGCAGAGCAGCGGTGCATGTTAACTGGTGCATCCCTGGGGATGTGCTAGTTAATATAAATCTGCCCCTTTACATTTAATTATGTGCAGGGGACACAGAGTCGGTGAGGTTTATCCAAGGTTAAGAAGAGATGAGTCCTGTTCAGTGAAAAATTGGACATAGGCTTCACCTCCTCTGCTCCTCAGCATCGTTGGACATGGTTAAATAATAGCTGCAAAATGTTACTCTTGTTAAACAATTTTACTATTATAATCTCTGAGATTTGTCTCTTACTGTGCAACATCTCATTGTTGTTATCTTTCTTTAAAGATAAAGACAACATCAACATGAGCGACAATCAGCAATCAGTTGATTTCGACCTCATCATTGAACTCGTAATTGAAACATCAGTGGATGTTGATCCCTTGGATGATTTCAATCCTGAGGATGAAGAAGAACGTGATGAGGATGCAGATTTGTCAGAATTGTATGACATAGGATGGGAAGCTGACTTGCTTGAGCCTATGGAACTATAAACATGTATTTTATAAATTTATAATAAATAAAAAGTAAATATGTAAACCGTTTAATTTAAAAATAAAGACACCTTCAAAAACAGGTTATGTGTAGTGTCTTCAATAAAATATTAAAATATGGTCATAAAATTAGATCAGATTCATATATAAAACAGGACAGGTAAAATGAATATAAATTCCATTTCTTTTCTGCTATTTCTGTATTCTAAATTTGCCATGTACAAAAAATTCTTCTATGTAAAAATGTTAAGTAGTGTGTTAAGTTTTTGATGACTGTTATTAATTTACTGTTGGGTGATAGTGGTTAATAACATTTTTTATTATATTTTACCACAGATTCAACTGCAGATTATTTCAAGATTTTAGGATGCCAAGCAAAGAAAGAGTGAGAAAGGCTGCAAAACGTCAAAGACAGCAGGTGAATGAAAAAAAGCAGCAGTCCTCTAACAAAAAGATTTGTCAAGTCACCAAGAAAGCACCGGGTAAGAGTACAAAAACATTCATAAGAAATATATCTAGTAAAAAAAATATTACTACAGAAAATGTTTCAGTCCAGAAAAGGAGAAGCAATTCAAACGGTAAGGAAAGGCCAATGAGAAATGTTACTGCTAGAGTAAGAGATAACTCTATGCATGAAAGTAGAAGGAAACAACAGTTTAGGGACATTCGTAAACGAATGTTCCGCAACAGGATAATTGGCAATTTGTTAAAAAATATTAAGAAAGGTCAACAGAAAGTGGTTTTTTATAAGAGAAAAAAAATAGTTGAGAAAGTTATTGATCAGGCATTTGAAATTAAACGTAAGTTATTTATTTTGACAATCAATAGAATTAGGAAGCTAAACAAGGCAATTTATGATTTCAAAAGAAATAGTAGATGGAAGAGAATAGTTAATCGTAGTAATTTTTGTGAAGTTTTTTCTGGAGAATGGATGCATAGTTCAAGCTCTGAGGCATTTTTTAATGAGGAGAGTTATTTCCAGGATAATGATTTGGTGCATGCAGTTGACACCAGTGGTCGAGGTTATGAAGTGAAAGATGGTTGTCCAGTTGAAAAAGAAAAACTTGTGACAACAGAGATAGAAGAGGTGTTAGGTAATGAGGTTTTAGGGAGACGTCCTAAGGGTCCTGTGTACACCTGGAAGTGTAGTAGTATTTGCAGTGTACGACAGGATTCCATCAATTTGCTTTGTGATTTTATACGGTCATTTAATAAGAAAAGTTTGAAGCAGAAAATGAAGTTGTTGCAAGAATTAGATCCTTGCAGAGTGAGAGAAGTGATAGGTTTGCATGGTCATTCACTGGCTTGTCTTTCCAGGAGAGTATGCCAGAGTGTTTTTCATCATTTCAGGATGCTAGCAGTGCATCATAATAAAGTGAGGAAATTAGTTAGAATGTTGTATTATGCTAAGAGTCCAGCAATTATGCTTAAACAATTATGCGCTGCTCTTTTGCATGGTTCTGAAATAGATGTGAAGAATATATGTGAAGAAATTGAGTTTTGTTACTTTGGAAGTAAAGAGGAGAATGTTGAAATTGACCAAGAAGAAGAGAGTAATGTGGAAGATAGTGTACAGGTTTCCAGTACAGATAATTTCCAGAGGGAAATTGCGACGTTTGAGGTGAAATCAAGTGAGAGGCCAAATTTCACTTGTGTGTGTTGTCGACGCACTTATTATAAGAATCAGACTAAGTTAGTGGATTTATATGCAAAAAGTGAAAGGGAAAATAATAGTGAATGGAAGGATTTTACAACATACTTGATGGTAGAAAATTGTTTTGATTTGGGATTGGATCAACGTGTGTGTACTTATTGTTGTAACAAATTAAATCAAAACCAGATGCCTGCTAGAGCAGTTCATAATAATCTGGAATTGGTTGAGATTCCTTCTGAATTGAAGGATTTAAATACTTATGAATCTATTTTGATTCAAAGTATCCATCCCTTTCAGGCTATTGTAAGAATGGAGCCAAAGACAGGGAAATTGCCTCCATCAGATTTACAGAGAGGATTAAAGGGAAGAGTTGTTTATTTGCCTCTAGATTTGAAGAAAAACATTAACACAATTGGAGTAGAAAAAGTGGAAGAGGAACCTCTTGTTATCTTAGTTAATGGGGTTCCGACAAAGAATAAGAAAATATGGCAAGATTTAGTAGATGTTAGGAAAGTCAAAAGGGCAACATTGTATTTGAAAAAATATAATAAATACTATAAAAATGTATATGTTGCAGAAGAGGAAGTAAGTGAGGAAGAGGATAGCGATTTGTGTGCTGGTCAAATTGAGAAAGTAGAACCCTGTACTAGTGAAGAAATATATGAACATTATAGTGTTCATCCTTTGCAGTCCAAGGAAGTCATGGGGAATGCTATTGAGTTGTTTCAAATGAAACAAGCGAAAGGGAGTCCCATTAGTGTTTGGGAGGAAAGTTTGGAAGCTCGGTGTTTCCCACAGCTTTTTCCAACAGGTCAGGGAGGAAGATATGATGAGCGACCTCATCAAATTCCTGCTTCTGAATACCGGACTTTGCGATTGTATGCAGGAGATCCTAGGTTTCGACAATGCATTCCTTATTTGTTTCATCTCCTGTTTGAAAGCGATCTGTCTGGACTGTCATATGCAGTGAACCACATCTTGAAAAGTGGTATACACATGCAAAACATCTCGGCAAGTGACTTTATGGATAAAGTCAATGTCCAAGACAGTATTTTGGATTCTCACCTGATTAATCTCATGGCGTGTCAGCGTGGTACTAATGAGTACTGGTACCGTCGTCGTGGTGATTTAAAATGTATGCTGAGGAACTTAGGAACTCCCACATGGTTCCTCACTTTGAGCTGTGCTGAGTATGGCTGGGAAGACTTACTTGAATTTCTACGAGAGGCAAATGCTAATGTAGAAAACATCGAATTCAAGACACCCGGAGAACTATGCTCTTTGGATCCAGTCAATGTATGTAGGTACTTCAATCATAGATTTGAAGGTATGATGTCTTTCATCATGAATAAGAAGAATCCACCTCTTGGAGAGGTGTTGGATTTCTTCTGGAGGAAGGAGTACCAAGCAAGAGGAGCTCCTCATATACATATGTTGCTGTGGATCAAGGATGCACCTAAATTTGGAACGGATGCAGAAGACTCAGTGATGAGTTTCATAGAACAGTATTCTACGTGTGCTGTTCCAAACGCAAAGGAGAAAAAAAGCCTAAGAGAAAAAGTTCTACGTTTCCAAAGCCATCGATGTGGAAAGTACTGTCGTCGTAAATTCCGGAACAAAGACAAGTTCTACACCAAATGTCGTTTCGGCTTTCCACGACCGGTGATTTCTAAAGGAAGAGTGAACAGTTTGATGTCTTCGCTGCAACATAATGTGATGAAGAAATCACCTAAAAACACATACAATTTGAAGAGGAACGAAGAGTCTAAGTACATCAACGACTACAACCTGGTGATTTTGTCCATGTGGAATGCTAACATGGATATACAGTTTGTGGCTGATAACTGTATGGCTGTGGCTCGGTATGTGACATCTTACATCACCAAAAAAGAGAAGACAGAATTGAAGGATATGTGGGAGGACATTTCCCATGAAAAGAGCCTCAGCAAGAAGTTGTACAGTTTCAGTCTGAAGATGTTGTCGCATCGAGAAATCGGAGCTTACGAATGTTCTGACCGGTTGTCTTCAGCAAGTCTCTATGCCAAGTCCAGGAGTATCGTTTGGGCGAGTGTTGGTCTTGCTGCAACGCGTAATCGAGTTCTGAAACCTGTGCGGGAAATTGAGTATTTGGCGGAAAAGGAGCCAAACAGTACCGACATTTTGAAGAGCAACATGTTGGATACATATTATCCAAATCGAAGCAGTCACCTCGAGAATGTTTGTCTGTATGAGGTTCTGCAAAATTACATATTCAAGAGGAACATCAAAGAAGATACTGAGAAAGGAGTGTATGCTGTAATAGGAAGTGAGGGATGTCTGGTCAAGCAAAGAAAATTCCACTTGATAAACCATCGAAAATTGAGTGGCGAATCTCCTGAAAAAAAGGAGTTTTTCTATTTAGCACTTTTGCAACTTTTTAAGCCTTGGCGTGCAGAAGAGGAACTGCTTGGAGATTTCCTTTGTTATGAAGACTCATTCAATGCTGCCAAGGAGACCATAGAATGTTCTGCTTTTCCCAAATATGTAGAAATGTTGAATGTGGAAATTGAGCAGGAAGCAACGATTGCAGCCGAGATTGCCAGAGACAGTTCTCAGGACAGTCAGAGTTCTGCTTCATTGAGTCAGGATCCACTAGGAGGACCTCTTATCGAAAATGAAGCTGCCACTGCTATGAATGAAGTGGAAAGAGCCATGGCACATGCTCAGGAGGATGCGGTTAACTTAGACGAGTTGGAAAGACAACTCAACGTTGAGCAGAGGAAAATATATGACGAGATTACCATGCAAATTGATCATGGATTAAGTCATGACAAGAAAGAGTGCTCATGTACGTCGTTGAAGCCTGTCCGACTGTACGTGAGTGGAGAAGCGGGAACTGGAAAAAGTTTCCTTATTAAAGCAATTTCATGTTATTTGCAGGAAAGGACAGAGTCATCGCTGTCTTGTGTTGTCACCGCTCCAACTGGACTGGCAGCACATAACATTAAAGGGATTACTTTACATCGTTTACTGATGCTGCCAGTGGAGCATGACAACAAATTAGAATATCACAAGCTATCTGGAGATGCTTGTTTTGAAGTTTCAAGAGTCTTGAGGAAAATGAAACTTCTCATCATTGACGAAGTAAGCATGGTTTCCAATGTCATGCTTGCCTTTGTGCATTTGAGAATGCAAGAAGTTCTCAAAACAGAGTATGATGTGTTATTTGGTGGCAAACACATCATTGTTTTCGGAGATCTTCTGCAGCTGACACCAGTGAAAGGGCAACCTGTGTTCAAAATGCTCACGCATGAAGATACCAGGAAGTGCTTAGGGAGCATTGGCAATGTCAATATATGGTTAAACTTAAATTATGCTGAATTGCATGAAAATATGCGTCAGGCAAAGGATGAAGTTTACAAGACTATTCTACAAGATGTTAGAATTGGAAAAGTGACCGAGCATGGGAAAGAAGCTTTACATGCACGATTACTGACAAATTTATATCCAGACGAAGATGTTGTGCCTGAGAATATTTTTCAGAAAGTTACTGAGAAAAAATCTGGAATATGTTTGATGCCAACTCTTGCAGAATGTGCCAAATTCAATAACAAAATGTTGCATTTAGAAAAGCAAGAGATTGTGAAACTGGAAGCTATTGTCAGAGTAGAGCATATGGGATCAACAATTATTTTGTCTGAGAATCTGAAAACAAAATTGGATTCATTAGAGAAGAGTATATCTAAAACTGCGGGTTTTGAAAAGACTCTGAATGTGTGCTTTTTAAGAAGGAATTTACATGTTGAAAGAGGTCTGGTAAATGGATCAATGGGTAATGTTGTTGATTTTGTGAAATACAGAAATAGAGATGGAATTGAATTTTTAAAAATTTAATTTGATGGCATTGAGGAAGTACAGCTAATTGGTCGTTGTTCTGCTAGATTTTTGCTTGTAAAAGACTTATATGTTCGTCGTAAGCAGTTTCCTGTTTGCTTGGCATATGCGGTGACAATCCATAAATCGCAAGGTTTAAGTGTAGACTGTGCATTGGTGAATATTGGCAGTTCTGTGTTCAAGGAGGGTATGGCATATGTGGCATTGTCACGAGTTAGAACTTTATCGGGATTGTACTTGATTGAGTGTGATGTCACAAACATTTGTGCGGATCTAGATTGTGTTAAGGAATACAATAGGTTAAGAAGAGAGTATGCGCCACATTTGCCTCAGTATCCTTTGTTTGAGAAACGTGTGGTAGGCCGGAAACGAAGAAATGTGACCAATACTGGGGAGGTTGTAGCAAAAAGACGAAAAGTTGATGAACCTGAAATTATAAGCAGAAACAAAAAGGATTCTGTTGAAGATGTTGTTGGTTTTCAATTTGAAAACAGTTCTGGTGTCAACTGCTATGCTAATGTAGTGGTTAATGTTTTGTTTTCTCTAGAAAATGTAAAAGAAGAGATTGTGGTCAATTCTGATCAAAGATTTTGCAGTTTGTTAAATTCTGTGTTAGAGAAATGTAGCACTGATAGAACAAACATAGAAAGTGTGTCTGAAATTCGAAATCTGTTAGACAGTTGTTCAGGCCAAACACAATTCTCTCAAAATAGTCAGCAAGATTGTCAGGAGTTTTTAATGTATATGCTTGATGTATTGCATGATGAAGGTGTAGATGTAGATCACCTGTTTGGGCTTTCTTATCAATGGCAGCATGACTGCGAGAACTGTAGGGTATCAAGTACTACTAGTGTAGACTCAGAAAGATTTATATATTTAACTTTGCCAGACAGTAAATCAGTCTCTTTTAATAAGCTAGTAAAAGCAGCTGATCACAACATGGAGTGTAGCCAATGTAAATCTGAAATGATGTCCACATTATTTATACGAACATATGGCCAGTATGTCATTTTAATGTTCCAACGATGTAGGCCTGATGGAACAAAATTGACAACTTTAATTAAAAATTTTGTGGCTTCACAGTTGTCAATATCAGGAAGGACTTTTGTAACTGTAGCAATTATATATCATGATGGTCCTTCAATAACATCAGGACATTATACAGCTTATTTAAAGTGTAGAAATGGCTGGTCATTCTGCAATGATTCTGTTTTAATTTTAAAAAAAAAATTGCCGTATGACCTTAAAAACTCTTACCTGGTGTTTTTAAAACCAAAATTTTAGGGAAAGAATCTCGGGATGTGCTCTGAGGAATTTCAAGAAGTTCTAATGGCTCCTACACGATTTGGCCTTGAGGATAAGTGTAGTATAGAGACATAACTTCTTATCATAACACTGGACGTCATGGAGAAATACGTGCACTTTGAATGAGTTCAGAAAAACTGTTTCTTTTTATAAGCTAATTGAAGCAGCCAATCAAAACATGGAGTAGAGGGAATGTAAGTCTGCAATGCTGTCTACTGTTTTACATTGCTTTGTGATTAAAAGTGATGTAGAGAATTAAATAATTGTACTAGTCATACAGGTAGTGTAAGTCTGCTTCATAGTAAGCAGTATCAGTGTGATAGGAAATGTAGAACATGATTGAGCAAGAAGGGGAAGATATTACTAGTCCAGGATTGTGAAAATGATCTTCAACATTTTAATTGTGAAAGTTGCGGAAATACAACATGACGGGATTGGTTTAAAAGAATTCTAAGAGTTATAAATGGCTCAGACACGATTTGGCCTTGTGGAAACGTGTGGTAGAGAGCGAGAAGTCATTTATTGTATGTAACATGTTTTTGAAAACGATGGAGGTTTTCTTTCAGAAAGTGGCGGGTTGAAAGTAATAACAGCACAACAGAGTGTAAGCTGTTCATAGGACATCCTTGGCCGTCATGGAAAGTAAGTTAACTTTAAGGAGTTTTGAATTCTGATTTGTTATGTTGTATGGGTTTTTTAAACACAATCATTTTGATTGTGTTTTTTTTCCCCGCTGTTATATGATGAATACCTTCAAGTCACTGTTTTAGTGAAATTTGATACATTCTGAGAACAGCAAAAATAAACCATTTAACATGTATAATTAATTCTGTTCTGTTTGCATTTATGATGTACATGTAGAACTGTGTAGGAGGCATGGAGAAGGTGAGGCTTCTGTAAGTGTCAAAGTTGTTGCATACAGTGCTTATATTGTACGTAGTCTTTTATATTTCATTACTTTCACTGTTTCTGACTGATCTAAAAACTTTTTTTTAAAAAGAACAGTAAGTATAAGGGAAGGAAACAGACATTTATGTTAAAAGAAACACAGCTATAGGGAATAAACTAGGGATACTGTTACCCGCAATCCTCTGCTGATGATGTCATTGAGCATGTCATGAATGATGTAATATGTGACATCATCAGCAGTGGATTACGGGTAATAGTATCTCTAGTTTACTCCCCTATAGCTGTCTTTCTTTTAACATAACTGTCTGTTTCCTTCCCTTATACTTACTGTTCTTTTTTGGGTTCGCTTCCGGTTCGCGTACCGGGGAGCGAACTGGGAAGCGAACTAAGAGAAATAGAGGTTGGCACAGTTCCAAATATTGTACCAATTTTTTAATAACGGGGAGGTAGTTCTGAAAAGAACTTTTTTTTAAATTGTTTTTGTTGTTTTATATTTTTTTTATTATTTTTCTGAAAATTTTTTTACTTTTTTTGAATTTTTCTGAACAGTTTTATATTTTTTTGGGGGTTTTTTCGGAGGGGGCAACGGAAACGATTCATTGTAAAGGGCTCAACAGGAGCAACAAAACAAAAAAAAAGAATTTATTATTTGGGGCGTTTCGTACAAACTTGCATATGATAGTCAATAGCTCTGTTGATCAGAGTGATGCTTCTTTCTCCGTAGCAAATGAATCCACTGCAATGTATGCAGACTTGTTTTACTTCACGAAATCTTGTTTGTATATTTGGCACCATCTCCCTGCCCTCTGGTCCAGTTACTTCCGGTACAACAGATCTTCTGGCCATAATAGGGAGATTATCTAGGTCGTTACGAAACTGTGCAGCACTGTAGTTGTTAGGATGCCACCTAGTCATATGGCGATGCATTGTGTAGTTTCCGAAACTGTATTTTTTGTCGGTCCCTCTGGACAGTCTATCTTGACATATAAGGCAAGTTACGTATCTTGCATTTACTTTTTTTTGACCTTTGGGAATTTAAAAAAATTGCCAAATGAAGTTTTCTTTCCGGTGAGACGTCCTGGGCTCCTCAGGCAAAAAGTGCCTCTCTTCGTGCTCGTCGTCCTGTTCCTCTTCTTCCTCTTCTTGCTGGATTATAACTTGAGCAGGTGGTCCACTCTTCCTTGGATGTGGTGGAGGTGGTGGGGAAGCACCAGCTGAAGCTACTAAAGAAGCCATTGCTCACTGGTAACAAAGGGTCTTTCTCTCACAATGATGAAAGTCAGAGTGAGGAAAGAAGGAGGGATTTTCATCATTTGGGAAAAACAATAGTTCTCAACCAATGAAAAGTGTTCATTTTATATTATATGACCTAGTCTTACATCATTAGGAAACCAAAAGTGAAATGAACCAATGAAAAGTGTTATTACCAAGTCACATGACCTGCTGTGTTTACGTTACGCGCTTTGCAGGGCCTCCCGGTTTGCTTCCAGAAACCTGTGCTTTGCGACTCGGTAAGCGTACCAGTTCGCTAACGTAGCACGTCATATGACGTATCACGCGACAACGCGAAACGTCATGCGGACGGGAGGCGTGATGATGTTGTTTTCTAACGCGGCAGTTGCGGTAAAGAAACGTTTACCGGCTCGCGGTCTATTTCGCGGCATCAAGGTCAGCTAACGGGAAGCTTCCCGATTCGCGAAGCGGGAACGAAGAAAAAAAAATATTTAAAAAAAAAGTTATTAATAAACATATAAAATATATTTTTGGATTTAAAGAAGAATACATTTTACAGCTACAGATATTAGCTGTTAAAAAACCAATGAAATTCACTGAAAAAACCATAGGTTATAGACCATATATAGTTAGGAATTAGCATTTACAAAACCTTGAAAATTCACTGAAAAAAACCATAGGTTATAGACCATATATAGTTAGGAATTAGCATTTAAAAAACCTTATTTTACTCACACAAAACCATTGAAATTCCATATATAGTTAGTTGCACTAACTATATATCGCGCACCCGCAATCCACTGCTGATCATGTCACATATTACATCATTCATGACATGGTCAGTGACATCACTGATGACATCACTGATGACATCTCAAATGACATCACTGATGACATCAATGATGACATCTCATTTGACATCATTCTTGTGCTAATACGATAAACCTCTTCAGACTCTAATATAACCTTAGATACACTCAGTGTATACAGACACTCACACACTGTCACTCATCCATGGAGTTACTCACACACCTAGTCAGTCATGCAAATAAACAATCTCACCTCCATTTCTTCAACTATACAGTTATACACACCTTACTTATTCAAACATATACTAACACATATTTACTCTCTTATACAATCCCTGATACAAGTTCACAATGATCCATACAACCACTCACACATTCAGTGGCTCTCATGCACAGTTATTTATATATGCCAACTCTCACATGTACTGTGTTTTACATATGTACTTACTATGACATGTAGCATTGAGATATCCATTCACTCATCAATACACTCATGCACACAGTCAACTGCCCATGTAGCTGTTTCCACATGCACTCTTGAACTCATACACCTAGTGAATCAACTGCTCACACATCTATGCACAGAGTCACACACCTCCCAGCCACCCCTACACAAACTCAATCTCCCATACAAATATTTGGGCAACCAATCAATAACACATATAGCCTCTCGTATAGCTAATGATCAACACATGCAGCAGTTTACATCACAACAGACATTATGATGCACAAATTAAGACAGTTTAGTCACTAACCCATGCATTCAGTGAGACACATTTAATCACTCACTCATACAGTCAGTCACGCACCTACTAAATCCTTCATCCAGACACTTATACATCCACTCATTCTTCAATATGTAAGACATATTTTAACTTTACAGAAACATACAGTCACTGGATGTTGTCATCAGTGATGTCATCAGTGATGTCATTTGAGATGTCATCAGTGATGTCATCAGTGATGTCACTGACCATGTCATGAATGATGTAATATGTGACATGATCAGCAGTGGATTGCGGGTGCGCGATATATAGTTAGTGCAACTAACTATATATGGAATTTCAATGGTTTTGTGTGAGTAAAATAAGGTTTTTTAAATGCTAATTCCTAACTATATATGGTCTATAACCTATGGTTTTTTCAGTGAATTTTCAAGGTTTTGTAAATGCTAATTCCTAACTATATATGGTCTATAACCTATGGTTTTTTCAGTGATATATATATATATATATATATATATATATATATGTATGTATGTATGTATGTATGTATGTATGTATGTATGTATGTATGTATGTATGTATGTATGTATATATATATATATATATTACCTGCTGGCGGTCGCCAGGAGGTAGTTATAGTTAGGACCAAGTTTCAATAGGAAGAAAATTTTTTATTAATGCTTATAACTTTGGCGTCATGACATTGCTAAAGAACAACTTGCTTTGTGTGGCAGCTCGGCTCTTTTCATAGCGCTGCGTGGGTAGCGCGCTGAGATATTTTAATTTCCCTTTTTGACAATTTTATTTTTTATTATTTGTTTAGCCCTTGTTCTTAACTGTGTTTGCTGGCCCCTTACATGCATTTAAAAAGATATTTGCACCGCTGCTTTGGCGGGTCCGGTTCTAGGGGGCGCAGTTTCAGTTTCCGAGGTCGGGCACCATCTTGGGAGGGGCCATTGACGCTTGTCGGGCGCCATTTTGTGTGTCCTTGTGGTGGTGGCTCACACGTGGGGGCCCTATTTAAGGCGGCACATTTTGCTGCTCGGCCTTGCTAAAGAACAACTTGCTTTGTGTGGCAGCTCGGCTCTTTTCATAGCGCTGCGTGGGTAGCGCGCTGAGATATTTTAATTTCCCTTTTTGACTATTTTATTTTTTATTATTTGTTTAGCCCTTGTTCTTAACTGTGTTTGCTGGCCCCTTACCTGCATTTAAAAAGATATTTGCACCGCTGCTTTGGCGGGTCCGGTTCTAGGGGGCGCAGTTTCAGTTTCCGAGGTCGGGCGCCATCTTGGGAGGGGCCATTGACGCTTGTCGGGCGCCATCTTGTGTGTCCTTGTGGTGGTGGCTCACACGTGGGGGCCCTATTTAAGGTGGCACATTCTGCTGCTCGGCCTTGCTAAAGAACAACTTGCTTTGTGTGGCAGCTCGGCTCTTTTCATAGCGCCGCGTGGGTAGCGCGCTGAGATATTTTAATTTCACTTTTTGACTATTTTATTTTTTATTATTTGTTTAGCCCTTGTTCTTAACTGTGTTTGCTGGCCCCTTACCTGCATTTAAAAAGATATTTGCACCGCTGCTTTGGCGGGTCCGGTTCTGGGGGCGCAGTTTCGGTTTCCGAGGTTGGGCACCATCTTGGGAGGGGCCATTGACGCTTGTCGGGCGCCATCTTGTGTGTCCTTGTGGTGGCGGCTCACACGTGGGGGCCCTATTTAAACCTGCACTTTACCGCGCAGCGGTTTCGCGCAGCGGGTGTGCCTTCGCTGTGCCTGAGTCGTGCCAGAGTCCTGCCCGTCTGCGCCCGTCAGCGTCTCGGAGGCGGCTGGGGCGAGAGGCAGGACTATCTTCGCCGTTACCGCTACTCTAGTAAGTATGCTCTTCTATTCCTCGGAGGACCTCCTTTCCCTACGTGGCGTCCATGGCTCTTGTCATCACGTCTTTCCGGGTGGTCGGGCTCTCAGGAAGGGATGCACGGAGTGTGGTTGGCGTCTTCCAGATCTGCGGGGTCCCTCGTCGGATACTCCTCCGCTCCACTACCATTGTCTTCTTCTCAATACCAGATCATTGAGTTGTCACTCCCTTAACATCTGGAATCTCTTGAGGGAATCGAATACATCTTGCTTATTCCTCACTGAGACCTGGTTGGGGGAAGGCTCTGCCCCGGATTTGGCTAACGCCTTACCTCCTAATTACAATATATTTAGGAGGGACAGAGTGACTGGTAGAGCAGGAGGTGTGGCTTTGATCGTGGACAATCGCTTTCTCTGCACGACCTTTCCTGTAAATAATATTCAGGGCTGTGAGTCCCTAGGTTTTACCCTTCACCTTTCTCCCTCTCAAGCCTGTACTGGAATTCTTCTCTATAAAACGCCGGGACCCCTTGTGTCTTTTTTTGATGACCTGCAATCGGCACTCTCTGTGCCGTGTGTCAGATCAGAGCAGTGTATCCTACTAGGTGATCTTAATTTGCACATGGACAACAATTTAGACCCAGAGGTTCTAAAACTTATCGAGATTACGGCTCCATTAGGGCTGGTACCTTTTGTTCAGGGGCCGACTCATAACAAAGGTCACACCTTGGACCAGGTCTTTTCTACAAGACCACTAAATGTGTCTCCTCCGCAGCCTGTCCTGTGGTCCGACCATTTTTTAATTAACTTTGCCTTGCTCTCTACTGCTATATCTCGGATGAGGCCTCTAAAAGACACCATGAGGACCTCTCGGCCTTTTCACCTGATCTCTGCTGACATGCTATCTGAAGCTCTCCTTATTTTCCCTTGCCAACTTTCTGGCAATCTAGAAGAGAATCTTGTTCTCTTCCAGAATTGGTTTACGGCCAGATTAGAGGTGCTGGCTCCCGAGAAGAGGACTAAACTCACTGAGAGACGTAGCTCCGCCCCATGGTTTACCCCGCATCTGAAGGCCTTACGTCAGGAGTGTAAGAAGGCGGAAAGGGCCTGGCGACGAGCCTATGATCCAGCCGAGAGATTGCAATATAGAGTGGTGACAAGATCATACCACAGGCAAATATGGGTTGGGAAAAAGGCGTATTTGGAGCGCAGAATAGACGAGGCCGACAACGCTAGTGGAGAGATTTTTAGAATCGTAAAGGATTTTATCTCTCCTTCACTAAACACTCCCTCTCATACGCACTCAGAGGCTTGGATAAAACAACTAGC
The DNA here is from genome assembly GCF_964261635.1 of Lissotriton helveticus. NCBI lineage: Eukaryota > Metazoa > Chordata > Amphibia > Caudata > Salamandridae > Lissotriton > Lissotriton helveticus. Next base: position 320,626,954 of record NC_136061.1, read on the forward strand.
CGAGTTCTTTGTTGATAAAATTAAATTCATTCAGGATTCCTTCCCTCCTACCTGCCCCTTGTTGGATGTTAGCTGTCTGTCGTCCCTGCCTCCTCTGGACGGCAATGGTCCTTTTCTTTGTGAATTCCCTCCTATGTCCCTCACTACCTCTTTTGACCTCTTGTCCCGACTGAAGTCTGGCTCGCCGCTGGACCCATGTCCGGCGAAGTGTCTGGGGAGAGTGGTGTCAGTTCTTAACACCTTACTGAACCCACTTCTTAATTCCTCCTTGTCCACTGGTGTGGTCCCTCAGGCCTGGAAATGCGCTTTGATCCTACCGTTGATCAAAAAGCCAAACCTTGACCCTCTCATTCATGCAAACTACAGGCCGATCTCTCTCCTCCCGGCGCTGGCGAAAGTAACCGAGAAGCATGTACACTGGTCGATCTCCAAATTTATCGAGGAGAACGACCTTCTTCACATGTCTCAATCTGGCTTCCGTGCTAATTTTAGCACGGAGACTGCCCTTCTCGAGGTCACCGACGCCATCAGGGAGGTTTTAGATTCTGGAGGTAAGGCCATGTTGGTCATGCTTGATTTGTCGGCGGCGTTCGACACCGTGCCCCACGAAGGCCTCCTTTTAAGACTCTGGGAAATTGGCCTACGGGGGACGGTATTGGGCTGGTTTAAATCTTTTCTGACCGGCCGCCGGCAAATGATCTGGGCGCCCCCTTATTCTGCTGATATGTCGCCGCTAGAGGTGGGGGTACCCCAGGGTTCCATTCTTAGCCCCATGCTGTTTAACATCTTTATGGCCCCTCTGGCAGTGGTTGCGGAATCCTTTGGCGCCCAGATCATATCCTATGCTGACGATACCCAGCTTCTGTTCACATGTGACAGAGGTGGGGTTTTCAACGGCATACGGATCAGGGACTGTCTCGATGCTGTCTTCGAGTGGTTCCGGTGTCAGGGCCTAAAATGCAACTCCGATAAATCAGTGCTGCTTTTTTTTGGCTGTACTCCCGATCCCAGCTGGAAGGCCTGGTGGCCACAGGATATGTTTCCCCCGGACAATGCCTCTGTCAAGGCGAAAAACCTTGGAATTCTGATTGACTGCGACCTATCCTTTAGGCCCCATATCATAGGGCTTTCAGGGAAATGCTTCGGCATTCTCAGGATGCTTAGGAAATTTCTTCCTTTGCTGTCACTTCACCACAAAAAAACCATCGTGCAGGCTCTAATAGGGTCGCGTTTGGACTATGCTAACGCCCTCTATTTGGGTCTACCCAAATACCTTTTGATCCGTCTGCAAGTGGTGCAGAATTCTGCGGCTCGAGCCATTTTCGGGCTCCCGAGACGGGCCAATGCCGCTGAGTTACTCAAAGCTTTGCATTGGTTGCCCATCTCTAAGACAATCCTATTTAAAAGCCTAACCTTGGTTTTTAAAGCCCTTCACGGTATTGGCCCTAAGTACATTGGGAAACGCTTCTCCTTCTACCTGCCTAGCAGGGCTCTGCGATCTGCTTCTCTGGCTAAAGTGGCTGTGCCTGCCATCAAGCGTTCCAGAACTGGAGGCCGGGCTTTCCGGTATCTGGCTTCGCGGGGATGGAATGAGCTACCTTTGGTTTCACGAAGGGCAAATAGCCTTCTTGCTTTTAGGAAGGAATTAAAAACTTGGCTCTTTTCGGCATAAGGGGTTTTCTTTGATTTTCTTCTTCAGTTTTTAGTTGTTGTGTTGTCACTCTGCATCAAGTTCATTTCGCCAAAGCGCCGGGATGCTCTTTGGAGTAGCCGTGCGCTATAGAAGAAAATAAATAACATAACATAACATAACATAACATAACATTTTCCAGACTAATTATTTGTTTATATCAGCTCCTATGTTGAAGGTTTGGGGGTGATTCGTCAAGGGGGGCTGAGAAAAAAAGGGGGGTCCCAAAACATCTTTTCTCCATGCAATTTCCATAGGAAACTTTAGACAAGGAATTACCCCAAATTTGGCAGGGAGAAGCGTCTTGCTCTAGAAAGCACCCTTTTGTTTATTTGGTGTAAATCCGTTAAGTAGTTTTGGAGAAATTTAGAAATTTACAGATATTGATATTTGGGAATTCTGCCATCTGATTGGCTGAGGCGTTACGAGCACAAGCTTGCTGCTTATTGGCTGCAAGCTGTTGCAACTGGGAAGTGTTGGCAGCCATTTTGTGATTCAGTTAAAACGAGTAAGGGGAAAAAAGGGCGATAAGAGTAGGAAACAGGAGGATAGGAGCACTGTAACCTCTGTGGGGGAGTGCGAAGCGAAGTAGTCACTCCTACCGGTCTGAAAGTGCGGTTTTGCTCAGAGTGACATGGTGCTGAGATGCGATGCTGCTACACTCGGGTATGAAACCGAGAGCCCTAACCGTGAGCTCATAGCTGTAAACTTATGTGCTCTGATCTTTGTCGCATACGTGTGCAAGTAGTGTTAGTAGGTGTTTATACCATACAGGGAGTGGGAAGCGCTCTACTGACCCCTACCGTGCGTTTATACTATACAGGAAGTGGGAAGCGAAGTACTCACGCCTACCAGTGTGAAGACTCAGGGATCAAACCGAGCTGATTGCTGTAAAGTAATGGGCTCTGGGTGCTGTAGCATACTGGCCGCTGTAGTATAACTGTGTTAGTAGTGCTAGTATGCTATTATACAGGGAATGGGAAGCTAACTACTCACCCCTACTGGTCTGAAGACTCAGGGATTAAACCGTGAGCCTAAACCGTGAGCTCATTGCTGTAAAGTGATGTGCTCTGGGCGCTGTAGCATACCTATGGACGTAGTGTTAGTTTGCGTTTATACAATACAGGGAGTGGGAAGCAAACTACTCACCCCTACTGGTCGCAAGACTCGTGGATGAAACCATGAGCTCATTGCTGTAAAGTCATGCGCTACTCCGCTTTTTGGATCACAGCTGCATTGCATGCTGGAAGACCGAGTCCGTCCCGCACTGATCAACAGCTGAAACCAATAAAGGCGGGGCCGGGAACACTCCAACCATTTTGGAACTCCGCAAAACATTTGAAAGAGGGAGGTGAAGTAACCCAAGGCAGAAAAGGCATCTGAGGAAGGCAAGACAAAAACGCCGAAATACATTATGCTGTAAACCTGCGCTAATTAAAAGGTTACCTGGTACCCCCGCTGTGTCCTTTGGTCCTTTCGTCAGGAAGGTCTTCTCCCGCATCAATTTTCACGAGCTACGCCTTAGCACGTGTAAATAGAGGACCCGTCTCAAACAGTGGCCGGCAACAAGTAAAGGCAACATGGCAACATGGTAAAGAAGAACCAAGGGATTGGTAGCTTGCTGGCCCACCTCAGGAGTACGACGGACAGGCGCTGCTGCAACTCGCAGTCCGTGAGTCACGGGGACGCTGGATCACGGTATCTCATCGTCACGGCCCGGTCTTGAACTGCTCTGGGGGTTGAGGCGTTGGGGACCCGAGGTGACCTTTTGCATCTTTAATTCTGGGACTTTGGTGGCACAAATTCAGCCTTCTCCCCCTTTCGACCAGGCCTAACAGGGCGCATAAGAAGCGCTACTCCGCTTTTTGGATCACAGCTGCATTGCATGCTGGAAGACCGAGTCCGTCCAGCACTGATCAACAGCTGAAACCAATAAAGGCAGGGCCGGGAACACTCCAACCATTTTGGAACTCCGCAAAACATTTGAAAGAGGGAGCTGAAATAACCCAAGGCAGAAAAGGCATCTGAGGAAGGCAAGACAAAAACGCCGAAATGCATTATGCTGTAAACCTGCGCTAATTAAAAGGTTACCTGGTACCCCCGCTGTGTCCTTTGGTCCTTTCGTCAGGAAGGTCTTCTCCCATATATATATATATATATTTATATATATATATATATATATTACCTACTGGCGGTCGCCAGGAGGTAGTTATAGTTAGGACCAAGTTTCAATAGGAAGAACATTTTTTATTAATGCTTATAACTTTGGCGTCATTTGATGAATCTTCATGACATTTTCCAGACTAATTATTTGTTTATATCAGCTCCTATGTTGAAGGTTTGGGGGTGATTCGTCAAGGGGGGCTGAGAAAAAAAGGGGGGTCCCAAAACATCTTTTCTCCATGCAATTTCCATAGGAAACTTTAGACAAGGAATTACCCCAAATTTGGCAGGGAGAAGCGTCTTGCTCTAGAAAGCACCCTTTTGTTTATTTGGTGTAAATCCGTTAAGTAGTTTTGGAGAAATTTAGAAATTTACAGATATTGATATTTGGGAATTCTGCCATCTGATTGGCTGAGGCGTTACGAGCACAAGCTTGCTGCTTATTGGCTGCAAGCTGTTGCAACTGGGAAGTGTTGGCAGCCATTTTGTGATTCAGTTAAAACGAGTAAGGGGAAAAAAGGGCGATAAGAGTAGGAAACAGGTGGATAGGAGCACTGTAACCTCTGTGGGGGAGTGCGAAGCGAAGTAGTCACTCCTACCGGTCTGAAAGTGCGGTTTTGCTCAGAGTGACATGGTGCTGAGATGCGATGCTGCTAAACTCGGGTATGAAACCGAGAGCCCTAACCGTGAGCTCATTGCTGTAAAGTTATGTGCTCTGATCTTTGTCGCATACGTGTGCAAGTAGTGTTAGTAGGTGTTTCTACCATACAGGGAGTGGGAAGCGCTCTACTGACCCCTACCGTGCGTTTATACTATACAGGAAGTGGGAAGCGAAGTACTCACGCCTACCAGTGTGAAGACTCAGGGATCAAACCGAGCTGATTGCTGTAAAGTAATGGGCTCTGGGTGCTGTAGCATACTGGCCGCTGTAGTATAACTGTGTTAGTAGTGCTAGTATGCTATTATACAGGGAATGGGAAGCTAACTACTCACCCCTACTGGTCTGAAGACTCAGGGATTAAACCGTGAGCCTAAACCGTGAGCTCATTGCTGTAAAGTGATGTGCTCTGGGCGCTGTAGCATACCTATGGACGTAGTGTTAGTTTGTGTCTATACAATACAGGGAGTGGGAAGCAAACTACTCACCCCTACTGGTCTCAAGACTCGTGGATGAAACCATGAGCTCATTGCTGTAAAGTCATGCGCTCTGTGTAGTATTCCAATGTAAGTCATAGTAGAATGTCAGTATGTAATGCTACTAGAATGTAAGTATGTAATGTTAGAATGTAGGGCTGTCATGAGGGGAACTTTGGGGAGTTTGTATACGGTCCTGGAGAAGACGGTTGCCTTGCTGTCTGATCCTGTTGGTGGCTGTTTGAGCTGTCTTGTTTTCCTGCAATAAATCTACTTATTGGAACCACTGCTGTCTGTCTCTTCACTACATACATTTGGTGACGAGCCAGAGAAGGTAAAAAGGAAGCACTCACCAATATTCCGAGCTTCCTTGCGTTCTGCTGAAGACCCGTTTTCTTCGTGCAGCTGTTTCTACTCATCCCAGGGTCGTCAGCTCATCGAACTATGTCATCCGACCTCTGGTAGGATTTATATTTTTTGATTTTGGGTTTCCTCTGTCTCTTCACTACACTCTGGTCACTGTACTACATGTGTGCAATTAGTGTTAGTATGCATTTATACTAATTCTGCAGTTATGCAGTAACCAATGCATCATGGCCCTATGGAGCGCCACCTCCCAGGCGCGGCTCATACAATGTCCCTGGGTGTGTGTCCGTGGGTCATTTATGTTTGCTATTACAGGGCAGGAACATGGCTTCCACCCTGTGATAGCAAATCCTTGTTTGCCTTGTTGAAGCAAGAGGAGAAAAACTCGCTTCAATAAAGCAGATCCGGATGATAAAAAAATTTAAAAAAACATGAAGCGGGGTCTCACCTTTTCATTTAAATGAAACCCCTGGTGGGTAATGTTCCGGGGCCAATCCCATGATTATATTGCAGGGTCTCTGCAGCACTGGAGACCTTAATCTCAGATGTAAATTAGGGGCGGGAGGGCACAGAGACGTTTTGGCTGCCTAGGAGATCGCCACGTCCACGGGTATTGTTTACTAATTGTTCGGGGGGCTTCGAGCAGGACCGGACTGGTAAGTCCGGGCACTGGGCAATCCCCTGGTAGGCTGGATGGTGGTGGGGGCCAGTTTTGTGCCAGGGGGCCGGTTTTGTGCCAGGGGGCCGGTTTGGAATTGGACCCTGGCCCTGGTGACGGTCCGTGACCGACCCGAGTTAGTTTATTAGCAGCTAAATCTGCTGCATAATTAATGCAATGTGCTTAACACTGGCAGTATTCCATGTATAATTTAATAAATAAATGTGCCTGCTGCTGCTTAGTTAGATCCATGGCACGCACAGCGCGCAGATGTCTCCTCTGCCCGGGCCCCGCATCTGCGCGCGTCCGGAAAGCCGAGGTGTAGTTCACCCCTTAGGGTCGTGTCTGGATTTTAAGATCATGCGCATTGGGGCCGGGCTCGAGCTTGTGAGCACAGACGCAGAGACAATTCGACAGAGAAAAAGAGGGAGGCACGAAATCTAATTATTTCTAGCCCCCTGGTCCCCTGGCTGCAGGTGAGTCTAGTCAGAACCGTCCGGTCCAGTCGTTTAAGTTGCAATGCATGCTGTGAGTGTCAGGCCTGCATGCTGTTGTAATCAGGATTCATCATGGGGCAGGGCACTGTCTGGGCTTAGGTGCTAGGCTGGATTCGAATTCGAAATTAAAAGCAAAAGGCCTGGTTAGGGCTGTGATCGGGATGGGCAGGGCAAGGGCAGGGCTGCTTCTCACTCTCTTTCCGCTCCTTTCTTTGATTTGCTTCCCTGTGAAATGGATCCAAAAAATGAAAGACACTTTTGCTAGAATGTCGTATTTTTCTGACATTTTAATTCCAAAGTGCAGCATCAATTTCTATTTAGAACGTGAAAATTGTTATGGTTTGCCACCTTAAATCCTTGTTTTCGTATTGGAACACTTCCAGAAAAGCGAAAATAAGTATTTATTTAGATAATATTTAGTAGTCACTAGTGGTTCGATGGAGCAAAGATCCATTCAAAGCAATTTGGCAAGCAGGTCCCTCATGTCTGAGTTCCCGAATCTTTCTATATTCTAATTCACGGTCCATTTCTTTGCCCTCCCACCCAATCTGGTGTGGGCTGCTATGTACAATTTTATTATATAGCTGGTATTATATAATCCATCATGAGGATATTTGTAGGTTGCAGGCCTTTATTTCTTTCCTATTTTTCTTATTGACTAGTGCTTGTTGTTGTTTGTTTTTATAAAAATCATTCAAAAGACAAAATTCGCTGGGTGGGACATATGGCTAAGCTCAGGGTCGGACTGGTAACTGGGAATCTTTTGATTTATGGGTGGCGAGCTGGCACTGTGGTATCTGGGCAGTGGACCTGCCCTGGGCCTGGAGCAGGGGGCGCGACTCTTGAACGGGCTGGGGCTGGCCAGAAATTTTAAAACCAAAAGGGGCCCAAGGAAAGAAGGGGCAAGGGGGCTTCGAGGCCCCAGCCCTGTTCCGCAGCACAGTGCCACCACACTGGCTTTTGTTTGTTGTTGCTTGCTTAATTTGAATGTGAGCAGCAGGGAGCGAGGTGGTGGCTGGCCTCAGGCTCAGCCCTGGCACTGCAGCCAGCACGGGTTTAAGATTACCACCTACTGCCTGACACTGAAAGCCGCAGGACTGAGTGACCATGCAGCGCTGATTGACAGTCTAGTTCACGGTGCGGTTTGTGTCTCCTGTCTCTTTCCTCTCCTTTCTTTTATGTGCTCCCCTGTGAAATGGATCTAAAAAAGAAAAACACTTTTGCTTGCAATGTCGGATTGTTCTGTTATTTTAATTCCAAGGTGCAGCATCAGGAATAAAAGGTTAAAAATATGATGAAATAACTAAATAAAGTAAGGTAGAGTGGTAGCAAACTGGCCTGATTGATTTTATTTACACCCAAACACATTAGCGTCACTTTTACAGAGTTTGCCAGTGACGCGCTATTTTTGTTTTCTTGTCTTTGTTTTCCCTGGGCTTTCAACTATTGTACCAATCCTGAAGATACTGCAATGTGTGGATTGCAAAACAAAATGTGTACTGCGGCTCTGCGTCCAGGGATGTGGTCTTTTTTTACCATACTGCTTACATTTTGTAAGGATATAAGCATGGACATTAAAATGGCTCCATTCAGGGCCCTGTAGTCATGTCCTCAACTTTTCAGGCAGTAGCACTCACTGATTTCTGAATAGTGAGTGCAAAAGCGCTAAGCTAACCATGTTGTTCCTGCTTACATTTCACATGGTTTGCTAATTTTGCATTCCCTATGTGTGTTTGCTTTTTTAGGATGTTGTTACTTTTTTTTTTGTAGGCCACATATTGCTCTTGTTGTCTAGTGTGTCATTTAAATTGAGCTGCATCCAGGCGTTAATAGCCGGCAACAATTGGGTTGTAATTGAAGGCAGTGTGAGTTTTTCTCAGTGGGGCAGTATGGTGTTCAGTGGGGAGAGGATGTGGCACTATGGCCAGAGCTGCTGAATTTGGAACTGGGGAACCAGGTTCGGGCTTAATAACCAGTCCATCAGACCACTCTCCTGAGGGAGCACAATCCTATGCTAGACCTTAGAAGGCTTCGCAAGACCTTAGAAGCCCTGGTGTGTTAGCACCAGCAGGTGGACCCTAGCAGTGGCAAGTGTGGTTTAACCTTCGAGGCTTGTCCACCACAATCCATACAAAGTTCACCTCAGTCTTGCGGGCAGGCCTATGAAGCAGCACACCCTAGAACAACAGTGACTCTATCACTGAGGTCACAGGACCCTTGAGAAGGGCCAGCTCTAGAGCAGTGCAACATGTGTCACCACACCGGGTGCTGACTTTGAGTGGAGGCATTATGCCTCCTTCCTGGCCTCCAGCAATTTTCGGCATCAATAAAAATATCATGATGACTCTGGTGTTTAATGTTCTTCCTCAAGAGAGATCGGAATTGTATCTAGTGGAAGTTTTGACTCATGGAAAGGTAGCTCAGAGGGTTAATGTGCCTGCTGCAAAGAACATGTACCATGTGGATCACAAAGTGCACATAATGTAAATTGGTCAGTGGGCTACTGCTTTTGTCAGAGAGACCCTATTGTTACTTGCAGTTAATAAGTTACAATTCTAACATAGAACAGTGAGCTGTTAACTGTCATGTAAGAGCTGCATATAAACTGAAAGGTATAATTAGAGCATTATGTTTCCCCCAGTCTTTGATTATCCTAAATGATTCTGAGAGAGAGTGTGGTTATGGTGACTTGAGGGGCACTGTTAAAGGGTGGTAGTGGGAGAATCCATGACAGAGGTGGTCATTGGGGGGCAATAGCAAACATGAATGCACAGGGCACCACCAGGGCTAAGGCCGACCCTGCCCTTGAAGGCTGTCTGCCTCACCCATAGGTACCTCCACTGGGCTTGTTTCAGAAGTAGTTACTGCAACTCATCAGGGATCGGTAATTCAGGATTTGGCTGCAGCGTAATGCAGTATGTTTTCTGATATGTTATTATTTTTGACATTTGTACACATGCTAACAGCCGCTGTAAAGATTTGGCCTCATTCGTACCAGTGGAACATATACATGCAGCAGTGAGAAAGGTGACCAGTCAACCTTTGCAAAAAGCCATTCACTTCGCAGCAACACGAGTCACATTTTTTATTATTTTGATACGTTTGAGCTTTAAACAATTTATTAGTTTAAATGGTTAGATCATGCAGCAGATCTTGCATTATGAGGCAAATAGGCAGAGCCATACTTATATAGAAAACATTTGCAAACTAGGATATTTTGCCATTCGTGTTTGAACTGCTGTTGTGGAAAAAGGGACATGTGCTGATGACAGAAACTCCATGGCTCGGCGACAAATGGCTTGTGCCCCCACATTTTATCGTATTTGGGACATTCTGTGATTAGAAGCATATCCCAATTCGTGAATGTATTTTAATGTCAATAACCTTAAATAATCATGTGTATCCATTGGTTGATTAAACTGGGCAGTGAAATGTCAAACAAATAATAAAAATTGGGATGTTTATGCATTCTTGCCACACCTCTGGCTCTGCCCACTGATCCAATCCTTGGGCTATTCCCGCACTCTGATTCTCCGCCCACAGTTCCTCTACTTTTTTTTCCCCCAATTTTTTTCCCCCACTTGGTAACCTGGTGCTCTTTAAGGTCATCATCTACTATTTACTGTGCTTTAAAAGTTGATACTATTGTATGTAATGAAAAATGTGCTGTAAAATTCACCATTTTGGTCTGTTGTTTTCCAAAGTTTTCTTGGGAAAGAACCCCCCAAGGCTCCCTATTAGTGGTCAGGCACGCTCGCTGCGCTCACTCGATACGCGCCGGACGGGGGCTGGTCTGGCAAAATTTGCCAGGCTGCTTTCAGCTCCCAGTCCGGCCCTGGCTTCGAGGCCAACTCAAGTCCGGGGATCGCCACCCTCCGGGGCTTTACTTAAATATGCAGTGTGGGCCTCTCCAGTCTCTGAAGCCTCTGTGGCCCTAGGCGGTGCCTTATTGGTTCTGTAATCACAAGTGCAGTACTCATGGTGTTATAAAGTGATACACTCAAAGAACCCTTGCAGTTGTAGAATTACCCAGGCTTCATTTATGTAATAGTCTGTTGGTTTATATTTGGTAAGTGCACCGCAAAATTACAAATGTTTTCCCTCATAACCTCATATCAACCGCCGATTTTCACAATAAACTACAGACAAGTGTTGTCAGAAAAATAAGACCCATACACTCACTTATTTATTGGTAAAATAAATAACCTTTATTAAAACAACACAAATAAATGTAAATGCAAATGTATTCAATCAAACAACAATATAACATGAAATAAGTGGGTGGGACTCCTCCGGAAGCAGTGTACAAAACCTGCAAGACAAAAATGAAACAGAAGTATGTGTGCCATGTGGAAGAGGAAAAGAAAGGTAGTCAGAATGAAAGGAAGAAAGTGAGAATGGGACAGAGAGTGAGTAGGTGGAAGGGAGCAGTGGAAGGATAGGATCCGCGACACCAAGAAAACTGCATTCAAGGACCGACTGGACAACAACGCACACAACTGCAAGGAACTCTTCAACATCGTGAAAGAGCTCTCCAACCCCAACGCCGGAAACAACGACATCACCCCATCGCAAGAACTCTGCAACTCCCTCGCCTCCTACTTCCACAACAAGATCGCGGACATACACAACAGCTTCAACACCCAACCGATGAACGCCACGCCCGACTCAACCGAACCACCGCCCCCCACCACCACCCTCCGCGCCTGGACTCCTATCAGCACCGAAGACACCGTCCGCACGATGAACTCCATCCACTCCGGATCTCCGACCGACCCTTGCCCTCACCACGTCTTCAACAAGGCCGACGCTGTCATCGCACCCCACCTGCGGGACATCATCAACACCTCATTCGACACCGCCACCTTCCCTGAGAGCTGGAAGCACGCCGAACTCAGCGCTCTACTCAAGAAACCAACAGCGGACCCCACCGAACTGAAGAATTACCGCCCCATCTCGCTCCTCCCGTTTCCAGCCAAAGTCATCGAGAAGACCGTCAACAAGCAGCTGGCCGCCTTCCTTGAGACGAACGGATCCCTCGACCCCTCACAGTCTGGCTTCCGAGCCAACCACAGCACCGAGACCGCCCTCATCGCTGCCACCGATGACATCCGAATCCTGATGGATAACGGAGAAACAGCGGCGCTCATCCTCCTAGACCTCTCCGCGGCCTTCGACACCGTCTGCCACCGCACCCTAGTGCAGCGCCTCTACGACGTCGGAATCCAGGAGAAGGCACTGGAATGGATCATCTCCTTCCTCGACGGAAGAACCCAGAGAGTCCGCCTACCTCCGTACAAATCAAAGGCCACCGAAGTCATCTGCGGCGTACCCCAAGGATCCTCGCTGAGCCCAACCCTCTTCAACGTCTACATGAGCCCCCTCGCGGCCATCGCACGCCAACACAACCTGAACATCATCTCCTACGCCGACGATACCCAGCTGATCCTCTCCCTTACCAACGACCCCGCCGCCGCCAGAGCCAACCTCCACGAAGGAATGAAAGAAGTAGCCGAGTGGATGTCGACCAACCGCCTGAAGCTGAACTCGGACAAGACGGAAGTCCTCATCCTGGGATCCTCGCCCTCCGCCTGGGACGACTCCTGGTGGCCCCCCGCCCTGGGAACTGCACCCAAACCGACAGACCATGCACGCAACCTGGGCTTCATCCTGGACTCCTCCCTCTCCATGACCAAGCAAGTCAACGCAGTCTCCTCGTCGTGCTTCAACATCCTGCGCATGCTACGGAAAATCTTCCGGTGGATCCCCACCGAGACCAGGAAGACTGTCACCCAGGCCCTCGTCACCAGCCGACTGGACTACGGCAACGCCCTCTACGCCGGAACCACCGCCAAGCTCCAGAAGAGACTCCAACGGATCCAGAACGCCTCAGCCAGACTCATCCTCGACATCCCACGACACAGCCACATCTCCGGACACCTAAGAGACCTGCACTGGCTCCCGGTCAACAAGAGAATCACCTTCTGTCTCCTCACCCACGCACACAAAGCCCTACACGATCAAGGCCCGAGCTACCTCAACAACCGCATCAACTTCTACGCTCCCAAACGACACCTCCGATCAGCCAGTCACGCCCTCGCCGCCGTCCCCCGCATCCGAAGAACGACAACAGGAGGAAGGTCCTTCTCCTACCTGGCTGCCAAGACCTGGAACTCCCTCCCGACCGACCTGCGCCTGACCCAAGACCACCTCGCCTTCAGGAAGAAGCTCAAGACCTGGCTGTTCGGGCAGTAGCAGCACCCCCCCCTAGCGCCTTGAGACCCTCCGGGTAAGTAGAGCGCTCTATAAATGTCTATGATTGATTGATTGATTGATAGGAGACAGAGCATTGGCCGACTGCACCCAGCCCTCACTGTTCACCTCCTGTCACCCGTGTGTCTGGGACGCTGGGTTCCGCGAGAAAGAGTGCGGTCCAGCAAGTCCTTAAAATGAAACAGAGATATGAAGGAGGCCAGAGATTACATTATTATCTATGGCAACATTGCTTGCCTACACTTGTGCACCCAGGCTGCTGCATCCCAGCCCCTTCCCCCACACTGTGCTCAATTGCAGCTCCTGCTCACCGAGGCTTCACTGCTTATCTGCCATCACCGGTATGTCCAACAACGTACCGGTGCGAGCTCCGACTCTGGGGGGCCCTCTCTCAGGGTGGCACAGCAGGTCTCCAGTCGGGGATGGTGTCTTGATAGCACGAAGGAAGGCGTCAGAATGCCCAGGCCATGATCACGGGCTGAGCACCTGCTCCGCCTATTTTGGTGCAACCAACTCAGTGTCTGAAAAGGGAGAAATAATATAATGCTGGAAACGTCACGAGGTAAATGAAGGTTTATTTCGAGCTTAATAGAGAACACCAGTTGAGTGCATTTGAGATGTCATCAGTGATGTCATCAGTGATTTCACTGACCATGTCATGAGTGATATAATATGTGACGTTATTTTTCTTTACAGATAAATTATACATTGTGTTTTTCCTCAATACTAGTAAAGTGATAGGAGAGAGAGATAGTTGAAACACTTTCAGATTACTGTATTGATGGTGTGTTTCTTTTTTTTTCTTGTTTAGGTCTCTCTCCCCATTGTCTCCATCCTTCCCTTCCCGCGCTTGATCGCTTCACTGATCTGTGCTATTACAGCAGACAGACTTGATGCTATCAAGAGGTGGACATACTTGAGCATCGATCCAACCCTGAGGAGTATTGATCTGACAGTTTCAAATTTCTCATCTACTTTTAAGGACTTTAGGGCAATTTCCTTATATTGTTTCTCCCCAAAGGTTTGTCAGCAATAAGCAAGTGCTAGCCCAGGCCCCAGCATGAATGTTTGCACTACCACTGCTCTCTGCAATCATGGTGAGGTGAGGAATTGGTGCATTTTTGTTGACTCTGCTCTGCCTGCTCCATAAATATGTTTGAAAGCTGAAGTGCAATACCCAGTGCTACTCTTGATGTCTCTGCTCAGGTGAATCTTCCAATCATAATTGTTCCCTTTCATGTGGGTCTGGCTGGGTCTGCCAATAAAGGCTGCAATTGGACGTTTTGAGTCTGCCATTAAGCAGCATAGCACGGCTATCTAGCAAATGATGGTTGCCCCAGCGTATTTATGCAGCCCTGTTGGTGTATGTCTAATAACTAAAATAAACTTGTACCTCTTCTACTTTTTGTACTTTATTTCACAGCTTTTTGGTAATTGATCCTGTACTTATTAATGTAGCACTTATTGTACTTATTTTTTACTTTGGTGATGCTGTTTCTTGCGATGTCATCAAGGGCAATGATCATGTGACATCACTGGAATTGTGTTGATTTGATGACCATGAGTGTGAGTTATTCTGTAGTGTAAAAACATACTCATGGTGGAAGGGCATAGAAAATCATCACACAGGCTCGGAATGTAAGCTAAATATGAATGCATGGAACATGAGTTTTCAAACAGCAGAAGATGATGATATGTTATCTACAGAGATAAGAGTCAGCTGGATCTAAAATAAGCAGAGTTTGACTACATGTGTCTGCCAATGCCAATGACCTTTTACACTTGTTTATACTGTTCTTTCTACTGTTCTTTTTTTTGTGTCCGCAACGAGCTTAGAGCAATCTAAACTTTACGTTAATTTCACCAATACCACTTTCACCCCAACATCATTCCATACCCGATCCACAAAGTTCCACTATACAGTTATGGGTTTTTACACAGTAATGAAGCAACTATGCGTTTTGCGAGTCAGAGCTTCTATGCCAAGTAGGGATCTATGTCCCACTTTCCATAATCCTTGTTGGATTTATAATGTGAATCTTGGACTCCATTTTATTGCCTGAATTACATATTAAAAATCTAAGTTAATCCAGTTCTCTCTTCCGTGTCCCAATACTTACTCTTTTTGGTGGATAGCCAGCCTTCTCAGAACAGGTACTCCGAGTAAATGTCATTACTTTGTTATCCCTTTCTTTGCAGCTTGGCGTTGTCTAAATCTATCAAATCAAGAGCAACACACATTGCCAAACCAAAGCAATGATACACTGATATACCACTAGAATATTAACTACGGGGCCAAAATATCATGGCAGAAATATCAAGGACAAAAATAAAGTGAAGATGCATTTATATAAGTAAGCATAGGTTTACTAGCCTTAACTCCACATTTATGTACCATGACAATATATATCTTCAAGGGACGTTTATGTGGAGTTAAGAATAGTAATTCTATACTACCCATATGCACTTACCTTCACAATAGTTTGCTCTTCGATCTTTTTGCTACAATATTTTGTCTCCACAATATTTTTGTCACCAAACCTAATCATAAATATAACAATAAGACAACCCATAACAATATGACACTAACACCAACGGCCACTTAATTTACTTGTAAGGGGAGACTAAAGGAGACACTGACCAGACAACCACCCAGCAGGACAGCATTGAAACACTGACCTTGACGGTGGCAGGGGGGAATGAAAAGCAGTAGTTCCCATGGATGAATTAAAATCAATTGTTTGTAGGTAAATATACTAAAGGTCACATGTGCCAGGAGAAGTCAAATATAAATCAATGGGCAGTGTAGAAGTAAATTCAAAAGAAAGAACAATCAAGTCAAGTCAATACAAGCTTTATTCGGTTAAAATTTTAAAACCATCAAAGCACAGAACAAGACAAATTTTCATGGCATTAAAATTCACTACATACGCAAGACAAATATGATTATCAATGTACAAATATACATATTTTATAATTAATGCAAAAGACCATTTAAATTAACCTAGCCCCGCAAAAATAATACTTGGAGTTCAAATAAATAATTAAAAAAGATGTTGTCACCCATTGAGTATACGTCCTAAAATTCCCTAATAATATAATAAGATTTCATGTCGATAAAAATGTTTCTTATTCATAAAGTCACTACGTGTGCAGAGGTGGGAAATTCATATCACAATAACTACATATTGTTTCTTCGTCTAATTGCCCCCGTGATATAGCTAGCCACTCCAAAACATACCAACGGTGACCTCAGGCTTTGCAAGTATATTAAGGCTGGCCTAACCTGTTCAAAGTTACAGCCCTTTAACAATGGCAATATGAATTTCTTGCGTAATGAAACATAAAAATCGCAGAAGAAAATCATATGTAAGGTATTCTGTTCTGAAAAATTGTCACAGGGGCAGGGCCCAAGAACCCCCTCCTTGGAAAAACCTTTTGGAAAAGATAATAGCCATGGGAACATATTATACTTGAATCTTGTCATTACAAACAAATGGAATGGCTTGTTTATATACGTCAAGTATGGCTGGATTCCTCTTCCTATACTCAGCATTACAAAGCTCCTGACTGAAGGTTTGACCAGCTCCCCTTCTTCCCTCATTGACATGGACCTGTTTAGAAACTGAGGGGCATATTATCAAGGGGGTTTATCTCCGCTTTTTTGGCTGTAAAAGCCAAGAAAGCGGAGATAAAATTAGCTCCCTATTACCTAGCTGTCGCTAACACCAGTTAGCGACAGCTAGTAGGAGATAGCGACCATCTTGGGCCCCGCTTTGCATGTCAGTGATATTTATCACTAATGACAAGCAAAGTGGGCGTGCCAAGATGTTAGCGACTGGAAACTGTCGCTAACATCGCTATCTCCTATTACCAACTTTTGGAGATATTCACGCTATGCCCAAATATCTCCAAAAGCAAACACCTGCCCTGAGCAGTTCTTAGCCATGTTATCCAATGGGAGGTGGATAACATGGCTAAGAGCATTAGCTCGGTAATGCATGAATATCGCTGACTTTTCAGCGATATTCATGCATTGCGGCCGTTTTTGATCGCATTTGCGATAAACCTTGGTAATACCAAGGTTTATCTGCGATACAATTCGCCACAGCTCAGCGGTAAATATTTGTCTCTAACCAAGCAATAGCGATAATTATCGCTATTGCTTGGTAATATGCCCCTGAGATTTTATGGCTTTAATGGCCACCTTGCTCAGTGCCCTCGGGTTTGTAAACAGGTCGGGACTGCCCAAAATGTCCATTTGTATTTTAATATATCTAAGCCACGGAATATCAAGGGCTCTATCTAGGGACATACAGTCCTGGATTATCGATTGATTTAGGTTGCTGCGCCCAGATTCTTAGCCAGCCTAATAATGGGGCCACAGCAATCTGATCTTGAATGTAGCCAACACCCACGTCCTCATGTGTATTAAAATTAGCAGCAGATGCTGGGAGCGACAGCAATTTTCGTAAAAAAATATTTTCTGCTACTTGTATTTCACTAGCATCTGTGTAACCCCATACCTCACTCCCGTATAGCACCATGGGGACACACTTTGCGTTATATATTTTCATAAGGTCTGGGAGTGGCTTTGAACCTATCCGCTTAGCAAAACCCAAGACGGCCCCCGTGGACCTAGCTAGGCTGTTCTTTTTTAAAATACACTGCGTCACCCATGACCTTCTTTCATCAAATACTATCCCTAAATATGGGAAGGTTGGTACTTTAGTCAGTTCCAGACCTTTGCAGAAAAATCTTGCCTTTTTTGCCTGCTTCCCACCTATCGTCATTGAGTGTGACTTCTTAAAATTAGTTATGAGATCAAGAGAGTCCATAAAACTAATAAAATGATCTAAAAGCAATTGCAACCCTCTTGCTGTTCTCGCCACCAAAACTTTATCGTCTGCGTATAACAGTGCTGGGATCTTTTTTGGACCTACCCTTGGGATATCTTTGCACGATGATATTAATGCATCTCCCAAGTTATTTAAATAGAGCGAAAACAGCAGAGGGGCAAGGATGCATCCTTCCCTTCTCCACGTTTAACAGGCCACGCTTCAGTTAAACTCCCATTTTCATTATAGCGGACCGCAGCAGTGTTGTTCTCATGCATATCAGCCAGGAAGGATACCAGAGTAGGTTCCAGCCCAATGTCAGAAAGAGAGGCCCATAACTTTTGCCTATTTACAAGGTCGAAAGCAGTGGACAAATCCATAAAAGCTAAATGGATATCCCCCTGCTTTGCGACCGTGTACTTTCCTATGGCCAGATGTAAGTTCAGGCATTGGCCTACCGTACTTTTCCCCTGTCTGAAACCATACTGCAAATCAGAAATGATGGAGTTTTTGTCCAGCAATTCTGTCAGTCGCGCTAGTACAACTTTTCCCATTTTCTTTGCGGCAGAGTCCAAAAGTGGGATTGGCCTATAACAGGCCGGATCTTCTCTTGAACCCTTTTTATATATTAGGACTATAACTGCTTGGTCCCAAGTCGCTGGGAAACCGGCCTTAGTGGCAGCGTTAAAAACACAAGTTAAAATCTTTGCCCACACACTTGGATCTGTACACATCCGCCGGTACCCCATCCGGGCCCGGTGCTTTCCCTTTGGCTGTGGATGCAATTGCCTCCATAACTTCCTCCTCTTGGAAAATAATTTTTGGGGCCTGGTCAAAATCCCTATGGGTAGTAGTCAATAGGTGAGTGCTCACGGGATGCACAGGCCACTAAAATGTTCCACCCATCTTTCTGGAGGGATGAGGCAGTCCTTGATGGTATTGTCTGCCTCATCGAAAACTGGACTATTTATTACTTTCCAGAAGTAGGTACTTCTTTTTAGGGTACTGGCTTGACTTAACTCCTCCCAGGCCATCTCCTTGAGCTCAGTTTTCCGTGATTTAATTGCATTTTTATAGCTTCTCCTGGCTTCGATGATGCTAATAGCCATTAGGGCATAAGGGCATTGTGTGCAGTGGTGCACATTTGATCAAAGAAAAACCAAAGGGGATGATGGATGGAGCGTTGACAATACAAACACTCACCCCCAGTCAACTGATCTGGGTTTAGTCCATCACCGTTCTTTAGCTCACTCCGCCACCCCAGTTCAGATATGGCCATATGCAAATCAGTCTGACCCTGTGCCTCATGGGAACAGTCCAGCCCGAACTGCCAAGCCATGTCTTCCCTGGACCGGAATCAAGCTTCCCAGGACCGATTTCTGGTATTACAGCCGTCTTCAGCTGGGCTTGCTTGAATCCAGTGGCAAAGTGAGCAAGGGACTCACGTCTGAGCATACCCTGCCAACTTAAGGCGAACAAAGAAAAGCCAAAGGGGATGATGGACGGAGCGTTGACAATACAAACACTCACCCCCAGTCAACTGATCTGGGTTTAATCCATCAACGTCCTTTAGCTCACTCCGCCACCCCAGTTCACACATGGCCATATGCAAATCAGTCTGACCTGTCAGGATCACGTAGCGGCGCCTACCTGATCGGTAACACTACATCCCCCATAATGCATTGTGTGGGAGCCCAGCGGCAAGGATGTGGGAGGCGGTGCAGAAATCACCAGCACACAGGTAAACGGCCCCCGTAAAATTCCAAAAGCAGCCTTGGAGCACCCGCTCCACCGGGGCCCTGTTCGGATTTAAGCGCCTCCGGGCGCGATGTGGGCGGTGGCGGCTTCCGCTGCGAATGCTCCTGGGAGTTGGAGTCCGCTCTCACTCTGGCCGCGCCACGTTGTTAGAAGCTGGGGCGGCAACAGGAGAGGACTCGGGAGCCCAGCGGCAAGGATGTGGGAGGCGGCGCAGAAATCACCAGCACACAGTTAAACGGCCCCCTTAAAATTCCAAAAGCAGCCTTGGAGCACTATGTTAAGTTATTTAAACAAACAACAACGTATGAAAATAACAAGTGACATTAACTTTGCATACTGCATAGAAATGGTAAAAAAGTCGTATTTTCTTTCGTAGATTTTCTGCAGTATAGTTAATCATAGTAATGCTGACTGCAGTGCAAAGCAGAGGAACTGCTGTAGTGACCCCTATACAACAACATAAGCATAACCAAACAAGCAGAAGTTAGGTTTCAGTCATAAAGTCCATAGTGTTATATTCTGTTGCTCTGCTGCAAAGGGAATTCTACAAAGAAATGTGTTTTAAGTTCAAGTACTGCCAACATTTTTGCAGTGAAGAAAGCTGTAGCAGGGCAAGGTCCCACAATGCCTCACACTATCACTGCACAGTCCTGCCTTTCCTATTGCCAATGTGGCAAAAGGCTCAGAATGAGACAAACTTGTTTTTCCTACATTGTGACCTCTCTAGGCAAGCCTCAACACCATGTCTCAGTCCTGCGAAGGTGGAAAAGAAAAATAAGTCCCACAATTTCTCCAAATGCTGGGGCAATATATCTAGGTCACTCTTGATATCCTCATGTCCTCAAAGCAGGCTTCTAGGCAACAGCTTTCTTTACAGCCAGGGCTCATGCAGGGTTCAGTCTTTTTGTCAGATGGTCCTTCTTCCAGTCAGGGGTCCTTCTGCTTTTTTATGTCCCTGGCGTAGGCAAATAGGAGGTCAGTCATCTGACTCTTGAAGAACAGTTCCAGCCCCTATGTGCTATCATTGTCAGGAGTCATTCAGTGCTATTCTCCAACCTGGATCTTTTTTCTTCAGAGGTTGTCACCCTATCTCTGATGAGGTGGTGGTGAGGTGCCATTCTTACTCTGTTTAGTGGCCAGTGATTGGTGGATTTTTCTCATCCAAGTCTGTCTACTTTCTTACTTTACACACATCTCCTTTTGCGGCTCTTCTTCTTTTCTTTCCTGTTACAATTCTCAGAAGCTATAAATCTATACAGCTGGCCCCTTCATCATTAGAGCTTTGGTTGCCACCTAAACCACAAACCAATTGAAATGAGGTCTCCACCTTCTGTCGAGGCCCAAGTCTGTTTCCCTACTGCTGAGTCTGGAGGCTGAAAGTCTAGGAAGCCCTGGTAGTGAAGGTGATTTGTGTACAGAGCCATAATACCAGAACAAATAGGAGAATAGGAAAAGGGGCAAATAAAAGATGGCCAATCGGAAAAGATGACTTTGCTACCAAACCCAACGATAAAGAGGAACATAGAAAACTCCAAATTCCATCCCGTGATACCAAATATGGAAAAGACGTTCAGTCCTGACCAGAACCTGCCAAGGATAATATAGTTTGCTATATGGGTCCTATGGATTTAGTAAGGCTGTGCATTAGAAAAACAAAACTTCATAATATAGGGACTAAGCCATCTTATGTCATCAGTAAATGTTGGTTCGGCTAGCTCACAGTACCACATTTAAACTCCTAAACCTCCAGAGTTACAGATACTGTCAGCAAACTCAAGCATGAACACTATTATTCTCAAGCAATTTACAGAAAGTGATCTAACCCTTTCTTTTGTCACTTTTGCATGCCCACAAGGAGAAGAGACAATAAACATTTACAAATGTTTATTGAAAAGATCTAGGGCCAGATGTAGGTAGCCCAAATTACCGAATTTCGGCCGTTACCGACCGGTATTTAGGGTTTGAGATGTAGGAGGCAGGTTTAAGGATTCAGTAATTTACCGAGCGGTAATTTAAATACAGATTCGGTAAATTACCGAATCCTTAATGTAGGGAACACTCAAGTGAGTGCATTTTCCATTTAAGGATTCGTTATTTACCACCAACTACAAGTTGGTGGTAAATACTAAATACCTTTAGGGCATGCATGTGTGCCACATGTGCACCCATTCACTATTCAGGGGAAAACCACCCCGACCGCCACAGTAGCGGAAATCAACCGTCCACCGGCACCGCGGCAAAACCGGCTGTCCGATTAGGATCAACCACCCAAAAAATCTGACCACAGCAGAACGAAGCCACCAAAGACCGCCTGTAGCGGGCGGAGCAGGCAAAAATCCATCCGCGGCAGTCACATTCATGGCAGAAACACACCAAACTGCCGCAAGGACAGCGGAGAGAATGCACAAAAAATTAGGATATCCCCGTTGTGGCGGCGGTACGTTCTGCTGTTTCCGACTGCCGCGGTCGCAAACAGTGATGAATGTGAGATCCAGCGGAAGGGCTGTAGCATAGCCATCGCTGCGGACGCTCCGTGAAAAAAATGGTGGCTGACTAACAAACAATCACAACAAGGCCACCAAGTGCACACAGCAAACTAGCCCTGCCCCCAAAAACACCTAACACATCCCTATGGCACACCCCCATGGAAAATTAAAAAAATACAAATCCCAGCACAACCCACACAACACACCTGACAGCAATACTCCATCTTGACACACATAGCTGAGCATAAAAACCAGCTCCTTCCCTGACCAGAATCCTTTGCAATACTCCACAACTGAAGGGCCCAACACCAGAGCACAAAAGAGAGGCAAACCTGCACACATCACACAGCACAACAACACACACACACACACACACACACACACACACACATCACCTTCACCACCCCCACCACCCTCACTAGTGTACACCAAAACATTAGCACATCACACACCATGGCACCACACCATGGCAAATTCACAGAGAGTGAGTTGTCAGTCATGGTAGATGAGATAATGAGAGTAGAACCACAAGTGTTTGGTAGCCTGGTCCAACAGACACCATTGGCTACAAGAGCACAAATGTGGGCAAGGATAGTGGACAAGGTCAATGCAGTAGGCCCCACCTCGCGCTCCAAAAAGAAAATCATGAAGCGGTGGCATGACCTGAAGAAGGTTGTCAAACACAAGAAGAACAAGAGCCGTGAGCTGGCTCAGAGGACTGGCGGTGGCCCTCCCATCCCACCAAAAACATTCACTGCATGGGAGAAGAAGGTGCTTGCCGTACTGCATCCAGAAAGTCTCACAGGAAAAGCCGGGGGAGTGCAGGCTGGTAAGGACAAACACATGTAAACCATCACACTGCCATGTACTGTCTTGCACAACTACAAGGTTACCCCTCCTAGGCCCAAGAACTTTCATAAGCACCACAATACTCAACACAGATACCACAGATGTAACATCCACTCCATCTAAATACCCCAAAGGTAGCCTGCAACATTCTCAGGTTACATGTGTACAGGCAGCCAGCACAACAACTCCCACCAGGCAGCCCTGTCCCACCCCTGAGCAGGATGGAGCACACCCTCCCACCCAGAAGCATGTGGCAGCCATTGCATTGTTCACTTCAAACTAATAGGTAGGTAGCCATTTTCCAAGGTTGTTCTATCTGTGGTTAGGAGGCTTGCACTTCTACTCCCACCATGCCCCCTTGTTCTCCAGCTTATCAAGATGGAGCACTCCCTCCCTCCCAGATTCATGTGTCAGCCATTGCATTGTTCACTTCAAACTAACAGGTAGGTAGCCATTTTCCATGGTTGGACTGTTTGTGGGTGGGAGGCCTGCACTACTACTCCCACCATGCTGCCTTGTCCCCCAGCTCAACAGGATGGAGCACTCCCCACACACCATGAAGCATGTGGCAGCCATTGCATTGTACACTTCAAACTAACAGGTAGGTAGCCATTTTCCAAGGTTGTTCTGTTTGTGGGTGGGAGGCCTGCACTACTACTCCGACCATGCTCCCTTGTTCCCCAGCTCGTCAAGATGGAGCACTCCCTCCCACCAGATACATGTGACAGCCATTGCATTGTTCACTTCAAACTAATAGGTAGGTAGCCATTTGCTAAGGTTCCTCTGTTTGTGGGTGGGAGACCTGCACTACTACTGCCACCATGCCCCCTTGTCCCCCAGCTCAGCAAGATGGAGCACTCCCCACACACCATGAAGCATGTGGTAGCCATTGTATTGTTCACCTCCACCTAACAAGCAGGTAGCCATCTTAACATGGATGTGTGTGTGTGTGTGTGAAACCAACACAACAACTCCCAACAGTCCCCCTTGACCCACCCCTGAGCAGGATGTAGCACTCCCTCCCACCCAGAAGCTTGTAGCCCCCATTATAATGTTCACTTTTACCTAACAGGTAGGTAGCCATCTTAACAGGGATGTGTTTGCGTGTGAGGCCAGCACAACTCCCAACAGTCCCCCTTGACTCACCCCTGAGCAGGATAGAGCACTCCCTCCCAACCAGAAGCATGTGGCAGCCATTGTAATGTTTACCTCCACCTAACAGGTAGGTAGCCATCTTAACAGGGAGGTGTGTGTGTTTGAGGCCAGCACACCAACTCCCACCAGTCCCCATTGACCCACCCCTGAACAGTATGGAGCACTCCTTCCCACCCAGAAGCATGTGGCAGCCATTATAATGTTCACCTCCACCTAACAGGTAGGTAGCCATCTTATGCTCTCTTGTCCCATCCCTGAGCAGGATAGAGCCATCCACCACACACACAGAGAGATGTGTCACAAATTCCACCCAAATGTGACAACAGAACAGGCAAGTAGGCAGTGCATGCACCCAGCCATTCCTCTCAAAAAGCATGGTGCCATACGAAAACCCCAGCCCTCTCATCCCACAAAAATTCAAATAGATCCAAATGCCAGTTACAGTGTGAAAACAGCTAAGCAAATGTAACTTTCATAGCAACCAAAGTGTGACTCACTAATTCACATGTCGAAGAAAGTCTGTGAGCAATCATTGTCAGCACTGAAGGCTATATGTAAGTCCCATGGGGCAGAGCATCAAGGACCATATGAAAACGAAGCAAGCATGGTCTGTAGATCAAATTGAGATTTGCACATCACAAAGGTATGCATGAGATAACAATGGCTAGTCCATGGTCAGATGTAACGTCTGCCAGGCAGAGTAATCAACAAAGATGCTTCACATACATTTGTTGTGGCGCTAGTCGTTAGATGACAACACGTCCTTGTAATAACAAAATATGCACGTGGTGCATGATATGTATTGACATGTCACACCATGGACAAGTAATGCATGTACCTCCACATCATGTCATGATGCACAGTAGTGTGCAGACATGCAATGTGATAACTAGTAAACTGTGTAATGTATAACCTGTGAATAAGATACATCTAACAACAAGCTTGAGGGGTGCAGATCAATGACCATTTCCCCTCTGTTCCACAGGTGACAAAGAACTGACTGCAGAGGATGACAACAGCAACCTACAGAGCCAGTCTCACCCCCCCCATAACATGGACTCTCGGATGATGACTCCCCGGATTCTGAGGACACGGAGCTCGTAGCCAGCCCATCTGGTGTGCCAGGGTGCAACAGGGCCCAGGACCTTATTGTCCCCCCCATCATGTCTGCAGCAACACCGTCTACGCAGACCCCTGCTTTAATGGCCAGTGGTGCCTGCAACACTCTCCCAGCCCCAGAGGATGACCAGCCCACCACACCAACTGAGGAGGGCAGAGAGAGGAGGCGGGTTCCTACAGTGGTGAGGCAACATGTCCGTGACGGCAGGGCAGGTGGGAGGGCAAGGGTGAGTCAAAACCAACAGACCACTGGGACCGAAGCCCTGGACAACATCACCAGAGTCCTTGGGGCCTATGAACGGGCCCAGGGATGAACGGGCCAGGCTGAGGAAGATTCACGTGAGCTCCGCCTGCTGCTGAGGTCCATCGACACCTGCATGGGCCAAATTGTGGACCTCTTGGGCCAGCTAGTGACGGTACTGAGGGACAGGCATGCACCACAACCAACACCTCCACCTCCCTCTGGTGGCCCGCAGGATGACAGTTCACCATCCTCCCCTTCGGGCACAAAGAGCGGGGAGTTCCCAGAACCCACTGGTCCCACAGCAGAAGCCCCCCCCTGCCAAACGATCAAGGGGCTGTTATGTTATGTTATGTTATTTTTATTTATACCACGCACAGCTGCCCCAGCGAAGGGGCGTCCTGGCGCTTTGACAAGGCAGGGAGTAAGTATGAGAGGTACCCCTTAACAGCAATCAAGGGAATTAGGGTGGGTCTACCAATGAAACGAGGAAATTCCCTTGTGAAGAACTCAATAAAATACAATAAAAAATCAAAACTAATAACAAGGTATACGTATATAAAATGAATTCATACAATTTATTACAAATACAAGCATTAAAAACATAAAACGAGTGGACCCTTGTGAGGCCACTTCACACAGTTGAGAATGTAAAGAAAAAGAATTTATAAGCATTCAATATTGACCAGCAAAATTGAAATACAGAGACAGAAAGGCTGTAAGACTTAGAATTAGTACAATACTGGTTGTATATTCAGACTCTATTTCTGACACATGGGTTATGTACACCAAAATACAGTATATCAACAAAGGTATCTGGGTCGTGAATTATACTAGGAGATGCGTCGACGCGTTTCGGTGTTTTTTCTCAATTTTGTCCACCTTTGTCAAGACTACGTTTGATATCTGTCGTGGTGCAGGGGTCAGTTATAATCCCCCTAGAGAAATGGACATACAATAAGTTGTGGTGAGTAGCTATTCATTTATGATTAACATAAACAACTTTTTTGTTTTAGTACTCTGTAATGCATTGCATGGTGATATCACTTGAAAATACATATCTGGAAAATTGCTCTGAGGTACAGCAGTTATTTGATCACATCTGATGGTGAAGGTGCTGGATAAGAAAAATCTTACCCATGCCGCATTTTCTAATCTAACAGAACATTCATCTCAAATACATGAATATCATAACTCACTATTTTCACTTAGTGTATCTTCTTTGCATATCCCTGTTCAAAAAACGAATCAAAGTAGTTATGTATACCATTAGTTTAGTGGAGGGGCTGTTATCTTAAAGTAATCAAATTTCATGTAAAGGAAACACATATAGATTGGACAGGTGATCTGTGCCGGCTGTGCTCGGTTGATAAACGTATACCAGATTAAGAAGCTCTTACCATTTTTTTAGTTAACTGAAGAGAATTTGCTAGTTAATCATTTTTAGAAAAAAAATGTTGGTATATTATTATGTTATTTTCAACAAGTTACTTGTCCTAATGATGTTATTATTAGGCGAAGGAATTTTTACCTTAAAGGATATTTTCCAAATGGACCTTTTTTCTTTTTTCTGTTTGTTTAAAAGCCAAAGGTGTCTAAGTTGCGTCCTTGCACTATGAACTCTTGTTACACTAGGTAAGTAGAGAGGAAAAAGAAGAAAAAGGGGACGTTGAAGGGTCTTTAGAAGTAGAGCGTTTTAAACTAAATGTCCACATTGTCAAACGTGCCCATTTGCTTACCTAGTCTGGTGCCCGGGACTATGTATTTCTCTGGTTGCTTAAAACCCTTTAGTTAAAAATCCAGTGGCGCTTAATAGAGAGTGATTTGCCTAGAATCTATCTAGTGCCACCGAGATTAGTGTAATAAGCCCTATTTTCTGGTGGAAAGAATAACAAACGGGTTTTATCTGTGACATGTGTTAACCCTATTTGTTAGAGGTTGTATATAACCCGGATGAGGGCGGGTTTGTGTAGGACCTCGATATTTATATGTGATATATTGTGGATCTTAAGGTTCCTATTTACCGGAATGTTGGACTCGTATACTGCGTGATACAGTGTGAATTTTTAGGCATAATGGGTTTGATTGGCGATATTAGTTAGAATTACGCAGCGGCTGGTGTTTAGTTAAAGAGGGCAAATTTACTAGAATTGGGCCTGACTACCGAACCGCGGCGAGGGTGGTTGCTACTCATTCATGTATTTTAGAAGACACATGCCAGAATACAATGGCATGTATGAGACAGACAATGTTAAGAAGCATGTTAAGAGGGATTGGGATTCATAGTAGTTTTTTGCTTAAAAGACTGGGGATCGAATACGTATGACAGAAAGTCAAATGGTTCCTACCATATGAGAGTCTTGTATTATATAGTATATAGGCATTATCTTAAATGTCTACTAGGCTTTTCTATTGGAATATAAGAATTCCTAAGGGGAACTCTAAACCTGTGATTTAGATGCATTTTGTCCAGTCTTCCCTGGTGTTGAGGCCTTTAGTAATGGTATCTAAAAAGCAGAAGTACCATTGTTCTCTGGTTTTTCTTAGTTTGTCTATATCGCCGCCTCATCTGGTGGTTCTGATCTTTTCCAGGATGTACCAACGCAGGTCATCACAAGTGTGGTTATGCTGTTTGTAATGCTCTGTTAAGGGTGCGTTGCATTTGTTGGTACGTATGGCCGATTTGTGCTCCAGAACTCAAAGTCTAAGGGGCATATTATCAAGGGGGATTATCTCCGCTTTTTTGGCTTTAAAAGCCAAGAGAGCGGAGATAAAATTATCTCCCTATTACCTAGCTGTCGCTAACACCAGTTAGCGACAGCTAGTAGGAGATAGCGACCATCTTGGGCCCCGCTTTGCATGTCAGTGATATTTATCACTAATGACATGCAAAGTGGGCGTGCCAAGATGTTAGCGACTGGAAACAGTCGCTAACATCGCTATCTCCTATTACCAACTTTTGGTGATATTCGCGCTAAGCGCGAATATCTCCAAAAGCTAACACATGCCCCTGAGCAGTTCTTAGCCATGTTATCCAATGGTAGGTGGATAACATGGCTAAGAGCATTAGCTCGGTAATGCATGAATATCGCTGACTTTTCAGCGATATTCATGCATTTCTGCCGATTTTTATCGCTTAGGAGATATACCTTGATAATAGCAAGGTTCCTAAGCGATAAAAATCGCCGCAGCTCGGCGATAAAAATATCGCCGCTAAACCAACATAGCGATAATTATCGCTAGTTGTTGGTAATATGCCCCTAAGTTCCCTGCTGGTCTCTCCCACATATCCCAAGTTGCATGGGAAAATTAGTAGGTATATAACATTTTGGTGCCCCTGGATTTTTAACTAAAGGGTATATCCAGAGAAGCAGGCAGTCCTTCGCATTTAGTAGGCGAGGACCACAACAAAAGTGGGTCATTTCTAACCGCAGCATTTGTTTTCCCTTTCCCGGTATCGACCTTTAGGAAAAAATTCCAAAATGCAAGGACATGACGTAAGCGTCCCTGGATTTTTAACTAAAGGGTTTTAAGCAACCAGAGAAATACATTGTCCCGGGCACCAGACTAGGTAAGCAAATGGGCACGTTTGACAATGTGGAAATTTAGTTTAAAACGCTCTACTTCTAAAGACCCTTCAACGTCCCCTTTTTCTTCTTTTTCCTCTCTACTTACCTAGTGTGACAAGAGTTCATAGTGCAAGGACACAACTTAGACACCTCTGGCTTTTAAACAAACAGAAAAAAGAAAAAAGGTCCATTTGGAAAATATCCTTTAAGGTAAAAATTCCTTCGCCTAATAATAAAATCATTAGGACAAGTAACTTGTTGAAAATAACATAATAATATACCAACATTTTTGTTTTCTAAAAATGATTAACTAGCAAATTCTCTTCAGTTAACTAAAAAAATGGTAAGAGCTTCTTAATCTGGTATACGTTTATTAACCCAGCACAGCCGGCACAGATCACCTGTCCAATCTATATGTGTTTCCTTTACATGAAATTTGCTTACTTTAAGATAACAGCCCCTCCACCAAACTAATGGAATACATAACTACTTTGATTCGTTTTTTGAACAGGGATATGCAATGATGATACACTAAGTGAAAATAGTGATTTATTGATATTCATGTATTCGAGATGAATGTTCTGTTAGATTAGAAAATGCGGCATGGGTAAGATTTTTCTTATCCAGCACCTTCACCATCAGATGTAATCAAATAACTGCTGTACCTCAGAGCAATTTTCCAGATATGTATTTTCAAGTGATATCACCATGCAATGCATTACAGAGTATTAAAACAAAAAAGTTGTTTATGTTAATCATAAATGAATAGCTACTCACCACAACTTATTGTGTGTCCATTTCTCTAGGGTGATTGTAACTGACCCCTGCACCACGACAGATATCAAACGTAGTCTTGACAAAGGTGGATAAAATTGAGAAAAATCACCGAAACGCGTCAACGCTTCTCCTAGTATAATTCACGACCCAGATACCTTTGTTGATATACTGTATTTTGATGTACATAACCCAGGTGTCAGAAATAGAGTCTGAATATACAACCAGTATTGTACTAATTCTAAGTCTTACAGCCTTTCTGTCTCTGTATTTCAATTTTGCTGGTCAATATTGAATGCTTATAAATTCTTTTTCTTTACATTCTCAACTGTGTGAAGTGGCCTCACAAGGGTCCACTCGATTTATGTTTTTAATGCTTGTATTTGTAATAAATTGTATGAATTCATTTTATATACGTATACCTTGTTATTAGTTTTGATTTTTTATTGTATTTTATTGAGTTCTTCACAAGGGAATTTCCTCGTTTCATTGCTTTGACAAGGCAAACACAACACAACACAGAGAAACTCAGGGAGGGCAAAAGAGACAGCAAGAAAACTAAGCAAATAAAAAGGTCTTGACGGCTCGTCTAAACTGAAGAAGGTCATCAATGGCCCGGAAATGCGGAGGGAGAGAATTCCACCACTTTGCCGCTAGCACACGAAAAGAGCGGCCACCAACTCTAGCCAATCTGAAGCGCGGACCACAGCCAGATTCTGACCCAAAGATCTGAGGGTACGCGGAGGGACATACGGTGTCAGCAGATTCTCCAAAATTTGGGGAGACATACCTTTGAGGATTTTAAACGCAAGGCAAAGGACCTTGAATTTAATCCTCTGGGGTATGGGGAGCCAATGGAGGGAGTGCAGAGATTTGGAAACCGAGCACCGCCTTGGCAGACCAATCACCACTCTGTCCCAAGAAATCCCAGGGAGGATCCCGTGGCAAATCACCTGCCAAACGCCAGTCATGGAGCCAGCCATGGTGGCAACCCTATTCACTACTGCACTGACCTTTTGGACTCTACTTCCCCACACTGCCTTGTGAATGGCATCCGTCTGTTGAACTGGGTCACCACATCAATGTGGTGACTACTTGATTGTCTCATATACCATCACTGACAACTCACTGCTTCACTAATCACCCTATTGTTAAGATTCACGCCCATATCAAATGTTCCCATTGTAAATAAACACTCCTTACACATATATGTTGTTGTGTCTGCTCAGTGTTTATTCCAGGATGTGCAGTCTTCACCATGATTACAATGTACCTGGAGTATGGATTGTATGTAGGGAAGGAGAGGGTAAAGGGACCTAGCAAAACACAATAGAACAAGATTCACTAGTCAGGTATTGGCATCAGAGCCATCACACAACACTTGTCATCAAGGTACTCTAATCTGCACACATTACAATGAGCAACAGTACCGACATAAACATCCTGTAGATGTGCCAAACTACCATGTCCCTGAAACATTTGCAGCCAGCACTGAGTCAACAACAGGCTGCAGTCACAAAGCTCATATACACCTTGCCAACAACATGACATCAGCAGACAATTGCTCGTTTGTACATTGTCACTCACCTTCAAGTGAAGTAGAGGTTGATGAGCTGTTGATGCAGGTCAACACCTTCCTTCTCTCCACTATCCTTGTCACTGGGCATGGGTTGTTTTGCAAGCGGGGGCCTTGGCTGCTCATCAGTATCCAGGAGCAGGGGGATCTCCTTGCTCAAGGCTAGGTTGTAGAGCATGCAGCATGCAACTACAATCTGACACACCTTCTTGGGCGAGTACATCAGTGCACCTCCGGTCTTGTTCAGGCAACAGAAAAGTGCCTTCAGGACACCAAAAGTACGCTCCACCACACGACCTGTCCTTCCATGGGCATCATTGTAGCGGACATCACTTGAGGTCCTGGGCTTCCGCAGTTGGCTCAGCAACCAAGGACAGTTGGGATATTCTGAATCACCTAGGTGGGAGATACACAGAGCAACTTTGTAATGTAACTGTGGCAGAGGACAGCATGTCACACACGCAGTACGCTACCAGACTCTTCGTACTCACCCACAATCCATGCATGCTCCGGAAGCAGGTAATCCATCAGTCGTGGCACAATGCTGTTACGCATGATGTACAAGTCATGGGCCGATCCTGGTAATTTAGCACCGACGTGTGAGATGATGCCTGGCACACCACTTGCACATTGATGGAATGGAAATTCTTCCTGTTCCTGTAGATGTGCTCACATGCCTGTGGTGGAACCAGGCCAACATGTGTGCAGTTAATGGCAACAACAACATTAGGGATGTGCCCAAGTGCCTAAAAATCTCCTTTCACAGTCGCCAATTCATGCCTCCAGAGAAATGGATATAGCTGTCCTTGTAGATCATCATAGTGGACAGGAGATCACGTAGCACCATGCTGAACATAGATTGCGACATCCCACCTGCGCTGTACACCGTGTATTGGAAAGATCCTGAAGCAAAAAAATGCAGGGCCGCCATCACCTTAGACGTTGGTGTGAAAGCACCCGGATATGTCCTGCGAGGCTGCAGTGGGGCTCCAACATAGCATATAGGTCTTGTAGGGTTGGTCGATCAAGATGGCATATCCATATGACCTCCTCATCCTCCATGTCTGCCAGCACTGTGAATAGTCAATGCAATCCACCAGATGTGTCCAACATCTTACGTTTTGACAGACACAACGCAAATAATGACTATCATCACAGTTCAGCTTATGGCACAATTTACATGTAGGGACACCCTTAGCTACACCATCCGTACACCTGCCCACTTTTCACACAGCTAGCACCTCACACACAATATCCAACTATGTGAATGCATAACGAGTTATGGCCACATCTTGCATGAGCAAGCCTGAGAGTAGTACCAACTGCATATGTGTGAAACTGCCACACTACTGTCTCCTACCTAGCTGCTGTGCCTACAACACCTTCTTACGTAAGTCGAACCATGCACACATCAACAACAAAATGTGCCCAGTCTGTTGCAGACAGTCAAATATGCACAATGGCTAGTCAGACATTCATCACTGTGAGTTGCTCAGCTTGTTCACATATTAACATGTGTACCCATTGTAGAGTCCTTCACAACACTGTTTTTTGTACATGCTCAGCACTATCACTAGTCGCATGTGAGGGAGTTTGTGCCAATGTTTAAAATTATATAAACAAACACGGCATGTGTAGTAAGCAGTGGGGTAAATGTTACATTGGCATTGTGTGCATAATCATGTGCCATTAATCATGTGGCTACTGTGCACTGTTGAGAACTGCCCATTGGCCATTGACACAGCATGATGTGTCCACAGGTGCTGTCAAAGTGCTCCGCCACCCAAATCACGGTTATTCTTAGCAACGTATGGCATGTATGGCACCCATATTGCGGTTGCGACCACCGGGCCCCTGCGGTGTGTCACTGCCAATACCCAAGCCACAATCGCAGTAGTGATAGTGATATGTGTACTGCCAATTAGTGGTTGGCATTCTCCGCCACCCACATCATGGTCATTCTTAGCAATGTATGGCACCCATATCGCGGTTGCGACCGCCTGGCCCCTACGGTGTGTCACCGCCAATGCCCAAGCCACAATCGCGGTAGTGATATGTGTATTGCCAAATGGCGATTGCCATGCTCCACCACCCAAATCAAAGTCATTCTTAGCAATGTTGCGACCACCTGGCCCCTACGGTGTGTCACCACCAATGCCCAAGCCACAATCACAGTAGTGATACTGATATGTGTATTGCCAAATGGCAGTTGGCATGCTCCACCACCCAAACCACGGTCACTCTTAGCAATGTATGGCACACATACCACAGAAGCTACTGCTTGGCCCCAGTGATGTGTCACTGCCAATGCCCATGCCCTTACAGCCAATGGGAACCGCAATCGCGGTAGACTAATGCCATTTTGAAAATCATGGTTGGTGTGCTCCGCCATCGCGGAGCCGGTCATTGGATTTAATTGAAAAATGCACGATCGCGGTAGCGACTGCCTGGCCCCTGCGGTCTGTTACCGCCATGGTCCATGCCCTACAACCAATAGGAACAGCAATCGCGGCAGACTAATGCAATTTTGAAAATCGCAGTAGGCGTGCCCCGCCACCGTGGAGCAGGTCGTTGGATGCATTTGAAAAAGGCTGACCTGGAACACCAATCGCAGAAGCTTAGAACCACTGAAACTACCCCAGGGGGCTACATATGTGTGGAGAGAGCCTCACATTTCCACAGCCTCCAGAACCTGCTGCCTGACACCCCTCACCACCATCTGCTGCTGCTGCTGGTGCTCCTGTCTCCAGAGCCTGCTGCCTGACACCCCTCACCACCACCTGCCGCGGCTCCTGTCTCCAGAGCCTGCTGCCTGATACCCCTCAACACCACCTGCCGCTGCTTCTGTCTCCAGAGCCTGCTGCCTGACACCCCTCACCACCACCTGCTGCTGCTTCTGTCTCCAGAGCCTGCTGCCCCACACCCCTCACCATCACCTGCTGCTCCTGTCTCCAGAGCCTGCTGCCTGACACTCCTCACCACCACCTGCTCCTGCTGCTGCTCCTGTCTCCAGAGCCTGCTGCCTGACACCCCTCACCACCACCTGCTGCTGCTCCTGTCTCCGTTACCGAATGATGTCGAGGACTGAGTAGATCCGTGCCAGTCCCTTCACCACCGTGGAGCTGGAGGTCCTGGTGGACAAGGTGCTCACACAGTATTGGAGGCTATATGGTGCTCCAAATGTCATGGTAAGTGTTTCAGAATTGAAGTTAGAGTGCAGGGAGTGCACACATGACATTGCTCTGCTGCAGTATGTGCCTGTGAGTGTGGGGTTGTGTGATGCACTGCCTAGCATGCTGTCTCCCGGGGAAAGGGGTGTGTAGCCTATGTCACACATTTCCCTGCCTGCACATCAGCATGGGAGGGACATGTATTGTTTCTTCAGCCATACAGTGACGCAGCCAGTTGGTAATACCGGAGTCAGAACAGAAATTGCCTGTGTGAATGGATGCGTGGGTCCCTAATGTTCTTCACAGGCTCATCTGGGGCCTTAGCAAGGGTTCTCGTCCAGAGGGTACTGATGGAATTGTGCCTTAGTCAAAATTTGCATCATGTATAGGTGAGCACTCTGCTCAGGACTTTGATACCAGAGGGTGACACTCATGGTGGTAAATCAACTATGACACAGCAGATTGCAGTACTTTGGTGCACAGCCACTTCAATTTCCCCCAGCATGTGTACTGACTTGCATGTGTAGGCACTGTTTGCGCTATCAATTTCTCCCTTCATGTGACATTTCTGATGCTCCGCATTGGACCTCAGTGTGAGCTTCCTGGCCTGCACAGTCACTGCCCAATCTGACAAGGACACATCACTGAATGTACAGAGAGAAACATGTGTGTTGTTTGCTAGACTATCCATCAAAGAGCCATCTCAGCCCAGTAGATTGCACACGACAGGCCTTGTGAGAGGGTGTGAGTTTGTAAGATCATGTCCCTCAATGTGATCTCCTTGACACAGTGAGCCATTCACAGGGCAAGGACATTGATGGCTGCGCAGTGTTGGGCACAGTGAAGTTGCCCATACACACGAATACCAATGTGATGTATGTCTTCCTCACCCACAAACTGGATAGTAGATGTGGGCAGCCTACACATTGCTTTCTGTGCTGGCATCCTGCATGTGTATATAATGAGCAGGTACTGTGTCCACCCTCCTACCTGCATGAATGTTCTTATTATCCTCCCATGCTAATGTACTATGTGAGATGCTGTATTGTCTCTGCTAGACATATCTGTGAAGTAGTGCTGAGTTAGTATCATGTTACTGTTCTGATATATAGTGGTACATACCCAGTGTCACTGATCCCCCCCCTTTTGTCTCCCATGTCTGCAGCTCAAAGTACACCAGCATAAGGCTGTGTGGAGGGCCGTTGCACGCAAGGTGGGGGCTATGGGTGTCCCCAACCGACGGCGCACACATCATCACAAGAGGTGGGATGACATCTTCTGGCTGAGCAAAAAGGTGACAGAGATGACGCTGGGGCTGCTCCCTTGGACTGGCAGGTTGGGGCGCAGGAGCATGACCCTATTAATGGCACGCATCTTGGCTGTGACTCAGTCTGAGCTGGATGCACGTTTTAAGGAGCAACAGCAGCAAGCTGGGGGTGAGTATTATGGAACGGGTGACTTTGGTTGTGAGTGACTGCATGTGTTCCACGCCTGGGCCAGTGCTGAGCTTTGTGATGTTGCGGGTGTGATGCAATGGCTTGTGAGTGGCCTCTGTGTTGGGTGCAGCTGACATGCATTTTCACTACCTGTATCCTCTCATGTCATTGGAGTAATGGCCTTTGCATTGCATTCTGAGTCATGGTCTTCTGTCATCATCATCGTTGGGCTAGTCAGGGACATCCCATGGGAGGGAATGGGAGCGTGCATCATCTGAGTGCACTTTCATCAATGTGTGCATTGCCTGACTTCCGAATTGAGAGGACTACACATCTGGCACCAATGTGCAACAGTAGCTGTGGCCCAAAGAACGACATGGTGGATGGCATGGGCTCATGCCCATTGTGGACTGTTATGTTGGAGTCTGCATCTGTGTTGTCCACTTCTGCTGCCTCAAGATGTGACAGTGGCAACATGTTCGGAGGGACATCTTTTCCACCCTCAGGACCCTAGGTGTGCTCAGAGTGATCTGTGTGTCTGGTTACATGGAGCCACCGGCAGGCTATTTGCTTTATTGTCATCACATGGGTCACTTATGCCACGTTTGCATAATTGCGCGCAAAATTCGACTTTTGAATTGAGGTTGCAAAATGTTACTGCAAAGGGTGGTGTGCAACTTGGGGATATCATTGTCCTGTTTTCTGCTTTGTTTGTATATGATGTTTGTGTTAATGCCACTGAACCGACCCTACATCTCTGTCTCAGCAGCATCTTTCGTGGGAACAGAAGGACAGGGGCTGGACCCCCGTGGCGAGGCATTAAGCACGACTGCTACACATCAGCACAGTGACACTGATGTGACCAGCGCCTCGAAGGGGGAAAGGAGTCTGCTTGAGGAATCACAGCCAGAGACACCAACCTCAACATCATCTGACGTCAGCAGTGACACATCTATGTTGGCAGACACAGGGAGCGGGGGCTCTGCCTCCTCTTCCACCACACAGTATCCAGTGCCCACCCTCCCACCAACTTCCATTAGTGCTGCCCGTGTCCACACCAGTAAGAAGGGAAGAGTGTCCTTCACCCCAGGCACCACTGCCCCTGCCCCTGTCTCCCCTGCTGCCATCAGTGTTGAGTCTGTGGACCTTCTGTGCCAGCTGTGTGTGGGCTAGACGACTCTCATCAATGCGTTTGTAGACCACGACAGAAAGTTGGCAAAGGTCGTTGCTTTCATGCAGGGCATTCATCGAGACATGGGTGGGCTACACCGGACTGTCCAGTGGTTGTCCTCTGCCGTGATGGCAGCCATTCAACTGTCACAATCTCAGCGTCCCTTTGGCCACCCCCCTGGCAGTGGCCACATCTGACAATAGTGACCCCACACTACAGGCCTCAAGCTCAAGATACAGTGCACGCAGCACACAACAGCAGCAGCCCAAGCGGTCCAGAGTGCAGACACCATCCCCCAAAAAACCACAGCCACCCCAGAACGCAAAGGCAAAAGCCCTTCAGGCGACACTCATGGGCATAAAGCCAAGAAGCAGGCCTCAGGCTCACATGCCTTAGAGGCATCCCCTGCCAAGAACTTTCCTGTCTCAAAAGTGTCTCGCAAAGATAAGCAGACAGTTGTCGTACCCGCTGAGAAGCTGGTGCCTGCTAAGAGTCCACATAAAAAGAGCTCCAAGGCAGATTCACCCACAACCTCAACTCCCAGCCACACCCCTGTGAAGCAGGTAAAGGAGGGCACTGTAGGGGGTACACCTGGTAAATATAGGATGGAGGGGCAAAGGCAACGCCAGGCCAACCGTTCTGCTGGATGCAGCAAGTCCCCAGAGGGAGGGCCACCGGCTGCAGCTTTGGTGGTGAATGTGCCTGTTGTGTCCTCACCAGCTCCCACTCCTACCAAGATTGTAAAGGCATTTTGACTCCCCAAGAAGAGGAAAGGCACCCCTCCACATTCTCCCACCCACACTGTATCTCAGGGCAGCATGACTCCACCTCCACGTGCCACTACACCACCCGCTCCAAGCAGCCCCCTGACTTCCACAGGCACTGATACCTCTACTTCAGCTGTGCCTCTCTCGCCCGGGCCAGTTCTCCATCTGGCCTCAAAACTCAGCCACCTCCCATTCCGACTGACAGCTAAGTCTGAGTCAAAGTTTTCCTCATACACCTGTCTCTCCCACTGTGGTGCCTGGACTGCCCATTGTCATTCCCCTAACTGTGTTGCTGACCATGGCAGGGTAAAGTCTCACCCAGTCCCTGTGCAGGACCCCATGTACTTACTCTGCACCTTAGACTGGCCACTGCCCTTGATGTTCACTGCTGTTTGCCCCTTCCCTCTGCAGGATCTCATGTACCTCACTGTACCTTGTACTTGCCACTGGCCTTGATGTTCACTGCTATTTGCCCCTTCCCTGTGCAGGATCTCATGTACCTCACTGTACCTTGTACTTGCCACTGGCCTTGATATTCACTGCCGTTCGCCCATTGCCTGTGCAGCTTTTCATGCACTTACTCTGCACCTTGGACTGGCCACTGGCCTTGATGTTCACTGCTGTTTGCCCCTTCCCTGTGCAGGATCGCATGTACCTATTCTGCACCTTGGACTGGCCACTGGCCTTGTGTTCACTGCTGTTTTACCCTTCCCTGTGCAGGATCTCATGTACCTACTCTGCACCTTGGACTGGCCACTGGCCTTGATGTTCACTGCTGTTTGCCCCTTCCCTGTGCAGCTTCTCATGTACCTCACTGTACCATATACTGGCCACTGGCCTTGCTCTTGTCTACTTTTGGTGCCTAACTGTGTAATATGTGAATAAAGACAGTTACTCCTGTTGTCTGCTTTGTCAGTGTCCTTGCTAAATAAAGGGTTTCGTTGTGGGTATGGATTCATGTGACACATGCACTGTATACCACTTCAACATTGCCAATGGCTTGTTACCCTTTTTCAGGGTTTTGCAGGGGTGACAGGCACTTCAGTTCTTATTGACTTGAGGCTTATGGGTGCAATGATGGTGGTCTGTGATGAACTACAGTTGTCATGATTATTGTTTGATCAGGTGATGGGCAGTAATCCTAGTCACATGGGTAACTTTGAATCTGTTCAGTTGGGTGGTCAAGAAGTGTGCAGTGTGAAGGGGTGACTTTGTCAGTTGTGTTGATGTGTGTGTTCCCCTGCAATGGCAACTGCACACATTTGTCACCCAGGAGTTGAGTGCCTGTAAATGTTATAGTCTTCCCTGTGCTTGTGGTTGT
The DNA here is from genome assembly GCF_964261635.1 of Lissotriton helveticus. Taxonomy (NCBI): domain Eukaryota; kingdom Metazoa; phylum Chordata; class Amphibia; order Caudata; family Salamandridae; genus Lissotriton; species Lissotriton helveticus. The sequence continues at coordinate 320,665,965 of NC_136061.1, forward strand.
GTGCAAATGTGGGAGTTGTAGGCAGGACAGTCTGGTGGTGTGTTCTTGCACTTCTTGGGGACACCTACTTGTTGTTGGTGGCAATTGTGAGTTTGCAGAGTGTGTGACTGGCAACACAGTGTGTGTATTGTTGATCAGCCATGTGTCTTGATACTGTTTGTGCTCACTGTACAGACCTGCTCAGCCACACTGACATTGTGGGTGTGTTTTCTCCTGCATTGCTGGCACTGGAGTCATAACATCACCATCTGTACTTCTGATGCCTACCCATTGTGAGTGTGCACTCCATTTATTTGTGTATGGGGCACTCCAGACCGGTCCACTACTGACGTACACAACACTTCACTCTCATGCCAGCTGTCCCCTTGGTTTGCCAGCGTGTGTGCCTTCCATCCACTGTATTTGTTACACTTTGCTTTGTGGTGCCGATCTGTTCACAGGACCTATGTGTAACTCAGAACAGTTTCCCAATTGGTTGTATGTGATTTTCTTGTACTGTTTTGCAGTCATGGTTGCTCATATGCAGTTCAACTGTTTGTGCTGCACAGTCCTCTGGTCCTGGTGTTTTTACCTGGGTGTGTCAGACTTGTACATCTGTGGGTGATGGGCGAGCTGTTTGTGTGTTTGCTGAGCTACTACTCCCCTTCCTGAGTGTGATGTTGTGTACTCCTGTTCTGTCTCGGCTCCCATTGCCTTTCCACAGTTTTACTGCACAGGTCTGTGCCTGTTGTACTTCTGTGTATGTTGTTTAGGAGTTTTGTGTCTGGCTGTTTTTTTTGTGCCAGCACTGGTTCAGGAATCCCTGATTGCGTGTGTGTGATGTTTGTAGATGCCCCCCAGGGAGTGTGATTGTTTGTCAGTGTATTGACTGGACATTCTTGGCAACATTCTGTGTGTTTGATACTGGTGTTGAGTGCTGCAGATGTGAGGTTGTTGGGGGGGTATGTGTGAAGGATCCAACTGGTATTTGACAGTCATGGTGTGTTACAATGGGCCCTGTGTGTTGTGCTGCTGACATACACCTGTCCAGTAGTTGGATACAGATGTGTGGCTGTACACTGTTTGACTGCTGAGACTTCCTTTCATCCCTGTGCCTATGCATGGGTTGTCTTGCTGTCTTCCTGTATCGTTGCACAGAGTTGACTGTGGTTTCATTTCACTCACTGTACCAGCCATGTGTGATTTGATGGACTAAGGGGGTTGTTATATGTTCCTTCTCTTACATATACACATGCTTAGTGGCTAGCTCCTTGGGCCTTTCATTTGTGTCCACCTCACTTTAGCTTTCCCATTTCTTGTCCTCCATTGCTGCTGACATCTGGCCTGTGTATGGGGCAGTGTGTCAGTGCGGGGTGTGTCTAGTTTTGTGATTGTTCCTATTCATTGTGAGTGTTTATTTTGTGATTGTACTCAGTTTGCTTGCCATGAGTGTAGTGTGGGTGTGGTGTGTGGTGGCCCTGGCCCGATTTTATGTGCTGTGTGTTCCTGTGCAGCACCACCTGCTGTGCCTGTCTTCCTGGTTGTTTGGTGCGTGGTGCTGGGTGTGGGTCCACCTGGCTGGTTGTTGTGCATGGGTGTGCACAGGAAGGGCACATAGCAAGTCCCATAATGGGGGGGCTTGGTGTGTGGAGGGTGGAGGGGTGTCCCTGTGATCTTTGTGTGCTGCCCATGCCTGGCGCAAGCCCTGCTTTCTCCATTGTGCGCAAGTTTTTCTGTGACTTCACAGCTGCAGTGTTGTGACCGGGACATTGCAATGATATCGCGGTTGATGGGTAACATCGATGCGGAGGGGTGGTTTGGGGACAGGTAGGACATGTGTGGGTACACTTGTGGATATGTTCCTTTTCCCACCAGGGTGTCTGGTGTGTACAGTTACCATGTGTCAGCCCATGAGTTGTGTGTTGTGGTTGTGTGCGTAGTTGTGTGATGGCGTACCTGCGGCGGCGTCCGCGATGGTTCATAACTTGCTAGTAGTGTATCAGGTACAGCACTGGGAATACGTGTAGAGCTGGATCCATTGCGGTGCGGTCCGGACCTGGTGGTGTGGACCGGGCTTCAGGTATGACGCTCCGCAGTCGTGCTTCCGCTGTCTCTCTGCTGCGGTGTGACTGGCTGTTTGTGTCATCCTGATTTGTACAGCGGTCGGGACGCCATTTCTCACGCTGTGGGTCTCCATTGGCTCCCACCGCCGCAGTGGTGGGCTCATTTTGATGGCAGTTCGCTGCGCACCGCGGCGGATGGGAAATGGGCTATGTTTGGCCATACTAATATGGCAGGCGTGAGGACCGCAGCTCGCGTGCGAAAATTGCATTTTTCGCCAGCACCGCGGTGGTGCCTCCATCCGCCATCATAATGGGTCTCATAGTTTTTCTTCTTTATGTCATGAAACTTAAATGAAGCCTTTCAATTATACTGCAATGGTGACTTGCATAATTCTTACTATTTTGGAAAGATCACCCTAAATATCAGATGGTACCACGTCACTGGGATAAAACTTTTACAGTTATGGGTTTTGCTATTGCAAATTATTTTAAGGTGTTAAGTCAGATATGTTTAATTGAACAGGACCAGAATTATTAATAGCTGAATGCACTGACTTATTGCATGAAAATTCAGTACATAAAAAGAGGTGTTCTGTTTGCATGGAACTTCTTAGTAGCTCTACATCCGGCTCTAGTAGATTCTCATGACTTTGTAAGTCAGTATGTATCTGTAGAGCGGTAAACAGGTTCACCTAGTTTTAAAATGAGCTAATGATTTTATCATTAGCCACTTCAGGTAAACTTAAAGGAGCAGTAGCATTTGTGGACTACGAGACAGCAAAATGGGCCTCCCAAGTTGCTGTATATTTGCTCTCACCATTATAGAGTGGTATTCTATGCCATGTCTTCCAAATAATTTTAGAAACACTCAAACATTCTCTTTGATATCTAATGAGATTTAGACCTGTGAGTTACTGCTCTTCGGGCACAATTTGCATTCAAACCAGTTTTGGCATTAACTTGCAGGAGCAGTGGGTGCTAGTTGTTTTCACTCCTTGTTTGTATTTTACCAGATGCGGAGCACTCATTGAAATCTACCTATGAATAATTGTACACATTTTTATCAGCAAGTTAAACAGTGACGTTTCCCTGTTATTTGCATGGCTGCTGGGCAAATTCATCATACCGATTGTTGGTGAATCAACCGCCATGTGAATAATGAAGTTTCTTTGTTATGTGTAAGGTTGCTGGGAAAAAGTACTTTCTGCTATTAAATCAGCTGACAAGTAAATAATGAAGTTGATTTGCTCCTTTGCAAGACTGTGATGCATACAGCGCATAATGTCTGTTATTTCTTGGCCATGTAAATAATGAAGTTTATTTACTATTTCTATTTGCATGGCTAGTGATCATGTGGTGCATAATGTATTCTATTTTGTCAGCAGTTGGGCAAAGAGTGAATTTTCTTGGCAATTTGCATGGGTGCTGGAAAGCTCATGCCGAATGTTTAATATTTAGCCACTGGCAAGGGCCTGAGATGTATATATATATATATATATATATTTTTTTTTTTTTTTTGAATATATGATTGATTATGATTGATTATCAAACGATATGGATTGAAATATAATGAAATATAATGTTTAAAAAGAGCTGCACAGTGAAATTACACAGCTGGGTAATATAACCATGATAAGATGGCCGCCATAGAAAATGTGCAAATGAAATAAATTGTGCTGTTTTTTATGTTTACTGTTTTTTAGAATCACGTGACAGGATGTCACCACAAAGTTTATTTAATTTGTCACTTGAAAAAATGCCAGTTTACACTGACGAAGGCGGTAACGCCGAAACGCAATTGTAATCTGCAATGCGAAGTCTGCAATAAATAACTTGGCTAGAACCACGCTGGAGCGGCTTTGAGTGCTCTTTTATATCCATTTCCAAGGAAAGAGGAACTGGGCGTTCGTAATATATATATATAAGGAAGCGTCTGTCATCTTTCGCCTGCTGTAAGCCGGAATAAATCTCTTTTGCTGTACCTGGAGTGCTTAAGTTTTCCTTTGATTTGGGAGGACCACGGAGCTTTTATATATATATATATATATATAAAGTTCCACAAGGTGCCAAAAAAGCAGAGTGCACTCCCTGCTTGCCTTCTCCAGTAAGGGGGGGGGGGGGTTTACAGATGCAATCAGCGCCAGCAGAGCCTGACGCGTTTTGAGTTGTCCACTCTTCCTCATAGGCTGTCTGCAAATTGAGTAACTGCAAGCAAAAAACAAACCAGTATCTTTGTCCCTTATTTATTGCCATTATGCACCATAGAAATCACCTGATTCTTTTCTTCACAAGTGAACAATATCAGCATAGTGTGTGCTGGGACTATTTATTTATTTATATATATTTATATATATTGTAGACACTTAACAACTATTTAAAATCTGTTTGGAAATCAGCATGGAAAAACGAGGTAATAAGTGTTTACGTCTATGGACTGCGTGGTATGGATTAGTAAATGAGCTGTCTTCACGAATAATGTGATCACATTTGTATGTAGCAGGTTGCATTTTTTCACCATTCATAGATATAAAATGCTGGTGGCACGATTTTTAAGAACACTCGGTAAATATTAGTAAATGTGGTTGGACCGCGAAGATGAACACAGTGAGCTTTTGAACATTATGTGGAAAGTTTGCTACTATTCAACGGAACCAATTAAAACACAATTGTTGGTGTCCGGCTCTGTCGTGTCTCTGGTATGTATTTTAGAGCCACAATCATGGAGAAAAGCATCATTCAGCTGCTGAATCAATGTATCCATTTATCACTCAATGCAATGTATCAATATGAACAATAGGTTTCAGATCCGGTCCAGGTACTGGAATATCTAGGCTCAGCAGAATAGAAGATGCCTATAAGATGGTTAGCAAAGGTGAAACATCCTTACAAGGCAAAACTGTCTCTCAGAAATTCAAATGTAGTTGTAAGTGCCAGATTATGTGTAATAGTAACGATTCCTGCTATCACCCTGTAACAGCGCATTTTGTTATTGGACCTTGGTGACGCGCGATTCCCACTAGGACGTCCCCTACTTCCAGCTACCATGGGGAAGCAGGACAATCGCCAACCGAAACTTACCTTTGAGACAACTAAAAAGGGTCCCAATCCTACATCATCGACAGCGGATCTGCAAGGCGCGGAGCAGGTGAGTGGTGGAGCGGCTAATGCAGATCTATATATGCGACAAATTTTGCAGGAAATGAGGCAGGGGTTCGCCACGGTGGTGGATAAGGTGGATCGGATGTCCTCCAGGATGGACGCATTGGTACACAAGGTTGATCAGCATGAAGAACGGCTGAAAAAAGCAGAAAGACGTATATCGGACTCCGATGATGCCACGGCCAGCCATGCCACGCGCTTGGCCAGGATGGACAACTTACTCCAAGCAATCGCAGCCAAAAATGAGGACTTAGAGGCCCGCAGCAGGCGGAACAACATACGCGTGACCAACATTCCGGAATCGACCAACACAGGGCGTATGGAGGACTACATCGATGATAGGCGCGGAGGCGTTCTATACGCAATTTATTGTGGAGCGTGCTCATCAGTCTTTGGGCCCACAGCCGAAGCCTGGTCAGCCACCGAGGCCCATCAACGCACGTTTGTTAAATTATCGTGACCGTGATGTGGCCTTACCTGCTGCCCGGGTGCAACAAAAATTGGTGTATGAAGGTGAGACTTTCTCAATATATCCGGACTTTACTCCGCTGGTACAAGAAGAGCGTCGCAAGTTTTTGGAGGTGAAACGGAAATTGCGTGCAGCGCAGATTGACTATCGCTACTTTATCCGGCGAGGTTGCGCGTGACGCACCAGGGCAAGCAAAGATTTTTCACTAATCCACAACGCGTGGAAGATTACCTTCGACAATGGAAGCGTGCGCAACGAGGAGCAGATGGGCGAGATGCGGACAGACGGGACGATCTTCGGGAAGAGGATGAGAATGATTGAACTCTCAGGGATATGATTGAGACTCCATTTATGTTTTCTGATGACTGCTAGTGGGCCGCTGATACAAGTTGAGGTTTCCGAAGTGGCTGTACAACATCACATCCTGCATGAGACGAGGACGAGAGTGGTTTCCAGTGGTAACGTATCCCAGGCCCCACCGCCCCTCCTTGGACTGAGCCCAGTGGTGGTACAGGTTTCGGGGCTTGAGGAGGGACGGTGGCTGTGTGACTGGCTGAAGCGTTTTCCCCGTGGGTGAACCCCCTATGTTGAACTCTATCATCTGGATAGTAAGGGTGTTTTTGTTGGGTGGGATGGGTGGGGATGGGTGGATTCATCTGGCATGTTTGGGCTGCTTCAGTGAAATGAAATGAAATGAAAAATTACACTTGTATAGCGCAAACTACCCGGAGGCCTCGTAGCGATTTTTGACTGATTGCTTATGGCAGCTCAAGGTAGATTAGCAAGTTTTTGCGAACAAGTGAGTTTTTAAAACCTTTCTGAAGGACATACGGTTGTTATTCTCTCGGAGAGGGAGCGGAAGGGAGTTCCAAAGCTTGGCAGCAACATGTGAAAAAGAGCGACCACCCCAACGAGCTTTGTGAATTTTGGTGGAAATTACTAGCTGTAGAGAGCTAGAGCGTAGGGCTCTGGAAGGGGCATAGGGCATAACCTAAGGATGAAGGATTGCCGGACCAGTGCGGTGAAAAGATTTATGCAAAACGCACATGGCCTTGAACTGTACTCTGGCCACTACTGGGAGCCAGTGAAGGTCCTTTAGAGCTTTCTTAGCTGACTGCCAGCGGGGGATGTTATAAAGTAGACGAGCGGCACAGTTCTGCGTGACCTGGAGCCTATGGGTGACTGCTACCGGGGCTCCTAAGTATACAACATTGCCATAGTCCAGGCGGGAGAGTATCAGGGCCTGGACTACGATCCTCCTCGCCTGGAATGGAAGCAGGGGGAGAATTTTGCGCAACATTTTCATCAGCCCAAAACATGTAGAGGCAGTCTTGGTGGCTTGAACCGAGAAATCAAGCGCTTTGTCCAGCCAGATTCCAAGGCTCTTTATCTGAGGTTTGGGAGTGGGAGGCAGGCCAAGACATGGAGGCCAGATGGGAGCTAGGGCAGATGGAGAATGATTGCCCAGCAGCATAATGTCTGTCTTTTCACCGTTAAGTTTCAGACAAGAGGACTGCATCCATCTGGCCACAGCCTCTAGACAGGGACCTAAGGTGGTAGACGACCCTTCGGAGTGGTCCAAAGAGACCACCAGTTGGGTATCGTCGGCGTAGGTGACAATACGCACACCAAAGGGATGTACTATCCTGTCTAGAGGTTCCATATATGCATTGAAAAGGGTGGGGCTCAGGGAGGAGCCCTGAGGAACCCCACACCTAAGAGGATGTTTGGGGGAAACTGCCTCGCCTTCAAATACCTGGAAGAAACGTTCATCCAGGAAGGAGGCCAGCCAATCCAGGGCCGCGCCCGACACGCCCAAGCCACTCAATCATTGTAATAATGTGGCATGGTTGACCTTGTCGAACGCGGCACTGAGGTCAAGTAGTATGATGGCGGCTTTTCCTCCCCGGTCCAACACGGCTCTGGCCTCCTCCGTAACCGCTAAAAGAGCGGTTTCAGTTCCGTGTGGAGGGCGGAACCCTGTCTGAGAGGCACGGAGCAGACTATTGGATTCCAAATAGTCCACTAAGATGTTATTCACGTGCCTCTCAAGCAGCTTACTCATCCACGGAAGTAAAGAAATAGGGCGATAGTTAGCCAAATTGTTCTGGTCCAATGTAGGCTTTTTTAATAGGGCTCTGACCATCACACACTTCCAGGGAGGAGGGACCGATTTGGAAGTGATGGACGCATTAAGAACCTCCAGGATAACTGGCCGAATTACATCAATGACCTTGCTGAGAATCTGTGGGGGTGCTTGGTCATTAGGGGATCCCGAGGTAATCTTAGGGATCAACCTGTCTAATGTGGTGGAATCAAGAAGAGGGATTTTGTCAAGCATACAAGAAACGGATGAATCGGTGGATATAGGGGTAGGGAGATCTGTGTCATCATTGACAGTGCTAAATGAGGAATATATGGCCTGAATTTTCTGAGAAAAAAATATGGCAAGATCATTACAGCGGGTTTGTGCACCGTCATATGACGGGCGCTCATGGGAAGGAGAAACTAAGGATTTAACTATTTTAAAAATTGTCTTAGGTGCATTAGCGGCCAAATTAATTTTCGAATTATAAAAATGGACTTGTGCAGCTTTTATGTCATTTTTATAAAGCTTTATTGCGACTCTGTACTCAGCCTTCCTAACTTGAGAGCGGTCTTGCCTCCACGCTCTCTCAAGTTTACGACAGGCTAACTTCGTTGTTCTAAGGGCGGGTGTATACCACGGAGCGACTTTAGACCTTGTTATTGAACTCAGGGGGTTCCTCGGAAGAACTTGGTCAAGGGAGCTGGAGATCCAATTATCAAAATTGGTGGCGGCAGTGTTGGAATTAGACGCCCTCGTGGGTAAGTGTTCAGTAAGAGCCAGTTCCCATTCAGAGAGCGGGAGCTGGGCCCATTTCCTTCCTATATGCTTATTGGGATTATGAGGGATAGAAAGGGGGTTTATGGACCATGTAAAGGGTATTAAAAAGTGGTCCGTCCAGGGTAGTTGAATAGGAGGCTCAATCGTTAAACTATCTAAGTTACTATAGATGTGATCAAGGAGGTGTCCCCTTATATGTGTCGCACAGAAGCCCTTTTGGCAGAGGTCAATAGCCTGAAGGTTAGATCGAAAATTATTGGCTGATGTATCAAGGGGATCGTCCAGATGTAAGTTAAAATCACCAAGTAAAGTAAGATTTGACGAGGTGAGCGCCGCATTCGCTGCGATATCAGTAAAATCAGTAACAAAACTATTAAGAGCGCCAGGTGGCCGATAAGCCAGTGGGAGGGGGGAGGGACGTGGGGGTGGTCCCGGTAGGCTGTTGTTGATTTTTTCTTGCTGATCTATGTGGTGGTCTGGGAGAGGGGTGCAGGGATGTATCGGCCATGGTTGGATGTAAATGGTTAAATATATCAGCAGCAAACATTTGGCAGATGCACTGGTTGAGGACTAGTTGTGGACAAAACGGGATGGGAGGGGGGTGTAGGGGGTTGGTATATGTTATGGTTTTGATGTTTGACACACAATTTGCACTGTGGTACAGCAGTGGAGGCCGAGGGGTGATGAAAACATCCCATGAATTGCGATTGCTTGAAGGATGCGTCAGATTTTACAATGATGGGTGATATGGCCTCTAATACATGTAAGGTGCTTTCCTGGAATATTAGAGGGCTCAAAGACCCTCGTGAATGCAGACAAGTTTTGACCTATATTGATAGGCACAATGTTAACATAGTCCTCTTCCAGGAGACACATGTGGCCCCACAACCTAAACCCTCCTTTGCTAGTAAATGGGCGGGGATCAGAGTATTTGCTAATTACTCTTCCTATGCTAGAGGCACTGCCATATTGATACGGCGCTTGGTTCCCTATACCCTATTGAGACAGCTCACAGACAAGGCTGGACGCTATGTCTTAGTATGGGGGAGACTAGGAGGGGCTACAGTTACCATAGTCAATAGTTATGCTCCCAACACTGACGACCCAGAGTACTGTTGTGGGGTAAGATACTGGACATTGGAATACAGCGCAAAGTTTGGGGGGGTGATTTTATTGTGGCACTGCTGCCCTCGATGGACAGAGCGGATGGACATGCACACTATCACCCAAAGATGCGAGAGGCCTTGCGAGGCATTATAGAGGAGGGCTTCCTGGTGGACAGTTGGAGAAACATGCACCCCACGCTCCAGGAAGGTACGCATTTTACATCCTACACGGGTACATGTGCGAGACTTGATTACTGCTTTCTGACTGGGGACTTAGCGCTGGGTATTACTGAGGCCAGACATCTTGCTAGGACTCAGTCGGATCACTGTCCTGTTTTGGTCATGTTGACTATGACCGGTTATATTTGCCCTAGACGGGCCTGGCAACTTCAGCCGACCGCCTTACTGGATGCGGTTTTCCGTGCGAAACTGGAGGAGGACATAAGATATTTCTTTCCACGTAATAAAGATATGGTGAATAGTGTTGAAGTGATCTGGGAGGCCTTCAAGGTCACTGTCCGTGGGTGGTGTATGTCCAAAAGCTTTGGGGTGCTTCGAGACATTCGTCGCACTCTGCGTAGGTTAGAAGGGGAGCTACAGGTGCTTCGGAGATTAATGGCAGGGGGAGATAGTGGGACTGCACATCTACAGTTTCGCACCAAACTCTCCGAGTACGAAGAAGAGGCCCAACGTGAAACCAACTTTAGGAATAAATATTGGGTAGCTCGTCGCTATTGTGAAGGTGAGAGGCCGGGAAAGGTACTGGCTGGAGTGGTTCGGCATGACAGAGGCACGAATACCGTCTTGGAGATTATTGATCAAGGGGGGGAGACCTGCAGGGACAATGAACAAATACTGAGGGTTTTGCATGTGCACTATACACACTTATATACCACGCAAGCCACAAGAGAGGTAGATTTGGAAGGTTTTCTTGGTGAGCTGGCATTGTGTTGGCTGAGTGACGTGCACAGAGCTTTTTTGAGTGCTCCCCTTGAGCTTGATGAAATCAGGGAGGCCATAATGTCCCTGGGAAATGGGAAAGTGCCAGGATTAGACGGCATCCCTGCCGAATTCTATAAATGTTATATTGACATTATGGCGCCAGTGCTGAAAGAGGTGTTTGAGGACTCACTGGAGGTTGGGGTTTTGCCCCGATCTATGCGTGAAGTGGTGATCACGTCTCTGTTGAAGCCCGGCAAGGACTCAACATGGTGTGATTCTTACAGACCGTTGTCACTGATCAACTGTGACGCAAAGATCTTGGCTAAAGTATTGGCCACACAGCTGTCCCTCCTAATGACCAAAATAATACTTCCCGATCAGTCAGGCTTCGTCCCTACAAGGGCCACATCTCATAACTTACGGACTTTGTTCTCCCTCATACAAACAGTTGCTCCGGATTTCCCCCTATCCGCGATATTTTTAGATGCCTCTAAGGCGTTTGATTCTGTGGAGTGGCTGTATCTTTTTACTGTACTACATAAAATGGGTTTCCGTCTGTATTTGTGGCGTGGGTGCGACTACTGTATACGGAACCTATGGCAAAGGTGCTTGCAAACGGCCACCTATCTGACCCGCTTAGGATCACTAGGGGCACTCGTCAGGGGTGATCTCCCTTATTGTTCGCTATTGCGATCGAGCCATTGGCATGTCGTCTACGACAGTTACATCAAGGCAGCGCTTTCCGGTGCTTCCGGCGTCAGATGTCTATCTCACTCTATGCTGACGATGTCACCCTCTTTGTCGCTGACCCAGCTAATCGATTCAACCCATTATTACGAGAGTTCATTACCTTTGGTAGATTGTCAGGGGTTGCTATAAATTGGGAAAAATCACAGTCCTTCCCCCTAACCAGTGCGGTGAAGGAGTTCCCGCTCGACTTTCCCCTGGAATGGTGCCACAGTGATCTGGGCTACCTGGGGATTCAGATTTCAAAAGACAAGGACGAAACTTTGCGATTAAATTATGGGACAGCCATAACGAAATTAACGGACACGGTTACAAGATGGATTGCTCTTCCATTGTCGATGGCTGGTAGGGTTTCCCTTATTAAAATGGTTATTTTGCCCCGTTTTTTATATTATTTTCTTAACACCCCCTATTACCCCGGGGCCTTCTTTTTCAAAACACTGCGATCGGAACTTATCCGTTTAGTATGGGGTGGACGAAAGCCACGGCGCAAATGGGCTGTATTAACCCAACCGTATGCTAAGGGTGGATTTGATGTCCCGGATTTTGAGGCATACTACCTTAGCGCTCAGGCACATTATTTGTATCATTGGGTGACACCCACTCGATAAATGCCCCAACTTGCTGTTGAAGATTGGATCGCACACCCTGTGCCGCTGAATGGTGTTGTCTATGGCTCCCCAACTGTGTTGGATACTCCTCCAAATACGGTATCTTGCACAATGGATGCATGGCAGAGGTTATTACGTAGACTTCAGGTGCCAATGCTGTATGCCCCTCGTATGCCTCTTACTTATCACCCTGAGATAGGTTTGCTGCAGGAGGCTGGGTTCCAACGGATGTGCCGAGTGCTTAAAATGACATATTGGGGGGATTTGTTTATCGAAAGTGAATTCCGCTCTCGGGACAGTTTCTTTGGCGAACACACTCATAGCCCGTTGGAAGTGTTTTATTACTTACGGCTACGGGAGGGTATGAGGGCCCTACTTCCAGATTACCCAAGGGAACCTGACTGTGTGGCCCCACTTAATACGGTATTGTGTAGCAGTGATGGCGCGAATATGGTTTCACGCATATATGATAGTCTTCGCACCTACACGCCGGAGGTCATGGGCACAGCCAGGGGACACTGAAATGAGGATTTGGGTGGTGAAATAACTGATGAGCAATGGGAGTATTGCTGCTGCATTACGGGTAGCATGACAGCGAGCTGCCGCTTCAAAATCATTCACTATCAATTTTTACATAGAATTTATTATACCCCCAATGCGAAAATATAGATTTAAATTAGCTGACACTGATTGCTGCGAGCGCTGTAGGCGGCCCGCTGCTGGCTTCTTGCACTTAGCATGGGAATGCCCGCAGCTGGAACAGTACTGGGAGCAAGTACATGGCGCACTTGAACAGATGCTGGAAATTAGCATTCCCGCAGACCCACTAATACTGCTCTTGGGTTACACTGCACAGATACCAAAAGCTAGCATAAAATTGATGGATGTGGCATTATTATTAGCTAAAAGGCGACTTCCATGTAGGTGGGGGAGGGGCTGCGCCCCTAAATTTAAGGAATGGGTCAGGGATATGGCTTATTGTCAGGATCAAAACACGGTCTATGCGAAGACTCAACCCCTGCCATCCAGGCCCAAGAATATCTGGGAACCATCGCGAGTCTATTTACTGCTGCAGGAGTTGGCATCAGAAGAACCCCACTCTACGCAGGAACAGAGGGTGGAAGAATTTGTTGAGGGTAGTGATGACACGTAGGGGTCGATTGTTGACGTGTATGATGACGAACCATATGCATGAGTGTTAAATTATGATATTAGTACTGTGATTTTGTACTTTACAGTAGGTAGCCTCAAAGTTGCCCATGATCGCAGAAAGGATTGAACTGTCTGCTATTTATATTGACCTCTGTACTTCTTGATTGTACCCTTCATATGACTTATTGAGAATTATGTTTATATCGACTAAGCACCGCTCTTTACGGATTTCCTTGCTGTACACAGTACTGTACCTGCTAGAATGTGTAATTGTGTGATGTTTCTAGAAAAAATGCCAAAAATAAAGTTTACAATAAAAGAAAAACAACGCATTTTGTTATCCCACAAAGATCCGTCCTAAACCTTATCCTTTTCAGTTTTCAGCACTACTTTTCTTGGCATCTACTACCATCAATATGCAGACGAGAAGTGGATCTATGTCACAATCTCTGGTGATACTATGGCCAACCGTTAAGACCTGCCTTCCCAAAATACAAAACTTGACAGCCATATGCAGTATGCCCACGAAAACCGAACCAGAATGAATATGAATTCACCATAATTAATCTTGATCCTGCAGCGGAAAAATAAAGATATGGTAGAGCTGTAAGAAGCTCTTAAAGTCCATCCCCTATGAGTTAGAGCTACTGACGTCGGAACTTCATGCCCAAAACGCATTTAAAACAAATCATGCAGCCGTTTGTCACAGGATACCTGTTCCCCTAAAGCCAGTCCTCATTGCAACTATCACAATGAGCATGAGTAAGTGACATCATATTACTCCAAATAATCATGAAGGAGAATGGACACTTGTAACTACCTAACCATCAGGTTAGATTGAATCACCCTCATAAACGCTGTATAAATGTGCGTTTATATCTTTTTTCCCCCCCACATTAGCGTTACGGCATTGTCATCGGGTGCCCAAATACGTGCTATATGCCTGCCTCATCCGGAGGCAACCTCTGGTTATTGGTAGTAGTGTCCAAAGATAGGGGGTACCCCTAACACAAGGAAAAAATAACGAAAAAAAGGTAGTGAGTCTAAAAAACACAACTTCACCATCAGTGAACTTTAATATAAAGGTGAGGCTTAGTTATTAAAAATTAGTAGGTATAAGCTTGAGATCGAGTTATTGGATCCCTTTATACCCTGTTGTAAGTAAGGTCAACATGTTTCTGCTCCATTCCGCCCAGCCGGGTCTACGGAGCATTCGTCAGGACAAACAGGACATTAAACGAATAAGTTACTTACACAATTTGTGAAGTAATTCAAAAAGTGATGTTTCTAACACTTTGTTTCTTAGCTTGTTCAGAATTCCTAGAGTGAAAGGAAAGAAAACACAGCATACATGTAGTGGGTAGATTAGCACTGTAACTACTCGCTAGATAGAGGTCATTTTTTTAAAAGTGACAATATTGTGTACTTCATTCAAAAAAGTGGTAAAAAGGAGGAAAAAACGTGGTCTTTTGCTACTCTCTTGTGCGAAATTAATGGTGCACACATTCAATAAAGCATGGTCTCATTGTACGATAATTTGTGATATAGGTCTCTGAATGTAATACCTTGAAATACTGTAAGTCTAATATTAACAAAAACATTCGTGGTTGTATGGTGTTTTTATATAGTAGTCAAGAAAGGTTTAAATGCGTTTGCTCTGCTGTATGACAGAAAGAAAACCAATGGGGGAATGGTCGTACTATACGCTACTAGTAATACCCATCGGTTTCACAATTCAACTAAAGCTCCGTGTGAACGCATTGTTGGTATTCGCTACGCTAAATGTGCAGTACGCTCAATGGTAAGTATCATTAATGACTGTCGGTAATAGTAAACTAGTAGTAGCTAGTTAGACACATCAAGTCTTACCTTATTTTCAGAAACCTGTCGCTTCAACAGGGAGAGTTGGGACTCTCTGGACCCGAGCTGGGTTTAAGCGAAAGGAAATGGTTATCTAAGTCGAGACCTTACCGCTCAAGACAGCCGCTTGATGTTAAAGACGGGACGCCATTCTCACCAGCACGTGGGAAGGTCTCCTCATCTTGGGCCCGATTCACAGAACTAACTTAAGACAAAATCCTAAACTTACTACTTTTAGTATTCACAGAAGTTAGGATTTTGTCTTAAGTTTGTCTTATGACAAACTTAAGACAGACTTAAGTTAGGATTTTGTCTTAAGTCTGTCCTAAGTCTGTCTTAAGACAAACTTAAGACAAAATCCTAACTTCTGTGAATACCAAAAGTAGTAAGTTTAGGATTTTGTCTTAAGTTACTTCTGTGAATCGGCCCCCTTGTGCTGACTCTGCCCCTGGACGCCGGGGTCTCGTTTCCTGTAGCTATTTCAAATCGTACAAGATAGAAAACCGACTACATGTAGTTCTAACTCCAAGACTACAAAACTACAGAATGGCGGGATATAACAATTGTGTTGTACTTATTGTAATTTGGACACTGGCCTCAAGGTTAAGAAAAAAGTTAAGTAAAAGGCTAAATGGGATCGATTATGAAATCGAAATAAAATGAATAGTGGTGACTAACCAAATTGTAATTTTGTTTAGCGTTCTAGCAGAGTGGACTTCATATTTTTACTAGTTTCCTAAATATTAAGATGTCACAATCCTCATATAGAGAGGGGGTAAAAGACGGATTAGTCGTCTTAAAGCGATATGAGGCTCTACATATCTAGACTGTGTCTCTTGTGTGCGTATAAACCAAATCAGATAGGAAAATCTTCGGGGTGATAATGCTCAATTACACTGCCCAGTCCTGATCATTTGGGATACATTGCACTATGATAAGTTGTTATTTAAAAAGGGAGTCTTTAAGTGTTGTTCTTAGTAATTATTTGGTTTACGAATGTGATTGAAACGATACCTTTAAGACTACTCGTTCCTTATGTAAACTGGTGCCATGGTATATTGTCATTTAATCCTGTCATATGGGTCTGCAGGCGGTTCACCCATCTCTGCTCTTTCTCAAACAATATTTTCTCTGCATTCATGGTCTTGTCGGTGAGTGTTTCAAGTACTGTCCACCTCAAGTCTTCGCAGTCATGTCCTACTTCAATGAAATGGGAGCATAGTTTCGTGGTATTCTTCTTGCGTCTGATGTTGCTCTTATGTTCTCCAATTCTTGTTTAAATTTTTCTACAGGTCATCCCTATGTACTTTTTGTCACATGGACACCATATCATGTACACTACATGTGTAGAGTTGCAATTTGTATGGTGCCCTTGTGTCCAGTTTAGGGACTCTGTAAGTTGTAATGTTTTTGACATGGTTGTAAGTTTGCATACCACACAAGTTCCACATGGATAACGACCAGTGATAGGCATCATGTTCACATTCCTTTCTTGCGTCAGTTTTTTCTTCACTGTCACTGGTCTTGTGTGCACTAGTAAATCCTTGAGGTTTTTTGTCCGTCTATTAGCAAATCTGGGTTTAGGCAAGTTATATTTGCCATTCGCAAGGATCCGCCAGTTTTTATTGACCAGTTTTTGTATGTCATATGTCGCTGGACAATAGGTAGTGACACATGTGACTAGGTCTGGAGTAGGCTCTTTGATGTTTGATTGGAGCAGGCACTCTCTCGGTTGATTTTTTGCTCTTTTTTGGCACTTGGATATAGTCAATGGAGTATAATCTCTGGCTTTTAGTTTCTGACTCAGTTCATGTGCTTGCTGCCTATAGTCGGTTTCTCTACTGCGATTTCTCTTTAGCCTTAAGAATTGGCTAAAAGGCAAATTGCCCCGTATGGGCTTAGGATGGTAACTCTTATAGGACAGGAGACTATTTTTTGCCGTTGGTTTTGTATATGTCTTTGTCTCCATTTTTAGAAAAGCGGCAATTCCCTCAGGAGTGACATCCCTTCGATGCATCGAAGGGACGTCACTCCTGAGGGAATTGCTGCTTTTCTAATTATAACCGCCCAGAGCACAGTGGGCTGTACTTCGATAGCACCACCTACGTTGAACACTCACAATGACAATAAATAACTAGGGTGTGATTACGACTCAACAAATCAGTTTGTCTCCATGTTGCCATCTTCAATAAAAATGGTTAGGTCAAGAAAATCCAATTGAGTGTTGTTTGATGTAAAGGTGAATTTTAACCACTTGTCTCTGCCATTGAGCCAATCAATAAATACATTCAGGTCCTTTTCCATGTGCCAGATCAATAGGATGTCGTCTATGTACCTTTTCCAGTATAAAATACTGGAAATGAAAGGGTAGGTATCATTAAGTACAAAGCGACTCTCAAAGTGGCTGACATAGAGGCCCGCTACTGAAGGGGCAAAAGCACTGCCCATGGAAGTTCCATGGCATTGCAAAAACAGCTCTCCATTTTACTAAAAAAAATTCTCCGTTAACGCTAGACGGCAGCATTCTAAAACAAAGTGTCTAGGGGTGATGTGGGTCCAGTTTTCCATGAATAGCAGATCTTCTAAAACCTGTAGAGTTTCCTGTTGTGGGAGGCTGGTGTTCAGTGATTCTACATCTAAGTCTACCAGTAGCATGGTTTTAGGGTCAAAACTTTTGCCAGATATTTGTGTTAGTAGGTCACGAGTATCTTTTAGATAGGTGGGAGTCTTTTGAACCATGAGTTTTAAGTATTCATCTGCAAATTTGGACAGTGGTTCTAAAATTGGGACAATTCCCGAGACTATCGGATGTCCTGATGGTGGGAATTTGTTCTTATGAGTCTTCGGGAGTGAATAAAAGAACGGTGTTTTGGGTTCTTTAATTGTTAGGTAGTCTGCTTCTTTCTTAGAAATCCAAGTGTTCATTTCTGCTTCGTAGGGAAGGAAGGATACAACCAACAGTGCCTTGCCCTCTTGTCTGACAACCAATTTTACAGAAAGATCCTGATCGATCCCACGCCAAGAATAAAGAATACCATTGCAATCATGATATACGAAACAGAAATGAACACTTGGATTTCTAAGAAAGAAGCAGACTACCTAACAATTAAAGAACCCAAAACACCGTTCTTTTATTCACTCCCGAAGACTCATAAGAACAAATTCCCACCATCAGGACATCCGATAGTCTCGGGAATTGGCCCAATTTTAGAACCACTGTCCAAATTTGCAGATGAATACATAAAACCCATGGTTCAAAAGACTCCCACCTATCTAAAAGATACTCGTGACCTACTAACACAAATATCTGGCAAAAGTTTTGACCCTAAAACCATGCTACTGGTAGGCTTAGATGTATAATCACTCTACACCAGCCTCCCACAACAGGAAACTATACAGGTTTTAGAAGATCTGCTACTCATGGAAAACTGGACCCACAACACCCCTAGACACTTTGTGTTAGAATGCTGCCGTCTAGCGTTAACGGAGAATTTTTTGGAGTACAATGGAGAGCTGTTTTTGCAATGCCATGGAACTTCCATGGGCAGTGCTTTTGCCCCTTCAGTAGCGGGCCTCTATGTCAGCCACTTTGAGAGTCCCTTTGTACTTAATGATACCAACCCTTTCATTTCCAGTATTTTATACTGGAAAAGGTACATAGACGACATCCTATTGATCTGGCACATGGAAAAGGACCTGAATTTATTTATTGATTGGCTCAATGGCAGAGAAAAGTGGTTAAAATTCACCTTTATATCAAACAACACACAATTGGATTTTCTTTACCTAACACTTTTTATTGAAGATGGCAAAATGCAGACCAAGACATATACAAAACCAACAGCAAAAAATAGTCTCCTGTCCTATAAGAGTTACCATGCTAAGCCCCTACGGGACAATTTGCCTTTTAGCCAATTCTTAAGGCTAAAGAGAAATTGCAGTAGAGAAACCTACTATAGGCAGCAAGCACATGAACTGAGTCAGAAACTAAAAGCCAGAGATTATACTCCCTTGACTATATCTGAGTGCCAAAAAAGAGCAAAAAATCAACCGAGAGAGTGCCTGCTCCAATCAAACATCAAATAGCCTACTATAGACCTAGTCACATGTGTCACTACCTATTATCCAGCGACATATGACATACAAAAACTGGTCAATAAAAACTGGCGGATCCTTGCAACTGGCAAATATAACTGGCCTAAACCCAGATTTGCTAATAGACGGACAAAAAACCTCAAGGATTTACTAGTGCACACAAGACCAGTGACAGTGAGGAAAAAACTGACGCAAGAAAGGAATGTGAACATGATGCCTATCACTGGTCATTATCCATGTGGAACTTGTGTGGTACGCAAACTTACAACCATGTCAAAAACATTACACCTTACAGAGTCCATAAACTGGACACAACGGCACCATACAAATTGCAACTCTACACATGTAGTGTACATGATATGGTGTCCATGTGACAAAAAGTACATAGGGATGACCTGTAGAAAAATTAAAACAAGAATTGGGGAACATAAGAGCAACATCAGACTCAAGAAGAATACCATGAAACTATGCTCCCATTTCATTGAAGTAGGACATGACTGCGAAGACTTGAGGTGGACAGTATTTGAAATACTCACCGACAAGACCATGAATGCAGAGAAAATATTGTTTGAGAAAGAGCAGAGATGGGTGAACCGCCTGCAGACCCATATGACAGGATTAAATGACAATATACCATGGCACCAGTTTACATAAGGAACGAGTACAACACTTAAAGACTCCCTTTTTAAATAACAACTTATCATAGTGCACTGTATCCCAAATGATCAGGACTGGGCAGTGTAATTGAGCATTATTACCCCGAAGATTTTCCTATCTGATTTGGTTTATACGCACACCAGAGACACAGTCCAGATATGTAGAGCCTCATATCGCTTTAAGATGATTAATCCGTCTTTTACCCCCTCTCTATATCAGGATTGTGACATCTTAGTATTTAAGAAACTAGTAAAAATATGAAGTCCACTCTGCTAGAACGCTAAACAAAATTACAATTTGGTTAGTCACCACTATTCATTTTATTTTGATTTCATAATCGATCCCATGTAGCTTTTTACTTAACTTTTTTCTTAACCTTGAGGCCAGTGTCCAAATTACAAGAAGTACAACACAATTGTTATATCCCGCCATTCTGTAGTTTTGTAGTCTTGGAGTTAGAACTACATGTAGTCCGTTTTCTATCTTGTACGATTTGAAATAGCTACAGGAAACGAGACCCCGGCGTCCAGGGGCAGAGTCAGCACAAGACGCGGAGACCTTCCCACGTGCTGGTGAGAATGGCGTACCGTCTTTAACATCAAGCGGCTGTCTTGAGCGGTAAGGTCTCGACTTAGATAACCATTTCCTTTCGCTTAAACCCAGCTCGGGTCCAGAGAGTCCCAACGCTCCCTCTTGAAGAGACAGGTTTCTGAAAATAAGGTAAGACTTGATGTGTCTAACTAGCTACTACTAGTTTACTATTACCGACAGTCATTAATGATACTTACCATTGAGCGTACTGCACATTTAGCGTAGCGAATACCAACAATGCGTTCACACGGAGCTTTAGTTGAATTGTGAAACCGATGGACATTACTAGTAGCGTATAGTACGACCATTTCCCCATTGGTTTTCTTTCTGTCATACAGCAGAGCAAACACATTTAAACCTTTCTTGACTACTATATAACAACACCATACAACCACGAATGTTTTCCTTAAGATTAGACTTACAGTATTTCAAGGTATTACGTTCAGAGACCTATATCACAAATTATCGTACAATGAGACCATGCTTTATTGAATGTGTGCACCATTAATTGCGCACAAGAGAGTAGCAAAAGACCAAGTTTTTTCCTCCTTTTTACCACTTTTTTGAATGAAGTGCACAATATTGTCACTTTTTAAAAAAATGACCTCTATCTAGCGAGTAGTTACAGTGCTAATCTACCCCCTACATGTATGCTGTGTTTTCTTTCCTTTCACTCTAGGAATTCTGAACAAGCTAAGAAACAAAGTGTTAGAAACAACACTTTTTGAATTACTTCACGAATTGTGTAAGTAACTTATTCGTTTATTGTCCTGTTTGTCCTGACGAATGCTCCGTAGACCCGGCTGGGCGGAATGGAGCAGAAACATGTTGACCTTACTTACAACAGGGTATAAAGAGATCCAATAACTCGATCTCAAGCTTATACCTACCAATTTTTAATAACTAAACCTCGCTTTTATATTAAAGTTCACTGATGGTGAAGTTGTTATTTTTTCCTTGTGTTGGGGGTACCCCCTATCTCTGGACACTACTACCAATAACCAGAGGTTACCTCCGGATGAGGCAGGCATATAGCACGTATTTGGACACCCGATGACAATGCCGTAACGCTAATGTGAGGCGGAAAAAAGATGTACACCGCACATTTACATAGCGTTTATGAGGGTGATTCAATCTAACCTGATGGTTAAGTAGTTACAAGTGTCCATTCTCCTTCATGATTATTTGGAATATTGATACTGGGGATCTGAATGGACCAGAAATCCTCCTCCCTACCTGTTGATTACAAAATCATATTACTCCAGTATAACTGAGCTCAAATGGTTTCCTTTCCAAGACAAGTGTACATTCAGATCGGCATGCATCACATCCCAACACAGGCAGACATGGACTTATTCTCATCACTAGGAAACTCCACATGGATTAAGCTTGTGCTACAAAACCCGTGCAGTATCTTACTCCTTTTTGGGTTTTGCTCCAAAGATTTGGAACAATGTATTCACAGTTTAGGCCATTGACATTGTAAATGACAATGCCTTTTATTTATCCGTTTTGGTAATTAACACATAAATAAATGGCATTGTCATTTACAATACCAAAAGCTCAAACTCTTGTAAACGAGAGACCTATTGCATTTCAAAGAAGCAGACTATATTGTCCCGGGCTGCTTGGAAAGTGAAAGCATGCATGGCGGGCTGAATGCTGCAGGCAAGCATGTCGTGCCTGCAGCAGGAGAAATTCATTAAAGAAAATAGTGCTTCCAGATTAAATAAGACATACAGTGTAACAAACCGAAGTAAAAGGGCCAGTCCTCATGGGAGGTTACAAATGAAGACAAGGCAGTACTGAGGAGGGACTAACAACCCTATTAACCAATCAGAAGCAAGCATTTACAAAGGACAATGACCCTAGCCAATGAAAAACATGGGCCGAGAGTGGGCCGAGCTCCAAGTTCATATTTGAATATAGTATGCTTCGCAGTGCAGCACATGCGCTGCCCAGGCGTGACCTAGAAACCAGACCCCAACCGTCCAGCATCCTGGGAAAACGTCCTATGCCCTCTCAGACCAGTCGAGGACAGCTTGGAATGCACCCATAGCTCTGCTTATGTAACACTCAGAAAAGGTCTCAATAAAAATGACCTGTTTCCTTTGTTTAACTTGCCAAGAACTCTCACTATTGAACTGACAGCCTCATGAAATCAACTAAATGTAAAACAAGGAGAAAAATAAACGTAGATCTCAACTGCTAAATGAAGGGAAAAGATTAGTTTAAGAAATGAAACAAAATGAGCAAGAGTTAGAGAGAGTTAAAAGGAAGAGGAACTCATCACAGTAATGGAAAAGGCAATTAATTAATGCAAAAACAGAAGAGTGAACAAGAAATAATTGCAGTATTGGAAGTGAACGAGAGAACGCATAAGAGGAAAATGGAGAAAGAAAACATTTTGTCATTTTGGCTTTTTAATAATAACATTTTTTCAAAGCTTTAGAGCTACTACATGGTGGTGATATCTCATATAACACCTCCCTGACTCCCTATTCAACCCAGAAGTGATCAATAACAATAAATTGACACAGACAAGTTAGAGCCCCTGTACGAGCTGGGCCTTGAAAACATTTGCAGTATCCTGTAGAAGCTTTGATATTAATATATCACAGGATGGCGCTGCCCTGAGAAGTACTTATCAAAAGTGATAGCTTTTGAAATATGGATGTAGAGCCATTCCTGCCCCTTCCCTACACTGGTGATAGTGCCAATAGAAACGCAAACTCAGACCTAAGGCCTTCAAAGCTCTTTATTCAGCAATATTTACATTGCACAAGGTCACACTTTTGCAAAGGGAGGTTTAGTAATTGACCAGAATCACAGAATGTTGAGCCAATATTAAGACTTGAACCTGGTTACCAAGTTTCAAAGTCATCAGCTCTGGCTGTAATGTCAGAGCAGAGCAGTAGAGCTGAGCAGAGGGGAAGGGCATTGGGTGTCTGCTGCAGTATCTTGGGTCACATGACTGCAAATTGCTTAGCTGTTGTGATTTGTTGTTGTATAAGCTTTTTTCGACAACTCTTGAAATAAAAGCTATAAAAAAAACGCCAATTATGGATTAGTTCCAAGCGGGTGTCCACCCCGCATTGCCACCAAAAAGAGGAGCCGTCGCACCGCCGAGATCAGCCCAGAGGAAGTAAGGTGGCTGTGCCTGGTTGGGGGCGTGGCCTGAATCCCCTGAGCCAGAAGGAGAATCCAGGCAGTAGCTCACCCCGCACTGGACGGTGCCGGAGGAAGCCTGTGGTACAGCGGGGCTCCTGTGAGCTGGTGGGAGCCTGCGCCCTTTCGAAGCCGTCAAGAGAGGTCGTGTCAGAGCGGGGACTGCTGAGGCACCTTGCTGGTGCCTGTCCCCTGCTAGAAGGAGTCCAGGGGAGCCCAGAGGAACCCGGAGGAGCCTGCCAGAAGCCCCAGTGAGTGAGGCTGAATGCGAAGAGCTCAGAGGGGAGGGGCTTGGCCGGAGCCTTGCAAGCTCCATTCCCAACTTTCCCAGTCTTCGAGAGGGAAATGGGAACCGAGAGGCCTCAGGAGAGGGGCCAAGTTCAAAGCACATTGTTGGTGCCTGAGCGGAGCCGCAAGAGAGTGGGCCGCTCCACTGTATGGAGCATTTTCTTTTTCATGGCACCCGGAGCAGTGGTGTCACTAGGGTTGGTGTCACCCGGTGCGGGTAACTCATGGTGTCACCCCCTCACGACTTACCGCATGGACCTCCTCCGCTCCGAATCCGCCAGTGGACACAGATGGCAAATTCCCAGAGTACTGACATGACCACCACAGCATTTTCATGAAAAGTTACGGCTGGCCAATCAGAACGTCAATTACGGCAGTACCATACCAGGTTTTGCAGTACCCCATTGACTGACTGGAAAAAATGCTCCCTCAGCAAGTAATTTTTTATTTTTAGTGCATAACGGTCCAGATATCACTACCTTTTCTGAAAAATGTACCCCTTCATAAGCACACCAAGGACTTATTTTAACAAATATTTCTTAAACCTGCTAAACAGATTTACCATAAGTAATAGCATTCCTTCTGAGTAAAATCATAACTTCTGCCAAGTTGTTTTTTTCAGTATCAGAGAACAGTTTCCAATGGGAATTAAAATGGAAAATCATTGTTTTTAGACTTCCCTTTTTTTCTTGTACTAGTACCTCGTTTAACAGATCAGTGGGAAACCCTCCAAGAAAGAGCCAGAGCAAGAGAGCTTGTTTTTTGGAAAATTTTGTGCAGTCACACATAAATAATGTAGCGAACACCAGCTCTGAAATAAATCATGATTAGAGATCGCTCCTTGACACGTCTCTTTAAAGCTGAAGCTCTCCTTTTTAATAGCACTGTGTGTGTGACTGTCTGTCTCTTCTTGGGCCGGCCTTGGGGACTGTCTGGGGGGAAACAGCCATTACAACGCGGGCTTTACACCGCATTACCATTACGACGCAGCTTTCACAACGCAAGTCGTTACAACGACTTGCACTGAATGGCGCTATATACTAAGGAATAGCATAATTTACTATTCCAACACCTTCCCTACTGTTACTTGGGCTGGAGTTGGAATAGTAAATCATACTATTCCTAAATCCAGCGCCTCCAGCGCAAGTCGTTGTAACGACTTGCGTTGTGAAAGCTGCGTCGTAATGGTAGCGCGGTGTAAAGCCCGCGTTGTAATGACATACATCTCTGTCTGGGAGTAATGAGATTGCCGCAATCTGAATCTGATTGTGTGCCTGCACTGCCACATTTCTAACCAGGGCCGGCTTTAGCACTGGTGGCGCCCTGTGCGACAATGTTTGTTGGCGCCCCCCGAATGACCACCTTCACTACAGATTCCCTCACTACCACCATTTAGTGCCCCTCAAGTCTCCATAACCACTATCTCTTAGATTCATTTCGTTTTATAGCACCACTCATGCCAGTTTAAGATGTCAACATTTTTTACATCACACATGCATTGCACAGGGACAATCATCGCTGTGAGAATCAGTATATAGGAAATGTTACATAAGACAGAGACCTACAGGGGGTAGGAGTCACACGTCATCTATACTGGTAGGCAGTATAGTTTAAGAGTCCTTGGACTGGAAAAGCACGAATTCAGAATTTAAAATTTAACACCATTGTTAGGGGTTTTCATTAATAAAAAGTAGTGATTTTTACCCAAAAGACACCCTTTTGCAATATTAGGAAAACGAAAGTCTGGGCAAAAATGATATTGCTTTAATATTTTCCTTGCCGTTTGCATGCATCTTGTGATGGCAGTTAATAGCTCAACCCATTGACCTATTTTTTTATTATATGCACTTTGTGATGTTAATGGGATACGCACTTTGCAGCAGGCATGTTAAACCTCTGCCCTACGATCAGTCAATACTTTCAGTAGAAAAGGCTCCGTACTCTCTCCAGGAAGAACATTAATCAATGGAGTTGTAATTTTTTTTGCAGGGACAAAGTATGCAGCATCCGGTGCTTTTAAAGCGTTGAACATGGTGCCCCCACACCAAGTCAGCGCCCGAGCCAGCCTGCATAACTAACCAGATTGGTGTCACCACATGATGGGGTGACACCCGGTGCGGTCCGCACCCCCCGCACCCTCCCAGTGACGCCACTGACCCGGAGGAGCCCGGTGATCCCGGCTCCCCCAGGCATGGTTGGTGCCAAGGCTGCAAGTTTCCCAGCTGCACCGCGAAAGCGCGGGCAGCTGCAACAGGGATCAAATTCTATTTCAGAGCCCCGTTGGGGACCCCGAGGATACCGTGAGTTCCAGGGCTGATTTTTTGTTCACAGCTGCAACAGTGGGCACATCTGTTGGTAAAACCCCAGTGGGGACCCAGAGGGCACAGTAAGTGCCAGTGCCCACAGTTACCTGCACAGCTGCACCGCAATTAGCGGCAGCTGCAACGTTTAGGCCAGATCCTTTTGAGGAGTCCCAGTGGGGGCCCAGGGGGCACAGTGTTGCCAGCGCAATTGCACACTTCTGATTCTGCTGCAGTTGCAGCCAGTCCTGACATTTGGGACATAGGGAATTTGAGCCCTTGGAGAATGCCAGTTGGCCTGGGGGTCAGTGTTAGGTTGGTAGGACCCCAGGCCATAAGGAGACTTATGTGGTGCCTATGATAAATGTGATTTATGCACACTGATTTATGCCTCTGATATGATTTATGAGGTTATTGCATGCTGTGTTTATGCCGTTGAAGTTTATTTCATAATGTGTTTATGCTTATGAGGTTGGCGCATAATGTGTTTTACGTCTGATGTGGTGCTGATTGCATAATATGATTTATGTTGCAGGATATAATGCTGAGTACAGGGCTTTGCCAGTAGTTACATGTTGTGTTCGACATTTACTATTTGTGCTTTGTGATGGTTCTGACAGTGGCCCAATTGGCCCTGTCATATGTATATAATCACCTGTAAATATTGCCTGGTGCCAGTTGGCACAGTGTATACTGTGTGATTACTATTCTAATGTGTTTTGGATAATACAAAGGCTATATTTACATATATATATCCTTGTGTGGAGTTCCTTTTGTGGTGTGCCTAGTGTGTTGCTGCAGTGTGTGTGTTGCAAAAGCGCTTTTCACATTGCCTCTGGGATAAGCCTTACTGCTCTTGCCAAGCTACTAAGGGAGTGAGCAGAGGTTACCTTCAGGATGTAACTCCCTTGCCCTGACTAGAGTGGTGGTTTCTGTCTGGCTTAAGCGCAAGCCCTAGCCAACCCGAAATCCCATTTCTATTAACCTGCCTCACTGGGTGTGCGTAAGCAGGGTCCCTTGGATTTCTGGTTTGATCAACCATGCCGATAGGCAGCCATCTTTCCCCTCCTCCTTCTGCATCCTGTCAAGGTATTAGTTACGATTATGACATCTCAGTCTCTCCAAGGCCTCGCTGTATCATGTATGCACCTCTCGCAGTCTTGTCAAGGCGTGTGCATCCACTCCCTGTGCATTATCTAGGCTTCTCAACTCATCTTCTAGGTCCATCAGTTCCTGTATAATTTCCCTCTGTGCCCCTACAGACTGACCCAGGCAATGTCCCCTCACTACCACCTTAAATGCCTCCCACTCCACCAATGCTGTAGATGCAGTGTGGGCATTATTAGGAAAAATGTGTCAATAAGGGTACCCAAGGATTAGCGAAATGGGTTATCTTCAAGCATCACAGGGTTAAGTCTCCATAAGGGGACTGAAGGGTGCTCGCCTAGGGATTGGTAGATCAGCAGCAGGGGGCTATATTCAGAATAGGTTCGTCCCAGGTATTCAGTATGCGTGACAGAGCTACTGAAGGCCGGCATACCCAGGAAGGCATCCAGTTTAGTGTGTAGTTGATGTATAGGGGAGAAGTAGTAATATTCTCTATTTACCGCATGCTGCACCCTCTAAATATCCTCCAGGTCCCAATGTTTCCTCCACTCATGGAACCCTACTGCTGTGTGAAGGGCTTGCGCACCAGAAAGGGGTGGTTGAGAACGGTCCTCCACCGTGTCGGCAGTACAGTTAAAGTCTCCCCCTCAGCACTGCATGGTTTCCCATGAATTCAGCCATCTGGGACCACAGATCAGTGAGGAAAGCAAACTGCTCCTAGCTGGGTGCATATATACTACTTATCATTACCTCCTGCCTAAATAGCCACTATGAACACATGCCTACCCTCTCCATCTACCAGGGTGCGCACAGGCTCAAACGGGACTCCTGCTCGCACCCTTATCAGCGCTCCTCCGGCGTAAGCTGAGTAGGTTGTTGCAAATATCAGCCCACTCCAGCGCCTGGGCAATTTCTCCACTTCACCCCTTATCAACTGTGTTTCCTGGAAGAGGGCTATGTGGACACCTCTACGCTTCAAATATGTGTACACGTTATGTCGTTTGGCCATGGATCCCATTCCTTTTATGTTCCATGTTAGGAGCTTTACCATGGCTTGGATGGGAGGCATAGTGACTGAGTGCATCACTTATGTTAGTTCTTCCAGCTTTCCCACCAGGCTGGTCCCCCATGTGTAAATCTGCACCCTCCCCTGCAAACAAAAAAACACAAACCAGTAAAAAAAAACTCCCGCATTGAACAACTCCCAGACCCCAGGGCAGTATGGCAACGGCCATTCGCCCAAATCTTATGCAAAACATCAATATCTACTAAAGACCATAACCAACCACAGAGAGGACCATAAGGGAGTAATGACTGAGAGAGATCGCTAATGGAGGTCTGATGTCGGTATAGACCGCACCTACCAATATTAGGTCTAGTTCATGCTGGTCTCCAGGTAGTCAGCAGGGCACCCCCCACTTAGCAGTTTTGGGGCTGAGTGTGTGGGTTCATAATGAAATAATCTCATCCGCTGTCTGTGGGGTCTCCACTGGGAGGACTGTGCTATCTCCTCAGGAAGAGTCAAATTCCCATCTTTCAGTCCCTTCACTGATGGAGACCCTGCCTTTGATGGTGAATGCCGGTCTTGTAGGATCTCAGCCACCCTCTGCAATACCGCAGCTCTCTCCTTCTCTGTTTTCGACAGACTCAGCTTCTTTGAAATGCCTCGCCGAACGTCTCCTGGATCTTTTCCTGGGCTCCTGGGCTGGAGGTGCAGCTTTTTAGCGCCGCCTGAGGCCCTTTAGTTTTATAAGTTCCAATCCATTCCCATGCCATCTTGGGGTCTTCACAGAAGTGGTCCTTCCCATCTAAGAGTATGCACAATTGTGCTGGAAACATGAGAGAGTATTGCAGTCCCTCATCTTTTCATGCTTTCTTACCTTCGAGGAGCAAGGCCCGGTGTCTTTGGACCTCTAGCGTGTAATCAGGGAACAGGGAGATTTAACTTTTATCTACTACGTATGGACGATTAGCGCACGCCTTCTACAGCAGGGTATCCCTGTCCTTAAAGTGGAACAATTTGTCCACTGCCAGTCATGGGGGTCGGCCTGGAGCTGGCGGCCTGACCGGGACACGATGAGCTCTTTGAAGTGTATATAATGTTGATAACCCCTCCGGTGCCACCACTTTATGGAGCTAAGGTTCCAAGTAGGCGATCATATCATTGCCTTCCACCCCCTCTGGTAGGCCCAGGACTCTGACGTTGTTCCTTCTGTTCCGGCCCTCTACATCCTTGACCCTGCGCTCAAGCACACGGACCCTCTCAGAGATTTACCCGATCTGCAGCGTCAAGGCTTTATGTGCCGAGGTGACGTCAGCTATCGATGATTCTGTCAGTTTTACTCTTTCAGCTAGCTTTTTATGTTCTGTTCTAAGATGTCCCAGCCCCACAGACACAGCGCTTATGTCTTGATGCAAGGTGGCTTTAGTGTCAGCTATAGCCGCTAATGTTTGAGCCTTTTGTTGTTGCACTAGGTCCTCGGGGCTGCGTGTCTGCAGTCACTCTGTCCTTGTTCTTACTGTTTCTCCTCCTGGTCTTGAGCAGCCCCTGTCTGTCTTGCCCTAGGTTTGCCCATCTTGCCTCATGTTTCGTTCAAAGGGAATAGGGGCAAAGGTAATGGGATGCAAATTCACCTGCAAACCTCTTTATCCCCCATGATAACCTGCAACTGGTTAGGATCCTGGAGCCTCCGAGGCCCTAGTACTCCAAAAAATATAGTGGACACCATACGCTGGCCCAGGACCCCAACAATCCTGCCAGTCCCCTCTGCTCAAGCACTCAGGGGGTAGTTGTCACTACTCTGACTCACCATTGTACCCTGTTCAGGCCAAACAATGTCTCAAATCCCAGGGGAACGGCCCCACATACATTCCCGTTCTAGGCTATATAGTGCAGGGCACCTCAGTTGGCCTCAGTTATGTGCTCTCTGCAATGTCAGGCTTCAATATCCTCAGCCTACCTTTAGCTGTGGACCCCAGCAGGCAGGGAGTCGCCTCCAGAGCCCTCACCCAGCCTTCAACCAGCCCCTGACCCGTGATTTCCACCCAGGGTCCTAAGGACCAAACCCAGGCCATCGCACGTGAGCACACAGCCCAGTCGTTGCCTTCCTGGCCGAGTAGGAGTTTTCACTCCATGACTACTCAGCGCTGGGACCCGATTTAGGCCGTGAGCATTTGCTGTCACCGCTCACCGCCCATCTTGTTCGGCAGCCACAGCGTCTTCACTTGGATGCATAGCACCGATCTGTGCTCAGCAGCTCTCACCTTACCACGGGGGAGTCACCACCGCAGCTCTGCACTTCACCACACAGCGCAGCTCGCATCCGTCTTTTGCAATCGGGGGTTGATCCGTGCTGACCCTAGTCAGCAGGTCACTGTTTTTGGGGGGTTCAGATTGGCCTCCTTGCTCTTGGGTCTAAAGCACATCCAGGCCTCATACGGGATCGAGCAGCCTCCGGGTGCTCCTTCCCTGGCCCCGTAGCACTCTGGTTCATTTACGGCAGGGCAGCTCCGTTCCTGCGGATGTCTCGCTCTTGTCCAGAGCCACACCCACTGTCCTTGACTCCACTATACAGCTCCCAGCCTGTCCTCAGCAGCTGCGGACTGCTCAGGTCCTCCCCAGATGCCAGGCCGCCTCTATCCCACAGAGGATCAAGGCCACCATTTTAGACGGTGTAGGTCTGCCCTTCGCCTTCAGATTTCGGCACTCAGGATTTCTCTGACAACACACTTCCCCAGATCGTCCTCAGTGGCCTAGCACGGGGTGCTGCTCCGCCAAGTGGCCAGGATCCCTACCATGTAGGCTATAGGAGTATAATTGCCAGGCCGGTGAAGAGCTACAGGCTCACGTGTCCGACATCTTAGGCTTGCAGGCCACGCCCTGGGTCAAAATACTTGTGTATTTTTACTTTTGTGACTTCCACCCCTTGAGTTTGCACCTCTAATGTAACACATATTCTTTACCTTCATTTTGATTAAATAACTTGTATCCTGCCACTGCTCACATTCAGGGAACTACTTTTTTTCCTTTTTCATTCAGCACGCCATGAGAGTGCATGTGCTATCTTACTATCTTACTCTCTCCCTTGTTTGTTTCTGTCCCGTCAAAAACCCATGCCTGCGCTGCTCCATGCTGCGACATTCTCCTCTAACACCAGCTCATACATTACTGCCCCTTCCCTCCAAATTTTCTTGGGGATTCTTTTATTGATTTTTATTTCTACCCCCTTCTCTACCAAAAGATATTTCATTTCTTCCATGCCATACATGGACAAGTCAACCGCAAATTCCGCGAGCGGAACGGATTTTCGGCCCATACTTAGTACTGAGGTATTCCGAGATCTATCTGACATCTTTGAAGGCACTGCTTGAGGTATCAGCCGGACTCATCACAGGGGAAAGCAATGTAATTATCTAACTCCGCTGGTATGCAGCATCAAATGAATACTGACTGATGCTAGAGGCAAGTACCAAATAGAGTGTATCATTTACAATGCTGCCAATACAGTCCCTTTAAGCTACTTAGCCTGAACACTAGTAATGAATGAATGAATATGCGACTTTTAGAGAGCAAACTTAGCCCAAGGGCATCAGGGCGCTGAAAACAGACATCATGCAGGCAAAGCCGATTCCTACTCAACCCAACCTTCAGGGGAACAACCATGTCTTAAGGGCTTTACGGTAAAGTGAATGTTCTTGTTGCCCCGAGAGAGAGTCCGGGAGTAATCAGACATTGAGCACTTTCTGAGAAGCTCATACACCCCTCTTCTAGAGATCCCAGTATTGAAGAAAGAAAATAATGTGCAACTCTTCGTTTCAGGAAGTGCAGTCAGATCCTTGTACAGCACCCCTCCCACAACCAGGACCCTTATCTCTTAAGATGTCAAGAAGGAACTGAAGAAATGACTAGCCCAGTGTCGTTTTGCCATACAATAGTTCTCTTTTGGAAAAAAGTTCTTAAGACTATTTTAACTAAGGTGATCCTCTCACTATTGTTAGTATACAGTTAATATCTCTTGTCCCATTATGTCCTGCCTAGCAACCACAGAACTGCTCAAATGAGAGGTACAGTTTTATTATCTGTATTTTATTTTAATACAGAAATAAAGAGGTTAGGAAAGTTAGTCATCAACCTAATGTTAACGTGTGTTCCAGCGCTGCTCTCAAACAACCCTCCAAACCATTACTGTAAACCTTAGGAGCTATCACACTTCACACGTCGGTGGGGCCCATAACACTGCGAGTCACTCATTCACACAAATCACCCTGCTCCTGATATCAGCGAAAACCAGAGGATGAGCTGCTGGATAGCGGAGTACCCTAATTCATCTAAAAGTTGAATTCTATACATTATATACGTATGCATATTATTGATATCACCATGGTATTTAATTTTCACTAATCGGGATTTAAGGCACTCCACTGTTTGGCCAATGGATCAGCTAGTAAAAGTTAGTTATGGACAACAAGAGCAGCTTAATTCTCCATTTATTTAATTTTCATTTCTCTTTTAAGTCTTCTAGCATGACCTTACGTTTGGAATTTTAATCTTTATTCAGAAAATCTAGTTAAGCATTTCTTAAACCACTTCAAGTAAAGGATAAGAATAATTCAATTTGTTTACATTTATTAGCAGAATAGTTCAGAAATGAAAAGTAAATTAGGAATAAACAGCAAAGTTCCCAAAGACAGCCTCTCTATCTCTATACCTCGATGTTCACCTCCCGTCAAGACTCCGTCCCCATCAAAAAGTCAGGAAAAATGTCAAAGTCTTGCACCCAGAAAATCAATCAGTCCGACAGTATGTCATGGTGCGAAAGAAATTTAAAGCAAGTGTTTTTTCTCTCTTCCAAACAGCCTCTTTTATACCCCTTTTCCCTAACTATCTAAATAAAATTTGAAACTTTAGGGTCCACACTCAATTCTCATTGGTCCATTCGAGGGGTGGATGAAGATCACCTCATCTCCTCATTGTCTGATTTTTGCTAAGTCACTTCCATAATTCTCATGTGGTCATAACTGTCCATGTTGCACCATTCTGCTCTTCAGGTGACACTGACCTTGACATCACCAGCCCAGGCACAAGCTGCTCGTACATCTCTCTAGTACAGTTGCGCATGCGTAGAGGTACACATTCTTGGAGTCTCGCAAAACCTCCATTTTTATTCAGGCCGCATATGCCATAACAGGAACTATTATAAAAAAACAAACACAATTAAACGTTAGATTTCAAAGTAAAACCCTTCTGTTTACCTTCCCCCATTCTAGGTGTACCCTATAAAGAGTTACCTAGCTTTTAAGCTACACATAGGCGTTGTTTCTTACCATCTCTCTTTCATTTTTGCCACACTGAATACTTATAAATAAGCATATATGCAGAGCTTGGTTAATTTAGGGCATTATTGCACTATATTAGTATGACAAATTCACAGTATTAATGTATGACGATTTGCAACACAAGCAAATTAGTATCCCACGTGTACTTATCTGTGTGTGTTTTTCTTTCTGTTGATTAGTTACATTTACTTGATTAGTACTTATTATAGTTATGAGAAAATTACTTCATGAGGGGTATACAACATTTTTTGCTACAGCCTTGCTCCTTCATCTGCAAAAAGCGCTCTTTCACCACTGTAATTGTGCTGCTAGGTTAAAAAATGTCTAATCGTTAATAAAACAAAGTGGCGGACCAGAGCACTACACTGTAAACCCGTCACCCCAGAACGCCCCTCACTCCAGTGTATGATGGATGCCGTGTGGGCCCTCTGAGGCTTCATTAACGGAGCTCTGGCTGGCACAGCCGTCTGTGTGCACAGACTCAGGTGCCCTGAAAGAAGAAAGCTAATTGGAAAATATTTACCACCTAGAGGGAAAGTAGGAGGTAAACCACATATCCAATGTCATGTGCGGCTCCCATGAGTGCAACTCAGACACTGACTGAGTGTGAAGCGGAACTGCCCGATGGCATCTTCCTTGTCTGCGATGGTGTAAAAGCAAGCGCAGGACTGGTAAAACAAACATCGACAGTGCCAACCGTTTTGCCTGGAAACATTTTCATTAAACCTCACTAGCACACAAAAGAGGGGCAGCATGGGATGCTAAGGAATGAGCATTTATATTACATTTATTATTACCCTTGATAAAGTGGACAGGTAAAATGTTTTCTCCCAAAAGAACAAACTTCCCTAACATTCAGTAGAGGTTCAGGCTACAGCAGCTTCCTCACACATGCAGCAAGCTTCACTCATATACAACTCTACAACAGTATAAATGGCACTAACATTGCAGGATCCTTCACACAAAGCAGTGCAGCTATCCCTCCTACATACTAGGGATGGATCAAGCTGCAGTAATGCAAGTTATCCTTACTACAGGGCTGGCCCAGCAAGACAAAAAGACGTAGTGGAAGGTTCCCTCCTTTACACAACAGGTATACAGAGTTGACAGCAGTGCAAGATTTCTTCCCTACAGAACGCATACTGAAAGTGTGGCGGTAGTGCAAGCTTCCCTTCCTCCCAGAACAGGTATACACCAACAACAGTGCAAGAACTCCACCCTACAGAATAGATACAGAGAGTGCAGCAGCAGTGCAAGCTTCCCTTTCTCACAGAACCGGTATACACCAACAACAGTGCAAGATCTCCACCCTACAGAATAGATACAGAGAGTGCAGCAGCAGTGCAAGCTTCCCTTTCTCACAGAACCGGTATACACCAACAACAGTGCAAGATCTCCACCCTACAGAATAGATACAGAGAGTGCAGCAGAAGTGCAAGCTTCCCTTTCTCACAGAACCGGTATACAGCTTCAAAAAAAGTGCAAGATCTCCTCCCTTCGGAACAGATACAGAGAGGGTAGCAGCAGTGTGTGCTTCCCTTCCACACAGAGCAGGTGTACAGCTTCAACAATAGTACAAGATCTCCTCCCTAGAGAACAGATACAGAGATGGTGACAACAGTGTAAGGTTCCTCTCATCAGAGAACATGATTGAATAGCAGTGCAAGATCTGCTTCCTACAGAACAAATACAGGGAGGGCAGCAGCAGTGCAAGCTTCCCTTTCTCACAGAACCGGTATAAAGCTTCAACAAAAGTGCAAGATCTTCTCCCTGCAGACCAGAAACAGAGATGGCAGCAGCAGTGCAAGCTTTTCTTCCTCACATGTGAAGGTAGACAACGTCAACAGCAGCGCAAGATCTCCTCTCTCCATAGCAAATACAGATCGGGTAATGGCAGTGCAGGCTTCCCTTCCGCACAGAACAGGTATAAGAGGGGAGAAGCAGCTGATGCTTCTTTATTCTATCCTCTGTGATTGCACTTGTAACGTTGGTAGCACAAGTCGTGCAGGGCTGAGGCCTAGGCAAAGAGTTGCAGTGATCCAGAGCAGTAGGGCTTGGGAGCAACATGAGGGTGGTGTAGCGAGTGCATGAAGAGATTACATGATCTATACTGCAGTTATTGGCCAGATGCTTCTAGGTGGTGGATTGCACATGCATGCGTGCCACTATGAAGCATAGTCACGAAAGAATGAAGCTGCAGGTTACCAGGCAGATGGTTCTTTTGGCAGTGGGCAGGTCACAAGTTGTACGGCTTTGGGCAGTGTTAAGAGGATAGGTTGCTTGGTCAGTGAAGTTTAACAGGAAACGAAGAGGCAGGACCCCAGGTGCTTGTGCTTTGGGGGAGAGGTAGTGGAGGGGGGGGGATTGCCAAGTGTCTTTGTGCTTCTTGAAAGAAAAGGGAGTTGAGGGTCAACAGTTATATATTTCCCCTGAAAGTGATAAACTGTAGACTGCCTGCTGTGAGACTCTAGGTGGATGTGGGGCAACTGAAAGATTAAAAAAACGTACATGTTTCGATGGCTCGTGTAGATGGTGGCATTCCCAGCCGTTCCTAATTTAAAAGAGTGAGTGAATTTCCAGTGGTTTGAATATGAATTTTGTACACCACATTATGCAATAAGTAATGAAATACAAATTGACCAACAAATATGAACAATGTGAACCAAAGTTCTAAAGGAGAAACCTGTCAGTGGCCATGTCTGGCAAAGATTTGTGTGGGATACCAACACCTAATATATAGGAATCACTATTCAGTATATTAATTCACCAATTATTAGATAAAGTGCACTAGTCATATGGTGATTTTTCATGTAAGGTTTATATTTTACATCTTAAACATGGGACTAAAATGCTTCCCATATTCATAATTATTTTAGTTTTTCATGTTCTTAGAGAAAGATTACATGTGTTGGTCAGGTGAAAAAGAGAAGTACACCTGACAGTCAACACGTGTTTGACACCATAAAGGCGTGCCTTGGCCTAGGGCTTTTTCAAGGCTATGACGGTTTGGTCGATAATGTGTTAATTACGTCAGAATTGAATGTTTGGTCCATCTAAAAGGCATGTTAAAGTGTGCTCCAATTTTATGTCCCTAATATGGGCTGGATTGGAGCTGGATTGCATCAGTAAAATAGACTCTGGTCTGTCGAGAGGTCAACTGGTGCACGTACACAAAATATTGGCAGATTTTAGAAAGCAGTGACGTTCGCTGTCAGGAGTGGCAGCCCGGATCCTCCCTCCATTTCCAGGAAGCTTGATACTTTTCTGGGTTTAAGGGTCTTACCCGGTTGGGGGTGTGCACTATGACATCATCCGTGGAATGCTGCTCTATAAATTCGGCTACTACGTTGTTGAATTAGGAAATTAGCATTTAAATCCAATTATAAAATGTAACATTCTTAGTAGAACGCAAGATACAAATTTAAAGATTACACCTTAATGCATTGACCCTCTTTTTTGCACTATGACACAAAAGGTTAGCTTAGACAATGACAGGACTTTAGCATAGTAGCCTCAGCAGAACATCACACCAAGGGGTTTGGGGGGAAGGATATTATCCTTCCATAGGTTCCAATATGAAATGGTGATGATTATTTGAAGCTCTTGCTACGGCAAACGTAGCAATGGCAGTCAAGTTCCAGAAATCTAGCTGTTAAGTTGGTCCCCACAGCAAATGATAGGTGTGTGCTCCCAGAACGTGGTGAGTGGAGAATTTGAAATGATGGAAAGCTGTAATGAATTTGGCTACTTCAAATTTGTTAAGTAGGTGATGTGGAGGCACTTAATTTAAGAGAGAACCTTAACAGATAAAGATCTGCACGTCAGGAAGTTGTTGAGTATATGAGGTAAATGTCCCCAAAATAAGTATTGGCAAAGACAACAGATTTCGCCTTTGCAAAATCTATTATCTTTGTGAATGTTATTTTACATGGTGGACAGCAGATGACTTGGTGTGCAACATGTCTTAAAGTAAAACAAATAAAAAAAATATGTTGTGGCCAGCTTTGCATAGCATTTCTTTAATATACTTTAAGCCATGTTCCACAGCAGCTCAACTGCTATGAAACAAATAAAAAAATATTGACAAAGCTGATAGATTTAGCAAAGGTGAAATCTATTGGCTTTCCCATTGCTTGTTTCATGTACTATTACAAAAAACTTTGTATATTTCCCACAAGGTGGGAAACAAGTCAACAACACGCACAACAGGAAAAGTGCCCCTTGCTGGTTAAAGAAAACACATTTTAAAAGAAGCCCTTGGTCTGCATCCAAGTTTGAACAAGTCACCGATGACAGGGATGAAGCATTCACATCAGCTGAGTTGATAAACTACTACATTCTCACCTATAATCCAATGAAAGGGAAGAAGCCAATGAAACAATAAACAATTAACTGTGCTTCACATGTTCTCTGGCCTTCCTTGAAAACCAGGACAACCTAAGTGGGCAAGCAATTGACACTAATATGTATAATTCAATGTAAATTGAATTATACACAGAGTGTTGTCTGCCTATGTACCAGGGCTCCACCAGTTTATCAATCATTAAGCATCAGCGCATGGTCAGAGTTTCTGTCATTTCATGAGAACAACCACCAGCTGTTTAATGTGAGCAAGCGAGTGGGGTTAAAAGCAGTGAAAGGTGTGATCGTGTGGAAGATGTGTGGCGCAGTGGCCAGGGCGACTGGCGCTGGACGCTGGGGATCAGGGTTTGATCCCCGGCTCCGGCGGCAGGGGTCTGCCCAGCTCCATGTGACTCTGGGCAACAGCTGACTTAATCATCCCGAAGGCCGCCAGCGCCTTGACACCTTCGGGTAATTGTTCGTGCTTTACAAAAAATACTGGATATATCGCCCCCGATGTGCACTGCTCTGGGAGACTGCTTTATTGTGAGCAAGGGTGCATTGTGAGTGCAGGGTACTCCCTCAAAACAGGCCATTGTGTTTTGATGATGTCCTTGGGGTTAACCCCTTGCATGGGTGGGACGTCCGGGAGCCGTCCCACGCCACAGTGCTCAAGTGCGCAGGACGGCTCCAAGCCCACGGGGGAGTACAGGGAGGTATGACTTACGTTGTAGGAAAGTGTTGGGGGATCCATGCAACCCATACCTCCCTGGACTCCCCCGAGTGTCTAGTTCTCAGGCATGTGTGGGTTTGGTAGGTTTTTCTGGATGGTGGCCGAGCCTGGGGCCAAAATCTTGGGTGCCCCCCTTTCAAAACCAGGTCATTTTTTGATAGCTAATTACGATGTCTCCACAATACATTTGGGCCCTTCTCTGCCGCGGGTACTTTGCCCACCCACACAAGTGAGGTACCATTTTTAATATAAGATCTGGAGAAACGGTGGGTGGTGGGAAATTTGTGTGGGCCCAGTAATCCCACAACTTACACAAACAGAAACATGAGAAATTTTTGATTTTTCAGCTACATTTGAGGTTTGCAGGGGATTCTGGGTAGGAAAACGTTGGGGTATACACACAAGCTATACCTCCCTGGACTCACTCGGGTGGCTAAGTTTCAGAAACGTTTGTGTTTGGTGGGTTTTCATAGATGACTGCCGTGCCGGGGGCCAAAAACTTAGGTGTCATAGAGGGAAGAGTCGAGTACGATGCCAAGGTTTCAGGTGTGGTTTGTGGGTGTGAGGGGCTGCCGAGGGTGGTAGGCCACCAGGTGTTGTCCCATGCCAAGGGGGATGTCTGAGGACTTCTTTCTTCTCTGAATTGAGCTTGAGGCAGTTTCTGCTCATCCATGATGCAACATCCTTAATTTCTTCCTGTAAGTTGAGTCTGGTGGTGATTGGGCCCTTGGTGAGGGAGAGGATGAGTTGGGTGTCTTTGGCGTAGGATACTATGCTGAGTCCATACTGCCTAATGATGGTGGCAAGGAGGGCGATATAGATGTTGAAGAGTGTTGGGCTGAGCGATGATCCTTGGGGCACGCCGCAGTTGATTTCCGTCGGTTCAGAGAAGAAGGGTGGTAGTCTGATTCTTTGGGTTCTGCCGGTGCTGAATGAGTGGATTCAGTCAAGGGCTGTTCCTTGTATGCTGGCAGTGAGTGAGCGGTGGGAGACAGTGTTGAACGCTGCAGAGAGGTCAAGTAGGATCAGGGCAGCAGTGTGTCCTTGGTTGAGGAGGGTGCGGATGTTGCCTGTGGCGGCGAGTAGGGCGGTTTTATTATTGTGGTTGCTGCGGAATCCGGATTGGGAGGAGCCAAGGATGGAGTTTT
Organism: Lissotriton helveticus; assembly: GCF_964261635.1. Classification (NCBI taxonomy): domain Eukaryota; kingdom Metazoa; phylum Chordata; class Amphibia; order Caudata; family Salamandridae; genus Lissotriton; species Lissotriton helveticus. The sequence continues at coordinate 320,705,683 of NC_136061.1, forward strand.
CTTCGATGAATTGGGTTAGTTGTGCATTGACGGTCTTGTCTGTGACTTTGGCATCGAAGCGGAAATCTTGAGGTCGATGGGGTCTGCTGAGAGCTTCTTGAGCAGGGGTCTGACCTCTGCATGTTTCCAGTCATCGGGAAAGATGCAGGTCTTGAAGGTGGTGTTGATGGTGTGTCACAGTTCGGGAGCGATGGCGGTGGCGACTCTGTGGAAGATGTGTGGGTGACAGGTGTCTGTGGGGGCCCCAGAGTGGATGCCTTTCATGGTCAAAGTGGTGTCTCCAGTGCTGACTGGGGTCCAGGAGGAGATGGTGGGCTGGATGGCATTGCTGGAGCAGGAAGTGGATTAGGAGTTGGGTGTCTGGTTGTTGAAGTTGTCATAAAGTGCCTTGACTTTCAGATGGAAGTGGGATCCGAGCTCGTCGGAGAGGCCCTGGGAAGGGGTGATGTCTGTGGTTTTGCTGGGGGGCTTGTGGAATTCCTGGATGATGCTGAAGAGTTGCTAGGAGCTGCCAGCGTTAGTGAGGGTCTTGTTTTGGATGAAGGTCCTTTTGGTGGATCTGATGTGTTGGAGGTATTCCATCATGGTGTTTTTGTAGGTGGATTGGTCTTCTGGCGTTGTGCTGTTTCTCCAGTTCTTCTCAAGACGTCTGCAGGTGCGTCTGGATTCTTGGAGGTTGGCGGTGAACAAGGTAGCTTTCCTGGGGCGTTGTCTGCAATAACCTAAGGGACATAAGAATAAGCCTTTTAAAACCTGAGTTCAGACAGTACGTAGTTAGGACCTGCAGACAAGCGGCACTGCTGTGTTTCAACCCAGAGAGAGTGCAGCTAAATTGTCGACTTACAAAGTTTTTCGACATAACAGCTAAGAGATTGAAAAACTCAAGTATGTTCCCCTAGGAACAATCACCAACAGAAGCTTTGCCAAATGGATTAAACCATCAAAAAGAACAAGTGGGAGAAGAGTCATCAACTGAGTCAATGCCCTAAAAACTCTTCTTCTTTTCTTTAAATTTAAAACAGTAGCAAGTGTTGAAAAAGGCTTGCCTCAGTGATTTTCATCATAATCATTCCGTAAGGGTGTCTCCTGATGAAGTGTTGCAAGTTGTCGACGGAAAATAAGTGTTAAGGCAACGACACTGAGGAGTCTCCCTATGTTGGCCACGGCTCTCTTTACAACAACACTGCGATCCACTGGAAAAATACAAAATGGCACATTGGAAGAGGTCTAATAACTGTGGCAAACGTCCTCCTCCTCTCCTTTAATGAGTAACTGAAATTAAATATGTGGACTATTTGACAGTATTTTTAAATATATATGAATATGAACAATATGTTTTCTATTATGTTTTAATATATGCAACGGTTTTAATTAATCATGCATAATAAATTCTACTACTACTTCTACTTGGAGCTGCATGTGTGGAGTACTTTGGCTGCGAGGATGGGGTCGGTCGATGTGGTGGGGGTGTCGCAGTTGAGGGTGGATTTAAGTTGTTCCTTAGTGACTTTGCACCAGTTCCTTTGTAGGGAACATGGTGCAGGGTTGGGCAGCATTGGTTTGTCGATGTGGAAGTGTACGCAGTGGTGGTCTGTCCAAAGGGGTTGAGTAGTGTGGCTGAAATGGATGTTGTTACCTCCCGCCAAAATGGGGTCGAGGGTGTGTCCTGCCTTGTGGGTGGGCATGGTGATGAGCTGTTTCAGTCCGATGTTGGCGAGGTTGTCCAGGAGGGTGGTGGAGTTGGGGTCCCTGGGGTTGTCGAGGTAGAAGTTCAGGTCTCCGATGAGTATGTAGTCAATGGAGGCGATGAGGTCGGCGATGGTAGTGGTGAACGAGGCATGGTGTCTGGGGGGTCTGTAGGCGAGGGTGCCGCAGAGTGAGGTTCTGGGGCTAGTCTGAATCTGGAAGTGGAGGTGTTCAGTGGTGAGGAAGGAGTCCTTTGTGGTAGAGGTGGAGAGTCAGCGGGAGCTCTTGTGTATGAGGGTGAGTCCTCCTTCTGGGCGGTTCGGACGGTCCTCCCTCTAGATCTTGTATCCGTCTGGGATGGCGGTGGCCATGTCGGGCGTGGAGGAGGCATTGGTCCAGGTTTCCGTAAAGAAGGCAACGTCTGGCGAGAGGTTGTCAAGGAGGTCCCAGATCTCTACAGCATGTTTGTGCAGGGACAACACATTGAGAAGGATGCACTTCATGGCTTCGGTGTTGTTGACGGGAAGGGCACAGAGAGCAATGGGCACAGAAGACAGAAATATGGCTAAATTAACATACAAAGCGATACCAAAGGGCATGATGGATGGAGCGTTTGAGCAAATCAAACACTCATCCCCAGTTAACTGATCTGGGTTTAATCCATCATCATTCTTTAGCTCATTCCACCACCCCAGTTCAGACAGATATGCAAATCAGTCTGGCCCTGTGCCTCATGGGAACAGTCCAGCCTGACCCACGTCTGGCCTGTAGGGCAATCTGGCAGTGCCAGACGTGCTGCTGTTACAACTGAGTTTGACTGTTTTTTGCTGTATGTGGGCCTGTGTATGGTTTGATGTGCCTAATGTTCTGTTGCTTTCCCTGGTTTTACCACAATCATTGCTGGCAGAAAGCACAAATACATGCCATATCTCATACATTGCAAAACACTTTTGTAGTGTGTCTTTACACCTTCAAAACTGTCCCAATTTGCAAATTTTACCTTCCTGATTTGCTAATTGGGTCCACTTTTATTTTGGTTCCGGGCCTATTTTCTGCCCTGTCTTGGCTATTTTTGGCCTTTCATGTCATTTAATTATGCTTTATTATTGAAAAGGCAAAACAGTAAACAACGTTTGTCTCCCTGTTGTTCTGCAATGGTACTGCTACAATTAAGGTAGCATAAATCTGTGATTCAGTTATTACATGGGCAAGTATATGTATGTAGATTGTCAGGATCACTAGAATTTGGCCATTATGCAGCTGCAGCATGTTTTGCATAATTATGGATTTGTCGCATTTACCACATAATCTATCATCTACTGCATATTCTGCAGATTTTAAACCCCAAAACTTTTTTCTAGCTCAAACCGATCAAAGGTTTATAAATGATAGTGACCGGTGTCCCTTTATGGTGGAAAGCCATTCATAAAAGTTGACCTGCCATCTTTCAAATGGTTATTACTGTAGTTAGGTGTGAAACTGGTACTAACAAGATAAGCTTTGCCTTGACAGTGTTGCTATGTGTAGAAGTGATTATGGGCCTTATTATGATTTTGGCAGGCTGTGAACCGCCATACCAGTAGTCCGACAGCGGTGAGCTGTATTCCAAGTTGAATAGATTAGCTTTGCAAAGACCTCAGCTAGACTGCTGTATAAAGGCACAACACCGCCGTAAGTATTATGAGTTGACTTCCTGATGAGCTGACCGCGGCGGGCGGATGAAGGATTTGGGGTGCATACTCACCCCTTTCCAGGTCTTTCCAGCATATTTCCCTGTGATCCCTTTCTTCAGGTCCTCCTTACACATGAGCATCTTCATCCCGATGAATACTACCCTGTCTTCGGCAAAATACAGGTAAGCACTTTGATACCATGTACCTATTACCGGGACTGCGCACACATGGGTCAGACTCCACTAATGGGAAGGTGGCATTTTTACACATATATCATGTTTATGTGTGCATTTAACACATATGTAGTTGGAATGTACACACAAGCATCAATATATATAGAAATGCTATACCCATGGCTCCAAGACTGCAGCTGCCACACTGCCGGCATCACAGGAAACTTGTAATACTGCAGTCAGAAGGCCAAAGACGCAGTGGTCTCCTAGCAGTCATGGATGTGGTCCTTCGGCGATTGGACCACCAAGCTCATAATAAGGCCCTTAATAATGAAGCAGTATTATCACAAAATACGTGGCATTATGGGGCATGTTGTCCCATAATTTGCCTTTTCTTACCATAAAATCTAGTCAACCCTGCACAAACTTTTGTGTACCCCAGCCACATTATTCCTCTGGCGGTCCACTGAGTTCCACTTAGTGCATCATTCCTTACCATTCCTTACCATGTGAACATTATGGTCTCAAGATGCATTAACTTACAATACAGGTTCAAAAGGAGCGGTGTGCGCTTTCACATTTCCCTGATACTCACTGCAAACCAAAGGCTAACAATGTGTTTGTTAGAAGTAGCACAGGGGAAAGGGGAATGGGGCAATAGAGAGAAACAGAGACACTGCATATTGGCACATTATAAAATCATTTCAATAGGGATTAGGTCTCAATGAACATCTGGAAACATATCTTCGGTGGTCCCAGCCCAGGATTAATTTCCCTACAGGTAGATTTAGTGCTGCCTCATCAGTTCCATAGTCACTTATACTTTCCAGACCTGTGTTAGCATATATTTGGTATCAAGCATCTGCTGCTTACAGGGGGTGGGAGATCTTGCTGATGTTGTCTTTGCACCAGAGTCTGCTCTACTTTTGATCCTGAGGTCTTCGTTCCATATACTTTATACAAAAAAAACATTAAGCCGTTTCTGTATGTTCCAAGGATGACTCTTAATCTTGTTCTTTAAATCCTACTTTCTACCGGTAAGGCTGAAATGAAAAAGCCATTATTTCCCTATTACCCACTGTGAAACTATTGCGTATTCTCACCCAGCTAAAAAAGATGTGTTTAGCCATTTCCTTTTCATTCTTCATCATTGTCCATCATGCAAACTGTTCACCTATTACTAACAGTCGCAGATCTCTTTGTTATTTATCAATTCATCTAAAAAAATGTGATTGTCACAGAACAGTTTTTTTCTCCAAGTCAACTCTTTTGCATTCTTACCACTTTTATTATGTTTTCTCTTCCCTTTTAGCTAGGCAATTTTCCATTACATTTCATAGTATGTTGGTGCATAGTGGGTACTTTCTGTGATGAGCCCCATCTATGTTGCGTTTCACAAAATGAAATACGGCTTGTTATGATCTTAGCTCTGAGAGCAGCATGTGCTCTCACTTGTTGTCCTCCAATGAGATTAAAAGCTATAACATTTGAGTTGGTTTTTCTTCTTGTTCTGGTATGTTGTAGCTGTTGGTACTCTTGGCTGCCTAATTGGTTAACAGTTGATGGATCCAGCACCATCAGAGGATCTCCTGCAGCTAGTGGCCTTCACAGAGTCAATGCTCTCTATCTTTTACTCAGCTCTTCCTCCCTCAAGTGTGTTTTCTGGGCTCACTGAGATTTTGGGCCCTCCAACTAATTCTTTGGAGACACCCCCTAATATTCCACAAAGCGAACTGAGCATAGTATCCTTGCTGTTAAAGACTGCTTTAAGTCACAGTTGTCCTCTCGACTACCAAATCTCCCTTGGGATGATAGGGGGAGTAGTAGTGGGTGCACCTAAACTTCCCAGGGCCTCTTTGTAAGCTCGAGAGCTAAATGCCACCCCCTGTTTGGAATGCAGTGCGCCAATTGTATATATCCCAATAAAGACTCACAAGTCTTTGAGTACAGTTCGGGCGTCGGCCAACCGCTTTGGCCATACCAGCATGAGCCTAGAGCATTGATCAACCACCATCAAGACGCACTTGTAAGCACCGTCAGTTTGTTAGGGGCCGCAGTGGTCCAAATAGACACAAGTGACAGGTTTGTTCAAAATCAGTAGAGGTGTATGTGGTGGATGTGTTATGGTTGAGCCCTTCATCTGCTGGCAGATGTCACATTTAAGGACAGAGTGCTTGGTCTGTCAAGTAAGACCTGGCCACCAATATTGTTGCTGCAGTAATGAAACTGTAGCAATAATCATACCGTGTGCTGAACCCAGGCCCTCATGTGCAGTGAGTATAAATCCTAAGCTGTGATCAGTGTTTGGTATGACTCTATTCCCTATTCCTGGAATGTGAACATATGTTCATCTACCATGTAGGAGTACTTCAGTGGAAAACCTTTCGGAAGGTATGTGTTGTTGCACGCAGCATTGGCAGCCAACATGATGTCTCTGACTATTCTCATACTCGAACAAGTGATTGCACCAACAGCAGTGGCGGCTGGTGACATTTGAAAGTGGTGGGCCGTAAAATTAGTGGTAGAGCACACCGCGGCGAGCGACCATGGCGAGCGACCTGAAGAACCCAAGGGTTCTTCAGTGAAAATTTTGAAAAAATGAATGGTCAAATGGTGCATTTTCAAGTCAGTGCCTACGTGAGATAAATTTGCATTCAAGATGGCCCAACAGAGTCAAATGCCTACTTTTTCCTTATATAATATGATTACTGCCAGTGCTTCCAGCAATCACTGGCATAACTGCGACCACCATCCAGTATTACCACCGCTCCCTCCAGCATCACTTCATGTGTCTTTACCATCAGTGTTAACACCTGCAGTGCCATTGTGGCTACCAAAACATCAAGTCCACACCCCACTGAAAATGGTCTCACTGCCAGTTCCGTGCCGACTGCCAATACTGTTGCATAAAATGTCACAGAACCTCTGCCTGTGCTGCTGATACTCCCACCAGCAGGCAACATTTCCACCATAATGCCAGCTGAAGCTGTACTTTCTTCACCCAGTGCCCAAGCCATCACATACACTTTGATTATTGGCTATGGCTACTGACCCCACTGCCACTGTCAGCACAGGCAGCATTGGCATCCCGATGGAACTGAGGTCTTCTCCATCATTCATGCCAGATTTCCATCAACTGCTCTGCTGGTGACATTGGCCATGCCTCTGTTAGGCTCACCATTACACGGGCCCTCTTCAACCTGCACTATCATTCACAATCCCACTGACCTGAACACAAATAACATTGCCCCCATAATCAGTGGTAATGGCACAATTATTCATGGCACAAGCCCAATGTTTTCCAGTGGTCTCATCTTCACTGACAACCGACCATTTAAGTGACATCACCAAAACCACCTTCACCCAGACCGGTACTGATGTCCATATCCTCTCTACACAGTGAAATTAGTACAATTGCTATTCCAGTGGCGATAAATTCCATCCCATTCATCAACTGTGCACCAATCCTTGGTCACAGATGTAACTCATGATAGGCAGAAGCACCTGCCTTTGACAATCGTGATATGCGAAAGCACCTAACATTGGCAATTGTGGTAGGCACAACACCTGATAGGGAACATCACCTGCCACATGATAGGTAACAGCACCTTCCATTAACACTGTTAATAGGCAACAGCACCCGCCATTGACACCCATGATAGGCAACAGCACCTGCCATTGACACTCTTGATAGGTAACAGCACCTTCCATTGTCACTCGAAGCGCCAGGATGCCCTTTGGGTGACAGGTCTGCGCTCTATAAGTATACCACAAATACAAATACAAAAAATAAAAATACTCATACTGTATCTGTGGTAGGACTCGTGCACAAAGATCAGCACCGCAAATATCAGCCTATCCGCCTACAACAAACAAGATTTACTTGTTGTGCCTAATATTGCATTTTTAATTCTACACATACCCTAAGGTGTGTATGAAAATCATGAAAAAAAAGAATATTCTGCCAACCATGCCCCAACAGAATCCTCCCTCCTCAAGCCACTCCCAAAATGATTGCAGCTCCCACCCATAATACCCACCTGTGGTGTCCCCAATAATGGGTTGCACTAACTACTCAAAGGGATGTTCTGTTATCACTGCCAGTATGCCCAGCCGGTGCACAGTGACCCACGCCTCCATCATGCTTTCACTGCTGTAATTACTCATAGTTAGGCTTTCCTGTTTCCAGTTTCTATTTTTGGTAAATTCTGGTGTTTTTTTTTTAGTGTTTTCAATATCTTAAAAAGCAATTGTTATCAGTGGTTACACATTTTCGCGCCTCTAAAAACAACAGCTTTCCGGTGTTCATGGAACATTTTGCTTTTATTATTGCTTACTTTCTGCACTGAAAGAACATGGTATATAGACAGTGTACTTATAGTGTATATGAGGTCCAAATAGATTTTTGCAAATTAATCTTATTGTAGTACACCATATAATACTCCTTCAGTGAGTCTTTGGGTCATGTGCACTTGCTCTTTCCTTCCCATGTAATCTTCTGTGAAAAGGCCCTCTCAGCATTCATAGCCCCATGGGCTGAGAACCATCAGCTATGGGACACAGTCGGGATGACTGTTTCTTTGATGCCACATAAAGCATGAAATGATAAATATTAGTGTTTTAGTTCCTGTGCATAAGAAAACAGTGCACCAGAATGGACTAAAAAGTCAATAGCATCCCTCATTAACTCTGAAGATGGTAAAGATGCTTACCATCTAACAAGTGACAAGGATCTCCTATAGGGAATCACTTCAGCTCGGGTATCAATTTTGACAGGTCATCACAAAACGTTTTTATATACGTAACTGAATCACTGCAAATACAAACAATATCACTCCGATCTTTGTTGAACTTGGAAAGAACCTTTTTTGCAGAGCATTACAAGTGACACTGAGTTCAATGCTTTCCAAAAGTCTAAAAGTCTGGTGTCATGTTTTCACCACTATCCCAGATGCTTGGTGATATATATACTTGTCACTATACATTACATTGAATGTTTAAAGCCTGAGGTGTTGGCAATTCACCTACTATCAATACTGACCCACTAGAAACTATGGTCTGATGTATTAAGGTTTTTTACCCATTCTCTGTGGGAAAATGTGATGAAACATATTAGGAAAGATTTTTATGAAACCAGCCATTTTACCTATCAGTGAAAGAATCAAATGCAGCCAAAATATCAAATATGAGTTTGATATTTTCTGATTCTCTACAGTTTATAAAATAATTAAACTAGACCTAAAACATGAAACTAAACCCTGCATCTTTAGACCAAAGGGCACAAAACTGAAAAAAGTAAAAGGAAGAAGAAACAATATTTTAGTGGCATCCCTAAAGAACAAAACTCAAGCAGAATAATGTTAGCCAGTCTTCCTTACTGCTAGCTTGTATACCAAAGTTACATTGTATTGACGCCTTCAGGAAGAAAATAATGACTCTTTCACTCTCTTTACCTTTCTTTGAATGGCATCTAGTTTGTGGTTGTGCATGTGTTTTTTCAGTGTTTATATGTTTTCACCAGTGAGGGCTATTTATCTTTCAGTGGGGTTTTATCAGTTATTGTAGGTGTAAACCTAAAACCCCACAGCCTACTTATATTTGCCATTACATGGCCAAGCACAAAAAAAAACAATGCTCCTGTTGCCAGCATTTTTCCTAACATGACCTGTTCATACACCAGATGCCTACACTGAATCTCAAATTATTTCCTGCAACACCACCTGTTGTGGGTCCCACTCACTTATGCTCTTAGAGGTCACTCGCTGCTCCAATGTCCAGCAGTATTCTTGCTGCTTCCTGTATGATCAGTGCAGGTTTTTGAGCAGTAATTATATCTACAATCAATCACTGCCTTCACTGTTATCGTTATTATACCCCGCACAACCAATGCGACTGCCACTGAGTGTAAAACACATTCAGTGCAGCTGTAGATGCAACCACACTACATCAATAAGAACAAAAACCTGGAATGGTATCCACCAGTGTCGAACTCTGACTGCCACATCTAGCACTTAATTCCTATCCCTGCAAGCATATTTCATACTACTTTTAGTGTCATTACAGAGTACCTTTACCCTCACACAGGTAGATGCCATTTTAACTATGTGCAGTTAACAGATCCTAACTTCACAAACCAATTCACCTCTTTTGTTTCTGAATTCTTTTCCTTTAACTCTACCCCAAACTCTTCCCATGCAATGATTTGGTACTCTTTTAAGGCTGCCACCAGAGGCTTTATTATAAATTTTGTTTCACAAAAGAAAAAAAATTTTCAAGATAAAAATTCCCAATTACATGCTAAAATCAAACAACTTGAATATACTTATTGCCATTCCAACTCTGAATCCGAGTTCAAAAATGTTATCAAAGCAAAATTCACATTTAATAAAATGTCTACTGAAGCCGCTTCTTCTTATCTTTTAAAAAGTAGTGCTCGATACTATGGCGGCCAAAATAAGATGGAGAAATTGTTAGCGAACTACTTGAAAATTAGACGTGAACGTACCAAGATTGAATCTATACGGAATTACACTGGTTTATCCTTCTTTAAAGATGATGACATTTTGAATTAATTTGTTTCTTTTTGTAAAAATGTATATACTCCAGAACAACAACCAAGTCTGACAGAACTCTCCACCTACTTTCAGTCTATTGAACCCCTTCGCCTTATGATACAGACTTTTCTTCCCTAGAGATCGATATTACTACATCTGAAATTTCATGCATTATTTCACTACTCAAAAGAGGGAAGGCTCCAGGTCCAGATGGATTTACCATTGAAATTTACGCTCATTTTGCAAATCTCTTAATCCCTCATCTCTTATCACTTTATAATACCTTTAATCTAGTGGTTCGTCATCTGGGATCTTTCAAGAAGCCATGATTTGTTTAATACCTAAAGAAAATAAAGATCCATCTCTATGTAAAAATTATAGGCCAATTCCTCTAGTCAATTTGGACTATTAAATCTTTGCAAAACTCTTAGCACTTCGCATTGTTCCTATTTTACTTACTCTTATTGACCCGGAACAATCGGGATTTGTAAAGGGTGGTCTGTCATCTGGCAATTCCACAGTATTTTTTACATCCTCAGCAAAGCATCCTCTCTTGAGTATCCCATTGCTGCTATAGCATTAGACGCAGAAAAGGCGTTCTATAGGATTGGTTGGGATTTTGTGTTTCAAGCACTAAAATGGATAGGATTTCCTCCTATTCTCTAACACTGGGTGTACAGGAGACACTGGCGCTCATATAGTAATCACACTTATTATAATACCCTTAATATAGTTCCTTTGGGTGCTTACAAACCATATAAGAGAAGAGAACACCCCACTTCCCTACATACAATCCTAAAATTGAACAGTATTTCAATAATGTTTGGAGCACACCACTTTTCACAATCTGTTTAGACAATATTCAATAAAAGAACACAACAATAATCCATTGGACTTGTGCACACATTATTACTCAAGTCTGTGACACATGCATGATATGTATACACACAACCCTATTATTCGATAGGGAAGATCACTCTCCACTCATAGGAGAGTAGGAAACCATTTAAAATATTATAATAACTGAACAAATTTGTATATTAGTCTGATTTTGCCTTGCCTGTTGGGTTTCAACAGAAGTCCTTTATTTCGCTTTTCTTACAGTAGGAACTCAAGATTAAAGCTTCAGAGGTAACTGTGATATATTTTCTTTTCACATGGGTTGTTTTAATATAAAAACACTGTGGTCTCAGTTGAAACCTTAGAACAATGGTCACAAACACCAAAAGAGAACTCTGAAGTAACATGATTTGAATGCACTTTAATGTAAATATCTGATGTGAATATGGTCTACTGTAAATATATTATGTCCATGATAGGAGAGTGATCTTCCCTATCGAATAATAGGGTTGTGTGTATACATATCATGCATGTGTCACAGACTTGAGTAATAGTGTGTGCACAAGCCCAATGGATTATTGTTGTGTTCTTTTACTGAATATTGGCTAAATAGATTGTGATAAGTGGTGTGCTCCAAACATTATTGAAATAGGATTTCCTCCTAAACTGATATCTCTTATTTCTATATTGTATTGAGGTCCCAAAGCTTCTATTTTTGTGAATGGCAATACTTCAGATAATTTTTCACTTTTCAGAGGAGTGCGTCAAGGATGCCCCCTCTCTCCTCTTTTGTTCATAATATCTTTGGAACCCTTTCTAACTAAAATGAGATTGGATGAAAAGATCACTGGCTTCCAACTCGACTCCTCTCATGTCAAGTTATCCATTTATGCGGATGATATTCTTTTGTACTGTTCCAACCCGGCTACCTCCATTCCTTCCTTTTTATCTCAAGTGGACATTTTCTCTCAATTATCTGGATACCGTCTCAATTCAGATAAATGTGAGGTCGTGCCTCTAAATATTTTTTTTCTTAAACAAGACTTCATACAAACGGGCTTTTCCTGGCAAATTTCTAAAATTAAATATTTAGGCTTATGGTTCGCCTCCAACATCCCAGAAACATTAAAGATACATTTTGATAGTATTATAAAGATTCTATCAGATTCTATTGATCACTGATTCCATCAAGATGATGCTCTCTCCTTTGATTCGTTATCTTATCTCTATGATTCCGGTTCACATACCTGCTTTCTATTTTAAGAAAATTGACTCTCTTTTAACCAAATTCCTTTGGAAGAATAAACCTCCTCGAATTAGTTTATCTGCTCTAAAGGCGAATAAATTATCTGGAGGCCTTAAATTTCCAGACTTTAAATCATATCATTATGCTGTTTCTTTAAAACAATCCTCCCGCTGGCTTTCTGAAGATCAACCTATTCATCCTCCCTTCTGGTTGAATATAGAAAAATATTTTTATCCCCTTTAGAGCTTAAAGAGTCTCTTGCCTTTACTAACAATAATTCTCTTTTTTGCTCTCCAGTCATTTCTCATACGTGTAAAAGTCTTGCACCTCTCCTGCCTCCTTCTTATCCTTCATCTTCTTCATTGGATCAACAGCCCATTTGGTGTAATAATTCATTACGCATTAAAAATCGCACCATTTATTGGAAAACATGGAGACTTAAGGGTTTACTTTGGATCTCCCAATTACTAATCAATAATATCCCTATGTCCCTTTTAGGTCCCGCCTACGTAGCGCGCATGCACTCCATAGGAGAGAGACCTTTAGCTATTGGCACAGCTTTAGGGGTAAGAACGTGCATGCATTGCATTGCTTGCAATGGCAACGCGTGCACGTCTGGCGATTCCCTTGCGGGAGCGCACGGCGCCATATGGTCACAATCATCGTGCCTTGCTGCACTCTTCCGCAAGGGAAACGCACAGGCCCCTACCCCTGATGCCGATACTCTCGTGCTTCAGACAAGCAACTGCCTTTTCGCTATAGTGTTTCAATTCCCCCTATTGACATTTACTGCCTATTACCAACCAATGGGACCTGTCAACATGTGGCATTATCTGAAATGCGTTGCCAGCTTATAAAAGCAAATGTGCAAAAAAAGTCGTTTTAAGCCTGCCTGCTCTTTGTGTGCACAAGTGCTCTAAGATGTACCAGAACACTATGCACTCTGTCTCCAGTCCAAAGCATTTCAAGGCAGCAGTTTCCGGTGTGTTAGTCTAATTAGTTCAATAAAAACAAAGGTAAAGTATAAGAGCCAGAAGAATGCCTTTGGTGACAACGCCTGCTCCACACGGAAGTGGCCACTATAACAGATACTTTCCCTTGTACAGGAATGCAAGGGATACACCCACTTTACTTTACTGCTCTGTATTCTATCAGACTTTATGACCAAAGACATTTCTCAATCTAGCAGCCTGGAACTTTCTTACAGCACACGATTGCTTGCCTTTGCCCTTATTTTATAGACATGACATGTTGAAGAGTGTCATTTCTTTTTTTCTCATTATTCTCACACTTTTCTGTTCTCCTCTCGCATTAGATGTTATGTGTAGAAATCATGCTTCAAATAAATTCACTTCCATGAACTGCACCACCTTGTGGGAAATCGCCATGTGGTAAGTGCTTGCCTCATCATGTGTGGAGAGTGCGCTGAGTTTCCTGAGCTGTTATTTTCAGAGGACAAGGAACATGGATATGAGAACAATATCCCAGGAGACACATGTTATATATCCTGAAATCAGAAAAAGACAGAAAGCGTGCTAGGTGCTGTACCAAGCAGGACAGAACCAATCTATGTATGTCAGTAGTTTGCAGCGTCTGCTTCTTGATGTTCATTCAGCCATTTCCCTAAAAAAAATCGTATTACTGTACTATATCTAAGTGTTAGCGTACTCTTGAAACTATACACTACGACTTGATATTTTTGCACTAATCATCTCTTTTATTTTCACTTCCTTCTAAAGAGCAGTGCCCTATCATCCGCTTCTTCCCAATAACTAATTAATTTGTGCTAATCACGGACCTCGTTTTAATGCAAGTTTACAGCATTTACGCGGAAGCACTAGATATAGTCAAGAAAGTAAATAAATAGGCTCCCAGGAAACAATTATTTGGCAAAGTGAAGGACAGTGACCATGCAAGTTGAACTGTGTAGCTCGTACTGCAGAGCCGCCCGCTGCAAAGATGTATATTCACTTATGGTTAAAGGTAACCATGTGTAATTGGCCCTATTTTTGGTACAGATATGGTTACCGTTAAGATATTTTCAATTAATCTATGTCTACTATACGGTATGTTTATCTTCCAAGTGCACGTGCTCTCGCATATAAAAGGATGTTGTGCGTTTGTGAACTCGTATGTGTAGCCGTCAGAGCGAATATTAATTCATTTGAACACAGATCGTTCCAATAGGTACTAAGGTTGCTCCTTCCTGCCATTGTTAGCTCTTGTATACAAAAATATTTAGCTCTCTTTTGTCAAATTACCCATTGAATATAATGCCAATACTTACAGTGCGTTTAGGTCATCCCATTTCTTCTTATTGTTTAGCTTTCTTATTAGTCTCATTTGCCTGCTTCTTACTAGATAGCTTGGCTGTCTTCATGTGTTAACCCACCCTTGGAGTACAGGTACTTTACCTCGCTTTTACATGGATGACCTGTAGCCTTCTGCTGCCTACATTCAGGAAAATGCTTTTTCTATTTTACTTTCAACACCCTACATGAGTCCTTGTGTTCTCTTGCTGTCTCTACCATGTGCCTCTTCCACCCGCAAAACCGCACACCGCCACTTTCTGTTTCTCCTCCCAGCCCACTCTGTTTGTTTGGGCGGAAGTGCCTTTTGCATGTCTGAGTAGCCCCATTTAAGCTATATGCAGCCCTATAGGGGTAGTTTCTCACCCTATAAGCCCCTGCTCTGCTGTCATGTGTGTGGGGCAGGCAGAGACTTGTCCTGTGTTGTGGGAGCTGTCCGGCTTCACAAGCAGTGGGGAAAGGGCCCACTGGACTGTCTGATTCCCCAGAGACCTTGTTTCCCCTCAGGGGCACAATCTACACTCAAGGTTATTCTGACTGTGTTTTCTCATTGCAAGCCTGTGTGGGATGACTGTTTTGCTGGAACATGTTGAATTATCGAATATTTTTTTCCCACTATGTAAGTACTGGCTCTCAAGACCTGACATTTGTGAAACTAATTTTTCTGTTGACACTTGCAAAGGGGTATCCGTTTTCACATCCTGTGCCTTACACCTGAGTCACTGCTTCTGTGCACGGGACCTTGCACGCGCCTTCACTGCTGAGCAAAACACATCGGCTTGTTCGTGAAGGTTGTGTTGGGCAAGCAAAGTGCAGGCCGTGATGAATAGTAACGCCCCCATTTCAGAAGTGGCAGTTTTTACTGGTTTCTTGGCACATATTGTCCGATTACTACCTACCCAATGAAAACAACATTATTATATCATTTTTTAGGGAACACATTTTCTCGGGTTGACGATCTTTACATTTTCCTGCCTTTTGTGACAATTAGAATGATTATGTTTTTTAGTGTAATCTGCCCTTTAGTCCCCTCCATAATCACACCTTCCAGCGGGGCACCATCACTCTAACGAGATGTTAGCAGGATATCTCAGTTAAACGCTCTCTGCTGAAGTCGGTGGTGAACTTTAAAGCACAAGTTTGAGTCCTGGTAGGGAGCGCTAGGTGGCGCCAGACCAAGATGGCCGCACTGATGTGAGGCTCCCGACCGACTGAGCGTTTCATCACATCCTACAGTGATCCTGTTGTCCCTCCTCCGATGCTACTAAGCCCCATTGCCTGCCTCTCGATGTGCTGATTCCAGCGATACCTGACTTGCCCTAACCAACTGCTCCTGGTCGTGATCGGTGGCCTGTTTCGGCCTGGGTGGCTCCTGGTGCTTTTGTTGCTGCCCTCCGCGTCGGCCTCCCTCTGTCAGGACAGCCCGGGGCTTTGCGGCCTGGTTAACGAGGCCTACGATCCTTCCTGTGGAGGAGCGCTAGCCCGCGGACTGCGTTGGACTGCTTCCGAAGTCTGGGGGGGCTCCGACCCTTGCAGGTGAGAGCTACCCGCTTCCTTTGGGCTCCGCTTGTCGTGGCCTGCCTACACCCCCCCACCCCCCCTCTGCGGCCTGTACTAGTCTCTGCAGCGCTGCGCTGCTTCTTCGGCGCCTGGATTCCCCGCCATTTTGCCATATCCCCTGCGGGGCTGGGGCAGCCCGGACCAACCACGCTGCAACAGCGGCCTCTACGCTCCCCCCCCCCCGGGGGCACAGACTGCCTGCACCTGAGACTCCTGTGCTTGTCCCGCTTACCTCCGTAGGGGCGGGACCGGCTGCCTGCTCCTTTCCGACCGGCCCGCGGAGCTGCTGCTGCGACCCTCGGGAGCGGCTCCCCCTCTGCAGAGACGGCCTGGGACCCTGTGGTGTGGCCGGCGCGGCTCTTGTCTCCTTCCTACGGCGGAACATCAGGCGGTGGGTCAATCGCGACTGCCTCGGACGCCTGGGAGGTACCGGTCCAGTGGGTGAGAGTCGCCGCTGCCTGCCCGGCCCGCCCCTCCGCTCTCCTGCCGGCCTTGCTGGACCCTACATCGCTCAGCTGCGCTCGTGGCGCTCGTACCCCCCCCGCCATCTCGGACCGTCCCCTGCGGGGTCGGGGAGGTCCGGGGGGTTGCGCTGCGAGGGCGGCCTCTTCGCTCTTCTCCTGAGGAGCTGTCTGTCTGCTCCCGCTGCCTGGTGCGCCCTTCTCCGGGCCGGATTACCCACGCTGCCTGTGCGGCCTGTGCCTGCGCCTTGCTGGGACCTTGCTGACTTGTACCTAGCTGCTACGATCCTACTGGGCAACTCTTGACTCTCCTGCTCTACATACTCGGCCCTAGAGCAGCTCCTCCCTCCACATCCCCTTCCCCCCCCTGCTTACCTGCCTTGCCACACCTGCTGCTCTCCAGAGGGGCCAACAGAACCTACAGCCCCATCTACAACCCGGTACTCTGCTCTCTCTACCTACCCTCCCTCACCCTCCCTACCCCCCCGCTGCAGCTGCACTAACTATTGCCTCACTGCCTGTGTACTCACCTTTGGAACCAGCGCACTGGTTGAATTTTCTGAACTGTCTGCCTGAACGGGGACACTGCGTGGGACGTCGGTCCGCGGTGCCGCCAGCCCATTGGTGCTGAATTCCTCGCCGCCTTCCTGTGGCGGTATCATCTGGCTGTCTTCCTGTGGCCTCCTCGCAAAGCGCCTCTCCTCTGCCAGCGAGCTCTTGGTCGGTGGGGCACTGTCTGCGCTTTCGCCTTGGTCCTCCTTGCGACCTGGCGTCCGTTGTCCCTCCATCAACGCGGGCGCCCAGAGGTGTCATGGGTCGCAGCGACGCCAGGCAGTCCAAGATACCTTTTGAATCCAAAAAGACTGCCAAATCGATTCTGGAGCCTGAAGGGGGTCCGTCCTCCCAGGAGCCTCCGGATGAAGACTGAAAGACGCTGTTGCTGGGTCTGAAGCAGAGCCTCTCCACGATCGACGCCAAGATTGACAACATCAACACTCGCATGGACAGCGTCGTCTCTAAGCTTGAGCAGCACGACTCCCGCATTAAGGAGACGGAGGATAGAATTTCCGTCCTGGAGGATGGCGCCACCTCAACAAGTAAACAGGTCACTCAAATGGATAGGCTGCTCAAACTCATCGCTGACAAGAACGAGGACTTGGAAGCGCGGTCTCGGCACAATAATGTCCGTATCCTGGGCCTTGCTGAAACAACCAACACAGGTAAAATGGAGACCTTCGTGGAGAACATGCTTGTCGAACTCTTCGGTGGAGAATCCTTCCCGTCACATTTCATTGTTGAGCAGGCCCACAGATCCCTGGCAGCTCGCCCGCCTCCTGGAGCAACTCCGCGCCCCATCATTGTGCGCTTCCTGAATTACAGGGACAAAGACTCTGTGTTGCGACGCACGAGGGAGGTGGGAACTGTAAACTACTCCAACACCATCCTGTCCTTCTTCCCGGATTTCACCTCCACTGTTCAGGAAGCAAGACGTAAATACGCAACGGTTAAAAAGAAGCTCCAGGCGCAGGAGATTCCCTATGCTATGCTCTACACCGCCAGATTGAAAGTGACTTTCCGAGGTACTACTCATCTCTTTTTAAAATCCCCATCAGGTAGAGGACTTCCTTAAGAGCTGCAGGGCGGAGCGGAATGATGATGGTGCGGCACTGCGCAGATCTAGGTCGCGATCACCACTGTCGCAACAGAACTGAGAGACTCTGAGATGGTATGGTCCTCCTTTTCTGTCATGACATGGGCGCGCTATCTTGATCTGGACACACTAGGTTTAGTGTGCTTTGTCCTGTTGTTAGCTCCACTTGGGGCAGAACTGATTGAGACTCCCATATGCGCTCGGTCACCCACCTCCGCCCCACGTTAGACGACAGGGTCCCTGTGGTTAGTGGGTGTAAGTAAGGAGGTGGTTCGGTACGTCTGGGGCCCCTAGTTCCGGCCCCCCCTATGGGCGAACCCCTGAGACCCTCCTTCCTCCAGGAAGGTGGTATTTGTGTTCTACTCTGTTTAGGGAGTATGAGTGTTGGGGAACCGGGTGGGGGTTGAATTCCCGGCCAGTTGGGGTTGCCGGTGTGGGTGGGAATGGGTTTTGTTCCACCACTAATGACCTAGTCATTTTGGATTTGTTGTCCCTGGGTGGCCCGAGGGGGGGTGGTCTGCATGCAATGTGTGCTATGTTCAAAGTTGACAATGCTTTGGTCCTAAACTGTGTGATTTTATGCTACAAGATGCTACATCTGTATGAATGGGTGACGTAGAGTCTGAGCCGCCTGCGCTTCAATTCCAGCTGGTGTCATGGAATGTTAGGGGACTGAATAACCCCAGAAAGAAGAGGCAAATCTTGGGATATTTGGATAGGCAGGGGGTCTCAATTGCTATGCTCCAAGAAACACATCTGTTGTCTGATAACACCTCTCACTTTGCGTCTCGTTGGGCTTCCTGTAGGGTTTTTTCCTCCTACTCTAACTACGCCAGGGGGGTTACGATCTTGGTCAGGCGGGGTTTGAGGTTTGTTCCCGCTGGGACGGAGGCGGACCCCGGGGGGAGATACTGCATGGTCTGGGGGACTCTACACTCCCATTCGGTCCTTTTTGCCTGCTACTATGGCCCCAACGTCGATGACACCTCATCGCTGCTCACATTATGGGGTAAAATTCAGACCCTAGGTATAGGTCATGTGATACTAGGCGGTGACTTTAATGCCGTCGTCAGGCCGTGCATGGACCGCTCTCACCCACAAACGGCGCACTACTCTCATACTCAACGCGTCCTCTCTTCCTTGCTTACCGATCACTCCCTCATTGATTCTTGGCGACACCTGCACCCTTCCCTTAAGCAGGGCACTCACCACTCGGCAATACACTCCACATGGGTGCGGTTAGATTATGTGTTCTTGTCATCGGGCCTTTCCCCCTGGCTGTCCAAAGCCATACACCTCTCAAGGACATTCTCAGACCATTCCCCGGTCCTCATTTCACTGCGCATCCCCCTTGAGACCTCCCCGTATCTCAGCTGGCGCCTCAACCCCTCACATCTTACTGATTCCGCTTTCAGGGCTGACATTGAACAAGACATTCGAGATTTTTTCGACCGGAATGTAGGGTCGGTATCTGACCTCACTGTGGTGTGGGAGGCCTTCAAGGTCACTGTCCGTGGGTGGTGTATCTCTAAAGGAGGTGGTGTGCTCAAATCCATACGAGGGGAACTCCGCAAACTTGAATCCGAATTGCGGGAGCTTGAGCGCACTAGTGCGAGTGAGTCCCGGGGCCATTCTTCTAACGCTCTCCTTCGTGAAAAACTGAACAAATATACCGAGGCGGCGGATAGGGAGTGTAAATTCCTCGGCAAGCAACATGCAGCACGGGTCTTTGGGGAGGGAGATAGGCCCGGTAGGGCACTTGCCTCTGCGGTGCGCCCCCCTAGGTACAATGGCTATGTCACCACTCTGTTGGATGAGCATCAAACTCCGCAACGAGACTTGCCTGAGCAACTCCGCATTCTTACCAAACACTATTCCTCTCTCTACACCTCTCATAGGTCGGTTCCTATTGACCTGAGTCCCTACCTAGATGATACTGCTATAGCCTGGCTTGGCCCTTCCCAACAAAAATTCCTACACCACATACTCAAAGTTGATGAAATTAAGGACGCCATCATGTCCATGAAGTCGGGCAAATCGCCGGGTTCCGATGGCCTGCCGGTCGATTTCTACAAAGCATATATTCATATCCTTGCCCCTATACTCCAGCAGGTTTATTACGCCTCCCTTGAGGGTGGCCTATTGCCCTTGTCAATGCGTGAAGCACTCATCACTTCCTTATTGAAGCCAGGCAAGCCTCTGGAACACTGCGACTCCTATAGGCCCCTCTCGCTACTTAATACGGATGTCAAAATCCTAGCGAAGGTACTATCATCCCGCCTCAACCTGCTAATGGAGCGCCTGGTCCTTCCTGACCAGGCGGGTTTTGTTCCCAATAGGGCGACCTCCCATAATTTACGCACTCTTCAGGCTGTCATACAAGACATTAACCCCAGATGCTAGGCTGCGGCGGTATTTCTCGACGCCACCAAGGCGTTCGACTCCCTTGAGTGGGATTACCTATTTGCCCTCCTTGAGCGCATGGGGATCCCTTACAGCGTCCTCGACTGGATTAAGTTGCTTTACGGTGAGCCGCGCGCTTCCGTCCTCCTCAATGGAGCACGATCTGCCTCCTTTCCCATCCATAGAGGCACCAGACAAGGTTGCCCCCTCTCCCCCGTCCTATTCGCGATAGCCATTGAGCCGCTTGCTGCCAAACTCCGACAGCATCATAACCACCGCTCTCTGATATACCCGGAACGGCAGCTCCTAGTCGCACTATATGCAGATGACATCACCCTCTATATCGACAAGCCACGAGACAACAGTAACCCCCTGCTACGGGAAATAACTAAGTTTGGTGCTATCTCGGGAGTTCAGATTAACTGGTCGAAGTCTGCCCTCTTCCCCTTAACTGATAAGACCACGCAATTCCCTCTGGACTATCCTCTGATATGGGAATCCGAGGAACTCAAGTACCTCGGTGTAGTGGTCTCCCGTAATCGTGAGGCCCTCATTAGGGCTAACTATGGCACTGCCCTGGACAAAATCACTGACAACATTGCTAAATGGATCCATCTCCCACTCTCGATGGCAGGACGCATTTCCCTTATAAAAATGGTTGTCCTTCCTAAGTTGCTCTACCTATTCATCAATATACCTTATAGCCCAGGCTCCCACTTCTTTAGTGCCCTTGATTCCCAACTGTCGAGACTGATATGGGGTGGCAAACAGGCTAGGATCAGTTTAAAGACGCTGAAGTTACCCTATCATTAAGGCGGGTTTGATGTTCCGGACTTTCGGAGGTACTATGACTGTGCCCAGGCTCACTTCATGGCCTACTGGCTACATCCCCCTCCCTTTATGGCCCATCTAGCGGTGGAGGATGGTTATATGCGTCCCGTTCAACCATCAGGTTACCTTTATACCGATTCGAGGGCGACGGGCCGGGACCCTACTACTGTGGACTGCACTGTCCAGGCCTGTCGTCGTATTGCGGCTCATATGGAGGTTTCCTTTCTATACTCACCATGCATGCCCCTAGCTCACGACCCCAGACTGAGCATAGCCGGGGAGGAGATGGGGCGCAAGTTCCTCAAGAGGCTAGCGATTCATACCTGGGGGGATCTCTTCCTCCAGGGGCAGTTCCGCTCCTCGGCGCAGTTTTTTGGGGAAACCCCCCCCCCACGGTCATGGACACATTCCTTTATGTCCGTTTAAGGCAGAATGTCAAAGCAGTCCTCCCGAACTTTCCTGAAGAGCCGGAAACCCTCCCCCCCTTACATTCGCTTTTACAAACCGAAACCCCTAAGCACGTGGTATCCATGCTTTATAAACATGCTCTGCCTGCCCCATCGCCTCCCCCGATCAAGGCCCGCAGCGAGTGGGATAGGGACCTTGACGCACCGCTCTCTGATGACCAGTGGGAGGAAAGCTGCACGCACACCACCGCAGTAACCGGTAATACCCGATTGCGCTTAATCCACTTTAAATTATTGCACCGCACTTATTTCACTCCTTCCAGACTGTTCCGACTTGGCCTCCGAAATAAAGACCGTTGCATCTGTTGCGGAGCGGAAGGGGCGGACTTCTTCCACCTGGCGTGGACCTGCCCTGCAGTGGCGGAATATTGGCGTGCCATTTTCAGAGCTTTATCTGATATGGTTGGGGTCGGTATGGAGCCCTGTCCAAAAACTGCCTTGCTGGGGCACGCTGTCCCGGCACTGAAGACACACACATTTTTTTTTGCACTAGGCCTTCTGTTGGCTAAACGCCAGGTTGCCTGTAGATGGGGCAGAGGACGAGCTCCCAAATTCAAGGTCTGGCTCCATACGATGTCTACCTGGCAAGATCACCTACACAACTATTCTGAACTCTTACCGCACAAATCACGCCCCAAGGATATATGGGGGCCCCTCACTGCCTATCTGCTCCGACACCAGAGCGAAGATCAACCTGATACTTGAAGTGTTCTTCCCCTGTCCCTTGTCCCCGGCCTGCTCCTTGCCCCTACCGTACTTCCCCTGCACCGCCCTCTCCCCTGCTTTCCTCCCTCCTGGGAGTGCGCTCCGGAGTCCGACCCTGCCTGTACTCTGCGCCTTGTCCCGTTTCCCCCCCCCACTCCCCCTCGTTGTCCCACGGTACTCCTATGCCTCCTCTTCATAGATAGTCCTCCTATACTCAATGCCCAGCTCCGCAGTCTGACCTCTACCAATGCGGCGCCCTGTTACTCGCGACACCACCATGTTACGCGTAGCGTTACACACATGACCTTGGCAATCTTCTGAACTCGCAGGCTTAGATATGTGATGTCCCCTCCCCTCAACCCCCTTCCCCCCCCTCCTCCTCTCTTCCCCTCCTATCCCGTGTTAGCCAATAGCATTCCCAGGGTGAGGACCACACTTATTCTGGCGCAGATCACCTCTGTATTCTTTTTTCTGTATTCTGTGGTGCCCCACCCCTACATCCTCTGATCCACATACAAGGTATGGTGGTACATAATGGGTGGGATTGTTCCCAGTTCTATGTTTTTGGGGGAAAAATGACAAAAGAAGCCTCATCTGCACTCTCCTTGTATACGGTCTGCCTTCTCCTGCTGCTATGTTTTATGCTTTACCGGACTGTACTTCATTTCTCACGCGGTCGGCCCTTAAGGGTTGTAGGCGACATGCTGTGTCTAACCATCCTGCCATGTTGTGTTCAGTATGTGCCTACCTTTACCCTCCCTCCCCCTATCTTTACGAGGCTGCCGGCCTGAAGTCTCAGGTTGTAGGCGAAGGCTGTGTGTAGTGTATACTGCTTTAACATCTAATAAAGGCTTCAAAAAAAAAAAAAAGTTTGAGTCCTGGTAAGTTTGTTTCAGCGTTCTATCCTGCCACAATTCAGTTACATTCAGTGCCAATAAAAAGCGAGATAGTAGCCCCTGTTACATACAACGCTTAGGCATGGGGGTAGCCCCCTACCAATAAACATAATTTAAAAAAAGACCTTCTTAAAAGTGGGAGATATTAATGTCTTTATAAACTGTCACTTGTTATGCAATCAGCAATAAGAACAAGCATTGGCATAGCCAATAGGTCTCGCCTTTGGAAGCTTATAAGTGTTTAACCATGCAACAGTTGATGTTGTTGCACCAAGGATATTGTGCTGGATAACCAAACACTTATAAGGTCCCAAAGGCGAGACCTATTGGTTATGCCAATGCTTGTTAGACTTACAGTCAACATTTTCTCTACCACCCTCTTGTAAGGCTAAATATACCTCACTTTGTTCCTCTCTTTCCCAATATCTTCATTCTTAACCGTCTATTTCTACTCCTTTATCTAAATGTTCCACTATTTTTCCCTTACTATCAACTTCTTCATCGGCTTCTTCCTTATATAAATGTTTATTTCTCTCTTCTAATAGAGACAAGGGAAAAGCTGAATTGGCTTGAGAAAAAGATTTGGCAGACTGTTGATCTATCCCCTTTGGGATAAGCTATGGCTAAAGATTCACAAGACTTCCAGCGCAGCTAACACCTCTCAAACACTATATTTCCTTTATAAACGTATTTTAATCACTCCTGCAATGTTGGCTTCTTTTTCTCCAGAATCTACTCCCACCGGCTGGTCTTGTCCTTGTGCAGCTGCTGACTTGAAGCATATGCTTTTTGAATGTCCCCCCATTTCTCGCTTTTGGCACTTAGGGGCCTATTAGGATGGGGGACGGACCTGCGTCCGTCCGCCACCCCCAAGGTGGAGGGAACGTCCGCAGGGGCTGCGGCGCTCCCTCCATGCAGATTAGGATGTGACCGCCACCCTGGCGGTCACATACCCTATGTTTAACATTGCGGCGGGTGCTGCTTGAAGCAGCTCCCGCCGCAAGGTTATGAGTGCATGCTTTGCATATGCATGCACAAAGCGGCAGGCACCGCGCGGTGCCTGCCGCTTTGTGCATGCATATGCAGGGGGGTACCATAGGTACCCCCCATGTGCATCCCCCACCCTCCAACACCCTGGGGAAAAGCCGCCGCGGAAAAGCATGTCTTCTGCCCCATCCTAATATGGCTGGCGGTGTCTGATAGACACGCCGCCACATCAGAGCTTTTCCACCGCGGTCGGAATGCGACCGCGGCGGAAAAGCGGCAGACGGTCTTCCTAACCCACCAGCCATCCTAATCTGGCGGTGGGTCTTTGGAGCCTCCGCAGCGGTGAATCCGCATCCTCTGGGCCGGCGGTGGCTTCCGCCGGCCCGGAGGATGCGGATTCACCGCGAGCCTAATCGGCCCCTTAGTCTGGTCTCAAATAAACAAAATCTTTCATATCCCAAATTTCTTTTTCTTATACTAACATTTTCGTAGGATCTTTATCACTTTCCTGGCCTACTCCATCTCCCAACCCTAAACTAGTTGATTTATTATTAGCAATAGCCTGCTATTTGATAATTTCTAACTGGAACAGGCAGAAAAACTCACTTTCAAAGCATGGTGGAACGCTGTTTGTTTCCATCAAAGAATGGACACTAGTTATGTTACTCCCATATCTCTTTCTATTAAAAGAGACCTTTTATGGATTCCATTGCATCTACCAACACTTCACCAGTTAACTCTTCCGATGAAGTCCGGAAACCTCCTTGATGTAAATGTTGTCTTTTTAAATCCAATTGCACAAACACTCGAAATTACTCCTTTTGTTGTTGTATTGTTTTAATTACAGTTAACTTATACATTTTTTAAATCTGCTTTTATATGCCTATAATATTTTTTCAACTCAGGTGTTATTTCTACTTTGGATGATGTAATATTTTATTATCTTTTCTCCCCTTGTTTCTTTTTCCCTTCCTGATTCCTCCTCCCCCCTTCTCTTTACCTTTATTTTCCCCCTTTCTCATAAATAGTTACTTGCTGAAGATTAAAATTGCATTAAGCTTATATCTCATTGTATATGAAGTTGTCTTATGTTTATGCACCTCTTTCTCAATAAACTTAATCTTAAAAAAAAGAGATGTTTAAGCAAAGGTATTCACAGGAGGATGGTGCGGGGGCATTGGAGTTGATCATTGTTAGATTGCTATGATATATGCAAGCGATCCCGGCCTATCATTTCTGTCAAGTCTAGTAATGTCATAGTTAGGGAGTACTAGTATGTTGAGGGTAGGTGTAGATAGATCCTTTAGCCAAGTTTCTGTCAGGATTAGAATGTCTGGTTATAGTGAGTAGAAGGTCAGCTATATCGGCTGCATGTCTAGATGCAGACCTGCAGTTTAGGAATATACATTTTACCTGTGTCTTGTTGGATACTATGGTAGCTTTGGATGTGAGATGGATTTGTGGGAGGTTGTTTTCAACTATGCCTCTAGGGTTGTGTCTTGTGGCTCTGTGTGAGTTGATAGAGATAGACTGGATTAAGGCATCTATATGTATAAGTATATGTATGTTGCAGTGAGGGAGTTAGTTTGTTGTATCCATCATGAATGTAAAGCTTTGCTTGCCTTGGTGACGGCATCTAAGGTTGGCACCAGGTTACACCAATTATGAAGCCAGAGTGTACTGCTGTGAGAATCTTCTCAGTAGAAGAATAACGCATTTCAGCGTTTGCGTATAAATGTAATTTGTATGCTATAAGTACTGTATGACCTTTGTCTAACGTGATATAGGTGTACCCAGTTCATCCAGCGACTACACGGATCACCAGTTTTGTGGTATTTACACATATGTGTCAATGTTTGGAAGCTATCATATCAGCTTGTATGGAATGCAAAATGTTTGTATGTTCCTGTGTCCCGTGTGTGCTTAAATAGTCTGGTCTTATAAAGTCGTAAATTCTATACTCTGGATTACGCATTCTGCGTAATCCAAAATATATGAAGTTCTGCCAAAATGTTAAAGTTCTGAAATGGATTGTAGTCTTTTAAGAGTTGTATCCCAAAAATGGACTTTGAGATAGGCAATTTTTAATTTTTTAAAATTAGATTTGTTGCCCAGGTTAGCAAACCCCACAATTATGCATCCTAGGCTGTCCAAGAGTTCCATTAATTCATTATCCACATAGGCCAATGCCTCTTCATCAAACTTTTGAAGTAGCTCCATTACTCTGGCTGAAAACATGCCAAGGCTATTTTTATACCCCTGAGCCAATCAACAAAATTGCTGTCAAATATCTGCTTCCAGGTGCTATATTTGGCAGAAAAATCAATTTGATATATCTAGTGTTGTTTCGTATTTTTTCTGCACTATTTTCTTCATTAGTGTAGCACTGTATGCATTTTAAATTGTGAATGTGCGAGTAGATGTGTTTAAATGTCTGTAGTCTAATAGTAGATAGTATGAATTGTAGGGTTTTATTACGGAAACAATGGATTATTTATTGATGAGGTGCAGTTTGGTTATAGCTTGGTATTCAAGTTGTTCTAGTATTTCCCTAACCTGTTTTTTAGCTTCATGTTTGATTGTACATTGTCTTTAGAGTTGCGGAGTTAATTCCAAGTGGATCTTGTGATGAGATAACTCATCATCCCACCCCACATGATTGTTCAATAATGCAGGAGCTGGGGATATAGCCCACTCCTTGGCATAAGAATGTTTTACTGATTCTAGAACGATGTTGGAGGAAGCCGGTAAAATTACCATTGCACTGTTTTAGCATTCCAGTTTAGTTTCCATTACAAACTGAGGTGGTCAGTCTTTTTCAGCCAAAAGAATATCATAACCACACGTAAGGTTCTCCCAAAAGAAAGCCTTGCTGTTTCTGGGTATGCCCTCTGGATATGTCCCCGTCCATTTGCAGTGTAAATTCGTATAAAGAATGGGGAACACTTACTCTTGTATATGGTGTACCACAGTGATATGCTCACTCAGCACCGATGCCACCAGATAATCCATCAGCTTTTGGCAAACTATTGTGACTTACGCTGCACTGTCCAGCATTGTCTCTGCCCACTCTCCATTCAGAAGCAGAGTCCTCAGTATTTTGAGTATGCCTGATTTTTTTTTTTGAATTGAGGTTCAGGAGTCTTTGATTTTTCTTCTGTATTAATAATGTAGTCAGACAAAGATTGTGATTTCTTCTTCGGCTTCACATCCTCTTCCGATCAGAGATTTGACATTCCACCTCTCTCCGAACATGTAACCGATGACTCGTGAAAGGAATAGGAGGTATGTATTTCAGTATGATGATACCTGTCAGACTTCCTGATGTTATCATGATTTCTGAGATTATAAATTTTTTCGGTGACTTCCTGCTGAGCACACCCAATCTGTTATCTTTGCTTGTCTTTATTTTTTGTTAATTATAATACTCTTTAGTCAAAGAGTCGAATGCTTGCTTAGAGTTATCCTTTTCAGAATTACTCTTAAGTTGTGATTTCCCAGGTCTAGCTCTCAAATAATCTCTAACTAGCATAGCATAGGTCTCTTCAATAATTCCAGCTACTATTGTGTAGGAGTAAGATCATTCAGGCACTGAAGTATAGGCAATGCAGCTGCCTCCCCATTTATGTTACTTAGCTTAATGGTAGACACTACAGCAAAACTCCCCACAAGTTTCATTGTTAAGTCCTGGGCAGGTACTGCCCCGTACTCATTCTGTAGCTGATTTAACACATCAGGTAAAACAGCCAGCGAAGGGGTACCCCAAGTTGTGCAGTCTTCTACCGGGGGAGCCATTCCCATCGGCAAGCAGATAGTGTGTATTCTGTTTTTTTCATGCTGGCTCGTATGGGGAAATACTGCTTCAAGCCCAGTACCAGCCCTGCCCGACCCTGCGCACCCAGGCCCCAAAGCCCACCTGCCAACACCGGCGTGTGTTGAAGAGGGCCCAACATGTGCCCGTGTATTTTCCAAGCCCAAAGGCCGTGATCTTGGTAGCCTCCTCCAACCATCACGGCCTAAGGGAGCAAGGCCCGCAGTACTCCTTTCAGGTTGACATACTCTACCGGCAGACACAGCGGACAAGTAGGTCACACATTTGAAACTGAGTCTTGATTACACCATGGCAGAGTACATTCATAACGGGTGAGTTTGTGTCACTATACTCCCTTTGATGTGGTGACACCAAGTCTGTGCATAGCATCACAACCACACGTTCATCACGTACTGCCCTCGGCCTATGCTGCGCACGAGTAGGTCACACATTTGGAACTGAGTCTTGATATCCTGATGGGTGAGTTCATATGTACATGAGACATTTGATGTCACTATAGTCCCTTCGATGTGGTGCCACCAGGACTTAGTAGTACATCACAACCGCAAGATTCTGGGGCCCACGTGGACTACTGCTCTCAGCCATGCTGCCCTCGAGTAGGTCACAGAATTGGAACTGAACATTGGTTATGCAAAGGCAGATTACATATCATTGCACGCAAGGAGAGGCATAACAGGATGACGCATTGCATCTTAGCGGAAAAAAAGTATCATTGTTACGGAGGTGATCGAACACTACCGACAACTGACCTGGTGTTGCTAACTCTGTCCATCGTGAGCAACAACACGTGGCGGTGGGCCACTGCTGGCCGCTGCCTCCGGCCTACACTGAGGTCCAGTAGGCCACAGAGTCTTGACATTCATGGACATTCACTGGTCATACATTGGTGGCGTCTGAGTCTATGGACTAGGGAGTAGTTTTCATCTTCATGTAGATGATCCCAAATTGGTTCTGGCAACGAGGCTGTCTCTTTCCACTCCACCATTTGCTGCTTCTGGATACATCAGACCTTCCGCATCATACCCTGGAGGACATCTTCCACTGTCCCCCCGCAATCCTCCGCAACATTTACCTTTGACATCGATGAGGACCCACCCAGTCTGCGTGGCCCTACCTCAGTGCACCACAAGTCACCGTCCCATGGCAGGGTGCCTTTGCCGGCCACTGTGCATCCAGGGCCACTAACTCTGTGCTGGCCAGGTCCGGGACCCCTTCTTCTGAGATATTGGATGGCCCCTGAGGTGATGGCCTTGGGGTCATCAACTGTATGTGTCTGTGGCCCTGCACTGTCCGCTGCCTCTGGCATCAGCTGCGACCCACCAGGGCTCACACATCAAATCGAGCCCTGACCCAACCGGATGTGGCATCACCGCAGGAGGCACAAGCCACCACCGCAGGGACCCTTTCTAACTGCCAGTGTTGAAACATGTCGAACTGGTAGACTGACGGAGTTGCTTGCACCTGTCGTGGATGCCATCTTCTGCCTGATCCTCTGCTCAGCACTCCAGGTGCGGTTAAGTGCTGTGGCGAGCTCACGCAGCAATGTAACCTCAAGCAGTGTGGGAGACCTGGGATGACGATGATGGAGATGATGCAGGTGTGACACCCCCTACTGCATCTGCATCAGGAATGTCCAAAAGGGACACAATCCTATACATTCTCTATACATGCCCCGCTCAGCTCTAGTGCCCCAACCTCAGCGCACTGAAACTCATGGACACTCAGTTTGTATGTTGGGTGACATCTGTACTTGCTCCGGCTCCCTCCATGGTGGAGTGGTGTGGCTCACTGGTTAGAGGCGGCAGACCCGGAGCAGAGAACGGCCCGGGACCAGGGTTCAATTCCCGACCCGGCAGGGTCGTGGACCAGGGTCAGCAGACTAGATAATTCTCACCTCGGTGCCTACTCTAACCAGGGATCACACTCGGCAACTCTGGGCATTAGCTTGCCTCATCTCTACAACGGCCCCCCACATTCGCCGGGGATGCCTGGTTTCACCTTGGAGATACCCAGTAGGGACCATCTCACAGGGATAGCCAGGACGGGTTCCCCAGCGGTCTACAGCGCCACGACGCCTCAGGGCAGCAGTGCGCTTTACAAGACACATACATTTACATTTACATTTACATGTTGCTGAGCAGTTGACTCTGTGATGCAGGTGTTTTCATTTTCCGTTTCACTGGTGACCACTGTTCAAGTTGTTGCCAGCACCAAGCACTCAGAGGGCTGGCTTACACTCACCCCACACACATCCAGCACAGGCGCCACTGTACATGTGGCCCTGCCAATAAAGGGATCGGGCACACTTGCCTGTAGCCAGTCCCACCAACTATATAAGTGTGTCCCTGTGGTCTTGTTGTATGCATGAGGCCCTGCAACATTATATTGTGCTGTGTACAGCGGGTGCAGACATGTAACCGCAGGCAGTGGGTTGGAGCTTGGACATGTAGGTTTGTCGTCATCCACTCAATTCATAAGGGGAGTGGCCAGGGCCATCGTACGCAGAGCCAACATGGTTGTGTTACTGCTATTTGCGTGCCCCTGGACATGGTTCTGTACTGTGAATGTTCATCTGCATATGTCTCTATGGCAGTGTGGGTCTCCTTTGTGGGGTGTTGCTCATCCCTGGCGGATAATAGACACCCATGCTTGTGATCTAGTTTGCCTTCCATGGGTTCAGACCCCACCCGCACCTGGTGGGCCACCTCCTTTTGGCGTTCTGACACCTGGCATTGTGGTGCAATGTGTGGGTGGGTGAAGTGTCATGAGCCAGTTGATCTTGCGGGTGATTCCTGCTGTGTGGTCTGTTGCAGGGTCTGTGTTCTCCTCCAAGTGGGAAACATCAGTTACATCGCAGTATTTACACCCCAATACCTTTACAACGCGGGTATTACAACGAAAGATATTACAATGACTTGCAGTAGATGGCGCTCTAACCTTAGGAATAGTATGATTTACTATTCCAACACCTTCCCTGCTGTACTTAGACTGGGGTTGGAATAGTAAATCATACTTATTCCTAAGTCCAGCGCCCTCCAACTCAAGGTGTTTTAATGACTTGCGTTGTAATGTCTGCGTTGTAAAGGTATTGAGGTGTAAACACTGCGATGTAACGTCATATATTCCCTCTAAGTAGCTTGGCTGCCGGGGTCCTGGTGGTGGGTTGTGTGGGATATCCATGGGCTGTTGTAGGGCATTGGTGTTAAAGGTGAGGTGGTCCTCTCTGGCCTCACAGATGTGTGGTATTCTGTGCTCTGCTGGAGGTGTTGTGTGCCCCTCTGAAAAGTTGATATTGTGTTGACATATATGTTGGAGCATTGTTCTTGTGTACATGCAGACTGTATGACAATGTACATTGTGATTGGGAGGTGCAGGATTGGGATGCGGGACTGTGTACATTTGGACTACATGATGGATGTGAGGTTGTACGCGTACATTCCCATCTCACAGTTTCCTGCTCTGTTGGATGTAGTTGGCCTGTTTCTGCATGTCTGCAGAGCCATTTGTGTCCTCTGTTCTGCAGTGTCGGGGTTGCACATTGTACCACATTGTCGTCAATGTGGGTGTGCTGTTATTACTATGTGTGTGTGCTGCAGTGTACCACGGCGATCAGGGACATGATCCAGGGTCATTGTGTGTGGCGAGTGTGTTACACATCGTTGTGCATGTGTGTCATTGTGCCCATCTCCCTCCGTCCCCCCAGTCTCTGGTCGTTACTCACCCTGTTGATGTTGTGTCAGGTCCTCTCAAGTTGTGTCCGTACTCCCTACTCCTTGCACCGTCTGCACACTGATGACTGTGGCCTCGGTTTCCTGCAGCTCCTCCTGTGGCACAGGACTCCCACCTCCTGTCGCTGTTGCAGCCTTCCTGTTGGACACTGGTTTGTGCCTGGTTTAGGTTGTCTCATCATGCCAGCGCCTCTTGGCCTCTCGATTGGCCTCCTCAACACCCTAACTGCATTTACTGTAGTCTAATTGTGGGTAAGTTGATTGGAGTGTTCTGTCACCTCAGGGACGCTGATCCGGTTTTCCCGTGGATTGCACCCCGTCTTCCTCTCCCTCTTCTACCTGGCCTTCCCCGACCCCGTTGTTCCTAGCTGGTGGTCTGTGGGTTTGTGGAGTTCGCGCCGGCCTCTGTGCTAGGTCAGGGTGCATCCATGTTGCTAAACACTTTAGATTGTTCCTGGTGTGTTGTATTTGTAGCTTTTATAGTGCATTTTCCCACCAAACGCGAGGGATTTGCAGGCCTGTCACTGTTTTTTGCTGCTTTTTATACTGCGATTGGCCTCATCGGAGGATTCTTTGCTTTCGCATTTTGCATTTTTGCGACGTGGCATTGATTTTTACGTGGACATTTGACACATTATCTGGAGGCTATCACATGGTATTGCTTGTGTTGAGAATACTTGGTTAACACAGCGTAATTTTCCCAAGATAGACTGTGATGTTAGAAGTTGTGTTAAGTAACTTTTGCAATGGTATCACACGTAAATATGCCCCAATGTTTACCAAACAAAGCCTGGAGAAGTTTGGCTGGGGAAATAACAAACAAAGCCTCTATATGAGGACCTGAGTCATATCAGCAATTCTGCTGTCTGCACTAATGAAAGGCTGAGGTTCATGTGATCCTAGCTTAGGGGTTTGCACAGTTTCTTTGGTGATATTACTGGGTTTATAGTGAATACTAGAAGGAACAAAGAAAAGTGGCAAGGCTTTTCCGCGCACAGTGTAACTATAATTATCCCAAGTTAAGTCGACACGAACGGTATAGTGTGCTCTCAAGGACAGGGATATGGACCAGAAACCTGATCCTATACACAAAAGGGGATAATGTCCTGAGCACAATTCTTCAAATAATTCAAAGAAGTCCAGTCTTCCTTTTTTTACACCTTGATTTTATTCTTGCAGTATGATAAAATCTTCAGCTTAGATACATGTGACTCTCTTCTGATCCTTTCTAGCCAACACGTGTTTCGTCAATTAGCGATGCCTCCGCATCTCTGACTTCTTCAGGGCTCGATTTCAATATCCATCAACAATGTTGCATAGCACATGTACCATATTCCAGGAAAGGCAATAAGTAACTTCATAAAATGGATCCAGCGTCTGGTTATGTGAGTTCCTCATCCGCAACTGATATTCATGTTTACTACGCCGATTCGCCTGGTTGAGGAGAACGCTTGTTCATCTAGGCAACAGACCACACTCTCTGTTGCATATCAGTTCCGGATGAGGAACTCACTTAACTAGACGTTGGATCCGTTTTATGAAGTTACTTATTGCCTTTCCTGAAATATGGTACATGTGCTATGCAACATTGTTGATGGATATTGAAATCGAGCCCTGAAGAAGTCAGAGATGCGGAGGCATCGCTAAGTGACGAAAAACGTGTTGGCTAGAAAGGATCAGAAGAGAGTCACATGTATCTAAGCTGAAGATTTTATCATACTGCAAAAATAAAATCAACGTGTGAAAAGAAGAAAGACTGGACTTCTTTGAATTATATGAGGAGTTGTGCTCAGGACATTACCCCCCTTTTATAGTAAATACTAGTCAAATGGCTTGCAGGGTATTTTATGCCAATAGCTTAAGGTATTGGAAAATTATAATTTTATTTAGGGTATCTGTGATTCTAAATAACTCAGTAGAGTGAAATGAGTACGTGTATGATTACGACATATCTTTTTGTTCTCAATTAAAATATAGTTTGAGTTAAAAAATTTATGGTGGGGGGGGGGCGTGTCCAAGATGGCGGCACGGTAGGACGTGGGTTTTCGTCCCTCCACCCTTGACCCTACGTAGCTTTGCTAATGTGCCATCCCCAATCCCTAAACTTACTATAAGGGACCAGAATTGACAGGCGCTTGCTCCGATGCCGGTGTGGAGTAAACTGGCAGTGGTAGCGGCGCTCCCTGCCTCAGTTCCTGCTCGGCCTGTTTGAGCCCTGAAGTGGCAAGAGAGACGGAGGCCTCGAGATCTGCCTGCGATGGATCTACTGATGCGGGCCCCCGTGCATCTGCATGGCTGGTCCGAGAGGTGCGGGGGGCCCGCAGCTGGTGTACGCCGCCCAGTGTGTGGGCGCAGCACTGTTTTGCCTGGACCCCCGTGGGGCACCCACCATTTTGTCATCTTATGGATCCCGGGCAGGCTCGCGCTCCGGAGAGCAAGGGGTCTGGGTCTTGTTGTCGCCTACCCCCCCACTCGTACCTGGATAACAGATAAGACCTGGGGAGTATTTACTCACCTTCCAGCCTGCCCCCACCAAGAATCAGCGTAGGAGTGCGGCAGATTTTTAGAGCGACTGCCATCTTCTCCCTCCTTTGGCGCAGATTGGACACGCGCTCTGGGAGCTGCCGAGCCTGGGTTACCGCGTAAGCTGTGCAGAGAGTGAAGGTGAGACTGGCCTCAGGGACTGTTTGGCCCAGAGCAGAAGTGGGCACCTGCAACAGTACATGAGCTCCGGGAGGGTGTTGCTTTGTTTTCACTATTGCGAGTGAAGGATGGCCCATCGGCCATCTTCCACTCTGTCTGGGGCGGAGGGCCCGGTTACCTCACGGCTACATCATGCATCTGGATTTGTCTGTGGGG
Source organism: Lissotriton helveticus (assembly GCF_964261635.1). Lineage (NCBI taxonomy): Eukaryota > Metazoa > Chordata > Amphibia > Caudata > Salamandridae > Lissotriton > Lissotriton helveticus. The sequence continues at coordinate 320,740,544 of NC_136061.1, forward strand.
GACAAATCAGTGGGTTATCGTTGGCCCTCTCCCGGGCCCCTAGCGTCTGCCGGTGGGAACCCTTTGGGACTTTGCTCCCTTGGACGAGGGGAGATCTGCCTTATCTGTGCGAACTTGGCCCGCTGGGGGTGCCTGCCTCTGACGTGGTCAGGAAGGCTGTCTGCTGTTAAAATCAACGTATTACCCAGGCTCTGTATCTGTTTCAAACGCTCCCCTTGGAGCCTCTGCAACAATCGCTTCACCATATTCAGACCGCGATCGAGCGTTTTGTGTGGGGCCCGGTTTCCCCTCATCTGCACAAGTCTTTGCTACATCTTCCCTAACATTCCCTGCTACTTCCAAGCTTCACTCCAACGGTTCCTGGTGGAGTGAAATCGTTCTTTGACAGAGAAATGCTGGGTCTTCATGGACCAGACGGTGGCGGGCCAGCACATCTGGAGTGATGCCTGGCTTCCAAGATCTGCCCTTGCTTGGGGGCTCAACTCCTCACCAGTTACCCGCCCCACAATGCTTGTCTGGGACAAGGTCTCTCTACGAGTTAATTTGACTATGTTTCCTACGCCAATGACCCCGATTTCTTAAACACTGCCTTCCCACCTGGGATGGACAAGAAGATTGCGGCGTGCTGGTTGGAGGGTGGTTGCAAGCGTCCTGGGCATCTCTTTGATATCCAGGGTCTCATACCCTCTAAGGACTTGCAGGAGGACTATGGCCTCTTTGGCTCTGGCCTCTTCCTATGCTCTCAAATGACGCACTGGATTTCGGGTGCTGCCACGCGCCCCTTTGCTCACCGACCGATGAAGCCATTCAAGAAATGGCTCATTAGTAAAAAGGATGATCAAGGGCTTATTTCTGAGATATACTCCTTCCTCACACAAGGCACCCGGAAAATCCGCACAGCAGGGCAGAGACGATGGGAGGCGGAACTGGGGCGCACGCTGTCTGAGAAGGAGTGGGAAGAAATTGCCTATAGGTCTCATCACACGGTACACTCCATGGGTCATGCTGAAACTGCTTTTTAGATTGCTTCCTATTGGTACTACACCCCAACCCGCCTAGCTAAGTGGCATTCTCTCTGTGACGGACTTTGCTGGCGATGTTTCAGTAGCCTGGGGACCCTCCTACCCCTGTTGTGGCACTGCACAATGCTCACGCGATACTGGAAGAGAATATTGGATGACATAGATAAGGCCTTACACACCACCATCCCCAGACTTCCGGCTTACACCCTCCTGGGGCAACCTAATGTGCTGACCTTTCCCCTGCGCTCTATTAGTAGGAGACTGATAGCGCTTGCATTGAACGCTGCTCACCGGGTGATTCTGGCTGGGTGGAAACCAGATAGGACCCTGGATCACATGCAATGGTTGCATCAACTCTGGTATCTTTTAGGTATGGAGGGGCTCTCAATGGCTGCTTTGGGGAACTGTGCAGAATACGCCAAGATTTGGGCTCCCTTCATTGCCATCCTCTCCACTGAATTCTGGGAACTGACCTGTCCCAGTTATCTCTGGATCCTGAAACTGATCCCTGAGGACAATGCGGTTGCCTGATAGGGTAACTCCCCACCGGACTTCCAAACCCTTCAGACCAATAGAGTCCCGCATCCAACAGCAACCACCGGCCAGACTCTTTCCTTTTCTGTTGGGCTTCTTGCTCACTGGGAAAGGGTATGAGGGGTGGGAATGGGGGTTGCTTTCTCTCTTCTGTTGTTCTCTGTGTTAAAAGCAGAATCACTATTTAGCTGCGATCTGTTTCAGGCTCTTGGCCACTGCGGCTCCCAAGCCTTGTAGCCTGCTGACCCTTGTAGCTATCCATTTGTAGAGCAGTGGGTTGCCGACCCTCCCCCTCTTTTCTTTCCATAAGCACACGGCTGGCCCTCTCTGGGTTTTAGGCCACATGCTCTGTTACCTATCAGTCTGAATGTTTCCATTCATTGTCTCATTGCCATGCTCTGACCAGATGCTAGCCTGCCTGCTGGGTTGTAGGCTCCATTGTCCTGTTTTGCCTTGTCTTGTGGTCAGCCAATAAAAATTGATTTAATACTAAAAAATCAATGGTGCAAATGATATTTGCAGCTGTTGTCTTCTACATTTTCGTACCTAATCTATAGATTTATGGATTTACTCTGATAAATTAGGAACTAAGAGAACAAATAATATTTGGGTATGTTTGCATGTATTATTCCATGATTTTCCATAGTTTTCTATTTTGATCTTGGAATTACTAGAACAAGTGTTTAAAAGTGTGAAAACACCACTGTGGAATTCACCAAAAGATAGCCAGTACACAGTGTGGTGAATAACAAGGAAGAGTTTATTCTAAAGTACAAACTCCCGTGACCCCAGCCACAGCCTCTCGAACTGCTGTCGCCTCAGAGTGTCCCCGGCGCTCGCCTTGGAACGCTGGTCGCGGTGACATTCTAAGTGATGTCACCGCGGGCAGCACCATCACACGCAGAGCCGCCGGGGGGCAGAAAGAGGGAGATACCACACATCCCCCTTCCCTGCAGAAATTGAAAACATCAGCTAGAACAATGAGCAGGAAACAGAAATAGGGAAAAAACTTGCATTAGGCAGAATGGCAATAGTTACATCATTACATATTGGTCAAAGTGTCTGGGAGGTCTGGTCACTCTCCTGTTGGGCCTGTGGCCTGGGTGAGAGACACTCGACGGCCTCCTGATGGCGAGACCACTATCTAGTCTGGGACCACTCTCCCCCTCTCTTGCACCTTCAGTGACTTCTACTGGAGGGTGGTACCTGACCACTCTCCCTAGATTCCATATTTTCCCTTCTTGAGTTTTGACTGCATTCCTGAAAAGCTTAGTGATTTTGGTGGGACTGCTGTACTCTGACCAGCTTGCCTTCCCTGTGGGAGCTTTGATTTTGATATTGTCACCTACTTTGAACTCGACCTCCCGTGTGGCCTTGCGTTGGTCGTATCCTTCTTTCCTTGCCTTCATGGCCTGCTCCTGTTTCCTCAGGCTCTCCTTTTCTTTGGTTCGGTCCGACCACCCCTTGTGCCATTCCATCCACCCCGGGGTAAGCTTAGTGTTGGGTGTCCTTGCGCGGAGCAACTCGAACGGGGTGACGCCCGTCGTCTGATGCGGCGTGAACCTGTATGCTTCCAGACGCCTCCACACCTCTTCTTTCCAACTTATGCCACTGGCTTTGGCCAGCTGGATGCTCTCCTTGATTGTTTTGTTAAAGCGTTCGACCATGCCATTGGTTTCTGGGTGGTATAATGCACATCGCTTGTGTCTGATGCCCCTTTCTTCTAGGAAGTCTTCCATCTCTTTCGAGCATAGTTGCACTCCGTTGTCAGTGAGGATGTTGCTGGGGAGCCCTTCTCGGATAAATACCTCCTGTAGAAATCCGATGACAGTCTTTGTCGTGACCTCACTGACGAGCTTTATCTCTGGCCACCGAGAATATAAATCCACGAGCACTAAGATGTAAGGTGTCCGCAGCTCCCCAGACAACGGGCCCACGATGTCTAAAGCCAACTCATCCCATGGTCCTGACGGGGGCGGCCTACACACCATGGGTGGTGTCAGTTGCTTCAAGACCTTGTCGCTATTGCAGCACGGGATGCATTCCCTGATTCTCCTTTCGGTGACCAGGTCCATGTTCGGCCACCAATAGCTCTCCCTGAGTCTTTGCTTGGTCTTGGTGATGCCCAAGTGCCCTTCGTGTGCTGTACTCTGACCAGCTTGCCTTCCCTGTGGGAGCTTTGATTTTGATATTGTCACCTACTCCGTACCGACCACAAACCGTTGGTAGAAGTGTTCAGCAAAAAGGGTTTGGATGCCATCTCCAGCAGGATAAGGTGTTGGGTGGTCAGCCTCCAGGAGTACACGTTCAATGTCGAATATGTCCCAGGAACGCAAAACCTCGCAGCTGACTGCCTGTCCAGACTTGTCGGTGGTGTAGAAACAAATGGAATGCTAATCCATTGTGCTTTGCACGCGTGGGTTCGTATCCCATCCTCGTCGCCAGTGTGGAATTCACCAAAAGATAGCCAGTACACAGTGTGGTGAATAACAAGGAAGAGTTTATTCTAAAGTACAAACTCCCGTGACCCCAGCCACAGCCTCTCGAACTGCTGTCGCCTCAGAGTGTCCCCGGCGCTCGCCTTGGAACGCTGGTCGCGGTGACATTCTAAGTGATGTCACCGCGGGCAGCACCATCACACGCAGAGCCGCCGGGGGGCAGAAAGAGGGAGATACCACAACCACCTTTGTACATTTCACTGATTTCTGGTAGCCACTGCTATTTATGTCTCTTTCCCACCATTTTACAACCACTCCCTAGTCTCAGTAATACTCACCAAGTGAGGGAAGCAATTCCATGAAATTTTGAAACCTCTCTAAATCTATATTCCTTAAATTCCTTACCATTCATTAAAATGTGGGCATTATGGTCTCAAGATGCCTTAACTTAAAATATAGATTCAAAAGTAGTGATGTGCGCTTTCATATTTCCCTGAACCCACTGCAAACCAAAGGCTAACTATGCATGTTAGAAGTAGCCTAGAGGAAAGGGGAATAAGACAAGTGCAGCCTCATCACCTCCATAGTCACGTATACATTCCAGATCTGTGTTAGCATCTGGTTGTTATCAAGACGCTGCTGCTTACAGGTGGTGGGGGATCTTGCTGATGCTCTCTTTGCACCAGAGCTTGCTCTGCTTTTGATTCTGAGGGGGTTGTTCCATGTACTTTAAACAAAAGAAAACGTTAAGCTCTTTCAGTATGTTCCAAGGATGACTCTTAATCTTGTTCCTTAAATTCTACTTTCCACAGGTAAGGATGACTGTGTAATCATTATGTATGTGGGCCCAGCTAAAGAAGATGTGTTTAGCCATTTCCTTTTTATTCTTAAGCATTGTCCATCATGCAACCTTTTCACCTATTGCTGACAGTAGCTGGGGCTCTTTGTTATTTATGAAGTCTTCTCAAAGAATGCGGTTCTCACATTTCATAGTATGTTATAGTGCATAGTGGGTACTTTTTGTGATGTTCCCCATCTAAGCTGGTTATCACAAAATAAAATATATGGCTTGTTATGACCTTAGCTCTGAGAGCAGCTTGTGCTCTCACATATTGTCCTCCTATGACATTAAAAGCAAAATAATGTGAGTAGATTTTTCATCTTTTTGTGGTATATAGTAGCTGTTGCCACCCATGTCTGCCTAATTGGTTAGCAGGTGATGGATCAAGCACCATCAGAGGATTGTCAGCAGCTAGTGGCCTTCACAGAGTTGATGTTCTCTAACCTTTACTCCATTTTTCCTCCCTCAAGTGTGTTTCCTGGGTTCACTGAGACTTTGGGCCCTCAAACTAATTCTTTGGAGATACCCCCTACTATTCCACGAAAGGCATGCCACTTCTCCAAAAGCTATTTTGTTCAATGCTAAACTCAAAGCCTGCTTTCAGAATAAAGCCTTGTGTGAGGCACTGACTCATGTACTAGGTGCTTACGTGTCCTCAAATATTTCCAACTGGTCCAAGCCACAACAAGCTCACTGGTCTTTGTGTCTTTGGCATGGGAGTTCCACCAACAGTATTAGAAATTCTGAGGATCTTCAAGGGACAAGTGCAAATAGCGCGTACAACCGGTTGTTTAAGGCTTTAGGAGGTGGACAGTGAGAACAAAGGTGCACTTCACCAACCAACAGCAGTAGTCTTCTACCCCTTCTTCTTCCACTCCTGACTCAAACTCGCTTTAGATTGCCCTTGTTCAAATATCTCATTTTGTAGCAACCTGGCAGGCCATCATATTGGAGTACTGTGTCATACAAATTGTGGAAGATGGCTTCATACTTCCCTTTCAGAAAATGTCACCCCACATTCCTCCAGTTTGTTATGCCACATCCAGTGTCCATGTTCAGGTTGTGCACAAGGGGAGACAATGCCTTCTGAGCAAGGAGTCTGGACAGGGGTGCCATAGCTACTCATGCAAATTTTCAGTTCAGATGATTGGGTACTTCAACCCATTTTGGATCTGCATCCCTAATCTCTTTTTTCCACAATTAGAAGTTCTACAGATAAGTCCTGTTGGCTGTGGAATTTGAGAATTGAATGGTATAACTTGATCCTGCAGTCACACAAAACATGTATGTGCATTCTGTTGGGATCCACACACCACCAGTTTTCAGTGCTTCCCTTGAGCCTTAAAAAAGTCACATTGGTGGCTGCAGCCCACCTTCACAGGTCAGGGATGGATGTATTCCAGGACCTTGATGAGTGGCATTAAAGACTGGCTAACCAAATTTAGTACAGGACTGTCTGTGGAGTAGGAGTGTGTGAAATTTGCTTTTGTGTAATTGTGCAAAATAATACATAATTCCGCAAAATGCAAATCTGCCATTTTGTGCTATATTTTACCATGAAATTCACTAATCCATAGGATCTGCATGTTTGTGGACAACATATACTACCCCCGCATATATGTTGGCCTAAAGACCAGCTAGCTCTCCGGGCCACCATAAGCCCTCCCACTCCCAAACTAAACAGGTAGCAAATGGTTTCTGGCAACCACTGAACATGACAACCTGGAACCTTCAGGGATTGTAATAACAGATCTAGAACTCTTGTTCTCTGAGAAGCATACAGATAATACAAAATTGGGTTGTTTTCAATATATTTATTGAACCAATGTTATTCTTCTCTATAATACATGTGCTGCCATAATCAGTAGACAGAAGCATATGAAAGTGTTTACTAGCAGCAAAATAGTAAATAGCAGATATAGGTCCACTGTGGTGCTAAGAACAGTGTAAATATGCAGGCATATAAACAAACAAGCTTTCGCATAACCATTGGGTCTCGTCTTTGGAACCTTATAAGTGGACTACTGTTAACTAGTAGGCAGTAGCTCTTGTATATGCTATGCCTGCCATAGGGCCTTATGCAGTCAAGGAGAATGGGTTCCAGCATCCCGGAGAGGGGGGGTAAGGAAGTGTAAAACAACATAGTAGACCTGGATCCACTGCTCCTGCTGCGTTCATGACAACTAGGCCCTTGATGCATTACAAAAATGGTCATGCTTTCTCTCTGAAAGAAGTGCTAAAAAAGTAAACATAAGAGCAGCAGAAACATTCCAAATACACAGCTACGCCATTGTGTTTAATCCAGAAGTGAGGTGATCGGTGACTGGGTTCAGACAGTGTGTTTGTGGTGTGTATTTCAGTGTTTGTTAGTCCTTTCCCATTGCACCCTCGCTGATGGTACAGGTTGGTGCGTGGGATGCTGGAAGTCTGATCAGTGAGCACAGTGAGGAAGTGACAGTTGGAAGGCGAACACACTGGCTATCGCTGTTGCTTGTTACTGCTTTCAAAGCCATTAGTAAACCTAAAACAGACACAAAGAAGTCTAGCAGTCTAGCAGTGAAACATCAGGCATGTGGGGCTGGTTTGAAAAAAAAACACTTTGCCAAAGAGCGTGTCAGGTAGGACAAAAGCAATTATAGAAAACAGTGCAAAACATATGGTGCCTGCGCGTGCTGCTGAATGTAAAAAAGCGCGTGCTTGAAAGCTCATTAGAAATAAAAAAAAGATCCCCCCCTGTGCCCGCCACTGCTTCCAAATGCCAGAGCTGACTAGAAAGTGAAAGTGATGAAAGTGTCGCGAGCAGGGAAATGTAAACAAGTGCGCGCGTTGCACGCTCCGGCAAGGTGGATGCCACCCTGAAAAGAGCTGACCAATTTCTGAAGGTCACCTCCTAGAGCAACGCATGCGCGCTGCCTAGGCGAGACCTAAAAAGTGATGGATGGAATGCTCCCTGTACAAAGGTATTTGCTTGCTGTCTAGCACTGGTTTGTTAGGAAGGATAACCTTCCAGTGAAAAATCTTATGCTTTAACAATTTCTTTTAAAAACATGTTACACATTGAATGTGTGCAGTACAGTGCAGCACATGTTCGCTGAGTGAAATGTTTTGAGAAATTAAAACAGTTCTCCGACTTTGGGCTCACCTAAAGTAGGCGTTATTTTTTTACACAAAGCCAGGATTGACAATTGTTGCAGATCTGGCTTTGCGTCAGAAACCATGGGTAGTAGCTTTGGAATTCTGAAGTAATTCTCAAGTACCACCATGGAACACCCCCTTGCTGCAAGGTGCTATTTTTTTTATGCCTTAAGGGCAAATGTCCAGCACGAAACACAGTTTGACACTGAAAAGTAAAGAATTTATAAAGACTTTGCACCACTTTCTATCACTATTCGTGCAACGTCTAGATAAAACTGCCCCGTTGCATTCTTTTAATGCTGGGCATTACCATAATAAACGTTTGTGACTACACTAAAGCCTAAAACATTGTTAAGTGCATGCATTTTGCCTGCTCTTTCCCCTACTACCCTCTAAACACCACTCTGCCCCTCTCTTTCCTATCTATATCTTTTAACGTGTGTATGTCAAAAATCAGCTGTCTGAAGTTTAACTAACTCACTTCGTGTAACGTGTGGTTTGGAATCATCTCCAAAACCAGATTTTATAAGCCCGCAATTGAACTGTAGATGGGATCGTGAAGAGACTTTCTTCCACCACAAGTTGGTGCCAGATTCTGTACTTCTGATGATCCTCAAATATCGGACCCTAAGCACATGGTGCTAAATCCGAGCAGTGTGATAATTCTTTGCTGTTCGGTGCTTCTCTCCAGTGCTAACATCACTGACCAGTGCCAGTGTCATCAATATAATTTTTCTGTCAGCTTTAATGTAGTTTCTAATTTTGACATGTTGCGCCAGAATTCCATAATGTTTGATCTTCCACAGAACTTCCTCCAAGTCATGTACATTTCATATATTGCTACCATGTGTTGGGTACATCCAGTTCCTCACATTTGATACATACATGTTCTCATGGCCCTATATCAGGCATTGAAGCATATCTACAGCCATCTAATACAAAGCTCTTCAAACCTGTTCAGGCCAAGCCCCCCTCGAGTAACACCATACCTGCAAAATATTTAAAATAAATACTGCTGACATTGTCGGTCAGTAGAAAAGCGATATATGGGCCTACACAGAAAAATAGGATAATAAGGCTAATATTCCGTGGTACACGTCACCACCCTGACCTCTAAACATTAAAAGCAAAGTGTTGCTCACATTGTGGATACCACTGGCACCTGTGGCAGCAATCACACCCGAAGAGGCACAGCATGCGAAGAAGAGGTACTGCCTGGCGGCTGCAGTACAAGCCAACCACAAATACAATGCAAGATCTGTAGAAGTAGAAGCAATGCAAGACTCGCACAGTAAGTTAATGCAGTTGATGCAAGACACTAGTGTACCTTGTAGGATCCAGGTAGTGATCACGGAGAATTATTATGTGGGTTATGTGCTCGTTGCAAAAATCTGCCTTTTCACCTGCTTCACATGTGTTTTAATCCTTCCATGACTAAAATGTTACACTCTTAGGAAATGAGCTGTTTAGTGTGTTCTATATTTATGTTGTTCACAGCATACATTGAACTGTCTCTTGTGCTTAAATAATAGTCTGTGTTGGGTGTGACAAGACGGATTAGTGATAATAGCCTGATGTCTCACAGGCTGTTGGGCGTTAACAGCTGTTAATTGTTCTTCCTCTTGTTATACTCCCTCGTTAGGCCCCTAATTGTGGGACAGAGGTTTAACAACGATTAACATCCTCTGCGGGGGGCGTTAACCATAGTACCATGAGCAATTGACAATAAGGCATGTTCTTATTATTCAATTTGATGATATTAGGTTTTGAGAAATGAAAAGCCTAGTCAACTCAGTTGGGATTTAAACCTGTGACCTGCAGGATTCCCAGTCAGGATTCCCAGTCAGCAGTAGGCCTACTGAGCTTTCTCGATGGCTTTTCTATCTCGTGTTGGGCACATACATCCATTTTCAATTTTTTTTTACCCCGGACTTTTATATAGCGCGAACTTGACCCGAAGGTATCAGAGCACTTTACATGAGCACCAGTTGCATTACACAAAGACACTTTCATTTTTGTTAGGCAGAGGGAGATTAAGTGATTTGCCCAGAATCAGAATGTTAAGCATCATTGCCAAGACTCGAACCTGGCTCCCCAGATTTGAGATCCACCATCCTAGCCGTTAGACCTACTTGCTGAATGGTGCAGCCGGTGTCTTTTCAGTCCGTAAAAGCATTCACTCACTCATTCATTCATCCATTTGTGCTGGAGCTCTGCTGATTGGCGCACCCAGTGTTTTTTCAGTCTGTAATGCATTCACTCACTCATTCATTTACCCCTTTGTGCTGGAGCTCTCTACAATGAGTGTGGTTATTGAGGGCTGACTTAGATAGGGAATGCTATACATAGAACAGGGTGGTGTGTGGGGTGCAATTGTGCATGGATCAGGCTAGGGAGTGGTGGAAACATTTAATTTCGATCCTACTAAAAACACAAAGTACAGTTGTTTTTTCACATATTTAGGGTAACATATTTACAAACTGAGACATACAAGACAGAGGGGGATATGTACAAGGAAGTGGAGGAGAGAAGCGTTAGTCTTCCTGGCTTAACCGCATCCGCGCTAAGCGTTTTCCCGCTGTGCGCTGGGTTTTTTAAAAACCCGCGGTTCATGACGAGCTCAGTTCGTCATGAGTGTACGAGAGGTGTAACTCATGACGAGCTGAGCTCGTCATGAGCTTCGAAGGGGTTAACGCCTCTCTCCACCACTTCCGAAACGCAAGGTTGCACCATATGTACAAGAATGTGGTGCAGCCTTTCGTTTCCCACTGTGATGGCGCTAAATTTAGCAACTTAGCACCAACACAGGCACCCTTGCACCAGAGTGCAAGGGTGTCTGCGTGCAGGGGAGGATTGTCTATGTGTAGGAAGGTGTCCCTTTCTGCACATAAACAATCCTAGAAATGCCATTCTGTCACTTTCATTCTTGCTGCTTCATGTCCCTCCAGTACATTGTTTATGTACAGGAAGGGACACTTGAACAAGGCAGCACACAGGAAAAATTCAAAATCGAGGAGAAATAATGGATTTTTCCTTGTTTCGCCAACTTAAGACCAGTCTTAATTTTGGCACTGCCTCCTATGCATGCCACCCTTGTACATAGGGGGCAGGATTAAATTGAAGGGGTGTTGTGATGGAACGCCGACTGCCCACCCCTTTCACGCTAACCATAGCGTGATAGGGGGCCTTATGTATAAGGCAGCGTTAGGTGACGTTGTGGTGGGGATAGCGGCTTGTACAGATGCCCCAAAGTGAGCTCCAAAATCAGCAATCCAGTCACCAGAGTATCTCCCATGTTCTTTTTTCATGATAAGGAATGTTTTGATGGACAGTCATTTTAGGTTTTCCCACCATTTAAAATGTAGAATATTTTCAGAGAACTAATGCATCTACTCCTGGGCGCTCGAGTATTTGACCTCATGGGCTTAGAACAACGTTCTTCACACTTTTCAATGCCAAGCCCTCCTCCCCCAGGACTTGTAAAAAAAAAAAGAACAAATAAGTAATTGGGCCTCCGTACAAAGGCAGACATTGTACATGTCTATAAAACTGGCCACTCTCAAACAAGTCAAACACGGCAGTTATCTCCAGTTGTCTCTTTGAAAATGCAATCAAAAGCAAGCTTAACAACATTGTATTTGTAGCCAGGCATCCACATTATGGTTCTTTTTTAGAAATATAAGGGTGGGACTTTGAGCATTATTTGGAGCCCCCACTTTGCCACCTGCTCTCAGGCATGACAGCAGTAACAAAAGAGGTTACTGATGGCCCATCTCAAAGTGAATCACTGCCACTCTGTTTTCTTTCACTATAAACGCGCTGCTTTCAGCATGATGTTTGTCTCTGTTCCACAGAGGCATTATAAGTGCTATTCTAGGCCGTAGCCTGGTGCCCCTCTTGAGATCAATCAAGGCCAATTAATTAATCGAGGCAGCTATAGTTTGAAGACCTTTGTGTTAGAACCTTGGCAAGTCCAATCAGCCCTGCAGCGTTCCTAGGCCACTAAAAAGCACCTGGAACGGAGAGAAACAGCGAGAGAGGTCGGAGCTGAGGCCGACAACGAGGACTGATGAACCTAGCATGGGTCTTGACCAGTCTGGTGCTACTACTACTAATACTCTTGCATAGCGTGTCCTCATAGACTGGTCTGATTCAGATTGGCCGCATATGTAAAGTGCGGTAAGCTATGTCCAATAATGTCACCAGGACTGATTTGATTATGACTGGCATGGGAGGTGTGGCTTATAGGATGTAAAGAAGGGGGATGATAGAACGGCGAGTTTACCATCTATATTTGATTGCAGGTTGAGATTCACCACTAGTTCAGAATAATACCCTTGACAATTACATGAAGCAGATGTGCAATGTTAAGCTTGACTGTGCTAAGGGTCTCGATATGGGGGTTGCATGGTGTAATAGTTACGCTGGGTCAAAGAGGGCTCTCCTTTCTTGGATGAGAAGCTTGCGATTCTACTGTGCTCAGATGCGCTAGGTAGAGATACTAGATATTGCCCTGACCCCCCCTCTACTACATCAAGGGATTGCTGGGCAGCTGACGACCTCCATGAGGGTACACCCCACACTGGTTTTGCTTAGGTTACTTTTTTGTGGGTGGGCCAGCCACTCAAGGTGTTTTTAAAAAAAAAAATGAATTTATTCAACTGTTGTATACATTGGGGCTCCTCAGCCTGTTTGAGTTGCTGGGGTGGGTGGGGGAGTTCTTTATGGGGGTGTTTGACTACAACATTAGGGCATGCAGAGTACATGGTTGGTATACAGTCAGTATGCGTGCACGACAGGATGCAATATATGCTACATGCACTATACTCTATAAAGCTAATGACAATTGCAGAAGGTAAATTGAATTTGATAACTTGGAATGTCAGAGGTCTCAATAATCCCCAAAAAACAAGACAGGTTTTGGCATACTTGGATTGGCACAATGTGCAGCTGGCATTATTACAAGAAACACATTTAACCAGAAATGCTGCGAAGGCGATTGCTACGAAATGGGCCGGGGCTCGCTTTGCCTCTTCACACTCCTCTTAAGCAAGGGGGGGTTATGGTTTTAATTAGGAAGACCATCCCTTTTGTAAGCACACATGAGGATAAAGATGAAAATGGTAGTTATGTAATAGTGCAGGATTAATTGTGTGGTACTTTGTTCACCATAGTAAATGTATATGGGCCAAACATTGTTGACCCGGAATTTTTTGAATCGCTGTGGAACAAAATTTACAGGTTGCCACTATCTGCCATTATTTGTGGGGGGAACTTTAATGTTGTGCTGAACTCTAGCCTTGACTGTCCCTCCAATGCAGATCCTGTTCCAAAAAGAGCAATGCAGGCGGTCAGAAATGGTATCTGAGACCTGTTTCTTATAGATGTATGGAGATTGAGACACCCTGAGGCACAGAATAGCACATGTTACACTTACACTCATAACACGTGGTCGCACCTGGACTACTGGTTAAATACTAATGACGTTAGCGCGTGGGTCACTGGGGTGGTGCATTTGCCTCGTACACTGTCTGATCATTCCCCAGTATTGCTTACTATGATGATACCAACATACACGCCGGCCCTATTCCATTGGAGATTGCAGCCTACGGCACTGCAGGACCAGGTTTTTAAGGAAGGAGTGCGGGAGACCATAGAAAATTATTTCACTGAAAATGTAGGCACAGTGCAGAGTCTGGGCACAATAGGGGAGGCTTTTAAAGTAACAATACGTGGGGTGTGTATAGGCTTGCAGGCTGGAGTACTTAGGTCCCTCCGAGATTCAATGAAGAGGGTTGAGCTTGAACTTCAGTGCTTCGAGCGTCAGTATGAGGATACCTCAGACACTACCGTACTTGCGCGATACGTGCACAAATTACTGAATATAATGAACTGGCGGTACTGGAGGTGAAACATATGTCACGACATTGGAAGATACTATTGGTAGATACTATGGGGAGTGTGGTAGGCCAGGGCGCGCTCTCGCCTCTAAGATTACGGAGCCATGGGCAAGAAATTGCACAGTACAGTCGATCACAGTGGACGACACAATATGTTGCGAAGCAGCAGGTATTCTTGATATATTTGTAGCACATTACAAACATATGTATAGTAGCAGACCTACAGCTACAGAGGAAGGCATAGCACAATACCTAGCTGATATTGCGCTAGTTTGGCTATCAGAGACAGCAGGATTTCTTGATGCACCCATTGACGGCTGGTGAAATTAGGGATGCCATTTCTGCCCCGCCAAATAGTAAAGCTACTGGAACAGTTGGACTTCCAGCAGAATTTTATAAAGAGTACATGGATGTCTTAGTACCACATATGCAGGCTATGTATGATGAAGCATATGAGCAGCAAATGCTGCCCGATACACTTCGGGAGGCCGTAATTATAACACTCCTGAAACCAGGTAAAACCCCAGATCAATGAGCCTCATACAGGCCCCTGTTACTAATGAATACTGATGTAAAGATTCTGGCGAAGGTTCTGGCAACCCGGTTACAGTTACTAATACCTCTTATGGTATTGCCAGATCAGTCGGGCTTTATCCCAACCCGTTTCACAGCCCATAATTTGAGAACACTGTTTGCGGTTCTCCACCTATTAAACCCTAAACTGCCGGCAGCTGCAGTTTTATTGGATGCCGCTAACGCATTTGATTTAATTGCCTGGCGATATATTTTTGCGGTATTACATCGAATGGGTGTACCGTATTGCTACACTAATTGACTCAAACTGCTTTATAGCGACCCAATGGCCCGGGTGAGTGTAAATGGACAGACATTGACCGCATTTCCGATCGAATTTGGGACTAGGAAGGGATGCCCACTCTCGCCCTTACTGTTCGCGATAATATTGGAACCACTGGCATGTGTGTTGAGCCAGAGACACGGGAAAGCGGCATTGTGCATTTTCCAGCGTCCACTAATGGTGCCCATGTACGCAGACGATATGGTCTTGTACATGCGGGAGCCTGAGGTATATCTGGAACACTTAATTTGGGAATATATCCGGTTTGAATGGTATTCAGGTTTAGCAATCAACTGTAGTAAATCAATTGTGTTATCTCTGACAGTACTACCCAAATTGAACTCAGGTATCCCTTATAATAGACTGCAGAGCGAGTTAAGTACCTGGGGGTTTGGGTACATAGAGACCCGCAAGTTCTAATACGTTCTAATTATGGAACGGCGATATCCAAACTTGAGGACCAATTCTCCAGATGGGTCAGACTACCGTTAACATTTGCGGAAAGGTGGCACTGATTAAAATAGTAGTGCTGCCGAAGTTCTTGTATTTATTTGTTAATATTCCTGTTCCCCTCACCCAGCACTTTTTCAACACATTGCGGTCCCTATTGATCACGTTAACCTGGGGTGGTAAGAAGCCGAGGGTTAAGTGGGGAACCTTAACACGACCGTACAAGATGGGACGCTTTATGGTACCCGATATGCACTTGTATTATTTCTGTGCACAAGCACAGTACGCATACTATTGGCAAAATGCGCCACCGCACGTGGCGGTTGAGGCCGGAGCGGTGCATCCAATCCCCTTAAAGGCAATGATTGTTAACAGTCATTCTGTATTTGTGAGGGACGAAATTGACTCGGTACATTGTACATCTCGATCCTGGCATGACTTGGGAAGGAGTGCTCAGCGGCTCCCGTTATATGCGCCGGCAATGCCTCTATTGCATCGTACGGCTCTATCTGTGACAGGAGAGACGGGTTCCCTTCTTAGGGCGATGCAGAATGTTGGGGCACTGACGATGGGTGATGTTTATCCTAATGGGAAGTCCATAAGCCTGCCAGACTTTGTGCGTGAAGGGGGAAATAAAGTAATGTTAACATTCATATATAGCAGATTGAGAGCGGCACTGCGGGCCTTGTAACCCAGCTTTCCGGATGAACCACCGGCTTTAGGGGCACTTCATCTTATCTATACCACACAAATAAAAAACAGACTAATTTCACGCTTATACGCTGCCTTACAATCAGAAGAGGTGCCTACGGTAGCGGGTCCTATCGACAAATGGAATGCTATTTTGCCTCAGCGCTAACAGAGGAGGAATGGGTGACATGCTGTGCACTAACGGGTCAGTTTGCGGCCAACATCAATCTTAGGCTTATTCGTTATAAGTATATTCATCAGATGTACTAAACGACAGCACAGCTCCACAAGTACGGCCTGAGAGACTCGCATTGCTGTAGGAGATGTGGGATAGATAATGCTGATTTCCTACACCTAGCGTGGGCGTGTCATCGGGTAGCAGATTTTTGGGGAAAAGTTTTGATCGCCCTGACGAAAATGGTGGGTGAAACAGTTGCATGTGAGATAAAGGTTTGTCTACTGGGTAGTGTGATGAATTTAAAATCAACCAATCGTAAATTTGTGGCAATAGCATTGCAACTGGCCAAACTTCGAGTTGCCCTCAACTGGGACGGACGGCCAGCGCCTAAGTTAGCACACTGGTTACAACATGGTCAGCGACTAGCTGCCGCCTCCCCCCCAATCCGGCACCCAATACCCAGGAACGTGGACACGAGACGTCTTTACTTTTGGAAGGCGGGCGCTAGTCGCCCGGCCGTATTTATTAAAGTATGAAATTAAAAAAGGCTTTTAATTGCATAATCAACAATTAATACAAAAATCAGCGGGACATTTAGTTACACAATTCTTATCAACAAGTTTGAGAGCCTGACCTTAACAAAACTCTAATACATGTTGTTTCCTAACTTAGACTAAACATCCTAATCTTGATTTTTGTACATTTCTGGCCATATGGCAGGGTCACTACCGGTGTCAGGTCCTACAAGCTGCGCCTCCCCTATAGATGTGCGCATGCGCAGTGTTACCCCGGGAATTGCCCGGTCTACGCCCTGAACTCCATTTACCCACTAAAGGAGGGCCCTTACTCTGCGCCGGTGGCGTCATGAGTCCACGCGCGCGGGGTGGCTACCAGCCTAAGGAAAGCGTGAACTACTCCTACCCGCGCTCCTTTGCCTATTACCTTGCCCCTGGAGTTCTGGGAGTGGCCCGCAGGCCCCTCCCCCTGGGCGGGAACCTCCATAGGATGATGCCCGCCCCCTCAGACCTCAAATATGTGCTCACCGATAATGACCTTACCGCATGCCCCATACCTAATAAATACGACGACCTATGGGAAAAATTCTAAAGGACAGCTACACTGGCTAATAAATAACAGTATCAACGTATAGCTACAAAGGGAAAAAAGGCCTAAAGAGACTTGTATCACATATAATATACTTCATACATCGTTTGCTAAAAGGGGAAAAAATTCCTAAACAAAAGCATCACAAAATATACCAACAGTTCCATTACTACTACCCTGTGAGACCTGTGGAGCGTACCTCCAAAACTTACCATTCAGCCAGACATAAGAAATGCTACAAGACTATTTGTTCCAAGGGGATGGTGGGTGGGAAACAAAGAAGCCCCGAACGCGGGGCACACCGTTTCAGCGAGGGAGCGTCCAGGGACAAGGGGGTCTCCTGGGCGCTCCCCACCTCTTTATTCCCGAGGGGCCAGGCGGCCCCTCCTATAGCCCGCCCCCCCTGACCCGGACCCACTACCTAGGATCCGGGTCAGGGAGGCCGCCGGCCAATCGGCGGTGGGCCGCGCCCCCCAGGGCACGCCCCCACCGCCGAATGGCAACACAAGAGAAAGGGGGGGCGACGGTCGCCGCGCCGCCATGCGTGCGGGGGGGCCGAGGGCCCCCCCTTTTCACATGGTCAGCGACAAGCTGCCGCCTCCCCCCAATCTGGCACCCAATACCCAGGAACGTGGACACGAGACGTCTTTACTTTTGGAAGGCGGGCGCTAGTCGCCCGGCCGTATTTATTAAAGTATGAAATTAAAAAAGGCTTTTAATTGCATAATCAACAATTAATACAAAAATCAGCAGGACATTTAGTTACACAATTCTTATCAACAAGTTTGAGAGCCTGACCTTAACAAAACTCTAATACATGTTGTTTCCTAACTTAGACTAAACATCCTAATCTTGATTTTTGTACATTTCTGGCCATATGGCAGGGTCACTACCGGTGTCAGGTCCTACAAGCTGCGCCTCCCCTATAGATGTGCGCATGCGCAGTGTTACCCCGGGAATTGCCCGGTCTACGCCCTGAACTCCATTTACCCACTAAAGGAGGGCCCTTACTCTGCGCCGGTGGCGTCATGAGTCCACGCGCGCGGGGTGGCTACCAGCCTAAGGAAAGCGTGAACTACTCCTACCCGCGCTCCTTTGCCTATTACCTTGCCCCTGGAGTTCTGGGAGTGGCCCGCAGGCCCCTCCCCCTGGGCGGGAACCTCCATAGGATGATGCCCGCCCCCTCAGACCTCAAATATGTGCTCACCGATAATGACCTTACTGCCACAGGCCAGCATTGTTAACCGACGATCTGGCCTCCCCCCTCTAGCCCCTACCTAAGGAAACCCTCCTACTTTCAAAACCCTCTAGCCAGGCCCAGATATTGTCCGACCACAAGACATTACCCTCCTCTGTTAAATGAACTCCGTCCTTCAAGTAATACTTGTCGCCCCAGATGCACCCATGAGGTATTGACTGCAACAAGGGGGCTCGAAACAACCTATCCAACCGTGTGTTGATCCTCTTTACCGAGTGATTCAACGCCCTGACCGAATGTCCCCCCCGCCACTGTAGTCGAGGTATGAGTTGTGACCATACTAGTGTGCAACCGGGGCAGGTCCTAGCCATCCAACCCGCGGTTGAGATAATCTCCTCAATCAGAATGCGCCTACCCAGTGTCGCCAAATCATTCTCCCCAAGGTGAAGTATCACCACTGACGGTGGAGATTGCCGGCGTGCTAAAAGCCCCTGGAAGAATCCCCTAAACTCGTGCAGACACAACCCCCCTCTGCCAAAGAACGTGATGTCTAACCCTAGTTGTGCCGCCCTTTTCCTCCTGTCACCTGACATAAAGACACATTCTGCTCGTTTTACATATGAGTGACCCACAATCCAAACACTGTTCTTCATCGTTTCCTGGGTGCCGCTCCGTGCTGATGTATGTTGCCGGTGCCCGACGACAAGTCCCTCCCCTGCGTAACAGGTCTGAGAAACTGTAAGAGAGCGGAAACAAACCAAGCGTGAGCGACATGTAATCATAGCATGTCAATCCGTACATAACGTTTGTAGCATTCTGAGGCCCATCTCCCAATTGTCTTCACTCTCTCCACTGGGAGGCCCCCCGCCACCGCCTCAGTTGCTGCCCCAATCCTAAAGGAATGAGAGCCAAACTCTTTAGGGTCAAGACCTGCTTTCCTGACCCCCATCTCCAATACCTTCCTGAATTGATATCTGGTCAAGGGGCTCCCGTCGGCGTGACAGAGCAATGCCCTGCCCGCTAGGCCCACCAGCAGTCCGCGCAATAATTCCACGTGCTTCACTGGGCAGCAAGGGTTGGCGGGGGCCCGTTGGAGAACTATGGTGTGGCCCCTAGACTCCTGGTCGGTCTTTGACTTTGGAATAGTCACCCACATGGTGTCCTCCCTTATCGTCACACTAGCCCTTTGCAAGCCGCCCAGTAGGTCTGACTTAGAACCCGCCACAAGTTCGCTAATTCTCAGCGCCCCATAGAATGCCAAAGAGAATGCTGCCCTAAAAAGAAACACCTCCCACTCCGAGCTACAAACAGTGTCCAGCGTGGCCAGTAAAGCCGTCAGCCGGGCTAATCCTATGGGCTTTCTCTTATCCTTATGATGGCCCTGTATACGGCGCCATCCCCTCAAAGCCTTACGTATCATAAAGGTATTATTGGGATCCCGGAAGCCCCTAGCCTGAGCGAAGAATGACACAGCTGCCCTATGTCTGTTTGCCGCTGCCACCGAGCGCCCTTCCTTATGCATCCATTCTAAATAGGCTGCAAAGCCATCCTCCTGTGCCCAAAGTACTTCCCATTGTTGCCCCAAAAAAGAACGATAAGACAAAAACGCCCCTTCATAAGCCGTCTTGGTCCTGGGGGCTAGGCTAGCGACCACGAGGTCCTGTAATCTGGGGCACCAATCTGCCAAAGTACTGCTGGGAAGTGTGCTGGCGAGGGGTCTGCTGTAGGAAGATGTTCCCTGAAAACCTGCATTTTGAAGCGAGAGAGGGAGTCAGCTGCATTGTTCAGAACACCTGGGACATGTTTGGCCTTAAAGTTGACATTCAATTTAAGGCACTGCAACACAATTTCTTTGATCAGACGAAGTATGAAAGGACACCGTGCCCCCTGCTGGTTGATACATTCCACCACCGTCATGTTGTCTGACCAAAACACCACTGATTGATTACATAGGTGTTCGGGCCAGACCATCAGTGCCACCCATATTGGGAAGAGTTCCAGGAAGCCTATGTTGCTGGTCAGACCCCATGTCTTCCATTCTCCCGGCCACTGTTGAGCGACCCACCTGTTCCCTAGAATGGAGCCGAAGCCCACACTCTCGGCAGCATCTGTCCACAGGCCCAACTCTGCTGATGTTGTCAGCGGGCCGGGCCAGACTACCCTGCCATTAAAATCCTCCAGGAATGCCATCCATATAAGCATATCCTGGCGAATTTCAACCGACAGCCGAGTGCGGTGATGCTTCTCCCTCAGCCCCTTCATTGCCTGTGCAATAGAGCGAGAGAATGGGCGAGCCATGGGGATGATCCTCAGTGCAAAGTTCAATTGCCCTAGCACCTCCTGTAATTGCTGCAAAGTGACCTTCCCCTTCCGGAGGCATAACTGTAGCGCTGTCTTGAATTTGTCCACCTTGTCCCTAGGTAATCTAAAACATCCTTCCATTGAGTCAATCTCAATGCCGAGGAATTCTAAGCAGGTGGTGGGGCCAACCGTCTTCCCGGGCGCAAGCGGGACTCCAAAAGCCCGCATGAGCACGCAAAATTCCTGCAATGCCAGTGCACACTCCTGAGATCCCGCTGTACCCAGGAAGAGGAAATCATCTAAATAATGCATGACCCGCTGATGGCCCGTCACTTGTCTCATGGCCCATTCAAGAAAAGAGCTAAACATCTCGAAGTAAGCGCAAGATATCGAACAACCCATGGGCATGCATTTGTCCATGTAGAACATATCCCCAAAGGTGAAGCCTAAGAGATGCTGATCGGCTGGGTGGACCGGGAGGAGCCGAAAGGCTGATTCTATGTCTGATTTCGCCATCAGCGCCCCGGGTCCTGTGGCCTGTAATAAGTTAACAGCCTGATCAAAAGAGGCGTATTTAACACTACAGATACCCTCGTCAATGGCATCATTCAGTGACGTCCCCCTAGGTGCTGACAGGTTATGTATCAATCTGAATTGCCCTTTCTCTTTTTTAGGGACAACTCCTAATGGGGAACACACAAAATTGGGTACTGGCACTTCAGAAAAAGGGCCAGCTATCCTGCCTAACGATAGCTCCTTGTCAATTTTGGCGGCCACCACAGCCGGATTTTGCTTGACTGACAATTGGTTTCTACAGTGCGCGCTGCCTGTGTATCCCGCGGCCGGGATCCTAAAGCCTTTAGAAAAACCTTCCTGGAGTAGGGTGGCCGATGTGTGGTCCGGGTATCTGTTCAACCATGGAATCATTGCCACCACATCCACTGGAGTGGGGGGGCCTAACCTGTTTGTCTTATAGTGGCTTTCCCCTGCCCCTCTGACCTGTGTTTCCCTGCTTGGACCTACAGGCAGTTTCTGGATGAGAGGGGTGCCCACAGGAGGAACATGCATGTCTAAACTTACACGCGGCCCTTGTGCAGGTGCGCCTATTAAAATCCCAGCACACCCCTTTTTTCTCTGGCCCACTGGCCCTAAACTTCCCAGGTACCTCACTCGTTTGGGGGGCCGAAAGGGCTGTTGAGGTCTAGAGAACACCTTGACCGCACCGAACTGGGGGGGAGGCGCAGTGTCTGAGAACTGTTTGTGCCAAGCCATGGAATCTACTGTGTCCCATGCCAATGTTCTATTAAATTCCAATGCCTTCCTGAAATTGACATCATACCCTTTCCATGCCTCCCCAGAATACTGTTCACTCCACCCCACAATCCTGCTCGAGTAGCATGCCAATGCTGCCTGCAAATCTGGAGGACGCTCAGCTTTAATAGCAGTGAATACAGCCCATGCTTTCATCCAGTTGTTAAGAGTTTCCTCAACCCTAAATCTAGCACACTGGACCCTCCATTCGCTTGGGAGCATCCACTCTTTCAGTGTTTTTACCTGCTCCATTTCCCTATTATCTAACAGCAAAGAATAAATATACACGTATTTGTCCGCCCAAATCATCTCTTTCACAGCTAATGACACATGCTGAGCCAAATTCTCGCCCCTGGAAGGTAGAACACCGTCCCCCAAGAGAGGCAATGCCACTTCCTTACCAAGTGCGGGTACCGGGAGCGGCTGCCCTTTAACTCCGTCCGGCTGGGGAACACTTGGACCTGCAAGGGGAGAAGATATTGGCAATGCAACACTGTCGGCGACCGCTGCCGATCTGATTTTTTCTACAAACCTCGCCGCCTCTGCTGCATGGTCAGCAGAATTCGGGAAAGCTCCCCCTTTTTGGAGCCATGGCATCAAGGCCGTTATCTGGGATAACAATTCGGGGGGCATTGAATCTACATTACCCCCCGCGACAACAGGTACCACTGGGGTTATGCCCTGTGGTACTGGCACAGCTGGCAGGGCGGGTGCCGGGTGTGGCCAGCCTGTACCCGGGATTGTGGGCACCGGTGAGGGAGCAGGCCCAGCGTCTACTGGTTGACCTGCCGGCACCGGCACCACGGGGGCAAGGGGTGTAGGCACAGGTACATGCGGGGGTGGGACGACCGCCGGCGGCGCGGCAGGTACCGGTTCTACTGGCCCTGGGGTGGGTGCCGCATCCCTGGGTCTCTTGGACCTAGACTTCCCGGATGGGTTGACAAAATCCCCCCTTGGCACTGGTGCCACCCTCTTGCGGATAGGCCTACCCGATGGACCCGGGGCATCCCCATGCCTCTCATTCATCCGTGCTTCCAGCTCATCTACTTTCCCTAACTGCTGCTTAATGTCACTCATGTCACGCATCATGGCCCGCATCATAGCCTCCATGCTGGACCCCCTTTTTCCACCCCGCGGACCTGGCATGATACACCCCCAAAAAACCGCAGCCTACTCTCCTAATATCACAACAGGCCGACCTTGCGTACCTTTCTGGTGGAGGGTCACCAGGGGGCTTTTAGCACCATGCAGTGGCGACCGCAACACTAGCGGCTTGTCCGCTTATGTCAGGGGTGAGTAAACCTAATGTAGACCCACCCGGCGGCCACCAGGAGCGATGAATGCTAGCCCCCCGTACCCCTCTTACCGATCCGTCCTTTGTCCTAGCCCGCGATACTGTTCTGCGGCTCCGGTCTACACCACTTTGCGTGTTGGATGCTCTTACGTCCTGTCCGCTAGTGAATGGCCCCAAAACGTCGTTAAATTGCCTGGAATTGAGACATGTATTAGTACAGTGTAATGAAACAGGGGCAGATTTAGGGAAAACAAATTTGAATACAAGGAGACACTGTTACCCCCCTGCTGCTGTGCACAACAAAACAAGTAATATCAGCACAAATCAACACAGTATCCCTCTTAAAAACGACCAGGCAAATAATGCAACCTATACATGCACTGTACTATACACTTTCAAAAATGTCACCTAGTTTTCATTTAATTGCACGCTTTATGTCCCACCCCAATACAAAGAATTATAACTCAAACACTGCAGAGCGGCGTGAAAAACAATTAGATAGATGCACTTATTCAATGTTTTTTCAATAAAATTGCTTCATAGGGAAAGAAATGACCATGTAATAAATCGCCCCTTGTGTTATCATACCTTTTTGAGAATTCCTTTCTTATACTATAAACTTACCGCAGGGGTCTCCCATCCAGGTGCTGCCCTGGTCGACCCTGCTTGACTTTCCCCGTAGCCTGAGCTAAATCAGCCTCACGTTCCTGAATGCGCGCCAAAATTGCCCGCACCCGATGTGAAACGCTACTTTCCTTCAAAATCTAGGGGGCACAGTCTCTCAAAAAGCCGGCGCTTCCTAGATCCTCGTTTCCCGCGCCAAATGCCAAACGTTACTTTCCTGCACAATATCGGGGGCACAGTCTCTACAGCCGGTGCTTACCTCGATCTTCGTTTTCCCCCGGGAAACCTCCCTTTACTCGGTGCCGGATACTCCCGCCCCCACACGATACCCTGCGGGCCTCGTAAACGGGCCGCCCCGCCCAAAAATCCTCCGATCGGTCTTCTCCTGATGCTCCGTGCCTGGCGCCTCCTCAGCTCACACGAGGCCGGTAAAGAAGTCGATCAATTATCACCGCGCAAACAGAGACGCTCTTCTCAGTCACGAAGCCGCCCTCCACCTTCACGACGCAGCTGTTCCTTCGCAGCAAATTCCGGACTAAACCTGAAAAATAAAGCGAAGAAAATTACACAAACAAAGAAGCCCCGAACGCGGGGCACACCGTTTCAGCGAGGGAGCGTCCAGGGACAAGGGGGTCTCCTGGGCGCTCCCCACCTCTTTATTCCCGAGGGGCCAGGCGGCCCCTCCTATAGCCCGCCCCCCCTGACCCGGACCCACTACCTAGGATCCGGGTCAGGGAGGCCGCCGGCCAATCGGCGGTGGGCCGCGCCCCCCAGGGCACGCCCCCACCGCCGAATGGCAACACAAGAGAAAGGGGGGGCGACGGTCGCCGCGCCGCCATGCGTGCGGGGGGGCCGAGGGCCCCCCCTTTTCAGATGTGACCTACTGTTGTGACCAGCTCACCTGTTATGCGCATGAGCTCCCCACTGCATCAAGACCACGGGACATTTGGGGTCAGTTCACTACATATATGTTATATAATGCTGCTGACTGATGGCAAATAACAAGTGGGTGGTATATGAAGTATCTTCTATTCGACTGATCTTTGCATTATTCATTGCAATGTGTTTGTGTAATGTTTTTGTAATCACTGCCATGTATTCTGTAGACTAGTGACCAGAATGTACTGTTACATTTGATGTTTGTATTTTTTAAATCTTATACATAAAGTTAAAAAAAAATGAAATAACTAAATAAATAAATATGTTATTCAGCACCAAACTGCCCCACACATGAATGGCCACTTTACAAATACACGCTATGCTATATCACTTTGCTGTTCGAATATATAGTCGGCCCAAGATGGCTGAAAAGGCAACAAAGGATACAGACCAACTCTGCACTGAAGCGCACATCTTTTGCAAGACTTCCTCCCCTTCAGGGCTTTAAGTGGACCGGGTCTTGCCAGTGCTCAGCATCAATAGTTCTAAATAGCAGGTGCTGAGACAGGTCACTACCGGGCTTTCCATTTTCACAATCAGGGTAAAGAAAAAAAAATCTTAACTTTGCAGCAGTCCCACCTTCCCTGCCTTCGATGTAACTTCAATGAGACTCCTTATAGTTCTTTTATTTCAATATCATCCTGTCAGAACTGAAGCATTTTCAATATGATATACAACAAAGCCATAGTTGTTGCTTATTTATCTTATGCAACTAACAACCATTGACAAAGCCAACAGTCCTAACTTGCTGTAGGTGTAATGTTACTGGATGCAATGACAGAAGCAGCAAAATACCAGTAGGAGGCACACTATGCTAAGCACATATTTTTAATTTACGTGTTTTTAAGCGCCCTTAATTACATCGGCCCGCCCCTCTGAGAGAACCCCCATTTGTTCACCCCTCTGCTCCCCTGCCTAGTGATACGCATCACAGTTGAGACCAATCAGTGCTAACTCCCGCATCACTGCATTAAAATGCATTAGTCACTCATTTACAGCTCTTGTTTGTCCCTCAAAATTGCTTGAGTCTCTCTCAGCAGTGTTGTGTGATTTCCAGAGTCGGCTGCAAGCCTGATACTGCACATACACAGCCTTCAGGGTTGAGAGGTTGCCATGGATATACAGAAACCTTGTCATGGCATTCAGAGGTGAATGGGATTTGGGCCTCCACACTTTATTGCTTCAGGGCATTTACTGTAGAGAGTCATAAACATTTCATACTCCTTTGGCCTTGGTGCAATTCAAAGGAGCCTGTGCTCTTCCCCTAGGCAGATTGTTACAATTGTAGGATCCTTTGTGGAGCTTGTGTTCCAGTAACTACAAAAGTCCCACACTTCTTTGAGAGGAGACTTGTCATGTACCCTTTATGTGACCTAGATTCGTATTATGGATGAAGAAACATTACATTACATGAAATTAAACACAAGAAAGTGTTCTGTACAGCGCATATCCCAAACTCTCATACTCAGTGAAATAAAATATTTGCCGAGCATCACACAATTTGGTGAAGTTGGTTTGATCACAGATTTTCTGGTTTCACATTGTGCAATTTTGCCACTAAATTGATATCTTTTTCTTCTGTTTTACATCAAACATTTATGTTTTTTCTTTAATTCTAGCCATGTAAGCTTACAATGTGGGTGTAGGCGTAAGCTACATGAAAGGTCTGCTCATTAGGGGCCTGAGGGTCCAAGAGGGACCTGAGCTGAGCCAGAGTCAGGCATCTGGCATGAATTAGCTTGGTGGGAGCATTCAGTCACTCGCCCACCTCTATGCAGAAGTAAGCTGAGTTACTGAAAATTTCTGTAAGTGAGTGCTGCATCAGTCACTAGCTCAGAGTGTGCGGCATAGTTATTTATACTTAAAGTCTTAATATGAGTATGACTAGACAGAAGATTTTGGTGAGGGAGTGGCAGCACGGAGTAAGGAGGGCAGAATGATTCCAATGAACTGGCAGCAGCAGTGGCACTCTGTGCCCCCCTTTGAGAAGAGGCCTCTGAAGGGAAGTGGGTTCCAGGATGGGAACTTTCAGGGGACGCGGGCCCTTACCATGTGGAGCAAGGTAAGTAGAAACCAGATGAGTCATTTAGATCTTCGGGGACGGTAGACATCCTCAGTGCGAGAGGCAGTTGGTTGTGTTCACTCTCTCCCCTCTTAATGAAGGCCTTGTGGTGAGTTTTGACTGCAGCATCGCGGATTGGCCCCTGTGTCTCACTTTCTGCAGCTGCACCCACTGCAAGGGCTATAGGTGCTGTGGAAGTCCTTACTGTGAGAGGCTGGGGGGGGCCATTCACTACCCACTCAGGAGCAGGGGCGGCTGGTGACATTTGAAAGTGGTGGATGCAAACTGATTTGCATAGTGCACCATAGCGAGCGAGCGCAGCGAGCGATCCCGAACCCCATAAGTGGGGTTTGGGGGGGTTACCCTCCCCAGAAAAGTTTGAAAAAAGAGAAGAAAAATCGTGCATTTTCAAGCAAATTTGAGAAAGCAGGAAGGTTAATAAAGCAATTGTGAAAGTGCAGTTATTATTACATTAATAGATGGCATAACATAGGTAGCTGCTTATTCAGTATAACCACAGAGCTTCATACATTCTGTCCTATTACGCTCAGGTGCTAAATTCAGACTATAAGACTTTCATGAAAATCTCAGTGTAGAAGAAGTTGCACAGCAAACTACAAAGACAATGGTAAGCAATAGGTGAATTGTATTCCCAGAGAAGCTTTCAGAATTTTCCCACGATGTCGTGAGCAAACCAAATAGCTGCACAGTCTGGTAGGCTTCGACCTAAAAATGAGGCTCTGTGGAATAAAATGTTTGCCTAGGATCACACAGTTTGGATAAGCACGGAAGCGGGTATTGCATGTTATCTGATTTTATGTATTGAGATTTGGCCACCAGATGCCTCATATTAGGGTAGTAAGCTAGTGAATGGGAGTGTGATGTGATGCTTGCAAGTTTGTTGTTTACCCTAGTACAGGTGACTATCGTCTTATAGAGACACCCAGGCAAGATACTGGTGCTGGAAAACACGAGGCCGTTCCTAACATAAGAGACATCTGTTCTGTGAGAAAATACTGTCATTGGTACACAAGGGTTAATTATTGGCATAACGGGCACTAATGCTAAAGTACCGGTACTCCAGTACAAGCTGTAAGGTAATTCATAGCATATGGGCACTAATGCTAAAGTACTGGTACTGGAGTACAAGCGGTTAATTCATAGCATATGGGCACCAGTGCAGCTCAGTCATTTTACCCCTTTGAGAGTTGTAGTTGAGCACTCAATAGAAAATCAAGGGTGTAGTTATAACTGCTGTACACATATTATCGGACCTGCTTTTGTTATTTAAGGCCAGACATTTGCAGTTTTGTCAGGGTTAGGAAGCTGTCCACCGTTGCTAAATAATATTTTATAATTTAGTTAGTTTACTGGCTTGAAACATGACTAATGTTAAAGGCACAGCTTTGTGTGCACATAATAGTGAAAGAAGGAGGCCCTCATTTTGAGAATCATAGCTATGCCGATTTGGCCCTCCGAGCGTTTTATGGCTACATTTCACCAGGTAAAAAAAAAACGTCAGGATAGGTGCAAGGAAATCAGGGAGCAATGTCTTAATTCAATGTGGAATTTAGTTTGGGAGTACCAAAAGTGGTGTGGTAATTCTGGATGCAGAATTACAGAGTCGGTGTACTGTGTTCCCACATTACTTATAATGGCGGCCTGTGACAGACCAGTTGATTCAGAGCTAGCAATGAGCAATAATTGATAGAAGAGAATCTGAGCTTGGGTTGAACTAATGGAACATATGCAATGCTATGCATATCTCTAAACTCACCTGTCTTACTGTTGTGTGCAACAGGTTCTGGGCTGTTAATGACTCAGTGGTAATGGTAAAATTCCGGTACTGAAGACCTAGCGGTAATTCTACACAAGGACACATTCGTGTTTTTCAGGCACGGGGAGATTAAGTGATTTGCCCAGAATCACAGGATGTGTTGAGCCCAAGCCGAGACTCGAATCTAGCCGCCCCCACCCCCTACACCCAGTTCCCAAAGCAGGCAGTTCTGGCCATTCATTACGCCATCTCTAAGTCTGTCCCTGTCCCCAGCAACGTTAACCTACTTTCTGTCCCTTAATCAGGGCTTCTTTCCTCTAATGTATATCTCAACCAATTTTTATGTCGTGGCTCTAACTGTTCTCGTCTGTCCCTACCTGGTCCTATGCACCCTGTTTTTTCCCACCCGTGCCTGTGACTGTTTCATCACCGCCGCTCTCCTCTTCTGGAACGTCTCGCTCCCCGGAACTTTTTCACTCACTGTCAGAAAGACATTGAAAGTGTCTGGTAGAACAAGGCATTACATAAGAGGAGAGCATGCCCCTCGTCAGCCTGTCTTGTCTCTCCACCGAGACTGTCGGCTGTCACTTCCCCACGACGCAGTTGTCTCGAGTGAATGGAATCTTCACCTGCCGTTTATCATGCGAGGAATGAAACAAAGGCCTGTAGATTTCAGCGCAGATGCATGTTTGCTTCAGTTTTCGAGTTTCTTTCATGTTTGATTGTTATTATACGTATGATTTCTATAAACACATACTGATTAGCATACTTAGTTTGCAAGTAATTGTTTTTCTATGGAGGATTTTACCGTCAGCTTGTAAACACACCTTTCAGACTGTACAGTACACACAAACACACACGCTGACCCATTCACAGCCTTATTCATTAATCCCTGCTGCGGAATGCCTAAAAAGGATTTTCTAATCTTTTAAGTCTTTTATTAAATGTTTCCATTCAAGATTTATTTCGAGAACCTAGTACATTGAAACTCCTCAATGTGGAAGCATGTGTTCAAGAATTATAAATGTACTATGATCTACACGGGCATATTAGCCCCTCGTACACTCAAACCATTATTCATAGCCACCCACAAAATGTCTCTTTAGAACCTGTTTCATTTTTTCTCGCCCAAACCGATAATCAACAGCTCAAGCCTTACCATTTCACTTTTAAATGCCCATCTGATCTCAGCTTACTACAATGTTATGTATCTCTCGAGACTGAGTCAGAAGTCCTCTGCCTTCAACCATGCATCTCCTCTAGGCTGTCTGTGGAGGGCATGCCTGCCAAGTGGCACAAAAAAGTGACTTATTGTGACACCTTTTGGGATGCCTCAGACAGCAGTCTTTTGTTGGCTGTCTGTCTACCCTGTTACGCTCTTACTTCATGCAGTGATGTTTTTATTTTTAAGGTCCCCGGCCTCAGCGTATCTGTTTATAAAGCGCCTCCGAGAAGGGACGACAGCAGGTGCGTCTGTGTAATCGCGCGCACTTTACCCATGAGGTTCAGATATTAATGGATATTTGCGAAGCATTCATCTGCTGCAATACAAGGACACCACTGGCCTTGTAAAGCCAAGGAGGACTACATACATTAAATGACAATATTTTGACAGAACAAACGAGTGACTGACAAATGGCAAAGGAACACAATAAAGGCGGATGACGAATACGGCAAGGACTGTTTCAATATTAACTGTCCAACAGTAGAGATAACTAGCATGGGAGCAGTACGATTTAAAATTCAGAAGGACTTAAGAAACAAATCCCTGCATCACTAATAACGCCGCTCATCTTTTCGAGGTCACTAAATTGAGCATCACTGCAACATGAAAAGAACAAAAAAATTCCAAGACCTAGGGCCCAGATGTACAAAAGTGTCACGGAACCCAGCGCTGGACTCACAGAGAGAGAAGAGGAAAGCGCCTTTATCCTGCTCTTTCCCTAGCGCCGGTGAACAATCAGGCAAACAAGCACCACATGCACACCGCCATGAGTCATAGCATATTATGGGCACCTGCCTGGTGTGGACCACTGGACCGTCGTCGGAGTCGGACGTCTGCTGCTGCTGGCCTGGGCTCAGGCTGCTGGGCTGGCTCTAGTCTGCACTGCACGTGGCTGGTGGCGACACTAAAGTTCTGTTCCGTTAGAATAGAAACAGAAACAGTAAGAACAGCCAATCACTGCTGTCTTCACGCTGAAGTCACGCAGTGATTGGCCAGATATATGCAGTGCTGAGCAGTGCCTGCCAGTCTGTCCCCACCCACGCGCGGCATCCAATAATGGATGTTGCGCGGTGGACCAGCCAATCCTGGCGCTGCATGCAGCACCAGGATTGGCTAGGGGGCACACTGTGTACTCGCCCTGGCAGCCTTTGTAAAACCCGGGCCCGACTGAAGCAGCACCCCCAGCCCCTTCGGACCCTCTTTCTATTGCAGAACTGTTTGTCGCGCATCGGGCAAATCACAGCCCGCTGATCCTCATGCGCAGCACAGTGCTGCTGGCCTGCTGCAGACTCACAGACTGTCACTCAACTGCAGCAGACCAGCAGCCCCGCCCCACCCCCACCCCCTGCGCACTCCGTCCAGACCGCAACGCATCCGCATAATTAATTACCCGCCTGTCCCCGTGTCCCGCGCTGCGCTGTGGCGCTAATTTTGAAGAATGTGTTAATAGCTTGCAAGTTGCCACGGTGCGTCCAGGCTTAGTGGGGCTACGCCCCTATTCCCCAATGGGCGCACCGCAGCTGCAGCTGAATGTCCCCGAGTACACTCCAACTTGCAAAGTGTCCTTCTTCGTGCAATTCTGTGAAAGTCAAGAAGATGGATCCGCGAGAGAACGCTCCAATGTTGCTTTAGCACTGCTGAGCAGAATAAGGACTGAATAAGTCAAGCTGACAGATAATGGAAGGAGTCACTTATATTTTAATATCATTTTTTCTCTTTCATTAGCATTGCCCTGCCCTGTCAAATGCTGTGTAAACTCCCTGCTTGCCCTGCAGGTTGTGAAAATAGGAGGAGAGCGGATTTCATCTACCATTTGCTGGAGGCCATCCATCAGAGCAAATTAAGCTGTCATAGTGGAAACTGATTAGAACTGGGGAAACGAGGTAAAGGAATGGGATCTGGAGTGTGGGGCACGGAGTGGGAAGCAACCATAGCATTGCTAGCCACAAATAGGGGCAGAAGCCTCAAAATTGTGCTAATGCTGCTCGCTTCCATAGAGAAACTCTTCATGCATGGCATCAGGTGTGGAGCGTTTCATTAGTGACTGTCTCCCACCACTAAAAGCTTTCACTCCCATTAAATAAAATATTGTGGAATGTATATGTTAAGGAAATTAAAAAATGTCATATGCCAGCGAGTAATAATTTAAAGGAGTCCAAATTTAAAGACTACCTTTGTACAGTCTGTAGCGGTCTGACCGCCCCCTCCTCATCAGTCCAACCACCCAATTACAAGGAGGGCAGTCAGACCACCACAAGACCACCACCACCACTAGGATTCCAGATCTTGTGGTAGCAGGGGTCGGGAAAGCAGCGGTCAACAGATTTGGTGCCGATGCCAGCCCTGCCGTGGTGATTATAACCTGCTTTTCCCCCTAACTTTTAATAGTGGGTACCCTGACATGAAAAGGTTGGCAGAAAGGCAGGGAAGGGGCTTCAAATAGTCCATTGAAAATTGTGGCTGGGGGCACATGTCGTGCCCCAATATGCCAGCACTGTTGTGCATGCATTGAGTGCCATGCACACCATGGTGCATGGTCCATGTTTTATGAGAATGTCCATGATTCCAAATGAGGAAGACAGAATAAAATGTTCACAATCATTAAGCAAGTCAGAGTGGTCCAGTAGCTATTGTAGTGATACCTGAAAGAGTGCAGACAGAGAGCTCATGTGTGGAGTTGTAGAATGAACCCTACAAACAATACAGTGAACAACAGTTTCAATCCAGTGAATCAGTAAGGTTAAGTGATACTCAGTAGGACAAGAGGAGGATTAAGTTCTGACCAAGCTATGAAAAGATATGCTGGTGTTCATCAGAGACTCCAAAAAGGGTGGTCTTCTATTGCGATAGAAACTGGGAGAAGCCCATGTTGGTTGGTGATTCGCAGGTAGTGGGATCCCAATAACTGATGTCTGGTTGGCTGTGTGCAAGTAGCAATGCACTGCAGCGGCATGTGCTTTAGGCTCTCTTTATGAGCCCTAGCATATGGCCACCATTCCACAGTTGCCAACACACATGGAGATAGCCAGAAGTATATGTTTCGAATGGGTAGAACTGGTGTGCTTCCACATAAAGTGCTTGTCATCCACACAGCTGTGATCATTTTGTTTGTGTATCCAGCTGTCGGGACAATTTATCAAGGTAGGACATTTGGACGGGGCGTGGCTTAAGCGCCGACGAGCATGGTCGCCTGAGTCCCGAGCTCCGGGCCGATCTCGGCGAATTATCCTGATAGACCCCCTCCCCAGCGGCGCCACCGTCCTACTGTGGTCCCTAAAGATCTGGGGGCAACCCGGCGCCTGCGGTGAGCCAGGAGAGCTTTGCGATCACCTTGATTCCGGCGGCCGCCGGGAGGCTGGAACGCCGACGGACGGCCATCTTGCCGTGGGCCTGCAATCGGCCCGGATCCCCGACCTCGATTTCGGAGGGACCGCCGAAGGGGCTGACCCATCGCAGCAGTGCAGGTGCCGGTGCGACCGGAGGGTTGGACCCGCCGTGGAGGCCACTGCGGACTTCTCGCGCAGGCCGCCGAGGGCCCGAGGCGGCGCCTGGCGGGTGTACACGGACGGAGGCCCAGGCCCGAGTGGTGCGAAGGCGGCGCTACGCCCATCTGGTGGCGTATCTCCCGCTGAGGAGTGCACCGCGTATGTGGCTGCTGCGACGGAGCAGGTACTGTGTGGAGCGGTACTAGCCTGAGGTCACGCGACAGGCGCTCTGGGGCAGAGGCTTCTGATTTGGAGCGGCGCCGGCCGGGCGCCTGACGCAGGAGTGGGTGCCCGGCCCCTGAGGGCCTGATCATTCATTTGGCGGACTGGGTGCTGGGAAACTGCCAAGGGCCCACTAACGCCTTGAGGGGGCCGTGCTGGCTCTGTAGGGGTGGCGCATTGGAGCCTGTGTCGCGGGCCCCGGACTGCGGGCGGCCTGTGCTTCAGGCTCTCTTTATGAGCCTACTTCGACTTGCCTGATCCTTCTGGCGCGAGACTCTGCCCTTGGTCCCGGAGGTGCGCTGGCGGGGGCACGGAGATATGCTTGAGCCCCCCTGATTTGGGACCTGTTTTCTGGATCCTGCGGACGCCCGTTGGGGGCCTGGCACGACCTGGCGTACTCTACTTGGCTAGCGGTCCGTGTTAGCAAACGGGGAGTCGGAGAGTGGGCCTACACTATCCCCAAGACTTATCCAGTGGCCCTCGCCCTATACCGCGCACAGGCCAGCTAGGTGAAGGTGCGTCCTGCGATCCTGTTAACGCTACGGGACAGACCTCTGGTGCTTGTCGCAACTGTGTGCTCTGGTGGTGCATCATGGGGAAGCCGCGGAAGGGCGCTGGTGCGGCCTCGGCGGACCAGGCTGAGGGCCCCCCTGATACGCACGACCATCTACCGACGGATTGCCAGAGCTCAGGTCTTCAACAACAACAGATGGACCAGATCATCAAGGCCATAGGGGACACGAGAGAGACGCTGCGACAGGATATTGCACTGGTTTCAACGAACCTCGGCCTACTGAAAGCGGATCATGACAAGCTTGCCGACCGCGTCAAATCCACGGAGCTGGTGCTTGAGACACTTGAACCGGCCCGGAAAGCGACGGACGCTACGCTGGATGATCTGGTGCGTAGGGTGCAGCAACTGGAGAGGAGAGCGGCTGATGCAGAAGGGCGCAACAGACGCAACTACATCAGAGTGGTGGGTCTGCCCGAAAACGTCGAGGGGGATGACATGGTCTCTTATCTTGAATGCTGGCTACGAGATGTGGTGGTACCTGAGGGCCTGACGAACTTCTATACTCTGGAGAGAGCCCATAGGGTTCCGGCCCGACCTCTGGCCCCGGGCCGTCCTCCTCGGCCTGTCATAGCCCGCCTGCTACACTTCAAGGACTGAGACATTATCCTGCGGCAAGCTAGATCAAATGGTCCCTACAAGGTGGACAATGCGTCTGTGTCCCTCTTTCCTGACTACTCACAAGAGGTCCAGCGCGACCGCTTTTCCTTCGTTGCTGTCAAGCGAGCTCTCCGCGACGAGGGAATCCAGTATTCTTTGCTGTTCCCGGCACGCCTGAAGGTGCTGGTGGACGGAGTGGCGACGTTCAGTGACACATCGGATGACGCCTGGCAATGGCTGGAACGATACCGGGCGGGCAAGGATGGTACGGGACCGTGGACGGAGGCTACTGGGGGCCGACCACAGCCGCGGCGGAGCCGGCGCAATCGGAAGCGAGGACTGAGCCGGCGATCCCCACCGGCGTCGCAGACGGAACTGGAGAGGCAGGCCGCCTTACAGGCGGTGTCGCTTATTTCTGGAGTGACGGCAGAGGGCCCTGTGATTGACTCGGGCTCCCGTCTGGGCTCTGATGAGACGGGTCCGGGAGGCTCGGATGGGGGCTCGGAGAAGGAATCTGGGGATCTGCCTCAGGTTACCCCTCAGACAGCCGAAGGGCTGTTGGACGAGTGACTGCCAGGCGGCTGTGCAATGAACAGTAAGGAGGGGTGTTTGGCCTATGGAGATGACTATGATAGGGTTGCCTGAGTTCCTCTCGAAGGGGTGTTGGGTGTGGCTACTCTCCCTGTCTTCCCGGGGTATTGATGGTGCTGCCGGGGCCCCATGGCACTATGACCTTGATTGGGCGGGGGCGCTGTCTGGGTGATGGGGGGGAGAAGTTCCTTCTCACTCGGGATAGGCCCATCACGGTGTTGTGGGTCTCTGGCTGTCCAGCCGGAGGTGTTGCGCTATCCCCTCTATCTCACATACTCTGTGAGTCTCTGGTGCTTTCCAGAGTTTCCCTCACTTGTGGGGGTGGGAGTTTGGATGGGTAACAACTGTTTGACGCCTGTTCTGGGGGTGGGTGGGCTGGGGGAGAGTTGGGGGGGTTTGATGTTGCAGGGGTCTGTCAGTGTGCCACTAGGGTTGTTGAGGTTCTGTTGTAGCTATAGATTTATCAATGGCGGCTAGGTTGGAACTGAAATGTGTTACATGGAATGTGCGGGGGCTCAACTCCATGAGTAAGAGGTATAAGGTGCATGCATATCTAGTGCGCAGGGGGGTTCAGATAGCCTTTCTGCAGGAAACGCATTTGACTCTGGCGGAGGGGCGTGCGCTGCAGCGGCGTTGGAGGGGGCAACTTTACTACACTACCTACTCCGCTCATGCTAAGGGGGCGTTGATTTGGGTTCGGGCGGGCGTCCCCTTCCAGCCCATAACGACGGAGATTGACTCGGAGGGGAGGTTTGCAGCGGTGCTGGGGAGATTGGATGGCCGGGACGTCACGCTTTGCAGTGTTTATGTCCCTAATTTTGACCAAGCCGCGTTCTTCTCGGCGTTGTCGAAAAGATTGGCGCCTCTGCTGATCGGTACGGTGTACATGGGAGGGGGACTTTAATTCGGTGGTGGATGTGGATTTAGATCGCTCTCATCCTCCCCTGGCTCAGTCGGCGGTGCGCAGGGTGGCCAAAGCCCGGAGGGCCTGGCACGAGCATTGGGGCTTCCTGGACGCCTGGCGCGCGCTCCATTCCAACGATAGGGACTACTCGTTCTACTTCCACCCCATGATCTCCATGTCCGTCTCGACACCTTTCTCTGTACTGCTGGGGCCCAAGAACTAGTGCGCAGCAGCGAGTACTTGGCGAAGACTATCTCAGACCACAACCCTTGCTTACTCACGGTCCTCTGGTCTAGACAGCGGCAACCGATTCCCACGTGGCGGCTGAACCCGCTGATGCTGGAAGACCCGGTGTTCCGCACGGAATTGCAGGAATGCCTTGAGCGCTATTTCCGGGAGAACGCGAGCACCGCAACTACCAGAGCCATTGAATGGGATGCCTTCAAGGTGGTGGTGCGAGGCGCGTGCCTCTCCTCGTCGGCCGGGGTACGTAGGACGCTGCTGGCAGACGTGGAGCGGGAGGAGGACTCGCTTCGGCGGGTGGAGAAGGCTAGCCACACGGCGGGGAGCGATAGGGAGGATGTACTGGCGGCAAGGGAACGAGTAGCCGTCTAGGTGGAAAGGCTTCGCTGCCATGACTACCGGGAATATATGGTTCGGGCCCACGCTGAGAGGGACCGAGCCGGATCACTGCTGGCGTGGCTGGCGAATCCTCACTTTGGGAGCGCGCCGATTCTGTCCCTAGCCACACCTGCCGGGGCGCTGGTTCACTCCCAACAGGAAATTAATGACCAGTTCCTGGCTTATTATTCGGAGCTGTATCGATGCAGGCTGCCCTTGCTCCCGACGGGTTTGGATGCCTTCTTGGAGGAGGCCCAGCTGCCGCAGTTGGACCCAGAACAAGGGAACGCCCTGGGTGCTGCTGTGACGCAGGGGGAGATTAGAGCAGCGATTAAACACATGGCTCGGAAGAAGACGCCGGAGGGTGATGGTCACCCGGTGGAGTTCTATGCTGCATTCCTGGACCTTCTGGCGCCACAGCTGTTACAGGTCTATGGTGAGGCGTGGGAACTGGGCAGGCTGCCGGAGTCAGCGAGGGAGGCGATTATTGTGCCGTTGTTGAAGAAGGGCGGCCAACCCACGGCGAGAACGGCATACCGTCCACTCTCGATGCTCACTGTGGACTATAAAATACTGAGCAGGATCCTAGCTACGCGATTGTCGACTCATATGTGTTCCCTCGTCCACCCGGACCGGGCGGGCTTCATTCCCACGCGGAATACCTCTGCGTGTATACGGCGCCTGCTACGGGTCATGGATGTTGAGGGGGAGGGTCCTCCGACTGCGGCTGTCCTATCAGTAGATATCGAAAAGGCGTTCGATAGCGTGGAATGGCCGTATCTGTTCGGTGTGTTGCGTCGGTTCGGGTTGGGAGACGGCTTCGTCCGCTGGACGCAGTTGTTATATGCTTCCTCTACTGCCAGGGTTCGCACGGGCCGTACAATATCTGCGGCATGTGCGGTGACGAGAGGTACTAGGCAGGGCTGCTCCCTGTCCCCGCTTCTCTTCGCATTGGCAATTGAACCACTGGCGGCGCGGGCGCGCCAGGGGCGGCACTATGAGGGGGTACTGCTGCGTGGTGTTCAACACCACATCTCTCTGTATGCCGATGACCTCCTGTTGTACTTGGCTGACGTGACGACCTCGGTGCGGGGAGCGCGGGCCTTGCTCCGAGAGTTTGGCAAACTATCAGGTCTCTGTGTTAATTGGTCCAAGACCTGCCTATTCCCCCTGACTCCCCGGTGTGCACAACCCACAGACCTTGAAGAGCTGCGCTGGGAGCCGGAGTGTATGCCGTACCTCGGGGTCCACATTTATCATACCCATTCGTTCCTGTATGAGGGAAATGTGGGCAGAGCGCTGAGGGGCATCAGGGGCAGTATTGGATTCTGGCGTACCCTCCCCCTATCTGTGGCCGGACGAATAGCCTTACTAAAGATGGTGGTCCTCCCGCGCTTGCTCTATTTTTTTTGTACACTACCGGTACGGATCCCGCTCTCCTTCTTCCGGACTTTAAGGTCACTGGTGATAGGATTCATATGGGGCTCTGGCAGGAGGCGCGTGGCTCTCTCCACTCTACTTCGATCGCGGGAGGAGGGTGGGCTAGCTGTGCCGGATTTTGAATGGTACTACCTGGCGGCACAGCTGCAGTGGCTCACCCAGGCTGTGGCGCGGGAGTTTAGGGGTCCGGACGGCCCGCATGACAGAATTGTGCAGCGCCATGTCCTGTCCTTCATATTGCTCCAGCAGGGACTTCGCCTGGACCAGTTGTCTCTGGAGGAGCGCACCTTCCGCCACTGCTGGCTTCGTAGTCAGAAACGGGCAGGTATCCACGTTCCATATGCGCCGGAGATCCCCTTAGGCATGTGCACAGCCTTGCCGCACGGCGGGGACTGGTCGGGGCTAGCCACTTGGGAAGACTGTGGGCTCCACATGGTAGGAGACCTGTACAGGGATGGTGTCCTGCTGTCGTTTTCCGACCTGCAAGAGGCATTTGATTTACCAAGAGGCGACTTCTTACTCCATGCGGCTTTGGTCTCAGCGGTCCAGAGACGCTGGAAGAATGGTCGGGTGGAACCGCCTACGTCCTTGGGCTGCCAGTACGTTGTGATGGCAGCTGGCACCTTTAAGGCTATTACTTGTTTATATAGGAGAATGGTGCTAGATGCCCCCCCCCCCTGGATAAGCTGCGGGAACGCTGGGAGACGGACCTAGGCCGACAGATACCGGAGACTACTTGACCCCAGCTTGTGCACTGGGCCTGGAAGGGCACGCGCAAGGTCCGGTTCCAATTGGTCCAATACTTCACACTCCATAGAGCGTATTGGACACCAGCTAAGATCCAGCGGGTCTTCGGTGGGGCGCAGTCGGTGTGTCCCCATTGTAATTCGGAGGGTGCTGACTTCGGACACATGTTTTGGGCCTGCGCGGGGCTTGGTTCATATTGGGCTGATGTTGTGGCCTGCCTGAATGAGATCACGGGACGTCAAGTTGAAACTGACATGGGGGTTTGCCTTCTACTCTGGTTCCCGCACACCCCAACCTCGAAGGTTACCAGTAAATTCTTCGACCTGGGGCTGATCCTGGCCAAGAGGGAGCTCACCCTACACTGGAAATCTAGGGGGGGGTCCCAGCTTCCTGAGATGGCGGGGATGTTTTCAGCAATGGGCATCTAGTGAAGGGACTCTCCGCTTACAATTGGCCAACCGCGCAGCTAATGATAAAGCACGAGAAACAGCCAGGGCGTGGTGCGCGCTAGTAGCGGAATTACAGTCAATGTCAGAGGTCGCGGAGGATAGTGAGGAGGAGGCGCAAGCGAACCAAGGGGAGGAGATGGCAGCGGGGAGGGCGGGGACACCTGCGGGGGACATTGCATGCTAGGATTGCACACCTGCTGTCAGTCAAGGAACTGGATAATCACACCAAGGGTTGTGGAGATGGGTTAGGGCTGCGGGTACGGTCCTGCATGGCGTTTGAGCCTAAGCTGGGCGTGGGAATTGCTACTTGAGTATTCAGAGGGGACACCTACCGTTTCATGATGAGTCATGATGCACTGTAGGACTGATGTAGGAGGCACACTGACATGGGGGAGTGGGGGTAGAGAGGGTGGGGGTGGTGGGAAAGATAGGGCACTGATAAGTGGGGCATAATGTTTGACATATTGTTCTGTAACATGCAAATGGGGAGCCTGCTATCATTTGTTTGTTTGTTGATGTGAAAAATCAATAAAATTTTGTTTAAAAAAAAAAAAAAAGGTAGGACATTTGGCCCTCAGAACATATTCCTGGCCCGTCCAGCCTTAACTCCTACACTTCTAGGAATAGAATAGAATTTTTTTATTGTTCAGTTAATAAAAACGTACAAAGTAACACATTTTGCACATTTCATACAAAATATCACAAAATAACTTCATAACAATACAAATTTTAAAATGTAGAGGTTTAAAACAATTAATTTATAGTTTAATATTCTGCCGAAGTGCATTTGCAAGGTACTTATTTGACCTACTATATCCACTTCACCCAGAGTGCCCTATTCCCTCTATTTGTTATTAATCATACTACTTACTATAAGTAATCTCTACAAGTGGGGTAGCAAATGGAATTACTATGATATGACCTGCTGGGTATCTCGCAAGTTTAAATTTTTTAAATTTTTTTATTGGCCCCAGGAATTAGATAAAGTGAGCTTACATTGTATAATGTTTTAAAGTGCAAGGTATGACGTAATATAGAATTTAAGAGGGTGGGCAAGGTGCAGGTACAATGACGTACATTTTTGTGAATTTTGGGAAT
Organism: Lissotriton helveticus; assembly: GCF_964261635.1. NCBI lineage: Eukaryota > Metazoa > Chordata > Amphibia > Caudata > Salamandridae > Lissotriton > Lissotriton helveticus. The sequence continues at coordinate 320,781,151 of NC_136061.1, forward strand.
CATGTGTATTGAAGGACTCCTTGGATGGTCTAACAACAGAAATTTCTTTGTCTTTTCATCAATCGTTCCTAATTCCAAAGCTTTATTGAGTAGTTCATTCAAAGTGTTCTCGAACTGGCTCGTTGGATTGGCGTCTAGTTTCATGTACGTTTCTGTGTCAGAGATGTGTTCAAGCATTTTCTGTACATACATCGTGGTGTTAACCACCACCAGAGCTCCACCTTTGTCAGCTTTTAAGCATTTGATGTCTTTGTTATTTGCTATTCTTTTAAGAATATCCTGGTCTTTTTGAGTGATGTTTCTGGAGATTTTTTTGTTGTAGTTGATTTTGGGTAAGTCTTGTTTGACGAGAGTTTCGAAAAGACCAATGCATTTATGGCTGCAAGGCGCTTGGTATGTGCTGGGGGGGCGTAGACCCAACAATAAGTCTGGTTTTTTGTCTGTGTTTGGTGGTAAAATGTTGTAAAAAAATGACGTAATCACAATTTTCGGGTGAATTTGAAGGACTTTGAGGAAACCCACATCTATGAGAATCCTGAGTGGTCCAACAACCTAAAACTATTCGCCAGGTACATTGATGACTTATTTTTCATTTGGAAAGACTCAAGAGACAACCTGGAACACCTGCTGGTAGATCTTAACACTAAGGATGACAGAATCCAATTTACCTGGGAGATCAATGAGAAATCGATCACATTCCTAGATGTACACATTTCCAAAACCACCACTGGTTTTGAAACAGACTTGTTCCGCAAAAAGACAGACCGTAATAACACTTTGCATTATTCCAGTTTTCATCAGGGTTCCCTTACACGACATTTACGTTACTCGCAAATGTTACGGGCCAAGCGTATCACGTCAGACCCCGAGCTAAGCAACAAACGAATTACTGAAATGGGCAATAGATTCCTTGAAAGAGGCTATCCTGAAGAAATAATCAAACAAGCTGAAGACCGAGTTTCTAAGATATCGAGGGAAACGGCACTCACCAAACCATCACATTTCAAAGAAACCAGGATGGTTCTTGTCTCTAAATTTTCTACACAAAGTGCCACATACAAAAGGATCATTTTAAAACATTGGCCAATTTTGACATCGGAACCTGACTTCAAGGATTTGTTCAAATCTACACCCATCTTTGCATATACCCGCAACCAAAACATCAAAGAAATATTGTCAAAACAACCAGTCACACGCAAAGCATCAAAAGGAACACGTCCGTGCACTAACTGCAATAGTTGCAATAACATCATTAGAGGTAACACCATCACCCACCCAATGAGAGGTTTCAATATCAAGCTCAACGTTGAAGCTACATGTGACTCGTCCAATCTGATATATCTCCTTAACTGTCCGTGCGGAATGATCTACATCGGCAAAACCGAAAGAAAAATAAAGGTTCGTCTCAACGAACACAAATCTAATATCCGAACTAAAAACGCAAAGTCCAACATTGCTGCACATTTCAATGAGCATTCACACAGTGTGGCACAACTCAAATACATGGTACTGGAAATTATACACAAGAAAGAGGGCAAAGACAATAACAAATGCTTACTGCAACGAGAACTGGCATGGATCTACCGCTTGAAATCTATGCAGCCATTTGGGCTCAACGACAGAATCGAACTCAGTTGTTTTCTTTAAATCACCTATTTGGTGAACCTTGATGCTATACTTCTTTTGTAAAGCCATTTTTTTACATGTACTGATGTTGACTTTGAACGTTTATATGTGTTTTATATCCCGCACATCCTGATATTGTCAACTACAACATGGCCGCCACCGCAGCCCGCTCACTTTTCGTTCGTTTTTCAGCTCGGTTAACCACGTGACCCGCTAAGGGACTATCCACCCTGTTTATGTTGGGTCGTCTAAATCTCCCTTGAGACTTCTGACATTGAACCGGTCACCGTTAAGAAGCACAGAAACCATCACCTATCAAGTAAGTCGGTGCCACACCGCCATGTGAATCTTGAAGTCTTTCTTACGTAAGACTCGTACACTTACGAACATTTGGTTCATGTACGTTTCTCCCCTTTTCGTTTCAGCCTTATCTCGTATGGAACTTCCCACAGTTCGTTAAGTAAGTTCACGCAAACGCATGACACCTCGTTCACTTTTTCCGTTCACTTTTCCGAGCACTTTTTACGCTTCACAATCGTGTTTGCATGAATTCACGCGGCCCGCGCGCTCATGTGTGTTTACATTGTACATGTTAGTGATTGGCTATATCTTTTGATTTCATAGAGCTCCTGGACAAAGGGCTGGGTAGCCCGAAATGCATTGGTGCACGGATACATTTTGAGGGATTTCATTGTATGAAGATATTACGTTATGGAACTCTCGAACCTTGGTTGATATGATTCAAAATATCTAATGAACTATCGGAAAAAAAAAAGAATAATACAGTAAGAATCTGCTTTGGAGTCTTATATATAGAACCCAAGGAGTGCCCTAACTCGCAGGGATGCATCCATAATCTATGTTTGCACACACTTAGCAGTTAAAGTGCAAGGTGCCTGTTGTGAAATCATCTTGGACATTTACAGATACTAAGCCTTTTTTTCAACATTATTGAAAGTGCTCATATAATAATGAGCCAGCATGACTCATGCTAAAATTATCCCTCCCTACTGGTGGTTTGTTCCGAAATTGATAAAATAGGGTGAAACAAAAACCCTTTACTGTGTACATTTAACTCGCTTACCCACTGCAACACCAATCTTCCAGTAAATCATAAATCTTCTCCCTGCAGACCAGCTATTACTGCTTGACGGTGTGTTCGAATAGCATGTCAATTGAAATCCTGTCTTATCAGGCTTCTACGTTCAGTTATTAAAGCTGGGCAGCTCCAAACTCTGTGACAAATGTCTTCTCTTTTGTAATTGGAGAGGCGACAAGACGCTGTGTTACTCTTAACTTTTCCATGCTGGAAGGTTACTACGAAATCGGAAATTGCCAAGCCGGAGTCTTAGGAGCTTTAGCTTTGCATTTAGTCAGTTCAGACTCCCCAGATAATTCTGGGATTTTAGTTGGCCGTATATGGCAATTACCATCCACACGTGGGATCTTTTAGCTAGCACCTCTCTATCCAACAGTGATGACACTTTTTTAGGACTCCCAATAATAGCTCTGTTAAATGCAAGTTGTGATGGTGGGAGGGGCCATAATTGTTCTGCATAAAAGTGGATATGGCCAAATTAAACTATCCATGAGCAATCATATTTTTCCGATCGCTTATAGCCTCCCAAATGACTGTCATAAGACTGGAATTATTATCATTTCTTAGTTCATGACAACATTTCAGACATGCCCCTTGACTATGTAAATATTGTAAGTAAAACGGAAGTGCTGGTTTTGGGTAACCAGTTGTTTGGCCCTCACTGTTGGCCTGAGGAATAAGGTACTTGTCTCACCGCTACGCAAGTGGTTAAGGATTTGGGTTTTTGGTTGGATAATACACTGATCATGGTTCAGCAAATCAGTAAGGTAGCTGTATGCTGTTTTGGCCTGCTAGGATGCCTAAGAAAGAGACTAGGGCAGTTATCCTCTGAGACCCAACAAATTATTTATCAGGTCCTTGTAATTTCTAGATTGGAGTATGGCAATGGGCAATACCTGGATTGTACGAACTCCCCAATAAAGCACTGCAAATTGTTCTGAATGCTGCTGCATGCTTACTTTGCCATATTACTCACAGCGCCTTGGTCTCTCAACTTCTTTGCAGCTTCTGTTGGCTTCCAGTAGCAAAAGCATAAAGTGGAAATCATTATGTTATATCTATAAAGACAATTACCGTGCTGGACTTGCATGTATTTAATCGCTGATCCATCCTTGCATTCCTAAGTGGGAGCTGCGAATAAAAGGACTCCAATCTCGCCACAATTCCAAAATTCAGACTAGTAAGGCAGAGGGGTTGTTGTTCTCGTTTCTAGGGCCTATAGTATGGAATTTCCTGACTCTCACTATTCTTCTTTGCAACTCCTAAGTGATGCTTAGCAAGATACTTAAGTCATGTCTCCTCTTTTTTCTGCTGGTGCTCTGAAATCCTGTTGGGGTAGGCATGTGCTTTCCAATTTGAATTGAACTACTGGTCTCTACTTCACCGCTTTTGCTATATTGTTCTCTTTACCTCTCCATCATTCTTCTGTCTCCTGCCCACTTCTATTTATCTCACTCAATAGAGTAGGAGGCAACTGTTTAGGTTGAGAGGTGCACACATAAAAAAGGAGAAGAAGGGAAAGACAGGGGTAGAGAAACAAGGAAACAAATGATCAGATTTCACTTGATGGAATACTTAACATCTTCTGTCTATTGCTGTGATTTGCACTGCTGCATTAAGAACACCAGTGGCAAAGGAGGAATTATTTGTGATTGTAAAAATGTGGCAACAAAATTTACAATTTTAAGCGCTATTAATATTTGACTTAATTTAATATTTGTATGCGCTAGTACAAGAAGCATGCACCAAGTTAACATACTGTGTCTTTTCCACAAAGGATGTAACAGGACAATTAGACACTGAAGTACATATAAGATAACTTTATCAACGCGTGTCCAAGCATTCTTTAAGAACTGCTTAGATGGGAGGCACCAGCAGTCTTGCCACATGCATCAAGCGTTAGACTAATGCATTTTAGTGTGGTGATCCGCATCACTGCACTGAAATGCATTGTCACACATTTGCAAAGTACCTCAGCCTCCCTAGCGCTGCGTAAACTATGTCATGAAGTGAAAGTGTGGCAGCTGGAGCGCTGTTCCTGCTGCAGGCTTGGGCCATGCAGCAGAGTTAATGCTGCTGTTAGGCTCGCTGCGCAATGCAACAATGTTGTTACATTTTGATTTCCGAGTCGCGACTCTCACACAGCCTGACGTCTCTGTACTGCCCAGGCCAGTCTGATACATCCATTAGTCTGCCACTGACGGCGAAGGGGGATGTCACGTCCTGCTTGATAAGGCGGGGAGTTTGATTTGGGAGAAAGCGGCTTGGGCTGGCTACTGGTGTGCTGGCGCCACCGCCATTTTAGCTCCTGCAGCACTGCCCGGGCCGCTCTCGCATGCTGTCCCACAGTTTATTCAATTATTCATCACCAGGCTCAGCTTCACGTAATGGAATCAATGACCGGCAGTTGCAGTGGCTGACGAGGACAACCTGTCACTGATTGGATAACAGCAGACTTGAGGACAGCCGGCCCCTGGATTAAGGAGGCGGGTGGTAAACCTGAACTGCCATGGTGATTTGCAGTTTGCTTGCTTAGGAGAGTCGCTATCTACAAAAGAGTCAAAGTAAGTACCAGCCACTGGAGTCTCTGTAAGCTTATTCGACAAAGTGAAAAAAGTACTTGCTGAATATTTGACTAAACTTACTTGTTCATTAGCAAGCTAAAATACATGACAATCATTATTTACATACAAAATGACAATAACATTGATGCAAACATTAACAAATGCCATAAGTCTGCCTTTGTTTTTGTTTAATATCTGTTTATCGAATACAAGCATCGCAGGAGAATGTCACACTTGCCAGGGGCCTGCAAGTCCCAGTAAACCTTGCCTGAAGTTAACATGCTACAGCTGAGCGCCCATGCCCTCGGAGAAGCTTACATAACAGCTTGTGGCATCTGCTTCGCAGTAGCCGCATCACAGGAGAATGCCCCACTTGCCAGGGGACTGCAAGTTCCAGTAAACCTTGCCTGAAGTTAACTCACTACAGCTGAGCGCCCACGCCCACGGGAAAGCCTACATATCAGCTCGCGGCACCTGCTTCATGGGAGCCGCATCATGGGAGAACACCGCACTTGCCAGGGGACTGCAAGTCCCAGTAAACCTTGCCTGAAGTTAACGCGCTACAGCTGAGCACCCACGCACACGGGGAAGCCTACATAGCAGCTCGCGGCACCCACTTCGCGGGACACGCGCGGGCGCATGCCAGGCAGAGCCCGGACCAAGGGCGACCCCGTTTGAGCCCATCAGTCACTGGAGGAGACTGGCCTGGGCGCCCTCTCTGAATACGCCATCACCGCAAGGTCAGTCTCCTAATAATTCATTATTGTCTCTGCCGAAGCTTGCTACTACCCGGGAAGCCTGCTCTGATTACACATCCAATCTAAAGATGAACAAGCAAGATGGGAAAGGGAGAAGGGAGAAGCGCACCACCCAGCGGGAGTGTGGTGGGAACATTGGACCAATTTTTAATTAGAGCGAGTTCTGTCCTCGCGCACGAGATAGCACTGACTGAGCGACGCTTATCACTCGAACCCCTCCAGTCAAAAAGATCATCTTTGGGTGGCCTGATCTCTGCTCGTACCCCCAACCGCTGTCCGGCTACAGCTATTGATTTTACTGATAAGGCAAGTGACAATGTCCAGGCTCTAATTGGTCCATCGGAAGCACCCTTCACATTGGAAGCTCATATCACACACTCACCCGCTACCTCTGTGCAAGAGTGCAAGTAGTCCACTCCCACGAATTTCCACAAGGTCTGCGCCTCCATCCTAAAATAAAACCCTTGTTTCAATCCCAGACCCCCCCCCATCTAAGAGGAAGCAGGGATGGGGTGCACAGAGACCGAAAACCGCAAAAATTCCAAGGACAAACAAAAATGGAGGAGCTGCATAACTAGTCCCATTCACCATAAGAGATCGTCCCCCCGCCACTCCTGGAGTTTTGAACGTAGATTCAGCAGGTGATTCCTCTCCTGAAGTTAATGAGGCCATGTGGAATAAACTGGGGAATCTAATTTCAACATCTTTAAACCCTATCATCCACAGACTGAGCAAGATCGAGGAAAGACTAACTCATTTTAAACTGCAGGCTTTGTCTAATTTTTGCGCTATTGAGGGCTTACTGGCTCAAACTCAGCCGCCACCTGTGCCCACATCCGCAAGTTGAGTAAGATTGCTCCATCTAATTTTAAACCCTTTAGGAAAACCGTCACTGCAGCCACCAATTTTGGTGTTGGCACGGCTACTTTGACTGGAAATACAGCTGAGCCAGGGAATATGTCTACCGAATTTGCTCAATCTATCACGAGCACCCGGGGGAGAAAAGACCTGGCGCAGAGCCAGCAAGTGAGAAGGCGTGATCGGTAAACACTGTCTATACCCGTGCTACAGTAAATCAGGCCAGTCTTGTACCAGGGTCACATGGCCCGGAACCACCTATGATGTACTGGAGATTGGATCTAGTACAGTCCTAGAAGGTTCTCAGGCCCTACATCTTCCCCCGGCGGCCACCCCTTTGGTGGTGGTCCTGACGAACGTCCCAGTTTTACGGGAAGGACGGACTTAATCCATCGAACAATTATTGGCCAAAACTACGCACTGGTTTAATTCACAATTGAAGGATGTTCGGGGGAGGGACGATTGCGTAATTGCCAATTTTAATAAGAATTGAAGTATGTTGTTAGATTTCTCTTGTATCACTTGGGTAGCAGTAATCTAGGGAATCAGTCTGGGAAAATCTCTGTCCTGCACTTAGGGTTCTTCTATAGACCCCGCCATTCCCCGTCAATAGGGTGGGGTACTTCATGCACAGAAAGACATCCATGGGCACCCCCAAGAACTACACATAGATCCCCCTGATGTAAATATTGTTAATAGATTTGCACCCTTGTCCGATATAGATGCATATGACTGACTACAACCAGCTGTCCCGCCCCAGGTAGAGGACCCCGTTATTCAGCGTGTTCCCTCTCCCGCGATAATATGAGATCACAGATGGCAAACCCAAACCCACCAGAGAGCATAGAGAACCCGACACCTCTAGTTGTAGGAGGTAACTCTAATATCTCGGAATATTGCTGGTCTTCCATCTAGGATTATGTCTTCTGATTGGTCATGTTTCATTGAGAACCATATGTATACAATATACATATGTATACAAAGAGATTTACGTAAAGTCCTATTTCTTAAAAGATGAAAAAAATCACACTATATACTTTTTGTGATTTGGGTTATTTATTTACCCCTATTTTTTACTTATTCTTACTTTTTTTTCAACGGATTTTCCTCTCATTTCAGAGGGTCGCACACTGATTTGTACTTCTATTTACAAAAAATCATTAAGACAAATTTAAACAACATAAATCAATCATATATTTACAACATAAAACACATGATATGTCAAGAAGAAATTCCACATTGATTGCACCATATACATCCAGTGTATATAAATTCTCAAATACGCCACCTCCTATTTAGGCATATACGTGCAAAACCACTTTTTTTGCTTTCAACTAATAATCCATTTTGCCTGATTTATGATTCAATTATGGAATATCATAAATTGATTGTGCATCATAAATTGATTGTGCCAACGCGTTTCAAGCCTCGCTATTTTCTTCAAAGGCTCTCATCAGGGCTTCTTAGTTCAAGCATGTTGGACATATCTACGAACAAAACATGAAATATCAATACTACTTCCTCCTCTTTTTTTCTACTTCACTGTTGAACTTCCACCTCATTAGTAGAACATACCTTCTATCAGTATTTCGAAGACCAAATCCTTTACTGTCCACAAATCCAAATGTAAGCAGCAAGATGGTCCCTACAAAAGTAAACCAATGGGTTGTTCTCACTGCACTCATGTATGACTCTAAATCATACCTCATATATATATCGCATAAAGCGTATATCACGTACCTCGTGCATCTACATTAACCACTCTGGTTGGTTTCTTTTGTCCCAGTTCTGCGTAATTCTATTTTTCCAATCTGCAAGAAACCCTACATTTAGCAACCCGTTCTTACTAAGTGATAGTCAGAAAATTAATATACCATTCTAATCTTTTCCCAAGGGTACCTTGAGTTTTTTGCAGGCAGTTATCAGAAATGTCTCTCCTAATACTTCTTTCCTCACAGGCAGTTCTGAAAATCAAAACAAACCGGAGACCCATTATTTAACCAGTCTCGAATTATTAACCGCCGCTGCATTGCATGTACCATTGAAGCAACGGAACTTACCTCCTGAGTAGTAAAATTTCTCTTCCGCAGGGAATTATTCACGGAGATACGGGCAGAGACGCCAGCTTTACGCTTGTATTTTACCGCGGCTCTCGGCAACATATCGGAAGTGATTGTACATCACTTCCTGTTCATTGCAAGCCAGTATACACGGCCTCATGGGAGATGTAGTTCCCAAACGAGACGTGTACTCGATAGTTATTGTTCGAATTGTCAGCTTTTATATACTTCCCTTGCGGCTAACGAGGATGGTTCTTAGAGTTAAAACCAGCGACAAAACGGCCCCTTCTCTTACTGGGGCTTAAAAAATGGATTAATAAATTCAAACCATTAACACCACTTCACATCTTGCTGTTCAAAATGGACCGTGGACACGATTTAGCTATCAAATAACTGGAAAGTGATATGTGAGGCTCATTTTCTCAAAGTCGGTCGAATATCATTATATGCAAGTTTTTTTAATACAACTTCGTCCTCTGTTCGTTATAAACATATAAACCAGATTTCTTAATTGACAGCTGCTATACACAAGACACAGATAATTATAACATCACACTTTTGATAGTTCTGACATTTCATTAAGACCTGTGAGCACACTGTTGAACTTCATTATTAGATATGCTTCTTTGGATAACAGTATAGAATCAATATCCAATGTATTGCCAGAACCCTTCAATGCTAGCAAAACGGTCCATTTTAAATCTCTTTTAGAATGACTACTCATAAAGAACCATGGCATTATTCTCTTCCAGGTGACTTGGGGCCAGATGTAGGTGTCCAAATACCGGTCGGAAATGGCCGATTTCGGCCGTTACCGACCGGTATTTGGCTTTTGACATGTAGGTGGCTCGGAAATTTACAGAATCGGTATATTTACCGATTCGGTAAATTTACCGCTTCGGTATTTTTCCGATTCGGTAAATATACCGAATCTATAAATCCATATGTAGGTGGCACAGTTTGCAGTGCCACAGGCCCTTAGGAATTCTTAATTTACCACCCAATCCTATTGGGTGGTAAAATACCGAATTCCAGTGTACATGCACATCTGTGCATGTACACCTATCCCATGTGACACACAGACATGCCCTTAGGGCATGTATGTGTGCCACATGGCACACAAGCCTGCAATTGGGGTGCTACAGGGTGTCAAAGTGACACCCCGTTCCCCCTGCCAGGATTCGGTATTTACCGAATAGGTATTCCCCATTGATTCCTATGGGCTTCAAGGCCCATAGGAATCAATGGGGAATACCGATTCGGTATTTACCGAATCAATAAATACCGAATCTTACAGAATCGGTAATTGTAAAATAAGAATTACCTACATCTGCCTGCTTCCAATTTACCTACTCTTAAATACCGAATCGGTATGATTCGGTTTTTAAGAGTGTGTAAATCGGAATTACCTACATCTGGCCCTTGGTCACTGATTATGATCTTTCGTTCCGGCTATTTGGCCTTTGGTAAACTGGCAACTGCGGTAAACTGGCAACTGCAGGACAAAAAGAGAGGCCAAGTGGGGGACTGATTATTTGGGTTAGACAGCAGACAGGTTATCAGGTGGAAGAGCTAATGATTGATAGCCCTGACGTCCAGCCATCAAAATTGGAGCCAGATCTTATATTGATCAATGTGTATGCAAGAGGGATAGCGGGAGGGAAAGCTTCTCCAACCATTTCCAGACTGGATTCATTTATTGAACCTATGAAAGGGGCAAATCACCTGATAATTGCTGCTGATTTCAACTGTACATTTGAGCCTCTTCGTCTTGAAGATGGCAGACTTATCAGTGATGCGGGCGTGACATGGGGTATACCACTCTTAACGAGTGGAGGCAGCGCTCCAGTTAAAAAGCTTATCTCTGGAGAGGGGTCTCAGGGCTGTTAATGGAAGGTTGAAATCAAACAGCAAAGGTAGCCACACTTTTAATAATGGGACATGAAGTAGTTGAATCGACTACTTCTTTATTAATGTAGAACTATGGTCAAGGTTTGTGGATATCAAGATCCAACGCAGAATGGAGAGTGATCATGATCTGTTAATACTAATTTTAGAGGTAATGGGCCAACAGATGGTGAGGGCAAGAACTGAAACAGCGACGGCAGATGTAATTATGTCCCAAGACTGTCATCGACTAAAATGGGTAGTTGTCTCAGAAGATGAGGGCACTTTGGATCTGATAAAGCTAACTTTTGAAGAAGCGTTAACAGCCCTCTCAACTCTAGACATGCACGTGGCCTCTCTCCCAGCCCTTACAAAGGCTCATGAGGACCTTTTTGTGAAGCTGAAATCATTTTTAACAAAAAATAAAACATCTTCCAGGCAGGATATCCAAAAATCAGCAAAATGGTATGATGGAGCATGTAGGTCCGCATTTAGGTACCTCTCTCAAGCCATTAGGTTGGGAGTATTGCAGGAGGTTAGGAAAGCAATGTCGAATATAAGAAAACCCAACTCAGTGCAAAGAAGACCTTTGATGAAAACAGATGGACGGATTTCCTATATGCAAGTAATGGGAAATCATGGTGGCGATTCTGGCAAACAGTTAAATGGGGCAGTGGAGACATAGGGCCGGTACTAGTTAACAATGTACCACCGGAAAAATGAGTCTCACACTACCAAACTCAATTTGCATCTACAACAGGTAGCCCCAGACAATAGAAAAACATAAACTTATAAAAGAGGGTCTAGGGGACAATATTTACCAACCTAGTAATCTCCACACCCCAAGTCAAGTACAGAACAAACACAACAGGGGATTACCAGTCAATTTGACAAACTAAGTACAAAGGAACAAGAGGACAGAAACAGCAGACACTAACAGTTTGAGAAGCACCAAGCTCAGAAACAAATCCCATCAGCCCACCACCTTCGGCGGAGCATCGTCATCTGGGAGATGACGGAATGAAATCTGTGTAGCCAGACCCCAATTGGAGTAGCTAAACAACACTAGATTCCTATCCAATAATTAATCCGGCCAAGGGTGCTCTCAAAAAACAGTGGTGCTGATGATGTGCAGTGCAGAGTGATCGTGATAATTAAAAATGACTAAGAGGACCACAAATATGTTTATTCAGGATTTGTCCAGATGTCAAGATTAAAAACAACCAGATAGTGTGAAAGTATGACTATCATATGGCAATAGGTGGGAGGCCAACATGTTTCAGCCGTAGAGGTAACAATGACCGGCTTTCGTCAGGACCTACAAAGAGTGATATGCTACTGCAAAAATAAACACATTATACAACAATCTCAGATAAACTATTAAGAAAGTATGAGCACCAGTGGTAATGAACCACCCTACCAGCACCTGGGAGGACCCGTAGTAACCGGTAGGTACGTGTGCAATCTTCTTTCCTGAAATCATACAATGAAAACATTTTTTTTTGTGATACTTATGAATACATGTATATCCTCTTGTTAGAATGTACAGCTTGATGATTGCCTCAAAAAGTAGACAAACAGGCCCTAATAGTGGCAAATCAGAACAATTGCTGAATATCTTAATTATTTCAAAGGAATATTTTAGTACCCACCCAACTTTGTGTGGGAGTGAACCTCACCTCACCCGGCAACTGCTCGGTGAATGAGGCCCGCTCTATTTGTGGGTAGAACAAGGAAATACAAAAGAAAAGAGAGACGCTCAGATGTGTCCCTTGTCAAACAACAGGTTAAAAATAAAAACCTAAATTGTTACTAGGATTCTGGTAGTTGACTAGAGGGCTATAAACCTGAGCCAGAAAAACAATGAAGTTGTGTGATGGTATTGATAGGATGCAAAATGGATGCATGTATTTCCCTCCCACACAACCACAGTTCAGTAATCAGCATGTGCTATAGTATAATCCAAGTGTGGCCAACTGATTTCTCAAATCCCAGTATGATTACACTACAACAGTGACAGCCTTCCAGCAACCAAATATGTAACCTCCTTTGAGGGTTAAAACACTTGAAAATCAAGTCCTAAAGAGGAAAACATATGGTCATGGTACTAACAACACCAACAAGCCGCTTACCTGTCCTTCGGTACCTCCGGTTGAAGACCAAGCCGAAGGGGAGGTACCGAGCGGCAGGCCGACTCGCTTTTTATACTGTCTCTGATTGGTGCGGTTGTGGAAACTGATTGGCGATTTAATTGGCAAATAAATTTTACGAGAAACGCTCGTATCCCGCCTCGGCTGCGCATGCTCACAAACTAGGTGACTGCACCGCCGAGACGCGTGCATGCGCATCACCGGCGATGCTACCACTCTCGTCTGTGCATGCTCCGGGGCCGAGATAGAGTGAAAATCATGAAAGCATAAGCGCAGTATCTGAGACAAGTGTACTTCCACAGTTAAGATGTAAGCTGTGCATAAAAAACGGGGACAACCAGCCAACAGGTCTTAGGATGACCAAACTGTATAAATGTTGTACCGCAGAGCAATACACGATATTATCTGCACACGGAGACTATCAAAAAAGGGCTATGAAGTCAAGATAAATGTTCAAGTGTCCCTGCTTGTTTAATGACGCATGCAGCCTCGCATCCTCTTCATTGTAATCGGTCGTCTAATAAACCTTTTTATGGAGATACAGCTCATGGTGAACATTGTGCAAATACATCCTGTCGTAAGAATGTTAGAAATGTGCCCTAAGCACAAGCTATGTGTCCACCGTACCCGTCTGTACGGCATGTCAGTGTCGCCTTTATGCATACCTCCAGAGTAATAGTTATTTAAGACAGGGTATTGTGGTCTTAAACACAGGTGTTTCTCAAAGTCTTCATGGAAATTAAACCCCACTCAAACACAAGGGACTCTTAACCAACAGATAGCTCATAGAGGCAATATGTAAAAAGAGTGCACCCTGTGTATAAGATGTTAATGCAAAACAGGGAGTGGTTGGAAAGTGGCTATACTGATGCCACGTGTATACTAGCTTCGAGTGATGCACTCCTGAAGCTAACTACCCCGTGTAGTAACACTCCTGGTTGGAGAACCATCAATGTGGATCTCTATGAAATTGAGGCTCTAGATAAAAATGAATCAACAAAAGTGCTCATTTTACATTAATGAAGGTCATAATCTATTCAGAGTGGCACCCACGGAATTTTGTCGTTTAGACCATTGGTATCACATTTCAATTTAAAAATCCACTTCTGTTCCTTGATGAAGAGAAAACGCAAGATGTCAATGACATGCGGTGGGATGAAAGGGCGTTCTAGCACAAGCCACTGCATGTCATCCGCTGTGCTCCAGTGCAAGGAAATGATTGGTGAGACCCGGGAATTGTTTTTTACAGCGAATAGTGCTTTTATGTTCGCTAATTCTGAGTTTAATTTTGCGTGTAGTATGGCCAATGTATCTCAGTGAGCATGGGCACATAATCATGTAAATAACTTGTTCCGAGTTGCAATTGGTATGGGTTTTCAGACTCCATGGCTTTCCTGAGCCAATGTCTACTGACCCTGTCTTGCAGGTTTGGGGGCACACACTGCACGACCCGCATGGATGGTGACTTCGGACAGGAGGAAGATTCCATAACATGTTGGTGTTGTCACGGGCCGGGGTTTGGGCCTCGTGTGTACCAGGCTATCTCGTAGACTGGGGCCCTTTCTGAAGGAGAACAGAGGGAGAGGAATGTTCTCGGCTGCCACATTTAAGATGCCCCAATGTTTGCGTACAGCTTTCTGTACCTTGTTGGATAGAGTGCAAAAGGTGTTCACAAATGTGAGTTTCTCCAATGGTCCTTTTTCACGACGGACATCCAATAAGGGCTCGCGATTAATGTTAGAGGCCCTCTTTCATGCCCGTCGGCGTTTCGGATAGTCACGTTCTCATAATTGTTGTGATAATTCCTTAGCATGTTGGTCAAAAAGGGTTGTCATTGAACAATTCCTACGAATACGTAGGAACAGACCTACGGGCAAATTATCGCGTAGGGCTTTGGGGTGGTAATTTCCATATGATAACAATGAATTCCTGGCCATGGGTTTTTTGAATAATTCACAGTGCAATTTACCATTCTCCGGAAAGATGAGAATATCCAGGAAGGGGAGTTTGATCTTGCTAAACTCCACTGTGAATTTCAGAAATCTATTCTGTTGATTGAGCCATCCGTGAAATGCCTGGATCTCCGTGATCGAGCGTCGCCAAACCACAAGGATGTCATCTATGTATCTTTTCCACAGCAATACTAGATGGAAATATGGGTTGCTGTGCTTGAGAACATGATCTTGCTCGAACAGATGGACATACAGGCTGGCGAGGATGGGCGCAAATATACTGCCCATCGATATCCCGGAGATCTGGAGGAAGATTTGTTTCTCAAAGCGGAAAAAATTCTCCATCATTGCCAATCTGGCACACTCCATAATGAAGTTCACTGGAGTGATGCTATCCAGGGTTCGTGCATCAAGGAGGCCTCTGATAGATTCCTAAGTGTCCTCCTGGGGGATTCAGGTGTATAATGACTCTACGTCAAAACTGACCAACAGGTCAGTAGTGACGTCAAAGTCAACATCTGGGAGAAGTTCGTGGACATCAGCGGTATCTTGGAGGTAGGTTGGCATTTCCTTCACCAACGGCCTCAAAAAATAGTCCACAAAAGTGGATAGAGGTTCCAAAAGAGAACCAATCCCAGAAATGATGGGACGTTCAGGCGGAGGTCGCTGGCTCTTGTGGATTTTTGGAAGGCAGTAAAAATAAGGCATGACCGGGTGACTCGTGACCAGAAAACTAGCTTCGTGAGGGGTAATCCACCCCTCTACACTAGCCTCACCAATCAGTTGTTTAATCTCAGAGGTGAGTCTGGATGTAGGATCTGTAGAAAGCAGACAATATGATTTGGTGTCATCTAGTTGTCTGCGGCACTCGGATCGATAGGTGTCAGTATCCATCAATACTGTTGCACCACCTTTATCCACAGGTTTTATTGCAATGGAGCCATCGTTTGCCAAACTTTCTAGAGCAATTCTTTCTCTAGTTGAGAAATGTTGGTAATTCTGTTGGCGAGAATTGCACAAAGTCATAACGTCATGAGTAACCGCTTTCTTAAACGTTGCTACTTGGGAAGGAACTTGATGAATCAAGGGTGTAAAATCCGACTTTGGGCGTAGCCCTTTACTGGTTAGACTACTATCATGTGGAACATTGTCCCCCTCTTTATTCTTGAGAAAGAAGTGAAGATGGATTTTCCTGAAAAAATTCTCAAGTTCACACCTTAATTTGAAAGGATCTCCTTTATTGGTTAGGACAAATCCCAAACCTTTGTTAAGCACCTTGTGTTCATCTGGTTTTAGGGTGCGTGAACTGAGATTGACTATTAAATCACATTGTCCGTGTTCCCGTTCCTCGCCTGCTGTTGCCCCCTCCTGCTGCGTGTGTTGGGGAACGTGGAGTCCGTCTCCCAATGCACAGACGGAGCTCCCCTTCTTTTGCCGCGGTTGCGTCCACGGCCCTGTCCTAAAAAAGACTGGCCAGGAAAAAACTGTGGATGCAGTTGGAAAGCAGGCATCTGTTATGCAAATGGTGGTGGTTGGTATCCCCATGGAGCTGGCGGCCACCCTTGTCCCTGGTTTGGGTGAAAACCTTGCATACCGCGTCTCCTGTTAGATCTATGTTTAGACCCTCTTCCTCTATTCTGTGATGTACCAGCATTCGATGTATCTGAATCGCTGGAGGAGCCTGGGTCTGACCCGGATGTCGAATAGTTGGAGCCATATCGTCTGCCTCTACTGTTGTATTCTGGTGCAACGGATGTACAGATATACTTTCACCAGAGAAAAGCGGGCAAGGTCCTTCTTGAATTTGTCAACCTTGTTGATTAAGATGTTATCTCTATATTCCTTGTTTGCTTTATTGGTTTCGTCCATGTGTTTCTTGTAGAGGGTACTACTGATAGTAGTTTTGATCTGCCCCTCAAGAACCTGGATTTCAATGAGAATGGCATCCGCCAATCTCTTAGCGGTGCTTATTATAAGAGTAAGCCAATCGCGGGTACACCTCCACGCGATGAGTGACCAATCTCGTAAGAACACTTTATCTGTCAGAAAGAGCTTGGGTGTGTTGGTGACAATAAGGCCCGTTGGTGCACATTTACCTCGTAAATACTCGGCCATCGCCACTCCATGAATGGATGTGCGAGAGTGTGTTTTTTTTCAAATTCAGCAGCGTGAGCCAATCATCTTTGGTGTTACTCGTAATCTCTGGTAGAGAGTCTAAAATACTTGGATTGTCAGTCAAGATGGAGTTGAGAACGTCCTCAAAGGCTAACCCTGCAAAATCAGCCATTATTAAAAACCAGAATCGAATTGAATCAATAAGGTGAGCGAAGAGGCTAGAACCTAGTTAATCTAGGAGCCTACCGTATGATCCGCAATCGTAGCTGCTCTAAACAGAAAAACATAAATTTATAAAAGAAGGTCATGGGGACAATATTTACCGACCTAGTAATCTCCACACCACCGTTGAGTACAGAACAAACACAACAGGGGATTAACGGTCAATTTGACAAACTAAGTACAATACAAGCATCCATTTTGCATCCTATCAATACCATCACACAACTTCATTGTTTTTCTGGCTCAGTTTTACAACCCTCTAGTCAACTACCAGAATCCCAGTAACAATTTAGGTTTTTATTTTTAACCTGTTGTTTGACAAGGGACACATCTGAGCGTCTCTCTTTTCATTTGTGTTTCCTTATTTTACCCACAAATAGAGCGGGCCTCATTCACCGAGCAGTTGCCGGGTGAGGTGAGGTTCACTCCCACACAAAGTTGGGTCAGTACTAAAATATTTTTTTGAAATAATTAAGATATTCAGCAATTGTTCTGACTATTAGGGCCTGTTTGTCTACTTTTTGAGACAATCATCAAGCTGTACATTCTAACAAGAGGACATACATTTATTCATAAGTATCACAAAGTTTTTTTTCATTGTATGATTTCAGGAACGAAGATGGCACACGTACCTACCGGTTACTACGGGTCCTCCCAGGGGCTGGTAGGGTGGTTCATTACCACTGATGCTCATATTTTCTTAATAGTTTCTCTGAGATTGTTGTATATATGTGTTTATTTTTGCAGTAGCATATCACTCTTTGTAGATCCTGACGAAAGCCGGTCATTGTTACCTCTACGGCTGAAACATGTTGACCTCCCACCTATTGCCATATGATAGTCATTCTTTCACACTATCTGGTTGTTTCTAATCTTGACATCTGGACAAATCCTGAATAAACATATTTTTTGTCCTCTTAGTCATTTTTAATTATCACGATCACTTTGCACTGCACATCATCAGCACCACTGTTTTTTGAGAGCACCCTTGGCCGGATTAATTATTGGATAGGAATCTAGTGTTGTTTAGCTACTCCAATTGGGGTCTAGCTACACAGATTTCATTACGTCATCTCCCAGATGACGATGCTTCGCCAAAGGTGGTGGGCTGATGGGATTTGTTTCTGAGCTTGGTGCTTCTCAAACTGTTAGTGTCTGCTGTTTCTGTCCTCTTGTTCCTTTGTACTTAGTTTGTCAAATTGACCGGTAATCCCATGTTGTGTTTGTTCAGCCCCAGACAATACCCACAACTAACATCTGATACTGTCCTAACCTTTGAGATAGCGGCGATTGAAAGAGTTTTGGACGGTGTTCCAGCAGGCAGGGCCCCTGGTCCTGATCGTATTCCGGACGACATATTTAAATCCGATAAGCTGAATTGGCTCAAATACATTCCCACTATACCTAATGCCCTGGCAAGAGGTGCCCCCATACCAGAATCCTGGCGCGGGGCAGAAATGATCCCAATTTATAAAAAAAGGGGACCGCGCCAGCCCAAGTAACTATAGTCCTATTAGTCTTATAGATACATTACAAAAGATTGTGGCATGACTCGTGTTATACCGGGTTAATACATGGATAGATGACCAGACAATTCTATCCACCTTCCAAGCGGACTTCCGTCCTCATGTCAGTACCATTGACCAAGTTTTTAGATTCATGATGATTTATTGTAATACTGTGGTTTTAGCTGGGGGAATTCTTTATGCTGCATTCATAGATCTATAATCAGCATTTGATCGTGTGCCCCGATACAAACTGTGGGACACTTTAAAGGAAGCAGGGATGCCCCCTGAGATCTTATCTTTTATTATTAAACTTCATGAGTCTAATCATGCCCAGGTATGGTGGGGACAACAGGGCGAGGTAACAGAACATTTCCCAGTGAACAACGGAGTACGGCAGGGGTGTGTGCTGGCCCCCACCCTTTTCTCTCTGTTTATAAACAAGGCTATCTCATATTATACTGCGTATCCAACTGATGCCCATACTCTTGCTGGCACGAAGGTTCCTTTGCTAATATTTGCAGACGACACACAAGGTGCTCTCAACAGATACACTCTTTTTTGTAAGGACCATGAGCTAGTAGTTAATGTTGATAAGTCCAAGATCATGGTGTTTCAATAATGCGTCTCTGGAGAAAACTGATACCTTGACGTACCTGGGTGTAACAATGGGCAAGAGAATGAACTGGAAGCCCGAGATAGATTTACTGGTCCTCAGACACAATTTTATAATTGGAAAATATCTAATAAAGACTCATTTGATTTGATTTGATTTGATTCGAATACAAGCAAATAGAAGATACATGTCTCAGTGTAAGCAGCGGTGGGAAGGCATCATAGGCTAGGCTATACATTAAGATATCAGCTCAAGTTCGACCCATCAGGACTGCCCATTCCCTGTAAACCCTGGTAAACAGATGCGTGTTAAAGCATGGGGCCCTCCCAGATCACAAACGGCAGAACCAAAGGCACTGGGCCAAGAGAGGTTCCATGGGAGATGCAAGAGTGCCACAGCCAGACCAGTGTTCAATCTTCCAATAGAAGAGTGACATAGCACCACAGCTGGTTGATCAATAGGAACTAAGCAAGCTTGACGCCACCAAGTATGAGACCCTCTCTTCGTGGGAGGGAGATACCTCGCACTGCGACAATGCTAATAATCTTTGCCACACATAATACATAAGGGAACATACAACAAAAGAAAGAAAGAGACAACAGCCAGAAAGGATGTAAACACAAAAAGCAAGGGGCTAGATCAGCTAAAGGGGTGTCCCTCCAGGGGATGGAGAGGGGGGGGGGTCGAAGCTGGTTGCACCATGGGGATGGGCCGGGGCCTAGGGAGGGGACCAGTGTTCCCAGGGGCAAGAGGGCCTGCCTACCCGCTCAGGTGGGTTGTTTCAGGGAGTCTGGTTTCTGACCCCAAGAGAAGGGCTCCAGGGAGCCTTCAAACAACTGCAGGGCGAGCAGCATGGGGGCCATCAGGCAGGAGTGAAGTAGCGTTAAGTGACTGCCAGACGCGGACAAATCCTGTGTCTGTGTGGTTAAGGTGTGCCGTGAGTAATTCTAAGGCCAAGACATCCCACAACTGAAGAAACCAAGCGGCAGTAGGGGGAGGGTGGGGCCGCTTCCAGCAGGAGGTAATGGACTGTCTTGCCGCTCCCAATAGATGAAGGATTAGCAGGACCGGATTGGGAACCAAAACCGGCCCTGGCAAAGTGCTCGGTCGGCCCCCCTCCCCTCCCGGGGGGTTGGGGGTGCCGCCGAGCTCTTTGCCAGGGCCGGTTTTCGGCCGATTTTGTTACAGGGCCGATTTTGCAGCTATGCTGCAAAAACGACGCTGTAAGAAAAACGGTCCCCAGGGACCCCAAACCGGCCCCCTACCCGTGCGGCGCACTGGGGGATTGCCCGGTGCTCGCTACGGCCAGTCCGGCCCTGAGGATTAGATGCCATTCCGCGGAAGTCATGGCCTCAGTTTGTATGCTGATTCATGCTGAGGCGTACTGCGGTATCCCTTGGGCATGTCCTTCCACAAGCGAGCCCACTCCTCCGGGGAGATGTCAGCCACCAGGCAGAGGCCCAACGCGTTTTGGAGATCAGATCCCTTGACCCCTCAAATCTACAAACCAAGGATTCGAAGGGAGTGAGCCGCCGTGTCACCTCCTGAGCATATGTCGGCGAGCTAACCCAATGCTGCAACTGGCAGTATTGCATACGTGCGCTTTCCCGAGAGATGAAAGATTTGTTTCCACTGGTCGAAGGTGCGGAGGGTAGTGCCCTGAAAGAAACCCTGTATTGCCTTTGTATTTGGATGTGTTTTTTCAATAATTGGCGGGTTTTGTGCTTGTGTCTTGATGCGTGAAAGATCGCGAGAATTTTCTTCTGTACATTCGGCTTGGAACATCCGCTTCATGCCCCCTTGCTGTGTTTCTATCACAAAGTACCTCCTGTGGTGCACGGATTCTTTCTTGGACGGTTTTTCTCGCTGCGCACCATGCTGAGATTGTGGCGAGAGTGTTATTCAAGGCTCAAACGGATATCAGGTACACCCATAACCAACAGCAGTTTATGTTCTGAGATAGTTTTGAGCCATTGTTGCAGTGTTGCAAGTGAAACTACTGGCACCAAAATGTTACATGCTTTTTTTTGGCTAAAGCGCCATTCTGGCTGTAAAGTCAATTTAGCAACTGTGTTCTAAACTGCAGAGACGGGTAAAAGTAAAGGCCTGTGCCAGTAACTCTTTTAGTAATAATAAATGAGGAAATCCTAATCCAAATGTGAATCACTGCATGTGTGCCATCAGGACTGAGCATAATGTTTACCACAGAGCTGGTTCGTCACCTTCCTCAAAAGAAAGTGTTCTGAAAGTCAGGTTAGTGGGACTATACTAACAGCCTAGCTGTGGCCTAAAAGAGTGCCTCCCACGCTCCACTTTCTAAAGCAGCCTGCTTAGAGCTGGTGGTCGGCGTCAATCGAGTGACTGTGCAAAGATTATAATAAATTATGAATGCCTTCTAGACCGCTTTACCTATTTTTTGCAATTTTGGCTGCAGTCTGATAAATTAGTTTAACAATTATTTCTTATGCTTTAAAGTAGTGAACTTAAACATTCTCGTTGCTCAAATGGGTGTAATTTCCGATATTTATATGCTTCCCTCCTCTTCATTCCTTTAGTTTGCTCGCGAGCAAGTGTCACTCATAGTCGCTAAAATGTCACTCATAATTTCACTGAAATTATGAAAATGTCACACATAGCAATTTGAAACCTTGGCAGCTATGCCAAGGTTTCAAATATGCCAGTGTTTCTGAAAGTTTATAACTCGTACAATTTCAGTATTGTTTAGCTAGCACGATGCACCATGAGGGTTCGAATATGCTGCAAGTGGGTAATAAATTCAGTGTTGTTCCAAACAAGAACCGTAGAATATATTTTGCCCAGGGCCCTAAAAATCCTTCACTTATGCTTGTCGAAGCCTGTTACATTCTACCAGTTATAATAAAAACTGCCCTCAGTTTAGGCCACTGAAAAGCTACTTGCTCGCAAAGACAGGAGGCACCCCAACAGAGACGTTTTAAAACATAGGCAAAGTGGTCTCTGCCCCAAAGCCCCAGCCTTTCAGCGGGGCTCTGATAGACCCAGCTATGTTCTGTAGAGAGTCTTGCCCTGAGGACATTGAATACGTTTTAAACAAATTGTTGTACATAGTGTATTTCCATCATTTTTAAAGTGTGTGAGTCTATTACAGACATTTTGTAGACAAAATGTATTTGTTTCATGTAATACAGATATAAAAGTTTCTTTTAGATCAATACAGGACCTCACTTATGATACATGGGAGGGTGTCACAGAGATTATTTGCAGTAAAAATAGTGCGCTGCTATTGTGAAAACACACACCACTTTCCCTGAATATCAGATGTACACATATTAAGAATTTGATCCAAGTTGGCATGAACGAGCTGAACCTGGATCATAAAATCAAAGCTGTTCCGTACAAGGGCCCCAAAATTCATTTTGCCCAAGGCCCCAAAAATCCTTACAGCAACCCTGCCTTCCAAGGTAGTTCATTTTATGCCTACAGCAGATCGTTATGCAAAAAGTTAGTTCAGAAAGGAGGGGGGCGTGACAGAACAAACATCTCTGTAAACCGAGGTGTTGCAGTGCTTACTGCTTCTTTCCCTCGATGAGAGACGGTAAAAATCTTTAGATTTTAAGAGCTTCGCTGAATTTTCTACATGGATATTTTAGCCACCAGTGGAAATAACGTCGACAAAGTGGGCCTGGTGCCGACAGCTCCTGCCTCGGAGCAGCGCCCGTGCTGCTCTGCGGGGTGCGCGCGATGGCTGCCCCGGATCATCCCCACCGGCTGCCTGGAAGAAGCCAAACAGCTTGCGAAGCTCGGCCTCCCACTGGTAAGGAACAGCGCCCTCGCTTTACTGGCGAAAAGTGATTGACTGAAGAAATTGTTGCGTACACCGCAGATCTGGAAACGAAAACGCAGGCCTGGAAGGTGAATTGCACGTTCACATCAGAAGGGCTTAGAGATTTGTTTCTGAAAAGCAGGGTGGTTTGTTTCAGTACATAAATGTTCACAAATAGATTAGTCCACTGTCGGGGACTCCAGTCAGTGCTTGGTGCCCTATTTTTTGTGAGATGTGATAAATCTTTTAGGTTCGATAAACACCAGGAACGTTCAGGGCCATGGTACTTTATTTAGTGCTGAAGTATTTTGGACAACACCTCTAAACACAACAAGACAACATCATAACAACAAAACCCAGCAACACAACACAACAGACCAACGCAAAACAACAATACCGTATTACAACAGTGAAACTGTGCTCTTTTGTTTTATGTTTGGTTTGCTGTGTTGTATTGATGGTTTGTTGCCATGGTATGTTCTTCTATGTCATTACTGTGTTGTTTTCTGTTCAGTTTTGTTGTTACATGTTAATTCTGTTATGTGTGGTGTGTTGAGATATTTTAATGCAGTGTCCTGTTGCTTTGTATTGAACTGTTTAATACTTGTTCTGTTATATTAGTTTATTTTTGTGATAATATTGCGTTAGGTTGCTGAATTGTGTTTACATCCTGTGATTTGTTATATTGTGTACTATGTATTATTAGTATGTGTTTTGTGTTGTATTGGTGTGTTATTGTACTTCGCTGTGTGTGTTTTATGTTGTGTGGATGCCTTAAGTGTTGTTGTATTGTTACTTTGCTGCAGTTGTTTTGCAATTGTCATTTGTAATATCCCTCTCCCACTTTAGCCATGAAACAGTATTTTAGTTGTATTTTATTTCTAAGTTTCCATGAGCAATGAGTGCCTTAGAAAAAGGTAAACAGTCCAATTAAAACATTCCAACTAAGTAAATGTAGTTCAGTGGTATTGTTCACTATGAAGCCAGGCGGTGACTCCAACATGGATGTCACTTAGGTGTCACCTAGAGTCGCAGCTGTGACCTCTGACTTGCCCCTTGTCACCACTGGCACTGTATTTGCGACCCATAGCCTCAGAGATAGCAAAATCAGGGGAGGCAGCATAGGATCAACGTGCCCTTATAGACGTCGGTTGTACTCCATTTTCCTTGTTTTATGAAAATAATGTATTAAAAATAGTGACTAGAAAAATATTATTCACTATTAGTGTAATAACAAATGGAGTACAATTAGCTGGAATGTGACCCTGCGTAGTGCCCGAGGTAAGTAGAAAAATATTTTAAATGTGTGCATGCATGCAGGTGAGAGTTTGTTTATGTGAGAGAGTATGTGTGTATGTGTGATTGTGTGTGTATGTTTAAGCATGTGTGTGTGAGTGAATGTAAAGGTCAAATGGAATGTGATGTCACTTCTACTACCCCAGGCCATTTGGTGAATTGACGTTCTTCGACTCCAAGTTCTAACTATGGCTTGTCCACTCAAATAAATATATCTGCACCAGATTATCTGTATGTACCTGTTTATTTTTGCGTACCAAAGTAGAAAGCACCTATGAGGCGACTGGTGACATTTGAAAGAGGTGGGCGTAACAGTTTGGGATGTGTGACCTATGGCGAGTGAGCGTAGGGAGCAATGCTGATCGTCATAAGAGGCACATGGAACTTAAGCCTCAGGTAGCTCCTGTTCTGCCCTTCAAAGATCCTAACAGAACCTGGGCAGCATCCTTGGAGACCCCTGCGCACCCTGTGAGCATGTCTGTACCCCAGTGTGTTCTGATACCCCAGACAGCTCATGAGGGGTCAGAAACAAGTCATAAAGCAATAACTGTGAACACAGAGATTTCCCTGGGTTCCTAATGTTGACCCTGTGCCCAAGATAGATCCAATACTCCAGGCAGTTTTTCACCACGGAACAAATGTGGACCACGTGGAAGTAAATGCATTCATTGCAGCAGCCAGTGCACACTGTTGTGTTGAAAAATTATCCCTGGGTGGACAACACAGCAGCACACTTGCCAAAAATAAAATATTCAAAATCCTAATAAAAGTCTAAGCACAAGATCTACATGGTGTGCCCACCATTGGTCCTCGAGGGAGAGCTCCACGAATGATTTAAGAATATTCATATGAGGCAATACATGCACTGACAATGTACATCACAATGGGTGCGCTGAATTGGAGAGTCTGTGCATAAACTGTAAGAGAGCCGGCCGCCCTATCTCTTTACAATGCCACCCTCAACACTTTGAAATAAAATGTGCTCACTCACCCTTCTTGGAAGTGATGCAGGTATGCACATTCCCTCACCGGTCTGGCTGCTGCACCTCCTTGAGTCCAGCCACCGTTGTTTGCACAGCTAGTGGTTAGCCTAAAAATCTTGCATGGAGTCGGGCCTGAAAGGCCAACATTGGAGACGCTTGAGCTAAAGTATTTGCAGCAAACCACAGGTAAATTTTCTTCTGCATGAGGCATAGGGCACTCACCTCTACGACCACCTCGTGCTGTTTTTGGAAGGAGTTGCAGGGAGAGCAGGATCCAGCGCTGACAAGGGCACTGAACGCCGATTCAAAACAGTTTTATTTTCTGTTTTTTCTCTGTCTATGTCCACTTGTAGTATCCCTGCCGCTGAGGAGTGATGACATCTATTTTTTATTTACCTGTAAAATTCTTGGTTTTAAACCCACAGTACAGGTGGCCTGCATCATTCATTCTGTCTGTATCCCCGAATACACACTTGGTCATCTACTGCACAGCACATGTGTGAAAAAAGAAATACTAAATCCAGCTCCCCGTGCGGCTAAGAAGTATGGGATGAAATACTGCCGGTATTCTAGCGATGGCCAGGGGCCCTTCTAAAGGATGCTGGGGGCATATTATCAAGGGGGTTTATCTCCACTTTTTTGGCTTTAAAAGCCAAGAAAGCGGAGATAAAATTATCTCCCTATTACCAAGCTGTCGCTAACACCAGTTAGCGACAGCTAATAGGAGATAGCGACCATCTTGGGCCCCGCTTTGCATGTCAGTGATATTTATCACTAATGACATGCAAAGTGGGCGTGCCAAGATGTTAGCGACTGGAAACAGTCGCTAACATCGCTATCGCCTATTACCAACTTTTGGAGATATTCGCGCTAAGCGCGAATATCTCCAAAAGCTAACACCTGCCCTGAGCAGTTCTTAGCCATGTTATCCAATGGGAGGTGGATAACATGGCTAAGAGCATTTGCTCGATAATGCATGAATATCGCGGACTTTTCAGCGATATTCATGCATTGCGGCCGTTTTTATCGCATTTGCAATAAACCTTGCTAATAGCAAGGTTTATCTGCGATAAAAATCGCCGATTTGCGGCAATAATTATTGTCTCTAAAAACGTTAGAGACAAAAATTATCTCTATTGGTTGGTAATATGCCCCCTGGTGTTTTATTCTCTGCTTCTCCAGAGCGCGTGGTGGGGGTCCAGATAATTTTTAATGAAGGAAGAAAAGACGTATACGGGAAGTAACGTTTTGTCCAAAATCTGTTCTTTAGAACGCCTCTGCCTGCGTAATATGCGAAAAAATAAGGTCCAATTCACAAAGGTATTTTGGCTCTAAAAGTACGTTTTCGGTCACAATAAAACTCTTGCTGTTGAAACAGTCTGTAGCTCTTTCCCTGGCCGTGCTGGTTCACCTCCAGAAAAAAATATCTTGTTTTTTATGACACAGTCTAAGCACTGTATGTATCGTGGTGTTACTAAATCTAATGGTAGTCATTCATCGGCGTCATAAGAATGAAAGACTAAATTGTCCATGCTGGATTGAAACTTACCACCTGCAGGCAAAAGACAGCTATCGGGAGCGAACACATAACTCACTGAGTCATCTTCCGAGACTCTGACCCTTCAGCGTTTTTATTGCATATCCACTCCAGAGCATTCAATACGAGGTTCTCATTTGAGAGTCTAGCTTGAGTTAAAGGACCCACAAAGTTCAGTGGAGAGAAGACGAATCTCTATAGTGCAGTCGCGCGGGCGGGTGGTGGAAATGGGGTTGTCGCGCCGTGGAGGGGATTGGGGGGGGAGGCGGGATAAATAATAAAAGTAAAAGTAAACTTACCTTCCCGTTCCCGAGACTCCAGACTCCCGCCTCCCGCCGTCGCTGCGTTTGAATTCCTCTGGGCTCGTCGTCATCAGGAAGGCAGCAGGCAGCCTCCCTCCTCTCCAGCGCAGCGTTTTTGATTGGTCAGGCCGCTGCCCCACCCGCGTAATTTTCTCTCTGTATGCTGGCGGTGTTACTCGAGGGCAGGGGGGAGTGGCTTGTCCACTGCTGTTAATACTGTCTGTTTGGGCGGCCTCAGGCTGCCCAAACAAACAGTATTAACAACAGTGGGCAAGCCACTCCCCCCTGCCCTCGAGTAACACCGTCCACTCTCAACCAGGAACTTCTGTTTTCTCGCCGTGCGAGAAGGCAGAAACAAATGGTAATTACGGTAATAACTACCATTTGTTTCTGCCTTCTCGCACGGCGAGAAAGCAGGGGGGTGGCGCCCAAACGCCCCCATAGAGGAGCCACCACTGATGATGAGTCTAAACATTGTTATTAGGACTACATGCCAAGTAAATCTGGGCCACGTCTGGAAGCACTTACTGTCTTTTTTAGGTTTGACTTCAGCCAGGACCTTTTAATTCCCACAAACATTTCACTTCCAATATATCACTTCCTTTGTGAGCAATGCCCCTAAAATCTGGAACTCCATTCCAGTATAAATCAGGACAACCCACTACTTTCTTGGGTCTCATTCATGAGGAAATGATGCAGCGTGGCGCCACAAGCCATTTTGCTGCGTGAATCTGAATCATTTTAAAAGCACAGGGATACTCCATATTTACAGCAATACAGCGCATCCCTGTGCTCTCCCCTGCTCAGGTGGCAAAACAGCAGCCATGCGCCGAAGCACGCACCCTTCCACAAATGTGCAAGGGTGCACATGTTGAAGGGATGATTGCTGTTGTGCAGGAAGGGACACCTTCCTGCGCACAAAAAAATGATGGTGTTTTCATCTTTCTATGTGTGCTGCAGAATGCAAATAAAAGTATTACTCCTTGTTGCACCACTCTTACACCTCCCCTGAGGATGCGTAGGATTCTGGCGCATTGCCAGGTTATTGAAACATTGTAAATCTGGTAATGCAGCAGAATCCATAGGTGTTGCATAGGAACACCCTCAGCAACACCCATGGTATGCCCCTTTCACACAAAGTAATGCGTTAAAACAGGCCATATTTACAAGGCCAGGAAAAGCCCCACAGGGTGGCTTTGTGTGGGCTTATAAATATGGGCCAGCACCCTGCGCCACTGGTGAGTCATAAAAAGTGACGCAGTGGCAGCACAAGGGGCTTGAAAATAAGCCCTCTGACCGTCAAGAGACAGCTAAAGGATCTCCTCCTCAAACAACATCTCAACTAGCGGGACATCCACCTCCTACATGACCCATTTCCCTCCACTGCTATTTCTCTTCCTAACTCGTGTTTATATTCTGATATGTTTTGATTCAATTCAGCTATACTGATGTTATGAGTGATCTGTTACGAACATGTAGTGATGTAAAGCACTCTGATACCCTCGTGCTATATAAAACTATTAAATATAGAATACGTAAATAAAATAAATACTTATTTAAAGGGGTTTCCATCCAGCCCTCTTCATCCATTAGTTTGTTGTGTATTTACATTTTTCTTCTGCAGACTGCAGCATACAACATGGGGCACTGTGTCAGCCTAGTTCAGCTATTGGCTAATCGCACATTGAGTGACAACATTCTGCCCTTTCATAAGTGCAACTTGCACACTCAAAACAGTTCCCTTTGAGGCTAGGGACTACAATGGCAAAGTGTGCATTTTGGGACCAAAACTATATTTTGTGTTGTCTTTTCTATGCTTTTGTTAGTGCTCGAATATGAGCCTGAGTCAAAAAATGCCCTGCTCCACTTTTTTATCTGATGGACTAGACCCAAGATGGCTGCTTTCCGAAATCAGTTAATAAATAACCTTGATCTAGTATTCTCTGCTTAATTGTTGAAACTTGTTTAATTTCCAAGATTTTTTCATTACATTACAGAAACAAAACACATTTATTTATTAATCTAGTACTAACGATTACCCAATATTAACAAAAGAAACAATAATAAGATACTCCTTCTGTTTGCTGCAGAATTAGAACTGTTCAAGCAGCTGTGTACCAGCCACCTCGCTGGTGCACAGCTGTTGCAATAGCATATGGGTTATGTGTGTATGGAGGAATTACTGTTATACAGAAAAGAGGTACAGAAATGGGCAAATGCAAAGTAACATGAAACTATCCCTATACAGCCTACAAGCATGTATGACAGGTGTCTCCAACCTTTTGAACACGAGCTACCAGTCGCTCACAAACACTTTCAGAGTCTCTGAAAGCCTTAAGTTAATTTTTAAATTAGCACAGGGTCACATTTTCCTTGTAAAGTTATGGAAAGCCTATGTTTGTTTTACA
Source organism: Lissotriton helveticus (assembly GCF_964261635.1). Lineage (NCBI taxonomy): Eukaryota > Metazoa > Chordata > Amphibia > Caudata > Salamandridae > Lissotriton > Lissotriton helveticus. The sequence goes on from NC_136061.1 coordinate 320,810,891, forward strand.
TTATTTTCACCAGGCTCCAGATATCAGGGCCTGATAATAAGCAGTGCTTGAGTTAGAGGTATGCTCGAGTCAGGATTAGAACCCAGGAAGGGGCACAGAGGTGAAGAACTGAAGCACTGAGGTATTTAATTAACATCTAAATAAAGGTCGTTGTCAACTCAACATTGGAGCTGAGAACAAAATGACATTTCTGAATGTTTTTAAATGGGAGAAAATAAAAAGTAAGAGTCAATCTAATCATACAAAATCTTCATTTTAATGTTCTCCTATTTTGTCACATTTACAAACAGCAAGCCTCTTGCTACCAGTGGCCAGTAGAAACAGTGCCATATTTATAAATGAAAAATACAGTAACTTTTTGAATGAGAAATTTAAAGTGAAGAAAACAATTTCTATGAAATATTGTCATTGCACTGACACACTGTTGAAAAAACCCCTCTCTGCTGTAGTTCAGGCGTCGTAGCACACCAGGGAGGCACTCGGTCTCCCTGGTGGGAACCCAATGATGAAGCATGTCATCAACTAGGTTGGTGAGTGGGGGTTCTTTTAACAAACAGAGGTTTTTTCCCGCACTTTTGCCCTACCCTGGATTATTATATTGTTTCTTTTACACTAGTTGTCACTCTTTCATTGATTTAGAATATTCATCTGGGGAAGAAGAGTGATTTCCTTTCCCTCTCTCTCTTCTTTTTTATTACATATGAAATATTGTCTTAATGTTTTTGCTCCACTTTCAATTAAACCAATTATGAATACTTTATGAAGCATGTCTCTACACTTTAAATTCCTCCCATTTAAACAAATGGGTTTACTTTTCTGTCCTTTTGGCTCTGTGTCTACAGGCCACTGGGTACAAGACGCCTGCTGATTGTAAATCTGACACTTTGAAATGGGAGATTTTTTTAATGATGAGTTTCATGAAGTCCATATAACCATAAAGTTAACTCTTCAGTTTAATTTTTTCCTATTTCAAAGTGTTGTATTTACACACACAGCAGGCATTTTGCTCCCAATGGCTCATAGAAATGGTGTCATATATATAACTGAAAAATATTTCTTTAATGGGAAGAGAATTTAAAAGTCCACAAAAATGTTGGGACCCCAAACCGGCCCTGGCAAACTGCTCGGCAGGCCCCCCAGGGGGTAGGTGGTGTGGCCGAGCGGTTTGCAAGGGCCAGTTTCGGCTGATTTAGTTACATGGGGGTGATATTGCTTGCCCCGGTAACAAAAACTGCCCCCAGGGGCCCAAAACCGGCACCAACCCTAGCGGCCGACCAGGGAAATGCCCGGTGCCTGCTATGGCCAGTCTGGTCCTGCCTGTCATCCATAGGATGGTCTTCCCCCAAACCTTTTGCCTGCTTACTTCCACTTTTTGCTGTATCTTTTTTTTGGCCTTAGGACTCGGAGCACTTTACCACTACTGATCAGTGCTAAATTGTATGTGCTTCTCCTCTAAACTTGGTGACATTGGTATATACCTGATTGACATATATAGTTTACCTATATGTCTCTTGTAAAATGGAGTAGTATACCATATTCCCAGGGCCTGTAATCTAAATGCTAATGATGGGCCTGCAGCACTGGTTGTGCTACCCAAACAATTAGTGTTTCAAACCTATCTCAGGCCTGCCATTGCTTGGTGTTTAAAACACTAGCAAAGCAATAAACTCCCCTTTTATTACACGTTAGTCACACCTGAGTTAGGCCCAAGGTAGCCCTTAGAGCATGGTGCGGTGTAACTAAAAGGTAGGACATGTACTTCTAAGTTTTATATATCCTGGTAGTAGCAAACAGCAACATTAATTTGTTACTGCTGTGAGGCCGAATATATGACACCTACTCCTCTCATATGCTAGCATTGGAAATTCTGCAAAACACTTTTACACTGAAATTCCTGATTAGAAAAGAGTAGCTACATCATCTTTTATATCATTGGAATGGTATTGATAAATCCTCTGTGGTGGTACAGTTGGATTTAACATGACTGTTTTAGAAATGCCACTTTAGGAAAGTGGGAATGTCCCTATTCTTACTGCTCTGTGTGCCTTTCAGCCTGCCTTCAATACATGTCTGGGGTGGGAGACAGCCACTCCTTGTGCATTCCTTCTAGAAAGCCACAAGCACAGGAAAGGTGGGTGTGACAGAGAACCTATCTGCTTTCATCCACATTCTGACATCTCATCCTGAGCAGAAAGAGGGCGGGCTAACACTAATACCTGAATAGGCAGTGCCATGTGTCCCCACAAAGGGTTGATTACCCCCCACAGATATCCTAGCAGGCAGGGATGGGATGAAAGGAGGCCTGTGCAATTCAAGGGACTTATTTGAAGTCACCCCCACTTCAAAGGCACCTTTGTGTATAAGTCCTGGGACTCTGACCCTACCAAGACAGTACACTACCGGACCTGTGAAGAACTCTGCCATGAGTAAAGACTGCTGTGCCACAAGCATTATGACACTGCTTGACCCACTTTTCTGAAGGAACTGCTTCTTTATTTTGCTGAGCTACTATGCTGCCTGCTGATTTCTGCCCTCCTGAGGACAAGGACTGGTCCCATTTCACTTAAACCCAGAGAGAATCCAAGGGTTTGCTGGCTTGCCCGATATTCTGAAGTCTCAGGGCCATCAAAGACTTCCTGCAACTCTTCAACAGCACCTGGACTCTTCCATGTGTGAGTCCTGCTTCGCTAAATGGTGTCAATCCAGTGCTGGCTGGATTGGAAACATGATTTCTGCTGTCCAGAACCATCAACATCAATCCAGTGACAATTTTGCACTGAACGTAGCCAACTCATTGCCATTCGACACAGGAGCCGATCAACGACATCGCCTCGACAGACTACCAAGCTCGAAACTGATGGACAGCACAGCTTGACTGCAATGCAGCATCTCCATCATAAAGTAGTTTGGTGCTGAAGGCTTCATTGACTGAATGGATCAGCCCAACGCTTCGCCTCCATCCATGGGATCGACAACAAAGCATCGCCTCCTCGACTCCTTGCATCGAGTCTTCAACATTGACGCTTGCTCTATCCAAGGTACTTTGTCAGCGGGTCCTGGCTGAGTCCTGTAGCCAACATGCCATCTGTTGTGGTCGCCTGAAACTTGGATTTACCTCGGTCTAGCAGAAACTCAAGCAACCTTTTATGGCTATTGACTTCTAAGAACTATTTTTGGTTCATTCTTTACAAATTCATAACTATGGTTCTACTTATTGGGCTTTTGTCATTTTGGTCTTGTTTTTCTCATATTAGTGTTTTCTACTATTCTAAACCTGTGTGGAATATTTTTATGGTGTTTTCATTGTGTTACTGTGTTTGTGTGTGTGTTGCACAAATACGTTGCACATTGCCTCTTTAGCTGGGCCTGACTGATTTGTACCAAGCTGCCAGAGGGTGAGCTAGGTTTTCTTTTAGTGTTTATCTAGCTTACCCTGATTGGGATTGTGGTCCCTACTTGGATAAAGTGCATACCTCAACCAACTAGAGACCAAATTTCTAACATCTTACAATTAAAAATATGTATGTGTGTTTGTGTTATACATGCAAAGGAGCCACATATGGCAAAAGGTATGCCCTATGCAATAAGTACATACAACATAGGCTCTCATTCACGCATACACAAATATCATACGTACACATTCATATTTCCCCAAAGACCACATTTTCACTAATACACATGGCAGCCCTGTCTTAGCACCCCTAGTAAAAGTACATTGTTCAAATCATAGTATCTGACTCTACGGATATTAGGCTTACAGTCAATGAAACTGGGTGTGAGGGTGTCTGTGAACAATGCACGTGTTGCTTTGCCTACAGTAGCTAACAATGATTTTCACTTAACAGAAGTAGACCTACCTAAGAAAAGGTTGGAGACCCCTTATGGCATGATAGTTATTTTGCCTGAGTAAAAAACATTTTTTAAAGTTTCTGGAAAAAGTAGACCAAAGCATTGTGTATGCAGATTATTAGTCTGCTGTTTTGAACAATCTGAGGCTGGGGTCACGGATGGGAATAAGACGGGAATGACCAATCACACTGTTCTGAGCGCTGACCTATTGGGGCACATGTTTGTATCCGCTACATTTAATATTGCAATTTTCAGAGCAAATTTGATGCTCAGAACTTCTGGTAAATGCCATGGCTGGCTCTCAGGTTCCTAAGCAAAACATCTAATGCGAAGGCTAATTGTCTGCTTTGAGAACCAGCTTTTACATTTGCAAGACTAATATCCAGCCTGTTGAAATGTAAATATCCCTTGGAAATAGTTTTTTCTTTGCTTACCATAAAACAATATTGTAGACATGAAATTCTCATTGAGCTCCAATGTTGAACTCATAATAGGTTTCACATACATTTAGAGTAGGTTATTTTTTATGTCTCTGTCGAACCATCACCAACATATCCATCTGCTTCTGGGGATTAGTCTTCAAAACTAAGAACACTGTTCTTGCTATTGCATTAGGAGCGCTGTGTGGGGAAATTTCCTCCTTCTATTTTCAGCAAAAAGTAACTCTATACTTGCATCATACCATCTCTTGTTCTCTTGCCGGTGCGTTATGTATGATTTACCACATATTATGAACTCAGCCATTATGAAAATCTGTTGAATTTATGTTTGGTGACCCTGCACCCATACCTCACATCATCTGTTTCTACTTGCCTTTTTTGTAACCTTTAAATGTCATTTTGCACTCTTCTGCTTTGAATCTTTTCAAAACGTCATAAATTTTGTTCCATTGTGTTTCAATCATCAGGTGTTTTGGGCTCTGGCAAATGTGCCATATTTTCTCTGCTTCCAAGGGACTATCTGTGGTCTGAGGGTTCTTCAGGTTTTCAGGGCATCCTTGACATTGCGTGCACTGCACGCATTGCCCTGGCGTCTCTTACGGTCTCCATGGAGTGTTCCTTCATCAGCTGCAGCTACGGAGAGGGAGCTCTGGGCTGCGATGGCTGGGTAGAGTCTGCTAAGTGCAGGAAAACTCAATTGCACTCGGTGGAGTTTGTTAAGTCATGCTGCTCGCACTAATTTTTAGCTCTGGGAGTTTGTCCCACGCTTCCCACAACATCTTTGTAACCTTTTAAGGGTTCACTGACAGAACGTCAATGCTAAAACACTGATGTTCTGAATATCGAAAAAAATATATCGGCTCCAATACCTTAACAGGTAAGTGCAAAAATATTGAATCAAAAATTTCAACGTTAAACATATACATGTACCAAAAATAGATTAAATTGTACAAATCAAATAAAAAAATATATGTTCAGACCAAGAAATACTTTATTCGGTTCATTTCGAAAACCACAAAAGTACAAAAACAAGCAAGAAGGTCCAAAAGACACCGAACAACATAATAGCAGAAGTGCAATTTAAAAAAGGAAAAAATATCCAGTTAAAAATACATGAAAGTGCAGAAATATGGTGTCAAGTTTAAAAACGGGAGGTGTGTACAACCTTCCATTATATTAAAACAGATCATAAAAATTTAAATCAAGAAGGCAAACATTAACATTTATAATAATTCATCTAAGCCCAATTAATCTTTTTGCTGAGTCTCACTGCTATAGTTAAAAAACTGGCTACGTTACAAATTTCCCATAAATTAGACAGTAATTTGAGGTACAGTAAGGCTGGCTTTACTTGCTTAAACCCTTTCCCCTTTAGTAGGGGTATAATAAACTTTTTTCTTATATCTGTAAAGTGACCACAGAAAAATAGGAAGTGAACAGTGTCCATGATCGAACAACCATCACATTTACACAAATCCAGATCAAGGTGCTTAGTCCAACCAGGGCGGCCAGAAATTAGAAGGTGGATTTTGTCTAACCGGAACTTTGTTAAAAGGTATCTATGATTTGTGTTATTAACAACCTTTAGGTAAAGTTCCAATTCACATCCAGAGGATACAATCAATTGATGAGTTCTCACAGATGGCTTTGATAACTCCCGTCCTTCTCTATCCATCCCTCTGCTCAGTAGAAAGGTATTTTTGACCCACTTCAGGTCACCTTTCACTAAATTAGATGGCTTGTTAAACAGTTCTGGCCGGCCTAGCTTTATAGATAATTGTTGGACATATTTCAACCAGGGGATATTATCCCAATGATCTAGGATAAGGCAATCCTTAAAAATTTCGTGGTTCACTTCCAATTCCGGGTTAAGCCAGATTGAAATCTACTTAAGTAGGGGCGCCATGGCAATTCGGTCATCCAGATAAACTACGCCGCATTCCTGGTGTACTATGAAACCGGCCGTAGATCTTGGCAAAGAGAGGATCGTTTTAAGAAAATTATCCTCAATTATCTGGAGCATCTTAACTGACCTGAAACCCCACAAATCTGTGCCATACATGGCAATGGCTGTACATTTTGCGGCATATACCTTTAAAACCGCCTCCAGGGGTTTCACCCCTAGTTTACGAGAAAAGCCCAAGACTGCGGAAATTGAGCGTGCCAGGGCATTTATTTTCTCCAGTAATTGGGGGTGCCAGGTAGAACACTCATCAAATACAACCCCCAAATAGGGAAATCTAGAGACTCTTGTCAATTTATGCCCATTGCATTCTAGTGCCATTACGTTTTTTCTTCTGGCCCTGCCTTTCTGGCCCACCACCATAACATGAGATTTACCATAATTAACACTTAGATCAAGGGATGACATAAAAACATAAAATGAATTTAACAGACATTGGAGGCCCACTGCGGTACGGGCTAAAAGAGTGGCATCATCCGCATATAACAAAGCAGGCAATAGAAACTTTCCAGCTCTCGGTATGTCCTTGCAAGCTGCTCCCAGGACACTGCCCAGGTCATTAATATATAATGTAAACAACAAGGGAGCTAAAATACATCCTTGCCTTACCCCATTGGTGATACTAATCTCACCGTGCAATTTCCCTTTCTATCGTATCGCACTGTAGCTGTGAGATCCCTATGGAGGTCTGCTAAGAAATACACAATATTGGGATCTATTCCAATTCTGAGAAGCTGGCCCCATAACTTGGACCTATTCACTCGATTGAATGCCGAGGATAGGTCCATGAAAGCGATGTACAGAGTTCCTGGCTTCGCAGTTGTGTATTTCCCGATGAGCAGTTGCAGATTTAGGCTTTGATCAATGGTGCTACGCCCCTTTCTAAATCCATACTGTAAAGCCGAGAGGGTGTTAGTGTCCTCGAGCCAATCGGTAAGTTTACTTAAAACCACTCTCCCTAGAACCTTTACAGCTGAATCAATGAGTGAGATTGGGTGATAATTGCCCGGGTCACCCCTGTCACCTTTTTTGTAAATGGGGACAATCACCGACTTGGACCATGTCTCCGGAATGCCTGTTTTTGAAATTCTATTAAAAACATTTGCTAATATTTTGGACCAAAATGCTGTGTTAGCTTTAAAAAGGTCAGAGGGAACTCCATCCGGCCCAGTAGCCTTGTTGCTAGTCATTTTACCAATAGCTTCTGCCACCTCACCCTCATCAACAACTAAGGTATATGGCAGACTGGAAAAGGTGGTCGAAGCCTCAACCCCCGAATTCTCATATTCATAAACTGACTTGAAATGCAAGTGCCATTTGTCTTCTTGTATTCCACAGTCCAGTTCATTATTACGGGAGTCAGAAAAATAGGGTTGGTTGACCGCGGCCCAAAACTTGGCACTACTTTTTAGCACGTCAATTGACGTCAACTCAGCCCAGGCGTCATCTCTGATCTCGCTCCGCCTCCTCTCAACGACCATCTTGTATTCTTTCCTTAGGGCAGCCACAAGCAGTCTGTCCACTGGTTTGCCTTTACCATGACGTGTCAAATTAAGTACAATGTCGAGGCAAACCTTTTGGTACGCCTCCACTACTTCCTTGTCCCCTGCCTGAGCATCCAAACAGAGCTTGAGTTCCTCCCTGCTACTACAACAGAGGTTTGAAAAAAACTCCTCAGGGACTAACTTGCACCATTTTATTCTGCGTGCTTGGTCAGTCAGCCGCATGTCGTATTTGTCCACCATATTCAACCTACTCTCAGTGGTTTTAATTACATCTTTTACCTTTAACAAGACTGGATTGTGATCACTAAAATGAGACCGTACAGCGGAATAACTGGTAATATGGCTACCACAGCTACTATGACCGCATCAATCGAAGCAAAAATAAGTCATGGAGTAATGACAGTTCATACCACCAGGACAAGTACAGAAACCAAATAAGGGGAGGTTAGATGAACATGCAAAGTGAAAAGAAAAGAACCCTCAGGCACCCACAGATGTCGGTAGCCATTGTCTTCATTGGGTTCTCTTTTTGAAAGAAAAATATCAAAAGTGTGATAAAGTTGTGAGTTTAAAAAGAGTATGGACTACTCCTCAAACAAAAATTTTTTAATGAGAGGGTAGTTCTAACTCTGTTAAAACCAGTGAAAAGATAGCGGACTTATATGTGGTTAGGTGAATTTGAACCTTCAAGTCCTATAAAATTTTTATAAGAAAGGTCAACATGTTTCTGCTGGTGAGCCCGCCCGCCTTCAGACCTACATTGACCACATCCACTGCCCGGATCGATCCGGGCAGTGGATGTGGTCAATGTAGGTCTGAAGGCGTGCGGTCGTCCAGGAGCAAAGGGCCCGGGCGTGAAGGTTTCCCCCTGCCACTAGCCCACAGGGCGCTACTACTATCTGCAGAGTATTTACCTGTCTCTCACGTTTTGGAGAGGCCGTAGGAGACAACATCTGTGCAATTCGCACAGTTAAGGTTGTATATCTGTCCCTGCCCACTCCATATAGTGCTGGCACCTTAGTGTGTGTCATCCATGGAGTGAGGATGTAATTCTTTTGGTCCTGAGGAATGCTGAGCTGATTATTGGCTCACGAGCAGAAACATGTTGACCTTTCTTATAAAAATTTTATAGGACTTGAAGGTTCAAATTAACCTAACCACATATAAGTCCGCTATCTTTTCACTGGTTTTAACAGTTAGAACTACCCTCTCATTAAAAATTGTTTTGTTTGAGGAGTAGTCCATACTCTTTTTAAACTCACAACTTTATCACACTTTTGATATTTTTCTTTCAAAAAGAGAACCCAATGAAGACAATGGCTACCGACATCTGTGGGTGCCTGAGGGTTCTTTTCTTTTCACTTTGCATGTTCACCTAGCCTCCCCTTACTTGGCTTCTGTACTTGTCCTGGTGGTATGAACTGTCATTACTCCATGACTTATTTTTGCTTCGATTGATGCGGTCACTCTTCTGTTGTTTTCTACTGTTGTTATCGAGGGGTACAAGAGTGTCCTTCTGACCCTTTCTCTCTAGTTGATTACATTTATTTTTTTTACCACACCTACTACTCAGAAAAATAAAATCTATTACAGATCCACTACCATGTCCTTTAAATGTAGGAATGTCCTCGCTGCCCCCAGTAGGTAACATTAACCCATTTTCAGCCAACATGGTTTCCAGTAAAATACCCTGGTCTGAATGCTCAAAGTGGATATTCTCTTGATCAGGGGGACCAAATAAAATGTTTGGTGGGCATTTATCCTGACAACCATGAATGTTGAAGTCCCCCATTAACATGATGGTACATTTAGACTCCAACAACTCTTTAGTTTTTTGAAGAAAGGAGTTTAACATTATCAAGTTACTGGTTGAATGGGTCCTATCAAAAGAGGTATAAAATTCACTATCAGGATGTTATGGTGACCCTTGTGAATTATTTGGACCGCAAGACAATAAGGACAGCCAGTAACTATTTCTCTATACATACCAGGAATTTTGGCAGATACAAGGGTGACCAAACCCCCCCTCGCTCGCCCTCGTGCAGAGGTGATGGCTGGCAGAAAAAAAGTGGTGAAACCATCTACTGTGAGTATGTTCAGTGTGTCCCAAGTTTCCTGTATGCATATTATATCCATAGTGCTTATGAAGTCCCTCCATATGGGGTCATCAACTTTACTTCTAAGACCAGCAATGTTCCATGTAGCCACAGTTAATTCCCCCTGCGCTATGGCTTTGTCCCTTTTTCCCAAAACTGCATCACCACCTTCAACACCCCGAGTGATATTTGGGATTGACGGACCTGCATCTGTGTTCTGATCCTTGGCGTTTCGAAAACTACTAGCCTTTTGTGGAGGGGTTAAGTGGGTAATTTCCCCCGAACCAGGCAATCGGCCCTGTGTTTGTCAATCAACCCAACCTAAGTTGGACAAACAATCATAGCGGTTGGCCTGAGTGATGTTAAAATAATTATCCTGGTCATTGACCGGCTGGGGATAGCTGTAAAAATGGCCGTTTTGCATCCCTGCGCCAAACACACCTTGAGTGGGTCTGCCTCTTCTTCTCTGGACCACAGTCCATCCATCATCACCTCCCTTGCCCCATCCGTATGGTTGCTCAACCCATGGTGGATTGAATCTCCGCCTGCCATTTTGATCTTTCGGATCCTTAAACCAACTCCATCTTTTATCCACTTGCTCCCCAAGAGAATAAAAATAAGAGAGTGGTCTAGCCGTAACAGTATTAGCTTGAAAGCGTGAGGTTCCTCTGCAAATATACTCTACCACCTGTGGATTTTCAAAGGTTACCACGATGCAATCCCCTTGTAAGTTTTTTCTATTTCCACCCACCCAGGGGGTTCTCTCCACCATTAAGATGTTACTAGGCATATTCGTGGGTAGGGGATAATTGTTGGATAACCAGTGGCACACCTTGTTTTTTAATGCCTGATAAGGTTCCACATAAGGTGGTGTTAATTCCGTTACCCCAGTCAGGATCACTACATAAGGGCAGGCCTCTGGAGGGAGGTGAATATTTCTTCGGGACTCCACCTTTTCTATAGGGGCTGAATCCAGATTTGGGGTCAAGGGTACAGGATCCTTAAATTTGACTTGAGGGGTTATTTTAGGCTGAACAAGTGTAGGTGTTTTATTAGGACCAGGGATTTTAACTTTTGCTCCTCCCGAATTGAAGGTGTTAATCGGGTCCTTTGACACAGTAATTTTACCCGAGATGACATTGTTAGGGGCCGGTGGTTCTTTACGTACTGTGGTCATCGCCTGAGAGGCCATATTATTCAGGTTAAAACTAGGGGCACTTATATCCTTATGTATATTTTTCAAGACTGTTTCTAAACAGCGTAACCTTACCTCTATGGGTTCAAGAAGGGTTTTGAGAATTTCTAAAATGTTACTACTCATCGGACTTACCCCACCTCCTTCCTTACTAATATCAACCCGTTTATCTTCTTCCCCACTTGCTTCCAAAATTTCCTCCAGACTGCTATCCACAATCGTGTCATCAGGAAGACTCAATGATAGAGCAACAGATACTGGCTGACTGTCCCCTATATCTTCAATTCTTACGGCCGGCTCCCGACTCACAATCACGGGCTGCAAGCTAGGAGTGACCTGGTTAGAATTGATCTTGGCTTTCCTAGCTTTGTGGGTGGTTAATTTACTGGCCCTTTGTTTGGGAATTGCCCCCTCCTTCAGCCCTCTCTGATTAATATCAGAGGTTGTCGGTCGATTGGTTTCAATCATAGGAACCAGATCACTATTCAGACGACCCTCTGACAAGGAGGTCAAATCATGGGGGGCGTCATGACCCTGTTGGGGACTTAAAGGATGATGGTCTGCATCATCGATATCTAACCTAGCAAGGGTGTTAGGGCAGATCCTAGTATCGGGTGTTCAGGCCTGCGCAATAAGGCCTAGTGAAGATCTTTTAGCTTTAATCAGGTCTTGGGACACCCTTCTGTCCATTAATACGATCCCTTCATCTATTAGTGCATTAGTGCGGACTATAAAATCATCCAGGGTGCCGGTCAACTTTTTTACCCCCCCTGCAGCCATACTTCTGGTCTCTCTACATTCCATGTTAAAGCCTTCCCCAGGAAACTAAAAGAGCTAAGAAAAGCTATGGGGTATAAGTCGTTAATTATGTAAGCAACCAACAATAACATACAAAGTGTAAGAATACGCGCCCCTAATGATATTTACACATGTGCTTCGAGATATTAGTCCAATGCTTACGGGTCAGTGGTCCAACAGTCAATAGGTTAGTGTGAATCTTGCAGGGTGTATGGGCCAGGCCAGGCTCCTCAGGCCTCGGAGGGCCACAGAGGGCCCGGCCTGTGTCCCGCGCGCGTCCCGCGTGCGCGTCACTGGGGGTCCTTATTATAGGAGGAGTCACTGGAGGAGGCAGGAAGAGGACCAGCTGTGGCCGGTCAGCGGCGCAGGGCAGTCTGGTCCTCGCAGTCCCGCCTCTTGTCCGTCGGTGGTTCAGGGGAGAGACAAAGGCAAAGTCTCCTGGTATCCTTAAAAATCAAATCCAGCAGGGTTTTGGATTCGGCGAGCGGCACCCGCGCAGCGGGTGTCGCGAGAGGTAGTGCTGTAAGCCAAGCCAAGGGAGAACGCCACAAGAGATTCTGCAGCAGCCGGTATGAGAGTCCCACCAACCACGGACACTGCTCAAACTTTGTAGTGGAGGAGGCGGGAAGAGGACCAGCTGCGGCCGGTCAGCGGCGCAGGGCAGTCTGGTCCTCGCAGTCCCGCCTCTTGTCCGTCGGTGGTTCCGGGGAGAGACAAAGGCAAAGTCTCCTGGTATCCTTAAAAATCAAATCCAGCAGGGTTTTGGATTCGGCGAGTGGCACCCGCGCAGCGGGTGTCGCGAGAGGTAGTGCTGTAAGCCAAGCCAAGGGAGAACGCCACAAGAGATTCTGCAGCAGCCGGTATGAGAGTCCCACCAACCACGGACACTGCTCAAACTTTGTAGTGGAGGAGGCGGGAAGAGGACCAGCTGCGGCCGGTCAGCGGCGCAGGGCAGTCTGGTCCTCGCAGTCCCGCCTCTTGTCCGTCGGTGGTTCCGGGGAGAGACAAAGGCAAAGTCTCCTGGTATCCTTAAAAATCAAATCCAGCAGGGTTTTGGATTCGGCGAGCGGCACCCGCGCAGCGGGTGTCGCGAGAGGTAGCGCTGTAAGCCAAGCCAAGGGAGAACGCCACAAGAGATTCTGCAGCAGCCGGTATGAGAAATATATAAAATATTAATATAATCTTTAACACAAATAATTACATTTAATATATATTTTAACTAAATATAAAAAATAAATGTCATTAAAAAATATACACACAAACATTATAATTTATACATATACAAATATTTACTATAAAATAATGTATTAACTATTATCTTTATTTAATTTTTAAAGTTTTAAATTGTATAAAAATAACATATATACATATACCAATAATTTAAAATAAAAATAACTATTCTATAATTAATTAAAACATTTAACTATTAACAAAGATACAAAGATACAGCAGTAGGGAAAATGTTGGATAGTGCAACAGTAGGGAAAGTGTTCGATAGCGAAGAGGTAAAAATTACTATTCCCACTCCAGTGAATGCAACAGTAGAGAAAGTATTGGATAGCGGAGGGGAAAAATTATTATTTCCATTCCAAAGAGTGCAACAGTAGGAAATATTTTGGATAGTGGAGGGGTAAAAATTACTATTCCCACTCCAGTTAGGGCAGCAGTAGGGAAAGTGCTGTATAGCAGAGGGGTAAAAATTACTGTTCCCACTCCACTGAGTGCAACAGTAGGGAAAGTGTTGGAAAGCAGAGAAATAAAAATCACTAATAACATTTAAACTGAAAATTTAAAAATAAACTTAAAATAAATAAACAATATTTTAAAAATATCTGTTTAAATATATTAAACAATAATGTAAAATATAATAATTAAATATAACAAAAAGGTAAAAAAAATTATCAAAATGAAATTAATAAATACATTTATAAACAATATTTATGTAATAGAAGCAAATATTAACAAACAAAAATAATATTTAAAACATAAATGTATTTATTTTATTTCCTACCTATTAACACCACAACAATAAATAAAAGTCAACATTTTATTTCCATTTAGTTCCATATTTAACATAATTAATAATTAATTAAAAATATTATTAATAAAAGATAATAATCAACATGCATTGAATACACATTCTTCAACATTATAATATGCACAGCACACACCTAAAATGGATTACACAATTACCATAATTAATGAATAATTAATTTAAAATAAATAGCAACTAATTATTAATTCATCAATTAAAAATAAACTACTTCCCACCTTCCCACCATTTACACCTTTAAACACCACAACACACACCTAAAATAATGACACAATTACCATCATTAATTGCAACTAATTAATTAGAATTAACTAACAACTATTTATTAAATATTTATAAATAAATTAATTTATACATTTAACACCATACCATCTCAATTCAACAAATAAGAATAAATAAAATATATTGAATACATGTAATATAATTAAATGACTTCCCACCCTATTCCTCTATAAACCCACAACACACTACAGAACTAAAAACGCAAAATTGAAATTAAAAAAATGTAATAACTAAAAGAATTGTTATACAAAAAATACATACATCACACACATAAAATATAGATGCTAAAATACATAGCATTAATAAAAAATCATAATTTTAAACATCTATATTTTTGCAAATTATATTAAACAATTCAATATTTTTAGATCAATATTACTCACCTGAAATCGATGTACTTGACCAGGAAATTTTGCCTGTCGATATTCCTGACCCATGATATTTTTCACACAATATTTGAGCAATTTGATATTTTTGACTCCATATTCTGTCTCAGCACCTTTTGTAAGTGAAAATATATTTATATACACACACACATACATATATATACATACATATATGTAGGTACATATACATATATAGATATACACACACACACACATATATATATTCACTGAAAAAACAATAGGTTTCAGCCACGTTATAGTTCGGAATTAGCATTTAAAAACCCTTAGAAATTCACTGAAAAAACCATAGGTTTCACACATGTTATAGTTAGCTGGACATTTCACTCATACCAAACCATTAAAATTCCCCCGTTATAGTTAGTTCAGCTAACTATAACTCGCAGCACTGAGGTCCCTCCTGATTCGTCCACCGGCGCCAAAGTTATTCCAAATAGAATGTTGCAGATTTCCTATGGAAAGTAGGTCCTAACTATAACTACCTACTGGCGACCGCCAGTAGGTAATGAATATCTATCTATCTATCTATATATAGATAGATAGATATACTTCCAATACCTTGTACTAAATATTGTTTACAAAATATCACCCTATTGAAGTTACTAATATAACATTTATAACCGATGGAGCCATGTTTTTGTATATAATTTGTACGATACAATATTTCTGTATTTCATTTGATAATGATTTAGACATACAAACCACAAAGGTAATTGGAATCCTTCCATAGGCATGCTCACTGATCCTCACTGGGCTGTGCAGTCACTAAATAAAGCTTTTGGAGTACAGCGCCTTTATTTTACAACAGTCAGATATCCTTTTGTGCCTTCAACCCAGAACTATAAAATTACTTTCCCGTGGACCAGATAACGTAACTAAAGCTGCTGTTCTCACTGTCTATTAGATAGGTCTGTGCATGCTGGTAGTCACAAATGTTTCTTGAAATGGGCAAGCAGGTGGCATATGGTGCTTTATGTAGATTACTTCCTCTCACCTTACTCGTCACATTTCTTATTATATGAGTAATGTGCCTTCATTACTAAAGGCTGTACCCATGCCAAAGCTTTCTTTATTATCCACATATAAAGGGAGCTCCCGCCCTTACATCTCCTCTCCCTCCACCTCTCCTATTGTTTCATTTTTGTGGCATTCCATTCCAGGGCTTACACGGGCTCAAGAGGGGCCTTCCATTTCCAACTAGGCATACTGGGGATCCTCTGTTTACTATATGCTGCAGGGACGAAGTGGTTTTTATCTTTTTCTGGTAGGATATTACTTCTCAAAATCTAATTCAGCTAATTTCCCTATGTAAATATGGATTCAGTTGACTACGGGGGTGTTTTCTGAACACTTCCATGCAGCTCACGTACAATAGCAGCATATCGTTTCTTCCAGTATCGAAGAGAGTGAGGACTACTCTCAATTGTCTGCCAAATTTTTGTCTGACCTAATGTTTGACAGTATGCGGCCAGTGGCTATGGCTTTAGCGGGGTTTGCTGGCAGCCAGATGTCATTTGCATCTCAGGAATGGGAAAGTAGCGGTATCCTAAAACAATTGCCTTTTGAGAATGCGTTACTCGGGTAGTAAGCTCGAAGAAGTGACCATAGATCATCGAAAGATTAAAAACACACTCAGCCTTTTCATTATAGACAACGATCTGCTCAGGGATGAGGAAGAAGATTTGAATATTAGAATAGGGAAAGGTCTGATGTCTATCACAACAGAACACCATTTCACCTGAAAACTTGCCTGCCAAACAAATGCCACTCTGCCTCAGCCAAGATGTTGGCATTGACCAAAACAGAACTCCTGACTTTGCTTGATTTCGCCCTGTTGGAGGGCGTCTACTTCATTTTCAACAGAAATGGAGAGATTACAACTCTGAAAGTTGGTTTCTGCATAGTGCTTCAGAGGCCATCCAGCCAAGGTATCGTTTCAATTTCTGAGCCATAGTTTTCTCTGAAAAGCTTGGCCAGTAGACAAAGTAAGGAGGATGGCTCTTTGGAAGAGCATTGTTCTGTTGCTCAATAAGGAGGTAATGCTCCAATCACCTGTCAAGAGGGACGAGACTGATGCTACTCACACCAGAGTGGTCGCGGTGAAGAACATATTGGGGGACTACAGCATGATAATAGACTTCAGAAATCTCAACAATTTCATCCCAGTAAGCTTCAAAATGAACACCCTACAGCAGGATATTCCACTGATAGTCAAGGGGGACTTCTTGCCCAAAATAGATCTCCAGAATGTGTACCTGCAAGGTACCTCCGATTTGCCAAGGTAACTAAAAATGCCAATTCCAAGTGTTACCCTTTGACCTGAAGACCTCTCCCATGGACTTCAGTAAGGTGTTGACACTTGTACTGAGTTCTTAGACCTGTCAGCCTTAGTGTGGTCTTCCCCTAAACGGTTGCATTCTCTTTTCTGTTTTGCTGAATTCAGTTTTGTTGTGCTAGGCCTGGGCAGAGTTCCGCAATGCAGAAGTCTGAGAAGTGACCAAAAAACCCTGTCAAGCTACCTGGAGTTCTGCAAGCAGCAGAGTGCATTAGGTAGCACTGTTCACGCTGATTTTTTGCGCCGGGTGTTTGTCCCGTGAGCGGCATCATGCACAGCGAAAGACGGTGCTGTTTCTTTCTGCCACTGCAACTTAACTTTGGCAAGCTCGAGCGAGGATAAACCTCCACTCGGCTATGCGGAGCACAAAGTGGGAAAAACGTCATGCCCAGTCCTAGTTGCTGCTGTTTGCAACACCCGGCTTGCTCGTTGTGCTACAGGGATGACGATCTGCGATACTCCCTTGCGGCCTTTTCCTCTGTGAACTGGACTCTTCGTGCTGGGAAGGTAACTTTGTCAGCAGGACTAACCTGGTCCCATCTAGTACATCCATCATGGTCAGCCTGAACTTTACCTTGGCTCAGTAGGACCAGATAACACGAGTGGCACTTTGTGCTACTAGGCGCTATATTTACCTAAAATATTTGAAATTGCATATCTCCGGTTGCTCTGATTGGATTTGTGCCGTTTTGGTATCTAATCATTTATTAAAAAGCACACTATATTTCTAAATTCTTGTGGGATTGTTGTGTTTTCATTTTATTACTGTGTAAGTGTTGCATAAATACTTTACTCATTGCCTCTAAGTAAAGCCTGCCTGCTTTTGTGACAAGCTATCAAAGTGTTAAGCACAAGTTAATTTTGTGATTTTTCAGGTTCACCCTGAAAAGGATAGTGGTTGTTGCTCAATAAGTGTTAACACAGTCATCAACCAACAAACCACCTTGGTGCTCAGCGGTAGGTTTCTGCACTTGTGTTTGTCCAGTGCCGTTCAGTGATACGTGCAACACTAAAATCCTATATTTCCTCTATTTTGCTTTTTCAAAATTCACTCCCATTCCATCAGACATTGTGTGACTCTACCAAGATGTAGTTTGAATCAGCAACCTGGAGAGCTACACTGTTGCTGAGCTTAAGGGATTCTAATAGGAGACGAATACACAGCGACTCCGATCTGGGATATGCCAATAACTACAGATTCATTAAAAAAATCTATCAATAAAATAACAAAACAGCTATCACTGCTTTTGGAGAAAGATTATGTTGCAAAAAGAAAACATACATGGCCACTAATGAATGGTTATACAAAGGTAAAAGTCCAATCACATATTGAAACCCCATGGTCTCTGTCATGAAGTGCCATGGTCCCATCTAGTACATCCATCATGGTCAGCCTGAACTTTACCTTGGCTCAGTAGGACCAGATAACACGAGTGGCACTTTGTGCTACTTGGCGCTATATTTACCTAAAATATTTGAAATTGCATATCTCCGGTTGCTCTGATTGGATTTTTGCCGTTTTAGTATCTAATCATTTATTAAAAAGCACACTATATTTCTAAATTCTTGTGGGATTGTTGTGTTTTCATTTTATTACTGTGTAAGTGTTGCATAAATACTTTACTCTTTGCCTCTAAGTAAAGCCTGCCTGCTTTTGTGACAAGCTATCAAAGTGTTAAGCACAAGTTAATTTTGTGATTTTTCAGGTTCACCCTGAAAAGGATAGTGGTTGTTGCTCAATAAGTGTTAACACAGTCATCAACCAACAAACCACCTTGGTGCTCAGCGGTAGGTTTCTGCACTTGTGTTTGTCCAGTGCCGTTCAGTGATACGTGCAACACTAAAATCCTATATTTCCTCTATTTTGCTTTTTCAAAATTCACTCCCATTCCATCAGACATTGTGTGACTCTACCAAGATGTAGTTTGAATCAGCAACCTGGAGAGCTACACTGTTGCTGAGCTTAAGGGATTCTAATAGGAGACGAATACACAGCGACTCCGATCTGGGATATGCCAATAACTACAGATTCATTAAAAAAAATCTATCAATAAAATAACAAAACAGCTATCACTGCTTTTGGAGAAAGATTATGTTGCAAAAAGAAAACATACATGGCCACTAATGAATGGTTATACAAAGGTGAAAGTCCAATCACATATTGAAACCCCATGGTCTCTGTCATGAAGTGCCATGGCTAAGATCAGAGGAATTGACGCTTATGTAAACTGGGAGAAGAGAACATTATTCACATGCTGTGTGTATGCTTGGAACTGAAAACTGAAAAAAAATCTGTACATAAGAGGCTTTTTAACACACAAGGAATATGGACTTGTAGACAAGAATTGATAAGATGTCTACATACTAACAAAATAATACTGAACTCTGCGTTTGTAAAGTTGTTATTAATATTAAAAACAGGTTAGACCAGCAAAATCAAATTGAAATGTAATGTATGATGTATATAATATGTAAATAGTATTATGAAATCGGTATTATTAAGTCCAACCTATTTAATAATATGAGAGATTGTTCCATTAAGTCATGATTTTATTACTTTTTTTACAACTGGACTTTTATAACAGGAAGTATTGTCATCATATTGTAAGATTTTCATTAATGAAACAATAAAGTATTAATTGAATTGCAGGGAGAGGAGACTGCCAGTAACCAAGGGCTCCAAGAAGCTGGAGCTCCAGTAAGCCCTGAGAGCCTGGGAGGGGGCTCAACAGTTAGAGGGAAACAACCCCAGAGCAGGAGGAGCAGGACTTTGGGGAGGAGGACCTGGGCATAGTCTCTGGGCTGGAACAGCCTGAGGGAGAAGAGGACTAGGGTTTCACCGATGTGTAGCCCCCTGCCAAGTCAGGGAGCAGTGTATCCTCCTAAGGCTTGTCCTATGAGGAGTTGGCATATAGAAAGGCTGAGAGAGAGAGAGAGGAGGTAGCAGCCCAGAGAGCCCTAAAGGAAAAGAAACTGACCATGGAGGAGAAGAGACTGGACCTTCGAGCCAAGCAAGCAGAGTCCAGCAGCAATGGTGGCAGCACACATTCAGTGTACACTGGAGAGGTGAGGGCCCATATACCCCAAGACCTGGTGCCCAGCTATGTGGTGGGGAAGACATAAATACATGTCTCTGTCTATAAGGTAGCCACAGGGTTTCAAAACAGGATTGGGGAGCAAGCTTGTAGGAACATGTCCACAGTGGAGAGGGACAACATTCTGACACTGGAGGTGGGGGTCTGATAAAGTACACTCCTGTGAAAGCCATTTTACTGCCAATTTTTGGCTGATCCCTGGGAGATACCTTATCAGGCTCATGGACAGGCAGAAACTGCCAAACTAGTCAGTTATAATTCTTGGACTACTCCAGCAAGGCACTTAGTAATTGGGTGAGGGGTAGCAACATTGATGATTTTACTGGGCTATACAATCTGATTTTGAGCAAGCACATTCACAATAGCTGTTTTACACATCTGCACTAACATTGATCTGAAACTAAGCTCATTGACCCCAGAGAGCTTGCTAAGTAGGCGGACCTCTTGGTCAGCACCAGAGTATCCAAAAAAGGCATCAGGTGGGCTGGTGGAAATTCCAAAATGGGTGGCCAGGGTTCCACCACAAGAAGAAAGAGGGGTAGAGAAAAGAAACAAGGGGCCTGATCACAAAGGAAGTGTATACTTTCCTGTAAGTTTATTATTTTTGGCTATTCACATATTTTGACCTCAGTGTAGGCTCGAGCAAGATCTCATTGGATGCACCACAAATGGCTTAATCTCAACAGGGACAAAACTGAAGTCATGATTTTAGGCATAATGTCTGATTTCTGGGGGCCGCAGCATTGGCCCCCTGAACTGAGTGCCCCTCCCACTACTTCTAGCTGCATTAAAAACCTGGGTTTAATCA
Source organism: Lissotriton helveticus (assembly GCF_964261635.1). Classification (NCBI taxonomy): domain Eukaryota; kingdom Metazoa; phylum Chordata; class Amphibia; order Caudata; family Salamandridae; genus Lissotriton; species Lissotriton helveticus. Next base: position 320,831,714 of record NC_136061.1, read on the forward strand.
TGGATGAATCACTATCCATGTAACAAGTGGCCAAGGTGACGTCCACCTGCTTTGCTGGGTCTGGTGGCTCAGTGGACAAATGCATCCAGTGCAAGGGCCTGTGTTTGACCTCATGGTCACAGGTTCGAATCCCAGGGGGTCCACTCAGCCTTTCATCCATCTGAGGTCGATAAAATGAGTACCATTGAGTTGGTTAACAAGAAATCTATTATTCAGCGCCAAGATACCCGTAGTGGTGAACATGCGCTTTACAAATACACATGTTCTGTTATGATGTCATGTTGCTGTGCTTAAGTGGCTAAAGAAGCCCTTGTTGTCTCTTGACTAGAATATGGCAAAGTCTCATATTTGTGAGCTGAAAAAGCTACTATCCACAGACTGCAATTCGTGCAAAATGCATGCTAGGCTCTTTTATCACCTTCCCAAGTGTACCTCAGTCTCCAGCATTCTCCGTGACCTACACTGGCTGCCAGTGTCAAACTGTATTAAGTTCATAGCCCTCTGCTATATGTTTAGAGTTAAATCTGGATCTGCTCCTAAATACCTCGGGGATTTAGTCCATCTTTATAATCCATCCTGGCCACTGAAATCTGCTTTGCAGACTCTGTTTCTGGTACCAAAAACCTGTCTGGTGCGCATGAAAGGTCTGTCTTTTTCCTACTCAGGGCCAATATTATGGAGCGCCCTGCCAGCTGCCTTGAAAGATTCAGAATCTCTCCTAGCTTTTCGTAAGAGCCTAAAAACTTGTTTTTTTTAACTTGTGCTACTGCTTCTCTTTGTCTGATCCCTACTCTTGCCCTGCGCCTGGAAACCCTTTGAGGTAACTGTGCACACTACCAGTTCCGTAATGATAATAATATAGATATATGGATATATATATATATCTCCTCCACCAATTCCAGTAAAGAGATCCTTGGCTGTCGTGGGCGGTGCAAGCCAGGTAACCAGCAAACCCAAAACTTCACTCCAAACAAACCTCCCGATAAGGAAGAGATTTGGACACCCAGGGCTTCTTGCAAGTAATTTATTTGGCAAGTAGAATAACGACGCGTTTCGCCATTACGGCTGGGTCACTCTCGCCACACATTTGAAATCGCCATCTTAAATACACCTCCTCCAATCACACCACAGTGCAATAGTTCATAAATTGTAAGAACTGGCGGACATTCTAACATGGACTCATGGCAATGGTAATTCATCCTTACATTACTTGTGGCATATCAAAGATATCTATATAATTTCCATAAATTAATTGATGCCTGTATTTATAAATATAATGCCGAAATCTGGCGAAACAGTAAATAATGCTGATACACCACAATCATCGCATTTATCCACCATGAGTATCCAACTCTATTTCAATTAATTTGATGCTGTAGATATTTCATATCTCCATAAGAACATATCTTTTATGGAGCTCAGACCGATTTGTTCAACTTCCGTATCACGTGTTTGACACAATACTAGAAACTCCCTCGTCATTGGTTAAGCCAATAATGCCCGCTTTACCGAGCTATTTCATTTGTTCGTACACCCTAGATTGTTGCTATGTAACTTCAAACCTTAATAGCTTTATCCATTCTTACTTGCAGCCAAAGCCATGATCTCACCCTAATTTTCAGGGAAATCACATCACTGAATAGCACGATCTATTTGAGTCCATTGAAACAGAGCCCAAGTGGGCAATATCAAACCTCCAGTACAATATGAAGATTGAACAAGTGTCAACATGTATGTTCTTACATCCTCGCCCCAGTAAGCGTATCTCCTGTAAAAATCCAATCCATGATTACATAGCATCCTTGATTTCACATGTCGAAGTCCGTCAGTAAAGACCAGAAAAAGTGCCCCATCCTGTAAAATAATTATAAAAAATCTCTTAAAAACAAAAAGATTTGCAGAATTAATTATAAATAGCAAACATCCTTCAATGATTAATCATGTGGGTGCCAAACAATCTAGATCTATAATGTAACAGGACTCCAATTTTCTTAAGGATAACTCCCTATTGCCCCCTCTCACACCCAGATCTACACAGTCAATCACAGCCATCTGGACCAATATATCGTCCTGCATGTGTTTTTCATGGAAATGTCTTGCTATGGGATATTGTTTGTTGTAATTTCGTATTGCAAGTAGATGTTCCAAAACTCATTTTTTAGCCTCGTGCTTCGTGCTCCCAATATACCACTTATTACAAGGGCAGATCAAAACATATACGCTGTAAGCTGTATTGCATGTTAGTTTTATCCTAATGACAAGCTCTCTAGACTAGTTGGGCACCAACAGTTTTTTAACGTCTCTACTGTTCTTACAAGCTTTATAATTCCGACAACACCTAACCCCAGGAGTGTTTGTGTTTTGGCTCCGGTCTACGGTTGTCACATGGTTATGACTCAAATCAACTCGTAGAGATCTACTTTTCCTAAATGTAATCTGAGGATTACTACTAAGTTTCTCCTTGAGGTGGTCATCGGTCATAAGAACATGCCAGTGTTTCTTAAAAACTCTTCGTATCTCATTTGCCTGCCCTGAAAAAGTGGTGATGAATCTAATGCTTTCGCCTTCCTCATTCTCCTTTCTGGGATGTAACAATTCTTCCCTGGTTTTAGTCTCCACTCTCGCAATAGCTGTACGGATAGTCTGCTTGTTGTATCCTCTGTCTAAGAATCTTTGACGCATGACTGCCTCCTCCTCTTTATAGGCCACCATAGTGCTACAATTCCTCTTGGCGCGCAACAGCTCACCATATGGAATGCTATACACAAGGTTCCGTGGATGGCAGATATTGGCACTCACGATGCTGTGGCCAGCTGTACTTTTTCAGAACAATTTGGTTGTTAGTTGGTCGTCATGAACTTCCAACAGAACATCCAAAAACTCCATCACATCTTTACTGATATGCTCAGTAAACTGAAGATTTAACGTGTTGCGGTTGAGTTTATCAATGATTTTCTTCAATGATGTCGCATCCCCACACCAAATAAAAAAAATATCATCGATGTACTGCAGCCACAGGGCAACGTTGTTAAATTCCACCATTTCAGTGACAACCCGCTCCTCCCACCAGCCCATGAATAAATTTGCATAGCTGGGGGCGAAGCAGGTTCCCATGGCAGTTCCCCGTGACTGTCTGTACATGATGTCGTCAAAGATAAAAAAAATATTCTTCAGACAGAACTCGATCATTGCTATTATCATTTGAGAGTGATGAAACAGGGAGATAGATCTAGTCTTGAGGAAGTGTTGAACAGCTTCTAAACCCTGATTGTGTTGTATGCTGGTATATAAACTACGCACATCTAGGGAAACCAGTGTGTAATTCTTCTCCCAGTGTATACCATCAATCACAGTTAGAAAGTGAGTAGTGTCTCTTAGATAGGAAGGCAGTTCCACCACATATGGTCTCAAATAGTGATCAATATACTTGGATGTGTGCTCCAATAATGACCCTATAGAGGAGACTATGGGTCGTCCTGAAGGATTGCTTTGATCCTTATGTAGTTTAGGGAGTAAATATACAATGGGAACTCTGGGATGGGCACAATATAAATAATGATATTCCTCCCACTCCAACAGCCCCCTCTCCCTCCATTCAGCAAGTTTCTCCCTAAATACAGTGTTAGATTTCAATATTTCATCATTGTTAGTTTTGCAATAGCAGGTAGTGTCGTTGAGCTGTCTTAACCCTTCCTCCAAATATTTCTCTTTATCCAATACAACAACATTTCCCCCTTTATCGGATTGTCGAATAACAATCCTTTTGTCAGACCTCAAACTGTCAATAGAGGTAATCTGATCCTCCGTAAGATTTTTCTTGTTACTAGGTATTTTTCTGTAATGGATTTTATGAAGATCTTGCAAAACTCCTTTTTCAAATATCTCAATCGCTTCACACTGTATATTCGGCAAAAAAATACAGGTTAATGATAATGGTGGTAAGAAAGGGAAGTCTAAAAATTTGCATAAAACTGGAGTAACATCCACTGCAAGGGAGCAGGTTGTCGCTAACACCCCGGTAACCTTAGCCGCACCCGTAGAAATATAACACTCACGAGAGCGCCACACCAGGTTGAGGCTAAGAGTACAGTGGGATGGGCGATGATGGTGGACCCCATTTTGGCTAAAATGGGTGATTTATTTAGACTCCTTCTTCGCCCTGTAGAAGATAGATTAACCAAGATCGAACAGCAGCTTAACAAGATTGAGATTGCATCATTGGAAATTGTTGACTCCTTAAACAAGGACATTACACCTAGGGTTATTGCACCACCAAATGGTCTCCGGGGAGGAAACATTGTCACAGATCCTATAGCCTCATTAACTATGACTAAAGTTCTACCGGTCCCAGCTGCTCCTTTAATTAAGACACCAATAGCAGCAGCAACCAAGAAACCAAGGGAGTGCAAACCGATCCAGCCGAATGAGGGAGACGGGGCTTTTCTTGCTCAGGCCCCCAGGGGGGAAATTATCATCGATCTGCCCCAGGAAGCGAGCCCATACTTGGTAGTTTTAACAGGGGTTCCTGTGTTGAGTAAGCCCGGCCAAGAATCATTTATGGCCCTAAGGAACAAAGTTGTTGACTGGTTAAACAAATATAGATCACTACCCACGCACATTTCCAGTAAAATACTTATGGTACGGAGGGTGTCTTGAGTGGGACATTTGGCTAAGGATATTACGGGGGACTGTGTTCATGTCAACTTTAGGGACCCCAGGACTGTGGAGCATATTTGCAATTGGAAACATCACAGTCCAGGAGTTACCATACAATCTCTCCCATTGTCCTATTTTTATCCGCCCTACCATTCTTCAACTGTAGCAGATGAGTGGACACAAGTACAGCGAGGTGGGAGGGGAATGACCTATGGGGGTTGGCTTAAGCCCACATCTGCCTCGAGTCAAATTCCCATTCAAAATCGGTTCAGCAGACTGGAGGCCGTTGATTGACTACAGGTTCACGGGGGAGAACCCATGGGCATCTTTTCCCCATCAAGTACCAGTATTACTAGCCCTTGTGGAGTAGCCCAGTGTGTATGTCCCGAACCGCCAATTGCTGTTCCTGCAACTATGGGGGGTAACAAAGAGGAATGACGGGGTCCCGCCTTATCCACAGGTGGTTTGACCTCCTGTAGTGGTCCCACTGGGAATCTTAAAATTGTCTCATGGAATATAGCGGGTCTACATAATAAATTATCTCTACCGGACCGGTATACTTTTATTGACGATTATGATCTATGTATATTCCAGGAAACTTGGAGCTTAGAGCTATTGTATAAGTCTGGATATTCTACCTTCTGTATACCAGCAATTTCTTCTGGACGTGGACGTCCATCTGGGGGGCTTATGGTTTGGGTTAAGATCGCCCTTAATTGTAAAATTACTCACCACTATTGTCCAACACCAGATCTGATGAGATTAACCCTCAAGGGCACAAAGGGCGACAATACTTTAGAACTCTTCAATATTTATGCCAGAGGCACACAAGGAGGGGCAAAATCTCCAATTATTTCCATTTTGTCTGATGTTCTTCTTTCTTGTCCTACTGATTCTTTTATCTTGATCGCTGGTGACCTGAATTGTACATTTGAACCCTTGGCTACTGATGATTTTTTGGGTACAGATGATGAGGATGCTAGATGGGGTATACAATCCTTGTCGATATCGCCAGTTAAGAAATGGTCACCGGTGGTCATCCAATTAACTGCCCTAACACTTGAATTTGGGTTAAGAGCTGTCAATGGGCATACGCCCTTGGATGTCTTGGGAGCAAATACATATAATAGGGTCTCGTGTCCCTCTAGAATTGATTATATATTGGCTGACAGGAGGTTATGGAAATATGTGAGTGATATGATCATTATACCATTTACTGATAGTGATCATAACCCTCTATCCCTCTCCATGATGGAATTCTGGCTAAAAAAGGAGCATTTTCCCAGCACTGGACCAAGGATGTTAACAAAGGCAATCATACCATCTAACTACAAAAGGTTTCTTAGGTGGCCAAAATTCCTCATGAATGATCAGAAAACAAGAGCTCTAGGGGAGATTTTAAGTGATCAGACTATTAAGCTTTCTGTAGTCTGTATGAATGAGGTTGGGTCCCCGGTGGTCGAGTCAATTTATGTTGACACAACTGACCAGATGGGCTCTCTTTTTCTGGAGGCTCCCCCCTTTAATAAGCGCTCTACCATTTGTAAGCCAGCAGAGAAGTGGTATAATAAGGAATGTAGGAAGAAAAAGACTGCATTGATACTTGCCATCAAAACCCATAATACTGCTGAGGTACGTCTGGCCAGATTAGAGTATAGGCGAGCTATCATAGAGGCTAAAAGGATATGGGAGGAATCATATTGGACTGACCTAAAGATTGCGAGTCAGTCTAAGAATGGTGAGCTTTTTTGGGATTTGGTAAGAAGATCCAATGGTCGAGACCCCGACCAAATTCCGAATCATATCACCGATGGGGAGTGGTTTGATAATTTTAAGAAACTTTATGCGGGAGATGAGGGCACGGAGAGATGCGGGTCCTCAAGTCGCTTTGTGATATCTACTCCGATTCCCATGGTCCCCTTTGATCCCATAGGAAAAAATTAGGTGGTGGCCGCCATCAATAAGATCGTCCCAGCAAAAGCTCCGGGCCAAGATGGTCTACCGGGCGACTTGTTTCGAGCTAATGCCGATCAATGGGCTACATATTTTGTATTTCTGATTAACGGTCTGCTGGAAGGATCTCCAGTCCCAAACTCCTGGAAAGGGGCGGAAGTAATCCCCATTTATAAGAATGGGTCCAGGGGGGGATCCTGCCAACTATCGCCCAATAAGCCTTATTGATGCTGGTCAGAAGGTGGTTGGTAGGGTCCTCCTGGAGAGGATCCTTTCCTGGGCTGAGGAGAATAACATTATCTCGCAATTTCAGGCAGGGTTTAGGGCATGCACAAGCACAATAGACCAGGCCTTTTAGGCTGGCACTTCTTCATTGGAAGGTGGTAACCATTGGCAAGGGCAGTCTTTATCTTGCATTCATCGACTTAAAGACTGCCTTTGACCTGGTCCCTCGAGACCGCCTATGGTTGGTCTTGCAGGAGATGGGGTTTCTCCGGCCCACCTTGAACCTCCTGGCCCGCATGCACGATGGAAATTACGCCCGCATTAGATGGGGTACGCAGGAACAAAAAACAGATAAAATTCCTGTTAATAGAGGTGTCCGCCAGGGATGCGTATTGGCTCCAACCCTTTTCTCGTTATTTGTGAATGGGGTGGTTTCCTTCTTATTGGAAATTAATGCCAATGCTCCTGTTCTGGCGGGAGACAAAGTCCCAGCCCTACTCTTTGCGGATGATACATTGTTAGTATCGAAAACTCCTGCAGGATTACAGAAACTACTTGATCGGTTTTGTCTCTTTTGCAAACTGAGGGGCTTAGTAATTAATACTTCTAAAACAAAGATCCTTTATTTTAACCCTAGCAGGTCGGCCATATCCACCCTCATACTTGATAGGGCACCCTTAGAGCGTGTCAAAATATTTGACTATTTGGGGATTAGAATTTCTGACAATCTGAGATGGCAACCACACATTGACAAAATGGCTTAAAACTATAAGAGGGTTGTGGGGGTGATAGGGAGGGAACACCCTGCTTCAACCTCTAGGCCAATTGCCCCTGCCCTTGAGATCTACGCTGCAAGGGCCGTAGGCTGTGCACTATATGTAGCCGACCTCTGGGGCTTTGGCAGTGTAGATGTGCTTATTTTAGCAGAAACAAGTTTTTTAGAGAGTTGACCTCACTTCCCAGGGGAACCCCTACTAAGCCACTTTTGAGTGACTTGGGACGTCGCTCATCAAGGATCTAATCACCTTGCGTCCCCTCCTCTATTGGGCTCAGCTATAGCGTACCCCTGAGTTATCTAGATACGCCGACGGCCTAAGAGAAGAAATGAATCTCCAGGGATCACATATGATCGGTTGGCTAGTACACTTAAAAAGGCTTCTCTTGGTTACAGGTCTTAATACTGCATGGGAGTTAGGGGTCTCATTGACCAAGGCAGAAACCAAGAGAGCTTTCTGGGCATGGATTGATAATCAGGAGCACAGAAACCCCAATTAAGGTAGACTGACTGACGAGTTCCGACAGCACAAGCTGGTGCCTCGTCTAGAGCCCTATCTGGATTTTATTTAGAAACCTAGGGGTAGGGCCCTTTTCATTCAGTTTAGAATGGGCACTCTTCCTCTTCACGAACGCACAAGCAAATGGAAGCCTCCATACCAAACATCTCCTAATTGCCCACACTGTTTGGGTGTAGTTGAAAACGTTTCACACCTTTTCTTTGTATGTCCGGCTTATGCCAAACCTAGAAGAAGGTGGCTAAGACCTATTTGCCGGCAGCTAGGAATTAGGAATCACCTTATTGCTCTTAGAATACTCCAAGCAGATGCAAATACAACCTTAGCCTGTGGGGTGGCAAAATTCCTTAGCTGGGCTTGGTTGATAAGATTGAAAGCATTATGGTGAATTTGTATTATTATTTATCTTAATATTTTATCAAAGCTGTCATGGATTAATACACTTTTATCATTTTATTGTAAAAAATGATTGCTAATCCAAATTATGTTTTTTAATATAATGAATATGAAATGTGTTTTTAACTGTAAAAATGCTTTTAAGATATTTCATATCGAAATAAAGCTTTGTTGATTGATTGGTTTTGGGTAGTGCACAGGTTGTTGTGTAGTGTAGGGAATCATGCTAGGGAGAATATCACTACAAGAATACATGTATTTATATGTCTGCAAACACATTAACCAACTAAATCATTGTCACTCAATTTCCCCAAATGGACACTGACTCACAGTGATTCTAGACAAATAACAATATTTCTTATAAATGCAGTAGTAGGGTAGTATTGTGGTGTTTGGGTAGTGTAAGGAGTCTTGCTGTGATAGATTTAAGCTTTAGGGTAGTGAAATGGTGTGTTGGCAGTCATGCTGGGGTACTGTTGTAGCATAGTGCAGTGGTATGTATGTACTGTACGGGATCATGCTAGGGATAGTGTTTTAGGGTTTTAGGTAGTGCAGTGGTGTTTGTGTAGTGTAGGGGGTCATAGTAGGGTAGTGTTCTAGGTAATATACTGGTGTTAGGGGAGTGTAGGAGGTTGTGCTGGGGTAGATTTAAGGTTTAGGGTAGTAAAGTGATGAATGGGTAGTGTAGGTGGTTGTGCTGAAGGTAGATCAACATTTTATAGTAGCGCAGTGGTGTTTGGGTAGTGTAGGAGGTTGTGCTGGGGTAAAGTTAAGGTTTAGGGTACTGCAATGGTGTTTGAGTTGTGTAGGCAGTTGTGCTGCAGTAGTGTTTTAGGGTTTAGGGTACTGCAGTAGTGAATGGGTTCTGTAGGTGATCGTGCTGGAGGTAGATTAAGGGTTTAGGGTAGTGTACTGGTCTTTGTGTAGTGTAGGGATTCATGCTAGGGAAATTCACTGCAAGAGTACATGTATTTATATGTCTGCAAACACATAAACCAACCAAATCATTGTCTCTCAATTTCCCCAAATGGACACTGACTCCCACTGTGATTCTACACAAATAACAATATTTCTTATAAATACAGTAGTAGGATAGTAAAGTGGTGTATGTGTAGTATAAGGGGTCCTGCTGTGATGGATTTAAGCTTTAGGGTAGTGAAATGGTGCTTAGTTAGTGTAGGGAGTCATGCTGGGGTAGTGTTCTAGCTTAGTGCAGTGGTGTTTATGTACTGTAGAGGATCATGCTAGAGATAGGGGGCATTGTACCAAGGGCCTTATCGCCGCGTTAGCGGGAATTTTTCCCGCTAAAGCGGCGATAATTTTATCGCCCTATTACCTAGCTGTCGCTAACACCAGTTAGCGACAGCTAGTAGGAGATAGCGTTCATCTTGGGGCCCACTTTGCATGTCAGCGATAATTATCGCTAATGACAATCAAAGTGGGCGTGGCAAGATGTTAGCGAGTGGAAACAGTCGCTAACATCGCTATCTCCTATTACCTACTTTTGGAAATAATCGCGCTAAGCGCGATTATCTCCAAAAGCTAACGCTGCCCAGAGCAGTTCTTAGCCATGTTATCCAATGGTAGGTGGATAACATGGCTAAGAGCATTTGCTCGGTATTGCATGAATATCGCTGACTTTTCAGCGATATTCATGCATTTCGGCCGATTTTTATCGCTTAGGAGATAAACCTTGATAATAGCAAGGCTCCTAAGCGATAAAAATAGACGAAGCACGGCGATATAATTATAGCCGCTAACTAAGCTTAGCGATATTTTTCGCTTATGCTTGGTAATATGCCCCAGTGTTTTAGGGATTAAGGTAGTGCAGTGGTGTTTGTGTAGTGTAGGGGTTCATAGTAGGGTAGTGTTCTAGGAAATAAAGTGGTGTTTGGGTAGTGTAGGAGATTGTGCTAGGGTAGATTTAAGGTTTAGGGTAGTAAAGTGGTGAATGGGTAGTGCGGGTGGTCGTGCTGGAGGTAGATCAAGGGTTTACAGTAGTGCAGTGGTGTTTGGGTAGTGTAGGAGGTTGTGCTGGGGTATATTTAAGGTTTAGGGTAGTGCAATGGTGTTTGAGTAGTGTACGCAGTCGTGCTGGAGTAGTGTTTTAGGGTTTAGGGTACTGCAGTATTGAATGTGTAGTGTAGATGATCGTGCTGGAGGTAGATTAAGGGGTTAGGGTAGTGCACTGGTAGTTGTATAGTGTAGGGAATCATGCTAGGAGAATATCACTGCAAGAGTACATGTATTAATATGTCTGCAAACACATAAACCAACTAAATCATTGTCTCTCAATTTCCCCAACTGGACACTGACTCACAGTGTGATTCTAGACAAATAACAATATTTCTTATAAAAGCAGTAGTAGGGTAGTATAGTGGTGTTTGGGTAGTGTGAGGAGTATTGCTGTGATAGATTTAAGCTTTAGGGTAGTGAAATGGTGTGTAGATAGTGTAGGCAGGCAGTCATGCTGGCGTACTGTTGTAGCATAGTGCAGTGGTATGTATGTACTGTACGGGATCATGCTAGGTATATTGTTTTAAGGTTTAAGGTATTGCAGTGGTATGTGTGTAGTGTAGGGGGTTATAGTAGGGTAGTGTTCTAGGAAATACAGTTGTGTTTGGGTAGTGTAGGAGGTTGTGCTGGGGTAGATTTAAGGTTTAGGGTATTAAAGTGGTGAATGAGTAGTGTAGGTGGTTGTGCTGAAGGTAGATTAAGGGTATATAGTAGTGCAGTGGTGTTTGGGTAGTGTAGGAGGTTGTGCTGGGGTAAATTTAAGATTTAGGGTACTTCAATGGTGTTTGAGTAGTGTAGGCGGTCGTGCTGAAGCAATGTTTTAGGGTTTAGGGTACTGCAGTAGGGTACTGCAGTAGACCGCAACACATTGCTGACGGCCACCTGGGGTCTTTGTTGCTTTTGTTCCCGCTCCTGATCCCGCTCCTACAACCACCACAACTAGGGGACAAAGGACTCCAAGTCCCAGCACTCCCCGTGCGGCGCTCACCACCGACGCCAGTAGCAAGCGCCAGGAGGTGCTTGAAAAGCAGAGAGCAGCTTCTGCCCCGCGGAACGCGCGTGGGCGCGCGGCGGACGAGATCCGGGCCAAGGGCGGGGGCCATCTAAGGCCGTCAGAGGCCGAAGGAGGCTTGGCTGGGCCACCCCTCTTGGCTATTGCATTCATACCATCGAGTCACAAGTGGGTAAGATGTATGCCAATATATACCTTAAGTCATACTGTTATATCATCTACTATTAACTGACCTCCCTTGCGACTTTGTTGGCCCTTCGCTAAAAACTTGTTGTGAATCGGACAAGAAAGACAAAATACCTGTGAACTGCAGTGTATTGTATTGTTACTCGTGTAATAATAGACTACGGGTGGTCACATTTAGCTGGGAGTACTAATCAGGCGGCGGAAACCAGAACATAGATTAGAGTGTAATAGGCTTCACCAGACAACAGCCATTTGGTAGTATAACAAGTCGAACCGGGTTGTGACTGCCATATTATGCTGTTGGTTTCTGTTTCTATTCGTGCTTGAAATGGTATTGAAGAACAAAGACTAAGTATCCTTGCCATCCTTGCCATACTGCATTCAGGATTGTAATCGATAACATCTATTATCACTACGGCGGGGGCGGTCGAGAAGACTCATTCATTATAATAAGAGTAACACCTAATCATGAGTAAACGGAAGGGTGCAGCAGGCACACTTGATGATTTTATAATAAGAGCGGAATCGCTCTTGAATCACAAAATGGATTTAGCTGAAAGAAGGCTGTCACTTGAAACATCCAAATTACCAACATATAGGCAACCTGACTTACAAACGCCATCCCTTGTAACACAATCAAATGTGAGCAGCTGTATCTTAACCCCCGTCCTGTTCCGAATAACCCCGTCACAGATCTTATATCAAGTGTTAATGGGTCCTCTAACATGGATGAACCCATGACTCCCACAATATCAACAGGACTACGAGACTTAAAACAGGTGGGAATGACAAAAGAAAGATCCAAGAATGCACAGAGGGGAAAAAGGATTGGTGAAAAGAAAGGGAAATCTGAGGGAACAGGGAGAACAAATAAAGGGGATACTAATGAGTTAGAATATGAGGAGATCCTATAGAGGACTATTGGAACACAAACTGAGATAGATAATTCTTTCTGTCCAGGCAAAGCAGATTCAAATAAATGATTGCATGGGCACTAAAGTGAGGGCCATGGATTGCAAAATTGACCAGCTAAATCAGACAATAGCCCAACTAGGCACCATGATTGGGGATGGGAATAGAACTATTGAAGAAGGGGCAAAACTATTAGCTGAGTATAGGATCTCATACACTGAAAGTAAGAAAGCCAGTCGTGACGCACAAATCCCAAGACAATTGAGAACTGAAACAGTAAATAGTGCTGGGATTGTGGGAGGAAGAGTAGAGGCAGTAGGGGATAGGGAGGCACACAGTAAGATTGACACCCAAATTGAGAACAGAATAGATCACTCCAAAAAGGACAGCTCTAGGGTGTTAATGTTTAGCCCAGAAGGGACTGACTTAAATCCTAATTCTGATGTAAACTTACCTCCTGCCGCATGTCCCTACGTTCTAATACTAGCTGGCGTGCCAGCCCTGAGAAGGGAACAGAATGAAACCTATCATAACCTTAGAAATGAAGCTACGGATTGGCCTTTAAAGTTTAAAAAGTTTAACCCTCATAAACTGAATGAAATCTTAATGGTGCGTAGGGTAGGGTGGGTGGGGGACTCTCAAAAGGACATACAAGGAGATTGTATTGTCATACATTTCAGGCGTCCTAATATAGTTCGCAATTTGTTGAGAGCACACGAGCAGACATTAATACAGAGCACTAGTATTCACCTTACCCTTGGGGTATTTTTATAGACCTGGTAGCGCGGAAATAAATCACAATCACAATAATATCTCATTCCCCCACACTTTCAATAGCTTCCAAGAATTATCATCTCTGGAGGCTGTTGATTGACTGCAACCCACAAATGTTCCAGTAGAGGAAATATTGATAAAATCCATAGAGAGGGAGATAGAGAGGAAAATGAATGCTCTAATTATTGTGACCCATGATAAATCGAAAGAAGAAAAGGAGCAGAATGTGGGTGGGAACATAGTAATGCCTCAAACCCTAATGTCGAGCGAGGCAGGAGAGCTTGCATTCGTAAGGGGGACTTTGAACACAAGTCACATGCCGATAGGTGAACCCATGACCGCCATAAGTGCTAACAACTCATTGGAACTAAAATTGATTTCATGGAACGTAGCGGGACTTGGAAGGAATGGTAGCGATCCTGAGTGGAATGAATACATTGAAACATGTGATATTTGTCTCCTACAGGAGACTTGGGCGTCAAAGATCCAACACAGAGTAGGGTATAAAACATTTTATGTAGACGCAGTTCCATCAGTAAGAGGAAATCCCTCAGGGGCCTTGTAAATATGGGTGAAAGTAACCCTTTACATCAGATTTACCTAATAATGTATAAGTTCACCCGACATACTTGAAATAAAAATAATAACACAGGATGGAAGGGTGCTGCACCTATTTAATGTATATAATAGACCAGGCCCGGCTCCAAAAAAATCACTGACAATAGAACAAATGGACTCTATTTTAAATTCATTAGACACAAGGACAAGCATAATAATAGGAGGCGATTTAAACTGTAATTACGAACCTATCATAGGGCTTGGCAATATTTTTGAAGATTAACATTGCACAACATTAACCCCGCTCAGTGTACTGTGTTAGCACTCCAAATCATGAGGTTAACGGCTGGGCATGGTTTGAGAGCATGTAATGGCCGCTTACCATCAGATATACTAAAGGCCCCCACTTTTTGCAGAAGTAATTCCCAGAGTAAAATTGATTATATCATGGTTTCTCTTGTTATTTGGCCTTTAGATTTAGAGATCATGCCAAGAATAGAGAGTGATCATCATCCGCTCCAGTTGTCGTTTTACAATAGATTACTCCCTCGTGCAATTAAGAGCAATGAGACAGCCCATGTAAGTTCTGATGATGTTTCAGTTAGTAATAACCGTCGCTCACTAAAATGGGCTTATATGTTGGAGCATGGTGAAGTATTGGCAAGTATTTATAACACAATTGTCAATACCGTATTGTAGATACATGACCATACCGCTTGAGGAAAATACATTCTTAGACTTACACAAGGTTTTTTTTAAAGCACTCGTCTCGTTGGTAACCAAAATGCCAAAAAAGACTGGTGGAGATCCAAAATCCATGCTGGGAGGGAAATCCTGGTATAATAAGGACTGTTGCAATGGCAAGGCTGAACTACTACAAGCTATAAAAAATAATAACATGCTTAAAGTAAAAGAAGCTAGACTCAAATATAGGAAAATGCAACAGAAGGCCAAAATATCATGGGACGAAGAGAATTGGTCAGACCTGAATATTGCTGCTAAGAATAAGGACCAAATGGGCTTCTAGAGACTGGTGGCCAAAGGAAATAAAACAGGAAAAGAAACAAAGGATATTTATCTTGATGAGATTACTTGGGTTGAGCACTTTACCAAGTTATATGGAGTACCAGAGAATGACAGGGTTCCAACAAAGGATGGGCTATTATTAAGTCCAAGCGAAGTCAAATTAGACTTTGACCTAGAAGAAACAATACTGGCCATTAATTCACTTAAAAATGGGAAAGCACCCGGACTGGATAAAATTCTGGGAGTATTATGTAAGCACGAAATTAATGTCCGGGGCCCCTATATTAACTATTTATGTAATGCTGTAGCAGCGGGTTTAGATTTTCCGGAAACATGGAGGGGGCGGAAATCGTCACAATTTTTAAAAAGGGCAATAGGAGCGATCCAGCAAACTATCGCCCAATTAATTTTTTTAATTATGTTTATTTATATCATTTTGCAAACAATAATAATAGTACAGAGGCATACAGCGTGACATAACATCCATGTAGTAGCGTAAGCCCTGGATTCAAAGAAAATTTATATCGTGCAATAAGTTCATCTTCGACAGTCGATTCCAATCAATCACCACCCTTGAGACAGCATTTCGACATCTAAGAGAATGTCTCAGGAGCCAGGTCAGTGGGAGTACCAAGGCAGCAACATATAGCAAAGCATTAATCACATCAGCAGTTTACGTCTCTTCCTCGCCCTATATCATAACACAGGAGTAGAGCAAATAGAAAATGCTTCCCCAATTCTCAGGTATATGTGCCCTGTCATACTTGTGGGTATTGACTATGAGATCAAGTCGGTACAGTTAGGTATTCAGTCCCCATTTCCCCTTGCATTGCAGAGTCTCCCCTTCGCTTTGTAGCAAATAAGTCTGCAAGGGGCCCCAGATATCCTTCGGCCGAGAGGCCATCTGTAACATCTCGGCATATACAGAAACTTGTTCTTGACAATATAGAATACCACGTATCCATTCTTTAGATTTCGGAGCCCTCCCCCCATCCCCATCGGCAAGCCACTCTACGTTTCTCCAATAATAGAGCTACGTCTAAAAACGTTCTACTTTGTTTGGGTATGTGCGCTGTATATCCCAGTAACATCATCAGGGGGTTTCTTTACAGTGTAATGACCAACATCTGTTCAAATGCCTCATGTATCTACGTCCAGTATTCACAGATAGCCGGACATTCCCACGCCAGATGTAGGAAGCCGGCCCCATCTCTCTGACTCCTGTCGCATCTGTCATTATCCGAGAGATGAAAGCGATATTTTTGGGCGGGTGTGTAATACACATGTTGCAGAAACTTGTAATGTATGACCTTAAATCTACAGCTAGAGGACACATTTTCTGTAACACTACAACAGTACTTCCACTGATCTTCCGATATCTCTTGGTCCAAGTCTTCCGTCCAGTGGGTACGAGCTGAGCTGTTTACACCTATCCTTCTTGCCCGTATCGTGCGGTATAATCCCAAAACTAGGTGTTTCCCATCAGGGGAGCTAAGCATTAGATGCAAGGGATCAAAGGTTTCCCGATCACAAGGAAAGTCCGGAAGCAGCGCCCTCATTCCCTGACGTAATCTTACATATAAAAAAGTCAACAGTGGTGTGGGGTGGGGATCCTGGAATAATTGTTCCAGTGTTCGAAACCTTCCATCACTAAACAAATCCCCCCATAAAGTGACCCGCAACCGCTTACACATAGCGCAGAAGCCCATTTCCTGTAGGAGGAACACCTCTGGGTGGTACGCAAGCGGGAGCCGTGGCGAAAATAGGAGATGTATTCCGAGAAGGCATGCTATAAGCCTCCAAGCGTCTATAGCGCAAGTAACTGTTGTAAAAGGCGTCTCCACAGCATTGAGAGACCCATGCATTATGCCACTGAGGGGATAGGTCGAGCCACCCAGTCTTCGACAGCTATCTGGGGCATGAATGGCGTAGGCGCCATCCAATGATAAGCATAATGAGTCTGTGCACTAAGATAATAAATCTCAAAATCAGGGATATCAAAGCCCCACCTTATCATATGGTTGTATAAGGACTAACCATAAGTTGAGGCTGTTTACCCCCCCACACTAATCTTATCAATTCAGTGCGTAGCATCTTAAAAAAAACGCACCAGGGTAATAAGGTATATTGAGAAATAAATATAAAATTTGGGGGAGCACCACCATCTTCACCAGAGACGCTCTTCCTGCCAGAGACAGTGGCAAAGATATCCACCGGGGAACCTTAGTCGCCAGCTTCGTTATTGCTGTGCCATAATTCAGTCGGAGAGTTTCCTCCCTTTCCCTAGAAATCTGTATACCCAAGTATCTAAGATCAGATTCCACACCATTCTATAGGATAGTCTAAGGAGAATTTAGAGACAGCAGGCGTAAGCGGGAAAAACTGTGATTTTCCCCAATTAATGTTAACACCTGAGAGCTGTCCGTACACCAAAAATTCCCTCAAGAGGGGGTTAAGATTTTGCTCAGGTTCTCTAACATACAGAGTGATGTCATCTGCATAGAGTGATATCAAAATGTGTCGCTAAAAACACTGAAATGCTCTATCGCGATGAATCTGTCGTAATCTGGATGCTGATGGTTCCATCGTTATTGCGAAGAGCAATGGGGATAGCGGGCATCTCTGATGCGTACCCCTTGATATATCTATAGCCGAAGACATATAGCCATTTATTAATACCTTGGCAGTCGGTCTACACTACAATTTGATCCAGGAAACAAATAGTGGTGGGAAGCCCATTCGCTGCAACACTTTGAACAGATAACTCCACTCCACAGAGTCAAATGCCTTAGAGGCATCTAAAAAAACAGCCGCCACCGGAAATTCTGGCGCCACCGTTTGTATCAAGGAGAACAAAGTGCGTAAATTGTGAGTGGTAGCCCTGCCCGGGACAAATCCCGATTGATCAGGGAGTACTATCTTATCCATAAGTAATGTTAGACGGGCTGCTAGGACCTTTGCCAATATTTTGGTGTCGCAGTTAATTAGTGACAAGGGTATGTATGAATCAGGCTTCCTGGGGGGCTTATCGGGCTTTAACAAAGAGGTAATGACCACTTCCCGCATCGAGGGGGGTAGGACCCCGCTTTCCAAGGATTCCTCAAATATTTCCCGCAGGACCGGCGCCATATTATCAACATAACACTTATAAAATTCAGCAGGCAGCCCATCTAATGCCGGTGCTTTCCCATTCTTCAATGACATAATGGCCTCCCTGATCTCATCAGTTTCTAATGGCACACTTAGGAATTGTCTATGGTCATCGCTTAGCCAACATATTGCCACATCACCTAAGAAGTCATCTAGTTCCGCTTCGTCATTTCTTTGTGTAGAGTATAAAGCAGTGTAGTGTGCCTTGAAGGTGTCTAATATGCCCTCCGTATCATGTCATAGTGTTCCCCCCTGTGTTTCTATCTCCAAGACAGTGTTATTGAATCTCGGGCATTGGGTGATCTCAGCTAGAGCTCTCCCCGGGCGTTCCCCTTCTCCATACCTGCGCGCCACCCAGTGGCGCCCTCTAAATTTGACTTCCCTAGCAGCTTATTCCTCATATGCAGATAGTTTGACCCTAAACTCCCTCTGCACCATCCCAGACTCCCCCTCTACCATTCGATCCTCAAGGCGCTTCATATCCTGTTCCAGAGTCTGTAACGTATGTTGGATATCTCTCAGAACTCCAAAACTCTTAGATATACAGTATCACCCTATTGTGACCTTGAAAGCCTCCCATATATTCTCTACGCTATCCACAGATCCCTTATTCCTTATGAAGAAATCTTTTATTTCCTCCTCCAATTCGGTCCTGAATACTAAGTCAAGTAAGGCTTTCGGTTGCATCCTCCATGTCGGCCTCGGCCTATCATACCCAGGCATAGTGATCGTGATACTCACCGGGCAATGGTCGGAATATGTTCGAGGGAGATGTGCAGCATTCCTAAGACCCATGCTTAATCCTCTAGACAATATACAATAGTCTAGCCTTGCCCATGTCCCTGTGTGTGTGGTAAAGTGCGTCCCCTCGTTCCCCCTTGGATGTAGTCGCCGCCATCCATCCACCAATTTCCCATCTTCCATTATGCCAGCCATCATCTCCCGCGACTTATTATGATAGAGCATTGTACCATCCGCCCTATCTAGTGCAGGGGCCAGGGCAACATTAAAATCCCCTCCCCAGATGACATGCATAGACCCTGTGTTTCCTATTTGTCCCCATAAAGTGGAAAAAAACCAGGGGTATCCACATTTGGAGCATAACAGTTTGCAAATGTCATGTGCCCCTACCCAACCTCCCCCATACAATAACATTGCGCCCCTGAGGATCCGATATTGAACCTACCAGAGCAAAGGGGACCCGTTGTTTGAATAAAATGGCAGTCCCCCTCGCATATGAAGAATAAGAAGAGAATGCCCTGATGGACGCCCATTTAGTGGCAAATGTATTATGTGCTTGTGGATGTATATGTGTCTCCTGCAGCATTGCTGCCTGTGTCTGTTGTCTGTTCAAATATGCCAGTACTTGTCTACGTTTCCGTGCATCATTTAAACCCCTGACATTCCAGGACAAAATCCTCAGATCTGAATTACTACCCTCCCCCGCCATGCTGTCTGCTTTCCCTATATCGACAATCCAGCCTCTTTGTATGAAACATCACATATCGAATCCGTACATTCAATGCCCTCACTGCATGATAACCTAGTTTGACATTAACAGTGCAACCCCCCCTTCCTCCACCCTCCCCCCACCCACTGAAGCATCCCAATCATGCCAGTATCCCCCATCCCCACCCCCCCAAACATCAAAGAAATACAACTTAGTGGGGGCACTCCCATTTGGGGAAATCCTCCAGGTGGTGCACGTGCACCTCGCGCCATAACAGGAGACTGTCGGCAACCCTGCCGTCTCCTTGTAGACAGCAAGGGTGTCCGGTTTGTCTCTTCCACATTGTCCTGCTCGGCTATAAATCAGTTAATCATCCTCAACAGGTATGGAACATTACATGGAGAGATAGTGGCAGTCCCCACATCGCTAGAGGCGTTCAATCTCAGTACATCAGTCCATCATTTTGTAGCACAGGAGGTACTTCACTCAACTTCAGAAAGATATGCTTCACTGCCGCCGTCCTGCTCTGGAGCCGCTTCCTTCTGCCTTTTAAGTTTCCTCAGGAATTCTTCTACTTGTTGCGGTTTTGTATAAATCGTTTGTGTACCTTGATATGTGACCTGTAGGCGCGCCGGGTACAATAGAGTGTAGTCCACTTGTAAACTTGCATCTCTCTTCCTGCATAAGAGGGGTAAAGTCAGGATAAATGGTAAAGGCCACTCCCTCATAGTGTAGTTGCAGCTTCTCTCTGGCCATCCGCAGTATCGTATCCCTATCCCTATAATTCAGGAGACGTGCTAATATGGACCTTGGTGTGCTGCCAGGCGGAGTTCTAGGGCCAAGGGATCTATGTGCCTGTTCAACAACAAATTGTGAGGACAGTGCGTCCTTGCCAAGCACCACTTCCAACATCTTCTCTACATATCCCTCCAACCTGCCAGTGTTTGTGCTCTCGGGCACACCCAAAATCCAAATGCTATTTCTTCGACTGCGGGCTTCAATGTCCTCATTTTTAGCATTTATGATTTTCATCAATTTGTCATCTGGGACACTGCGGTTTTCAGCTGAGTAGTGACATCCTCCGTGTCCGAAATCCTTTGCTTTGCTTCTTTCAGTCGTGCGTCATGTCCTTCCAGCTTGTGAGCAATGGCGTCCTTACGCGTCGTGATGGTATCCATCTTGTCCGCCATTGTCGCGAACCCTTGGCGCATCTCAGAGAGAATCGTGCGCATGACGCTGGTCATGTCAGCATCTATCTCGGTGGGGGCTTCCCCTATATTCTGTTCCGGTTCCATAGTTGGTGGGCGCCCAGTCTTTTTGGTTTCAAATGTGAGGCGTGGTTGGTGTGCATCAGTCCTACCCATCATGCAGGAACCAGCCACGCTGCCCTTTCTTGCTGACCCTCTAGGCAATATCAACTGCTGAGGCCGTAGCTGCAGCCACCGTCTCCTACCGTGTGACCCAATTCAGCTACACCTCGCAGCTTCCAGTACCAGAAAGCCCTGTACCAGAGCAGACACCACACCAACGCAGGCTCTGATTTCACCTGGCCTCCTCTATACCCAGTCGGCTCTCCCTGTGCGCAGGGTTGTTGCAGGCAGGGCACTCCCTCCAACACCGTAGCCTTAGCCAACCAGCAGCTGTTCCTATGAAGATAGCCGATCTCAGTTCTTGACCTTAAGTGTGCAGGCGTTCAGCGCTATAGTCCCTTATATTTGTCTCCAAAGGTGCTTCCAGAATTACTCCAGTGCAGTCTACACACCCTGCGTCCAAGCCTTCACTAGAAGATCAAGCGCTCTATCAGTGAGTTTTAGCGCAGTCCTGCACCCCCTTCACTGCCCTCTGTCAATACTGTGCTTCCACCAGTTAATATATACTGTTGTGTGGTTCCAGCCTTCCGCCACTTCCACTGATGTAGTGCCACTGCGGGCAGCACTCCAATGACGCGTCGATATGGGCCTCTGCCGCCGCACTTCAGCAAGCCGCCATTTTGTGCCCAACTGCGTGGTATATTATTCCAGCCAGTCCAGGCCCTCTTTACACACTCCAGGAATGCCGCATCACACGGGGTTGCCTCACGAAACACAGCCCGTACCTCCACCCGTCAGCCCATGCTTAGTACACTCCCGACAGTACTCCTCCCGGCGCTGACCAGCCGTCAGTCTCTGCCGCGCGGCCCACACACCTCGTGGCCGTCGCAACACTCACGTCGCAGCCCTGTCCCAAGCACAGGTCCAGGGCAATCCCGGGGTCTCACCGCTCAAATCTCGTTAGCGGCCGGTATTCACCAGCCGCGGCATTGCAGTACGCGAGAACAACACTGCCAGCACCACACCTGCTCCAGGAACCCCTTGCAGGCACTCTTATTTTGCTGCTATGTCAGGAACACAGGATAAATGAAGTATGAAGGAACCGGACCAAGGGAGCCTCGCAGAGGTGTGGCCATTCTGTGCGTGCGCCACCTAGCGCCCCCATCGCCCAATTAGTTTAATTAACATCTTACAAAAGATTTATGCAAGGCATATTTTAAATCGTATGAACATATGGTTTGAGGAAAGCATGGTCCTCTCAAAGTTTCATGCAGGGTTTAGACTGAAAATAAGTACTATAGATCAGGTCTTCAGAATGTGTTGCTTATGTTGGAAGTATGTAAATCTCAGGTCTGTGTTCGATCTCATTCCCCGTGATTTGTTAAGGGAGTCAATGAGTTGCCAAGGGCTGCCAGTTAATCTTTTAGTACGGATTATGAGACTGCATGAAGACAAGTATGCCAAGGTTAGGTGGGGCCCAAGGGGCGAACTGACAAGTCCAATCCCTATTAAGAGGGGGGTTCGCCAATGCTGCGTATTGGCGCCCACATTATTCTCACTATTCCTCAACGATATACCATCTTTCTTGGAGGGCTGCAAAATTGATGTACCAAAATTAAGGGGACAAAGAGTAGCAGCCCTCCTTTTCGCTGATGAAACTATATTAATATACCAAACGCCCAAGGGACTACAATGCCTATTAAACTCGTTCCAAACATACTGTAACAAAAAAGGCCTTGGGATCAATACTAACAAGACCAAATACATGGCCATAAATCCTCACAAAACTTTTAGGGAAAACTTGTTTTTAAATGGCCAAAAGTTGGAATACGTTCAGAAGTTTAGCTATTTGGGTGTTTCCCTTGATTCCAAATTATCATGGAAAACCCAAATAGAAAAAAGCAAAATGACTCTAATACAAAATACTTTATCAATTATGAAAAGACATGGGAGCAGTCTTAGTAAGGTTGTTTCCCCAGCACTTGAGGTATTCAAGTTTAAAGCCCAATCTGCAGCGTTATATGGAGCTGAAATATGGGCAACCTCGTGCAAAAATGTCTTCGAGGTTGGCGAAAATAAATTTTACAGAGCGTTATTACAATTGCCTATATGTACACCATTTATACCAATTATGCTCGATCTGAATATGAAACGTACTGATCACTACGCAATTCTGAGACCATTGACACTTTGGGTAAGACTTTGGTCGACACCGGAGTTGCTAGACTATAAGGATGGTCTAAAAGAAATAATGGAATTGGATCAGAATAATAGTATCATATGGCTAAAACATGTTTGCACAAGGTTTAAAAGGATTGGTTTATCGCAGTTTTGGGATGATCCATCAACATTAACTCAAAACTCAAAAAGGGTATTGAAATCCTCATTCTGGGCATATATTGAACACAGTGTGTTAAATGAACGCGTGGGTGGAACCTTAACAAGTAAGTTCCTTTTGTTCAAAGATAGGGCTCACTTTGAGCAGTTTTTGGACGAGGTATATCCACCACTTGCAAAAACTTTATATATGAAATATAGATATGGAGTATTGAACATAAACACAACTGTAGCTAGGTGGTCAAATAATCACATTGAAAAGATAAATGATTTATGCACCCTATGCCCAGGTAAAGCTAGAGAAGATGAGTCGCACATCTTGTTCTTTTGCCAAGCTTATGTTGTAGATAGAAAAAGATGGATCAAACCGCTCTGTCTAAATTTAGGAGTGAGATCATACAAAGAGACAGAAAGGATCCTAAAAACCGATACTAGTCAGGTTATTATATTTGGTAGTAGCAGATTTTTACTAGCAACAAATTTTATGCGAGTAAAAGTGGGCCTGAAACTTTATAGAAATGTTTGTATTGCTATGCAATTGATTAAAATAATAGAGCAACCCTTAATGAAATACTGCTAAACGTATTGCACATGAATTATGAAGTGTATATATATTAATTGTCTAATGTTTTAATAATATTGGAATATCTTGAATGACTATGGACTCAAATATGTATTTTTTATTTGTGATGCCTTTTTAACTTATTTAAATTAAGGTTTTAAACGTAAGTATTAGATACCCCTACTGATGTTTCTTTGCAAAAACTACTGGCTTGTATCTTTACTTGGAGCCTGTAATAATATCAGTTGATGTTTGTATGTATCTTTTATGGTTCTAATGTACCGAAATAAAGCTTATGAATGAATGAATGATTAAAATCAAAATGCACCACATACATTCCCTCACAAATTAATTACTCACTTTTCCAATTGTTTTGTAGAATAAGAAGTATATCAGTCACACAGCAGATTTTCTTATACAGAATCTCTGTTTTCAACACCTCTCACCAAAACCAAAGAATGGCAGTTTCCCTCTCATTTTGAACACATATACACCTTCACATCAAATCACATTGCTACCCATTTTAGTTAAAAAAGAAACACATATTTCTATTGGTTACAGATTTCAATCCTACCCCCATTCTGCCTTCTGCCTGTAACCATAGACACACTTCATGGAACACTTAACTGAGCACACATGTCAAAAGTTCATGACACAATGTTGCTAATCAAAACAGCAAGTGTGCTTGACTTCTCAATATACCAGCTTATCCTATGTAATGTTCTTTTCAATCACTTTTTGTTAACCAATAAGAATCATGCTTTTACAAAACAGAAACATGCGCCCTAGTTTAAATGTAGAATGTTATCAAACAACCAATCATTTCTTTTCTTTTTTCAACACTGCATGTTATCCACCATTTTAGAAAAATCTTAGTTTTCAAACTGCCACTTAATTTACAGAGACCATCTAAGTGCATTCAGACTTCCCTTCAAGATGCTTAGAATGTGGATTGTGGGACACAGCTATATTTTCTGGAGCCAAAGGTATGCAGAACACAAAGGAATTCACAAAGACCTAGGTATACCAAATGTAGACATTAAATGGATTGGACAGAGAGGGTTAAAGTGGCACCAATTGATGCCATTGATGAAATCCGTTTTACATCTCCAACACCCTGACCTCATAATTGTGCACTTTGGTGGCAATTACCTAGGCACTTTGACTGGGGTAGGTCTGGAATGGAAAGGCTTATGAAGGACACCTTTGCAGAATTTATGTCACTTTTCCCCCAAACTGCCTTTGTCTAATCTAACATATGCCAAAGGCAGAAATGGAACTGGTCCAATCAATTTTGTCCACAGATTGAGAAAGCTAGGAAACATGTGACTAGATCTGTTTCTGATTTTCTCCAAGACTATAGAACAGGGTCCATATACCACAAAAATGTGCGTTTCAATATGCATGGCATCTATAGGAGAGATGGTGTACATTTTACAGATGAAGGGAACAGAGTCTTTCTCTTGAACTTTAGACTCTGCATCAGTACTTACTTGTAGGTACTAAAATGTCTCAGTAAAATTGTGGGCTCTTTTTAGAGCCACCTAACAACTAAACACATAAGCTTGATGTATATCTGAAAAATATTATTTATCTTTTGGCTTGGAGTTGCTCACCCAACGCATCAAAGTCGTGCAGCTGACGCGTGCAAATCGTGCACCACACGCGCTGGAGTCGCACACCCTACGGGTTAGAAGCTGTGCATCCAACGCTTGCAAACAAGGGGCCGCACTGAGCGCAACGCTAGGTACGCGACTCCTAACTTTACCGTAAACAAAAATTAACCCGTATCACTAATTTTTATTATCCCCGGGGACCCCATTCCCCGGGGCTTATATAATACATTGGGGACCGTTGGGGGAGCCCCAGTGCCCCCACTTTCCCAGCCGACTCTCCGCGTCCTTCGGGAGCCGGTGTTGCTTTTCCTCAGGGAGAGCAGCTAACATGCTACTCCCCCTGAGGAAAAGCAATCTGCTTTCCTATTTGGAAGAGAGAGTAGGTTTCCTGCTCTCTCTTCCAAATAGGAAAGCAGTTTGCAATGACAGGGTGGGAGCCGGGAGGCTCCTGCCCTGTCATTGCAAACAGCAGTGTCCCGGGGGTGGGCACCCCGGGACACTGCAGGCGCCGGCCCTGGGGGTGGCGGTTCCCAGGTCCTAGACAAGGCTCCAGGAGGGGGGCCACGCTGCCCCCTTCCCACATTTTCAAAAAGCCCTGGGGTGGCGGTCCCTGGGGCTGGGGAGCCTCAGAACCCCCCTCAATTAATGTTTTGAAACCCCTGGGGGTGGCCTAAGAGCCACCCCACCCTTTTTAAACAAGCCCTGGGGGTGGCGGTCCCCGGAGCTGCGGGGGAGGCCTTGTGAGCTCCCCGCATAAATTAAGTTACAGCCCCAGGGAGGGGCGGTCCCCGTGGCAGTGAGGGGGGATTGGGACCCCCTCACTATTTTTTTTTAAATGCACCCGGGATTTGGCCTCCCAGGGGCTAATAACCTTAAAGCACGGCAGCCCGCGCTTTGTTTTTTTTTCTGCACCAAAATGCGTGGATCCTACGCGCATCCTGTGATTTAAAAAAAATATATATTTTTTTTCTTTGGCCTTAGGGGTCATTCTGAGACCCCTGACCAAGCCTAGTGGGTCACAGTGTATCTACCCTGCACCCTTTTCGCGTTTTCCACATATATTTCACAGACTTCTTCAGCCTCGCTACTACCGAGGCATAAAATGGCTGCCAACAGTTTCTAGTTTCGAATGTTGACAACCACTTGACAGCCAATTAGCATTCAGCGCGTGATCGGGAGGGTGCGCTTATGGTGCGCTCACGGTGCGCGCAGGGTGCGCGGAACCACAGCGCCCATAGATATATAAATGTTTTTTACTGTAATTTTCTCAGGAACTACTGAACAGATTTACTCCAAATAAGCACAAAGCACGAGTCTGAACCAAGGACTACCTCTTTGCCAAATTTGGTGTAATTCCGTTCAGCAGTTCAGGCTGTAGCTGCGACTAAAGGTCCTATGGGAAATTGCATGGGGAAAACACATTTTGGGACCCCCCCTTTTTCTCGGCCCTCGCATGATGAATCATCGTGAAACTTTCAGGATAGGAGCGGACCGGAGCTGGCCAAAAGTTCGGAAAATTTTGTGCAGATTCGTCAATTGGCGCTAACGTTATTCCAAATAGAATGTTGCGGATTTCCTATGGGTAATGGGCGGTCGCCAGTAAGTAGTTATAGTTAGGACCTAGTTAGCATAGTTAAATCGCAACATTCTATTCCCAATAACTTTGGCGCCGATTGACGAATCTTCGCAAAATTTTTAAAACTCGTGGGCTGCTCCGGTCCGCTCCTATCTTGAAAGTTTCAGGGTCCCAAAACGTGTTTTCCCCATGCAATTTCCCATAGGAAACTTTAGCCGCGGCTACAGCCCGAACTGCTGTACGGAATTACACCAAATTTGACAAAAAGGTAACCCTTGGTTCAGAAAGAACTCTTTTTGTTAAATGGTGTAAATCCGTTCAGTAGTTGCTGAGTAAATCAAAATAAAAAAAATCGATATATAGAGGCAAGCAGGATCCACGCACCATCCCGATCACAAGCGTCATGCTAATTGGCTGTCAACACTCCAAACCAGGAAGTGTTGGCAGCCATCTTGTGCCTCGGTTCTGAGTGATGTTATATGTGACTTCATCAGCAGTGCATAGCGGGCACGCAAGTTATAGTTAGCTGAGCTAACTATAACGGAGGAATTTCTAAGGTTTTGTATGAGAGAAATGTTCAGCTAACTATAACGTGTGAAAACTAGGGTTTTTTCAATGAATTTGCACGGTTTTTTAAATGCTAATTCCTAACCATAAAGTGTGTGAAACCTATGGTTTTTTCAATGAATATATATATATATATATATATATATATATATATACATATATATATATATATATATATATATATATATATATATATGTACCAAAAAATGCCCAGCATTTGAGGCCGCACAACACTGCGATGAAGGAAACATCCTTAATTAGAAGAAACAGGCAGCTTCCGATTCCGTAATACATCCTGTGGCCTGACGCGTTTCGATGGACTTTCACCATCTCTTCAGAGGCCTCGTGAGCAGGAAAAAATGACGTGCATGACTCGCCGCCCATTTTATTAATTGGCTTCCGAATGCCGAATTTGTTGCATTTTGGGCAGCGTAGTCCATTTAAGCACTATTTATCCCCTCCAGTGGGTAACATGCCCACGATTGATTGCAGGATAAATGTTTTTCAAGCCCTCCATTAGGCCTCCCGAATCGGACTTTGCCTGTTAAATTACAAATCACAGTACCATTTACAGGGGGAGGGGTTCCCCCTGTCCGCATCCATGAAGTTCTTCAGATGGTGCGATCCCTCTACGGCGTGGAGCAGCCGTATAAATATGTACCAAAAAATGCCCAGCATTTGAGGCCGCACAACACTGCGATGAAGGAAACATCCTTAATTAGAAGAAACAGGCAGCTTCCGATTCCGTAATACATCCTGTGGCCTGACGCGTTTCGATGGACTTTCACCATCTCTTCAGAGGCCTCGTGAGCAGGAAAAAATGACGTGCATGACTCGCCGCCCATTTTATTAATTGGCTTCCGAATGCCGAATTTGTTGCATTTTGGGCAGCGTAGTCCATTTAAGCACTATTTATCCCCTCCAGTGGGTAACATGCCCACGATTGATTGCAGGATAAATGTTTTTCAAGCCCTCCATTAGGCCTCCCGAATCGGACTTTGCCTGTTAAATTACAAATCACAGTACCATTTACAGGGGGAGGGGTTCCCCCTGTCCGCATCCATGAAGTTCTTCAGATGGTGCGATCCCTCTACGGCGTGGAGCAGCCGTATAAATATGTACCAAAAAATGCCCAGCATTTGAGGCCGCACAACACTGCGATGAAGGAAACATCCTTAATTAGAAGAAACAGGCAGCTTCCGATTCCGTAATACATCCTGTGGCCTGACGCGTTTCGATGGACTTTCACCATCTCTTCAGAGGCCTCGTGAGCAGGAAAAAATGACGTGCATGACTCGCCGCCCATTTTATTAATTGGCTTCCGAATGCCGAATTTGTTGCATTTTGGGCAGCGTAGTCCATTTAAGCACTATTTATCCCCTCCAGTGGGTAACATGCCCACGATTGATTGCAGGATAAATGTTTTTCAAGCCCTCCATTAGGCCTCCCGAATCGGACTTTGCCTGTTAAATTACAAATCACAGTACCATTTACAGGGGGAGGGGTTCCCCCTGTCCGCATCCATGAAGTTCTTCAGATGGTGCGATCCCTCTACGGCGTGGAGCAGCCGTATAAATATGTACCAAAAAATGCCCAGCATTTGAGGCCGCACAACACTGCGATGAAGGAAACATCCTTAATTAGAAGAAACAGGCAGCTTCCGATTCCGTAATACATCCTGTGGCCTGACGCGTTTCGATGGACTTTCACCATCTCTTCAGAGGCCTCGTGAGCAGGAAAAAATGACGTGCATGACTCGCCGCCCATTTTATTAATTGGCTTCCGAATGCCGAATTTGTTGCATTTTGGGCAGCGTAGTCCATTTAAGCACTATTTATCCCCTCCAGTGGGTAACATGCCCACGATTGATTGCAGGATAAATGTTTTTCAAGCCCTCCATTAGGCCTCCCGAATCGGACTTTGCCTGTTAAATTACAAATCACAGTACCATTTACAGGGGGAGGGGTTCCCCCTGTCCGCATCCATGAAGTTCTTCAGATGGTGCGATCCCTCTACGGCGTGGAGCAGCCGTATAAATATGTACCAAAAAATGCCCAGCATTTGAGGCCGCACAACACTGCGATGAAGGAAACATCCTTAATTAGAAGAAACAGGCAGCTTCCGATTCCGTAATACATCCTGTGGCCTGACGCGTTTCGATGGACTTTCACCATCTCTTCAGAGGCCTCGTGAGCAGGAAAAAATGACGTGCATGACTCGCCGCCCATTTTATTAATTGGCTTCCGAATGCCGAATTTGTTGCATTTTGGGCAGCGTAATTCGGCATTCGGAAGCCAATTAATAAAATGGGCGGCGAGTCATGCACGTCATTTTTTCCTGCTCACGAGGCCGTAGAGGGATCGCACCATCTGAAGAACTTCATGGATGCGGACAGGGGGAACCCCTCCCCCTGTAAATGGTACTGTGATTTGTAATTTAACAGGCAAAGTCCGATTCGGGAAGCCTAATGGAGGGCTTGAAAAACATTTATCCTGCAATCAATCGTGGGCATGTTACCCACTGGAGGGGATAAATAGTGCTTAAATGGACTACGCTGCCCAAAATGCAACAAATTCGGCATTCGGAAGCCAATTAATAAAATGGGCGGCGAGTCATGCACGTCATTTTTTCCTGCTCACGAGGCCCCTGAAGAGATGGTGAAAGTCCATCGAAACGCGTCAGGCCACAGGATGTATTACGGAATCGGAAGCTGCCTGTTTCTTCTAATTAAGGATGTTTCCTTCATCGCAGTGTTGTGCGGCCTCAAATGCTGGGCATTTTTTGGTACATATTTATACGGCTGCTCCACGCCGTAGAGGGATCGCACCATCTGAAGAACTTCATGGATGCGGACAGGGGGAACCCCTCCCCCTGTAAATGGTACTGTGATTTGTAATTTAACAGGCAAAGTCCGATTCGGGAAGCCTAATGGAGGGCTTGAAAAACATTTATCCTGCAATCAATCGTGGGCATGTTACCCACTGGAGGGGATAAATAGTGCTTAAATGGACTACGCTGCCCAAAATGCAACAAATTCGGCATTCGGAAGCCAATTAATAAAATGGGCGGCGAGTCATGCACGTCATTTTTTCCTGCTCACGAGGCCTCTGAAGAGATGGTGAAAGTCCATCGAAACGCGTCAGGCCACAGGATGTATTACGGAATCGGAAGCTGCCTGTTTCTTCTAATTAAGGATGTTTCCTTCATCGCAGTGTTGTGCGGCCTCAAATGCTGGGCATTTTTTGGTACATATTTATACGGCTGCTCCACGCCGTAGAGGGATCGCACCATCTGAAGAACTTCATGGATGCGGACAGGGGGAACCCCTCCCCCTGTAAATGGTACTGTGATTTGTAATTTAACAGGCAAAGTCCGATTCGGGAAGCCTAATGGAGGGCTTGAAAAACATTTATCCTGCAATCAATCGTGGGCATGTTACCCACTGGAGGGGATAAATAGTGCTTAAATGGACTACGCTGCCCAAAATGCAACAAATTCGGCATTCGGAAGCCAATTAATAAAATGGGCGGCGAGTCATGCACGTCATTTTTTCCTGCTCACGAGGCCTCTGAAGAGATGGTGAAAGTCCATCGAAACGCGTCAGGCCACAGGATGTATTACGGAATCGGAAGCTGCCTGTTTCTTCTAATTAAGGATGTTTCCTTCATCGCAGTGTTGTGCGGCCTCAAATGCTGGGCATTTTTTGGTACATATTTATACGGCTGCTCCACGCCGTAGAGGGATCGCACCATCTGAAGAACTTCATGGATGCGGACAGGGGGAACCCCTCCCCCTGTAAATGGTACTGTGATTTGTAATTTAACAGGCAAAGTCCGATTCGGGAAGCCTAATGGAGGGCTTGAAAAACATTTATCCTGCAATCAATCGTGGGCATGTTACCCACTGGAGGGGATAAATAGTGCTTAAATGGACTACGCTGCCCAAAATGCAACAAATTCGGCATTCGGAAGCCAATTAATAAAATGGGCGGCGAGTCATGCACGTCATTTTTTCCTGCTCACGAGGCCTCTGAAGAGATGGTGAAAGTCCATCGAAACGCGTCAGGCCACAGGATGTATTACGGAATCGGAAGCTGCCTGTTTCTTCTAATTAAGGATGTTTCCTTCATCGCAGTGTTGTGCGGCCTCAAATGCTGGGCATTTTTTGGTACATATTTATACGGCTGCTCCACGCCGTAGAGGGATCGCACCATCTGAAGAACTTCATGGATGCGGACAGGGGGAACCCCTCCCCCTGTAAATGGTACTGTGATTTGTAATTTAACAGGCAAAGTCCGATTCGGGAAGCCTAATGGAGGGCTTGAAAAACATTTATCCTGCAATCAATCGTGGGCATGTTACCCACTGGAGGGGATAAATAGTGCTTAAATGGACTACGCTGCCCAAAATGCAACAAATTCGGCATTCGGAAGCCAATTAATAAAATGGGCGGCGAGTCATGCACGTCATCATTTTTTCCTGCTCACGAGGCCTCTGAAGAGATGGTGAAAGTCCATCGAAACGCGTCAGGCCACAGGATGTATTACGGAATCGGAAGCTGCCTGTTTCTTCTAATTAAGGATGTTTCCTTCATCGCAGTGTTGTGCGGCCTCAAATGCTGGGCATTTTTTGGTACATATATATATATATATATATATCACTTTAAAACTGCTTCCAGAGTTTAAACAAACTGTCGAGTGAACAAGCGGCGTTCGCGCTGCGAAACGCGTCTCTGACTCTTGGGTGAATACAATTTGAAGCACGAATTCTGGGTCTGTGTCCTGTTTGCTGGCATACGTGAGTGAAGACGTGGCTGCCGTGCTGATAGGATTTCGTGATATAATTAACTGGTAGTTCCGAAACCAGTTCTACACAGGACCCCTCCTCCGATATTGGGCTAGTGGCGAAAAACGGAAACGTCATCTGGGGAAACCTAGGAGACAACTTAAGTCCGAGAAGGAATTACCGCGGCCCCCCTGCACCGAACAAAACCCGCAGGCGATAGCGCGAGGGCACCGGCTCCGTGCAAGTTTTCTGCTCGCACGGCTGGCAAAGAGTTCAAGAGCTCAAGTCTGGCAGGTACCGAGACATCGAAATTGCGGGGTGGAGGAGTGTGCGCGGCTGAATTAAGAAACGAGGCGAAGTGAAAAGTATTTAAAGAACCAGTTTCTTAAAATAAAGCCGTACTAAATATAAGTGCATAAGTCCCAGGATGTCGAGCGACATTGTGAAAGAGAGGGAGGCAGCAGCTACGGGGATGTTTAAAAATACCCCCCATGTGAGCTCAACTCTAAGACCTAATGAAGCCGCTAGCACACCTGATTCAGTGATATTTAAAATGAAGATTCTCGAAAAAAAGATAAAAATGGAGATGTCTAAGTGGTGGGAAGAAATGAAAATTTTAGCCGCCCAAAGATTGGCAACTTTGAGGCCATTTAACCATTCACAAACACACGGAAGCGGGCAAACATCAAGCGCAAACAGAGACGCAACGCAGCAAAACGGAAATCAAAATCAAAACCAACCAAGAAGGAAGAGAAATTACTGGAGAAAGAACTAATACAAACTGTGGTTAATTTGTCCAATATAACATTGACCACCAAAGAAGAAAACACCTTAAGTCTTGGGTTGTCTTATTGTCCCCCTAATAACTTTGATTACCCCAATATCCGGATGGATATATATAAAGGAGTAAGGAAATTGAAGTTAAAAAAACTGTATGCTATGAAACACAAACAAATGATCACAGATGATATTGATTATCCTCAAATAGAATGTACACCATCGGGATCCAACACAGTGGCAGAACTAGAGGAGTTGTGGAATCAAGAAAACGTTCCGGCTGGAATGACATCTCCTCCAGACTCCAACTTTCATTCAAAAGGAGCTGGCCTGACACACTTCAAACCAAAATCCAAATATTGCCCTGTCACGCTGCATGACTCCATAGACACTTTTCACGAGGTCATCACTGGAAAAATCAAAAAATTAAACAAAAAAATTGGTTTGAGCATCCAAAAACACCGTAATCAAGACCACAAGTACTTCCAACTAATGAAAAAAATTAAAAAACAACAAAGAGGTCGTGATACGAAACAGTGATAAGGGAGGAAACATAGTCCTGTGGGCACATGATGAATATCTAAAGGAGGCCATGGGCCAACTAAATGACAGACAATGTTATACACGTACAGATGTTACAAGACTGAAAGAAATGTATCAAACTTATTATAAAAAACTATCAGGCTGGCGAAACAAGCAATTAATAAGTGAAGATGAGTACAAATATCTAAAAAATGACACTCCAACTGTACCAACGATATATTTCATACCAAAAATCCATAAGGACAATAAAAGACCACCAGGACGTCTGATTATCAGTGCCAGAAACAGCATCTTCGAGAGAACTTCGGTTTACGTGGACTATTTCCTGAAGGACTATGTGAAGGCCTTACCTTCATATGTAAGAGATACAAGCGACTTCATAAACAAAGTGAAGGACTTTGAATGGAACTCAGAGTATATTTTGATGGCACTGGACGTGTCTTCACTATATACAAGTATAGTACATGAGGCTGGCATACAAGCTGTGGAATACTATTTAAAAAACAGAGAACCAATCTACAAGCAACATAATGACATGCCGTTATCAATGATAGAATTTTGCCTTTATAACAATATCTTTATGTTCAATCATTTGCTATATTGCCAAATCCAAGGAGTGGCCATGGGGGCCAGCTTCTCCCCAAGTTATGCTTGTCTGCACATGGGCAAATGGGAGAAGCTGGTCCTCATAGGGACACACAGTGATACAATGTCAACCAAGGTAAAATTGTGGCTCAGGTTCATCGATGACCTCTTTGTAGTTTGGCATGGAACTAGAGAGGAGGCAGAAAGTTTTGTAGTTCAAATTAACAACAATGATCTAAACCTTAGATTCACTGATGAAATTAGTGACACCTGTGTTAATTTCCTAGATACTAAAGTATATATAAGCAACAACAAATTGGAAACTACTCTGTATCGGAAGAAAACAGCCGGAAATTCGGTACTGCATGCCTCTAGTTCTCACCCCCGCCACCTAGTGAATAGCATTCCTTATGGAGAAATGCTTAGAATCAAGAGGGTTTGCAGCACACAAGAAGAACTACAAAAGGCCCAACTACTTAACAAGGATCGATTTGTAGCAAGAGGCTATTCTAGACATATAGTGGATCATGCCATTGCCAAAACAGCGATATTACCCAGGGAAGATCTATTGGTTAAAAAGCAACAGAGAGATCAGTGTCAAAACCTAGAGGAGGATAAGAGTTTTCGCCTAATAATAGGATATAGCAAACAACATAAGGCGCTCCAAAAAATTATTCAGGGAGAGTGGTCTATACTCCTTAGTGACCCCGTATTAGGACCCCTGCTACCGCAGAGGGTGTCCATTACATACAGCAGAGCTCCCTCCATGAGAGATTGCTTGGTGGTACCTGATCCAGAAATAATAACCAAACCAACCTGGTATCAGAACTTAAAAGGTTTTTAAAAATGTACAACATGCAAGGCATGTACCCACTGGGTCAATACAAAAATGTACTTTAGCCCATTCAAGACAAAACCATATACAATAAACAAAATATTAACCTGTAAAACCGAGTACACGGTATATGTTCTAACATGCCCATGTGGTCTTATCTACGTGGGCAGTACCAAATTACAAGCTCATGTTAGAATACTCCAACACCTACGCGCCATAACGAATATGGACAACACCTATCCGGTGGCGCGACATTTCAAGTAACGCCACGGATCTAACAACAAAGGGTTGTCTTATTATTTAATAGACGCAGTTTCCCCCAACAGGCGCGGAGGAAATAGGGAAAGCAAACTACGGAAGTTGGAAACCAGGTATATTTTGTTATTAGATTCGAAACATCCTCAAGGTCTGAATCTGACTGACGATTTATATACGTGTCTAGAATAAGAAGAAATTTAAAACAGGAATGGGCTATTTTGACTTCCCGCATACATACCTGATGACAAGTCAATCAGAGGTCAATATAGTACCGCCAATAACTCAGCATTTTTCAGAAGGTGGATATGATGTAAATGGAAGAATTTTGGGTCTATGTATTTAATAAATTTTTATAACTATTTGTATTGAGGTTTATAAATGGTTTTAAATATTTTTAAATATTTTTTAATATCTTAGGATGTTTTAAATATTTTCAAATATTTTTCAACTCTCATATGATACTTCCTGATATTGTAATCAACACACAAATGACATAGACGACATCAGAGCAATTTAGATGTGTGTGTGCTTATTTATTTATTTGCTTAGAGGTGGTATGGGCGGTATTCGAAACCTTTGATTTTATTTGATTTGATGTGATTTGATTTGATCAATATTAAATATTTGTAGATTACATATGATGGCAATCTGTGACAATAGTACCAGGCAAAACTATAAAATGTAATCAAATTGATGAGACAGTGATGACAATACGAGATGTCATCAGTGATGTCATCAGTGATGTCATTTGAGATGTCATCAGTGATGTCATCAGTTATGTCACTGACCATGTCATGAATGATGTAATATGTGACATCATCAGCAGTGGATTGCGGGTGCGCGAAATATAGTTAGTACAATTAACTATATAGGAGCAATTTCAATGGTTTTTTAAATGCTAATTCCTAACTATATAAGGCCTGAAACCTATGGTTTTTTAAGTGAATTTGCAAGGTTTTTAAAATGCTAATTCCTAACTATATAAGGCCTGAAACCTATGGTTTCTTAAATGAATTTGCAAGGTTTTTTAAATGCTAATTCCTAACTATATCAGGCGTGAAACCTATATTTTTTTTCAATAAATTTCAAAGGTTTTGTAAATGCTAATTCTATTAGCGGATAACGTTTATATATGTTATTATCCTTCTGGGACCACTTTAGCAGCCATCTTGTTTCTCAGGAGACGTGAGGCACAAGAGAGCACAAAACAAGAGTGGAAAACGCAAGAAGGGGGCAGGGTTGAGACCCCCTGACTCCCTAGCCCTAGAAGGACCACCAAGTGCAAAAAAAAAAAAATGTTTTCTTTAAATCGGGGGGTACGCGCACGGTACGCGTACCGTACGCGATTTTTTTTTTTTTTTGCCCTTGGTGGGTCCTTTTGGGACTTGCTGAGAAGGGCTAGAGGGTTGGGGGGTCTCTACCCTGCCCCCTTTTCGTGTTTTCCACTCTTGTTTTGGGCTCTCTTGTGCCTCAGTTCTCGGTGCGCGTACGGTGAGCGCATATAGATATATAATTTGCTCAAATTCAATTTTCTCAACAACTACTGGAGGGATTTTCACCAAATATAGAAAAGGCACTACTGCATACCTGTCCCTACCATTTTGCCAAGTTTGGTGTAATTCCGTTCAGCCGTTCGGGATGTAGCCGTGTCTAAAGGTCCCATTGAAAATGCCATTTGAAAATTTTCAATTTCAATTTTCTCAAGAACTACTGGAGGGATTTACACGAAACATACAAAAGGCACTGCTGCATACCAAGCCCTACCATTTTGCCAAGTTTGGTGTAAATCCATTCAGCCGTTCGGGCTGTAGCCGTGTCTAAAGGCGCCTATGGAAATTAAATTGGGGAAAACACGTTTTGGGACCCCCCTTTCGGCCCCCGCTTGACGAATCCCCCCGAAACTTTCGGGGAAGGAGCGGAGCGGAGCTGGCCAAAATTCTGGAAAATTACACACAGATTCCTCAATTGGCGCCAAAGTTATTCCCAATAGAATGTTGAGCGCATATAGATATATAATTTGCTCAAATTCAAATTCTCAACAACTACTGGAGGGATTTTCACCAAATATAGAAAAAGCACTACTGCATACCTGTCCCTATAATTTTGCCAAGTTTGGTGTAATTCCGTTCAGCCATTCGGGCTGTAGCCGTGTCTAAACGTCCCATAGGAAATGCCATTTGAAAAATTTCAAATTCAATTTTCTCAAGAACTACTGGAGGGATTTACACGAAACATACAAAAGGCACTGCTGCATACCAGTCCCTACCATTTTGCCAAATCTGGTGTAATTCCGTTTAGCCGTTCGAGCTGTAGCCTTGTCAGAATGTCCCTATGGAAATTAACATGGGGAAAACACGTTTTGGGACCCCCCTTTTTTCTCGGCCCCCGCTTGACGAATCCCCCCGAAACGTTCAGGGAAGGAGCGGAGCGAGGCAAATTTAAGGAAAATTACAGGCAGATCCCTCAATTGGTGCCAAAGTTTTTCCCAATAGAATGTTCGGAATTTCCTATGGTAACTAGGTCCTAACTATATATACCTACTGGCGACCGCCAGTAGGAAATATATATATATACATATATATATATATATATATTTTACTAAATTCAGGAAGTGGTGTAAATCCATTCAGTAGTTCCTGAGAAATTTAAAAAAGAAAAATATCACTATCTGAGCATCGAGGAGTCGCGAACCCTCCTGAGCACAAGCTCAACTCTGATTGGCTGCCAACACTCCAAACCAGGAAGTGTTGGTAGCCATCTTTTGTCTCGGTAACCGAGTCACAAGAAAAAGGCTGACACAAAAAAAGACATGAAAAGTAGCAGGCTAGAAACACCTTGACCCCCTAGGCCTGCTCAGGGGAATCCCTGTACCCCCAGGGCTAAAAAAGCATTTTATTAAAAAAAATCATCAGAATACTCTCAGGGTGTGCGAATCCTGCTGAGAAAATTTTTAAAAAATGAGGCGCAGGCTCCTGTGCTTCATGTAAATGAGCCACCGGGTCGGCCAGGTCCTGGGAAATGCCATAATTATATACCGGGGGCCG
The DNA here is from genome assembly GCF_964261635.1 of Lissotriton helveticus. Lineage (NCBI taxonomy): Eukaryota > Metazoa > Chordata > Amphibia > Caudata > Salamandridae > Lissotriton > Lissotriton helveticus. Next base: position 320,870,114 of record NC_136061.1, read on the forward strand.
CCGGGCCCCTGCAGCCCCGGAGACCGCCACGTCCTGGGGGCTTATTTAATAGAATGTGGGGGGATGCCAGGCCCCCGCTGCCCCGGGGACGGCCACTGCCCCGGGACTTTATTTAAATATGCACGGGGGGCTTAAATTAATTTGAAAATAAAATAAGAAATGTGGGTGGGGGGCCTCATGGACCCCCCCAGGGACCGCCACCTCCCTGGGGCTTTCTGCAATTATTTACGGGCGCCTCGTGGGCCCCCTCAAGCTTGGGGACCCCCACCTCCGTTGGGTGGGGAGCACGTCCCCCTCCTGGAGCCCTCCTTGGCCCTGGGGACCGCCACACGCCAGGTCCAGCTCCTGCCATGTTCCGGGGTGCCCACCCCAAGGATATTGCTGTTTGATATGCAAAATCTGCTTTGGTTTTTGGAAGCGAGAGCAGGAAACCTCCTCTTGCTTGAATGAAGCAAACCAGAATTTCTTTTGTAGAAGGGGAGCTGCAGTTCTCAGGCACCAGGGGATGGGGTCCCTGGGGCCAAAAGTGAACCAGGGAAGGGGGCCACACAGCTCCCTTCCCATGAAATGAGACCAAAAAAAAAAGAAAAACGAAACCGGCAACTCGCCGGAGGCCCCGCCCCTCCTTGCAGCACTCTGCAAGGAGGGGCACCCCTGGCGTGTTCTAAGTTGGGGTATTAAGTACCCTTGAATACTGAGGGTCCCTGGGGGCCAACTAGCCCACCAGGTCCCTCCAGTAAGCGCCACAGAGCTGCGTTGCAGAAAGGTGGTCTGAGACCACGCCACTTTTTACACCTCTCTGCAATGCAGCTCTGTGGCAGTTACTAGTGGTAACTGGTGGGCTAGTTGGCCACCTGGGATCCTCAGGATTTAAGGGGACTTAATCCCCTAATTTACAATGCAACAGGGGGCCTGTTTGCACAGTTGTGCAGGGAGGGGCGGGCCTGATGTAACAAGTGTGCAAACATGCCACATGGAGTGTTGTAAATTGGAGAATTAAGTCTCCATGAATCCTGAGTGTCCCTGGGGGCCAACTAGCCCTCCAGTAAGTGCCACGGAGCTGCGTTGCAAAGAGGTGGTCCAAGGCCACGCCCCTTTATACACCACTCTGCAAACGCGGCTTCTGGTGCACTGCTGGTGGAGCGATGAGGTCCTCTTGTGTCCTGAGGACCTCAGGACACAAGTGGACTTCATCCTCTGAGCAGCAGTGTGCCAGAAGCCGCGTTTGCAGCGTGGTATAAAAAGGAGCGTGGCCTCAAAACACCTCTCTGCAAGGCAGCTCTGTGGCGCTTACTGAAGGTACCTGGTGGGCTAGTTGGCTCCAGGGACTCTCAGAATTCAAGGGGGCTTAATACCCCAACTTACAACGTGCCAGGTGACACGCTTGCACAGTGGTGCAGGGAGGGGGCGGGCCTGATATAACAAGTTGGCAATCCTGCTGTGTGGGACTTACTGGAGGTAATAAAAGGGGTAGTTGGCCTCCAAGGTTGACTTTGGGGGATAACTACTCCTCCTGTTACCTCCAGTAAATCCCGCACAGTGGGATTGCTAAGAGGCGTTCGGAGGCCACACTCTCCTTTCTCCACCACTCTGCAAACACGACTAGTACGTTATAGTTAGAAATTAGCATTTAAAATCCTTAGAAATTCACTGAAAAAGCCATAGGTTTCAGGGGCGTTATAGTTAGAAATTAGCATTTAAAATACCTTGGAAATTCACTGAAAACACCATAGGTTTTAGGTACATTATAGTTAGTAATTAGCATTTAAAAAACGTTAAAAATTAACTGAAAAAACCATTGGTTTTTTTCAGGGACATTATAGTTAGTTGGACAAAACAGAGGTCCTCATCCTCGGACAAACCCCATCCACCTGGGACGACTCCTGGTGATCCACGGCACTGGGTTCCGCGGCAACACCCACGGACCACGCACGCAACCTGGGATTCATCCTGGACTCCTCCCTCACGATGACCAAGCAAGTCAACGCCGTCTCATCATCTTGCTTCAACACCCTGCGCATGCTCTGAAAGATTTTCCGATGGATCCCCACCGAAACCAGGAAAACCGTAACCCAGGCCCTCGTCACCAGCCGGCTGGACTACAGAAACGCCCTATACGCAGGAACCACAGCCAAACTTCAGACCCGACTCCAACGCATACAGAACGCCTCCGCACGACTCATCCTCGACATCCCTCGCCACAGCCACATATCCGCACACCTGAGAAACCTACACTGGCTCCCCGTCTGCAAGAGGGTCACGTTCAGGCTATTCACCCACTCACACAAAGCGCTACACAACAAGGGCCCCGAATACCTCAACAACCGCCTCTCGTTCTACATCCCCACCCACCAGCTACGCTACGCCAGCCTCGCCCTCGCCACCATCCCACGAATCCGCAGAACCACCACCGGAGGAAGATCCTTCTCCTACCTGGCAGCCAAAACATGGAACTCCCTCCCTGCGCACCTACAATTGACCCAGGACCATCTCACCTTCAGAAAACACCTCAAGACCTGGCTTTTCGAGCAGTAGCGTGCAAAATTTTTCCTGACCTAGGACTTGCTGTACCTATTATTTCAGGGGGTCCTTGTTTTTTTACACATAATTTTCGAGCAGTAGCGACTCCCCCCCCCTTTCAGCGCCTTGAGACCCTCACGGGTGAGTAGCGCGCTCTATAAATGCATTGATTGATTGATTAATTGACTCGTATAAAACCAGAGAAATTCAGCCATTATAGTTATTGACGTCACATATTACATCACTCATGACATGTTCAGTGACATCATTGATGACATCATCCACGCGATCATCTGATGCACCGCCTCACACCCTAATAAAACCTTTCATACACCCACTCTAAAATACAGACTACTAATATCGAAACCATAGACACACCAATAGTAGTTAGTACATACCCGCTCACTGATTCCTAGGTCTACACTCACATCCACCCACTAACCCATACAGTCACTCACACACACAGTCATTCATCAATACAGCCACTGATATATCCACTCATACACCCATATAGACACTCACACACTGCCACTCACCCAAAGAGTTACTCAAAATCCTAGTCAGTCATGCAAAGAATTAATTACACTGCCATTTACTCACCTATACAGTTATACACACACCGCGTCACTTATTCATACATATACGTATGTCTTCAACAATTACTGACATAAGCACACACTTATCCATGCAGCCACTGTCACAATCACTCATTGTCACATATACTCCCTTATACACTCCAACACTCACAAATACTGCCTTTCACATATGTAGTTACTTAGACAAATAACACTAAGACATCCATTCATTCACCAACACAGTACACGTACACTCACTCACACATACAGTCCCTAAAACACGCACTCATAAACTCATACACCCAGTGAATCACCCACTCACACATCCATGCAGGGAGTCACATCCCCCCCACCCACACAGACACTCAGGCACCCATACCGGTTCTCAGACAACCAATCATTCTTCAACATACATTGGCATATATAGATATTACATTCTTGAACTTTTTGGAAACACTTAGGGCCTCATTAGGATGACGGGCGGACTTTGCCCGCCAGTCATCCCATCGTAAATCGGGTCCGCCCGCCATAAGGGCGGGGGTCCCGAGAGTGCCATTAGGATGTGCCCGCCACAGTTGCGGGCACATCCTGTATTTTTAGTATTGTGGCGGGCGGTGCTCTCAGCACCGCCCGCCACAATACTAAAAATGCTTTGCAGCATTTGCATAAACAAAGCAGCAGTCACCGCGCGGTGGCTGCCGCTTTGTTTATGTAAATGTGGGGGGTACCACAAGTACCCCCCATGTGCATGTCCCCACTCTGCTTCACTCTGGGGGCCCGCAGGGGGCCTCCCAGAGTGAACACCGCCTGCCTTTCCGTGGCAGCATTGCTGCAGCGGAAAAGCATGAAACACAGCCCATGTTAATATCCAATAGCAGTTATTACATACCCATTCACTAATTCCTAGTTCTACACACACATTCAATCATTCACACATTCAGTTATACATGCAGTCACACATCAATACAGAACTATCATATGCACTCATACACCTATACATACACTTACACACCACCACTCATCCATAGAGTTACTCACACACCTAGTCAGTCATGCAAAGAAACTATCACAGGCCCATTTACTTGCCTATACAGGCATACAGATGCACTCTTGAACCCATATACCCAGTGAATCCCCCTGTCACTCCTCTATGCACCAAGTCATACCCCCCACACACCCACACAGACATTAAGGCACCCGTACAGATACTTAGACAACCAATCAATAACCCATACAGTCTTGTAGCTACTCACCAACCCATGCAGCTGCTTATACACCAATAGACAGACTGACACAGAGATTTACACAGTTTACTCACTAACCCAAGCATTAAGTACAATATGCTTAATTGCCTTGTAAATATGCTTCGGCACATTGTGCCACTGGAGCATCAACCAAAAAAGTGACGCTGCAGCAGTGCAAAAGTGCTGCTAGGGCCCTTGTAAATGAGTCTCTTAATTCTGATCTTCTGCTTTTTTTTTATCTCTCCTTTTGGGCAGTATTTCCACTTTCCATCAGATACATTGTCAGAGCACCGGGACACCTGTAATGGTAACTGTGCACTTCATGAGTAGGAATAATAAAAATGTTTTGTAATATTGTCTTGTATGCTAGGAACGAGTGTATCATATTTACAGCTGATTTTTCAAAGGCCCTGTTTTGATGTGCTGAAATCTATTATGTGATTGTGTGTGGAGTAAGGACAGAACGTTTTGTTTTATTTAATATTGCTTTTAATTATAAGGCTGAGAGCACATCATTTGTTTACAGTCACCGTCCATTGGAACCCCTTTCCTTCTCATACACTGCCATTGTCCTGCCACCAGTGCTTCTATCCCACACTTTGAATACCCCTTAGACTGCCTTTTGATTCATACACTGCCTTTGTCCAGTTCCTCCTAACACACTGTCATTGCTGTCCTTATCCATCCATGCACTCCTTTGTCCACTAATCCATCCATGCATGTATTACTCATCAGCTTTCCAGTTACTCAGCGATTCATCTATCAATATACTCATTCATTCAGTCACTCACTCATTCTTGTGTTCACCCACTGATCTATCCACACAAACTCACCAACTAATGAATAACCACTCACTTATTTATAGGAAAGATTAATTGCTTCTATTAATCCTATATCATAGTTTTTCTATTAATAAAGTAATTCATTCATCCAACCATTAACTTATTCTTGGGTTCATCCACTCATTCTTCCACACAGACCAAGTCACCACTCAATGCAGGAGTGCTCTAACAGGCAACTGCTCTCTATAAAGTGATAAACATTTTGCCCAATATATTCACATTGAAAATGTTTATGGCAATGCCACGCAAAAGCAAACTGAAAACTTTACAGCTTTGTGTCCAACTCCGTCTGTTAAAGTCTCATAGGATGCTTGTTCCAATCCTACTTGACTACAGGTGGTAAGTTTCTATCGGAGTGCAGGTTTTTTCAGCGATGTAAGGATTCATCTCCTGGCCTCTCACATACATCCGAAGATATCGGAAGAGGACACCTCTCCCCCGATTCTTCATGGCATGCTTCATCATAGGTGTCCTCTCCCAATCTAGGTAGGTAGCTACTGCCTAGAGAGATCAACCAACATTGGAAGATCAGAGATTTAGCTGTGCATAGGGATCCATATATTTAAAAATGTCCCCAGCTATGCCCAAAAGATTTCTCCTTTATTTGGAAGGTACCGTTGACATGATTAAAATTCCCAATTTTTTAAAATTCTTTTCACAAATATGTTTCATGCATCCATCTCCATCTGCCTATATGTTTTGCCCATCAATTCGCCTGCAGGGCTCGGGGAATACCTAATTAGTGTGCATTCACTATCATGATACACAAATATAGAGGCTTAATGCTCTCATATCTGGCCTTTGATCCATTTTCTATCAACCTGTGACATAAATGCAATAGCCAAATATTGAACAGATAATATAACAGTATATTTTACATTAAAAACATTCTGAGGTTAATAATTACTCAAAAGATAAGCATCAGCACCAATGTTCTTTCTACTTTTTTTCCTCTGTGTGTGGCAGTGTAAGGTCTCCATGCGCTGCAACCAAGACTATGTGTGCCATGAACCAGACCGAGCGTGAGGGTGCAGCGCCAAATATCACTCCAAACTTTTGCTTACAAATGTGAAAAGACAGTGCCTTTTCATGCATGCAGCGCCAAATGAATGGTCTTAAAGCAGGTTTTCAATTTAGATACATATGCCATGACATGAATTGGTTACACAGGCAAGTACACTTCGGGTTCAGAAAAGCACAGGACTCCAATGGTGGTACTGTAATAAAATTTTACTAAAGATCCTCAACTGGAGCACGGTTCATAGGATGGCCCAGCAGGCTTTTATTGGTGGCCCGCGGCCAGAGGTGAGGCCTGATGATCTCTCATTCCACGGCTTCCCAAGAAGGAGCGCTTTACAGCTTGCCTATGCCACTAACTCTGATGCGCGTCTGTGGTGTGTATTAACTCAGTAACTGAAGCGGCATGTAAAAGCCTGTGTGAATTAACTGCTGGACCCCCACTGCTGCCAGTCTGTCTTGTGGCATGTAGCTCCTTCAGTGATCGTCAGTAGACGACGTGATTTTTCCGTGGTGGCACCTTCCCGATTGCTGTTATCCAGCAAAAGGTGCCACCCCCATGCCGCTGACAAAGACTTTTCATTTTGGTAGTTTATTCCGGCATGATTACGAATGCTGCCGAAGTCGAAGTATCATGAGTGCCAGCATGATGATCACCACTAATACTGTACGTACAGTGCTTTTCTATCTTCTACGCCCGAAGGCAGATTGAAGACACTAGTGCCTATTAAGTCAGTCGGCTCCAGACTGGAACTATTCAAGGTAGGATTACAAGGCATTAACCCCATCCATGCTCATGACGAGCTCAGCTCGTCATGCAGCACAGTGCCCATGTGCTCATGACGAGCTGAGCTCGTCATGACAACACCCATTTTCATTGCTGTCCAGCACAGCAGGGAGAAGAACTCAAGCAGCCAAGAGGTTAAAAAAACAATACCGGCTGTAAAATTTGTTTATGTCCACATGAAGCCAGTATTACATAACTGTTTCCATTATTTTACTTTATCAGTCAGGGATCAAGTGCAGCTCTAAAGCATGTTCACAGTGCTTTCTTCATTATACCTTGCGTTTGTAGTATGTTTTAATGAGGGTGAATATACTGTCTTTTTGTGTTCATTTTTAGGTCTCGCCCTGGCGAAAGCGTGCGAAGCGCGTTCTCGACGCGAGACCTATAAGTTGTCAGCTCTGCTTACAACGAGGCAAGAGGAGACAAGTGATGGGCACACGCAGCCTGCCATAATCGGATCAGGTCGCGTGCGCGTTCACCATCTCCTGTCTCCCTTGAAAGCCTCCAACACACACAGGCACACCTCCCCCTGCTTTCGCACACGCACGCGCACACACACACACACACACAGACACACACACACATGAGCGCGCACATACAGACACACACCGCACCTCCCCCCCGCTGCCGCCGCCGCACCCACACACACAAGAGCGCACACACGCACACATACAGAGACCCCCGCCCCCACACACACACGAGTGCACACATGCACTCATACAGAGACCCCCCCATCGCTGCCCCCGCCCCCACACACACATGAGCGCACACACACACACATACAGAGACACCCCCCCTCCGTACAACTAACCCCACTCACCGCATCGGCGCCACTCCGGACTCTGCAGCCTCCGCGAAGCTCTCCCTCGGGCATGGGAGCCCCGCGTCACCACTGCTCCTCTCTGGGCCAGCCACTCCGTGGGCGCGGGCTTCAGAAGACAGCAGTCCCGCCCCACAAAAGGTTTCGGTTTCGCTCACAACTTTCTTCAATGCTTGTTTTCTTTGAGCAGCCGAGTGCCGCGTCGTGGTTCTGAACACACAGGCGAATTTGAAATGCAGCTCTCTGCTCCTCTGAAGCCATGGAACCACATCGGAGCAGGCTTTGTTGTGTGATCTTCTTAATTGCAAGCAGAATCTTACTACTTGTTTAATCACTTTCCATTTCACAGACTGGGCGGCCTAGATCACAAAATATCCAATCCCGATATGTCCACTATTCCTGAAGATGATGGCCTTGATGATTCTGCCCTGATCCGAGGTGTTTATTCAATATTATTCGACTGTTTAAACTTTGGATTAATTAAAGGCTCGGATATGCGCCTCTGCATGTGTGCGCGCCACTCAAGGTGTCAGGTTTGATGTTGATGTCAATGGTTCAAGAGAAAAAATTGCACTACCATAGACTTTCATCAGGATGCAGCTTTCTGTAACACATTTTCATGTATTTATGTCAACTGACAGAAAATGTGACTTTTTCATCCAAGATTCTATTCCTAAAGTTTGAATACAGAGGCCTTCATTGCGAGTAACCTGTTAAAATCCCAGCTGTTTCCGGGGCCTCGAATTAAGGTTACCGGGGCTGCGGGAATTTCAGGTGCGAGGAAATAAATAACAAATTGCATGAAAACGTGTTTTGATCCAAAGTCTCTGCGTGACCTTCAGGTGATGTTGTGAAAGACAGATATAGCCATTGTCTGGAACGTAAAGGCGATTGGGCGGCGATGAGCAGTGAATTCCACCGCACCACATTAAGAGGATTCTGGGACACAATAACATTTCAACATTCTTAGGTAAGTAAAATACATACAGTGAGGGCATATTAATTTTAAATCTATTGTATGTGTGTTGAGTGGTGAGGGTTAAACAATGATTGCAATTAAAATAGGAGGCATAAAACAAAAGGTGAAAACTCAGAAAATAAAGATAGACACGGCTTATAGAATACAGATGTGCTTTAAATAAACAGATTCCTTTGCCGGCCTGCAGCTGCAGAGCTGTTCAATCATAAAGACAAAAAGCAGCAAATTAAGTGGACAGAATTAGCTTTTTTAGCTAACTAATCCCGAGAAGAGAAATCTGATTATTTGATGTGAATAATGTCAGATGTTAATTTTACTCCAGATGGGTTCATTCAGTGATGTAACATGTACGAAAAGTACCAGTCATCAGGGAGCTGATTTTGCATGCCGATAGTGTCTTAAATACATATAATGAGGTCACTGAACATACAACAACCCATGATGCTCTATTGAGCAGATGCAATCTGCACTAAAATATGCCCACAATGTGCTGTCCTTCTATAGTATTGATATTTAGATAGCGTCTTATGAGCCCTTGCGAACGCCAACTTGCTATTACAATTTGCTCAAGTCTTACAGTTTATAACGTCATGCTTTTGTCTGGATAAGGTAAAAAATTGTACGCTGGGTATCAAACAAAACAAGCATTTATATTGCAATAGGTCTCGCAATGACATTGTTTTGAGCTATTGGCATTGAAAATGTTATTGTTTTTTTCCCTTCCTGAAGCATTCATCAAGTACTGGCGTTGTAAATGACAGTGCCTTTTATTTATGTTTAAAAAACGAAAACAAAAATAAAAGGCATTGTTATTTGCAATGTCAATAGCTCAAACTCCCGTAAATGCGAGACCTATTGGTTTGCAAATGCTTGTTTCTAATTTTCTACCGGCTGGTGTAAGTAAAATGCGAGTTTCTGGTTGCTCAAATGGGTGTTACTTATGATATGTATATGTGTGCCTGGTATTCATTGCTTGATTTGCTCACAAGAAAGTGTCACTAATAGTCGCAGAATGTCACTCATAAGCAATCTGAAACCTTGGCAGCCATGTGCAAATAACATGAATACTAACTTAAAGGGTCAAAATCAGCCCAGCAGCTGTGCACTATTAAGAAAAGAAAAGCGGAGTCTCAAACACAGCGTGTGCTTAAGCACAGGTCGTGTTTGAGACTCTGCTTTTCTTTTCTTAACAGTGCACAGCTACAGTTCTGATTGTGGGCCTTTAAGTTAGTATTTGTGTTAATTGCACCGCACACGGGCTGCAATTAACATAAATACTAACTCAAATGGTCACAATCAGCCCTGTAACTGTCCACAATTAAGACAATAAACAGTCTCAAAAACAGCGTGTGCTAAAGCACACGTCGTGTTTGAGACTCTGCTTTATCTTTTCATAACAGTGCACATCTGCAGAGCTGATTGTGGACCTTTAACCCGTTGGACGCTCATGACGAGCTCAACTCGTCATGAAGCACAGTGGAGCTGTGCTCATGACGAGTTGAGCTCGTCATAACCGCCGTGGACCGCCCATGCGGGGATAATTCCCCTCCTGTGTGGGGTGTTCCATTAAGTGGGCGGAGGCACAGCTCCGCTGTGCGGCGTGACGAGCTCAGCTCGTCACGAACACCGCGGCGCAGCGCGCGCCCACCTCTCCCTCGCACAGGAGGGGAATTAGCCCAGCGGGGAAGGGGTTAAGTTAGTATTCGTATTAATTGCAGAGCACACGGGCTGCAATTAACATGAATACTAACTCAAAGGGTCACAATCAGCCCCGTAGCTGTGCACAATTAAGAAAAGCAGAGTCTCAAACACAGCGTGCGCTAAAGCACACGTCGTGTTTGAGACACTGTTTTTCTTTTCCTAACAGTGCTCATCTGCAGGCTGATTGTTGGCCTTAAGTTAGTATTCATGTTGATTGCAGCATCCGTGTGCGCTGCAATTAACATGAATAGGGTCCTGCATGCTAAATAAAGCACACTGCGCACTAGGGGTGAGACTTAATGCACGCGCGCTTATTGGGAACAGTGATCAGCACCCCTTGGGGTGTTTGGTACCGATTAGTGAGACATGTGCACAACACAAAACACTTCAAACATGATATGATATGAATCTCATATGATATAATGGGATTTATATTTCAATGGATTGGATCTCTGTCACCGTTGTGACAGAATAACCTGTCCACTGAGATCTAATCATGCCCTAGCTCTGACTTGGGCTTAATTTTTCATCCTTGAATATAAGAAAAGGAAACACTTTCCTATCGTCGCCCACTCATCATCATAAAGCAAAGTACTGCTTTTGTTCCGGCATTAATAATGCTCATGCAAAAACTTTATCTTTTTGTTCGTAGAACATTTCTTCCGCTAAGAATGTTTCTTGAATGACTTTTCTCTTGAATATGTAGTTTTAGCAGACATTCTCCCACTGTGTATCTTTCTTTTTTTTGGTAGGTGGAGATCTCAATCACTGTGGTTGAGATCTTCCTATGGGATGGCATCGGGAAATTCATTGAAGTTTATTATTCTAATATAAAATATAAATGAAACATTAATTAATATTTCAAACTTTAAAAATTAAAAATAATTTTAATCAATGAAATTAAAATAATCATGTTGCTATGGATAGAATGTTTCAAAGGGTATTAAAAAAATATAATTCATACATTAAATACATATATTTAAATGAATAATTTTTTAATACACATTTAATTTAGAGGGTTAATGTGCCGAAACATTTTATTTTAATAGGTCTATATCAATAAGTGAATAAGTATCTGAAATAATTTATCATTTATATTTTAGAATAATAAATGTTCATATGTGTTGCTATACATTTCAATAGGAGGATCTCTGCCATGGTTGCAGAGATCTCCTCCTATGTATGAACATTTATTAATAGTAACTTTACACCAGCAAATGCAGTATTAGATGTTTACTTCCCCTATACCGAGGGAGTGGAAACATGTAAGTCTACGCTTATATAGGCGCAGGAGTAGATTTATATGTGAGTACATTTACATGTGTAAATATAACATTGTTAATAGGCCCTACAGTATTTTTTTTCTGGTGAATTTTTCCTTGTATAATACAATATGGTAGATTTTACAGGCTGGTAGTTTTAGGAAAGCAGATTTCTCTCTGCAGAAAATTAATTGGGGTTGGGGATAGGCTTATTATCCCTCTCCTGATGTGCTATGAAAGTCCTCCTAGATGAGATTAGTATGCCCTGGGATGAGATTTGTGTGCACCAAAAATGTTTTTGGTAGTTTCTTGTTCCTAAGGCAGATTCCACGATGGGGCCATCTATTGTATGGTTGATTGAGTCTTTGGTCCACCAAATTAGAGGTTCAGAGACACACTCAATCCTCTGCACGAATGCAACTATATTAATAGTATTGTCTTTTGCCTGCAAAACTCTCAAACTTAGACGTATGCTATCCATTTATAGTTTGTTCTTAAACTATAATTGTCTTTAGAAATATATTTCTGTACTCCACCATTTGTGATCTTAAAATGTTAAGAAGATGTAATTATTTCTGGTGCAGGTAAACATATCACATGAATACATGATTGAACTGGGAGGACCTGCATCAAGATTTGAGTTTAAAACTATTTGTTCTCATCCTCTGATGTTCTTTCGTCGGAGCACTTATTGCTGGCAAAGGTGCAGCAGGTACAGAGGCACTGTAGGACAAAGCCTGATGGGGGCACTGATACCTGATTATTGGTGTATTTTACAGTTCAAACAAAGGCCAGAGGGCCAAATGCCTTCTTTGCACAATGGCTGAAGGTCACTGGCTACACCACTAATTACTGGCTGTATTTACTAGATTAAGTAGATGGCCCTCGATGTGAAGAGTTTGGGCCATAGCCAGCGAGATCCTATAGAAAAGTTTAATATCCATGAAGAAACAATTTGTGACGAAGAAAGAGAGTGTGTACAAAAGGGGGTGGTGATGGACGGAGCATCTGAACCAATCAAACACTCACATCCAGTCAAAAGATCTGGGTTTGATCCATCACCGTTCTTTAGCCCACTCTGCCACCCCAGTTCAGACATCGCTATATGCAAATCATACATCCCCCCGATATGCCGTCCATTGTCCCCAAACCTTGTACCATTGCCTTGGACATCCTCAGGCTTTGTATGTAATTTCCTCAGCTCCAGGGCACCAGTCTAGATCCGTCTCTCATTGCTTTAGATCCGGAGGTTGTCTCATTCCCCACTACCTGGCTTTGTTCCTTTTTGCCACTATTGCAGCTATTTTAAGCCTTTTTGTTGTATACTTAGGCCATTTAAATTCTCCCGTCATACATAGGAGCAGCCATTGTGGCTCCACCCGGATCTCTAACTCAGAGAACTTAGACTTAACTACCATCACCCCCTTCCAGAAATCGTGAATGAAGCCACAGTCCCAAATGATATGAAAGAAGGAGCCTATTTCCCCACATCCCCTTGTACAGAATTTGGATGTGCCATGGCCCAATGAAATAGTAATGTTCTTGAGGCATACAACCTATGGAGTATACGTAGTTGGATGATAGGAAATCAGGCTCTTAAAGCTATTTTCCTTGGACTCGCCATTGCCTCCTCCCAATCATCATCCTCTAGAAGTCCTAGTTCTGTTTCCCATGCCCTCCTCGGGGGGTCTATTGGATTGGATGATTTATACATTATTTTCTTATATGTTAGTGAAGTTGCTTTTGTTATCATTGGCTCTATTACACGAGCTCCGGGTCGGACCCCACCCACAAGGCCCGGTAGGCTGAGGCATTATCCGTGAAGCGGAGCCAAGAGGGAACCAAGGTGCGACCCTTGATAACAGTGCCCGGATACTCAGTGGCGGTCAGTGTCAAGAGTTAAAATAAAGCCTCGCTCTAAAGATCCCACAGCCTGGCACTCTCTCATCTACCGAGACTTGGGTGCTATCTTCAGAATCACTGTACTGCTGCAAAACGGGACCGGATTAAAGACAGCATCAACACCAGACCCCTAACTGTGGTCCCTCAAGAAGAGTGGCGACAGTGGAGAAATGACTACTGCTGAACACAACATACATCCTAAAAAGCGTTATGCAGCGTGTGCAGTGTCAATCCTCCCCTCTACTGCGACATCCCAGGCCCAAGAGGTATATACAAGTAAGGCGCACCATTCCTCCAACTGAGAAAGACCAACTGTGCTTCACACTTCTGTACGGGGTGGCGCATGATTCGCCCAGAAGGCGCAGTACACCTCCCTTCTGGCAAGTGGATCCTCAGGAGCTCCGGCGGAGATACAACGGCCGGCCCGAGCCGGGACTTCCACCTGTCGATACTACGCCTTGAGCTCTGGTGGTGCCACAGCGCTTCACGAGAAGAGGCGAACGTCGGATCCCGCATGCACCGCACCCTCCCCACTGCTCTCTGGGGGGACAAAATCCGAGAGTGGTGTGGTCGAAAGACATCAAGACTACAGTAGATGCAGCTGATGTGCTCCCCATAGCGATATGCGCCACTAGGCTATATGGTGGAAGCGCTTGCCCCTGACACTCTCAGTCTGCCGCCTGGGCAATCTGGGGGTAGTGATCTGCTCGACTGGGTCGTATCAGGCTGAGTGTTGCTAGAACAGGAGACATTTGCGCAGCAGTACAGAGCCATCCAGCAGAGTCGAGAAGAGTGGGACTCAAAGGAAGAGCCACGGATATTAGGTGAGGACTCAAGCCGAAGTGGACTATATCTATAATTGCTGTTGGCTCGTGATATCCTATCCCTGAGACACTAACAAGACAGAATCAGCAGACCACTGCAGTGGCACTGGCCCAGCAGTTAATACAGAGTCTGCACAGTGGAGCCGACAGGGTCCGCAACTACATAAAAAACCTTGGGTGCTGGACTATCAGTAGCAGTGTGCGGAATACATAACACAGTGGCACAGTACAATTGAGCCACACCATCACACGTATCTCACCAGGAATTGCTTCACCCTATAAGGGGGCGCCGTGGGAGAGCCAGTAATGTATGCTTGATTGAAACCGCATGTCAAAAGGAACCCGCACTAAGATAGGAGTAGGAGGCACCCTCAAATCGCCTCTGTCCTTTGGGAGCAAAGCAAGCAAGAAGGCAACACTGGTTTCAGGTGATACCTCCTCCAGCAAGCTAGATGCTGTGCTTGCGGCAGTCGAAAAGTTGAGCGAAACTATGAACCAAACCAGGACCTCACTGGAGAACAAAATATATAAGTTGGCAATCGACCTCACACATTTGCATGCAGACCACCGCAAATTATCCGACCGCAATGAGGCGGTAGAGGCTGTTATAGCTGACATTAAGCCACAAGTTGCGAATACAGACAAGCAAATGCAGAACCTACTGAACCGAGTAGGATTCCATGAGGACAGGGTCGAGGATGCGGAGGGGAGGGCATGGCACAACAATGTGCGCATGATAGGTCTGCCGGAAGGGAAGGAAGGAAAAGATCCTGTTACGTATGCCGAGACCTGGCTCCGATCCCTGCTTCCTGAAGACTCGCGTTCACCGTGCTTCATAGTGGAAAGAGCTCATTGGGTCCCAACAAGACCCCTATCCACGGGCTCAAACCTGCAACCCTTCCTAATCCGACTACTTAGTTATCGAGACGCAATTCTGCACGAAACCAGAACACTACAAGACATTTAGATTGACAATCACAAGATCATGGCATTTACGGATTACACGGTCCAAGTGCGGAAGCCGCTGCCCTACAGGCAGCTGCAGACATCACGGGATCCACGGTGGATGAAACTGCATCTACTTTGAGTCAGCAGGAGCAGGCCAGTGATGAGGACCTCTCTGATGACTTGTGAACGTCACAAGACTCATATGAACAGCATGATGTCAATCCCTAAACGTTAGATGAAGTGGCTTGAAAAATGCCACATGAGAACGCTCGAAAGATGACTCTGCTCGGGCTGGCGAACCCCGTAGTCTTAGTAGGCTAAATGCTGTATTGTCTTAGGCGACACCTGTCAAACTACCCGACCTATCCGGAAGGTCGTTGTAACAAGGTAATTTATTTATTTATTTATTTATATCATTTATAGAGCGCGCTGTTACCAACCGGTGTCCTGGCGCTGTATTGATAGCTCCCATCGGTTTCAAGCCTCCTGCCTAGTGAGTAAAAAGCTACGTTTTAAGACTTTTCCGAAAGGCCATCAGGTCCATGCTCTGTCTCAGTACCAAAGGTAAGGCATTCCAGGCATTGGCCGCCCCTCTGACGAAGCTTCTGCCCCCCCAGCGTGCCTTCCTTATACGAGAAGTCTGTCTACCCGGTTTGTACCATTGGAAATGCTGCTGAAGAAACAATGGTCCCAAACCATGGACCGCCTTAAAAACAATGCACATTGATTTAAACATAATCCGTTTGCGCACTGGGAGCCAGTGTAGCTTCCTCAGCTCCTGAGAGACGGATGTGAACTTGGGTAGACCCGCAATAAGATGGGCTGCCGCATTTTTCAGAACCTGCAGTTTGTTAAGCAGCCCCTGTTGGGCCTCCAGGAATAGACTGTTGCAATTGTCAAGGCGAGAGAGCACAAGTGCCGTCACCACCGTTTTCTTGCAGCCATCCGGTGGAAGGGGAGGATTTTCCTAATAATTTTTAAAGCCCAGTGGATGAAAGAGGTCAGCGCATTTACTTGGGGTTTGAAAGAGAGATGGTTATCGATCAGAACTCCCAAGTTCTTAACCTTCGCTACAGGAGTAGAGGGGTTCCCATCTCTTCTGGCCACCACTTAGGACTCCAAAAGTTGACATTGGAGCCAAAGAGTAAAACCTCTGTTTTGGAGAAGTTCAATTTTAGACAGTTTCCAGCCATCCAAGTGCTGTCATGCACTCCTGAAACTTGGCGGCTACGCCTTCTTCTCTACCCGGAAGCAGTAATACAACTATCTGAGTATCATCTGCATAAGATGTTAGTTCAAACCCGTATGAACGGATAACCAGGGCAAGAGAAGAGACAAATATATTTAAAAGGGTGGGGCTTAAAGAAGATCCCTGGGGAACACCCCCTGGGAGTACGAAAGGTCTTGACTCGAACTCTCCCAGGGCCACCACCTGGACCCTATTCATGAGGAAGGCTTTCAAGATGTTCAAGGCCCTTCCCTGAATCCCGCAGCCCTCTAAACGGTCCACCAAAATGCTGTGGTGGACCGCGTCAAAGGCCGCGTGTCGAAGGTAACTGGTTGTAAGATGACTGCAGACATTCCACTGTCAGTAAGATTAGTCATCATACATTTTCCATGAATAATTGGGTGACAAGGGTATGTGACACTCTGCAACTCACCCCCGCCCATATATAACTGGCTGGCAGTGGGGAGCCCCTCCCCCCTTTGCTGGGGCGCAACCTGGACACTTTTCAAATTCTTCACCAGTAGTATAGTGCATAGCTCACCCCCTTAATTATAGTGTGAATGTTGTTTTGGCACACAGTTTGGACGACTGCCTGTTGTATGCTCACTCTCTTAAAATTAAATGTTTATTGCATTTTGATTACAACACCATCTACCATATACTGTGATATTTACTTACCGCATCCTGGCCCGCAGAGACCAGCAGAACTACATGACATGCCAAACGTGCAGAATTACTCCCTAGCGCAGAACACGCCCCTGCCCCTATTGCTCATAGTTTTGACAGATTATGGCTTCGGTTAAATTAGTCACTTGTAATGTGCGAGGGATACATACACCAACCCGTAGATACCAAATACATTCTTATCTCAGACGCCACCATATACAAATAGCGCTCTTACGAGAAATGCATCTAACCCAATCCGAATAGCCACACTTACATCGCCCCTGGAGGGGACAGTTATACGCCACAGGTCACTAAGCGTTTGCTCGGCGGGTCCTAATATGGATCAGACCGGGGATTCCCTTTAAGATGCAAGATACGCGAATAGACGCAGAAGGCAGATATGTCACGGTTAAAGTCTTTTAAATGGTAGGCCGATAGTGATAGCCTCTCTGTATGCACCCAACAGGATCATTTTTAGATACAATTTCATAGGTGCTAGCGCCCTGGCATGACACCCCTATAATATTAGGAGGCGACTATAACAGCGTCTTAGACATAGAACTGTATCGCTCCTTCCCCCCCTTGTCCGGCACGAAAATTACCACAGCCATGAGAGCCCTGTGAGACTGAACGTCTCACTGGCATCTGATAGATGCATGGAGACATTACTACCCCCCGGACAAGGTGTACGGGGGCGCATGGGTTACACGTTTGTTTAGGCAGTTTTATGGTTACTAGCTGCCTTTTGACACACAAAACATCTACATACTATCTGGGGAGACACATTCAGACCACAATCCTCACACCATAGACCTTGAATGGGAACATGTCAGGCTGCCGGTCCCAGTCTGGAGATTGCAATCCGATACTCTACTTGATGCCCCCTTTCGTGTCTTCTTGGCTACTGCCATCACGCAATACTTTGATGAGAACACTGATTCAGCCTCTACGCCCCACCTGGAATGGGACACCTTCAAAGTAGTACTGAGTGGACACTGCCTCCACACACGGGTGGGCATGCGAAAACAATTAGAAAAAGATGTTTCATACAGAACAAAGATTAGCAGTACTTGAACGTGCAGATAATGAGGTAGCTGATGTTGTGCTATCCAGGGAACGTGAGGAGTACTCTCAGTTGCTAGACAGACTGCGCTGTTTAAATTATGCAGCACACTTTGCTAAGGCCCATCGCCAGGGCGATAAGGCGGGTAAACTCCTCACATGGTTGATCAGGCAGAAATTGGAGACCCCACCGGTCACCTCCATACGTACACTGCAGGGTGCAATGGTATACACGCAGTCGGCTATTCATGATAAATTCACATCCCACTATGATAGGTTATACAAGTCCTGCATGCAGGCTACATCTACTGAGATACAGGCCCTTTTAGCAGAGCTGGCCCTACCACAACTCACCCCTACTCAACAAGAGGAATTGAATGACTCCCTCTCACAAGAGTAACTCAAAGTCAGCATATTTTCCCTCTCCAATGGCAAATCCCCGGGTCCTGACGGACTGCCGGTGGAGTTTTATAAGGCGTATTCAGATTTCCTTATCCCACACTTGCTAAAACTAAATGCAGCTGCTGTTGAGGACTCCACGCTCACGCACTCGCAGAATGAAGAAGTGCTTATCTCCTTACCCAAACCAGGCAGAGACCCAGAATTACTCAGCTCATATCGCCCCCTAGCGTTACAAAACCCGGACTCTAAAATATTCGCATCTACCTTGGCCAAGGGTCTGGCCCCCTTAACACACTCATTAATACATCCTGATCAAAATTGAGTTGTCCCCACGAGAAGCACATACCTTAACATACGGAGGCTGTTTCGTATACAAAGATACACCCGTGGAATGTCGCCTTGTTCCGGATGTCTGGTCCTCGATTTGGAGAAGGCTTTTGACTCCTTAGAATGGCCCTACCTAGCTGCAGTGCTGCGTAAATATGACTTAGGAGACAGCTATAGTCAAATGGTAGGACTCCTTTACCAGCGCCCTACGGTAAGGGTCAAGACAGGGAAATTGATCTCTGGTGCTTTACGAATCTGCCGGGGGACACGACAAGGGTGCCTATTGTCCCCATTATTTTTTTCTCTTGCGATGGACCCATTGGCCATGATGCTCCGGAATAGCGGAGATACTTGGGGTATACCGATGGGAGATGGTCTACATGTGGTCTCCCTATACGCTGATGACTTGCTGTTATATATAAGAGATCTACATGCCGTCCCCCCAATAATAGCAGCCATTTTTCAGAAGTTTGAAAAAATGTCCGGACTCAAAGTAAACTGGGCAAAATCAGGTGTATTCTCATTTGCTGATTCCACAGCTGAAACAAATGTCTTGATAAATGGAGCCACACTGCCTTGGCACCGATTAATGTTCAAATACCTTGGTATTTATATCTACAGATCCCCCGCTGACATATTGGAGGGTAATCTCACAAGAGCCGTAACTGCAATCAGGGCACAGATGCGATTCTGGAAGACGCTGCCCTTAAACGTGATGAGCGGGGTCACCTTAACAAAAATGATTATACTGCCACAGCTCCTATATTACTGCGCCAACCTTCCGGTGTATGTACCTGTTGGCCTTCTTCATGCCCTGGAGGGTATCCTCAGGGACCTAATCTGGAACGCGAGTAGACCAAGAATCGCCTTAAACAAACTATATGCACCCACACGTAGCGGTGGACTAGCAGTTCCAAATATGGAATTTTACTATCTAGCGTCCCAACTGCAATGGATGACGAAATGGATGAGTGGCATAGGACTGGAGAATACTGCAGGTGTGACACCACTGTGGACACAATCTCAACTGTACCTCTTCTTTCACCCCCTCGCCCGCAACACACGCCCGACCCAGATATTTATTGCGTTGGCCCACCGATGCTATAGAAGAAGCCTGTATTTAACTAGGGCCGCATTGCCCTATGCCCCACAATTGCCACTAATAGGCAACCCTAGAGGCATGGGTCGGATACTGAGCTACAGACCTGGCATGAGGCAGGTCTTGATGCAGTGGGGGATCTATTTGCGGAGGGCACCCTTTTACCATTCGACATGCTGGTCCAGGAAAATGACATCCCTGCAGGCCAGTTTCTTCTTCACACTGCTATCGTGCGGTCTTTGTCTGCCGCATGGGGTGACATAATTCCGAGCCACCAATGCATACATGGAATGGGTGAAGGCACACATGTGGTACACTGGTTGGTAGAGGCGCTACTTATACAAACACAAATACCACTAGCGAGACTGCGTGGGAAGTGGGAACAAGACAGGGGACGCCCATGGTCTGATAAGGAATGGGATACTGTAACCGCTAGCTCTACTTATATACCGCGAAACTCCAGAGTCTAGCTTATTCAGACTTACATAATACATAGAGCGTATCTTTCCCCAGATAAGTTAAATGATTATTTCCATCTCACAGCCTCTGCCTGCCCCAGATGTAATGAAATAGGCATTGATCTCTTGCACATGTTATGGTCCTACCTCTTGCTGCAGCTGTACTGGTGTGCACTCATAGAAACAGTAATACAGTGCACTGGGACACCCATACAGCTTTGTTGGGAGACCTGTATACTAGGGCTACACCCCGAGACAAAGGAAAATAAAGTGCTCTCCAGATTTAGAGATCTAGGCCTAATGACAGCAAAACGCCTCATCACAAAAAAGGTGGAAACTCAGAGATCCCCCAGTGCAACACAGTTGGCAGCAATCCTTTACAGTTTGGGCACAAGCTGAAAGCAATACATTACATAAGGAAGAAACTGCGGGGCTCTGCAAGTACCCAATAGTGCAGGCATGGGACAACTTGCTCAAACTCCTTGTGCAGACACATACTGTGGGTTCTGAATCACCATCTTCCAGCGGCGTGGTGGGGAGCATGGCGCAGTAGAGGCGTCCCATCCCCCCTCCGTCCCTCCCTCTCCCTTTCAGTAGCACAGGGCGCTAAGTAGCATGGAACACAGGGATTAAGTAAAACGCTGACAATGCGCTGGCAAAAGTTATTATTCGGGAGCCAGAATACTAATAATATAGCTAAATATGGTCCTAGATGGTGTTTCCCCCTTTCCCATTCCCTTTTCACAGTTTTGTTACTTGAAAAATTGCTTTCTTTATGTCAGTTATATGCGAGGTTTAGATACATTTACAGTGATTTAGAGACAACAGGGTACACACACAATATAGGATGCAGACACATGACTAAAAACACAGATGTACACTTTAAACTTGTCTGTACAATTCGTTCCTTAGCAGTACACAGTGTCTAATTATTGTAACTGTGGTTTAATGGCTGTTGAGCATCTTCGAGGTAAAATGCTATATTTGTATTTGGAAAAGAAAAACCCAATAAAGAAATATTTAAAAAAAAATAATAATAAGGTTAAGGAAACCCTAATTCTCCCATCCACAGAGCACCTATCGTCCCCAGAAAAACATTACAATACTAGCTCAGAACTGACGGGGCTGGTCAATCAAGCAGGAACAACCAGATATGCATATAACATTTGTGCCCCACCCCCCAGGCCCGCAACCTATGAATGTCCTAAGCGCATCCTGGGATAAAATTCTGAGCGGCTTGTCTTTCAAGTTCCTTCAAAGTCTTAAATGTTCCTGTCGCTCATCAAGCGCCTCCACGGCCCTGACCCGGTCGGACTGTCTTACCTCAGCGTATCTTCCCTACTTAACCCATTTGGATCATCCTCTCCTCCGGCAGCCCCCTTGGGACTGGCCGAAGGTGCACCCCACTCTTGATCCGCTCGAGGGACACCCCTCTTGGTGAGTGGTTCCGTTCTTCGGCGGGATGCATGTTCTTGCTTTTTCCCAGCAGTGCGCCAGCCCTCCAGCCACTCCCATGCCTCCTCCGGAGTTGCGAAATACCATGACTTCCCCTCCACGATCACTCTTAGTATGGCCGGGAAGAGCATCATATACTTAGGGTCTCTAGCTCTCATGCTCCTTTTTGACCAAATCGAAACTCCTTCTTTGCCGCTGTACTTGCAATGTAAAGTCTGGGAAGAGCGTGATGCTGGAGTGGTATAGCATCTCTGTCCCGATAATTAAATATTCTGGCAATTATGGTCCACGCCGGGTTCCCGGATCAGGGGGGGCCTCGCCGGAACTCTATGCGACTGCTCAATGGTAAAAAAACTTGGAGAGACACCGGGCGGCACTTTGTTAAGAATGAGGTCTTCCAGGCAGAGGTCCATACTCCATCCTTCCGCTCCTTTGGGTACCCCAACTACCCTTATGTTATTTCACCATAATCTTCCCTCTTGATCTTCTAACTGCGCCTCCATTCTCGACATTTGTTGCATTGACATGAGGACCTGCTCTTCAAGGCTCTTAGTTGTGGATTGAAGTTGAGTAATGTCAGTCTCCGCAGTCGCCAAGTTTTCATTGAGCTTAGTGAGATCTGCTCTCATCAGGGTGACCTCCACTGATACTGCGTCGATCTTAGGTTCCAGAGAGCTCTTGACATTCCTAATTACTGTCATATTTGCTGTCATAGAAGTCTCTCCCTCCTCCCTTTCCTCCTCCCTTATCGTAGGAGGACGGAGCACAGTATAGTTCTCCATTTTGTTTGATTGAGTTGAGCCTGCCCCTTTGATCTTCCCCATCTTCTTGGGACCCCTCCTTGCGTACACTCTCCCTGTTGGATTATGGATGGCTTCTTCTATCCTTCCCTGATTAGCAGTCCGGGTACCTCCCTCTATGCGATGTGCTCCTCAACACCTAGTCATCCAATTCAGTGGGTGTCTCCTGGGGAAGTAGGGTGCTTTGTTCAGGCCACAACTGTGGGCTTCTTTCTGCCAGAACCCAATAGGAAGAATGCTTCCTTAGTCGCACTTGGAGAGGGGCCTCCCTCCAGTGGCTTCAATCTGCTGTTTACTTGCCCCCAATATCTCGTATATACTGGCACTGTAGGCTCAGTTATCAGCTGCTACTGCCTCCCAGCTCATGACGTAGCTGAGGTGCCCCATAATGGCCACGCCTATTGTGCCCTCAGTGTAACGGCAGCATTCCCAACTTTCCAACCGGGACCAGATGTGGGCGTATCTGCCTCCACATAGCCCCTAGATGTTAAATATCTCTTGGGGGAGGAGGGGTCGCAATCTCTCTTTGCCAGGCTCTGCGGCACAATGGTACCTGCAGCATCACCCAGGGACGTGCTCGTAACGGCCGCAGACCGCGGGTCCCAGACAGTCTCCTTTTACTCACTTCACATAACGCGGTCACTGTAGCTGCCTGCCTGGCACTTCCGCCCGCTCTGAATCTCGCTCTTCACCCTCGGCACTGTTGTATAGGCTCCGTCACCCCAGTTCTCCTTGCTGTGGCCTGCTCAGTACTACGTTACGGGCCGACCCCTCTTCTGTTCACAGAGGTCTCCCATTGCCGGGGCAAGTGCTAGGATGGCATCAATCCGCTAAAACCTGGTCTGATTCCACTAGTTGCTCACTTGGCGCTGCTCTCCCTGACTCAATGCCTCCAAAGTACAGGATATTTCCAGGATATGCTGTCACCTGGACGGGAGACACGACCCCTTCTTTATCATTCTTAACAGATAGAAGGATGAGGAGACCACCGCATTAATGTGATGTATATTGGATAGTCTGGCATTAAAAATGACACGAAGGTTCCTGGCCTTTTTAACAGGGATTGTTGGTAATGCCAAATGATCTGGCCACTAGACTGGGGACCATCCTGGGGAAAGCTTTCCAAAGACCAGTACTTCTGTCTTGATTGAGTTCAATTTGAGACAGTGCTTTGACATCCAGGTACTAATGGCCAGCATTCCATCATGAAAGTTGGTCGAAACCGCATCTCCATTTTTATGCACGGCAAGCACCAATTGAGTGTCATCTGCATAGGACGTGAGTCCCTTTCCAAATGATTTATTTACTCGTGCTAAGCCCGTGACGTAGATGTTAAATAAAGTTAGACTTAGCGAATATCCTTGCGGAACTCCACATGGGAGTGAAAAAAATGGTGAGGTGAAGGCGCCCAAACTAACTTACTGTGTGCGATTGGATAAAAATGAGGACAGAAGGGCGTTGGCATTATGCTTCCTTAGTCGCACTTGGAGAGGGGCCTCCCTCCAGTGGCTTCAATCTGCTGTTTACTTGCCCCCAATATCTCATATATACTGGCACTGTAGGCTCAGTTATCAGCTGCTAGTGCCTCCCAGCTCATGACGTAGCTGAGGTGCCCCATAATGGCCACGCCTATTGTGCCCTCAGTGTAACGGCAGCATTCCCAACTTTCCAACCGGGACCAGATGTGGGCGTATCTGCCTCCACATAGCCCCTAGATGTTAAATATCTCTTGGGGGAGGAGGGGTCGCAATCTCTCTTTGCCAGGCTCTGCGGCACAATGGTACCTGCAGCATCACCCAGGGACGTGCTCGTAACGGCCGCAGGCCGCGGGTCCCAGACAGTCTCTCTTTTACTCACTTCACATAACGCGGTCACTGTAGCTGCCTGCCTGGCACTTCCGTCCGCTCTGGATCTCGCACTTCACCCTCGGCACTGTTGTATGGGCTCCGTCACCCCAGTTCTCCTTGCTGTGGCCTGCTCAGTACTACGTTACGGGCCGACCCCTCTTCCGTTCACAGAGGTCTCCCATTGCCGGGGCAAGTGCTAGGATGGCATCAATCCGCTAAAACCTGGTCTGATTCCACTAGTTGCTCACTTGGCGCTGCTCTCCCTGACTCAATGCCTCCAAAGTACAGGATATTTCCCGGATATACTGTCGCCTGGATGGGAGACACGACCCCTTCTTTATCATTCTTAACAGATAGAAGGATGAGGAGACCACCGCATTAATGTGATGTATATTGGATAGTCTGGCATTAAAAATGACACGCAGGTTCCTGGCCTTTTTAACAGGGATTGTTGGTAATGCCAAATGATCTGGCCACTAGACTGGGGACCATCCTGGGGAAAGCTTTCCAAAGACCAGTACTTCTGTCTTGATTGAGTTCAATTTGAGACAGTGCTTTGACATCCAGGTACTAATGGCCAGCATTCCATCATGAAAGTTGGTCGAAACCGCATCTCCATTTTTATGCACGGCAAGCACCAATTGAGTGTCATCTGCATAGGTCGTGAGTCCCTTTCCAAATGATTTAATTACTCGTGCTAAGCCCGTGACGTAGATGTTAAATAAAGTTAGACTTAGCGAATATCCTTGCAGAACTCCACATGGGAGTGAAAAAAATGGTGAGGTGAAGGCGCCCAAACTAACTTACTGTGTGCGATTGGATAAAAATGAGGACAGAAGGGCGTTGGCATTATGCTCAATGCCTAAGGATGAGACATGATTGATCAGTGTAGCATGATCAACCGTGTCAAAGGCTGCCGATAGAAACAATAGCACCAGTGCTGTGGCACCCACTTTGTCCATCACAAACCTAATTTTGTCTGATGCTTTGATGAGCGCGGTTTCTGTGCTATATCTTTTCCTGAAGCCAAACTGTGTATCATCCAGCAGCTTATTCTCTTCAATAAGTAGTGTCAGCTGAGTGTTCATGATCTTTTGAAAGAGTTTAGCTGGTAGCGGGAGACGCGCAATGGGTTGATAATCCTTTACCTCTCCTGGTTCAAGTTTTTTTTTTAACATCTGCACAATAGAGGCATTTTTCCATATGGAAGGATAAGTGCCTGAACTGAACATAGCGTTGCAAATCTTGGCCAGGTTGGTGCCTTTTAGATCTGGGAACAGCTTCAGGACTGATGGGGGACATTGATCAGATGGGAAGCCTGATTTGCTTGTGTTAACCAGATCAGTGATCTGATCTACTGAAACTGGCTTGAATTCCGTAAAGTTGGAGCTGTCCCAGCTCATGATATTTCCAACTGGTTGATTCAAGCCCACCCTTGGGGCAGTAAAGTTCAAATAAATGTGTCCTACCTTATCCTGAAAGCCACTGGCTAGCGAGTACCAGAGGGCTTGGGATGGGAGCTTAGCGGAGTTGTCCGATGGACCTGCCAACTTAGAAACTACCTGAAACAGCTGTGCAGTTTTCTATTTTCCTAGTGTAATAATTGCCTTTTTCTATAAGTATAAGCCATTTGAAATTTGTCAGTGCCACTTTGTAGAGAGAATTCTCCCAGTTATCATACTCTAGGCACCAACACCTTTCTTGTTTCCTACATCGCTGTTTTTCTAACCTCAGTGTCTCAGAGAACCAAGGGGCTGATGGAGCCTTCCTGTTTTTGGAGACCGTTTTCAATGGTCGGAGACTCGTGAAAGCCTTATGAGGCCATTCCGTGTAATTTGTGGAGGCCAATTCTGGGTCAGGAGCCTCTTCTGCCTGGGTGTTACTTAGATACTGTTTAAGAAGGGCCTGATCTATTCCACTCCATGCCTTAAACTGCTTGGGGGGGATTGAGCTGGGGAGTTGGGAGGGAGCATCCTGTCTCCCAATATCAAATAAAACCACAAAATGATCTGACCACGTCAGAGGGAGGATCTCTTTTATAGCGATCTGCTCAATGTTCGTGAAAAGACCACCCAGCATATGCCCTGCTGAGTGCGTAGGATTTGTGACTTTTTGGGAAAGAACTAGCTCACACATGCCCCTAGGGCATGTATGTGCGTTACCTCTGCACATTTTCTTTTTTTGGGGTGCTTCAGGGGGGAGGCCTTAGGCCCCAACCACCCTTGACTTTGCATTAGCTAGTTTGCAATTAACAATTAGGTAATCACAAATTAGGTAATGTAAGGCCATTCACAGCAATTAGCCTTTTGGCCCATGGGAACGAATAGAGTAATATTACCAAATAGCAATTCACCATTTACCGAATCGCTATTAGGTAATATTAAGGAATCGCAAAATCTTTGGTGATGCCTACATACAAAGCATTTTAAGATTACCAAATAGCGATTCAGCAAAAGTCGCTACTTTGTAATCGTTAAATGCTTATTTCATACATGTGGCTCTAGGTCCTTTCAGAGCCATTATCTTTCATTTGGAAGTATTTACTTCCAATCCTCAATTATCACAATAGTCAGCAAAGCTATTCTGAAGATTCTGTAACCTGGCTGGAGTATGGGATATTAGTACAGTATGATCCACAAATAATGATGTGGGAATAGACATACCCCCCCAGTTTAGGACGATCATGGGTGCAGGTTGACAAAAAGTCAACCACGTCGTTTATGTATAGGGAAAACAGGGTGGGGTGAGCACACAACCCTGATGCACACCGCAATTGATTGAAGTAGGTCCATAAGCTCCCCCCCTACTCCCCACCTTACCTGGGCTCAGTTCCTATTATGAAGCCTGATGAGGATGTCCATTAGGCTAGATTCTACACTAATTCCTGTCAGGGTAAGCCATAGTTGATGCCTGGTGACCAGATCAAATGCGGCCCTCAAGCCTGCATATGGCCATTAGAGAGCCCCATACACTTCCAGTGTGAGAAACCCATCATTTTGACGCTTAGCACCCCCATTTATTTGCTTTGTACTGGTGGTAATTGACTCTGACTCTGCCCTGAGCTTTGCTTACCAGTCCCAGGGCCAGTCCTCTGCTTTAAAGGTATATAGTAGTTATGTATAATTACAATTGACAATGACAGACCCCTGTAAGTCCCTAGTATATAATAGGGCAGGGAGGTTTAGAGGCCCAGTAGATTTCCTGCACTAGAGTGTGCACTGCTGTGTTAAAGGCAGTCCTGATTTGCAGACTTCCTTTAAAATAAAATAATATGCATATTTGACTTCTGAATTAATGGTACTTCCAAAGTAGTAATCTACCTTATTTTTTACATATAAATGACCTCTAAGGTCTCTCCTAGGTTCCTCAGGGGTAGGATGCCTTGTAACCATAAGCAGGGACATTATAAAATATGTTTTATAGCTCTGGTAAGGGAAAAAACCGCCAATTTCATTTTCCCCATTGCAGATAATGAGCTCAATAGGCTAATATTGAAATATTTTATGTAAGTATAAATATTAACAGGAGGAAGCTAAAAAAAAATATTTAAGGACTTCAATTGATTCTTATGAAAAATCCAACATCTTGCCAATGTTAGATTTCTTATCAACTATCACCGAAAAGAAGTTATTGAACTTTCTTTTCTGTAAGCCAAAATAGAGCCTTTCATATGTCCTCTCCTGATTGGCTAGCCTCTGCCAGGCTGAACCAAGCTGTCTGAATGAGCTGTGAAGTAGCCTGCTAGAGAGACAATTTATTTCCTGTGGGAGGAGAACGGCAGCTGCAGAAGCTGCAGGCAGGAAAAGGGGTGGAGGTGCCAAACTGGTCTACAAAGGGAGACTGGCCCTTTAGGCCAGCACAGGCTTAATCCCACATTGTGGAACCCCAGCCACAATGGAACCCCTGTAATTAGATTAGGAAAGGGGAGTGTTGGGGAATCTTAGCCACACCAGTGGATTGGCTAAGTCTGATCTAACCTCCAAGAAGCGACTTTCTCCATCTTGGACTTTGGAAGAAAGGTGCTTTCTGTAACAAGAATATGACACACTTTGGAGGAAGTGATCATACACCTGGGTGGTTTCCCCCTGCTTGACGCCCAGGAACACAGCCTAAAGATGGAGGAGTTGTCCAGAAACTCAGCTGCCTACAACTATAACGAGAAGAAGGACTGCCCTGCTGGAAAACTGATCTGCCCACAAAAGGTCTGCACTCTGAAGCACTGCACCTGCAGTACATTCTGGGACTTTAGTCATAAAGACTTTGACTTGCTTCCAGAAGGATTAAGGAGTGGACTCCCTGCAAGCTCCAGGTTAACAGAGACAACCTGGATCTCCTCCACCAAGGAATCCCCATCCTGGAGTGGACCCGGTGGACTTTTCAGGATTTGGCCAGGAGCATTATGGGAATTGTAGTCCCAACATCCCAAGAACCATCTCACAGCTTCTAGATCTTTGGATTGGTGTTTCAGACACTTTGGAAGCACAAGAGGAATTTCAGGAAGAAGCTCCAGAAGTTTGGAGTAACTTTTGTGAAAAGCTCCATACATCGACCAATTGTATTGTGGGAGCTGTAGTACCCGACCCCAAGAGGCAAACCAGAGCATCTGAACTCTTGGCTAGTACTATTCTGAGGCCAACTTTCCTGCATTAAGAAACACTTCTGGAAGTAAGTGTAAAAAACGCTTGACTCTATCCCACTCCAGCACAACCTGGTTTAATCCTTTGAGTGTTATTTGCGTCTAAGTGCTAGTTTTACTTTGAACCTTTGTAGACGTATATCTCTGATTCCCTACATTGGATCTTTGTCATTTTGGTGTCTATTTGTTCATAAAAATATAACCTGAATTCATAAATTGGTGTTAGATTTTTATTGTATCTTACTTATTAATGTATTGGTGTTTTTGGATGCTTTACACACCTGTCTCCTAAGTTAAGCCTGCCGTTAAGCCTGCCTGCTTGTTGTCAGCTAACAAGGGTTGAGTAAGGGAAGAATTTATTGAGCTAACCACACACAATAAGGGGTAGAAAGAGGAAAAGTCCCACTTTGACCTCCAGTAACGACATACGACACACACAAAGAAGTGGGCCTACATATTCAAAAATCGCCATGATTCTCTCGTGGGGTTTATGTTTTTGTGTTGTACTGTCTTTCCCTCCCTATTGTTCCACCTCCACCGTTGGCTTGCGTGGAGGTGTGTTAGCAATTCTATGATGAAGCATGGCACAGTGTACTGTGTGTGAGGGCAGTTTTAAAACTCTTTGGTGGTTTCCGTGACCCCGAATCACGGCGATTTTTGAATACATAGTCCCTCTTCTTTTGGTGTGTATAGTAATAATTTATTGAGACCTTAACTAAATCATATTTTGTGTTTATAGTCTTATTACATGTGGTAGGACTCTAGTTACCACTACTAATAAACCACTTTCCAACATCAAGACTATGAGGTGTAACTGTAGCGGGCAGGCAACTAATTTGCAAGCGGTTTTTCTGCCAACCTCCCAATATGCCTTGCCTCATCCTCCCCATCAGTGATATCTGTTGGCCCTCCCAGGGGCTTGAAGGTGATGTGGAATTCACCTGCAAGCAAAACCAGCAGTTTATCAGGCCATTCTAGGAGATGGTTAACCAGAAATTTTAATGTAGGTGAGACAATATTCTTAAACGTAGAGCAGATATAGATGTTAAAAACCTTTCGTATATGCCCATTTTGACCACTGATAATTAGTGACATGATTTCTTTGCTGTCCAACTCTTGTCTTTTTATAGTGATGTGTGGCATATTTTTAGCCAAGGTCAATAGCCCACAAGATGGCCGACCCACTCTGTATGGAACTGCCTGTACGCTATAATTCGTATACCGTTGCATAGAAGAGCAGTTAACTTTTACTTGAAGGCTGAAGCTGCTGAAACACCTTGGGCAAGTGAGTTATAGTTAACCTGCAAAATTCAGGTCCACTATTATGGATTCTATTAAATCTTTCCTAATTTCTGAGGCAACATCAGGGACCACTTTATAATCACCCTGTAATTCTGCCGCTGCAGTATTATTGCTACCTCCAGTATCAGTGACTCTGGGGGACAAGGTGGAGTTAACACTCCTAAATCCAGTAAACTCATAATAAAGTTCAAGGGGCAAGGCTGCCTTAATCCCCTCCCATGAAAAGTGCATCCAGTCCATCATAAGTGAGGTCTTTAGTGTGTACGTGTGTTTGTTTGTATCCGTTTGAACCCCCTATACCATTTACAAAGAGTATAGTCACATCACATCTTGTACTGTATGAAGTCCGCTCTGTTGTTAGTAAATTATTCTATACATTTTTGTGTTGCAACTATAAAATAATTAATTATTTCTTCTTACCTTGACAGGTCATATCACAGATTTTAATTTTCCTGCTGTTTCTGGTCAGCAGCATATTCTGCGGCCGCCTAGGGAAAGAGGAGTTAGCTGCAATGACTCTCTCCAATAATGTATGTATTAAATTCACTTTGAATAATTTATTGGATGTCTGAGGTGATTTATGGCCGTTTTTTGTAGGCAAGAAGAGACTATTTCTTTGTATCCATTTCTATTCTCTGTAGGGAAGGTGAAAAGTAGGTAAAAGATCCAGTCTGTGTAATTTTTCTGTTATTTTTTGCTTTTCTTGTGTAGCGAAACTATTGCTGTTTATTATTCTCTGCACCATTTGGTGTCTAACAGGTGGGCTCCTCTGCTAAGGCAGAGAGGATTGGCGTCCAACTGCTCTCTGAGCAGGAATATTTCTTATAATAACGTAGTTATTATCATTTTATTTTTCACATGTTCAAGGCTGGGTTAGGGCAGGGCGGGGCTGGAGACACAGGGGGGGAGGAGTGGTTGGCACTCTCCAAGTGCGCATGACTGCTTGGCAGATCGTTTTGGCCTGGCCAAAAATTCCAGACTCCCAGTTTACAAGTGAGCGCTGATCCGCGGCACTCAGGCAAATCACAACGCTGCAATGCAGCATTGTGATTGGCTATGGGGAGCCTGGGTGCTTCCTAGTTATGTGACTTGCCTGAGAAGTAGAAGAGAGATGCGTCCGGTAAGTGGTATTTCTTTTTTTATATTTTGTCCCCCATGCCATTTCCCTTCCACCCTCATCCCCTGCAAGCCACTACCAGTGTTCATAGTTTGGGTTTGTCGGTTTTTTCAAATGTTGAGGCCTCTAAAGAAGGTTGAGGCTAACCACCAGTGCATTAAATAGGATGAAAAAGGTGTGTGTGTATGTGTCGGGGGTAGGGGCTCTGAAAGGAGAGTGGTCCAAAAGGCAGATCCATGAATTCTTCACAAGAAAAGTGGCCAATATAACAAGCATTTGCACTGCAATAGGTCTCGCAACTGCGAGTTTTAGAGCTGTTAGTATTGTAAATGGTATTGGCTTTTTAAAAGTGAATATCTATTGTAATTAATAATAGTAATTTCCCATTTGTATTATAAGCATTACTAATATTATTACTATCACCATTGTGTATTAATAGTAATAATGATAGTGGTGGTTTTGGTACTGGTGGTGTTTTTAGTGGTGGTGCAGGCAGGGGTGGGAAGAGTGTTTTTGACAGGGCCACAAGCACCTGGGGCAGGGACACAAACACTGAGGACAGTAGTGGTCAGGGGTAGAGACATTGCTAGTGTTAAAGGGACACAGACATAAGGACAGGAGTGGGCCATTGGGTTAGGGGCACATATATGGGGCAGGGCTGGGTATGGACCAGGTCAGGACTGGGCAGCAGCACAGACATGAGGACAGTCTGCATACACGCACGTCTCCCCACGAACAGTAAACACCATGATGTCATTACACGCAAAAATTGTGTGATACAGAACGCCCGTTGCCTCGCAAACTAGAATGGGGACACAATGCCCTGCTTTCATGCAAATTGCTTCCAAGCCCTCTGCATTGCTCGGTCCAGCCCCCTGCAAAGGAGGGGAGAGAGTCACTGCCGGGGAGGTTCAGTTCCGCACACACTCAGTGCCCTCTGGTTGCTCACTGTACTTCAGCCTCACGGCGCACAGACTCATAATGTGTGCCAGGAACAAACAACGTGCTCACTGTCTACAGAGTGCTCGTCTCACTGCACAGGACTCCAAATCCGGAGTACACCTGTGCAGACACACAACACTATTATGCCCTACAGTTCAGAAAGCGCACCTTGCTCACTATGGAGCCTTACTATGCACAGGCTCACACTGAACGACGAGCACCCAAATACAACGCTCTCGCTGTTTAGAAGGCACCCATCCCATCTCACTGCACAGGATCCCGTCCAGTAGTGCATATTGCAGCAAGTGCACAGACATTGTACTGGACAAAAGCACGCCTCAGTCACAGTGCAGAGAGGACACCAACCCTCGCTCTGAAGCCTCACTCACTCTTCACATCTCTCATGATGCCCCCCCCGTAGCCCGCACTGCACCCCCGTTGATTACATCACACCGATAAGTTTAGGTACTCGTAAGAGGGCAGGCTGCAGAGATCTTCTCCGATGTTCATTAGCTTCGAGCCTTTAGAGCCTGGCATGGGATTGGCTAGATGCATCTCTGCAGGTGGTTCATTGGCTCAAGGGTCCCGCGCACTAGCACGGGGTCTATTACTGCATCTTCTCCCCGCAGTGGGCGGTTACCGATGCTCTTTTGGAAGGCGCATGCCCGGGCCTGCAAGCCTCGATAGACCGGCCCTTGCACTACAGGCAGCCAGAGCGCATGTTTAGCCACAATGCGGCCAGTGGGCACACAGTCCAACTCCGCCCCGCAGCACCTTCCCTGATGCCATATGCTGCCGTTGAGGAGGATCCTCTTCTAGCAGACCGGGTGAGTGGGGGATTTATTTATTTATTTATTTATGCATTTTTATATAGCGCAGACTTTACCCAAAGGTGTCAGAGCGCTTCACAATAGGAACAGAACTGATACATGAGCATTCTCAATTTGTGCCGGTGAAGGCACAGTATCAATGTTCATTTCTTGAGCGGACCCACCATTTCGGGCCGCTCCAACGATGGGGCGAAAGCGAAACTGCATGCTGGTTTGCCTGCGGGACAGGAGATGTGCGCGTGCCGGTACGTGCGCGTCCACAGACCCCAATCGCAGCCCGAGCACCGGTCTGTACCACTTGGAAGCCACAATAAGTCTTGCTGGCGACAGCGCTTTCGCGCTGCAACGCCAGGCGAGACCTAATAAAATGTGCTGCCAAACAGAAACAAATTAGAATGCTGTGTTTGATACAGCATGCAACCTGAGCAGTATTTACTAGGTGTCTCCATGTGTGTTTGCTATTAGTGCATACATACAAAAAAGAACCAGGTGTACTGACTTTACAGTGCTTGTTAGCACTAATTTGTATTCAAAATCAGATGAAAAAATAACAGCAATAAAATTATTGCAAAACATTAGAATTAAAAAACGTGTACATTTTGAAACTACCGGAAAACGAGATTGAGAATTGAACTTTGCGAAGGTCTGTAGAAGGGGGAGTGTCTTTCTAAATGTCTCATTCACTATTTTTTTTCCTTTTTGCTGTCCTTATATATGACATAGGCCGGAGATATAATCTAGGAGCGACCTTGGAGTGCAACAAGGCCAATGATGGGTTAATCTCCCTATCCTGCCTCCTTCAATCCATTTGTGGGGGAGTACTGTGACAGCCATCACTATACTCCTCAACTGATGAATTTTGGCTTAAGCCTTGGACATTTATAGGTATATGAGTATAGTTTAGTTTACAGTTCTGGCCACCACAGAGATCAGATAACCCTGCTGTGTTGCTTGTAACTTAACCCCATATTAGAATGTAAAGGGTGCCACATTTTCCTTCTTTTTAGTGAACCATTATTTGTATTTTTGTATTTGTATTTGTATTTATATAGCGCTAATCACCAACCGGTCTCTAAGTGCTTTGGAGGAGAAGCTTGAAACAATGAGGGCAAGTCAGTAAAACCGGCAACGATGGTTCGTTTAACCGATGGTCACTGCTTACTTGAACAATAGTGTTTTAAGTTCTTTCCTTAATTTGAGGAGTGAGGGTTCTTTGCGAAGGTGATCTGGCAGCTGATTCCAGTGTTTAGGGAGTATGACAGAGAAGGTTCTCCCTCCTTTCGAAGCCAGGTGTATTGGCGAGTCGCCAGGTTGCATGCCTCTGTAGAACGTAGTGAGCGCCCTGGTGCGTAGATCTTAAGGCCCTCCTTTAAATATGCTGGGGCTTTGCCGTATATTGCTTTGTGGGCAATGCAGAGGCCCTTGAACTTCGCTCTTTGCCTGGTGGGGAGCCAGTGAAGTTTGTTAAGGAAAGGGGAGGCATGAGATCTACTAGGTAGCCTAAAGATCAGCCTGAATGCATCATTTTGCACCACCTGAAGTTTGTTAGTGAGTTTTTGCGGGAGGCCAAGGTATAGCGCATTCCGGTAGTCCAGCCTGTAAAGGATTGTGGCTTGGATAATCATTTATAGGGTAGCCGGGGAGAGCAAGGGGGCCAGTTTGCGTAGTTGACTTAGGAGTCCAGTGCAGGTGCCTGCTACTGTGGTTATTTGGTTGGTCATGGAGAGCTCTTGGTCCAATTTAATGCCTAGGCTTTTTACGGTGGTGGCGGGGGAGGGAGTAGTGCCCAACTCCTGAGGCCAGAAGCCGTCATGCCATGGGTTGCTTTTTGTGTGTAGCACAAGGACTTCCGTTTTCTCCAGATTGATTTTCAGGGAGTTTCTAGTCATCCAGTTTATGGTAAATCTGAGGATCTTTTGGGCCGTTTCCTGAGCTTGGGCGGTGTTGTCAATTTGAAGAATGAGCTGGGTGTCATCAGCATAGTTGAAAACACGGCAGTCCATGTGGGCCAGGGCTGTTATCAGGGGTTGTAGGTAGATGTTAAATAGGAGTGGGGAGAGGGCGGATCCCGGGGGGACCCCGCAGGTAAGGGCTCCCCTATTTTATACCTGTTTCCCCAACTGGATTTTTTTAGATCTTCCAGTGAGGAAGGAGCACAACCACTGATGGACCTTGGAGACCCTGAGCAGTTAGGCGGTTTAGCAGTTGGAGATGATTGACCGTATCGAACGCCGCTGGTAGATCTAGTAAAATCAGGGTGCTCAGTTGTTTTATATCGGCCAGGAGTCTTAGGTCATCAAGGACCGAGAGCATCACAAGTTCGGTGCTGTGGTGTGCTCTGAACCCTGCTTGTTGCGTTTGTAGGAGTTGGTGATCCTCCAGGAAGGAAGAAAGTGATTTTAGGACATGTTGCTCAATTCCTTTAGCCAGAAGGGGTATTTGAGAGATCGGCCTGTAGTTCTTTGGGTTGGCGGCGTCTGCTCCCAATTTATTTAGAAGGAGGGTAACTCGTGCTTCCTTTAGGTTAGTGGGCAGGTAGCTGGTCTCTAATGAGTGGTTTAGGAGTGCTAGTATCTGATGTTCCAGCCCAGGCGCCACGAGATGGAAGATCCTTGGGGGGCAAGGGTCTGCCTGGGAGCCTGATTTAGTGCTGTTCATTAGTTGAGTTAGAGATGTAAGGGTCAAAGGGGGAAGGCCAAAAGTTCGTGGCCAGTGGGGCGGGGATCCTGAGAGCCGGTTGGCTCGGTTTGGTTGATTGGGGTGTTATCAATCTCAGTAATGATGTCTTTGACCTTTTGCAGAAAGTAGGATTGGAAGGCGTTACAGTCTAGGGAGATGTCGGTGGCTTTGACTTCGGTTTTCTGGCTGAGTTCTCTCAGTATTTTAAAGGTCTCTTTCTGTTTATTTGTGGTCGTGATAATCCTGGCCTCGTAATATAACGCCTTACTATCAGTGATGGATTTTTTATAAAGGTTTAGTTTAATTTTAAAGAGAGCCAACTGTTCTGGTTCATAGGTTTTCCGCCATTGCCTTTCGGCCTGGCGGAGATTTTGTTTTTGGGCTCTAAGAGACTCATTAAACCAGGGCGCGCCCTTCCCTTTGTTTCTAACTCTGATTGTGCTCTCTGGTGCTATTTTATCTATGGCTTGGCATTGGGTGTTTGTCAGGGTTTCACTTTCAAGGTCTAAGTTCCCTGATGTGAGAGTGGGGCCCTCGGGTAGGCTAAGTAGCGCTTGTGTCAGATTGGTGGTATTAATTTGCTTCCAGTTGCGCACCCTCATCTCATCTGGGAGTGCTTGAGGTATTGCGCAGTCCATGGGGGCCCAGCATTTTAGGAGTGCGTGGTCCGACCAGGCACAGGGGATAGTCTCTGTTTGGCTGGCCCACGATTGTGAGGTCCAGATTAGATCGAGGGTGTGCCCTTTCTGGTGGGTGGGGGCATCTACGATCTGGTGGAACCCCATAGTTTCCATTCCTATTTCAAATTGTCTCGCGTGGGATTCTTTAGGGGCGGAGTCCCAGTGGTAGTTAAAATCTCCTGTGATAAGGAGCCTTTTTGTAGCGGGAGCAGAGATCTGTAACAATTTCAAGGAACAGTTTGTTAAATCTAGGGGTTGGCCTTGGGGGCGATTGACTACCGCCATTAAGAAGCAGGAAGATTTAAGTGAAATTTTGATCCCTAGAAAGTCAGCTTGGTCAATACTTTCAGCCACTACTTTAGTGACTTGCAACCGTTTGTTAAAGAGGATGGCTACTCCTCCTCCCCGGGTGTTTTCTTGTCTATTGTGCCAGAGGGCATCATAGTTCTCTGGGAGTGAGGCAACGATGTCTGGGGCAGAAGAGCCCTCGAGCCAGGTTTCAGTGAGGGCTAGGATGTCTACCTCATCATCTTGGAGGAGTTTGAAAATTTCTAGATGGTGCTTCTGAAGGGAACCGGTATTTAAAACTGCTATTTTAAGGCCGTGAGGGTTTTGGGTAGGGGGTGTCAGTAGGGGATGGCTTCGGTACGTTTTCATGAGAGGACCTTAGTAGATTTTCTGCACGCAGTTTATCTGCCACACTTTCGTTGATAGTTTGACTGCGCGGTGTAAGAGAGAGCAGCATAGCTTTGGAGTAGGTTAGAATTTGGCCAGGGGGTCTAGGCCCAGGCCCCCGACAGCCGCGGACGGGCGCAGACGGGCTTGCCTTTGGCACACCAGCAGCGCGCCCGCTGCGCGCATCCGCTGCGCGTCAAGGCAGGCATCCTGTTTTTATAGGGCGAGTTCCGCCACTAGAGCGCTAACCTCTCTTGTGCCCCTGCCGGAAGTTCACCCTGGTGCCTCCCGTGTGCGTAGCGTTCCCTCCACTCAAACGGTAACAACCGCGTTGGACCGGGGAACACGCAAGGAGGTCACCAGG
This sequence comes from Lissotriton helveticus, assembly GCF_964261635.1. Lineage (NCBI taxonomy): Eukaryota > Metazoa > Chordata > Amphibia > Caudata > Salamandridae > Lissotriton > Lissotriton helveticus. Next base: position 320,908,104 of record NC_136061.1, read on the forward strand.
TGTGTTTTGGGCAGCCTATTACACAGTAAGTTCTAGAGGTGAGTGAAAGAAAACAGTGCGAGTGATTTTAAAAAGAGGTTTCGTGCTTTCCCTTTGTCGCGCACAGTAGCAGCAAAGTGGAGAAGTTTGGTAATTCAAGTGTAGCAAGGTAAAAAGCTTCAAGCGCGTATAACAGTACTGACCGCCTTTGCCTCTGAAGAAAGTTAAAAGCCTCTAGCGTGTCCGCTGCGCGTCAAGGCAGGCATCCTGTTTTTATAGGGCGAGTTCCGCCACTAGAGCGCTAACCTCTCCTGTGCCCCTGCCGGAAGTTCCCCCTGGTGCCTCCCGTGTGAGTAGCGTTCCCTCCACTCAAACGGGTAACAACCGCAATGGACCGGGGAACACGTAAGGAGGTCACCAGGTGTGTTTTGGGCAGCTTATTACACAGTAAGTTCTAGAGGTGAGTGAAAGAAAACAGTGTGAGTGATTTTAAAAAGAGGATTCGTGCTTTCCCTTTGTCGCGCACAGTAGCAGCAGATCGGTAATTCAAGTGTAGCAAGGTAAAAAGCTTCAAACGCGTATAACAGTACTGACCGCCTTTGCCTCTGAAGAAAGTTAAAAGCCTCTAGAGCGTCTGCTGCGCGTCAAGGCAGGCATTCCTGTTTTTATAGGGCGAGTTTTGCCACTAGAGCGCTAACCTCTCCTGTGCCCCTACCAGAAGTTCCCCCTGGTGCCTTCTGTGTGCGTAGCATTCCCTTCACTCAAACGGTAACAACCGCGGTGGACCGGGAAACACGCAAGGAGGTCACCAGGTGTGTTTTGGGCAGCTTATACACAGTAAGTTCTAAAGGTGAGTGAAAGAAAACAGTGCGAGTGATTTTAAAAAGAGGGTTCGTGCTTTCCCTTTGTCACGCACAGTAGCAGGAAAGTGGAGAAGATCGGTAATTCTAGTGTAGCAAGGTAAAAAGCTTCAAGCGCGTATAACAGTACTGACCGCCTTTGCCTCAGAAGAAAGTTAAAAGCCTCTAGCGTGTCCGCTGCGCATCAATGCAGGCATCCTGTTTTTATAGGGCGAGTTCCGCCACTAGAGCGCTAACCTCTCCTGTGCCCCTGCCGGAAGTTCCCCCTGGTGCCTCCCGTGTGAGTAGCGTTCCCTCCACTCAAACGGTAACAACCGCGATGGACCGGGGAACACGTAAGGAGGTCACCAGGTGTGTTTTGGGCAGCTTATTACACAGTAAGTTCTAGAGGTGAGTGAAAGAAAACAGTGTGAATGATTTTAAAAAGAGGATTCGTGCTTTCCCTTTGTCGCGCACAGTAGCAGCAGAGTGGAGAAGATCGGTAATTCAAGAGTAGCAAGGTAAAAAGCTTCAAACGCGTATAACAGTACTGACCGCCTTTGCCTCTGAAGAAAGTTAAAAGCCTCTAGAGCGTCTGCTGCGCGTCAAGGCAGGCATTCCTGTTTCTATAGGGCGAATTCCGCCACTAGATCGCTAACCTCTCCTGTGCCCCTACCGGAAGTTCCCCCTGGTGCCTTCTGTGTGCGTAGCATTCCCTCCACTCAAACGGTAACAACCGCGGTGGACCGGGGAACACGCAAGGAGGTCACCAGGTGTGTTTTGGGCAGCTTATACACAGTAAGTTCTAAAGGTGAGTGAAAGAAAACAGTGTGAGTGATTTTAAAAAGAGGGTTCGTGCTTTCCCTTTGTCACGCACAGTAGCAGCAAAGTGGAGAAGATCGGTAATTCTAGTGTAGCAAGGTAAAAAGCTTCAAGCGCGTATAACAGTACTGACCGCCTTTGCCTCAGAAGAAAGTTAAAAGCCTCTAGCGTGTCCGCTGCGCATCAATGCAGGCATCCTGTTTTTATAGGGCGAGTTCCGCCACTAGAGCGCTAACCTCTCCTGTGCCCCTGCCGGAAGTTCCCCCTGGTGCCTCCCGTGTGAGTAGCGTTCCCTCCACTCAAACGGTAACAACCGCGATGGACCGGGGAACACGTAAGGAAGTCACCAGGTGTGTTTTGGGCAGCTTATTACACAGTAAGTTCGAGAGGTGAGTGAAAGAAAACAGTGTGAGTGATTTTAAAAAGAGGATTCGTGCTTTCCCTTTGTCGCGCACAGTAGCAGCAGAGTGGAGAAGGTCGGTAATTCTAGTGTAGCAAGGTAAAAAGCTTCAAGCGCGTATAACAGTACTGACCGCCTTGGCCTCTGAAGAATGTTAAAAGCCTCTAGCGCGTCCGCTGCGCGTCAAGGCAGGCATCCTGTTTTTATAGGGCAAGTTCCGCCACTAGAGCGCTAACCTCTCCAGTGCCCCTGCCGGAAGTTCCCCCTGGTGCCTCCCGTGTGCGTAGCGTTCCCTCCACTCAAACGGTAACAACCGCGGTGGACCGGGGACACGCAAGGAGGTCACCAGGTGTGTTTTGGGCAGCTTATTACACAGTAAGTTCTAGAGGTGAGTGAAAGAAAACAGTGTGAGTGATTTTAAAAAGAGGATTCGTGCTTTCCCTTTGTCGCGCACAGTAGCAGCAGAGTGGAGAAGATCGGTAATTCAAGTGTAGCAAGGTAAAAAGCTTTAAGCGCGTATAACAGTACTGACCGCCTTTGCCTCTGAAGAATGTTAAAAGCCTCTAGCGCATCCGCTGCGCGTCAAGCCAGGCATCCTGTTTTTATAGGGCGAATTCCGCCACTAGAGCACTAACCTCTCCTGTGCCCCTGCCGGAAGTTCCCCCTGGTGCCTCCCGTGTGCGTAGCGTTCCCTCCACTCAAATGGTAACAACCGCGGTGGACCATGGACACGCAGGAGGTCACCAGGTGTGTTTTGGGCAGCTTATTACACAGTAAGTTCTAGAGGTGAGTGAAAGAAAATAGTGCGATTGATTTTAAAAAGAGGGTTCGTGCTTTACCTTTGTCGCGAACAGTAGCAGCAAAGTGGAGAAGATCGTTAATTCAAGTGTAGCAATGTAAAAAGCTTCAAGCGCGTATAACAGTACTGACCGCCTTTGCCTCTGAAGAAAGTTAAAAGCCTCTAGAGCGTCTGCTGCGCGTCAAGGCAGGCATCCTGTTGTTATAGGGCGAGTTCCGCCACTACAGCGCTAACCTCTCCTGTGCCCCTGCCGGAAGTTCCCCCTGGTGCCTCCCGTGTGCGTAGCGTTCCCTCCACTCAAACGGTAACAACCGCGGTGGACCGGGGAACACGCAAGGAGGTCACCAGGTGTGCTTTGGGCAGCTTATTACACAGTAAGTTCTATAGGTGAGTGAAAGAAAACAGTGCGAGTGATTTTAAAAAGAGGGTTTGTGCTTTCCCTTTGTCGCGCACAGTAGCAGCAAAGTGGAGAAGACTGGTAATTCAAGTGTAGCAAGGTAAAAAGCTTCAAGCGCGTATAACAGTACTGACCGCCTTTGCCTCTGAAAAAAGTTAAAAGCCTCTAGCGTGTCCGCTAAACGTCAAGGCAGGCATCCTGTTTTTATAGGGCGAGTTCCGCCACTAGAGCGCTAACCTCTCCTGTGCCCCTGCCGGAAATTCCCCCTGGTGCCTCCCGTGCCACTCAAACAGTAACAACCGCGATGGACCGGGGAACACGTAAGGAGGTCACCAGGTGTGTTTTGGGCAGCTTATTACACAGTAAGTTCTAGAGGTGAGTGAAAGAAAACAGTGTGAGTGATTTTAAAAGAGGATTCGTGCTTTCCCTTTGTCGTGCACAGTAGCAGCAGAGTGGAGAAGATCGGTAATTCAAGTGTAGCAAGGTAAAAAGCTTCAAGCGCGTATAAGAGTACTGACCGCCTTTGCCTCTGAAGAATGTTAAAAGCCTCTAGCGTGTCCGCTGCGCTTCAAGGCAGGCATCCTGTTTTTATAGGGTGAGTTCCGCCACTAGAGCACTAACCTCTCCTGTGCCCCTGCTGGAAGTTCCCCTGGTGCCTCCCGTGTGCGTAGCGTTTCCTCCACTCAAACGGTAACAACCGCGGTGGACCGGGGACATGCAAGGAGGTCACCAGGTGTGTTTTGGGCAGCTTATTACACAGTAAGTTCTAGAGGTGAGTGAAAGAAAACAGTGTGAGTGATTTTAAAAAGAGGATTTGTGCTTTCCCTTCGTTGCGCACAGTAGCAGCAGAGTGGAGAAGATCGGTAATTCAAGTGTAGCAAGGTAAAAAGCTTCAAGCGCGTATAACAGTACTGACCGCCTTGGCCTCTGAAGAATGTTAAAAGCCTCCAGCGCGTCCGCTGCGCGTCAAGGCAGGCATCCTGTTTTTATAGGGCGAGTTCCGCCACTAGAGCGCTAACCTCTCCAGTGCCCCTGCCGGAAGTTCCCCCTGGTGCCTCCCGTGTGCGTAGCGTTCCCTCCACTCAAACGGTAACAACCGCGGTGGACCGGCGACACGCAAGGAGGTCACCAGGTGTGTTTTGGGCAGCTTATTACACAGTAAGTTCTAGAGGTGAGTGAAAGAAAACAGTGTGAGTGATTTTAAAAAGAGGATTCGTGCTTTCCCTTTGTCGCGCACAGTAGCAGCAGAGTGGAGAAGATCGGTAATTCAAGTGTAGCAAGGTAAAAAGCTTTAAGCTCGTATAACAGTACTGACCGCCTTTGCCTCTGAAGAATGTTAAAAGCCTCTAGCACGTCCGCTGCGCGTCAAGGCAGGCATCCTGTTTTTATAGGGCGAGTTCCGCCACTAGAGCACTAACCTCTCCTGTGCCCCTGCCGGAAGTTCCCCCTGGTGCCTCCCGTGTGCGTAGCGTTCCCTCCACTCAAACGGTAACAACCGCGGTGGACCATGGACACGCAGGAGGTCACCAGGTGTGTTTTGGGCAGCTTATTACACAGTAAGTTCTAGAGGTGAGTGAAAGAAAATAGTGCGATTGATTTTAAAAAGAGGGTTCGTGCTTTACCTTTGTCGCGCACAGTAGCAGCAAAGTGGAGAAGATCGTTAATTCAAGTGTAGCAATGTAAAAAGCTTCAAGCACGTATAACAGTACTGACCGCCTTTGCCTCTGAAGAAAGTTAAAATCCTCTAGAGCGTCTGCTGCGCGTCAAGGCAGGCATCCTGTTGTTATAGGGCGAGTTCCGCCACTACAGCGCTAACCTCTCCTGTGCCCCTGCCGGAAGTTCCCCCTGGTGCCTCCCGTGTGCGTAGCGTTCCCTCCACTCAAACGGTAACAACCGCGGTGGACCGGGGAACACGCAAGGAGGTCACCAGGTGTGTTTTGGGCAGCTTATTACACAGTAAGTTCTAGAGGTGAGTGAAAGAAAACAGTGTGAGTGATTTTAAAAAGAGGATTCGTGCTTTCCCTTTGTCGCGCACAGTAGCAGCAGAGTGGAGAAGATCGGTAATTCAAGTGTAGCAAGGTAAAAAGCTTCAAACGCGTATAACAGTACTGACCGCCTTTGCCTCTGAAGAAAGTTAAAAGCCTCTAGAGCGTCTGCTGCGCGTCAAGGCAGGCATTCCTGTTTTTATAGGGCGAATTCCGCCACTAGATCGCTAACCTCTCCTGTGCCCCTACCGGAAGTTCCCCCTGGTGCCTTCTGTGTGCGTAGCATTCCCTCCACTCAAACGGTAACACCCGCGGTGGACCGGGGAACACGCAAGGAGGTCACCAGGTGTGTTTTGGGCAGCTTATACACAGTAAGTTCTAAAGGTGAGTGAAAGAAAACAGTGTGAGTGATTTTAAAAAGAGGGTTCGTGCTTTCCCTTTGTCACGCACAGTAGCAGCAAAGTGGAGAAGATCGGTAATTCTAGTGTAGCAAGGTAAAAAGCTTCAAGCGCGTATAACAGTACTGACCGCCTTTGCCTCAGAAGAAAGTTAAAAGCCTCTAGCGTGTCCGCTGCGCATCAATGCAGGCATCCTGTTTTTATAGGGCGAGTTCCGCCACTAGAGCGCTAACCTCTCCTGTGCCCCTGCCGGAAGTTCCCCCTGGTGCCTCCCGTGTGAGTAGCGTTCCCTCCACTCAAACGGTAACAACCGCGATGGACCGGGGAACACGTAAGGAGGTCACCAGGTGTGTTTTGGGCAGCTTATTACACAGTAAGTTCGAGAGGTGAGTGAAAGAAAACAGTGTGAGTGATTTTAAAAAGAGGATTCGTGCTTTCCCTTTGTCGCGCACAGTAGCAGCAGAGTGGAGAAGATCGGTAATTCTAGTGTAGCAAGGTAAAAAGCTTCAAGCGCGTATAACAGTACTGACCGCCTTTGCCTCAGAAGAAAGTTAAAAGCCTCTAGCGTGTCCGCTGCGCATCAATGCAGGCATCCTGTTTTTATAGGGCGAGTTCCGCCACTAGAGCGCTAACCTCTCCTGTGCCCCTGCCGGAAGTTCCCCCTGGTGCCTCCCGTGTGAGTAGCGTTCCCTCCACTCAAACGGTAACAACCGCGATGGACCGGGGAACACGTAAGGAGGTCACCAGGTGTGTTTTGGGCAGCTTATTACACAGTAAGTTCTAGAGGTGAGTGAAAGAAAACAGTGTGAGTGATTTTAAAAAGAGGATTCGTGCTTTCCCTTTGTCGCGCACAGTAGCAGCAGAGTGGAGAAGATCGGTAATTCAAGTGTAGCAAGGTAAAAAGCTTCAAACGCGTATAACAGTACTGACCGCCTTTGCCTCTGAAGAAAGTTAAAAGCCTCTAGAGCGTCTGCTGCGCGTCAAGGCAGGCATTCCTGTTTTTATAGGGTGAGTTCCGCCACTAGAGCGCTAACCTCTCCTGTGCCCCTACCGGAAGTTCCCCCTGGTGCCTTCTGTGTGCGTAGCATTCCCTCCACTCAAACGGTAACAACCGCGGTGGACCGGGGAACACGCAAGGAGGTCACCAGGTGTGTTTTGGGCAGCTTATACACAGTAAGTTCTAAAGGTGAGTGAAAGAAAACAGTGCGAGTGATTTTAAAAAGAGGGTTCGTGCTTTCCCTTTGTCGCGCACAGTAGCAGCAAAGTGGAGAAGATCGGTAATTCTAGTGTAGCAAGGTAAAAAGCTTCAAGCGCGTATAACAGTACTGACCGCCTTTGCCTCAGAAGAAAGTTAAAAGCCTCTAGCGTGTCCGTTGCGCATCAATGCAGGCATCCTGTTTTTATAGGGCGAGTTCCGCCACTAGAGCGCTAACCTCTCCTGTGCCCCTGCCGGAAGTTCCCCCTGGTGCCTCCCGTGTGCGTAGCGTTCCCTTCACTCAAACGGTAACAACCGCGATGGACCGGGGAACACGTAAGGAGGTCCCCAGGTGTGTTTTGGGCAGCTTATTACACAGTAAGTTCTAGAGGTGAGTGAAAGAAAACAGTGTGAGTGATTTTAAAAAGAGGATCCGTGCTTTCCCTTTGTCACGCACAGTAGCAGCAGAGTGGAGAAGATCGGTAATTCAAGTGTAGCAAGGTAAAAAGCTTCAAGCGCGTATAAGAGTACTGACCGCCTTTGCCTCTGAAGAATGTTAAAAGCCTCTAGCGTGTCCGCTGCGCTTCAAGGCAGGCATCCTGTTTTTATAGGGTGAGTTCCGCCACTAGAGCACTAACCTCTCCTGTGCCCCTGCCGGAAGTTCCCCTGGTGCCTCCTGTGTGCGTAGCGTTCCCTCCACTCAAACGGTAACAACCGCGGTGGACCGGGGACACGCAAGGAGGTCAACAGGTGTGTTTTGGGCAGCTTATTACACAGTAAGTTCTAGAGGTGAGTGAAAGAAAACAGTGTGAATGATTTTAAAAAGAGGATTTGTGCTTTCCCTTCGTTGCGCACAGTAGCAGCAGAGTGGAGAAGATCGCTAATTCAAGTGTAGCAAGGTAAAAAGCTTCAAGCGCGTATAACAGTACTGACCGCCTTGGCCTCTGAAGAATGTTAAAAGCCTCCAGCGCGTCCGCTGCGCGTCAAGGCAGGCATCCTGTTTTTATAGGGCGAGTTCCGCCACTAGAGCGCTAACCTCTCCAGTGCCCCTGCCGGAAGTTCCCCCTGGTGCCTCCCGTGTGCGTAGCGTTCCCTCCACTCAAACTGTAACAACCGCGGTGGACCGGGGACACGCAAGGAGGTCACCAGGTGTGTTTTGGGCAGCTTATTACACAGTAAGTTCTAGAGGTGAGTGAAAGAAAACAGTGCGATTGATTTTAAAAAGAGGGTTCGTGCTTTACCTTTGTCGCGCACAGTAGCAGCAAAGTGGAGAAGATCGTTAATTCAAGTGTAGCAATGTAAAAAGCTTCAAGCGCGTATAACAGTACTGACCGCCTTTGCCTCTGAAGAAAGTTAAAATCCTCTAGAGCGTCTGCTGCGCGTCAAGGCAGGCATCCTGTTGTTATAGGGCGAGTTCCGCCACTACAGCGCTAACCTCTCATGTGCCCCTGCCGGAAGTTCCCCCTGGTGTCTCCCGTGTGCGTAGCGTTCCCTCCACTCAAACGGTAACAACCGCGGTGGACCGGGGAACACGCAAGGAGGTCACCAGGTGTGTTTTGGGCAGCTTATTACACAGTAAGTTCTAGAGGTGAGTGAAAGAAAACAGTGTGAGTGATTTTAAAAAGAGGATTCGTGCTTTCCCTTTGTCGCGCACAGTAGCAGCAGAGTGGAGAAGATCGGTAATTCAAGTGTAGCAAGGTAAAAAGCTTCAAACGCGTATAACAGTACTGACCGCCTTTGCCTCTGAAGAAAGTTAAAAGCCTCTAGAGTGTCTGCTGCGCGTCAAGGCAGGCATTCCTGTTTTTATAGGGCGAATTCCGCCACTAGATCGCTAACCTCTCCTGTGCCCCTACCGGAAGTTCCCCCTGGTGCCTTCTGTGTGCGTAGCATTCCCTCCACTCAAACGGTAACACCCGCGGTGGACCGGGGAACACGCAAGGAGGTCACCAGGTGTGTTTTGGGCAGCTTATACACAGTAAGTTCTAAAGGTGAGTGAAAGAAAACAGTGTGAGTGATTTTAAAAAGAGGGTTCGTTTTTTCCCTTTGTCACGCACAGTAGCAGCAAAGTGGAGAAGATCGGTAATTCTAGTGTAGCAAGGTAAAAAGCTTCAAGCGCGTATAACAGTACTGACCGCCTTTGCCTCAGAAGAAAGTTAAAAGCCTCTAGCGTGTCCGCTGCTCATCAATGCAGGCATCCTGTTTTTATAGGGCGAGTTCCGCCACTAGAGCGCTAACCTCTCCTGTGCCCCTGCCGGAAGTTCCCCCTGGTGCCTCCCGTGTGAGTAGCGTTCCCTCCACTCAAATGGTAACAACCGCGATGGACCGGGGAACACGTAAGGAGGTCACCAGGTGTGTTTTGGGCAGCTTATTACACAGTAAGTTCGAGAGGTGAGTGAAAGAAAACAGTGTGAGTGATTTTAAAAAGAGGATTCGTGCTTTCCCTTTGTCGCGCACAGTAGCAGCAGAGTGGAGAAGATCGGTAATTCTAGTGTAGCAAGGTAAAAAGCTTCAAGCGCGTATAACAGTACTGACCGCCTTTGCCTCAGAAGAAAGTTAAAAGCCTCTAGCGTGTCCGCTGCGCATCAATGCAGGCATCCTGTTTTTATAGGGCGAGTTCCGCCACTAGAGCGCTAACCTCTCCTGTGCCCCTGCCGGAAGTTCCCCCTGGTGCCTCCCGTGTGAGTAGCGTTCCCTCCACTCAAACGGTAACAACCGCGATGGACCGGGGAACACGTAAGGAGGTCACCAGGTGTGTTTTGGGCAGCTTATTACACAGTAAGTTCTAGAGGTGAGTGAAAGAAAACAGTGTGAGTGATTTTAAAAAGAGGATTCGTGCTTTCCCTTTGTCGCGCACAGTAGCAGCAGAGTGGAGAAGATCGGTAATTCAAGTGTAGCAAGGTAAAAAGCTTCAAACGCGTATAACAGTACTGACCGCCTTTGCCTCTGAAGAAAGTTAAAAGCCTCTAGAGCGTCTGCTGCGTGTCAAGGCAGGCATTCCTGTTTTTAAAGGGTGAGTTCCGCCACTAGAGCGCTAACCTCTCCTGTGCCCCTACCGGAAGTTCCCCCTGGTGCCTTCTGTGTGCGTAGCATTCCCTCCACTCAAACGGTAACAACCGCGGTGGACCGGGGAACACGCAAGGAGGTCACCAGGTGTGTTTTGGGCAGCTTATACACAGTAAGTTCTAAAGGTGAGTGAAAGAAAACAGTGTGAGTGATTTTAAAAAGAGGGTTCGTGCTTTCCCTTTGTCGCGCACAGTAGCAGCAAAGTGGAGAAGATCGGTAATTCTAGTGTAGCAAGGTAAAAAGCTTCAAGCGCGTATAACAGTACTGACCGCCTTTGCCTCAGAAGAAAGTTAAAAGCCTCTAGCGTGTCCGCTGCGCATCAATGCAGGCATCCTGTTTTTATAGGGCGAGTTCCGCCACTAGAGCGCTAACCTCTCCTGTGCCCCTGCCGGAAGTTCCCCCTGGTGCCTCCCGTGTGCGTAGCGTTCCCTCCACTCAAACGGTAACAACCGCGATGGACCGGGGAACACGTAAGGAGGTCCCCAGGTGTGTTTTGGGCAGCTTATTACACAGTAAGTTCTAGAGGTGAGTGAAAGAAAACAGTGTGAGTGATTTTAAAAAGAGGATCCGTGCTTTCCCTTTGTCACGCACAGTAGCAGCAGAGTGGAGAAGATCGATAATTCAAGTGTAGCAAGGTAAAAAGCTTCAAGCGCGTATAAGAGTACTGACCGCCTTTGCCTCTGAAGAATGTTAAAAGCATCTAGTGTGTCCGCTGCGCTTCAAGGCAGGCATCCTGTTTTTATAGGGTGAGTTCCGCCACTAGAGCACTAACCTCTCCTGTGCCCCTGCCGGAAGTTCCCCTGGTGCCTCCCGTGTGCGTAGCGTTCCCTCCACTCAAACGGTAACAACCGCGGTGGACCGGGGACACGCAAGGAGGTCACCAGGTGTGTTTTGGGCAGCTTATTACACAGTAAGTTCTAGAGGTGAGTGAAAGAAAACAGTGTGAATGATTTTAAAAAGAGGATTTGTGCTTTCCCTTCGTTGCGCACAGTAGCAGCAGAGTGGAGAAGATCGGTAATTCAAGTGTAGCAAGGTAAAAAGCTTCAAGCGCGTATAACAGTACTGACCGCCTTGGCCTCTGAAGAATGTTAAAAGCCTCTAGCGCGTCCGCTGCGCGTCAAGGCAGGCATCCTGTTTTTATAGGGCGAGTTCCGCCACTAGAGCACTAACCTCTCCTGTGCCCCTGCCGGAAGTTCCCCCTGGTGCCTCCCGTGTGCATAGCGTTCCCTCCACTCAAACGGTAACAACCGCTGTGGACCATGGACACGCAGGAGGTCACCAGGTGTGTTTTGGGCAGCTTATTACACAGTAAGTTCTATAGGTGAGTGAAAGAAAATAGTGCGAGTGATTTTAAAAAGAGGGTTTGTGCTTTCCCTTTGTCGCGCACAGTAGCAGCAAAGTGGAGAAGACTGGTAATTCAAGTGTAGCAAGGTAAAAAGCTTCAAGCGCGTATAACAGTACTGACCGCCTTTGCCTCTGAAAAAGTTAAAAGCCTCTAGCGTGTCCGCTAAACGTCAAGGCAGGCATCCTGTTTTTATAGGGCGAGTTCCGCCACTAGAGCGCTAACCTCTCCTGTGCCCCTGCCGGAAATTCCCCCTGGTGCCTCCCGTGTGCGTTGCGTGCCCTCCACTCAAACAGTAACAACCGCGATGGACCGGGGAACACGTAAGGAGGTCACCAGGTGTGTTTTGGGCAGCTTATTACACAGTAAGTTCTAGAGGTGAGTGAAAGAAAACAGTGTGAGTGATTTTAAAAGAGGATTCGTGCTTTCCCTTTGTCGTGCACAGTAGCAGCAGAGTGGAGAAGATCGGTAATTCAAGTGTAGCAAGGTAAAAAGCTTCAAGCGCGTATAAGAGTACTGACCGCCTTTGCCTCTGAAGAATGTTAAAAGCCTCTAGCGTGTCCGCTGCGCTTCAAGGCAGGCATCCTGTTTTTATAGGGTGAGTTCCGCCACTAGAGCACTAACCTCTCCTGTGCCCCTGCTGGAAGTTCCCCTGGTGCCTCCCGTGTGCGTAGCGTTTCCTCCACTCAAACGGTAACAACCGCGGTGGACCGGGGACATGCAAGGAGGTCACCAGGTGTGTTTTGGGCAGCTTATTACACAGTAAGTTCTAGAGGTGAGTGAAAGAAAACAGTGTGAGTGATTTTAAAAAGAGGATTTGTGCTTTCCCTTCGTTGCGCACAGTAGCAGCAGAGTGGAGAAGATCGGTAATTCAAGTGTAGCAAGGTAAAAGGCTTCAAGCGCGTATAACAGTACTGACCTCCTTGGCCTCTGAAGAATGTTAAAAGCCTCCAGCGCGTCTGCTGCGCGTCAAGGCAGGAATCCTGTTTTTATAGGGCGAGTTCCGCCACTAGAGCGCTAACCTCTCCAGTGCCCCTGCCGGAAGTTCCCCCTGGTGCCTCCCGTGTGCGTAGCGTTCCCTCCACTCAAACGGTAACAACCGCGGTGGACCGGGGACACGCAAGGAGGTCACCAGGTGTGTTTTGGGCAGCTTATTACACAGTAAGTTCTAGAGGTGAGTGAAAGAAAACAGTGTGAGTGATTTTAAAAAGCGGATTCGTGCTTTCCCTTTGTCGCGCACAGTAGCAGCAGAGTGGAGAAGATCGGTAATTCAAGTGTAGCAAGGTAAAAAGCTTTAAGCTCGTATAACAGTACTGACCGCCTTTGCCTCTGAAGAATGTTAAAAGCCTCTAGCGCGTCCGCTGCGCGTCAAGGCAGGCATCCTGTTTTTATAGGGTGAGTTCCGCCACTAGAGCACTAACCTCTCCTGTGCCCCTGCCGGAAGTTCCCCCTGGTGCCTCCCGTGTGCGTAGCGTTCCCTCCACTCAAACGGTAACAACCGCGGTGGACCATGGACACGCAGGAGGTCACCAGGTGTGTTTTGGGCAGCTTATTACACAGTAAGTTCTAGAGGTGAGTGAAAGAAAATAGTGCGATTGATTTTAAAAAGAGGGTTCGTGCTTTACCTTTGTCGCGCACAGTAGCAGCAAAGTGGAGAAGATCGTTAATTCAAGTGTAGCAATGTAAAAAGCTTCAAGCGCGTATAACAGTACTGACCGCCTTTGCCTCTGAAGAAAGTTAAAATCCTCTAGAGCGTCTGCTGCGCGTCAAGGCAGGCATCCTGTTGTTATAGGGCGAGTTCCGCCACTACAGCGCTAACCTCTCCTGTGCCCCTGCCGGAAGTTCCCCCTGGTGCCTCCCGTGTGCGTAGCGTTCCCTCCACTCAAACGGTAACAACGGCGGTGGACCAGGGAACACGCAAGGAGGTCACCAGGTGTGTTTTGGGCAGCTTATTACACAGTAAGTTCTAGAGGTGAGTGAAAGAAAACAGTGCGAGTGATTTTAAAAAGAGGGTTTATGCTTTCCCTTTGTCGCGCACAGTAGCAGCAAAGTGGAGAAGACTGGTAATTCAAGTGTAGCAAGGTAAAAAGCTTCAAGCGCGTATAACAGTACTGACCGCCTTTGCCTCTGAAAAAAGTTAAAAGCCTCTAGCGTGTCCGCTAAACGTCAAGGCAGGCATCCTGTTTTTATAGGGCGAGTTCCGCCACTAGAGTGCTAACCTCTCCTGTGCCCCTGCCGGAAGTTCCCCCTAGTGCCTCCCGTGTGCGTTGCGTGCCCTCCACTCAAACAGTAACAACCGCGATGGACCGGGGAACACGTAAGGAGGTCACCAGGTGTGTTTTGGGCAGCTTATTACACAGTAAGTTCTAGAGGTGAGTGAAAGAAAACAGTGTGAGTGATTTTAAAAGAGGATTCGTGCTTTCCCTTTGTCGCGCACAGTAGCAGCAGAGTGGAGAAGATCGGTAATTCAAGTGTAGCAAGGTAAAAAGCTTCAAGCTCGTATAACAGTACTGACCGCCTTTGCCTCTGAAGAATGTTAAAAGCCTCTAGCGCGTCCGCTGCGCGTCAAGGCAGGCATCCTGTTTTTATAGGGTGAGTTCCGCCACTAGAGCACTAACCTCTCCTGTGCCCCTGCCGGAAGTTCCCCCTGGTGCCTCCCGTGTGCGTAGCGTTCCCTCCACTCAAACGGTAACAACCGCGGTGGACCATGGACACGCAGGAGGTCACCAGGTGTGTTTTGGGCAGCTTATTACACAGTAAGTTCTAGAGGTGAGTGAAAGAAAATAGTGCGATTGATTTTAAAAAGAGGGTTCGTGCTTTACCTTTGTCGCGCACAGTAGCAGCAAAGTGGAGAAGATCGTTAATTCAAGTGTAGCAATGTAAAAAGCTTCAAGCGCGTATAACAGTACTGACCGCCTTTGCCTCTGAAGAAAGTTAAAATCCTCTAGAGCGTCTGCTGCGCGTCAAGGCAGGCATCCTGTTGTTATAGGGCGAGTTCCGCCACTACAGCGCTAACCTCTCCTGTGCCCCTGCCGGAAGTTCCCCCTGGTGCCTCCCGTGTGCGTAGCGTTCCCTCCACTCAAACGGTAACAACGGCGGTGGACCGGGGAACACGCAAGGAGGTCACCAGGTGTGTTTTGGGCAGCTTATTACACAGTAAGTTCTAGAGGTGAGTGAAAGAAAACAGTGCGAGTGATTTTAAAAAGAGGGTTTATGCTTTCCCTTTGTCGCGCACAGTAGCAGCAAAGTGGAGAAGACTGGTAATTCAAGTGTAGCAAGGTAAAAAGCTTCAAGCGCGTATAACAGTACTGACCGCCTTTGCCTCTGAAAAAAGTTAAAAGCCTCTAGCGTGTCCGCTAAACGTCAAGGCAGGCATCCTGTTTTTATAGGGCGAGTTCCGCCACTAGAGTGCTAACCTCTCCTGTGCCCCTGCCGGAAGTTCCCCCTAGTGCCTCCCGTGTGCGTTGCGTGCCCTCCACTCAAACAGTAACAACCGCGATGGACCGGGGAACACGTAAGGAGGTCACCAGGTGTGTTTTGGGCAGCTTATTACACAGTAAGTTCTAGAGGTGAGTGAAAGAAAACAGTGTGAGTGATTTTAAAAGAGGATTCGTGCTTTCCCTTTGTCGCGCACAGTAGCAGCAGAGTGGAGAAGATCGGTAATTCAAGTGTAGCAAGGTAAAAAGCTTCAAGCGCGTATAAGAGTACTGAACGCCTTTGCCTCTGAAGAATGTTAAAAGCCTCTAGCGTGTCCGCTGCGCTTCAAGGCAGGCATCCTGTTTTTATAGGGTGAGTTCCGCCACTAGAGCACTAACCTCTCCTGTGCCCCTGCCGGAGGTTCCCCTGGTGCCTCCCGTGTGCGTAGCGTTCCCTCCACTCAAACGGTAACAACCGCGGTGGACCGGGGACATGCAAGGAGGTCACCAGGTGTGTTTTGGGCAGCTTATTACACAGTAAGTTCTAGAGGTGAGTGAAAGAAAACAGTGTGAGTGATTTTAAAAAGAGGATTTGTGCTTTCCCTTCGTTGCGCACAGTAGCAGCAGAGTGGAGAAGATCGGTAATTCAAGTGTAGCAAGGTAAAAGGCTTCAAGCGCGTATAACAGTACTGACCGCCTTGGCCTCTGAAGAATGTTAAAAGCCTCCAGCGCGTCTGCTGCGCGTCAAGGCAGGAATCCTGTTTTTATAGGGCGAGTTCCGCCACTAGAGCGCTAACCTCTCCAGTGCCCCTGCCGGAAGTTCCCCCTGGTGCCTCCCGTGTGCGTAGCGTTCCCTCCACTCAAACGGTAACAACCGCGGTGGACCGGGGACACGCAAGGAGGTCACCAGGTGTGTTTTGGGCAGCTTATTACACAGTAAGTTCTAGAGGTGAGTGAAAGAAAACAGTGTGAGTGATTTTAAAAAGCGGATTCGTGCTTTCCCTTTGTCGCGCACAGTAGCAGCAGAGTGGAGAAGATCGGTAATTCAAGTGTAGCAAGGTAAAAAGCTTTAAGCTCGTATAACAGTACTGACCGCCTTTGCCTCTGAAGAATGTTAAAAGCCTCTAGCGCGTCCGCTGCGCGTCAAGGCAGGCATCCTGTTTTTATAGGGTGAGTTCCGCCACTAGAGCACTAACCTCTCCTGTGCCCCTGCCGGAAGTTCCCCCTGGTGCCTCCCGTGTGCGTAGCGTTCCCTCCACTCAAACGGTAACAACCGCGGTGGACCATGGACACGCAGGAGGTCACCAGGTGTGTTTTGGGCAGCTTATTACACAGTAAGTTCTAGAGGTGAGTGAAAGAAAATAGTGCGATTGATTTTAAAAAGAGGGTTCGTGCTTTACCTTTGTCGCGCACAGTAGCAGCAAAGTGGAGAAGATCGTTAATTCAAGTGTAGCAATGTAAAAAGCTTCAAGCGCGTATAACAGTACTGACCGCCTTTGCCTCTGAAGAAAGTTAAAATCCTCTAGAGCGTCTGCTGCGCGTCAAGGCAGGCATCCTGTTGTTATAGGGCGAGTTCCGCCACTACAGCGCTAACCTCTCCTGTGCCCCTGCCGGAAGTTCCCCCTGGTGCCTCCCGTGTGCGTAGCGTTCCCTCCACTCAAACGGTAACAACCGCGGTGGACCGGGGAACACGCAAGGAGGTCACCAGGTGTGTTTTGGGCAGCTTATTACACAGTAAGTTCTAGAGGTGAGTGAAAGAAAACAGTGCGAGTGATTTTAAAAAGAGGGTTTATGCTTTCCCTTTGTCGCGCACAGTAGCAGCAAAGTGGAGAAGACTGGTAATTCAAGTGTAGCAAGGTAAAAAGCTTCAAGCGCGTATAACAGTACTGACCGCCTTTGCCTCTGAAAAAAGTTAAAAGCCTCTAGCGTGTCCGCTAAACGTCAAGGCAGGCATCCTGTTTTTATAGGGCGAGTTCCGCCACTAGAGTGCTAACCTCTCCTGTGCCCCTGCCGGAAGTTCCCCCTAGTGCCTCCCGTGTGCGTTGCGTGCCCTCCACTCAAACAGTAACAACCGCGATGGACCGGGGAACACGTAAGGAGGTCACCAGGTGTGTTTTGGGCAGCTTATTACACAGTAAGTTCTAGAGGTGAGTGAAAGAAAACAGTGTGAGTGATTTTAAAAGAGGATTCGTGCTTTCCCTTTGTCGCGCACAGTAGCAGCAGAGTGGAGAAGATCGGTAATTCAAGTGTAGCAAGGTAAAAAGCTTCAAGCGCGTATAAGAGTACTGAACGCCTTTGCCTCTGAAGAATGTTAAAAGCCTCTAGCGTGTCCGCTGCGCTTCAAGGCAGGCATCCTGTTTTTATAGGGTGAGTTCCGCCACTAGAGCACTAACCTCTCCTGTGCCCCTGCCGGAGGTTCCCCTGGTGCCTCCCGTGTGCGTAGCGTTCCCTCCACACAAACGGTAACAACCGCGGTGGACCGGGGACACGCAAGGAGGTCACCAGGTGTGTTTTGGGCAGCTTATTACACAGTAAGTTCTAGAGGTGAGTGAAAGAAAACAGTGTGAGTGATTTTAAAAAGCGGATTCGTGCTTTCCCTTTGTCGCGCACAGTAGCAGCAGAGTGGAGAAGATCGGTAATTCAAGTGTAGCAAGGTAAAAAGCTTTAAGCTCGTATAACAGTACTGACCGCCTTTGCCTCTGAAGAATGTTAAAAGCCTCTAGCGCGTCTGCTGCGCGTCAAGGCAGGCATCCTGTTTTTATAGGGTGAGTTCCGCCACTAGAGCACTAACCTCTCCTGTGCCCCTGCCGGAAGTTCCCCCTGGTGCCTCCCGTGTGCATAGCGTTCCCTCCACTCAAACGGTAACAACCGCGGTGGACCATGGACATGCAGGAGGTCACCAGGTGTGTTTTGGGCAGCTTATTACACAGTAAGTTCTAGAGGTGAGTGAAAGAAAATAGTGCGATTGATTTTAAAAAGAGGGTTCGTGCTTTACCTTTGTCGCGCACAGTAGCAGCAAAGTGGAGAAGATCGTTAATTCAAGTGTAGCAATGTAAAAAGCTTCAAGCGCGTATAACAGTACTGACCGCCTTTGCCTCTGAAGAAAGTTAAAATCCTCTAGAGCGTCTGCTGCGCGTCAAGGCAGGCATCCTGTTGTTATAGGGCGAGTTCCGCCACTACAGCGCTAACCTCTCCTGTGCCCCTGCCGGAAGTTCCCCCTGGTGCCTCCCGTGTGCGTAGCGTTCCCTCCACTCAAACGGTAACAACCGCGGTGGACCGGGGAACACGCAAGGAGGTCACCAGGTGTGTTTTGGGCAGCTTATTACACAGTAAGTTCTAGTGGTGAGTGAAAGAAAACAGTGCGAGTGATTTAAAAAAGAGGGTTTATGCTTTCCCTTTGTCGCGCACAGTAGCAGCAAAGTGGAGAAGACTGGTAATTCAAGTGTAGCAAGGTAAAAAGCTTCAAGCGCGTATAACAGTACTGACCGCCTTTGCCTCTGAAAAAAGTTAAAAGCCTCTAGCGTGTCCGCTAAACGTCAAGGCAGCCATCCTGTTTTTATAGGGCGAGTTCCGCCACTAGAGTGCTAACCTCTCCTGTGCCCCTGCCGGAAGTTCCCCCTAGTGCCTCCCGTGTGCGTTGCGTGCCCTCCACTCAAACAGTAACAACCGCGATGGACCGGGGAACACGTAAGGAGGTCACCAGGTGTGTTTTGGGCAGCTTATTACACAGTAAGTTCTAGAGGTGAGTGAAAGAAAACAGTGTGAGTGATTTTAAAAGAGGATTCGTGCTTTCCCTTTGTCGCGCACAGTAGCAGCAGAGTGGAGAAGATCGGTAATTCAAGTGTAGCAAGGTAAAAAGCTTCAAGCGCGTATAAGAGTACTGAACGCCTTTGCCTCTGAAGAATGTTAAAAGCCTCTAGCGTGTCCGCTGCGCTTCAAGGCAGGCATCCTGTTTTTATAGGGTGAGTTCCGCCACTAGAGCACTAACCTCTCCTGTGCCCCTGCCGGAGGTTCCCCTGGTGCCTCCCGTGTGCGTAGCGTTCCCTCCACACAAACGGTAACAACCGCGGTGGACCGGGGACACGCAAGGAGGTCACCAGGTGTGTTTTGGGCAGCTTATTACACAGTAAGTTCTAGAGGTGAGTGAAAGAAAACAGTGTGAGTGATTTTAAAAAGAGGATTTGTGCTTTCCCTTCGTTGCGCACAGTAGCAGCAGAGTGGAGAAGATCTGTAATTCAAGTGTAGCAAGGTAAAAAGCTTTAAGCGCGTATAACAGTACTGACCGCCTTTGCCTCTGAAGAATGTTAAAAGCCTCTAGCGCGTCCGCTGCGCGTCAAGGCAGGCATCCTGTTTTTATAGGGCGAGTTCCGCCACTAGAGCACTAACCTCTCCTGTGCCCCTGCCGGAAGTTCCCCCTGGTGCCTCCCGTGTGCGTAGCGTTCCCTCCACTCAAACGGTAACAACCGCGGTGGACCATGGACACGCAGGAGGTCACCAGGTGTGTTTTGGGCAGCTTATTACACAGTAAGTTCTAGAGGTGAGTGAAAGAAAATAGTGCGATTGATTTTAAAAAGAGGGTTCGTGCTTTACCTTTGTCGCGCACAGTAGCAGCAAAGTGGAGAAGATCGTTAATTCAAGTGTAGCAATGTAAAAAGCTTCAAGCGCGTATAACAGTACTGACCGCCTTTGCCTCTGAAGAAAGTTAAAAGCCTCTAGAGCGTCTGCTGCGCGTCAAGGCAGGCATCCTGTTGTTATAGGGCGAGTTCCGCCACTACAGCGCTAACCTCTCCTGTGCCCCTGCCGGAAGTTCCCCCTGGTGCCTCCCGTGTGCGTAGCGTTCCCTCCACTCAAACGGTAACAACCGCGGTGGACCGGGGAACACGCAAGGAGTTCACCAGGTATGTTTTGGGCAGCTTATTACACAGTAAGTTCTAGAGGTGAGTGAAAGAAAACAGTGTGAGTGATTTTAAAAAGAGGATTCGTGCTTTCCCTTTGTCGCGCACAGTAGCAGCAGAGTGGAGAAGATCGGTAATTCAAGTGTAGCAAGGTAAAAAGCTTCAAACGCGTATAACAGTACTGACCGCCTTTGCCTCTGAAGAAAGTTAAAAGCCTCTAGAGCGTCTGCTGCGCGTCAAGGCAGGCATTCCTGTTTTTATAGGGTGAGTTCCGCCACTAGAGCGCTAACCTCTCCTGTGCCCCTACCGGAAGTTCCCCCTGGTGCCTTCTGTGTGCATATCATACCCTCCACTCAAACGGTAACAACCGCGGTGGACCGGGGAACACGCAAGGAGGTCACCAGGTGTGTTTTGGGCAGCTTATACACAGTAAGTTCTAAAGGTGAGTGAAAGAAAACAGTGCGAATGATTTTAAAAAGAGGGTTCGTGCTTTCCCTTTGTCGCGCACAGTAGCAGCAAAGTGGAGAAGATCGGTAATTCTAGTGTAGCAAGGTAAAAAGCTTCAAGCGTGTATAACAGTACTGACCGCCTTTGCCTCAGAAGAAAGTTAAAAGCCTCTAGCGTGTCCGCTGCGCATCAATGCAGGCATCCTGTTTTTATAGGGCGAGTTCCGCCACTAGAGCGCTAACCTCTCCTGTGCCCCTGCCGGAAGTTCCCCCTGGTGCCTCCCGTGTGCGTAGCGTTCCCTCCACTCAAACGGTAACAACCGCGATGGACCGGGGAACACGTAAGGAGGTCCCCAGGTGTGTTTTGGGCAGCTTATTACACAGTAAGTTCTAGAGGTGAGTGAAAGAAAACAGTGTGAGTGATTTTAAAAAGAGGATCCGTGCTTTCCCTTTGTCACGCACAGTAGCAGCAGAGTGGAGAAGATCGGTAATTCAAGTGTAGCAAGGTAAAAAGCTTCAAGCGCGTATAAGAGTACTGACCGCCTTTGCCTCTGAAGAATGTTAAAAGCCTCTAGCGTGTCCGCTGCGCTTCAAGGCAGGCATCCTGTTTTTATAGGGTGAGTTCCGCCACTAGAGCACTAACCTCTCCTGTGCCCCTGCCGGAAGTTCCCCTGGTGCCTCCCGTGTGCGTTGCGTTCCCTCCACTCAAACGGTAACAACCGCGGTGGACCGGGGACACGCAAGGAGGTCACCAGGTGTGTTTTGGGCAGCTTATTACACAGTAAGTTCTAGAGGTGAGTGAAAGAAAACAGTGTGAGTGATTTTAAAAAGTGGATTCGTGCTTTCCCTTTGTCGCGCACAGTAGCAGCAGAGTGGAGAAGATCGGTAATTCAAGTGTAGCAAGGTAAAAAGCTTTAAGCGCGTATAACAGTACTGACCGCCTTTGCCTCTGAAGAATGTTAAAAGCCTCTAGCGCGTCCGCTGCGCGTCAAGGCAGGCATCCTGTTTTTATAGGGCGAATTCCGCCACTAGAGCACTAACCTCTCCTGTGCCCCTGCCGGAAGTTCCCCCTGGTGCCTCCCGTGTGCGTAGCGTTCCCTCCACTCAAACGGTAACAACCGCGGTGGACCATGGACACGCAGGAGGTCACCAGGTGTGTTTTGGGCAGCTTATTACACAGTAAGTTCTAGAGGTGAGTGAAAGAAAATAGTGCAATTGATTTTAAAAAGAGGGTTCGTGCTTTACCTTTGTCGCGCACAGTAGCAGCAAAGTGGAGAAGATCGTTAATTCAAGTGTAGCAATGTAAAAAGCTTCAAGCGCGTATAACAGTACTGACCGCCTTTGCCTCTGAAGAAAGTTAAAAGCCTCTAGAGCGTCTGCTGCGCGTCAAGGCAGGCATCCTGTTGTTATAGGGCGAGTTCTGCCACTACAGCGCTAACCTCTCCTGTGCCCCTGCCGGAAGTTCCCCCTGGTGCCTCCCGTGTGCGTAGCGTTCCCTCCACTCAAATGGTAACAACCGCGGTGGACCGGGGAACACGCAAGGAGGTCACCAGGTGTGTTTTGGGCAGCTTATTACACAGTAAGTTCTATAGGTGAGTGAAAGAAAACAGTGTGAGTGATTTTAAAAGAGGATTCGTGCTTTCCCTTTGTCGTGCACAGTAGCAGCAGAGTGGAGAAGATCGGTAATTCAAGTGTAGCAAGGTAAAAAGCTTCAAGCGCGTATAAGAGTACTGACCGCCTTTGCCTCTGAAGAAAGTTAAAAGCCTCTAGAGCGTCTGCTGCGCGTCAAGGCAGGCATTCCTGTTTTTATAGGGTGAGTTCCGCCACTAGAGCGCTAACCTCTCCTGTGCCCCTGCCGGAAATTCCCCCTGGTGCCTCCCGTGTGCGTTGCGTGCCCTCCACTCAAACAGTAACAACCGCGATGGACCGGGGAACACGTAAGGAGGTCACCAGGTGTGTTTTGGGCAGCTTATTACACAGTAAGTTCTAGAGGTGAGTGAAAGAAAACAGTGTGAGTGATTTTAAAAGAGGATTCGTGCTTTCCCTTTGTCGTGCACAGTAGCAGCAGAGTGGAGAAGATCGGTAATTCAAGTGTAGCAAGGTAAAAAGCTTCAAGCGCGTATAAGAGTACTGACCGCCTTTGCCTCTGAAGAAAGTTAAAAGCCTCTAGAGCGTCTGCTGCGCGTCAAGGCAGGCATTCCTGTTTTTATAGGGTGAGTTCCGCCACTAGAGCGCTAACCTCTCCTGTGCCCCTACCGGAAGTTCCCCCTGGTGCCTTCTGTGTGCGTAGCATTCCCTCCACTCAAACGGTAACAACCGCGGTGGACCGGGGAACACGCAAGGAGGTCACCAGGTGGGTTTTGGGCAGCTTATACACAGTAAGTTCTAAAGGTGAGTGAAAGAAAACAGTGCGAGTGATTTTAAAAAGAGGGTTCGTGCTTTCCCTTTGTCGCGCACAGAAGCAGCAAAGTGGAGAAGATCGGTAATTCTAGTGTAGCAAGGTAAAAAGCTTCAAGAGCGTATAACAGTACTGACCGCCTTTGCCTCAGAAGAAAGTTAAAAGCCTCTAGCGTGTCCGCTGTGCATCAAGGCAGGCATCCTGTTTTTATAGGGTGAGTTCCGCCACTAGAGCACTAACCTCTCCTGTGCCCCTGCCGGAAGTTCCCCTGGTGCCTCCCGTGTGCGTTGCGTTCCCTCCACTCAAACGGTAACAACCGCGGTGGACCGGGGACACGCAAGGAGGTCACCAGGTGTGTTTTGGGCAGCTTATTACACAGTAAGTTCTAGAGGTGAGTGAAAGAAAACAGTGTGAATGATTTTAAAAAGAGGATTTGTGCTTTCCCTTCGTTGCGCACAGTAGCAGCAGAGTGGAGAAGATCGGTAATTCAAGTGTAGCAAGGTAAAAAGCTTCAAGCGCGTATAACAGTACTGACCGCCTTGGCCTCTGAAGAATGTTAAAAGCCTCTAGTGCGTCCGCTGCGCGTCAAGGCAGGCATCCTGTTTTTATAGGGCAAGTTCCGCCACTAGAGCGCTAACCTCTCCAGTGCCCCTGCCGGAAGTTCCCCCTGGTGCCTCCCGTGTGCGTAGCGTTCCCTCCACTCAAACGGTAACAACCGCGGTGGACCGGGGACACGCAAGGAGGTCACCAGGTGTGTTTTGGGCAGCTTATTACACAGTAAGTTCTAGAGGTGAGTGAAAGAAAACAGTGTGAGTGATTTTAAAAAGAGGATTCGTGCTTTCCCTTTGTCGCGCACAGTAGCAGCAGAGTGGAGAAGATCGGTAATTCAAGTGTAGCAAGGTAAAAAGCTTTAAGCGCGTATAACAGCACTGACCGCCTTTGCCTCTGAAGAATGTTAAAAGCCTCTAGCGCGTCCGCTGCGCGTCAAGGCAGGCATCCTGTTTTTATAGGGCGAATTCCGCCACTAGAGCACTAACCTCTCCTGTGCCCCTGCCGGAAGTTCCCCCTGGTGCCTCCCGTGTGCGTAGCGTTCCCTCCACTCAAACGGTAACAACCGCGGTGGACCATGGACACGCAGGAGGTCACCAGGTGTGTTTTGGGCAGCTTATTACACAGTAAGTTCTAGAGGTGAGTGAAAGAAAATAGTGCGATTGATTTTAAAAAGAGGGTTCGTGCTTTACCTTTGTCGCGCACAGTAGCAGCAAAGTGGAGAAGATCGTTAATTCAAGTGTAGCAATGTAAAAAGCTTCAAGCGCGTATAACAGTACTGACCGCCTTTGCCTCTGAAGAAAGTTAAAAGCCTCTAGAGCGTCTGCTGCGCGTCAAGGCAGGCATCCTGTTGTTATAGGGCGAGTTCCGCCACTACAGCGCTAACCTCTCCTGTGCCCCTGCCGGAAGTTCCCCCTGGTGCCTCCCGTGTGCGTAGCGTTCCCTCCACTCAAATGGTAACAACCGCGGTGGACCGGGGAACACGCAAGGAGGTCACCAGGTGTGTTTTGGGCAGCTTATTACACAGTAAGTTCTATAGGTGAGTGAAAGAAAACAGTGCGAGTGATTTTAAAAAGAGGGTTTGTGCTTTCCCTTTGTCGCGCACAGTAGCAGCAAAGTGGAGAAGACTGGTAATTCAAGTGTAGCAAGGTAAAAAGCTTCAAGCGCGTATAACAGTACTGACCGCCTTTGCCTCTGAAAAAAGTTAAAAGCCTCTAGCGTGTCCGCTAAACGTCAAGGCAGGCATCCTGTTTTTATAGGGCGAGTTCCGCCACTAGAGCGCTAACCTCTCCTGTGCCCCTGCCGGAAATTCCCCCTGGTGCCTCCCGTGTGCGTTGCGTGCCCTCCACTCAAACAGTAACAACCGCGATGGACCGGGGAACACGTAAGGAGGTCACCAGGTGTGTTTTGGGCAGCTTATTACACAGTAAGTTCTAGAGGTGAGTGAAAGAAAACAGTGTGAGTGATTTTAAAAGAGGATTCGTGCTTTCCCATTGTCGTGCACAGTAGCAGCAGAGTGGAGAAGATCGGTAATTCAAGTGTAGCAAGGTAAAAAGCTTCAAGCGCGTATAAGAGTACTGACCGCCTTTGCCTCTGAAGAAAGTTAAAAGCCTCTAGAGCGTCTGCTGCGCGTCAAGGCAGGCATTCCTGTTTTTATAGGGTGAGTTCCGCCACTAGAGCGCTAACCTCTCCTGTGCCCCTACCGGAAGTTCCCCCTGGTGCCTTCTGTGTGCGTAGCATTCCCTCCACTCAAACGGTAACAACCGCGGTGGACCGGGGAACACGCAAGGAGGTCACCAGGTGTGTTTTGGGCAGCTTATACACAGTAAGTTCTAAAGGTGAGTGAAAGAAAACAGTGCGAGTGATCTTAAAAAGAGGGTTCGTGCTTTCCCTTTGTCGCGCACAGAAGCAGCAAAGTGGAGAAGATCGGTAATTCTAGTGTAGCAAGGTAAAAAGCTTCAAGCGCGTATAACAGTACTGACCGCCTTTGCCTCAGAAGAAAGTTAAAAGCCTCTAGCGTGTCCGCTGTGCATCAATGCAGGCATCCTGTTTTTATAGGGCGAGTTCCGCCACTAGAGCGCTAACCTCTCCTGTGCCCCTGCCGGAAGTTCCCCCTGGTGCCTCCCGTGTGCGTAGCGTTCCCTCCACTCAAACGGTAACAACCGCGATGGACCGGGGAACACGTAAGGAGGTCCCCAGGTGTGTTTTGGGCAGCTTATTACACAGTAAGTTCTAGAGGTGAGTGAAAGAAAACAGTGTGAGTGATTTTAAAAAGAGGATCTGTGCTTTCCCTTTGTCACGCACAGTAGCAGCAGAGTGGAGAAGATCGGTAATTCAAGTGTAGCAAGGTAAAAAGCTTCAAGCGCGTATTAGAGTACTGACCGCCTTTGCCTCTGAAGAATGTTAAAAGCCTCTAGCGTGTCCGCTGCGCTTCAAGGCAGGCATCCTGTTTTTATAGGGTGAGTTCCGCCACTAGAGCCCTCACCTCTCCTGTGCCCCTGCCGGAAGTTCCCCTGGTGCCTCCCGTGTGCGTAGCGTTCCCTCCACTCAAACGGTAACAACCGCGGTGGACCGGGGACACGCAAGGAGGTTACCAGGTGTGTTTTGGGCGGCTTATTACACAGTAAGTTCTAGAGGTGAGTGAAAGAAAACAGTGTGAATGATTTTAAAAAGAGGATTTGTGCTTTCCCTTTGTCGTGCATAGTAGCAGCAGAGTGGAGAAGATCGTTAATTCAAGTGTAGCAATGTAAAAAGCTTCAAGCGCGTATAAGAGTACTGAACGCCTTTGCCTCTGAAGAATGTTAAAAGCCTCTAGCGTGTCCGCTGCGCTTCAAGGCAGGCATCCTGTTTTTATAGGGTGAGTTCCGCCACTAGAGCACTAACCTCTCCTGTGCCCCTGCCGGAGGTTCCCCTGGTGCCTCCCGTGTGCGTAGCGTTCCCTCCACACAAACGGTAACAACCGCGGTGGACCGGGGACACGCAAGGAGGTCACCAGGTGTGTTTTGGGCAGCTTATTACACAGTAAGTTCTAGAGGTGAGTGAAAGAAAACAGTGTGAGTGATTTTAAAAAGAGGATTTGTGCTTTCCCTTCGTTGCGCACAGTAGCAGCAGAGTGGAGAAGATCTGTAATTCAAGTGTAGCAAGGTAAAAAGCTTTAAGCGCGTATAACAGTACTGACCGCCTTTGCCTCTGAAGAATGTTAAAAGCCTCTAGCGCGTCCGCTGCGCGTCAAGGCAGGCATCCTGTTTTTATAGGGCGAGTTCCGCCACTAGAGCACTAACCTCTCCTGTGCCCCTGCCGGAAGTTCCCCCTGGTGCCTCCCGTGTGCGTAGCGTTCCCTCCACTCAAACGGTAACAACCGCGGTGGACCATGGACACGCAGGAGGTCACCAGGTGTGTTTTGGGCAGCTTATTACACAGTAAGTTCTAGAGGTGAGTGAAAGAAAATAGTGCGATTGATTTTAAAAAGAGGGTTCGTGCTTTACCTTTGTCGCGCACAGTAGCAGCAAAGTGGAGAAGATCGTTAATTCAAGTGTAGCAATGTAAAAAGCTTCAAGCGCGTATAACAGTACTGACCGCCTTTGCCTCTGAAGAAAGTTAAAAGCCTCTAGAGCGTCTGCTGCGCGTCAAGGCAGGCATCCTGTTGTTATAGGGCGAGTTCCGCCACTACAGCGCTAACCTCTCCTGTGCCCCTGCCGGAAGTTCCCCCTGGTGCCTCCCGTGTGCGTAGCGTTCCCTCCACTCAAACGGTAACAACCGCGGTGGACCGGGGAACACGCAAGGAGTTCACCAGGTATGTTTTGGGCAGCTTATTACACAGTAAGTTCTAGAGGTGAGTGAAAGAAAACAGTGTGAGTGATTTTAAAAAGAGGATTCGTGCTTTCCCTTTGTCGCGCACAGTAGCAGCAGAGTGGAGAAGATCGGTAATTCAAGTGTAGCAAGGTAAAAAGCTTCAAACGCGTATAACAGTACTGACCGCCTTTGCCTCTGAAGAAAGTTAAAAGCCTCTAGAGCGTCTGCTGCGCGTCAAGGCAGGCATTCCTGTTTTTATAGGGTGAGTTCCGCCACTAGAGCGCTAACCTCTCCTGTGCCCCTACCGGAAGTTCCCCCTGGTGCCTTCTGTGTGCATATCATACCCTCCACTCAAACGGTAACAACCGCGGTGGACCGGGGAACACGCAAGGAGGTCACCAGGTGTGTTTTGGGCAGCTTATACACAGTAAGTTCTAAAGGTGAGTGAAAGAAAACAGTGCGAATGATTTTAAAAAGAGGGTTCGTGCTTTCCCTTTGTCGCGCACAGTAGCAGCAAAGTGGAGAAGATCGGTAATTCTAGTGTAGCAAGGTAAAAAGCTTCAAGCGTGTATAACAGTACTGACCGCCTTTGCCTCAGAAGAAAGTTAAAAGCCTCTAGCGTGTCCGCTGCGCATCAATGCAGGCATCCTGTTTTTATAGGGCGAGTTCCGCCACTAGAGCGCTAACCTCTCCTGTGCCCCTGCCGGAAGTTCCCCCTGGTGCCTCCCGTGTGCGTAGCGTTCCCTCCACTCAAACGGTAACAACCGCGATGGACCGGGGAACACGTAAGGAGGTCCCCAGGTGTGTTTTGGGCAGCTTATTACACAGTAAGTTCTAGAGGTGAGTGAAAGAAAACAGTGTGAGTGATTTTAAAAAGAGGATCCGTGCTTTCCCTTTGTCACGCACAGTAGCAGCAGAGTGGAGAAGATCGGTAATTCAAGTGTAGCAAGGTAAAAAGCTTCAAGCGCGTATAAGAGTACTGACCGCCTTTGCCTCTGAAGAATGTTAAAAGCCTCTAGCGTGTCCGCTGCGCTTCAAGGCAGGCATCCTGTTTTTATAGGGTGAGTTCCGCCACTAGAGCACTAACCTCTCCTGTGCCCCTGCCGGAAGTTCCCCTGGTGCCTCCCGTGTGCGTTGCGTTCCCTCCACTCAAACGGTAACAACCGCGGTGGACCGGGGACACGCAAGGAGGTCACCAGGTGTGTTTTGGGCAGCTTATTACACAGTAAGTTCTAGAGGTGAGTGAAAGAAAACAGTGTGAGTGATTTTAAAAAGTGGATTCGTGCTTTCCCTTTGTCGCGCACAGTAGCAGCAGAGTGGAGAAGATCGGTAATTCAAGTGTAGCAAGGTAAAAAGCTTTAAGCGCGTATAACAGTACTGACCGCCTTTGCCTCTGAAGAATGTTAAAAGCCTCTAGCGCGTCCGCTGCGCGTCAAGGCAGGCATCCTGTTTTTATAGGGCGAATTCCGCCACTAGAGCACTAACCTCTCCTGTGCCCCTGCCGGAAGTTCCCCCTGGTGCCTCCCGTGTGCGTAGCGTTCCCTCCACTCAAACGGTAACAACCGCGGTGGACCATGGACACGCAGGAGGTCACCAGGTGTGTTTTGGGCAGCTTATTACACAGTAAGTTCTAGAGGTGAGTGAAAGAAAATAGTGCAATTGATTTTAAAAAGAGGGTTCGTGCTTTACCTTTGTCGCGCACAGTAGCAGCAAAGTGGAGAAGATCGTTAATTCAAGTGTAGCAATGTAAAAAGCTTCAAGCGCGTATAACAGTACTGACCGCCTTTGCCTCTGAAGAAAGTTAAAAGCCTCTAGAGCGTCTGCTGCGCGTCAAGGCAGGCATCCTGTTGTTATAGGGCGAGTTCTGCCACTACAGCGCTAACCTCTCCTGTGCCCCTGCCGGAAGTTCCCCCTGGTGCCTCCCGTGTGCGTAGCGTTCCCTCCACTCAAATGGTAACAACCGCGGTGGACCGGGGAACACGCAAGGAGGTCACCAGGTGTGTTTTGGGCAGCTTATTACACAGTAAGTTCTATAGGTGAGTGAAAGAAAACAGTGTGAGTGATTTTAAAAGAGGATTCGTGCTTTCCCTTTGTCGTGCACAGTAGCAGCAGAGTGGAGAAGATCGGTAATTCAAGTGTAGCAAGGTAAAAAGCTTCAAGCGCGTATAAGAGTACTGACCGCCTTTGCCTCTGAAGAAAGTTAAAAGCCTCTAGAGCGTCTGCTGCGCGTCAAGGCAGGCATTCCTGTTTTTATAGGGTGAGTTCCGCCACTAGAGCGCTAACCTCTCCTGTGCCCCTGCCGGAAATTCCCCCTGGTGCCTCCCGTGTGCGTTGCGTGCCCTCCACTCAAACAGTAACAACCGCGATGGACCGGGGAACACGTAAGGAGGTCACCAGGTGTGTTTTGGGCAGCTTATTACACAGTAAGTTCTAGAGGTGAGTGAAAGAAAACAGTGTGAGTGATTTTAAAAGAGGATTCGTGCTTTCCCTTTGTCGTGCACAGTAGCAGCAGAGTGGAGAAGATCGGTAATTCAAGTGTAGCAAGGTAAAAAGCTTCAAGCGCGTATAAGAGTACTGACCGCCTTTGCCTCTGAAGAAAGTTAAAAGCCTCTAGAGCGTCTGCTGCGCGTCAAGGCAGGCATTCCTGTTTTTATAGGGTGAGTTCCGCCACTAGAGCGCTAACCTCTCCTGTGCCCCTACCGGAAGTTCCCCCTGGTGCCTTCTGTGTGCGTAGCATTCCCTCCACTCAAACGGTAACAACCGCGGTGGACCGGGGAACACGCAAGGAGGTCACCAGGTGGGTTTTGGGCAGCTTATACACAGTAAGTTCTAAAGGTGAGTGAAAGAAAACAGTGCGAGTGATTTTAAAAAGAGGGTTCGTGCTTTCCCTTTGTCGCGCACAGAAGCAGCAAAGTGGAGAAGATCGGTAATTCTAGTGTAGCAAGGTAAAAAGCTTCAAGAGCGTATAACAGTACTGACCGCCTTTGCCTCAGAAGAAAGTTAAAAGCCTCTAGCGTGTCCGCTGTGCATCAAGGCAGGCATCCTGTTTTTATAGGGTGAGTTCCGCCACTAGAGCACTAACCTCTCCTGTGCCCCTGCCGGAAGTTCCCCTGGTGCCTCCCGTGTGCGTTGCGTTCCCTCCACTCAAACGGTAACAACCGCGGTGGACCGGGGACACGCAAGGAGGTCACCAGGTGTGTTTTGGGCAGCTTATTACACAGTAAGTTCTAGAGGTGAGTGAAAGAAAACAGTGTGAATGATTTTAAAAAGAGGATTTGTGCTTTCCCTTCGTTGCGCACAGTAGCAGCAGAGTGGAGAAGATCGGTAATTCAAGTGTAGCAAGGTAAAAAGCTTCAAGCGCGTATAACAGTACTGACCGCCTTGGCCTCTGAAGAATGTTAAAAGCCTCTAGTGCGTCCGCTGCGCGTCAAGGCAGGCATCCTGTTTTTATAGGGCAAGTTCCGCCACTAGAGCGCTAACCTCTCCAGTGCCCCTGCCGGAAGTTCCCCCTGGTGCCTCCCGTGTGCGTAGCGTTCCCTCCACTCAAACGGTAACAACCGCGGTGGACCGGGGACACGCAAGGAGGTCACCAGGTGTGTTTTGGGCAGCTTATTACACAGTAAGTTCTAGAGGTGAGTGAAAGAAAACAGTGTGAGTGATTTTAAAAAGAGGATTCGTGCTTTCCCTTTGTCGCGCACAGTAGCAGCAGAGTGGAGAAGATCGGTAATTCAAGTGTAGCAAGGTAAAAAGCTTTAAGCGCGTATAACAGCACTGACCGCCTTTGCCTCTGAAGAATGTTAAAAGCCTCTAGCGCGTCCGCTGCGCGTCAAGGCAGGCATCCTGTTTTTATAGGGCGAATTCCGCCACTAGAGCACTAACCTCTCCTGTGCCCCTGCCGGAAGTTCCCCCTGGTGCCTCCCGTGTGCGTAGCGTTCCCTCCACTCAAACGGTAACAACCGCGGTGGACCATGGACACGCAGGAGGTCACCAGGTGTGTTTTGGGCAGCTTATTACACAGTAAGTTCTAGAGGTGAGTGAAAGAAAATAGTGCGATTGATTTTAAAAAGAGGGTTCGTGCTTTACCTTTGTCGCGCACAGTAGCAGCAAAGTGGAGAAGATCGTTAATTCAAGTGTAGCAATGTAAAAAGCTTCAAGCGCGTATAACAGTACTGACCGCCTTTGCCTCTGAAGAAAGTTAAAAGCCTCTAGAGCGTCTGCTGCGCGTCAAGGCAGGCATCCTGTTGTTATAGGGCGAGTTCCGCCACTACAGCGCTAACCTCTCCTGTGCCCCTGCCGGAAGTTCCCCCTGGTGCCTCCCGTGTGCGTAGCGTTCCCTCCACTCAAATGGTAACAACCGCGGTGGACCGGGGAACACGCAAGGAGGTCACCAGGTGTGTTTTGGGCAGCTTATTACACAGTAAGTTCTATAGGTGAGTGAAAGAAAACAGTGCGAGTGATTTTAAAAAGAGGGTTTGTGCTTTCCCTTTGTCGCGCACAGTAGCAGCAAAGTGGAGAAGACTGGTAATTCAAGTGTAGCAAGGTAAAAAGCTTCAAGCGCGTATAACAGTACTGACCGCCTTTGCCTCTGAAAAAAGTTAAAAGCCTCTAGCGTGTCCGCTAAACGTCAAGGCAGGCATCCTGTTTTTATAGGGCGAGTTCCGCCACTAGAGCGCTAACCTCTCCTGTGCCCCTGCCGGAAATTCCCCCTGGTGCCTCCCGTGTGCGTTGCGTGCCCTCCACTCAAACAGTAACAACCGCGATGGACCGGGGAACACGTAAGGAGGTCACCAGGTGTGTTTTGGGCAGCTTATTACACAGTAAGTTCTAGAGGTGAGTGAAAGAAAACAGTGTGAGTGATTTTAAAAGAGGATTCGTGCTTTCCCATTGTCGTGCACAGTAGCAGCAGAGTGGAGAAGATCGGTAATTCAAGTGTAGCAAGGTAAAAAGCTTCAAGCGCGTATAAGAGTACTGACCGCCTTTGCCTCTGAAGAAAGTTAAAAGCCTCTAGAGCGTCTGCTGCGCGTCAAGGCAGGCATTCCTGTTTTTATAGGGTGAGTTCCGCCACTAGAGCGCTAACCTCTCCTGTGCCCCTACCGGAAGTTCCCCCTGGTGCCTTCTGTGTGCGTAGCATTCCCTCCACTCAAACGGTAACAACCGCGGTGGACCGGGGAACACGCAAGGAGGTCACCAGGTGTGTTTTGGGCAGCTTATACACAGTAAGTTCTAAAGGTGAGTGAAAGAAAACAGTGCGAGTGATCTTAAAAAGAGGGTTCGTGCTTTCCCTTTGTCGCGCACAGAAGCAGCAAAGTGGAGAAGATCGGTAATTCTAGTGTAGCAAGGTAAAAAGCTTCAAGCGCGTATAACAGTACTGACCGCCTTTGCCTCAGAAGAAAGTTAAAAGCCTCTAGCGTGTCCGCTGTGCATCAATGCAGGCATCCTGTTTTTATAGGGCGAGTTCCGCCACTAGAGCGCTAACCTCTCCTGTGCCCCTGCCGGAAGTTCCCCCTGGTGCCTCCCGTGTGCGTAGCGTTCCCTCCACTCAAACGGTAACAACCGCGATGGACCGGGGAACACGTAAGGAGGTCCCCAGGTGTGTTTTGGGCAGCTTATTACACAGTAAGTTCTAGAGGTGAGTGAAAGAAAACAGTGTGAGTGATTTTAAAAAGAGGATCTGTGCTTTCCCTTTGTCACGCACAGTAGCAGCAGAGTGGAGAAGATCGGTAATTCAAGTGTAGCAAGGTAAAAAGCTTCAAGCGCGTATTAGAGTACTGACCGCCTTTGCCTCTGAAGAATGTTAAAAGCCTCTAGCGTGTCCGCTGCGCTTCAAGGCAGGCATCCTGTTTTTATAGGGTGAGTTCCGCCACTAGAGCCCTCACCTCTCCTGTGCCCCTGCCGGAAGTTCCCCTGGTGCCTCCCGTGTGCGTAGCGTTCCCTCCACTCAAACGGTAACAACCGCGGTGGACCGGGGACACGCAAGGAGGTTACCAGGTGTGTTTTGGGCGGCTTATTACACAGTAAGTTCTAGAGGTGAGTGAAAGAAAACAGTGTGAATGATTTTAAAAAGAGGATTTGTGCTTTCCCTTTGTCGTGCATAGTAGCAGCAGAGTGGAGAAGATCGTTAATTCAAGTGTAGCAATGTAAAAAGCTTCAAGCGCGTATAACAGTACTGACCGCCTTTGCCTCTGAAGAAAGTTAAAAGCCTCTAGAGCGTCTGCTGCGCGTCAAGGCAGGCATTCCTGTTTTTATAGGGTGAGTTCCGCCACTACAGCGCTAACCTCTCCTGTGCCCCTGCCGGAAGTTCCCCCTGGTGCCTCCCGTGTGCGTAGCGTTCCCTCCACTCAAATGGTAACAACCGCGGTGGACCGGGGAACACGCAAGGAGGTCACCAGGTGTGTTTTGGGCAGCTTATTACACAGTAAGTTCTATAGGTGAGTGAAAGAAAACAGTGCGAGTGATTTTAAAAAGAGGGTTTGTGCTTTCCCTTTGTCGCGCACAGTAGCAGCAAAGTGGAGAAGACTGGTAATTCAAGTGTAGCAAGGTAAAAAGCTTCAAGCGCGTATAACAGTACTGACCGCCTTTGCCTCTGAAAAAAGTTAAAAGCCTCTAGCGTGTCCGCTAAACGTCAAGGCAGGCATCCTGTTTTTATAGGGCGAGTTCCGCCACTAGAGCGCTAACCTCTCCTGTGCCCCTGCCGGAAATTCCCCCTGGTGCCTCCCGTGTGCGTTGCGTGCCCTCCACTCAAACAGTAACAACCGCGATGGACCGGGGAACACGTAAGGAGGTCACCAGGTGTGTTTTGGGCAGCTTATTACACAGTAAGTTCTAGAGGTGAGTGAAAGAAAACAGTGTGAGTGATTTTAAAAGAGGATTCGTGCTTTCCCATTGTCGTGCACAGTAGCAGCAGAGTGGAGAAGATCGGTAATTCAAGTGTAGCAAGGTAAAAAGCTTCAAGCGCGTATAAGAGTACTGACCGCCTTTGCCTCTGAAGAAAGTTAAAAGCCTCTAGAGCGTCTGCTGCGCGTCAAGGCAGGCATTCCTGTTTTTATAGGGTGAGTTCCGCCACTAGAGCGCTAACCTCTCCTGTGCCCCTACCGGAAGTTCCCCCTGGTGCCTTCTGTGTGCGTAGCATTCCCTCCACTCAAACGGTAACAACCGCGGTGGACCGGGGAACACGCAAGGAGGTCACCAGGTGTGTTTTGGGCAGCTTATACACAGTAAGTTCTAAAGGTGAGTGAAAGAAAACAGTGCGAGTGATTTTAAAAAGAGGGTTCGTGCTTTCCCTTTGTCGCGCACAGAAGCAGCAAAGTGGAGAAGATCGGTAATTCTAGTGTAGCAAGGTAAAAAGCTTCAAGCGCGTATAACAGTACTGACCGCCTTTGCCTCAGAAGAAAGTTAAAAGCCTCTAGCGTGTCCGCTGTGCATCAATGCAGGCATCCTGTTTTTATAGGGCGAGTTCCGCCACTAGAGCGCTAACCTCTCCTGTGCCCCTGCCGGAAGTTCCCCCTGGTGCCTCCCGTGTGCGTAGCGTTCCCTCCACTCAAACGGTAACAACCGCGATGGACCGGGGAACACGTAAGGAGGTCCCCAGGTGTGTTTTGGGCAGCTTATTACACAGTAAGTTCTAGAGGTGAGTGAAAGAAAACAGTGTGAGTGATTTTAAAAAGAGGATCTGTGCTTTCCCTTTGTCACGCACAGTAGCAGCAGAGTGGAGAAGATCGGTAATTCAAGTGTAGCAAGGTAAAAAGCTTCAAGCGCGTATTAGAGTACTGACCGCCTTTGCCTCTGAAGAATGTTAAAAGCCTATAGCGTGTCCGCTGCGCTTCAAGGCAGGCATCCTGTTTTTATAGGGTGAGTTCCGCCACTAGAGCCCTCACCTCTCCTGTGCCCCTGCCGGAAGTTCCCCTGGTGCCTCCCGTGTGCGTAGCGTTCCCTCCACTCAAACGGTAACAACCGCGGTGGACCGGGGACACGCAAGGAGGTTACCAGGTGTGTTTTGGGCAGCTTATTACACAGTAAGTTCTAGAGGTGAGTGAAAGAAAACAGTGTGAATGATTTTAAAAAGAGGATTTGTGCTTTCCCTTTGTCGTGCATAGTAGCAGCAGAGTGGAGAAGATCGGTAATTCAAGTGTAGCAAGGTAAAAAGCTTTAAGCGCGTATAACAGTACTGACCGCCTTTGCCTCTGAAGAATGTTAAAAGCCTCTAGCGCGTCCGCTGCGCGTCAAGGCAGGCATCCTGTTTTTATAGGGCGAGTTCCGCCACTAGAGCACTAACCTCTCCTGTGCCCCTGCCGGAAGTTCCCCCTGGTGCCTCCCGTGTGCGTAGCGTTCCCTCCACTCAAACGGTAACAACCGCGGTGGACCATGGACACGCAGGAGGTCACCAGGTGTGTTTTGGGCAGCTTATTACACAGTAAGTTCTAGAGGTGAGTGAAAGAAAATAGTGCGATTGATTTTAAAAAGAGGGTTCGTGCTTTACCTTTGTCGCGCACAGTAGCAGCAAAGTGGAGAAGATCGTTAATTCAAGTGTAGCAATGTAAAAAGCTTCAAGCGCGTATAACAGTACTGACCGCCTTTGCCTCTGAAGAAAGTTAAAAGCCTCTAGAGCGTCTGCTGCGCGTCAAGGCAGGCATCCTGTTGTTATAGGGCGAGTTCCGCCACTACAGCGCTAACCTCTCCTGTGCCCCTGCCGGAAGTTCCCCCTGGTGCCTCCCGTGTGCGTAGCGTTCCCTCCACTCAAACGGTAACAACCGCGGTGGACCGGGGAACACGCAAGGAGGTCACCAGGTGTGTTTTGGGCAGCTTATTACACAGTAAGTTCTAGAGGTGAGTGAAAGAAAACAGTGTGAGTGATTTTAAAAGAGGATTCGTGCTTTCCCTTTGTCGTGCACAGTAGCAGCAGAGTGGAGAAGATCGGTAATTCAAGTGTAGCAAGGTAAAAAGCTTCAAGCGCGTATAAGAGTACTGAACGCCTTTGCCTCTGAAGAATGTTAAAAGCCTCTAGCGTGTCCGCTGCGCTTCAAGGCAGGCATCCTGTTTTTATAGGGTGAGTTCCGCCACTAGAGCACTAACCTCTCCTGTGCCCCTGCTGGAAGTTCCCCTGGTGCCTCCCGTGTGCGTAGCGTTTCCTCCACTCAAACGGTAACAACCGCGGTGGACCGGGGACACGCAGGAGGTCACCAGGTGTGTTTTGGGCAGCTTATTACACAGTAAGTTCTATAGGTGAGTGAAAGAAAATAGTGCGAGTGATTTTAAAAAGAGGGTTTGTGCTTTCCCTTTGTCGCGCACAGTAGCAGCAAAGTGGAGAAGACTGGTAATTCAAGTGTAGCAAGGTAAAAAGCTTCAAGCGCGTATAACAGTACTGACCGCCTTTGCCTCTGAAAAAGTTAAAAGCCTCTAGCGTGTCCGCTAAACGTCAAGGCAGGCATCCTGTTTTTATAGGGCGAGTTCCGCCACTAGAGCGCTAACCTCTCCTGTGCCCCTGCCGGAAGTTCCCCCTGGTGCCTCCCGTGTGCGTAGCGTTCCCTCCACTCAAACGGTAACAACCGCGGTGGACCATGGACACGCAGGAGGTCACCAGGTGTGTTTTGGGCAGCTTATTACACAGTAAGTTCTAGAGGTGAGTGAAAGAAAATAGTGCGATTGATTTTAAAAAGAGGGTTCGTGCTTTACCTTTGTCGCGCACAGTAGCAGCAAAGTGGAGAAGATCGTTAATTCAAGTGTAGCAATGTAAAAAGCTTCAAGCGCGTATAACAGTACTGACCGCCTTTGCCTCTGAAGAAAGTTAAAAGCCTCTAGAGCGTCTGCTGCGCGTCAAGGCAGGCATCCTGTTGTTATAGGGCGAGTTCCGCCACTACAGCGCTAACCTCTCCTGTGCCCCTGCCGGAAGTTCCCCCTGGTGCCTCCCGTGTGCGTAGCGTTCCCTCCACTCAAACGGTAACAACCGCGGTGGACCGGGGAACACGCAAGGAGGTCACCAGGTGTGTTTTGGGCAGCTTATTACACAGTAAGTTCTAGAGGTGAGTGAAAGAAAACAGTGTGAGTGATTTTAAAAGAGGATTCGTGCTTTCCCTTTGTCGTGCACAGTAGCAGCAGAGTGGAGAAGATCGGTAATTCAAGTGTAGCAAGGTAAAAAGCTTCAAGCGCGTATAAGAGTACTGAACGCCTTTGCCTCTGAAGAATGTTAAAAGCCTCTAGCGTGTCCGCTGCGCTTCAAGGCAGGCATCCTGTTTTTATAGGGTGAGTTCCGCCACTAGAGCACTAACCTCTCCTGTGCCCCTGCTGGAAGTTCCCCTGGTGCCTTCTGTGTGCGTAGCATTCCCTCCACTCAAACGGTAACAACCGCGGTGGACCGGGGAACACGCAAGGAGGTCACCAGGTGTGTTTTGGGCAGCTTATACACAGTAAGTTCTAAAGGTGAGTGAAAGAAAACAGTGCGAGTGATTTTAAAAAGAGGGTTCGTGCTTTCCCTTTGTCGCGCACAGAAGCAGCAAAGTGGAGAAGATCGGTAATTCTAGTGTAGCAAGGTAAAAAGCTTCAAGCGCGTATAACAGTACTGACCGCCTTTGCCTCAGAAGAAAGTTAAAAGCCTCTAGCGTGTCCGCTGTGCATCAATGCAGGCATCCTGTTTTTATAGGGCGAGTTCCGCCACTAGAGCGCTAACCTCTCCTGTGCCCCTGCCGGAAGTTCCCCCTGGTGCCTCCCGTGTGCGTAGCGTTCCCTCCACTCAAACGGTAACAACCGCGATGGACCGGGGAACACGTAAGGAGGTCCCCAGGTGTGTTTTGGGCAGCTTATTACACAGTAAGTTCTAGAGGTGAGTGAAAGAAAACAGTGTGAGTGATTTTAAAAAGAGGATCTGTGCTTTCCCTTTGTCACGCACAGTAGCAGCAGAGTGGAGAAGATCGGTAATTCAAGTGTAGCAAGGTAAAAAGCTTCAAGCGCGTATTAGAGTACTGACCGCCTTTGCCTCTGAAGAATGTTAAAAGCCTATAGCGTGTCCGCTGCGCTTCAAGGCAGGCATCCTGTTTTTATAGGGTGAGTTCCGCCACTAGAGCCCTCACCTCTCCTGTGCCCCTGCCGGAAGTTCCCCTGGTGCCTCCCGTGTGCGTAGCGTTCCCTCCACTCAAACGGTAACAACCGCGGTGGACCGGGGACACGCAAGGAGGTTACCAGGTGTGTTTTGGGCAGCTTATTACACAGTAAGTTCTAGAGGTGAGTGAAAGAAAACAGTGTGAATGATTTTAAAAAGAGGATTTGTGCTTTCCCTTTGTCGTGCATAGTAGCAGCAGAGTGGAGAAGATCGGTAATTCAAGTGTAGCAAGGTAAAAAGCTTTAAGCGCGTATAACAGTACTGACCGCCTTTGCCTCTGAAGAATGTTAAAAGCCTCTAGCGCGTCCGCTGCGCGTCAAGGCAGGCATCCTGTTTTTATAGGGCGAGTTCCGCCACTAGAGCACTAACCTCTCCTGTGCCCCTGCCGGAAGTTCCCCCTGGTGCCTCCCGTGTGCGTAGCGTTCCCTCCACTCAAACGGTAACAACCGCGGTGGACCATGGACACGCAGGAGGTCACCAGGTGTGTTTTGGGCAGCTTATTACACAGTAAGTTCTAGAGGTGAGTGAAAGAAAATAGTGCGATTGATTTTAAAAAGAGGGTTCGTGCTTTACCTTTGTCGCGCACAGTAGCAGCAAAGTGGAGAAGATCGTTAATTCAAGTGTAGCAATGTAAAAAGCTTCAAGCGCGTATAACAGTACTGACCGCCTTTGCCTCTGAAGAAAGTTAAAAGCCTCTAGAGCGTCTGCTGCGCGTCAAGGCAGGCATCCTGTTGTTATAGGGCGAGTTCCGCCACTACAGCGCTAACCTCTCCTGTGCCCCTGCCGGAAGTTCCCCCTGGTGCCTCCCGTGTGCGTAGCGTTCCCTCCACTCAAACGGTAACAACCGCGGTGGACCGGGGAACACGCAAGGAGGTCACCAGGTGTGTTTTGGGCAGCTTATTACACAGTAAGTTCTAGAGGTGAGTGAAAGAAAACAGTGTGAGTGATTTTAAAAGAGGATTCGTGCTTTCCCTTTGTCGTGCACAGTAGCAGCAGAGTGGAGAAGATCGGTAATTCAAGTGTAGCAAGGTAAAAAGCTTCAAGCGCGTATAAGAGTACTGAACGCCTTTGCCTCTGAAGAATGTTAAAAGCCTCTAGCGTGTCCGCTGCGCTTCAAGGCAGGCATCCTGTTTTTATAGGGTGAGTTCCGCCACTAGAGCACTAACCTCTCCTGTGCCCCTGCTGGAAGTTCCCCTGGTGCCTCCCGTGTGCGTAGCGTTTCCTCCACTCAAACGGTAACAACCGCGGTGGACCGGGGACACGCAGGAGGTCACCAGGTGTGTTTTGGGCAGCTTATTACACAGTAAGTTCTATAGGTGAGTGAAAGAAAATAGTGCGAGTGATTTTAAAAAGAGGGTTTGTGCTTTCCCTTTGTCGCGCACAGTAGCAGCAAAGTGGAGAAGACTGGTAATTCAAGTGTAGCAAGGTAAAAAGCTTCAAGCGCGTATAACAGTACTGACCGCCTTTGCCTCTGAAAAAGTTAAAAGCCTCTAGCGTGTCCGCTAAACGTCAAGGCAGGCATCCTGTTTTTATAGGGCGAGTTCCGCCACTAGAGCGCTAACCTCTCCTGTGCCCCTGCCGGAAGTTCCCCCTGGTGCCTCCCGTGTGCGTAGCGTTCCCTCCACTCAAACGGTAACAACCGCGGTGGACCATGGACACGCAGGAGGTCACCAGGTGTGTTTTGGGCAGCTTATTACACAGTAAGTTCTAGAGGTGAGTGAAAGAAAATAGTGCGATTGATTTTAAAAAGAGGGTTCGTGCTTTACCTTTGTCGCGCACAGTAGCAGCAAAGTGGAGAAGATCGTTAATTCAAGTGTAGCAATGTAAAAAGCTTCAAGCGCGTATAACAGTACTGACCGCCTTTGCCTCTGAAGAAAGTTAAAAGCCTCTAGAGCGTCTGCTGCGCGTCAAGGCAGGCATCCTGTTGTTATAGGGCGAGTTCCGCCACTACAGCGCTAACCTCTCCTGTGCCCCTGCCGGAAGTTCCCCCTGGTGCCTCCCGTGTGCGTAGCGTTCCCTCCACTCAAACGGTAACAACCGCGGTGGACCGGGGAACACGCAAGGAGGTCACCAGGTGTGTTTTGGGCAGCTTATTACACAGTAAGTTCTAGAGGTGAGTGAAAGAAAACAGTGTGAGTGATTTTAAAAGAGGATTCGTGCTTTCCCTTTGTCGTGCACAGTAGCAGCAGAGTGGAGAAGATCGGTAATTCAAGTGTAGCAAGGTAAAAAGCTTCAAGCGCGTATAAGAGTACTGAACGCCTTTGCCTCTGAAGAATGTTAAAAGCCTCTAGCGTGTCCGCTGCGCTTCAAGGCAGGCATCCTGTTTTTATAGGGTGAGTTCCGCCACTAGAGCACTAACCTCTCCTGTGCCCCTGCTGGAAGTTCCCCTGGTGCCTCCCGTGTGCGTAGCGTTTCCTCCACTCAAACGGTAACAACCGCGGTGGACCGGGGACACGCAGGAGGTCACCAGGTGTGTTTTGGGCAGCTTATTACACAGTAAGTTCTATAGGTGAGTGAAAGAAAATAGTGCGAGTGATTTTAAAAAGAGGGTTTGTGCTTTCCCTTTGTCGCGCACAGTAGCAGCAAAGTGGAGAAGACTGGTAATTCAAGTGTAGCAAGGTAAAAAGCTTCAAGCGCGTATAACAGTACTGACCGCCTTTGCCTCTGAAAAAGTTAAAAGCCTCTAGCGTGTCCGCTAAACGTCAAGGCAGGCATCCTGTTTTTATAGGGTGAGTTCCGCCACTAGAGCGCTAACCTCTCCTGTGCCCCTGCCGGAAATTCCCCCTGGTGCCTCCCGTGTGCGTTGCGTGCCCTCCACTCAAACAGTAACAACCGCGATGGACCGGGGAACACGTAAGGAGGTCACCAGGTGTGTTTTGGGCAGCTTATTACACAGTAAGTTCTAGAGGTGAGTGAAAGAAAACAGTGTGAGTGATTTTAAAAGAGGATTCGTGCTTTCCCTTTGTCGTGCAAAGTAGCAGCAGAGTGGAGAAGATCGGTAATTCAAGTGTAGCAAGGTAAAAAGCTTCAAGCGCGTATAAGAGTACTGACCGCC
Source organism: Lissotriton helveticus (assembly GCF_964261635.1). Lineage (NCBI taxonomy): Eukaryota > Metazoa > Chordata > Amphibia > Caudata > Salamandridae > Lissotriton > Lissotriton helveticus. The sequence continues at coordinate 320,948,963 of NC_136061.1, forward strand.
TTTGCCTCTGACGAATGTTAAAAGCCTCTAGCGTGTCCGCTGCGCTTCAAGGCAGGCATCCTGTTTTTATAGGGTGAGTTCCGCCACTAGAGCACTAACCTCTCCTGTGCCCCTGCTGGAAGTTCCCCTGGTGCCTCCCGTGTGCGTAGCGTTTCCTCCACTCAAACGGTAACAACCGCGGTGGACCGGGGACATGCAAGGAGGTCACCAGGTGTGTTTTGGGCAGCTTATTACACAGTAAGTTCTAGAGGTGAGTGAAAGAAAACAGTGTGAGTGATTTTAAAAAGAGGATTTGTGCTTTCCCTTCGTTGCGCACAGTAGCAGCAGAGTGGAGAAGATCGGTAATTCAAGTGTAGCAAGGTAAAAGGCTTCAAGCGCGTATAACAGTACTGACCGCCTTGGCCTCTGAAGAATGTTAAAAGCCTCCAGCGCGTCCGCTGCGCGTCAAGGCAGGCATCCTGTTTTTATAGGGCGAGTTCCGCCACTAGAGCGCTAACCTCTCCAGTGCCCCTGCCGGAAGTTCCCCCTGGTGCCTCCCGTGTGCGTAGCGTTCCCTCCACTCAAACGGTAACAACCGCGGTGGACCGGGGACACGCAAGGAGGTCACCAGGTGTGTTTTGGGCAGCTTATTACACAGTAAGTTCTAGAGGTGAGTGAAAGAAAACAGTGTGAGTGATTTTAAAAAGCGGATTCGTGCTTTCCCTTTGTCGCGCACAGTAGCAGCAGAGTGGAGAAGATCGGTAATTCAAGTGTAGCAAGGTAAAAAGCTTTAAGCTCGTATAACAGTACTGACCGCCTTTGCCTCTGAAGAATGTTAAAAGCCTCTAGCGCGTCTGCTGCGCGTCAAGGCAGGCATCCTGTTTTTATAGGGTGAGTTCCGCCACTAGAGCACTAACCTCTCCTGTGCCCCTGCCGGAAGTTCCCCCTGGTGCCTCCCGTGTGCGTAGCGTTCCCTCCACTCAAACGGTAACAACCGCGGTGGACCATGGACACGCAGGAGGTCACCAGGTGTGTTTTGGGCAGCTTATTACACAGTAAGTTCTAGAGGTGAGTGAAAGAAAATAGTGCGATTGATTTTAAAAAGAGGGTTCGTGCTTTACCTTTGTCGCGCACAGTAGCAGCAAAGTGGAGAAGATCGTTAATTCAAGTGTAGCAATGTAAAAAGCTTCAAGCGCGTATAACAGTACTGACCGCCTTTGCCTCTGAAGAAAGTTAAAATCCTCTAGAGCGTCTGCTGCGCGTCAAGGCAGGCATCCTGTTGTTATAGGGCGAGTTCCGCCACTACAGCGCTAACCTCTCCTGTGCCCCTGCCGGAAGTTCCCCCTGGTGCCTCCCGTGTGCGTAGCGTTCCCTCCACTCAAACGGTAACAACCACGGTGGACCGGGGAACACGCAAGGAGGTCACCAGGTGTGTTTTGGGCAGCTTATTACACAGTAAGTTCTAGAGGTGAGTGAAAGAAAACAGTGCGAGTGATTTTAAAAAGAGGGTTTATGCTTTCCCTTTGTCGCGCACAGTAGCAGCAAAGTGGAGAAGACTGGTAATTCAAGTGTAGCAAGGTAAAAAGCTTCAAGCGCGTATAACAGTACTGACCGCCTTTGCCTCTGAAAAAAGTTAAAAGCCTCTAGCGTGTCCGCTAAACGTCAAGGCAGGCATCCTGTTTTTATAGGGCGAGTTCCGCCACTAGAGCGCTAACCTCTCCTGTGCCCCTGCCGGAAGTTCCCCCTAGTGCCTCCCGTGTGCGTTGCGTGCCCTCCACTCAAACAGTAACAACCGCGATGGACCGGGGAACACGTAAGGAGGTCACCAGGTGTGTTTTGGGCAGCTTATTACACAGTAAGTTCTAGAGGTGAGTGAAAGAAAACAGTGTGAGTGATTTTAAAAGAGGATTCGTGCTTTCCCTTTGTCGCGCACAGTAGCAGCAGAGTGGAGAAGATCGGTAATTCAAGTGTAGCAAGGTAAAAAGCTTCAAGCGCGTATAAGAGTACTGACCGCCTTTGCCTCTGAAGAATGTTAAAAGCCTCTAGCGTGTCCGCTGCGCTTCAAGGCAGGCATCCTGTTTTTATAGGGTGAGTTCCGCCACTAGAGCACTAACCTCTCCTGTGCCCCTGCCGGAGGTTCCCCTGGTGCCTCCCGTGTGCGTAGCATTCCCTCCACACAAACGGTAACAACCGCGGTGGACCGGGGACACGCAAGGAGGTCACCAGGTGCGTTTTGGGCAGCTTATTACACAGTAAGTTCTAGAGGTGAGTGAAAGAAAACAGTGTGAGTGATTTTAAAAAGAGGATTTGTGCTTTCCCTTCGTTGCGCACAGTAGCAGCAGAGTGGAGAAGATCGGTAATTCAAGTGTAGCAAGGTAAAAAGCTTTAAGCGCGTATAACAGTACTGACCGCCTTTGCCTCTGAAGAATGTTAAAAGCCTCTAGCGCGTCCGCTGCGCGTCAAGGCAGGCATCCTGTTTTTATAGGGCGAGTTCCGCCACTAGAGCACTAACCTCTCCTGTGCCCCTGCCGGAAGTTCCCCCTGGTGCCTCCCGTGTGCGTAGCGTTCCCTCCACTCAAACGGTAACAACCGCGGTGGACCGGGGAACACGCAAGGAGTTCACCAGGTGTGTTTTGGGCAGCTTATTACACAGTAAGTTCTAGAGGTGAGTGAAAGAAAACAGTGCGAGTGATTTTAAAAAGAGGGTTTGTGCTTTCCCTTTGTCGCGCACAGTAGCAGCAAAGTGGAGAAGACTGGTAATTCAAGTGTAGCAAGGTAAAAAGCTTCAAGCGCGTATAACAGTACTGACCGCCTTTGCCTCTGAAAAAAGTTAAAAGCCTCTAGCGTGTCCGCTAAACGTCAAGGCAGGCATCCTGTTTTTATAGGGCGAGTTCCGCCACTAGAGCGCTAACCTCTCCTGTGCCCCTGCCGGAAGTTCCCCCTGGTGCCTCCCGTGTGCGTTGCGTGCCCTCCACTCAAACAGTAACAACCGCGATGGACCGGGGAACACGTAAGGAGGTCACCAGGTGTGTTTTGGGCAGCTTATTACACAGTAAGTTCTAGAGGTGAGTGAAAGAAAACAGTGTGAGTGATTTTAAAAAGAGGATTCGTGCTTTCCCTTTGTCGCGCACAGTAGCAGCAGAGTGGAGAAGATCGGTAATTCAAGTGTAGCAAGGTAAAAAGCTTCAAACGCGTATAACAGTACTGACCGCCTTTGCCTCTGAAGAAAGTTAAAAGCCTCTAGAGCGTCTGCTGTGCGTCAAGGCAGGCATTCCTGTTTTTATAGGGTGAGTTCCGCCACTAGAGCGCTAACCTCTCCTGTGCCCCTACCGGAAGTTCCCCCTGGTGCCTTCTGTGTGCATATCATTCCCTCCACTCAAACGGTAACAACCGCGGTGGACCGGGGAACACGCAAGGAGGTCACCAGGTGTGTTTTGGGCAGCTTATACACAGTAAGTTCTAAAGGTGAGTGAAAGAAAACAGTGCGAGTGATTTTAAAAAGAGGGTTCGTGCTTTCCCTTTGTCGCGCACAGTAGCAGCAAAGTGGAGAAGATCGGTAATTCTAGTGTAGCAAGGTAAAAAGCTTCAAGCGCGTATAACAGTACTGACCGCCTTTGCCTCAGAAGAAAGTTAAAAGCCTCTAGCGTGTCCGCTGCGCATCAATGCAGGCATCCTGTTTTTATAGGTCGAGTTCCGCCACTAGAGCGCTAACCTCTCCTGTGCCCCTGCCGGAAGTTCCCCCTGGTGCCTCCCGTGTGCGTAGCGTTCCCTCCACTCAAACGGTAACAACCGCGATGGACCGGGGAACACGTAAGGAGGTCCCCAGGTGTGTTTTGGGCAGCTTATTACACAGTAAGTTCTAGAGGTGAGTGAAAGAAAACAGTGTGAGTGATTTTAAAAAGAGGATCCGTGCTTTCCCTTTGTCACGCACAGTAGCAGCAGAGTAGAGAAGATCGGTAATTTAAGTGTAGCAAGGTAAAAAGCTTCAAGCGCGTATAAGAGTACTGACCGCCTTTGCCTCTGAAGAATGTTAAAAGCCTCTAGCGTGTCCGCTGCGCTTCAAGGCAGGCATCCTGTTTTTATAGGGTGAGTTCCGCCACTAAAGCACTAACCTCTCCTGTGCCCCTGCCGGAAGTTCCCCTGGTGCCTCCCGTGTGCGTTGCGTTCCCTCCACTCAAACGGTAACAACCGCGGTGGACCGCGGACACGCAAGGAGGTCACCAGGTGTGTTTTGGGCAGCTTATTACACAGTAAGTTCTAGAGGTGAGTGAAAGAAAACAGTGTGAATGATTTTAAAAAGAGGATTTGTGCTTTCCCTTCGTTGCGCACAGTAGCAGCAGAGTGGAGAAGATCGGTAATTCAAGTGTAGCAAGGTAAAAAGCTTCAAGCGCGTATAACAGTACTGACCGCCTTGGCCTCTGAAGAATGTTAAAAGCCTCTAGTGCGTCCGCTGCGCGTCAAGGCAGGCATCCTGTTTTTATAGGGCAAGTTCCGCCACTAGAGCGCTCACCTCTCAAGTGCCCCTGCCGGAAGTTCCCCCTGGTGCCTCCCGTGTGCGTAGCATTCCCTCCACACAAACGGTAACAACCGCGGTGGACCGGGGACACGCAAGGAGGTCACCAGGTGCGTTTTGGGCAGCTTATTACACAGTAAGTTCTAGAGGTGAGTGAAAGAAAACAGTGTGAGTGATTTTAAAAAGAGGATTTGTGCTTTCCCTTCGTTGCGCACAGTAGCAGCAGAGTGGAGAAGATCGGTAATTCAAGTGTAGCAAGGTAAAAAGCTTTAAGCGCGTATAACAGTACTGACCGCCTTTGCCTCTGAAGAATGTTAAAAGCCTCTAGCGCGTCCGCTGCGCGTCAAGGCAGGCATCCTGTTTTTATAGGGCGAGTTCCGCCACTAGAGCACTAACCTCTCCTGTGCCCCTGCCGGAAGTTCCCCCTGGTGCCTCCCGTGTGCGTAGCGTTCCCTCCACTCAAACGGTAACAACCGCGGTGGACCATGGACACGCAGGAGGTCACCAGGTGTGTTTTGGGCAGCTTATTACACAGTAAGTTCTAGAGGTGAGTGAAAGAAAATAGTGCGATTGATTTTAAAAAGAGGGTTCGTGCTTTACCTTTGTCGCGCACAGTAGCAGCAAAGTGGAGAAGATCGTTAATTCAAGTGTAGCAATGTAAAAAGCTTCAAGCGCGTATAACAGTACTGACCGCCTTTGCCTCTGAAGAAAGTTAAAAGCCTCTAGAGCGTCTGCTGCGCGTCAAGGCAGGCATCCTGTTGTTATAGGGCGAGTTCCGCCACTACAGCGCTAACCTCTCCTGTGCCCCTGCCGGAAGTTCCCCCTGGTGCCTCCCGTGTGCGTAGCGTTCCCTCCACTCAAACGGTAACAACCGCGGTGGACCGGGGAACACGCAAGGAGTTCACCAGGTGTGTTTTGGGCAGCCTATTACACAGTAAGTTCTAGAGGTGAGTGAAAGAAAACAGTGCGAGTGATTTTAAAAAGAGGGTTTGTGCTTTCCCTTTGTCGCGCACAGTAGCAGCAAAGTGGAGAAGATTGGTAATTCAAGTGTAGCAAGGTAAAAAGCTTCAAGCGCGTATAACAGTACTGACCGCCTTTGCCTCTGAAAAAAGTTAAAAGCCTCTAGCGTGTCCGCTAAACGTCAAGGCAGGCATCCTGTTTTTATAGGGCGAGTTCCGCCACTAGAGCGCTAACCTCTCCTGTGCCCCTGCCGGAAGTTCCCCCTGGTGCCTCCCGTGTGCGTTGCGTGCCCTCCACTCAAACAGTAACAACCGCGATGGACCGGGGAACACGTAAGGAGGTCACCAGGTGTGTTTTGGGCAGCTTATTACACAGTAAGTTCTAGAGGTGAGTGAAAGAAAACAGTGTGAGTGATTTTAAAAAGAGGATTCGTGCTTTCCCTTTGTCGCGCACAGTAGCAGCAGAGTGGAGAAGATCGGTAATTCAAGTGTAGCAAGGTAAAAAGCTTCAAACGCGTATAACAGTACTGACCGCCTTTGCCTCTGAAGAAAGTTAAAAGCCTCTAGAGCGTCTGCTGTGCGTCAAGGCAGGCATTCCTGTTTTTATAGGGTGAGTTCCGCCACTAGAGCGCTAACCTCTCCTGTGCCCCTACCGGAAGTTCCCCCTGGTGCCTTCTGTGTGCATATCATTCCCTCCACTCAAACGGTAACAACCGCGGTGGACCGGGGAACACGCAAGGAGGTCACCAGGTGTGTTTTGGGCAGCTTATACACAGTAAGTTCTAAAGGTGAGTGAAAGAAAACAGTGCGAGTGATTTTAAAAAGAGAGTTCGTGCTTTCCCTTTGTCGCGCACAGTAGCAGCAAAGTGGAGAAGATCGGTAATTCTAGTGTAGCAAGGTAAAAAGCTTCAAGCGCGTATAACAGTACTGACCGCCTTTGCCTCAGAAGAAAGTTAAAAGCCTCTAGCGTGTCCGCTGCGCATCAATGCAGGCATCCTGTTTTTATAGGGCGAGTTCCGCCACTAGAGCGCTAACCTCTCCTGTGCCCCTGCCGGAAGTTCCCCCTGGTGCCTCCCGTGTGCGTAGCGTTCCCTCCACTCAAACGGTAACAACCGCGATGGACCGGGGAACACGTAAGGAGGTCCCCAGGTGTGTTTTGGGCAGCTTATTACACAGTAAGTTCTAGAGGTGAGTGAAAGAAAACAGTGTGAGTGATTTTAAAAAGAGGATCCGTGCTTTCCCTTTGTCACGCACAGTAGCAGCAGAGTAGAGAAGATCGGTAATTCAAGTGTAGCAAGGTAAAAAGCTTCAAGCGCGTATAAGAGTACTGACCGCCTTTGCCTCTGAAGAATGTTAAAAGCCTCTAGCGTGTCCGCTGCGCTTCAAGGCAGGCATCCTGTTTTTATAGGGTGAGTTCCGCCACTAGAGCACTAACCTCTCCTGTGCCCCTGCCGGAAGTTCCCCTGGTGCCTCCCGTGTGCGTTGCGTTCCCTCCACTCAAACGGTAACAACCGCGGTGGACCGCGGACACGCAAGGAGGTCACCAGGTGTGTTTTGGGCAGCTTATTACACAGTAAGTTCTAGAGGTGAGTGAAAGAAAACAGTGTGAATGATTTTAAAAAGAGGATTTGTGCTTTCCCTTCGTTGCGCACAGTAGCAGCAGAGTGGAGAAGATCGGTAATTCAAGTGTAGCAAGGTAAAAAGCTTCAAGCGCGTATAACAGTACTGACCGCCTTGGCCTCTGAAGAATGTTAAAAGCCTCTAGTGCGTCCGCTGCGCGTCAAGGCAGGCATCCTGTTTTTATAGGGCAAGTTCCGCCACTAGAGCGCTCACCTCTCCAGTGCCCCTGCCGGAAGTTCCCCCTGGTGCCTCCCGTGTGCGTAGCGTTCCCTCCACTCAAACGGTAACAACCGCGGTGGACCGGGGACACGCAAGGAGGTCACCAGGTGTGTTTTGGGCAGCTTATTACACAGTAAGTTCTAGAGGTGAGTGAAAGAAAACAGTGTGAGTGATTTTAAAAAGAGGATTTGTGCTTTCCCTTCGTTGCGCACAGTAGCAGCAGAGTGGAGAAGATCGGTAATTCAAGTGTAGCAAGGTAAAAAGCTTTAAGCGCGTATAACAGTACTGACCGCCTTTGCCTCTGAAGAATGTTAAAAGCCTCTAGCGCGTCCGCTGCGCGTCAAGGCAGGCATCCTGTTTTTATAGGGCGAGTTCCGCCACTAGAGCACTAACCTCTCCTGTGCCCCTGCCGGAAGTTCCCCCTGGTGCCTCCCGTGTGCGTAGCGTTCCCTCCACTCAAACGGTAACAACCGCGGTGGACCATGGACACGCAGGAGGTCACCAGGTGTGTTTTGGGCAGCTTATTACACAGTAAGTTCTAGAGGTGAGTGAAAGAAAATAGTGCGATTGATTTTAAAAAGAGGGTTCGTGCTTTACCTTTGTCGCGCACAGTAGCAGCAAAGTGGAGAAGATCGTTAATTCAAGTGTAGCAATGTAAAAAGCTTCAAGCGCGTATAACAGTACTGACCGCCTTTGCCTCTGAAGAAAGTTAAAAGCCTCTAGAGCGTCTGCTGCGCGTCAAGGCAGGCATCCTGTTGTTATAGGGCGAGTTCCGCCACTACAGCGCTAACCTCTCCTGTGCCCCTGCCGGAAGTTCCCCCTGGTGCCTCCCGTGTGCGTAGCGTTCCCTCCACTCAAACGGTAACAACCGCGGTGGACCGGGGAACACGCAAGGAGTTCACCAGGTGTGTTTTGGGCAGCTTATTACACAGTAAGTTCTAGAGGTGAGTGAAAGAAAACAGTGCGAGTGATTTTAAAAAGAGGGTTTGTGCTTTCCCTTTGTCGCGCACAGTAGCAGCAAAGTGGAGAAGATTGGTAATTCAAGTGTAGCAAGGTAAAAAGCTTCAAGCGCGTATAACAGTACTGACCGCCTTTGCCTCTGAAAAAAGTTAAAAGCCTCTAGCGTGTCCGCTAAACGTCAAGGCAGGCATCCTGTTTTTATAGGGCGAGTTCCGCCACTAGAGCGATAACCTCTCCTGTGCCCCTGCCGGAAGTTCCGCCTGGTGCCTCCCGTGTGCGTTGCGTGCCCTCCACTCAAACAGTAACAACCGCGATGGACCGGGGAACACGTAAGGAGGTCACCAGGTGTGTTTTGGGCAGCTTATTACACAGTAAGTTCTAGAGGTGAGTGAAAGAAAACAGTGTGAGTGATTTTAAAAAGAGGATTCGTGCTTTCCCTTTGTCGCGCACAGTAGCAGCAGAGTGGAGAAGATCGGTAATTCAAGTGTAGCAAGGTAAAAAGCTTCAAACGTGTATAACAGTACTGACCGCCTTTGCCTCTGAAGAAAGTTAAAAGCCTCTAGAGCGTCTGCTGCGCGTCAAGGCAGGCATTCCTGTTTTTATAGGGTGAGTTCCGCCACTAGAGCGCTAACCTCTCCTGTGCCCCTACCGGAAGTTCCCCCTGGTGCCTTCTGTGTGCATATCATTCCCTCCACTCAAACGGTAACAACCGCGGTGGACCGGGGAACACGCAAGGAGGTCACCAGGTGTGTTTTGGGCAGCTTATACACAGTAAGTTCTAAAGGTGAGTGAAAGAAAACAGTGCGAGTGATTTTAAAAAGAGGGTTCGTGCTTTCCCTTTGTCGCGCACAGTAGCAGCAAAGTGGAGAAGATCGGTAATTCTAGTGTAGCAAGGTAAAAAGCTTCAAGCGCGTATAACAGTACTGACCGCCTTTGCCTCAGAAGAAAGTTAAAAGCCTCTAGCGTGTCCGCTGCGCATCAATGCAGGCATCCTGTTTTTATGGGGCGAGTTCCGCCACTAGAGCGCTAACCTCTCCTGTGCCCCTGCCGGAAGTTCCCCCTGGTGCCTCCCGTGTGCGTATCGTTCCCTCCACTCAAACGGTAACAACCGCGATGGACCGGGGAACACGTAAGGAGGTCCCCAGGTGTGTTTTGGGCAGCTTATTACACAGTAAGTTCTAGAGGTGAGTGAAAGAAAACAGTGTGAGTGATTTTAAAAAGAGGATCCGTGCTTTCCCTTTGTCACGCACAGTAGCAGCAGAGTGGAGAAGATCGGTAATTCAAGTGTAGCAAGGTAAAAAGCTTCAAGCGCGTATAAGAGTACTGACCGCCTTTGCCTCTGAAGAATGTTAAAAGCCTCTAGCGTGTCCGCTGCGCTTCAAGGCAGGCATCCTGTTTTTATAGGGTGAGTTCCGCCACTAGAGCACTAACCTCTCCTGTGCCCCTGCCGGAAGTTCCCCTGGTGCCTCCCGTGTGCGTTGCGTTCCCTCCACTCAAACGGTAACAACCGCGGTGGACCGGGGACACGCAAGGAGGTCACCAGGTGTGTTTTGGGCAGCTTATTACACAGTAAGTTCTAGAGGTGAGTGAAAGAAAACAGTGTGAATGATTTTAAAAAGAGGATTTGTGCTTTCCCTTCGTTGCGCACAGTAGCAGCAGAGTGGAGAAGATCAGTAATTCAAGTGTAGCAAGGTAAAAAGCTTCAAGCACGTATAACAGTACTGACCGCCTTGGCCTCTGAAGAATGTTAAAAGCCTCTAGTGCGTCCGCTGCGCGTCAAGGCAGGCATCCTGTTTTTATAGGGCAAGTTCCGCCACTAGAGCGCTAACCTCTCCAGTGCCCCTGCCGGAAGTTCCCCCTGGTGCCTCCCGTGTGCGTAGCGTTCCCTCCACTCAAACGGTAACAACCGCGGTGGACCGGGGACACGCAAGGAGGTCACCAGGTGTGTTTTGGGCAGCTTATTACACAGTAAGTTCTAGAGGTGAGTGAAAGAAAACAGTGTGAGTGATTTTAAAAAGAGGATTCGTGCTTTCCCTTTGTCGCGCACAGTAGCAGCAGAGTGGAGAAGATCGGTAATTCAAGTGTAGCAAGGTAAAAAGCTTTAAGCTCGTATAACAGTACTGACCGCCTTTGCCTCTGAAGAATGTTAAAAGCCTCTAGCGCGTCCGCTGCGCGTCAAGGCAGGCATCCTGTTTTTATAGGGCGAATTCCGCCACTAGAGCACTAACCTCTCCTGTGCCCCTGCCGGAAGTTCCCCCTGGTGCCTCCTGTGTGCGTAGCGTTCCCTCCACTCAAACGGTAACAACCGCGGTGGACCATGGACACGCAGGAGGTCACCAGGTGTGTTTTGGGCAGCTTATTACACAGTAAGTTCTAGAGGTGAGTGAAAGAAAATAGTGCAATTGATTTTAAAAAGAGGGTTCGTGCTTTACCTTTGTCGCGCACAGTAGCAGCAAAGTGGAGAAGATCGTTAATTCAAGTGTAGCAATGTAAAAAGCTTCAAGCGCGTATAACAGTACTGACCGCCTTTGCCTCTGAAGAAAGTTAAAAGCCTCTAGAGCGTCTGCTGCGCGTCAAGGCAGGCATCCTGTTTTTATAGGGCAAGTTCCGCCACTAGAGCGCTAACCTCTCCAGTGCCCCTGCCGGAAGTTCCCCCTGGTGCCTCCCGTGTGCGTAGCGTTCCCTCCACTCAAACGGTAACAACCGCGGTGGACCGGGGAACATGCAAGGAGGTCACCAGGTGTGTTTTGGGCAGCTTATACACAGTAAGTTCTAAAGGTGAGTGAAAGAAAACAGTGCGAGTGATTTTAAAAAGAGGGTTCGTGCTTTCCCTTTGTCGCGCACAGAAGCAGCAAAGTGGAGAAGATCGGTAATTCTAGTGTAGCAAGGTAAAAAGCTTCAAGCGCGTATAACAGTACTGACCGCCTTTGCCTCAGAAGAAAGTTAAAAGCCTCTAGCGTGTCCGCTGTGCATCAATGCAGGCATCCTGTTTTTATAGGGCGAGTTCCGCCACTAGAGCGCTAACCTCTCCTGTGCCCCTGCCGGAAGTTCCCCCTGGTGCCTTCTGTGTGCGTAGCATTCCCTCCACTCAAACGGTAACAACCGCGGTGGACCGGGGAACACGCAAGGAGGTCACCAGGTGGGTTTTGGGCAGCTTATACACAGTAAGTTCTAAAGGTGAGTGAAAGAAAACAGTGCGAGTGATTTTAAAAAGAGGGTTCGTGCTTTCCCTTTGTCGCGCACAGAAGCAGCAAAGTGGAGAAGATCGTTAATTCAAGTGTAGCAATGTAAAAAGCTTCAAGCGCGTATAACAGTACTGACCGCCTTTGCCTCTGAAGAAAGTTAAAAGCCTCTAGAGCGTCTGCTGCGCGTCAAGACAGGCATCCTGTTGTTATAGGGCGAGTTCCGCCACTACAGCGCTAACCTCTCCTGTGCCCCTGCCGGAAGTTCCCCCTGGTGCCTCCCGTGTGCGTAGCGTTCCCTCCACTCAAACGGTAACAACCGCGGTGGACCGGGGAACACGCAAGGAGGTCACCAGGTGTGTTTTGGGCAGCTTATTACACAGTAAGTTCTAGAGGTGAGTGAAAGAAAACAGTGTGAGTGATTTTAAAAGAGGATTCGTGCTTTCCCTTTGTCGTGCACAGTAGCAGCAGAGTGGAGAAGATCGGTAATTCAAGTGTAGCAAGGTAAAAAGCTTCAAGCGCGTATAAGAGTACTGACCGCCTTTGCCTCTGAAGAAAGTTAAAAGCCTCTAGAGCGTCTGCTGCGCGTCAAGGCAGGCATTCCTGTTTTTATAGGGTGAGTTCCGCCACTAGAGCGCTAACCTCTCCTGTGCCCCTACCGGAAGTTCCCCCTGGTGCCTTCTGTGTGCGTAGCATTCCCTCCACTCAAACGGTAACAACCGCGGTGGACCGGGGAACACGCAAGGAGGTCACCAGGTGGGTTTTGGGCAGCTTATACACAGTAAGTTCTAAAGGTGAGTGAAAGAAAACAGTGCGAGTGATTTTAAAAAGAGGGTTCGTGCTTTCCCTTTGTCACGCACAGAAGCAGCAAAGTGGAGAAGATCGGTAATTCTAGTGTAGCAAGGTAAAAAGCTTCAAGAGCGTATAACAGTACTGACCGCCTTTGCCTCAGAAGAAAGTTAAAAGCCTCTAGCGTGTCCGCTGTGCATCAAGGCAGGCATCCTGGTTTATAGGGTGAGTTCCGCCACTAGAGCACTAACCTCTCCTGTGCCCCTGCCGGAAGTTCCCCTGGTGCCTCCCGTGTGCGTTGCGTTCCCTCCACTCAAACGGTAACAACCGCGGTGGACCGGGGACACGCAAGGAGGTCACCAGGTGTGTTTTGGGCAGCTTATTACACAGTAAGTTCTAGAGGTGAGTGAAAGAAAACAGTGTGAATGATTTTAAAAAGAGGATTTGTGCTTTCCCTTCGTTGCGCACAGTAGCAGCAGAGTGGAGAAGATCGGTAATTCAAGTGTAGCAAGGTAAAAAGCTTCAAGCGCGTATAACAGTACTGACCGCCTTGGCCTCTGAAGAATGTTAAAAGCCTCTAGTGCGTCCGCTGCGCGTCAAGGCAGGCATCCTGTTTTTATAGGGCAAGTTCCGCCACTAGAGCGCTAACCTCTCCAGTGCCCCTGCCGGAAGTTCCCCCTGGTGCCTCCCGTGTGCGTAGCGTTCCCTCCACTCAAACGGTAACAACCGCGGTGGACCGGGGAACACGCAAGGAGGTCACCAGGTGTGTTTTGGGCAGCTTATACACAGTAAGTTCTAAAGGTGAGTGAAAGAAAACAGTGCGAGTGATTTTAAAAAGAGGGTTCGTGCTTTCCCTTTGTCGCGCACAGAAGCAGCAAAGTGGAGAAGATCGGTAATTCTAGTGTAGCAAGGTAAAAAGCTTCAAGCGCGTATAACAGTACTGACCGCCTTTGCCTCAGAAGAAAGTTAAAAGCCTCTAGCGTGTCCGCTGTGCATCAATGCAGGCATCCTGTTTTTATAGGGCGAGTTCCGCCACTAGAGCGCTAACCTCTCCTGTGCCCCTGCCGGAAGTTCCCCCTGGTGCCTCCCGTGTGCGTAGCGTTCCCTCCACTCAAACGGTAACAACCGCGATGGACCGGGGAACACGTAAGGAGGTCCCCAGGTGTGTTTTGGGCAGCTTATTACACAGTAAGTTCTAGAGGTGAGTGAAAGAAAACAGTGTGAGTGATTTTAAAAAGAGGATCTGTGCTTTCCCTTTGTCACGCACAGTAGCAGCAGAGTGGAGAAGATCGGTAATTCAAGTGTAGCAAGGTAAAAAGCTTCAAGCGCGTATTAGAGTACTGACCGCCTTTGCCTCTGAAGAATGTTAAAAGCCTCTAGCGTGTCCGCTGCGCTTCAAGGCCGGCATCCTGTTTTTATAGGGTGAGTTCCGCCACTAGAGCCCTCACCTCTCCTGTGCCCCTGCCGGAAGTTCCCCTGGTGCCTCCCGTGTGCGTAGCGTTCCCTCCACTCAAACGGTAACAACCGCGGTGGACCGGGGACACGCAAGGAGGTTACCAGGTGTGTTTTGGGCAGCTTATTACACAGTAAGTTCTAGAGGTGAGTGAAAGAAAACAGTGTGAATGATTTTAAAAAGAGGATTTGTGCTTTCCCTTCGTTGCGCACAGTAGCAGCAGAGTGGAGAAGATCGGTAATTCAAGTGTAGCAAGGTAAAAAGCTTCAAGCGCGTATAACAGTACTGACCGCCTTGGCCTCTGAAGAATGTTAAAAGCCTCTAGCGCGTCCGCTGCGCGTCAAGGCAGGCATCCTGTTTTTATAGGGCGAGTTCCCCCACTAGAGCACTAACCTCTCCTGTGCCCCTGCCGGAAGTTCCCCCTGGTGCCTCCCGTGTGCGTAGCGTTCCCTCCACTCAAACGGTAACAACCGCGGTGGACCATGGACACGCAGGAGGTCACCAGGTGTGTTTTGGGCAGCTTATTACACAGTAAGTTCTAGAGGTGAGTGAAAGAAAATAGTGCGATTGATTTTAAAAAGAGGGTTCGTGCTTTACCTTTGTCGCGCACAGTAGCAGCAAAGTGGAGAAGATCGTTAATTCAAGTGTAGCAATGTAAAAAGCTTCAAGCGCGTATAACAGTACTGACCGCCTTTGCCTCTGAAGAAAGTTAAAAGCCTCTAGAGCGTCTGCTGCGCGTCAAGGCAGGCATCCTGTTGTTATAGGGCGAGTTCCGCCACTACAGCGCTAACCTCTCCTGTGCCCCTGCCGGAAGTTCCCCCTGGTGCCTCCCGTGTGCGTAGCGTTCCCTCCACTCAAACGGTAACAACCGCGGTGGACCGGGGAACACGCAAGGAGGTCACCAGGTGTGTTTTGGGCAGCTTATTACACAGTAAGTTCTAGAGGTGAGTGAAAGAAAACAGTGTGAGTGATTTTAAAAGAGGATTCGTGCTTTCCCTTTGTCGTGCACAGTAGCAGCAGAGTGGAGAAGATCGGTAATTCAGGTGTAGCAAGGTAAAAAGCTTCAAGCGCGTATAAGAGTACTGAACGCCTTTGCCTCTGAAGAATGTTAAAAGCCTCTAGCGTGTCCGCTGCGCTTCAAGGCAGGCATCCTGTTTTTATAGGGTGAGTTCCGCCACTAGAGCACTAACCTCTCCTGTGCCCCTGCTGGAAGTTCCCCTGGTGCCTCCCGTGTGCGTAGCGTTTCCTCCACTCAAACGGTAACAACCGCGGTGGACCGGGGACATGCAAGGAGGTCACCAGGTGTGTTTTGGGCAGCTTATTACACAGTAAGTTCTAGAGGTGAGTGAAAGAAAACAGTGTGAGTGATTTTAAAAAGAGGATTTGTGCTTTCCCTTCGTTGCGCACAGTAGCAGCAGAGTGGAGAAGATCGGTAATTCAAGTGTAGCAAGGTAAAAAGCTTCAAGCGCGTATAACAGTACTGACCGCCTTGGCCTCTGAAGAATGTTAAAAGCCTCCAGCGCGTCCGCTGCGCGTCAAGGCAGGCATCCTGTTTTTATAGGGCGAGTTCCGCCACTAGAGCGCTAACCTCTCCAGTGCCCCTGCCGGAAGTTCCCCCTGGTGCCTCCCGTGTGCGTAGCGTTCCCTCCACTCAAACGGTAACAACCGCGGTGGACCGGGGAACACGCAAGGAGGTCACCAGGTGTGTTTTGGGCAGCTTATACACAGTAAGTTCTAAAGGTGAGTGAAAGAAAACAGTGCGAGTGATTTTAAAAAGAGGGTTCGTGCTTTCCCTTTGTCGCGCACAGAAGCAGCAAAGTGGAGAAGATCGGTAATTCTAGTGTAGCAAGGTAAAAAGCTTCAAGCGCGTATAACAGTACTGACCGCCTTTGCCTCAGAAGAAAGTTAAAAGCCTCTAGCGTGTCCGCTGTGCATCAATGCAGGCATCCTGTTTTTATAGGGCGAGTTCCGCCACTAGAGCGCTAACCTCTCCTGTGCCCCTGCCGGAAGTTCCCCCTGGTGCCTCCCGTGTGCGTAGCGTTCCCTCCACTCAAACGGTAACAACCGCGATGGACCGGGGAACACGTAAGGAGGTCCCCAGGTGTGTTTTGGGCAGCTTATTACACAGTAAGTTCTAGAGGTGAGTGAAAGAAAACAGTGTGAGTGATTTTAAAAAGAGGATCTGTGCTTTCCCTTTGTCACGCACAGTAGCAGCAGAGTGGAGAAGATCGGTAATTCAAGTGTAGCAAGGTAAAAAGCTTCAAGCGCGTATTAGAGTACTGACCGCCTTTGCCTCTGAAGAATGTTAAAAGCCTCTAGCGTGTCCGCTGCGCTTCAAGGCCGGCATCCTGTTTTTATAGGGTGAGTTCCGCCACTAGAGCCCTCACCTCTCCTGTGCCCCTGCCGGAAGTTCCCCTGGTGCCTCCCGTGTGCGTAGCGTTCCCTCCACTCAAACGGTAACAACCGCGGTGGACCGGGGACACGCAAGGAGGTTACCAGGTGTGTTTTGGGCAGCTTATTACACAGTAAGTTCTAGAGGTGAGTGAAAGAAAACAGTGTGAATGATTTTAAAAAGAGGATTTGTGCTTTCCCTTCGTTGCGCACAGTAGCAGCAGAGTGGAGAAGATCGGTAATTCAAGTGTAGCAAGGTAAAAAGCTTCAAGCGCGTATAACAGTACTGACCGCCTTGGCCTCTGAAGAATGTTAAAAGCCTCTAGCGCGTCCGCTGCGCGTCAAGGCAGGCATCCTGTTTTTATAGGGCGAGTTCCCCCACTAGAGCACTAACCTCTCCTGTGCCCCTGCCGGAAGTTCCCCCTGGTGCCTCCCGTGTGCGTAGCGTTCCCTCCACTCAAACGGTAACAACCGCGGTGGACCATGGACACGCAGGAGGTCACCAGGTGTGTTTTGGGCAGCTTATTACACAGTAAGTTCTAGAGGTGAGTGAAAGAAAATAGTGCGATTGATTTTAAAAAGAGGGTTCGTGCTTTACCTTTGTCGCGCACAGTAGCAGCAAAGTGGAGAAGATCGTTAATTCAAGTGTAGCAATGTAAAAAGCTTCAAGCGCGTATAACAGTACTGACCGCCTTTGCCTCTGAAGAAAGTTAAAAGCCTCTAGAGCGTCTGCTGCGCGTCAAGGCAGGCATCCTGTTGTTATAGGGCGAGTTCCGCCACTACAGCGCTAACCTCTCCTGTGCCCCTGCCGGAAGTTCCCCCTGGTGCCTCCCGTGTGCGTAGCGTTCCCTCCACTCAAACGGTAACAACCGCGGTGGACCGGGGAACACGCAAGGAGGTCACCAGGTGTGTTTTGGGCAGCTTATTACACAGTAAGTTCTAGAGGTGAGTGAAAGAAAACAGTGTGAGTGATTTTAAAAGAGGATTCGTGCTTTCCCTTTGTCGTGCACAGTAGCAGCAGAGTGGAGAAGATCGGTAATTCAGGTGTAGCAAGGTAAAAAGCTTCAAGCGCGTATAAGAGTACTGAACGCCTTTGCCTCTGAAGAATGTTAAAAGCCTCTAGCGTGTCCGCTGCGCTTCAAGGCAGGCATCCTGTTTTTATAGGGTGAGTTCCGCCACTAGAGCACTAACCTCTCCTGTGCCCCTGCTGGAAGTTCCCCTGGTGCCTCCCGTGTGCGTAGCGTTTCCTCCACTCAAACGGTAACAACCGCGGTGGACCGGGGACATGCAAGGAGGTCACCAGGTGTGTTTTGGGCAGCTTATTACACAGTAAGTTCTAGAGGTGAGTGAAAGAAAACAGTGTGAGTGATTTTAAAAAGAGGATTTGTGCTTTCCCTTCGTTGCGCACAGTAGCAGCAGAGTGGAGAAGATCGGTAATTCAAGTGTAGCAAGGTAAAAAGCTTCAAGCGCGTATAACAGTACTGACCGCCTTGGCCTCTGAAGAATGTTAAAAGCCTCCAGCGCGTCCGCTGCGCGTCAAGGCAGGCATCCTGTTTTTATAGGGCGAGTTCCGCCACTAGAGCGCTAACCTCTCCAGTGCCCCTGCCGGAAGTTCCCCCTGGTGCCTCCCGTGTGCGTAGCGTTCCCTCCACTCAAACAGTAACAACCGCGGTGGACCGGGGACACGCAAGGAGGTCACCAGGTGTGTTTTGGGCAGCTTATTACACAGTAAGTTCTAGAGGTGAGTGAAAGAAAACAGTGTGAGTGATTTTAAAAAGAGGATTTGTGCTTTCCCTTTGTCGCGCACAGTAGCAGCAGAGTGGAGAAGATCGGTAATTCAAGTGTAGCAAGGTAAAAAGCTTTAAGCTCGTATAACAGTACTGACCGCCTTTGCCTCTGAAGAATGTTAAAAGCCTGTAGCGCGTCCGCTGCGCGTCAAGGCAGGCATCCTGTTTTTATAGGGCGAGTTCCGCCACTAGAGCACTAACCTCTCCTATGCCCCTGCCGGAAGATCCCCCTGGTGCCTCCCGTGTGCGTAGCGTTCCCTCCACTCAAACGGTAACAACCGCGGTGGACCATGGACACGCAGGAGGTCACCAGGTGTGTTTTGGGCAGCTTATTACACAGTAAGTTCTAGAGGTGAGTGAAAGAAAATAGTGCGATTGATTTTAAAAAGAGGGTTCGTGCTTTACCTTTGTCGCGCACAGTAGCAGCAAAGTGGAGAAGATCGTTAATTCAAGTGTAGCAATGTAAAAAGCTTCAAGCGCGTATAACAGTACTGACCGCCTTTGCCTCTGAAGAAAGTTAAAATCCTCTAGAGCGTCTGCTGCGCGTCAAGGCAGGCATCCTGTTGTTATAGGGCGAGGTCCGCCACTACAGCGCTAACCTCTCCTGTGCCCCTGCCGGAAGTTCCCCCTGGTGCCTCCCGTGTGCGTAGCGTTCCCTCCACTCAAACGGTAACAACCGCGGTGGACCGGGGAACACGCAAGGAGGTCACCAGGTGTGTTTTGGGCAGCTTATTACACAGTAAGTTCTAGAGGTGAGTGAAAGAAAACAGTGCGAGTGATTTTAAAAAGAGGGTTTATGCTTTCCCTTTGTCGCGCACAGTAGCAGCAAAGTGGAGAAGACTGGTAATTCAAGTGTAGCAAGGTAAAAAGCTTCAAGCGCGTATAACAGTACTGACCGCCTTTGCCTCTGAAAAAAGTTAAAAGCCTCTAGCGTGTCCGCTAAACGTCAAGGCAGGCATCCTGTTTTTATAGGGCGAGTTCCGCCACTAGAGCGCTAACCTCTCCTGTGCCCCTGCCGGAAGTTCCCCCTGGTGCCTCCCGTGTGCGTTGCGTGCCCTCCACTCAAACAGTAACAACCGCGATGGACCGGGGAACACGTAAGGAGGTCACCAGGTGTGTTTTGGGCAGCTTATTACACAGTAAGTTCTAGAGGTGAGTGAAAGAAAACAGTGTGAGTGATTTTAAAAAGAGGATTCGTGCTTTCCCTTTGTCGCGCACAGTAGCAGCAGAGTGGAGAAGATCGGTAATTCAAGTGTAGCAAGGTAAAAAGCTTCAAACGCGTATAACAGTACTGACCGCCTTTGCCTCTGAAGAAAGTTAAAAGCCTCTAGAGCGTCTGCTGTGCGTCAAGGCAGGCATTCCTGTTTTTATAGGGTGAGTTCCGCCACTAGAGCGCTAACCTCTCCTGTGCCCCTACCGGAAGTTCCCCCTGGTGCCTTCTGTGTGCATATCATTCCCTCCACTCAAACGGTAACAACCGCGGTGGACCGGGGAACACGCAAGGAGGTCACCAGGTGTGTTTTGGGCAGCTTATACACAGTAAGTTCTAAAGGTGAGTGAAAGAAAACAGTGCGAGTGATTTTAAAAAGAGAGTTCGTGCTTTCCCTTTGTCGCGCACAGTAGCAGCAAAGTGGAGAAGATCGGTAATTCTAGTGTAGCAAGGTAAAAAGCTTCAAGCGCGTATAACAGTACTGACCGCCTTTGCCTCAGAAGAAAGTTAAAAGCCTCTAGCGTGTCCGCTGCGCATCAATGCAGGCATCCTGTTTTTATAGGGCGAGTTCCGCCACTAGAGCGCTAACCTCTCCTGTGCCCCTGCCGGAAGTTCCCCCTGGTGCCTCCCGTGTGCGTAGCGTTCCCTCCACTCAAACGGTAACAACCGCGATGGACCGGGGAACACGTAAGGAGGTCCCCAGGTGTGTTTTGGGCAGCTTATTACACAGTAAGTTCTAGAGGTGAGTGAAAGAAAACAGTGTGAGTGATTTTAAAAAGAGGATCCGTGCTTTCCCTTTGTCACGCACAGTAGCAGCAGAGTAGAGAAGATCGGTAATTCAAGTGTAGCAAGGTAAAAAGCTTCAAGCGCGTATAAGAGTACTGACCGCCTTTGCCTCTGAAGAATGTTAAAAGCCTCTAGCGTGTCCGCTGCGCTTCAAGGCAGGCATCCTGTTTTTATAGGGTGAGTTCCGCCACTAGAGCACTAACCTCTCCTGTGCCCCTGCCGGAAGTTCCCCTGGTGCCTCCCGTGTGCGTTGCGTTCCCTCCACTCAAACGGTAACAACCGCGGTGGACCGCGGACACGCAAGGAGGTCACCAGGTGTGTTTTGGGCAGCTTATTACACAGTAAGTTCTAGAGGTGAGTGAAAGAAAACAGTGTGAATGATTTTAAAAAGAGGATTTGTGCTTTCCCTTCGTTGCGCACAGTAGCAGCAGAGTGGAGAAGATCGGTAATTCAAGTGTAGCAAGGTAAAAAGCTTCAAGCGCGTATAACAGTACTGACCGCCTTGGCCTCTGAAGAATGTTAAAAGCCTCTAGTGCGTCCGCTGCGCGTCAAGGCAGGCATCCTGTTTTTATAGGGCAAGTTCCGCCACTAGAGCGCTCACCTCTCCAGTGCCCCTGCCGGAAGTTCCCCCTGGTGCCTCCCGTGTGCGTAGCGTTCCCTCCACTCAAACGGTAACAACCGCGGTGGACCGGGGACACGCAAGGAGGTCACCAGGTGTGTTTTGGGCAGCTTATTACACAGTAAGTTCTAGAGGTGAGTGAAAGAAAACAGTGTGAGTGATTTTAAAAAGAGGATTTGTGCTTTCCCTTCGTTGCGCACAGTAGCAGCAGAGTGGAGAAGATCGGTAATTCAAGTGTAGCAAGGTAAAAAGCTTTAAGCGCGTATAACAGTACTGACCGCCTTTGCCTCTGAAGAATGTTAAAAGCCTCTAGCGCGTCCGCTGCGCGTCAAGGCAGGCATCCTGTTTTTATAGGGCGAGTTCCGCCACTAGAGCACTAACCTCTCCTGTGCCCCTGCCGGAAGTTCCCCCTGGTGCCTCCCGTGTGCGTAGCGTTCCCTCCACTCAAACGGTAACAACCGCGGTGGACCATGGACACGCAGGAGGTCACCAGGTGTGTTTTGGGCAGCTTATTACACAGTAAGTTCTAGAGGTGAGTGAAAGAAAATAGTGCGATTGATTTTAAAAAGAGGGTTCGTGCTTTACCTTTGTCGCGCACAGTAGCAGCAAAGTGGAGAAGATCGTTAATTCAAGTGTAGCAATGTAAAAAGCTTCAAGCGCGTATAACAGTACTGACCGCCTTTGCCTCTGAAGAAAGTTAAAAGCCTCTAGAGCGTCTGCTGCGCGTCAAGGCAGGCATCCTGTTGTTATAGGGCGAGTTCCGCCACTACAGCGCTAACCTCTCCTGTGCCCCTGCCGGAAGTTCCCCCTGGTGCCTCCCGTGTGCGTAGCGTTCCCTCCACTCAAACGGTAACAACCGCGGTGGACCGGGGAACACGCAAGGAGTTCACCAGGTGTGTTTTGGGCAGCTTATTACACAGTAAGTTCTAGAGGTGAGTGAAAGAAAACAGTGCGAGTGATTTTAAAAAGAGGGTTTGTGCTTTCCCTTTGTCGCGCACAGTAGCAGCAAAGTGGAGAAGATTGGTAATTCAAGTGTAGCAAGGTAAAAAGCTTCAAGCGCGTATAACAGTACTGACCGCCTTTGCCTCTGAAAAAAGTTAAAAGCCTCTAGCGTGTCCGCTAAACGTCAAGGCAGGCATCCTGTTTTTATAGGGCGAGTTCCGCCACTAGAGCGATAACCTCTCCTGTGCCCCTGCCGGAAGTTCCGCCTGGTGCCTCCCGTGTGCGTTGCGTGCCCTCCACTCAAACAGTAACAACCGCGATGGACCGGGGAACACGTAAGGAGGTCACCAGGTGTGTTTTGGGCAGCTTATTACACAGTAAGTTCTAGAGGTGAGTGAAAGAAAACAGTGTGAGTGATTTTAAAAAGAGGATTCGTGCTTTCCCTTTGTCGCGCACAGTAGCAGCAGAGTGGAGAAGATCGGTAATTCAAGTGTAGCAAGGTAAAAAGCTTCAAACGTGTATAACAGTACTGACCGCCTTTGCCTCTGAAGAAAGTTAAAAGCCTCTAGAGCGTCTGCTGCGCGTCAAGGCAGGCATTCCTGTTTTTATAGGGTGAGTTCCGCCACTAGAGCGCTAACCTCTCCTGTGCCCCTACCGGAAGTTCCCCCTGGTGCCTTCTGTGTGCATATCATTCCCTCCACTCAAACGGTAACAACCGCGGTGGACCGGGGAACACGCAAGGAGGTCACCAGGTGTGTTTTGGGCAGCTTATACACAGTAAGTTCTAAAGGTGAGTGAAAGAAAACAGTGCGAGTGATTTTAAAAAGAGGGTTCGTGCTTTCCCTTTGTCGCGCACAGTAGCAGCAAAGTGGAGAAGATCGGTAATTCTAGTGTAGCAAGGTAAAAAGCTTCAAGCGCGTATAACAGTACTGACCGCCTTTGCCTCAGAAGAAAGTTAAAAGCCTCTAGCGTGTCCGCTGCGCATCAATGCAGGCATCCTGTTTTTATGGGGCGAGTTCCGCCACTAGAGCGCTAACCTCTCCTGTGCCCCTGCCGGAAGTTCCCCCTGGTGCCTCCCGTGTGCGTATCGTTCCCTCCACTCAAACGGTAACAACCGCGATGGACCGGGGAACACGTAAGGAGGTCCCCAGGTGTGTTTTGGGCAGCTTATTACACAGTAAGTTCTAGAGGTGAGTGAAAGAAAACAGTGTGAGTGATTTTAAAAAGAGGATCCGTGCTTTCCCTTTGTCACGCACAGTAGCAGCAGAGTGGAGAAGATCGGTAATTCAAGTGTAGCAAGGTAAAAAGCTTCAAGCGCGTATAAGAGTACTGACCGCCTTTGCCTCTGAAGAATGTTAAAAGCCTCTAGCGTGTCCGCTGCGCTTCAAGGCAGGCATCCTGTTTTTATAGGGTGAGTTCCGCCACTAGAGCACTAACCTCTCCTGTGCCCCTGCCGGAAGTTCCCCTGGTGCCTCCCGTGTGCGTTGCGTTCCCTCCACTCAAACGGTAACAACCGCGGTGGACCGGGGACACGCAAGGAGGTCACCAGGTGTGTTTTGGGCAGCTTATTACACAGTAAGTTCTAGAGGTGAGTGAAAGAAAACAGTGTGAATGATTTTAAAAAGAGGATTTGTGCTTTCCCTTCGTTGCGCACAGTAGCAGCAGAGTGGAGAAGATCGGTAATTCAAGTGTAGCAAGGTAAAAAGCTTCAAGCACGTATAACAGTACTGACCGCCTTGGCCTCTGAAGAATGTTAAAAGCCTCTAGTGCGTCCGCTGCGCGTCAAGGCAGGCATCCTGTTTTTATAGGGCAAGTTCCGCCACTAGAGCGCTAACCTCTCCAGTGCCCCTGCCGGAAGTTCCCCCTGGTGCCTCCCGTGTGCGTAGCGTTCCCTCCACTCAAACGGTAACAACCGCGGTGGACCGGGGACACGCAAGGAGGTCACCAGGTGTGTTTTGGGCAGCTTATTACACAGTAAGTTCTAGAGGTGAGTGAAAGAAAACAGTGTGAGTGATTTTAAAAAGAGGATTCGTGCTTTCCCTTTGTCGCGCACAGTAGCAGCAGAGTGGAGAAGATCGGTAATTCAAGTGTAGCAAGGTAAAAAGCTTTAAGCTCGTATAACAGTACTGACCGCCTTTGCCTCTGAAGAATGTTAAAAGCCTCTAGCGCGTCCGCTGCGCGTCAAGGCAGGCATCCTGTTTTTATAGGGCGAATTCCGCCACTAGAGCACTAACCTCTCCTGTGCCCCTGCCGGAAGTTCCCCCTGGTGCCTCCTGTGTGCGTAGCGTTCCCTCCACTCAAACGGTAACAACCGCGGTGGACCATGGACACGCAGGAGGTCACCAGGTGTGTTTTGGGCAGCTTATTACACAGTAAGTTCTAGAGGTGAGTGAAAGAAAATAGTGCAATTGATTTTAAAAAGAGGGTTCGTGCTTTACCTTTGTCGCGCACAGTAGCAGCAAAGTGGAGAAGATCGTTAATTCAAGTGTAGCAATGTAAAAAGCTTCAAGCGCGTATAACAGTACTGACCGCCTTTGCCTCTGAAGAAAGTTAAAAGCCTCTAGAGCGTCTGCTGCGCGTCAAGGCAGGCATCCTGTTGTTATAGGGCGAGTTCCGCCACTACAGCGCTAACCTCTCCTGTGCCCCTGCCGGAAGTTCCCCCTGGTGCCTCCCGTGTGCGTAGCGTTCCCTCCACTCAAATGGTAACAACCGCGGTGGACCGGGGAACACGCAAGGAGGTCACCAGGTGTGTTTTGGGCAGCTTATTACACAGTAAGTTCTATAGGTGAGTGAAAGAAAACAGTGTGAGTGATTTTAAAAGAGGATTCGTGCTTTCCCTTTGTCGTGCACAGTAGCAGCAGAGTGGAGAAGATCGGTAATTCAAGTGTAGCAAGGTAAAAAGCTTCAAGCGCGTATAAGAGTACTGACCGCCTTTGCCTCTGAAGAAAGTTAAAAGCCTCTAGAGCGTCTGCTGCGCGTTAAGGCAGGCATTCCTGTTTTTATAGGGTGAGTTCCGCCACTAGAGCGCTAACCTCTCCTGTGCCCCTGCCGGAAATTCCCCCTGGTGCCTCCCGTGTGCGTTGCGTGCCCTCCACTCAAACAGTAACAACCGCGATGGACCGGAGAACACGTAAGGAGGTCACCAGGTGTGTTTTGGGCAGCTTATTACACAGTAAGTTCTAGAGGTGAGTGAAAGAAAACAGTGTGAGTGATTTTAAAAGAGGATTCGTGCTTTCCCTTTGTCGTGCACAGTAGCAGCAGAGTGGAGAAGATCGGTAATTCAAGTGTAGCAAGGTAAAAAGCTTCAAGCGCGTATAAGAGTACTGACCGCCTTTGCCTCTGAAGAAAGTTAAAAGCCTCTAGAGCGTCTGCTGCGCGTCAAGGCAGGCATTCCTGTTTTTATAGGGTGAGTTCCGCCACTAGAGCGCTAACCTCTCCTCTGCCCCTACCGGAAGTTCCCCCTGGTGCCTTCTGTGTGCGTAGCATTCCCTCCACTCAAACGGTAACAACCGCGGTGGACCGGGGAACACGCAAGGAGGTCACCAGGTGGGTTTTGGGCAGCTTATACACAGTAAGTTCTAAAGGTGAGTGAAAGAAAACAGTGCGAGTGATTTTAAAAAGAGGGTTCGTGCTTTCCCTTTGTCGCGCACAGAAGCAGCAAAGTGGAGAAGATCGGTAATTCTAGTGTAGCAAGGTAAAAAGCTTCAAGAGCGTATAACAGTACTGACCGCCTTTGCCTCAGAAGAAAGTTAAAAGCCTCTAGCGTGTCCGCTGTGCATCAAGGCAGGCATCCTGGTTTATAGGGTGAGTTCCGCCACTAGAGCACTAACCTCTCCTGTGCCCCTGCCGGAAGTTCCCCTGGTGCCTCCCGTGTGCGTTGCGTTCCCTCCACTCAAACGGTAACAACCGCGGTGGACCGGGGACACGCAAGGAGGTCACCAGGTGTGTTTTGGGCAGCTTATTACACAGTAAGTTCTAGAGGTGAGTGAAAGAAAACAGTGTGAATGATTTTAAAAAGAGGATTTGTGCTTTCCCTTCGTTGCGCACAGTAGCAGCAGAGTGGAGAAGATCGGTAATTCAAGTGTAGCAAGGTAAAAAGCTTCAAGCGCGTATAACAGTACTGACCGCCTTGGCCTCTGAAGAATGTTAAAAGCCTCTAGTGCGTCCGCTGCGCGTCAAGGCAGGCATCCTGTTTTTATAGGGCAAGTTCCGCCACTAGAGCGCTAACCTCTCCAGTGCCCCTGCCGGAAGTTCCCCCTGGTGCCTCCCGTGTGCGTAGCGTTCCCTCCACTCAAACGGTAACAACCGCGGTGGACCGGGGAACATGCAAGGAGGTCACCAGGTGTGTTTTGGGCAGCTTATACACAGTAAGTTCTAAAGGTGAGTGAAAGAAAACAGTGCGAGTGATTTTAAAAAGAGGGTTCGTGCTTTCCCTTTGTCGCGCACAGAAGCAGCAAAGTGGAGAAGATCGGTAATTCTAGTGTAGCAAGGTAAAAAGCTTCAAGCGCGTATAACAGTACTGACCGCCTTTGCCTCAGAAGAAAGTTAAAAGCCTCTAGCGTGTCCGCTGTGCATCAATGCAGGCATCCTGTTTTTATAGGGCGAGTTCCGCCACTAGAGCGCTAACCTCTCCTGTGCCCCTGCCGGAAGTTCCCCCTGGTGCCTTCTGTGTGCGTAGCATTCCCTCCACTCAAACGGTAACAACCGCGGTGGACCGGGGAACACGCAAGGAGGTCACCAGGTGGGTTTTGGGCAGCTTATACACAGTAAGTTCTAAAGGTGAGTGAAAGAAAACAGTGCGAGTGATTTTAAAAAGAGGGTTCGTGCTTTCCCTTTGTCGCGCACAGAAGCAGCAAAGTGGAGAAGATCGTTAATTCAAGTGTAGCAATGTAAAAAGCTTCAAGCGCGTATAACAGTACTGACCGCCTTTGCCTCTGAAGAAAGTTAAAAGCCTCTAGAGCGTCTGCTGCGCGTCAAGACAGGCATCCTGTTGTTATAGGGCGAGTTCCGCCACTACAGCGCTAACCTCTCCTGTGCCCCTGCCGGAAGTTCCCCCTGGTGCCTCCCGTGTGCGTAGCGTTCCCTCCACTCAAACGGTAACAACCGCGGTGGACCGGGGAACACGCAAGGAGGTCACCAGGTGTGTTTTGGGCAGCTTATTACACAGTAAGTTCTAGAGGTGAGTGAAAGAAAACAGTGTGAGTGATTTTAAAAGAGGATTCGTGCTTTCCCTTTGTCGTGCACAGTAGCAGCAGAGTGGAGAAGATCGGTAATTCAAGTGTAGCAAGGTAAAAAGCTTCAAGCGCGTATAAGAGTACTGACCGCCTTTGCCTCTGAAGAAAGTTAAAAGCCTCTAGAGCGTCTGCTGCGCGTCAAGGCAGGCATTCCTGTTTTTATAGGGTGAGTTCCGCCACTAGAGCGCTAACCTCTCCTGTGCCCCTACCGGAAGTTCCCCCTGGTGCCTTCTGTGTGCGTAGCATTCCCTCCACTCAAACGGTAACAACCGCGGTGGACCGGGGAACACGCAAGGAGGTCACCAGGTGGGTTTTGGGCAGCTTATACACAGTAAGTTCTAAAGGTGAGTGAAAGAAAACAGTGCGAGTGATTTTAAAAAGAGGGTTCGTGCTTTCCCTTTGTCACGCACAGAAGCAGCAAAGTGGAGAAGATCGGTAATTCTAGTGTAGCAAGGTAAAAAGCTTCAAGAGCGTATAACAGTACTGACCGCCTTTGCCTCAGAAGAAAGTTAAAAGCCTCTAGCGTGTCCGCTGTGCATCAAGGCAGGCATCCTGGTTTATAGGGTGAGTTCCGCCACTAGAGCACTAACCTCTCCTGTGCCCCTGCCGGAAGTTCCCCTGGTGCCTCCCGTGTGCGTTGCGTTCCCTCCACTCAAACGGTAACAACCGCGGTGGACCGGGGACACGCAAGGAGGTCACCAGGTGTGTTTTGGGCAGCTTATTACACAGTAAGTTCTAGAGGTGAGTGAAAGAAAACAGTGTGAATGATTTTAAAAAGAGGATTTGTGCTTTCCCTTCGTTGCGCACAGTAGCAGCAGAGTGGAGAAGATCGGTAATTCAAGTGTAGCAAGGTAAAAAGCTTCAAGCGCGTATAACAGTACTGACCGCCTTGGCCTCTGAAGAATGTTAAAAGCCTCTAGTGCGTCCGCTGCGCGTCAAGGCAGGCATCCTGTTTTTATAGGGCAAGTTCCGCCACTAGAGCGCTAACCTCTCCAGTGCCCCTGCCGGAAGTTCCCCCTGGTGCCTCCCGTGTGCGTAGCGTTCCCTCCACTCAAACGGTAACAACCGCGGTGGACCGGGGAACACGCAAGGAGGTCACCAGGTGTGTTTTGGGCAGCTTATACACAGTAAGTTCTAAAGGTGAGTGAAAGAAAACAGTGCGAGTGATTTTAAAAAGAGGGTTCGTGCTTTCCCTTTGTCGCGCACAGAAGCAGCAAAGTGGAGAAGATCGGTAATTCTAGTGTAGCAAGGTAAAAAGCTTCAAGCGCGTATAACAGTACTGACCGCCTTTGCCTCAGAAGAAAGTTAAAAGCCTCTAGCGTGTCCGCTGTGCATCAATGCAGGCATCCTGTTTTTATAGGGCGAGTTCCGCCACTAGAGCGCTAACCTCTCCTGTGCCCCTGCCGGAAGTTCCCCCTGGTGCCTCCCGTGTGCGTAGCGTTCCCTCCACTCAAACGGTAACAACCGCGATGGACCGGGGAACACGTAAGGAGGTCCCCAGGTGTGTTTTGGGCAGCTTATTACACAGTAAGTTCTAGAGGTGAGTGAAAGAAAACAGTGTGAGTGATTTTAAAAAGAGGATCTGTGCTTTCCCTTTGTCACGCACAGTAGCAGCAGAGTGGAGAAGATCGGTAATTCAAGTGTAGCAAGGTAAAAAGCTTCAAGCGCGTATTAGAGTACTGACCGCCTTTGCCTCTGAAGAATGTTAAAAGCCTCTAGCGTGTCCGCTGCGCTTCAAGGCCGGCATCCTGTTTTTATAGGGTGAGTTCCGCCACTAGAGCCCTCACCTCTCCTGTGCCCCTGCCGGAAGTTCCCCTGGTGCCTCCCGTGTGCGTAGCGTTCCCTCCACTCAAACGGTAACAACCGCGGTGGACCGGGGACACGCAAGGAGGTTACCAGGTGTGTTTTGGGCAGCTTATTACACAGTAAGTTCTAGAGGTGAGTGAAAGAAAACAGTGTGAATGATTTTAAAAAGAGGATTTGTGCTTTCCCTTCGTTGCGCACAGTAGCAGCAGAGTGGAGAAGATCGGTAATTCAAGTGTAGCAAGGTAAAAAGCTTCAAGCGCGTATAACAGTACTGACCGCCTTGGCCTCTGAAGAATGTTAAAAGCCTCTAGCGCGTCCGCTGCGCGTCAAGGCAGGCATCCTGTTTTTATAGGGCGAGTTCCCCCACTAGAGCACTAACCTCTCCTGTGCCCCTGCCGGAAGTTCCCCCTGGTGCCTCCCGTGTGCGTAGCGTTCCCTCCACTCAAACGGTAACAACCGCGGTGGACCATGGACACGCAGGAGGTCACCAGGTGTGTTTTGGGCAGCTTATTACACAGTAAGTTCTAGAGGTGAGTGAAAGAAAATAGTGCGATTGATTTTAAAAAGAGGGTTCGTGCTTTACCTTTGTCGCGCACAGTAGCAGCAAAGTGGAGAAGATCGTTAATTCAAGTGTAGCAATGTAAAAAGCTTCAAGCGCGTATAACAGTACTGACCGCCTTTGCCTCTGAAGAAAGTTAAAAGCCTCTAGAGCGTCTGCTGCGCGTCAAGGCAGGCATCCTGTTGTTATAGGGCGAGTTCCGCCACTACAGCGCTAACCTCTCCTGTGCCCCTGCCGGAAGTTCCCCCTGGTGCCTCCCGTGTGCGTAGCGTTCCCTCCACTCAAACGGTAACAACCGCGGTGGACCGGGGAACACGCAAGGAGGTCACCAGGTGTGTTTTGGGCAGCTTATTACACAGTAAGTTCTAGAGGTGAGTGAAAGAAAACAGTGTGAGTGATTTTAAAAGAGGATTCGTGCTTTCCCTTTGTCGTGCACAGTAGCAGCAGAGTGGAGAAGATCGGTAATTCAGGTGTAGCAAGGTAAAAAGCTTCAAGCGCGTATAAGAGTACTGAACGCCTTTGCCTCTGAAGAATGTTAAAAGCCTCTAGCGTGTCCGCTGCGCTTCAAGGCAGGCATCCTGTTTTTATAGGGTGAGTTCCGCCACTAGAGCACTAACCTCTCCTGTGCCCCTGCTGGAAGTTCCCCTGGTGCCTCCCGTGTGCGTAGCGTTTCCTCCACTCAAACGGTAACAACCGCGGTGGACCGGGGACATGCAAGGAGGTCACCAGGTGTGTTTTGGGCAGCTTATTACACAGTAAGTTCTAGAGGTGAGTGAAAGAAAACAGTGTGAGTGATTTTAAAAAGAGGATTTGTGCTTTCCCTTCGTTGCGCACAGTAGCAGCAGAGTGGAGAAGATCGGTAATTCAAGTGTAGCAAGGTAAAAAGCTTCAAGCGCGTATAACAGTACTGACCGCCTTGGCCTCTGAAGAATGTTAAAAGCCTCCAGCGCGTCCGCTGCGCGTCAAGGCAGGCATCCTGTTTTTATAGGGCGAGTTCCGCCACTAGAGCGCTAACCTCTCCAGTGCCCCTGCCGGAAGTTCCCCCTGGTGCCTCCCGTGTGCGTAGCGTTCCCTCCACTCAAACAGTAACAACCGCGGTGGACCGGGGACACGCAAGGAGGTCACCAGGTGTGTTTTGGGCAGCTTATTACACAGTAAGTTCTAGAGGTGAGTGAAAGAAAACAGTGTGAGTGATTTTAAAAAGAGGATTTGTGCTTTCCCTTTGTCGCGCACAGTAGCAGCAGAGTGGAGAAGATCGGTAATTCAAGTGTAGCAAGGTAAAAAGCTTTAAGCTCGTATAACAGTACTGACCGCCTTTGCCTCTGAAGAATGTTAAAAGCCTGTAGCGCGTCCGCTGCGCGTCAAGGCAGGCATCCTGTTTTTATAGGGCGAGTTCCGCCACTAGAGCACTAACCTCTCCTATGCCCCTGCCGGAAGATCCCCCTGGTGCCTCCCGTGTGCGTAGCGTTCCCTCCACTCAAACGGTAACAACCGCGGTGGACCATGGACACGCAGGAGGTCACCAGGTGTGTTTTGGGCAGCTTATTACACAGTAAGTTCTAGAGGTGAGTGAAAGAAAATAGTGCGATTGATTTTAAAAAGAGGGTTCGTGCTTTACCTTTGTCGCGCACAGTAGCAGCAAAGTGGAGAAGATCGTTAATTCAAGTGTAGCAATGTAAAAAGCTTCAAGCGCGTATAACAGTACTGACCGCCTTTGCCTCTGAAGAAAGTTAAAATCCTCTAGAGCGTCTGCTGCGCGTCAAGGCAGGCATCCTGTTGTTATAGGGCGAGGTCCGCCACTACAGCGCTAACCTCTCCTGTGCCCCTGCCGGAAGTTCCCCCTGGTGCCTCCCGTGTGCGTAGCGTTCCCTCCACTCAAACGGTAACAACCGCGGTGGACCGGGGAACACGCAAGGAGGTCACCAGGTGTGTTTTGGGCAGCTTATTACACAGTAAGTTCTAGAGGTGAGTGAAAGAAAACAGTGCGAGTGATTTTAAAAAGAGGGTTTATGCTTTCCCTTTGTCGCGCACAGTAGCAGCAAAGTGGAGAAGACTGGTAATTCAAGTGTAGCAAGGTAAAAAGCTTCAAGCGCGTATAACAGTACTGACCGCCTTTGCCTCTGAAAAAAGTTAAAAGCCTCTAGCGTGTCCGCTAAACGTCAAGGCAGGCATCCTGTTTTTATAGGGCGAGTTCCGCCACTAGAGCGCTAACCTCTCCTGTGCCCCTGCCGGAAGTTCCCCCTGGTGCCTCCCGTGTGCGTTGCGTGACCTCCACTCAAACTAACAACCGCGATGGACCGGGGAACACGTAAGGAGGTCACCAGGTGTGTTTTGGGCAGCTTATTACACAGTAAGTTCTAGAGGTGAGTGAAAGAAAACAGTGTGAGTGATTTTAAAAAGTGGATTTGTGCTTTCCCTTCGTTGCGCACAGTTGCAGCAGAGTGGAGAAGATCGGTAATTCAAGTGTAGCAAGGTAAAAAGCTTCAAGCGCGTATAACAGTACTGACCGGCTTGGCCTCTGAAGAATGTTAAAAGCCTCTAGCGCGTCCGCTGCGCGTCAAGGCAGGCATCCTGTTTTTATAGGGCGAGTTCCGCCACTAGAGCGCTAACCTCTCCAGTGCCCCTGCCGGAAGTTCCCCCTGGTGCCTCCTGTGTGCGTAGCGTTCCCTCCACTCAAACGGTAACAACTGCGGTGGACCGGTGACACGCAAGGAGGTCACCAGGTGTGTTTTGGGCAGCTTATTACACAGTAAGTTCTAGAGGTGAGTGAAAGAAAACAGTGTGAGTGATTTTAAAAAGAGGATTCGTGCTTTCCCTTTGTCACGCACAGTAGCAGCAGAGTGGAGAAGATTGGTAATTCAAGTGTAGCAAGGTAAAAAGCTTTAAGCGCGTATAACAGTACTGACCGCCTTTGCCTCTGAAGAATGTTAAAAGCCTCTAGCGCGTCCGCTGCGCGTCAAGGCAGGCATCCTGTTTTTATAGGGCGAGTTCCGCCACTAGAGCGCTAACCTCTCCTGTGCCCCTGCCGGAAGTTCCCCCTGGTGCCTCCCTTGTGCGTAGCGTTCCCTCCACTCAAACGGTAACAACCGCGGTGGACCATGGACACGCAGGAGGTCACCAGGTGTGTTTTGGGCAGCTTATTACACAGTAAGTTCTAGAGGTGAGTGAAAGAAAATAGTGCGATTGATTTTAAAAAGAGGGTTCGTGCTTTACCTTTGTCGCGCACAGTAGCAGCAAAGTGGAGAAGATCGTTAATTCAAGTGTAGAAATGTAAAAAGCTTCAAGCGCGTATAACAGTACTGACCGCCTTTGCCTCTGAAGAATGTTAAAAGCCTCTAGCGCGTCCGCTGCGCGTCAAGGCAGGCATCCTGTTTTTATAGGGCGAGTTCCGCCACTAGAGCGCTAACCTCTCCTGTGCCCCTGCCGGAAGTTCCCCCTGGTGCCTCCCTTGTGCGTAGCGTTCCCTCCACTCAAACGGTAACAACCGCGGTGGACCATGGACACGCAGGAGGTCACCAGGTGTGTTTTGGGCAGCTTATTACACAGTAAGTTCTAGAGGTGAGTGAAAGAAAATAGTGCGATTGATTTTAAAAAGAGGGTTCGTGCTTTACCTTTGTCGCGCACAGTAGCAGCAAAGTGGAGAAGATTGGTAATTCAAGTGTAGCAAGGTAAAAAGCTTCAAGCGCGTATAACAGTACTGACCGCCTTTGCCTCTGAAAAAAGTTAAAAGCCTCTAGCGTGTCCGCTAAACGTCAAGGCAGGCATCCTGTTTTTATAGGGCGAGTTCCGCCACTAGAGCACTAACCTCTCCTGTGCCCCTGCCGGAAGTTCCCCCTGGTGCCTCCCGTGTGCGTTGCGTGACCTCCACTCAAACAGTAACAACCGCGATGGACCGGGGAACACGTAAGGAGGTCACCAGGTGTGTTTTGGGCAGCTTATTACACAGTAAGTTCTAGAGGTGAGTGAAAGAAAACAGTGTGAGTGATTTTAAAAGAGGATTCGTGCTTTCCCTTTGTCGCGCACAGTAGCAGCAGAGTGGAGAAGATCGGTAATTCAAGTGTAGCAAGGTAAAAAGCTTCAAGCGCGTATAAGAGGACTGACCGCCTTTGCCTCTGAAGAATGTTAAAAGCCTCTAGCGTGTCCGCTGCGCTTCAAGGCAGGCATCCTGTTTTTATAGGGTGAGTTCCGCCACTAGAGCACTAACCTCTCCTGTGCCCCTGCCGGAGGTTCCCCTGGTGCCTCCCGTGTGCGTAGCGTTCCCTCCACACAAACGGTAACAACCGCGGTGGACCGGGGACACGCAAGGAGGTCACCAGGTGTGTTTTGGGCAGCTTATTACACAGTAAGTTCTAGAGGTGAGTGAAAGAAAACAGTGTGAGTGATTTTAAAAAGAGGATTTGTGCTTTCCCTTCGTTGCGCACAGTAGCAGCAGAGTGGAGAAGATCGGTAATTCAAGTGTAGCAAGGTAAAAAGCTTCAAGCGCGTATAACAGTACTGACCGGCTTGGCCTCTGAAGAATGTTAAAAGCCTCTAGCGCGTCCGCTGCGCGTCAAGGCAGGCATCCTGTTTTTATAGGGCGAGTTCCGCCACTAGAGCACTAACCTCTCCTGTGCCCCTGCCGGAAGTTCCCCCTGGTGCCTCCCGTGTGCGTAGCGTTCCCTCCACTCAAACGGTAACAACCGCGGTGGACCATGGACACGCAGGAGGTCACCAGGTGTGTTTTGGGCAGCTTATTACACAGTAAGTTCTAGAGGTGAGTGAAAGAAAATAGTGCGATTGATTTTAAAAAGAGGGTTCGTGCTTTACCTTTGTCGCGCACAGTAGCAGCAAAGTGGAGAAGATCGTTAATTCAAGTGTAGAAATGTAAAAAGCTTCAAGCGCGTATAACAGTACTGACCGCCTTTGCCTCTGAAGAAAGTTAAAAGCCTCTAGAGCGTCTGCTGCGCGTCAAGGCAGGCATCCTGTTGTTATAGGGCGAGTTCCGCCACTACAGCGCTAACCTCTCCTGTGCCCCTGCCGGAAGTTCCCCCTGGTGCCTCCCGTGTGCGTAGCGTTCCCTCCACTCAAACGGTAACAACCGCGGTGGACCGGGGAACACGCAAGGAGTTCACCAGGTGTGTTTTGGGCAGCTTATTACACAGTAAGTTCTAGAGGTGAGTGAAAGAAAACAGTGCGAGTGATTTTAAAAAGAGGGTTTGTGCTTTCCCTTTGTCGTCACAGTAGCAGCAAAGTGGAGAAGATTGGTAATTCAAGTGTAGCAAGGTAAAAAGCTTCAAGAGCGTATAACAGTACTGACCGCCTTTGCCTCAGAAGAAAGTTAAAAGCCTCTAGCGTGTCCGCTGTGCATCAAGGCAGGCATCCTGGTTTATAGGGTGAGTTCCGCCACTAGAGCACTAACCTCTCCTGTGCCCCTGCCGGAAGTTCCCCTGGTGCCTCCCGTGTGCGTTGCGTTCCCTCCACTCAAACGGTAACAACCGCGGTGGACCGGGGACACGCAAGGAGGTCACCAGGTGTGTTTTGGGCAGCTTATTACACAGTAAGTTCTAGAGGTGAGTGAAAGAAAACAGTGTGAATGATTTTAAAAAGAGGATTTGTGCTTTCCCTTCGTTGCGCACAGTAGCAGCAGAGTGGAGAAGATCGGTAATTCAAGTGTAGCAAGGTAAAAAGCTTCAAGCGCGTATAACAGTACTGACCGCCTTGGCCTCTGAAGAATGTTAAAAGCCTCTAGTGCGTCCGCTGCGCGTCAAGGCAGGCATCATGTTTTTATAGGGCAAGTTCCGCCACTAGAGCGCTAACCTCTCCAGTGCCCCTGCCGGAAGTTCCCCCTGGTGCCTCCCGTGTGCGTAGCGTTCCCTCCACTCAAACGGTAACAACCGCGGTGGACCGGGGAACACGCAAGGAGGTCACCAGGTGTGTTTTGGGCAGCTTATACACAGTAAGTTCTAAAGGTGAGTGAAAGAAAACAGTGCGAGTGATTTTAAAAAGAGGGTTCGTGCTTTCCCTTTGTCGCGCACAGAAGCAGCAAAGTGGAGAAGATCGGTAATTCTAGTGTAGCAAGGTAAAAAGCTTCAAGCGCGTATAACAGTACTGACCGCCTTTGCCTCAGAAGAAAGTTAAAAGCCTCTAGCGTGTCCGCTGTGCATCAATGCAGGCATCCTGTTTTTATAGGGCGAGTTCCGCCACTAGAGCGCTAACCTCTCCTGTGCCCCTGCCGGAAGTTCCCCCTGGTGCCTCCCGTGTGCGTAGCGTTCCCTCCACTCAAACGGTAACAACCGCGATGGACCGGGGAACACGTAAGGAGGTCCCCAGGTGTGTTTTGGGCAGCTTATTACACAGTAAGTTCTAGAGGTGAGTGAAAGAAAACAGTGTGAGTGATTTTAAAAAGAGGATCTGTGCTTTCCCTTTGTCACGCACAGTAGCAGCAGAGTGGAGAAGATCGGTAATTCAAGTGTAGCAAGGTAAAAAGCTTCAAGCGCGTATTAGAGTACTGACCGCCTTTGCCTCTGAAGAATGTTAAAAGCCTCTAGCGTGTCCGCTGCGCTTCAAGGCAGGCATCCTGTTTTTATAGGGTGAGTTCCGCCACTAGAGCCCTCACCTCTCCTGTGCCCCTGCCGGAAGTTCCCCTGGTGCCTCCCGTGTGCGTAGCGTTCCCTCCACTCAAACGGTAACAACCGCGGTGGACCGGGGACACGCAAGGAGGTTACCAGGTGTGTTTTGGGCAGCTTATTACACAGTAAGTTCTAGAGGTGAGTGAAAGAAAACAGTGTGAATGATTTTAAAAAGAGGATTTGTGCTTTCCCTTCGTTGCGCACAGTAGCAGCAGAGTGGAGAAGATCGGTAATTCAAGTGTAGCAAGGTAAAAAGCTTCAAGCGCGTATAACAGTACTGACCGCCTTGGCCTCTGAAGAATGTTAAAAGCCTCTAGCGCGTCCGCTGCGCGTCAAGGCAGGCATCCTGTTTTTATAGGGCGAGTTCCGCCACTAGAGCACTAACCTCTCCTGTGCCCCTGCCGGAAGTTCCCCCTGGTGCCTCCCGTGTGTGTAGCGTTCCCTCCACTCAAACGGTAACAACCGCGGTGGACCATGGACACGCAGGAGGTCACCAGGTGTGTTTTGGGCAGCTTATTACACAGTAAGTTCTAGAGGTGAGTGAAAGAAAATAGTGCGATTGATTTTAAAAAGAGGGTTCGTGCTTTACCTTTGTCGCGCACAGTAGCAGCAAAGTGGAGAAGATCGTTAATTCAAGTGTAGCAATGTAAAAAGCTTCAAGCGCGTATAACAGTACTGACCGCCTTTGCCTCTGAAGAAAGTTAAAAGCCTCTAGAGCGTCTGCTGCGCGTCAAGGCAGGCATCCTGTTGTTATAGGGCGAGTTCCGCCACTACAGCGCTAACCTCTCCTGTGCCCCTGCCGGAAGTTCCCCCTGGTGCCTCCCGTGTGCGTAGCGTTCCCTCCACTCAAACGGTAACAACCGCGGTGGACCGGGGAACACGCAAGGAGGTCACCAGGTGTGTTTTGGGCAGCTTATTACACAGTAAGTTCTAGAGGTGAGTGAAAGAAAACAGTGTGAGTGATTTTAAAAGAGGATTCGTGCTTTCCCTTTGTCGTGCACAGTAGCAGCAGAGTGGAGAAGATCGGTAATTCAAGTGTAGCAAGGTAAAAAGCTTCAAGCGCGTATAAGAGTACTGAACGCCTTTGCCTCTGAAGAATGTTAAAAGCCTCTAGCGTGTCCGCTGCGCTTCAAGGCAGGCATCCTGTTTTTATAGGGTGAGTTCCGCCACTAGAGCACTAACCTCTCCTGTGCCCCTGCTGGAAGTTCCCCTGGTGCCTCTCGTGTGCGTAGCGTTTCCTCCACTCAAACGGTAACAACCGCGGTGGACCGGGGACATGCAAGGAGGTCACCAGGTGTGTTTTGGGCAGCTTATTACACAGTAAGTTCTAGAGGTGAGTGAAAGAAAACAGTGTGAGTGATTTTAAAAAGAGGATTTGTGCTTTCCCTTCGTTGCGCACAGTAGCAGCAGAGTGGAGAAGATCGGTAATTCAAGTGTAGCAAGGTAAAAAGCTTCAAGCGCGTATAACAGTACTGACCGCCTTGGCCTCTGAAGAATGTTAAAAGCCTCCAGCGCGTCCGCTGCGCGTCAAGGCAGGCATCCTGTTTTTATAGGGCGAGTTCCGCCACTAGAGCGCTAACCTCTCCAGTGCCCCTGCCGGAAGTTCCCCCTGGTGCCTCCCGTGTGCGTAGCGTTCCCTCCACTCAAACAGTAACAACCGCGGTGGACCGGGGACACGCAAGGAGGTCACCAGGTGTGTTTTGGGCAGCTTATTACACAGTAAGTTCTAGAGGTGAGTGAAAGAAAACAGTGTGAGTGATTTTAAAAAGAGGATTTGTGCTTTCCCTTTGTCGCGCACAGTAGCAGCAGAGTGGAGAAGATCGGTAATTCAAGTGTAGCAAGGTAAAAAGCTTTAAGCTCGTATAACAGTACTGACCGCCTTTGCCTCTGAAGAATGTTAAAAGCCTGTAGCGCGTCCGCTGCGCGTCAAGGCAGGCATCCTGTTTTTATAGGGCGAGTTCCGCCACTAGAGCACTAACCTCTCCTGTGCCCCTGCCGGAAGATCCCCCTGGTGCCTCCCGTGTGCGTAGCGTTCCCTCCACTCAAACGGTAACAACCGCGGTGAACCATGGACACGCAGGAGGTCACCAGGTGTGTTTTGGGCAGCTTATTACACAGTAAGTTCTAGAGGTGAGTGAAAGAAAATAGTGCGATTGATTTTAAAAAGAGGGTTCGTGCTTTACCTTTGTCGCGCACAGTAGCAGCAAAGTGGAGAAGATCGTTAATTCAAGTGTAGCAATGTAAAAAGCTTCAAGCGCGTATAACAGTACTGACCGCCTTTGCCTCTGAAGAAAGTTAAAATCCTCTAGAGTGTCTGCTGCGCGTCAAGGCAGGCATCCTGTTGTTATAGGGCGAGTTCCGCCACTACAGCGCTAACCTCTCCTGTGCCCCTGCCGGAAGTTCCCCCTGGTGCCTCCCGTGTGCGTAGCGTTCCCTCCACTCAAACGGTAACAACCGCGGTGGATCGGGGAACACGCAAGGAGGTCACCAGGTGTGTTTTGGGCAGCTTATTACACAGTAAGTTCTAGAGGTGAGTGAAAGAAAACAGTGTGAGTGATTTTAAAAAGTGGATTTGTGCTTTCCCTTCGTTGCGCACAGTAGCAGCAGAGTGGAGAAGATCGGTAATTCAAGTGTAGCAAGGTAAAAAGCTTCAAGCGCATATAACAGTACCGACCGGCTTGGCCTCTGAAGAATGTTAAAAGCCTCTAGCGCGTCCGCTGCGCGTCAAGGCAGGCATCCTGTTTTTATAGGGCGAGTTCCGCCACTAGAGCGCTAACCTCTCCAGTGCCCCTGCCGGAAGTTCCCCCTGGTGCCTCCCGTGTGCGTAGCGTTCCCTCCACTCAAACGGTAACAACTGCGGTGGACCGGTGACACGCAAGGAGGTCACCAGGTGTGTTTTGGGCAGCTTATTACACAGTAAGTTCTAGAGGTGAGTGAAAGAAAACAGTGTGAGTGATTTTAAAAAGAGGATTCGTGCTTTCCCTTTGTCACGCACAGTAGCAGCAGAGTGGAGAAGATTGGTAATTCAAGTGTAGCAAGGTAAAAAGCTTTAAGCGCGTATAACAGTACTGACCGCCTTTGCCTCTGAAGAATGTTAAAAGCCTCTAGCGCGTCCGCTGCGCGTCAAGGCAGGCATCCTGTTTTTATAGGGCGAGTTCCGCCACTAGAGCGCTAACCTCTCCTGTGCCCCTGCCGGAAGTTCCCCCTGGTGCCTCCCTTGTGCGTAGCGTTCCCTCCACTCAAACGGTAACAACCGCGGTGGACCATGGACACGCAGGAGGTCACCAGGTGTGTTTTGGGCAGCTTATTACACAGTAAGTTCTAGAGGTGAGTGAAAGAAAATAGTGCGATTGATTTTAAAAAGAGGGTTCGTGCTTTACCTTTGTCGCGCACAGTAGCAGCAAAGTGGAGAAGATCGTTAATTCAAGTGTAGAAATGTAAAAAGCTTCAAGCGCGTATAACAGTACTGACCGCCTTTGCCTCTGAAGAAAGTTAAAAGCCTCTAGAGCGTCTGCTGCGCGTCAAGGCAGGCATCCTGTTGTTATAGGGCGAGTTCCGCCACTACAGCGCTAACCTCTCCTGTGCCCCTGCCGGAAGTTCCCCCTGGTGCCTCCCGTGTGCGTAGCGTTCCCTCCACTCAAACGGTAACAACCGCGGTGGACCGGGGAACACGCAAGGAGTTCACCAGGTGTGTTTTGGGCAGCTTATTACACAGTAAGTTCTAGAGGTGAGTGAAAGAAAACAGTGCGAGTGATTTTAAAAAGAGGGTTTGTGCTTTCCCTTTGTCGCGCACAGTAGCAGCAAAGTGGAGAAGATTGGTAATTCAAGTGTAGCAAGGTAAAAAGCTTCAAGCGCGTATAACAGTACTGACCGCCTTTGCCTCTGAAAAAAGTTAAAAGCCTCTAGCGTGTCCGCTAAACGTCAAGGCAGGCATCCTGTTTTTATAGGGCGAGTTCCGCCACTAGAGCACTAACCTCTCCTGTGCCCCTGCCGGAAGTTCCCCCTGGTGCCTCCCGTGTGCGTTGCGTTCCCTCCACACAAACGGTAACAACCGCGGTGGACCGGGGACACGCAAGGAGGTCACCAGGTGTGTTTTGGGCAGCTTATTACACAGTAAGTTCTAGAGGTGAGTGAAAGAAAACAGTGTGAGTGATTTTAAAAAGAGGGTTTGTGCTTTCCCTTTGTCGCGCACAGTAGCAGCAAAGTGGAGAAGACTGGTAATTCAAGTGTAGCAAGGTAAAAAGCTTCAAGCGCGTATAACAGTACTGACCGCCTTTGCCTCTGAAAAAAGTTAAAAGCCTCTAGCGTGTCCGCTAAACGTCAAGGCAGGCATCCTGTTTTTATAGGGCGAGTTCCGCCACTAGAGCGCTAACCTCTCCTGTGCCCCTGCCGGAAATTCCCCCTGGTGCCTCCCGTGTGCGTTGCGTGCCCTCCACTCAAACAGTAACAACCGCGATGGACCGGGGAACACGTAAGGAGGTCACCAGGTGTGTTTTGGGCAGCTTATTACACAGTAAGTTCTAGAGGTGAGTGAAAGAAAACAGTGTGAGTGATTTTAAAAAAGGATTCGTGCTTTCCCTTTGTCGTGCACAGTAGCAGCAGAGTGGAGAAGATCGGTAATTCAAGTGTAGCAAGGTAAAAAGCTTCAAGCGCGTATAAGAGTACTGAACGCCTTTGCCTCTGAAGAATGTTAAAAGCCTCTAGCGTGTCCGCTGCGCTTCAAGGCAGGCATCCTGTTTTTATAGGGTGAGTTCCGCCACTAGAGCACTAACCTCTCCTGTGCCCCTGCTGGAAGTTCCCCTGGTGCCTCCCGTGTGCGTAGCGTTTCCTCCACTCAAACGGTAACAACCGCGGTGGACCGGGGACATGCAAGGAGGTCACCAGGTGTGTTTTGGGCAGCTTATTACACAGTAAGTTTTAGAGGTGAGTGAAAGAAAACAGTGTGAGTGATTTTAAAAAGAGGATTTGTGCTTTCCCTTCGTTGCGCACAGTAGCAGCAGAGTGGAGAAGATCGGTAATTCAAGTGTAGCAAGGTAAAAAGCTTCAAGCGCGTATAACAGTACTGACCGCCTTGGCCTCTGAAGAATGTTAAAAGCCTCCAGCGCGTCCGCTGCGCGTCAAGGCAGGCATCCTGTTTTTATAGGGCGAGTTCCGCCACTAGAGCGCTAACCTCTCCAGTGCCCCTGCCGGAAGTTCCCCCTGGTGCCTCCCGTGTGCGTAGCGTTCCCTCCACTCAAACGGTAACAACCGCCGTGGACCGGGGACACGCAAGGAGGTCACCAGGTGTGTTTTGGGCAGCTTATTACACAGTAAGTTCTAGAGGTGAGTGAAAGAAAACAGTGTGAGTGATTTTAAAAAGAGGATTCGTGCTTTCCCGTTTGTCGCGCACAGTAGCAGCAGAGTGGAGAAGATCGGTAATTCAAGTGTAGCAAGGTAAAAAGCTTTAAGCTCGTATAACAGTACTGACCGCCTTTGCCTCTGAAGAATGTTAAAAGCCTCTAGCGCGTCCGCTGCGCGTCAAGGCAGGCATCCTGTTTTTATAGGGCGAGTTCCGCCACTAGAGCACTAACCTCTCCTGTGCCCCTGCCGGAAGTTCCCCCTGGTGCCTCCAGTGTGCGTAGCGTTCCCTCCACTCAAACGGTAACAACCGCGGTGGACCATGGACACGCAGGAGGTCACCAGGTGTGTTTTGGGCAGCTTATTACACAGTAAGTTCTAGAGGTGAGTGAAAGAAAATAGTGCGATTGATTTTAAAAAGAGGGTTCGTGCTTTACCTTTGTCGCGCACAGTAGCAGCAAAGTGGAGAAGATCGTTAATTCAAGTGTAGCAATGTAAAAAGCTTCAAGCGCGTATAACAGTACTGACCGCCTTTGCCTCTGAAGAAAGTTAAAATCCTCTAGAGCGTCTGCTGCGCGTCAAGGCAGGCATCCTGTTGTTATAGGGCGAGTTCCGCCACTACAGCGCTAACCTCTCCTGTGCCCCTGCCGGAAGTTCCCCCTGGTGCCTCCCGTGTGCGTAGCGTTCCCTCCACTCAAACGGTAACAACCGCGGTGGACCGGGGAACACGCAAGGAGGTCACCAGGTGTGTTTTGGGCAGCTTATTACACAGTAAGTTCTAGAGGTGAGTGAAAGAAAACAGTGCGAGTGATTTTAAAAAGAGGGTTTATGCTTTCCCTTTGTCGCGCACAGTAGCAGCAAAGTGGAGAAGACTGGTAATTGAAGTGTAGCAAGGTAAAAAGCTTCAAGCGCGTATAACAGTACTGACCGCCTTTGCCTCTGAAAAAAGTTAAAAGCCTCTAGCGTGTCCGCTAAACGTCAAGGCAGGCATCCTGTTTTTATAGGGCGAGTTCCGCCACTAGAGCGCTAACCTCTCCTGTGCCCCTGCCGGAAGTTCCCCCTGGTACCTCCCGTGTGCGTTGCGTGACCTCCACTCAAACAGTAACAACCGCGATGGACCGGGGAACACGTAAGGAGGTCACCAGGTGTGTTTTGGGCAGCTTATTACACAGTAAGTTCTAGAGGTGAGTGAAAGAAAACAGTGTGAGTGATTTTAAAAGAGGATTCGTGCTTTCCCTTTGTCGCGCACAGTAGCAGCAGAGTGGAGAAGATCGGTAATTCAAGTGTAGCAAGGTAAAAAGCTTCAAGCGCGTATAAGAGTACTGACCGCCTTTGCCTCTGAAGAATGTTAAAAGCCTCTAGCGTGTCCGCTGCGCTTCAAGGCAGGCATCCTGTTTTTATAGGGTGAGTTCCGCCACTAGAGCACTAACCTCTCCTGTGCCCTTGCCGGAGGTTCCCCTGGTGCCTCCCGTGTGCGTAGCGTTCCCTCCACACAAACGGTAACAACCGCGGTGGACCGGGGACACGCAAGGAGGTCACCAGGTGTGTTTTGGGCAGCTTATTACACAGTAAGTTCTAGAGGTGAGTGAAAGAAAACAGTGTGAGTGATTTTAAAAAGAGGATTTGTGCTTTCCCTTCGTTGCGCACAGTAGCAGCAGAGTGGAGAAGATCGGTAATTCAAGTGTAGCAAGGTAAAAAGCTTCAAGCGCGTATAACAGTACTGACCGCCTTGGCCTCTGAAGAATGTTAAAAGCCTCTAGCGCGTCTGCTGCGCGTCAAGGCAGGCATCCTGTTTTTATAGGGCGAGTTCCGCCACTAGAGCGCTAACCTCTCCAGTGCCCCTGCCGGAAGTTCCCCCTGGTGCCTCCCGTGTGCGTAGCGTTCCCTCCACTCAAACGGTAACAACTGCGGTGGACCGGGGACACGCAAGGAGGTCACCAGGTGTGTTTTGGGCAGCTTATTACACAGTAAGTTCTAGAGGTGAGTGAAAGAAAATAGTGCGATTGATTTTAAAAAGAGGGTTCGT
Organism: Lissotriton helveticus; assembly: GCF_964261635.1. Classification (NCBI taxonomy): domain Eukaryota; kingdom Metazoa; phylum Chordata; class Amphibia; order Caudata; family Salamandridae; genus Lissotriton; species Lissotriton helveticus. The sequence continues at coordinate 320,991,942 of NC_136061.1, forward strand.
GCTTTACCTTTGTCGCGCACAGTAGCAGCAAAGTGGAGATGATCGTTAATTCAAGTGTAGCAATGTAAAAAGCTTCAAGCGCGTATAACAGTACTGACCGCCTTTGCCTCTGAAGAAAGTTAAAAGCCTCTAGAGCGTCTGCTGCGCGTCAAGGCAGGCATCCTGTTGTTATAGGGCAAGTTCCGCCACTACAGCGCTAACCTCTCCTGTGCCCCTGCCGGAAGTTCCCCCTGGTGCCTCCCGTGTGCGTAGCGTTCCCTCCACTCAAACGGTAACAACCGCGGTGGACCGGGGAACACGCAAGGAGTTCACCAGGTGTGTTTTGGGCAGCTTATTACACAGTAAGTTCTAGAGGTGAGTGAAAGAAAACAGTGCGAGTGATTTTAAAAAGAGGGTTTGTGCTTTCCCTTTGTCGCGCACAGTAGCAGCAAAGTGGAGAAGATTGGTAATTCAAGTGTAGCAAGGTAAAAAGCTTCAAGCGCGTATAACAGTACTGACCACCTTTGCCTCTGAAAAAAGTTAAAAGCCTCTAGCGTGTCCGCTAAACGTCAAGGCAGGCATCCTGTTTTTATAGGGCGAGTTCCGCCACTAGAGCGATAACCTCTCCTGTGCCCCTGCCGGAAGTTCCCCCTTGTGCCTCCCGTGTGCGTTGCGTGCCCTCCACTCAAACAGTAACAACCGCGATGGACCGGGGAACACGTAAGGAGGTCACCAGGTGTGTTTTGGGCAGCTTATTACACAGTAAGTTCTAGAGGTGAGTGAAAGAAAACAGTGTGAGTGATTTTAAAAAGAGGATTTGTGCTTTCCCTTCGTTGCGCACAGTAGCAGCAGAGTGGAGAAGATCGGTAATTCAAGTGTAGCAAGGTAAAAAGCTTCAAGCGCGTATAACAGTACTGACCGCCTTGGCCTCTGAAGAATGTTAAAAGCCTCTAGCGCGTCCGCTGCGCGTCAAGGCAGGCATCCTGTTTTTATAGGGCGAGTTCCGCCACTAGAGCGCTAACCTCTCCAGTGCCCCTGCCGGAAGTTCCCCCTGGTGCCTCCCGTGTGCGTAGCGTTCCCTCCACTCAAACGGTAACAACCGCGGTGGACCGGGGACACGCAAGGAGGTCACCAGGTGTGTTTTGGGCAGCTTATTACATAGTAAGTTCTAGAGGTGAGTGAAAGAAAACAGTGTGAGTGATTTTAAAAAGAGGATTCGTGCTTTCCCTTTGTCGCGCACAGTAGCAGCAGAGTGGAGAAGATCGGTAATTCAAGTGTAGCAAGGTAAAAAGCTTTAAGCGCGTATAACAGTACTGACCGCCTTTGCCTCTGAAGAATGTTAAAAGCCTCTAGCGCGTCCGCTGCGCGTCAAGGCAGGCATCCTGTTTTTATAGGGCGAGTTCCGCCACTAGAGCACTAACCTCTCCTGTGCCCCTGCCGGAAGTTCCCCCTGGTGCCTCCCGTGTGCGTAGCGTTCCCTCCACTCAAACGGTAACAACCGCGGTGGACCATGGACACGCAAGGAGGTCACCAGGTGTGTTTTGGGCAGCTTATCACACAGTAAGTTCTAGAGGTGAGTGAAAGAAAATAGTGCGATTGATTTTAAAAAGAGGGTTCGTGCTTTACCTTTGTCGCGCACAGTAGCAGCAAAGTGGAGATGATCGTTAATTCAAGTGTAGCAATGTAAAAAGCTTCAAGTGCTTATAACAGTACTGACCGCCTTTGCCTCTGAAGAAAGTTAAAAGCCTCTAGAGCGTCTGCTGCGCGTCAAGGCAGGCATCCTGTTGTTATAGGGCGAGTTCCGCCACTACAGCACTAACCTCTCCTGTGCCCCTGCCGGAAGTTCCCCCTGGTGCCTCCCGTGTGCGTAGCGTTCCCTCCACTCAAACGGTAACAACCGCGATGGACCGGGGAACACGCAAGGAGGTCACCAGGTGTGTTTTGGGCAGCTTATTACACAGTAAGTTCTAGAGGTGAGTGAAAGAAAACAGTGACAGTGATTTTAAAAAGAGGATTCGTGCTTTCCCTTTGTCGCGCACAGTAGCAGCAGAGTGGAGAAGATCGGTAATTCAAGTGTAGCAAGGTAAAAAGCGTCAAGCGCGTATAACAGTACTGACCGCCTTTGCCTCTGAAAAAAGTTAAAAGCCTCTAGCGTGTCCGCTAAACGTCAAGGCAGGCATCCTGTTTTTATAGGGCGAGTTCCGCCACTAGAGCGATAACCTCTCCTGTGCCCCTGCCGGAAGTTCCCCCTTGTGCCTCCCGTGTGCGTTGCGTGCCCTCCACTCAAACAGTAACAACCGCGATGGACCGGGGAACACGTAAGGAGGTCACCAGGTGTGTTTTGGGCAGCTTATTACACAGTAAGTTCTAGAGGTGAGTGAAAGAAAACAGTGTGAGTGATTTTAAAAGAGGATTCGTGCTTTCCCTTTGTCGCGCACAGTAGCAGCAGAGTGGAGAAGATCGGTAATTCAAGTGTAGCAAGGTAAAAAGCTTCAAGCGCGTATAACAGTACTGACCGCCTTGGCCTCTGAAGAATGTTAAAAGCCTCTAGCGCGTCCGCTGCGCGTCAAGGCAGGCATCCTGTTTTTATAGGGCGAGTTCCGCCACTAGAGCGCTAACCTCTCCAGTGCCCCTGCCGGAAGTTCCCCCTGGTGCCTCCCGTGTGCGTAGCGTTCCCTCCACTCAAACGGTAACAACCGCGGTGGACCGGGGACACGCAAGGAGGTCACCAGGTGTGTTTTGGGCAGCTTATTACATAGTAAGTTCTAGAGGTGAGTGAAAGAAAACAGTGTGAGTGATTTTAAAAAGAGGATTCGTGCTTTCCCTTTGTCGCGCACAGTAGCAGCAGAGTGGAGAAGATCGGTAATTCAAGTGTAGCAAGGTAAAAAGCTTTCAGCGGGTATAACAGTACTGACCGCCTTTGCCTCTGAAGAATGTTAAAAGCCTCTAGCGCGTCCGCTGCGTGTCAAGGCAGGCATCCTGTTTTTATAGGGCGAGTTCCGCCACTAGAGCACTAACCTCTCCTGTGCCCCTGCCGGAAGTTCCCCCTGGTGCCTACCGTGTGCGTAGCGTTCCCTCCACTCAAACGGTAACAACCGCGGTGGACCATGGACACGCAAGGAGGTCACCAGGTGTGTTTTGGGCAGCTTATTACACAGTAAGTTCTAGAGGTGAGTGAAAGAAAATAGTGCGATTGATTTTAAAAAGAGGGTTCGTGCTTTACCTTTGTCGCGCACAGTAGCAGCAAAGTGGAGAAGATCGTTAATTCAAGTGTAGCAATGTAAAAAGCTTCAAGCGCTTATAACAGTGCTGACCGCCTTTGCCTCTGAAGAAAGTTAAAAGCCTCTAGAGCGTCTGCTGCACGTCAAGGCAGGCATCCTGTTGTTATAGGGCGAGTTCCGCCACTACAGCGCTAACCTCTCCTGTGCCCCTGCCGGAAGTTCCCCCTGGTGCCTCCCGTGTGCGTAGCGTTCCCTCCACTCAAACGGTAACAACCGCGGTGGACCGGGGAACACGCAAGGAGGTCACCAGGTGTGTTTTGGGCAGCTTATTACACAGTAAGTTCTAGAGGTGAGTGAAAGAAAACAGTGCGTGTGATTTTAAAAAGAGGGTTTGTGCTTTCCCTTTGTCGCGCACAGTAGCAGCAAAGTGGAGAAGATTGGTAATTCTAGTGTAGCAAGGTAAAAAGCTTCAAGCGCGTATAACAGTACTGACCGCCTTTGCCTCTGAAAAAAGTTAAAAGCCTCTAGCGTGTCCGCTAAACGTCAAGGTAGGCATCCTGTTTTTATAGGGCGAGTTCCGCCACTAGAGCGCTAACCTCTCCTGTGCCCCTGCCGGAAGTTCCCCCTGGTGCCTCCCGTGTGCGTTACGTGCCCTCCACTCAAACAGTAACAACCGCGATGGACCGGGGAACACGTAAGAAGGTCACCAGGTGTGTTTTGGGCAGCTTATTACACAGTAAGTTCTAGAGGTGAGTGAAAGAAAACAGTGTGAGTGATTTTAAAAGAGGATTCGTGCTTTCCCTTTGTCTTGCACAGTAGCAGCAGAGTGGAGAAGATCGGTAATTCAAGTGTAGCAAGGTAAAAAGCTTCAAGCGCGTATAACAGTACTGACCGCCTTTGCCTTCGAAGAATGTTAAAAGCCTCTAGCGCGTCCGCTGCGCGTCAAGGCAGGCATCCTGTTTTTATAGGGCAAGTTCCGCCACTAGAGCGCTAACCTCTCCTGTGCCCCTGCCGGAAGTTCCCCCTGGTGCCTCCCGTGTGCGTAGCGTTCCCTCCACTCAAACGGTAACAACCGCGTTGGACCGGGGACACGCAAGGAGGTCACCAGGTGTGTTTTGGGCAGCTTATTACACAGTAAGTTCTAGAGGTGAGTGAAAGAAAACAGTGTGAGTGATTTTAAAAGAGGGATCGTGCTTTCCCTTTGTCGCGCACAGTAGCAGCAAAGTGGAGAAGATCGGTGATTCAAGTGTAGCAAGGTAAAAAGCTTCAAGCGCGTATAACAGTACAGACCGCCTTTGCCTCTGAAGAAAGTTAAAAGCCTCTAGAGCGTCTGCTGCGCGTCAAGGCAGGCATCCTGTTTTTATAGGGCGAGTTCCGCCACTAGAGCGCTAACCTCTCCTGTGCCCCTGCCAGAAGTTCCCCCTGGTGCCTCCCGCGTGCGTAGCGTTTCCTCCACTCAAACGGTAACAACCGTGGTGGACCGGGGAACACGGAAGGAGGTCACCAGGTGTGTTTTGGGCAGCTTATTACACAGTAAGTTCTAGAGGTGAGTAAAAGAAAACAGTGCGAGTGATTTTAAAAAGAGGGTTTGTGCTTTCCCTTTGTCGCGCAAAGTAGCAGCAAAGTGGAGAAGATCGGTAATTCAAGTGTAGCAAGGTAAAAAGCTTTAAGCACGTATAACAGTACTTATGGCCTTTGCCTCTGAAGAATGTTAAAAGCCTCTAGCGCGTCCGCTGCGCGTCAAGGCAGGCATCCTGTTTTTATAGGGCGAGTTTCGCCACTAGAGCACTAACCTCTCCTGTGCCCCTGCCGGAAGTTCCCCCTGGTGCCTCCCGTGTGCGTAGCGTTCCCTCCACTCAAACGGTAACAACCGCGGTGGACCATGGACACGCAGGAGGTCACCAGGTGTGTTTTGGGAAGCTTATTACACAGTAAGTTCTAGAGGTGAGTGAAAGAAAATAGTGCGATTGATTTTAAAAAGAGGGTTCGTGCTTTGCCTTTGTCGTGCACAGTAGCAGCAAAGTGGAGAAGATCGTTAATTCAAGTGTAGCAATGTAAAAAGCTTCAAGCGCGTATAACAGTACTGACCGCCTTTGCCTCTGAAGAAAGTTAAAAGCCTCTAGAGCGTCTGCTGCGCGTCAAGGCAGGCATCCTGTTGTTATAGGGCGAGTTCCGCCACTACAGCGCTAACCTCTCCCGTGCCCCTGCCGGAAGTTCCCCCTGGTGCCTCCCGTGTGCGTAGTGTTCCCTCCACTCAAACGGTAACAACCGCGGTGGACCGGGGAACACGCAAGGAGGTCACCAGGTGTGTTTTGGGCAGCTTATTACACAGTAAGTTCTAGAGGTGAGTGAAAGAAAACAGTGCGAGTGATTTTAAAAAGAGGGTTTGTGCTTTCCCTTTGTCGCGCACAGTAGCAGCAAATTGGAGAAGATTGGTAATTCAAGTGTAGCAAGGTAAAAAGCTTCAAGCGCGTATAATAGTACTGACCGCCTTTGCCTCTGAAGAATGTTAAAAGCCTCTAGCGTGTCCGCTGCGCTTCAAGGCAGGCATCCTGTTTTTATAGGGTGAGTTCGGCCACTAGAGCACTAACCTCTCCTGTGCCCCTGCCGGAAGTTCCCCTGGTGCCTTCCGTGTGCGTAGCGTTCCCTCCACTCAAACGGTAACAACCGCGGTGTACCGGGGACACGCAAGGAGGTCACCAGGTGTGTTTTGGGCAGCTTATTAGACAGTAAGTTCTAGAGGTGAGTGAAAGAAAACAGTGTGAGTGATTTTAAAAAGAGGATTTGTGCTTTCCCTTCGTTGCGCACAGTAGCAGCAGAGTGGAGAAGATCGGTAATTCAAGTGTAGCAAGGTAAAAAGCGTCAAGCGCGTATAACAGTACTGACCGCCTTGGCCTCTGAAGAATGTTAAAAGCCTCTAGCGCGTCCGCTGTGCGTCAAGGCAGGCATTCTGTTTTTATAGGGCGAGTTCCGCCACTAGAGCGCTAACCTCTCCAGTGCCCCTGCCGGAAGTTCCCCCTGGTGCCTCCCGTGTGCGTAGCGTTCCCTCCACTCAAACGGTAACAACCGCGGTGGACCGGGGACACGCAAGGAGGTCACCAGGTGTGTTTTGGGCAGCTTATTACACAGTAAGTTCTAGAGGTGAGTGAAAGAAAACAGTGTGAGTGATTTTAAAAAGAGGATTCGTGCTTTCCCTTTGTCGCGCACAGTAGCAGCAGAGTGGAGAAGATCGGTAATTCAAGTGTAGCAAGGTAAAAAGCTTTAAGCGCGTATAACAGTACTGACCGCCTTTGCCTCTGAAGAATGTTAAAAGCCTCTAGCGCGTCCGCTGCGCGTCAAGGCAGGCATCCTGTTTTTATAGGGCGAGTTCCGCCACTAGAGCACTAACCTCTCCTGTGCCCCTGCCGGAAGTTCCCCCTGGTGCCTCCCGTGTGCGTAGCGTTCCCTCCACTCAAACGGTAACAACCGCGGTGGACCATGGACACGCAGGAGGTCAACAGGTGTGTTTTGGGCAGCTTATTACACAGTAAGTTCTAGAGGTGAGTGAAAGAAAATAGTGCGATTGATTTTAAAAAGAGGGTTCGTGCTTTACCTTTGTCGCGCACAGTAGCAGCAAAGTGGAGAAGATCGTTAATTCAAGTGTAGCAAGGTAAAAAGCGTCAAGCGCGTATAACAGTACTGACCGCCTTGGCCTCTGAAGAATGTTAAAAGCCTCTAGCGCGTCCGCTGTGCGTCAAGGCAGGCATCCTGTTTTTATAGGGTGAGTTCGGCCACTAGAGCACTAACCTCTCCTGTGCCCCTGCCGGAAGTTCCCCTGGTGCCTCCCGTGTGCGTAGCGTTCCCTCCACTCAAACGGTAACAACCGCGGTGTACCGGGGACACGCAAGGAGGTCACCAGGTGTGTTTTGGGCAGCTTATTAGACAGTAAGTTCTAGAGGTGAGTGAAAGAAAACAGTGTGAGTGATTTTAAAAAGAGGGTTTGTGCTTTCCCTTTGTCGCGCACAGTAGCAGCAAATTGGAGAAGATTGGTAATTCAAGTGTAGCAAGGTAAAAAGCTTCAAGCGCGTATAATAGTACTGACCGCCTTTGCCTCTGAAGAATGTTAAAAGCCTCTAGCGTGTCCGCTGCGCTTCAAGGCAGGCATCCTGTTTTTATAGGGTGAGTTCGGCCACTAGAGCACTAACCTCTCCTGTGCCCCTGCCGGAAGTTCCCCTGGTGCCTTCCGTGTGCGTAGCGTTCCCTCCACTCAAACGGTAACAACCGCGGTGTACCGGGGACACGCAAGGAGGTCACCAGGTGTGTTTTGGGCAGCTTATTACACAGTAAGTTCTAGAGGTGAGTGAAAGAAAACAGTGTGAGTGATTTTAAAAAGAGGATTTGTGCTTTCCCTTCGTTGCGCACAGTAGCAGCAGAGTGGAGAAGATCGGTAATTCAAGTGTAGCAAGGTAAAAAGCGTCAAGCGCGTATAACAGTACTGACCGCCTTGGCCTCTGAAGAATGTTAAAAGCCTCTAGCGCGTCCGCTGTGCGTCAAGGCAGGCATTCTGTTTTTATAGGGCGAGTTCCGCCACTAGAGCGCTAACCTCTCCAGTGCCCCTGCCGGAAGTTCCCCCTGGTGCCTCCCGTGTGCGTAGCGTTCCCTCCACTCAAACGGTAACAACCGCGGTGGACCGGGGACACGCAAGGAGGTCACCAGGTGTGTTTTGGGCAGCTTATTACACAGTAAGTTCTAGAGGTGAGTGAAAGAAAACAGTGTGAGTGATTTTAAAAAGAGGATTTGTGCTTTCCCTTCGTTGCGCACAGTAGCAGCAGAGTGGAGAAGATCGGTAATTCAAGTGTAGCAAGGTAAAAAGCTTTAAGCGCGTATAACAGTACTGACCGCCTTGGCCTGTGAAGAATGTTAAAAGCCTCTAGCGCGTCCGCTGCGCGTCAAGGCAGGCATCCTGTTTTTATAGGGCGAGTTCCGCCACTAGAGCACTAACCTCTCCTGTGCCCCTGCCGGAAGTTCCCCCTGGTGCCTCCCGTGTGCGTAGCGTTCCCTCCACTCAAACGGTAACAACCGCGGTGGACCATGGACACGCAGGAGGTCAACAGGTGTGTTTTGGGCAGCTTATTACACAGTAAGTTCTAGAGGTGAGTGAAAGAAAATAGTGCGATTGATTTTAAAAAGAGGGTTCGTGCTTTACCTTTGTCGCGCACAGTAGCAGCAAAGTGGAGAAGATCGTTAATTCAAGTGTAGCAAGGTAAAAAGCGTCAAGCGCGTATAACAGTACTGACCGCCTTGGCCTCTGAAGAATGTTAAAAGCCTCTAGCGCGTCCGCTGTGCGTCAAGGCAGGCATCCTGTTTTTATAGGGTGAGTTCGGCCACTAGAGCACTAACCTCTCCTGTGCCCCTGCCGGAAGTTCCCCTGGTGCCTCCCGTGTGCGTAGCGTTCCCTCCACTCAAACGGTAACAACCGCGGTGTACCGGGGACACGCAAGGAGGTCACCAGATGTGTTTTGGGCAGCTTATTAGACAGTAAGTTCTAGAGGTGAGTGAAAGAAAACAGTGTGAGTGATTTTAAAAAGAGGATTTGTGCTTTCCCTTCGTTGCGCACAGTAGCAGCAGAGTGGAGAAGATCGGTAATTCAAGTGTAGCAAGGTAAAAAGCTTCAAGCGCGTATAACAGTACAGACCGCCTTTGCATCTGAAGAAAGTTAAAAGCCTCTAGAGCGTCTGCTGCGCGTCAAGGGAGGCATCCTGTTTTTATAGGGCGAGTTCCACCACTGGAGCGCAAACCTCTCCTGTGCTCCTGCCGGAAGTTCCCCCTGGTGCCTCCCGTGTGCGTAGCGTTCCCTCCACTCAAACGGTAACAACCGCGGTGGACCGGGGACACGCAAGGAGGTCAACAGGTGTGTTTTGGGCAGATTATTACACAGTAAGTTCTAGAGGTGAGTGAAAGAAAACAGTGTGAGTGATTTTAAAAAGAGGATTTGTGCTTTTTCTTTGTCGTGCACAGTAGCAGCAGAGTGGAGAAGATCGGTAATTCAAGTGTAGCAAGGTAAAAAGCTTCAAGAGCGTATAACAGTACTGACCGCCTTTGCCTCTGAAGAATGTTAAAAGCCTCTAGCGCGTCTGCTGCGTGTCAAGGCAGGCATCCTGTTTTTATAGGGCGAGTTCCGCCACTAGAACGCTAACCTCTCCTGTGCCCCTGCCGGGAGTTCCCCCTGGTGCCTCCCGTGTGCGTAGCGTTCCCTCCACTCAAACGGTAACAACCGCGGTGGACCGGGGAACACGCAAGGAGGTCACCAGGTGTGTTTTGGGCAGCTTATTACACAGTAAGTTCTAGAGGTGACTGAAAGAAAACAGTGCGAGTGATTTTAAAAAGAGGGTTTGTGCTTTCCCTTTGTCGCGCACAGTAGCAGCAAAGTGGAGAAGATCGGTAATTCAAGTGTAGCAAGGTAAAAAGCTTCAAGCGCGTATAACTGTACTGACTGCCTTTGCCTCTGATGAAAGTTAAAAGCCTCTAGCGTGTCCGCTGCGCGTCAAGGCAGGCTTCCTGTTTTTATAGGGTAAGTTCCGCCACTAGAGCGCTAACCTCTCCTGTGCCCCTGCCGGAAGTTCCCCCTGGTGCCTCCCGTGTGCGTAGCGTTCCCTCCACTCAAACGGTAACAACCGCGGTGGACCGGGGACACGCAAGGAGGTCAACAGGTGTGTTTTGGGCAGATTATTACACAGTAAGTTCTAGAGGTGAGTGAAAGAAAACAGTGTGAGTGATTTTAAAAAGAGGATTTGTGCTTTTTCTTTGTCGTGCACAGTAGCAGCAGAGTGGAGAAGATCGGTAATTCAAGTGTAGCAAGGTAAAAAGCTTCAAGAGCGTATAACAGTACTGACCGCCTTTGCCTCTGAAGAATGTTAAAAGCCTCTAGCGCGTCTGCTGCGTGTCAAGGCAGGCATCCTGTTTTTATAGGGCGAGTTCCGCCACTAGAACGCTAACCTCTCCTGTGCCCCTGCCGGGAGTTCCCCCTGGTGCCTCCCGTGTGCGTAGCGTTCCCTCCACTCAAACGGTAACAACCGCGGTGGACCGGGGAACACGCAAGGAGGTCACCAGGTGTGTTTTGGGCAGCTTATTACACAGTAAGTTCTAGAGGTGACTGAAAGAAAACAGTGCGAGTGATTTTAAAAAGAGGGTTTGTGCTTTCCCTTTGTCGCGCACAGTAGCAGCAAAGTGGAGAAGATCGGTAATTCAAGTGTAGCAAGGTAAAAAGCTTCAAGCGCGTATAACTGTACTGACTGCCTTTGCCTCTGATGAAAGTTAAAAGCCTCTAGCGTGTCCGCTGCGCGTCAAGGCAGGCTTCCTGTTTTTATAGGGTAAGTTCCGCCACTAGAGCGCTAACCTCTCCTGTGCCCCTGCCGGAAGTTCCCCCTGGTGCCTCCCGTGTGCGTAGCGTTCCCTCCACTCAAACGGTAACAACCGCTGTGGACCGGGGAACATGCAAGGAGGTCACCAGGTGTGTTTTGGGCAGCTTATTACACAGTAAGTTCTAGAGGTGACTGAAAGAAAACAGTGCGAGTGATTTTAAAAGGAGGGTTAGTGCTTTCCCTTTGTCGCGCACAGTAGCAGCAGAGTGGAGAAGATCGGTAATTCAAGTGTAGCAAGGTAAAAAGCTTCAAGCGAGTATAACAGTACTGACCGCCTTTGCCTCCGAAGAATGTTAAAAGCCTCTAGCGCGTCCGCTGTGCGTCAAGGCAAGCATCCTGTTTTTATAGGGCGAGTTCCGCCACTAGAGCGCTAACCTCTCCTGTGCCCCTGCCGGAAGTTACCCCTGGTGCCACCCATGTGCGTAGCGTTCCCTCCACTCAAACGGTAACAACCGCGATGGACGGGGGAACACGTAAGGAGGTCACCAGGTGTGTTTTGGGCAGCTTATTACACAGTAAGTTCTAAAGGTGAGTGAAAGAAAACAGTGTGAGTGATTTTAAAAGAGGATTCGTGCTTTCCCTTTGTCGCGCACAGTAGCAGCAGAGTGGAGAAGATCGGTAATTCAAGTGTAGCAAGGTAAAAAGCTTCAAGCGCGTATAAGAGTACTGATCGCCTTTGCCTCTGAAGAATGTTAAAAGCCTCTAGCGTGTCCGCTGCGCTTCAAGGCAGGCACCCTGTTTTTATAGGGTGAGTTCCGCCACTAGAGCACTAACCTCTCCTGTGCCCCTGCCGGAAGTTCCCCTGGTGCCTCCCGTGTGCGTAGCGTTCCCTCCACTCAAACGGTAACAACCGCGGTGGACCGGGGACACGCAAGGAGGTCACCAGGTGTGTTTTGGGCAGCTTATTACACAGTAAGTTCTAGAGGTGAGTGAAAGAAAACAGTGTGAGTGATTTTAAAAAGAGGATTTGTGCTTTCCCTTCGTTGCGCACAGTAGCAGCAGAGTGGAGAAGATCGGTAATTCAAGTGTAGCAAGGTAAAAAGCTTCAAGCGCGTATAACAGTACTGACCGCCTTGGCCTGTGAAGAATGTTAAAAGCCTCTAGCGCGTCCGCTGCGCGTCAAGGCAGGCATCCTGTTTTTATAGGGCGAGTTCCGCCACTAGAGCACTAACCTCTCCTGTGCCCCTGCCGGAAGTTCCCCCTGGTGCCTCCCGTGTGCGTAGCGTTCCCTCCACTCAAACGGTAACAACCGCGGTGGACCATGGACACGCAGGAGGTCACCAGGTGTGTTTTGGGCAGCTTATTACACAGTAAGTTCTAGAGGTGAGTGAAAGAAAATAGTGCGATTGATTTTAAAAAGAGGGTTCGTGCTTTACCTTTGTCGCGCACAGTAGCAGCAAAGTGGAGAAGATCGTTAATTCAAGTGTAGCAATGTAAAAAGCTTCAAGCGCGTATAACAGTACTGACCGCCTTTGCCTCTGAAGAAAGTTAAAAGCCTCTAGAGCGTCTGCTGCGCGTCAAGGCAGGCATCCTGTTGTTATAGGGCGAGTTCCGCCACTACAGCGCTAACCTCTCCTGTGCCCCTGCCGGAAGTTCCCCCTGGTGCCTCCCGTGTGCGTAGCGTTCCCTCCACTCAAACGGTAACAACCGCGGTGGACCGGGGAACACGCAAGGAGGTCACCAGGTGTGTTTTGGGCAGCTTATTACACAGTAAGTTCTAGAGGTGAGTGAAAGAAAACAGTGCGAGTGATTTTAAAAAGAGGGTTTGTGCTTTCCCTTTGTCGCGCACAGTAGCAGCAAAGTGGAGAAGATTGGTAATTCAAGTGTAGCAAGGTAAAAAGCTTCAAGCGCGTATAACAGTACTGACCGCCTTTGCCTCTGAAAAAAGTAAAAGCCTCTAGCGTGTCCGCTAAACTTCAAGGCAGGCATCCTGTTTTTATAGGGCGAGTTCCGCCACTAGAGCGCTAACCTCTCCTGTGCCCCTGCCGGAAGTTCCCCAAGGTGCCTCCCGTGTGCGTTGCGTGCCCTCCACTCAAACAGTAACAACCGCGATGGACCGGGGAACACGTAAGGAGGTCACCAGGTGTGTTTTGGGCAGCTTATTACACAGTAAGTTCTAGAGGTGAGTGAAAGAAAACAGTGTGAGTGATTTTAAAAGAGGATTCGTGCTTTCCCTTTGTCGCGCACGGTAGCAGCAGAGTGGAGAAGATCGGTAATTCAAGTGTAGCAAGGTAAAAAGCTTCTAGCGCGTATAAGAGTACTGACCGCCTTTGCCTCTGAAGAATGTTAAAAGCCTCTAGCGTGTCCGCTGCGCTTCAAGGCAGGCATCCTGTTTTTATAGGGTGAGTTCCGCCACTAGAGCACTAACCTCTCCTGTGCCCCTGCCGGAAGTTCCCCTGGTGCCTCCCGTGTGCGTAGCGTTCCCTCCACTCAAACGGTAACAACCGCGGTGGACCGGGGACACGCAAGGAGTTCACCAGGTGTGTTTTGGGCAGCTTATTACACAGTAAGTTCTAGAGGTGAGTGAAAGAAAACAGTGTGAGTGATTTTAAAAAGAGGATTTGTGCTTTCCCTTCGTTGCGCACAGTAGCAGCAGAGTGGAGAAGATCGGTAATTCAAGTGTAGCAAGGTAAAAAGCTTCAAGCGCGTATAACAGTACTGACCGCCTTGGCCTCTGAAGAATGTTAAAAGCCTCTAGCGCGTCCGCTGCGCGTCAAGGCAGGCATCCTGTTTTTATAGGGCGAGTTCCGCCACTAGAGCGCTAACCTCTCCAGTGCCCCTGCCGGAAGTTCCCCCTGGTGCCTCCCGTGTGCGTAGCGTTCCCTCCACTCAAACTGTAACAACCGCGGTGGACCGGGGACACGCAAGGAGGTCACCAGGTGTGTTTTGGGCAGCTTATTACACAGTAAGTTCTAGAGGTGAGTGAAAGAAAACAGTGTGAGTGATTTTAAAAAGAGGATTCGTGCTTTCTCTTTGTCGCGCACAGTAGCAGCGGAGTGGAGAAGATCGGTAATTCAAGTGTAGCAAGGTAAAAAGCTTTAAGCGCGTATAACAGTACTGACCGCCTTTGCCTCTGAAGAATGTTAAAAGCCTCTAGCGCGTCCGCTGCGCGTCAAGGCAGGCATCCTGTTTTTATAGGGCGAGTTCCGCCACTAGAGCACTAACCTCTCCTGTGCCCCTGCCGGAAGTTCCCCCTGGTGCCTCCCATGTGCGTAGCGTTCCCTCCACTCAAACGGTAACAACCGCGGTGGACCATGGACACGCAAGGAGGTCACCAGGTGTGTTTTGGGCAGCTTATTACACAGTAAGTTCTAGAGGTGAGTGAAAGAAAATAGTGCGATTGATTTTAAAAAGAGGGTTTGTGCTTTCCCTTTGTCGCGCACAGTAGCAGCAAAGTGGAGAAGATTGGTAATTCAAGTGTAGCAAGGTAAAAAGCTTCAAGCGCGTATAACAGTACTGACCGCCTTTGCCTCTGAAAAAAGTTAAAAGCCTCTAGCGTGTCCGCTAAACGTCAAGGCAGGCATCCTGTTTTTATAGGGCGAGTTCCGCCACTAGAGCGCTAACCTCTCCTGTGCCCCTGCCGGAAGTTCCCCCTGGTGCCTCCCGTGTGCGTTGCGTGCCCTCCACTCAAACAGTAACAACCGCGATGGACCGGGGAACACGTAAGGAGGTCACCAGGTGTGTTTTGGGCAGCTTATTACACAGTAAGTTCTAGAGGTGAGTGAAAGAAAACAGTGTGAGTGATTTTAAAAGAGGATTCGTGCTTTCCCTTTGTCGCGCACAGTAGCAGCAGAGTGGAGAAGATCGGTAATTCAAGTGTAGCAAGGTAAAAAGCTTCAAGCGCGTATAACAGTACTGACCGCCTTGGCCTCTGAAGAATGTTAAAAGCCTCTAGCGCGTCCGCTGCGCGTCAAGGCAGGCATCCTGTTTTTATAGGGCGAGTTCCGCCACTAGAGCGCTAACCTCTCCAGTGCCCCTGCCGGAAGTTCCCCCTGGTGCCTCCCGTGTGCGTAGCGTTCCCTCCACTCAAACTGTAACAACCGCGGTGGACCGGGGACACGCAAGGAGGTCACCAGGTGTGTTTTGGGCAGCTTATTACACAGTAAGTTCTAGAGGTGAGTGAAAGAAAACAGTGTGAGTGATTTTAAAAAGAGGATTCGTGCTTTCTCTTTGTCGCGCACAGTAGCAGCGGAGTGGAGAAGATCGGTAATTCAAGTGTAGCAAGGTAAAAAGCTTTAAGCGCGTATAACAGTACTGACCGCCTTTGCCTCTGAAGAATGTTAAAAGCCTCTAGCGCGTCCGCTGCGCGTCAAGGCAGGCATCCTGTTTTTATAGGGCGAGTTCCGCCACTAGAGCACTAACCTCTCCTGTGCCCCTGCCGGAAGTTCCCCCTGGTGCCTCCCATGTGCGTAGCGTTCCCTCCACTCAAACGGTAACAACCGCGGTGGACCATGGACACGCAAGGAGGTCACCAGGTGTGTTTTGGGCAGCTTATTACACAGTAAGTTCTAGAGGTGAGTGAAAGAAAATAGTGCGATTGATTTTAAAAAGAGGGTTTGTGCTTTCCCTTTGTCGCGCACAGTAGCAGCAAAGTGGAGAAGATTGGTAATTCAAGTGTAGCAAGGTAAAAAGCTTCAAGCGCGTATAACAGTACTGACCGCCTTTGCCTCTGAAAAAAGTTAAAAGCCTCTAGCGTGTCCGCTAAACGTCAAGGCAGGCATCCTGTTTTTATAGGGCGAGTTCCGCCACTAGAGCGCTAACCTCTCCTGTGCCCCTGCCGGAAGTTCCCCCTGGTGCCTCCCGTGTGCATAGCGTTCCCTCCACTCAAACGGTAACAACCGCGTTGGACCGGGGACACGCAAGGAGGTCACCAGGTGTGTTTTGGGCAGCTTATTACACAGTAAGTTCTGGAGGTGAGTGAAAGAAAACAGTGCGATTGATTTTAAAAAGAGGGTTCGTGCTTTCCCTTTGTCGCGCACAGTAGCAGCAAAGTGGAGAAGATCGGTGATTCAAGTGTAGCAAGGTAAAAAGCTTCAAGCGCGTATAACAGTACAGACCGCCTTTGCCTCTGAAGAAAGTTAAAAGCCTCTAGAGCGTCTGCTGCGCGTCAAGGCAGGCATCCTGTTTTTATAGGGCGAGTTCCGCCACTAGAGCGCTAACCTCTCCTGTGCCCCTGCCGGAAGTTCGCCCTGGTGCCTCCCGTGTGCGTAGCGTTCCCTCCACTCAAACGGTAACAACCGTGGTGGACAGGGGAACACGGAAGGAGGTCTCCAGGTGTGTTTTGGGCAGCTTATTACACAGTAAGTTCTAGAGGTGAGTGAAAGAAAACAGTGCGAGTGATTTTAAAAAGAGGGTTTGTGCTTTCCCTTTGTCGCGCACAGTAGCAGCAAAGTGGAGAAAATCGGTAATTCAAGTGTAGCAAGGTAAAAAGCTTCAAGGGCGTATAACAGTACTGACCGCCTTTGCCTCTGAAGAAAGTTAAAAGCCTCTAGCGTGTCCGCTGCGCGTCAAGGCAGGCATCCTGTTTTTATAGGGCGAGTTCTGCTACTGGAGCGCTAAGCTCTCCTGTGCCCCTGCCGGAAGTTCCCCCTGGTGCCTCCCGTGTGCGTAGCGTTCCCTCCACTCAAACGGTAACAACCGCGGTGGACCGGGGAACACGCTAGGAGGTCACCAGGTGTGTTTTGGGCAGCTTATTACACAGTAAGTTCTAGAGGTGAGTGAAAGAAAACAGTGCGAGTGATTTTAAAAAGAGGGTTTGTGCTTTCCCTTTGTCGCGCACAGTAGCAGCAAAGTGGAGAAGATTGGTAATTCAAGTGTAGCAAGGTAAAAAGCTTCAAGCGCGTATAACAGTACTGACCGCCTTTGCCTCTGAAAAAAGTTAAAAGCCTCTAGCGTGTCCGCTAAACGTCAAGGCAGGCATCCTGTTTTTATAGGGCGAGTTCCGCCACTAGAGCGCTAACCTCTCCTGTGCCCCGGCCGGAAGTTCCCCCTGGTGCCTCCCGTGTGCGTTGCGTGCCCTCCACTCAAACGGTAACAACCGCGATGGACCGGGGAACACGTAAGGAGGTCACCAGGTGTGTTTGGGGCAGCTTATTACACAGTAAGTTCTAGAGGTGAGTGAAAGAAAACAGTGTGAGTGATTTTAAAAGAGGATTCGTGCTTTCCCTTTGTCGCGCACAGTAGCAGCAGAGTGGAGAAGATCGGTAATTCAAGTGTAGCAAGGTAAAAAGCTTCAAGCGCGTATAACAGTACTGACCGCCTTTGCCTTCGAAGAATGTTAAAAGCCTCTAGCGCGTCCGCTGCGCGTCAAGGCAGGCATCCTGTTTTTATAGGGCGAGTTCCGCCACTAGAGCGCTAACCTCTCCTGTGCCCCTGCCGGAAGTTCCCCCTGGTGCCTCCCGTGTGCGTACCATTCCCTCCACTCAAACGGTAACAACCGCGGTGGACCGGGGACACACAAGGAGGTCACCAGGTGTGTTTTGGGCAGCTTATTACACAGTAAGTTCTAGAGGTGAGTGAAAGAAAACAGTGTGATTGATTTTAAAAAGAGGGTTCGTGCTTTCCCTTTGTCGCGCACAGTAGCAGCAAAGTGGAGAAGATCGGTGATTCAAGTGTAGCAAGGTAAAAAGCTTCAAGCGCGTAAAACAGTACAGACCGCCTTTGCCTCTGAAGAAAGTTAAAAGCCTCTAGAGAGTCTGCTGCGCGTCAAGGCAGGCATCCTGTTTTTATAGGGCGAGTTCCGCCACTAGAGCGCTAACCTCTCCTGTGCCCCTGCCGTAAGTTCCCCCTGGTGCCTCCCGTGTGCGTAGCGTTTCCTCCACTCAAACGGTAACAACCTTGGTGGACCGGGGAACACGGAAGGAGGTCACCAGGTGTGTTTTGGGCAGCTTATTACACAGTAAGTTCTAGAGATGAGTGAAAGAGAACAGTGCGAGTGATTTTAAAAAGATGGTTCGTGCTTTCCCTTTGTCGCGCACAGTAGCAGCAAAGTGGAGAAGATCGGTAATTCAAGTGTAGCAAGGTAAAAAGCTTCAAGCGCGTATAACAGTACTGACCGCCTTTGCCTCTGAAGAATGTTAAAAGCCTCTAGCGCGTCCGCTGCGCGTCAAGGCAGGCATCCTGTTTTTATAGGGCGAGTTCCGCCAAGAGAGCGCTAACCTCTCCTGTGCCCCTGCCGGAAGTTGCCCCTGGTGCCTCCCGTGTGCGTAGCGTTCCCTCCACTCAAATGGTAACAACCGCGGAGGACCGGGGACACGCAAGGAGGTCACCAGGTGTGTTTTGGGCAGCTTATTACACAGTAAGTTCTAGAGTGAGTGAAAGAAAACAGTGTGAGTGATTTTAAAAAGAGGATTCGTGCTTTCCCTTTGTCGCGCACAGTAGCACCAGAGTGGAGAAGATCGGTAATTCAAGTGTAGCAAGGTAAAAAGCTTCAAGCGCGTATAACAGTACTGACCGCCTTTGCCTCTGAAGAAAGTTAAAAGCCTCTAGAGCATCTGCTGCGCGTCAATGCAGGCATCCTGTTTTTATAGGGCGAGTTCCGCCACTAAAGCGCTAACCTCTCCTGTGCCCCTGCTGGAAGTTCCCCCTGGTGCCTCCCGTGTGCGTAGCGTTCCCTCCACTCAAACGGTAACAACCGCGGTAGACCGGGGACACGCAAGGATGTCACCAGGTGTGTTTTGGGCAGCTTATTACACAGTAAGTTCTAGAGGTGAGTGAAAGAAAACAGTGCGATTGATTTTAAAAAGAGGGTTCGTGCTTTCCCTTTGTCGCGCACAGTAGCAGCAAAGTGGAAAAGATCGGTGATTCAAATGTAGCAAGGTAAAAAGCTTCAAGCGCGTATAAAAGTACAGACCGCCTATGCCTCTGAAGAAAGTTAAAAGCCTCTAAAGCGTCTGCTGCGCGTCAAGGCAGGCATCCTGTTTTTATAGGGCGAACTCCGCCACTAGAGCGCTAACCTCTCCTGTCCCCCTGCCGGAAGTTCCCCCTGGTGCCTCCCGTGTGCGTAGCGTTTCCTCCACTCAAACGGTAACAACCGTGGTGGACCAGGGAACACGGAAGAAGGTCACCAGGTGTGTTTTGGGCAGCTTATTACACAGTAAGTTCTAGAGGTGAGTGAAAGAAAACAGTGCGATTGATTTTAAAAAGAGGGTTCGTGCTTTCCCTTTGTCGCGCACAGTAGCAGCAAAGTGGAGAAGATCGGTAATTCAAGTGTAGCAGGGTAAAAAGCTTCAAGCGCGTATAACAGTACTGACCGCCTTTGCCTCTGAAGAAAGTTAAAAGCCTCTAGAGCGTCTGCTGCGCGTCAAGGCAGGCATCCTGTTTTTATAGGGCGAGTTTCGCCACTAGAGCGCTAACCTCTCCTGTGCCCCTGCCGGAAGTTCCCCCTGGTGCCTCCCGTGTGCGTAGCGTTCCCTCCACTCAAACGGTAACAACCGCGGTGGACCGGGGAACACGCAAGGAGGTCACCAGGTGTGTTTTGGGCAGCTTATTACACAGTAAGTTCTAGAGGTGAGTGAAAGAAAACAGTGCGAGTGATTTTAAAAAGAGGGTTTGTGCTTTCCCTTTGTCGCGCACAGTAGCAGCAAAGTGGAGAAGATCGGTAATTCAAGTGTAGCAAGGTAAAAAGCTTCAAGGGCGTATAACAGTACTGACCGCCTTTGCCTCTGAAGAAAGTTAAAAGCCTCTAGCGTGTCCGCTGCGCGTCAAGGCAGGCATCCTGTTTTTATAGGGCGAGTTCTGCTACTAGAGGGCTAACCTCTCCTCTGCCCCTGCTGGAAGTTCCCCCTGGTGCCTCCCGTGTGCGTAGCGTTCCCTCCACTCAAACGGTAACAACCGCGATGGACCGGGGAACATGTAAGGAGGTCCCCAGGTGTGTTTTGAGCAGCTTATTACACAGTAAGTTCTAGAGGTGAGTGAAAGAAAACAGTGTGAGTGATTTTAAAAAGAGGATTCGTGCTTTCCCTTTGTCGCGCACAGTAGCAGCAGAGTGGAGAAGATCGTTAATTCAAGTGTAGCAAGGTAAAAAGCTTTAAGCGCGTATAACAGTACTGACCGCCTTTGCCTCTGAAGAATGTTAAAAGCCTCTAGCGCGTCCGCTGCGCGTCAAGGCAGGCATCCTGTTTTTATAGGGCGAGTTCCTCCAAGAGAGCGCTAACCTCTCCTGTGCCCCTGCCGGAAGTTCCCCCTGGTGCCTCCCGTGTGCGTAGCGTTCCCTCCACTCAAACTGTAAGAACCGTGGTGGACCAGGGACACGCAAGGAGGTCACCAGGTGTGTTTTGGGCAGCTTATTACACAGTAAGTTCTAGAGGTGAGTGAAAGAAAACAGTGCGATTGATTATAAAAAGAGGGTTCGTGCTTTCCCTTTGTCGTGCACAGTAGCAGCAAAGTGGAGAAGATCGGTAATTCAAGTGTAGCAAGGTAAAAAGCTTCAAGCGCGTATAACAGTACTGACCACCTTTGCTTCTGAAGAAAGTTAAAAGCCTCTAGAGCGTCTGCTGCGCGTCAAGGCAGGCATCCTGTTTTTATAGGGCGAGTTCCGCCACTAGAGCGCTAACGTTTCCTGTGCTTCTGCCGGAAGTTCGCCCTGGTGCCTCCCGTGTGCCTAGCGTTCCCTCCACTCAAACGGTAACAACCGCGGTGTACCGGGGAACACTCAAGGAGGTCACCAGGTGTGTTTTGGGCAGCTTATTACACAGTAAGTTCTAGAGGTGAGTGAAAGAAAACAGTGCGAGTGATTTTAAAAAGAGGGTTTGTGCTTTCCCTTTGTCGCGCACAGTAACAGCAAAGTGGAGAAGATTGGTAATTTAAGTGTAGCAAGGTAAAAAGCTTCAAGCGCGTATAACGGTACTGACCGCCTTTGCCTCTGAAGAAAGTTAAAAGCCTCTAGCGTGTCCGCTGCACGTCAAGGCAGGCTTCCTGTTTTTATACAGCGAGTTCCACCACTAGAGCGCTAACCTCTCCTTTGCCCCTGCCGGAAGTTCCCCCTGGTGCCTCCCGTGTGCGTAGCGTTCCCTCCAAACAAATGGTAACAACCGCGATGGACCGGGGAACACATAAGGAGGTCACCAGGTGTGTTTTGGGCAGCTTATTACACAGTAAGTTCTATAGGTGAGTGAAAGAAAACAGTGTGAGTGATTTTAAAAGAGGATTCGTGCTTTCCCTTTGTCGCGCACAGTAGCAGCAGAGTGGAGAAGATCGGTAATTCAAGTGTAGCAAGGTAAAAAGCTTCAAGCGCGTATAACAGTACTGACCGCCTTTGCCTTCGAAGAATGTTAAAAGCCTCTAGCGCGTCCGCTGCGCGTCAAGGCAGGCATCCTGTTTTTATAGGGCGAGTTCCGCCACTAGAGCGCTAACCTCTCCTGTGCCCCTGCCGGAAGTTCCCCCTGGTGCCTCCCGTGTGCGTACCATTCCCTCCACTCAAACGGTAACAACCGCGGTGGACCGGGGACACACAAGGAGGTCACCAGGTGTGTTTTGGGCAGCTTATTACACAGTAAGTTCTAGAGGTGAGTGAAAGAAAACAGTGTGATTGATTTTAAAAAGAGGGTTCGTGCTTTCCCTTTGTCGCGCACAGTAGCCGCAAAGTGGAGAAGATCGGTGATTCAAGTGTAGCAAGGTAAAAAGCTTCAAGCGCGTAAGCACAGTACAGACCGCCTTTGCCTCTGAAGAAAGTTAAAAGCCTCTAGAGAGTCTGCTGCGCGTCAAGGCAGGCATCCTGTTTTTATAGGGCGAGTTCCGCCACTAGAGCGCTAACCTCTCCTGTGCCCCTGCCGTAAGTTCCCCCTGGTGCCTCCCGTGTGCGTAGCGTTTCCTCCACTCAAACGGTAACAACCTTGGTGGACCGGGGAACACGGAAGGAGGTCACCAGGTGTGTTTTGGGCAGCTTATTACACAGTAAGTTCTAGAGATGAGTGAAAGAAAACAGTGCGAGTGATTTTAAAAAGATGGTTCGTGCTTTCCCTTTGTCGCGCACAGTAGCAGCAAAGTGGAGAAGATCGGTAATTCAAGTGTAGCAAGGTAAAAAGCTTCAAGCGCGTATAACAGTACTGACCGCCTTTGCCTCTGAAGAATGTTAAAAGCCTCTAGCGCGTCCGCTGCGCGTCAAGGCAGGCATCCTGTTTTTATAGGGCGAGTTCCGCCAAGAGAGCGCTAACCTCTCCTGTGCCCCTGCCGGAAGTTGCCCCTGGTGCCTCCCGTGTGCGTAGCGTTCCCTCCACTCAAATGGTAACAACCGCGGAGGACCGGGGACACGCAAGGAGGTCACCAGGTGTGTTTTGGGCAGCTTATTACACAGTAAGTTCTAGAGTGAGTGAAAGAAAACAGTGTGAGTGATTTTAAAAAGAGGATTCGTGCTTTCCCTTTGTCGCGCACAGTAGCACCAGAGTGGAGAAGATCGGTAATTCAAGTGTAGCAAGGTAAAAAGCTTCAAGCGCGTATAACAGTACTGACCGCCTTTGCCTCTGAAGAAAGTTAAAAGCCTCTAGAGCATCTGCTGCGCGTCAATGCAGGCATCCTGTTTTTATAGGGCGAGTTCCGCCACTAAAGCGCTAACCTCTCCTGTGCCCCTGCTGGAAGTTCCCCCTGGTGCCTCCCGTGTGCGTAGCGTTCCCTCCACTCAAACGGTAACAACCGCGGTAGACCGGGGACACGCAAGGATGTCACCAGGTGTGTTTTGGGCAGCTTATTACACAGTAAGTTCTAGAGGTGAGTGAAAGAAAACAGTGCGATTGATTTTAAAAAGAGGGTTCGTGCTTTCCCTTTGTCGCGCACAGTAGCAGCAAAGTGGAAAAGATCGGTGATTCAAATGTAGCAAGGTAAAAAGCTTCAAGCGCGTATAAAAGTACAGACCGCCTATGCCTCTGAAGAAAGTTAAAAGCCTCTAAAGCGTCTGCTGCGCGTCAAGGCAGGCATCCTGTTTTTATAGGGCGAACTCCGCCACTAGAGCGCTAACCTCTCCTGTCCCCCTGCCGGAAGTTCCCCCTGGTGCCTCCCGTGTGCGTAGCGTTTCCTCCACTCAAACGGTAACAACCGTGGTGGACCAGGGAACACGGAAGAAGGTCACCAGGTGTGTTTTGGGCAGCTTATTACACAGTAAGTTCTAGAGGTGAGTGAAAGAAAACAGTGCGATTGATTTTAAAAAGAGGGTTCGTGCTTTCCCTTTGTCGCGCACAGTAGCAGCAAAGTGGAGAAGATCGGTAATTCAAGTGTAGCAGGGTAAAAAGCTTCAAGCGCGTATAACAGTACTGACCGCCTTTGCCTCTGAAGAAAGTTAAAAGCCTCTAGAGCGTCTGCTGCGCGTCAAGGCAGGCATCCTGTTTTTATAGGGCGAGTTTCGCCACTAGAGCGCTAACCTCTCCTGTGCCCCTGCCGGAAGTTCCCCCTGGTGCCTCCCGTGTGCGTAGCGTTCCCTCCACTCAAACGGTAACAACCGCGGTGGACCGGGGAACACGCAAGGAGGTCACCAGGTGTGTTTTGGGCAGCTTATTACACAGTAAGTTCTAGAGGTGAGTGAAAGAAAACAGTGCGAGTGATTTTAAAAAGAGGGTTTGTGCTTTCCCTTTGTCGCGCACAGTAGCAGCAAAGTGGAGAAGATCGGTAATTCAAGTGTAGCAAGGTAAAAAGCTTCAAGGGCGTATAACAGTACTGACCGCCTTTGCCTCTGAAGAAAGTTAAAAGCCTCTAGCGTGTCCGCTGCGCGTCAAGGCAGGCATCCTGTTTTTATAGGGCGAGTTCTGCTACTAGAGGGCTAACCTCTCCTCTGCCCCTGCTGGAAGTTCCCCCTGGTGCCTCCCGTGTGCGTAGCGTTCCCTCCACTCAAACGGTAACAACCGCGATGGACCGGGGAACATGTAAGGAGGTCCCCAGGTGTGTTTTGAGCAGCTTATTACACAGTAAGTTCTAGAGGTGAGTGAAAGAAAACAGTGTGAGTGATTTTAAAAAGAGGATTCGTGCTTTCCCTTTGTCGCGCACAGTAGCAGCAGAGTGGAGAAGATCGTTAATTCAAGTGTAGCAAGGTAAAAAGCTTTAAGCGCGTATAACAGTACTGACCGCCTTTGCCTCTGAAGAATGTTAAAAGCCTCTAGCGCGTCCGCTGCGCGTCAAGGCAGGCATCCTGTTTTTATAGGGCGAGTTCCTCCAAGAGAGCGCTAACCTCTCCTGTGCCCCTGCCGGAAGTTCCCCCTGGTGCCTCCCGTGTGCGTAGCGTTCCCTCCACTCAAACTGTAAGAACCGTGGTGGACCAGGGACACGCAAGGAGGTCACCAGGTGTGTTTTGGGCAGCTTATTACACAGTAAGTTCTAGAGGTGAGTGAAAGAAAACAGTGCGATTGATTATAAAAAGAGGGTTCGTGCTTTCCCTTTGTCGTGCACAGTAGCAGCAAAGTGGAGAAGATCGGTAATTCAAGTGTAGCAAGGTAAAAAGCTTCAAGCGCGTATAACAGTACTGACCACCTTTGCTTCTGAAGAAAGTTAAAAGCCTCTAGAGCGTCTGCTGCGCGTCAAGGCAGGCATCCTGTTTTTATAGGGCGAGTTCCGCCACTAGAGCGCTAACGTTTCCTGTGCTTCTGCCGGAAGTTCGCCCTGGTGCCTCCCGTGTGCCTAGCGTTCCCTCCACTCAAACGGTAACAACCGCGGTGTACCGGGGAACACTCAAGGAGGTCACCAGGTGTGTTTTGGGCAGCTTATTACACAGTAAGTTCTAGAGGTGAGTGAAAGAAAACAGTGCGAGTGATTTTAAAAAGAGGGTTTGTGCTTTCCCTTTGTCGCGCACAGTAACAGCAAAGTGGAGAAGATTGGTAATTTAAGTGTAGCAAGGTAAAAAGCTTCAAGCGCGTATAACGGTACTGACCGCCTTTGCCTCTGAAGAAAGTTAAAAGCCTCTAGCGTGTCCGCTGCACGTCAAGGCAGGCTTCCTGTTTTTATACAGCGAGTTCCACCACTAGAGCGCTAACCTCTCCTTTGCCCCTGCCGGAAGTTCCCCCTGGTGCCTCCCGTGTGCGTAGCGTTCCCTCCAAACAAATGGTAACAACCGCGATGGACCGGGGAACACATAAGGAGGTCACCAGGTGTGTTTTGGGCAGCTTATTACACAGTAAGTTCTATAGGTGAGTGAAAGAAAACAGTGTGAGTGATTTTAAAAAGAGGATTCGTGCTTTCCATTTGTCGCGCACAGTAGCAGCAGAGTGGAGAAGATCGGTTATTCAAGTGTAGCAAGGTAAAAAGCTTCAAGCGCGTATAACAGTACTGACCGCCTTTGCCTCTGAAGAATGTTAAAAGCCTCTAGCCTGTTCGCTGCGCGTTAAGGTAGGCATCCTGTTGTTATAGGGCGAGTTCCGCCACTACAGCACTAACCTCTCCTGTGCCCCTGCCGGAAGTTCCCCCTGGTGCCTCCCGTGTGCATAGCGTTCCCTCCACTCAAACGGTAACAACCGCGGTGGACCGGGGAACACGTAAGGAGGTCACCAGGTGTGTTTTGGGCAGCTTATTACACAGTAAGTTCTAGAGGTGAGTGAAAGAAAACAGTATGAGTGATTTTAAAAACAGGATTTGTGCTTTCCCTTTGTCGCGCACAGTAGCAGGGGAGTGGAGAAGATCGGTAATTCAAGTGTAGCAAGGTAAAAAGCTTCAAGCGCGTATAACAGTACTGACCGCCTTTGCCTCTGAAGAATGTTAAAAGCCTCTAGCACGTCCGCTGCGCATCAAGGGAGGCATCCTGTTTTTATAGGACGAGTTCCACCACTAGAGCGCAAACCTCTCTTGTGCTTCTGCCGGAAGTTCCCCCTGGTGCCTCCCGTGTGCGTAGCGTTCCCTCCACTCAAACGGTAACAACCGCGGTGGACCGGGGACAGGCAAGGAGGTCACCAGGTGTGTTTTGGGCAGCTTATTACACAGTAAGTTCTAGAGGTGAGTGAAAGAAAATAGTGCGATTGATTTTAAAAAAGAGGGTTCGTGCTTTGCCTTTGTCGCGCACAGTAGCAGCAAAGTGGAGAAGATCGTTAATTCAAGTGTAGCAATGTAAAAAGCTTCAAGCGCGTATAACAGTACTGACCGCCTTTGCCTCTGAAGAAAGTTAAAAGCCTCTAGAGCGTCTGCTGCGCGTCAAGGCAGGCATCCTGTTGTTATAGGGCGAGTTCCGCCACTACAGCGCTAACCTCTCCCGTGCCCCTGCCGGAAGTTCCCCCTGGTGCCTCCCGTGTGAGTAGTGTTCCCTCCACTCAAACGGTAACAACCGCGGTGGACCGGGGAACACGCAAGGAGGTCACCAGGTGTGTTTTGGGCAGCTTATTACACAGTAAGTTCTAGAGGTGAGTGAAAGAAAACAGTGCGAGTGATTTTAAAAAGAGGGTTTGTGCTTTCCCTTTGTCGCGCACAGTAGCAGCAAAGTGGAGAAGATCGGTAATTCAAGTGTAGCAGGGTAAAAAGCTTCAAGCGCGTATAACAGTACTGACGGCCTTTGCCTCTGAAAAAAGTTAAAAGCCTCTAGCGTGTCCGCTAAACGTCAAGGCAGGCATCCTGTTTTTATAGGGCGAGTTCCGCCACTAGAGCGCTAACCTCTCCTGTGCCCCTGCCGGAAGTTCCCCCTGGTGCCTCCCGTGTGCGTTGCGTGCCCTCCACTCAAACAGTAACAACCGCGATGGACCGGGGAACACGTAAGGAGGTCACCAGGTGTGTTTTGGGCAGCTTATTCCACAGTAAGTTCTAGAGGTGAGTGAAAGAAAACAGTGTGAGTGATTTTAAAAGAGGATTCGTGCTTTCCCTTTGTCGCGCACAGTAGCAGCAGAGTGGAGAAGATCGGTAATTCAAGTGTAGCAAGGTAAAAAGCTTCAAGCGCGTATAATAGTACTGACCGCCTTTGCCTCTGAAGAATGTTAAAAGCCTCTAGCGTGTCCGCTGCGCTTCAAGGCAGGCATCCTGTTTTTATAGGGTGAGTTCGGCCACTAGAGCACTAACCTCTCCTGTGCCCCTGCCGGAAGTTCCCCTGGTGCCTTCCGTGTGCGTAGCGTTCCCTCCACTCAAACGGTAACAACCGCGGTGTACCGGGGACACGCAAGGAGGTCACCAGGTGTGTTTTGGGCAGCTTATTAGACAGTAAGTTCTAGAGGTGAGTGAAAGAAAACAGTGTGAGTGATTTTAAAAAGAGGATTTGTGCTTTCCCTTCGTTGCGCACAGTAGCAGCAGAGTGGAGAAGATCGGTAATTCAAGTGTAGCAAGGTAAAAAGCGTCAAGCGCGTATAACAGTACTGACCGCCTTGGCCTCTGAAGAATGTTAAAAGCCTCTAGCGCGTCCGCTGTGCGTCAAGGCAGGCATTCTGTTTTTATAGGGCGAGTTCCGCCACTAGAGCGCTAACCTCTCCTGTGCCCCTGCCGGAAGTTCCCCCTGGTGCCTCCCGTGTGCGTTGCGTGCCCTCCACTCAAACAGTAACAACCGCGATAGACCGGGGAACACGTAAGGAGGTCACCAGGTGTGTTTTGGGCAGCTTATTACACAGTAAGTTCTAGAGGTGAGTGAAAGAAAACAGTGTGAGTGATTTTAAAAGAGGATTCGTGCTTTCCCTTTGTCGCGCACAGTAGCAGCAGAGTGGAGAAGATCGGTAATTCAAGTGTAGCAAGGTAAAAAGCTTCAAGCGCGTATAAGAGTACTGATCGCCTTTGCCTCTGAAGAATGTTAAAAGCCTCTAGCGTGTCCGCTGCGCTTCAAGGCAAGCATCCTGTTTTTATAGGGTGAGTTCCGCCACTAGAGCACTAACCTCTCCTGTGCCCCTGCCGGAAGTTCCCCTGGTGCCTCCCGTGTGCGTAGCGTTCCCTCCACTCAAACGGTAACAACCGCGGTGGACCGGGGACACGCAAGGAGGTCACCAGGTGTGTTTTGGGCAGCTTATTACACAGTAAGTTCTAGAGGTGAGTGAAAGAAAACAGTGTGAGTGATTTTAAAAAGAGGATTTGTGCTTTCCCTTCGTTGCGCACAGTAGCAGCAGAGTGGAGAAGATCGGTAATTCAAGTGTAGCAAGGTAAAAAGCTTCAAGCGCGTATAACAGTACTGACCGCCTTGGCCTGTGAAGAATGTTAAAAGCCTCTAGCGCGTCCGCTGCGCGTCAAGGCAGGCATCCTGTTTTTATAGGGCGAGTTCCGCCACTAGAGCACTAACCTCTCCTGTGCCCCTGCCGGAAGTTCCCCCTGGTGCCTCCCGTGTGCGTAGCGTTCCCTCCACTCAAACGGTAACAACCGCGGTGGACCATGGACACGCAGGAGGTCACCAGGTGTGTTTTGGGCAGCTTATTACACAGTAAGTTCTAGAGGTGAGTGAAAGAAAATAGTGCGATTGATTTTAAAAAGAGGGTTCGTGCTTTACCTTTGTCGCGCACAGTAGCAGCAAAGTGGAGAAGATCGTTAATTCAAGTGTAGCAATGTAAAAAGCTTCAAGCGCGTATAACAGTACTGACCGCCTTTGCCTCTGAAGAAAGTTAAAAGCCTCTAGAGCGTCTGCTGCGCGTCAAGGCAGGCATCCTGTTGTAATAGGGCGAGTTCCGCCACTACAGCGCTAACCTCTCCTGTGCCCCTGCCGGAAGTTCCCCCTGGTGCCTCCCGTGTGCGTAGCGTTCCCTCCACTCAAACGGTAACAACCGCGGTGGACCGGGGAACACGCAAGGAGGTCACCAGGTGTGTTTTGGGCAGCTTATTACACAGTAAGTTCTAGAGGTGAGTGAAAGAAAACAGTGCGAGTGATTTTAAAAAGAGGGTTTGTGCTTTCCCTTTGTCGCGCACAGTAGCAGCAAAGTGGAGAAGATTGGTAATTCAAGTGTAGCAAGGTAAAAAGCTTCAAGCGCGTATAACAGTACTGACCGCCTTTGCCTCTGAAAAAAGTAAAAGCCTCTAGCGTGTCCGCTAAACGTCAAGGCAGGCATCCTGTTTTTATAGGGCGAGTTCCGCCACTAGAGCGCTAACCTCTCCTGTGCCCCTGCCGGAAGTTCCCCAAGGTGCCTCCCGTGTGCGTTGCGTGCCCTCCACTCAAACAGTAACAACCGCGATGGACCGGGGAACACGTAAGGAGGTCACCAGGTGTGTTTTGGGCAGCTTATTACACAGTAAGTTCTAGAGGTGAGTGAAAGAAAACAGTGTGAGTGATTTTAAAAGAGGATTCGTGCTTTCCCTTTGTCGCGCACGGTAGCAGCAGAGTGGAGAAGATCGGTAATTCAAGTGTAGCAAGGTAAAAAGCTTCAAGCGCGTATAAGAGTACTGACCGCCTTTGCCTCTGAAGAATGTTAAAAGCCTCTAGCGTGTCCGCTGCGCTTCAAGGCAGGCATCCTGTTTTTATAGGGTGAGTTCCGCCACTAGAGCACTAACCTCTCCTGTGCCCCTGCCGGAAGTTCCCCTGGTGCCTCCCGTGTGCGTAGCGTTCCCTCCACTCAAACGGTAACAACCGCGGTGGACCGGGGACACGCAAGGAGTTCACCAGGTGTGTTTTGGGCAGCTTATTACACAGTAAGTTCTAGAGGTGAGTGAAAGAAAACAGTGTGAGTGATTTTAAAAAGAGGATTTGTGCTTTCCCTTCGTTGCGCACAGTAGCAGCAGAGTGGAGAAGATCGGTAATTCAAGTGTAGCAAGGTAAAAAGCTTCAAGCGCGTATAACAGTACAGACCGCCTTTGCTTCTGAAGAATGTTAAAAGCCTCTAGAGCATCTGCTGCGCGTCAAGGGAGGCATCCTGTTTTTATAGGGCGAGTTCCACCACTGGAGCGCAAACCTCTCCTGTGCTCCTGCCGGAAGTTCCCCCTGGTGCCTCCCGTGTGCGTAGCGTTCCCTCCACTCAAACGGTAACAACCGCGTTGGACCGGGGACACGCAAGGAGGTCACCAGGCGTGTTTTGGGCAGCTTATTACACAGTAAGTTCTAGAGGTGAGTGAAACAAAACAGTGCGATTGATTTTAAAAAGAGGGTTCGTGCTTTCCCTTTGTCGCGCACAGTAGCAGCAAAGTAGATAAGATCGGTAATTCAAGTGTAGCAAGGTAAAAAGCTTCATGCGCGTATAACAGTACTGACCGCCTTTGCCTCTGAAGAAAGTTAAAAGCCTCTAGAGCGTCTGCTGCATGTCAAGGCAGGCATCCTGTTTTTATAGGGCGAGTTCCGCCACTAGAGCGCTAACCTCTCCTGTGCCCCTGCCGGAAGTTCCCCCTGGTGCCTCCCGTGTGCGTAGCGTTCCGTCCACTCAAACAGTAACAACCGCGATGGACCGGGGAACACGTAAGGAGGTCACCAGGTGTGTTTTGGGCAGCTTATTACACAGTAAGTTCTAGAGGTGAGTGAAAGAAAACAGTGCGTGTGATTTTAAAAAGAGGGTTTGTGCTTTCCCTTTGTCGCGCACAGTAGCAGCAAAGTGGAGAAGATTGGTAATTCAAGTGTAGCAAGGTAAAAAGCTTCAAGCGCGTATAACAGTACTGACCGCCTTTGCCTCTGAAAAAAGTTAAAAGCCTCTAGCGTGTCCGCTAAACGTCAAGGCAGGCATCCTGTTTTTATTGGGCGAGTTCCGCCACTAGAGCGCTAACCTCTCCTGTGCCCCTGCCAGAAGTTCCCCCTGGTGCCTCCCGTGTGCGTTGCGTGCCCTCCACTCAAACAGTAACAACCGCGATGGACCGGGGAACACGTAAGGAGGTCACCAGGTGTGTTTTGGGCAGCTTATTACACAGTAAGTTCTAGAGGTGAGTGAAAGAAAACAGTGCGAGTGATTTTAAAAAGAGGGTTCGTGCTTTCCCTTTGTCGCGCACAGTAGCAGCAAAGTAGAGAAGATCGGTAATTCAAGTGTCGCAAGGTAAAAAGCTTCAAGAGCGTATAACAGTACTGACCGCCTTTGCCTCTGAAGAAAGTTAAAAGCCTCTAGAGCGTCTGCTGCGCGTCAAGGCAGGCATCCTGTTTTTATAGGGCGAGTTCCGCCACTAGAGCGCTAACCTCTCCTGTGCCCCTGCCGGAAGTTCCCCTCTGGTGCCTCCCGCGTGCGTAGCGTTTCCTCCACTCAAACGGTAACAACCGTGGTGGACCAGGGAACACGGAAGGAGGTCACCAGGTGTGTTTTGGGCAGCTTATTACACAGTAAGTTCTAGAGGTGAGTGAAAGAAAACAGTGCGAGTGATTTTAAAAAGGGGGTTCGTGCTTTCCCTTTGTCGCGCACAGTAGCAGCAAAGTAGAGAAGATCGGTAATTCAAGTGTCGCAAGGTAAAAAGCTTCAAGAGCGTATAACAGTACTGACCGCCTTTGCCTCTGAAGAAAGTTAAAAGCCTCTAGAGCGTCTGCTGCGCGTCAAGGCAGGCATCCTGTTTTTATAGGGCGAGTTCCGCCACTAGAGCGCTAACCTCTCCTGTGCCCCTGCCGGAAGTTCCCCCTGGTGCCTCCCGTGTGCGTAGCGTTCCCTCCACTCAAACGGTAACAACCGCGGTGGACCGGGGAACACGCAAGGAGGTCATCAGGTGTGTTTTGGGCAGCTCATTACACAGTAAGTTCTAGAGGTGAGTGAAAGAAAACAGTGCGAGTGATTTTAAAAAGAGGGTTCGTGCTTTCCCTTTGTCGCGCACAGTAGCAGCAAAGTAGAGAAGATCGGTAATTCAAGTGTAGCAAGGTAAAAAGCTTCAAGGGCGTATAACAGTACTGACCGCCTTTGCCTCTGAAGAAAGTTAAAAGCCTCTAGCGTGTCCGCTGCGCGTCAAGGCAGGCATCCTGTTTTTATAGGGCGAGTTCTGCTACTGGAGCGCTAACCTCTCCTGTGCCCCTGCCGGAAGTTCCCCCTGGTGCCTCCCGTGTGCGTAGCGTCCCTCCACTCAAACGGTAACAACCGCGGTGGACCGGGGAACACGCTAGGAGGTCACCAGGTGTGTTTTGGGCAGCTTATTACACAGTAAGTTCTAGAGGTGAGTGAAAGAAAACAGTGCGAGTGATTTTAAAAAGAGGGTTTGTGCTTTACCTTTGTCGCGCACAGTAGCAGCAAAGTGGAGAAGATTGGTAATTCAAGTGTAGCAAGGTAAAAAGCTTCAAGCGCGTATAACAGTACTGACCGCCTTTGCCTCTGAAAAAAGTTAAAAGCCTCTAGCGTGTCCGCTAAACGTCAAGGCAGGCATCCTGTTTTTATAGGGCGAGTTCCGCCACTAGAGCGCTAACCTCTCCTGTGCCCCGGCCGGAAGTTCCCCCTGGTGCCTCCCGTGTGCGTTGCGTGCCCTCCACTCAAACGGTAACAACCGCGATGGACCGGGGAACACGTAAGGAGGTCACCAGGTGTGTTTTGGGCAGCTTATTACACAGTAAGTTCTAGAGGTGAGTGAAAGAAAACAGTGTGAGTGATTTTAAAAGAGGATTCGTGCTTTCCCTTTTGTCGCGCACAGTAGCAGCAGAGTGGAAAAGATCGGTAATTCAAGTGTAGCAAGGTAAAAAGCTTCAAGCGCGTATAACAGTACTGACCGCCTTTGCCTTCGAAGAATGTTAAAAGCCTCTAGCGCGTCCGCTGCGCGTCAAGGCAGGCATCCGGTTTTTATAGGGCGAGTTCCGCCACTAGAGCGCTAACCTCTCCTGTGCCCCTGCCGGAAGTTCCCCTTGGTGCCTCCCGTGTGCGTAGCGTTCCCTCCACTCAAACGGTAACAACCGCAGTGGACCGGGGACACGCAAAGAGGTCACCAGGTGTGTTTTGGGCAGCTTATTACACAGTAAGTTCTAGAGGTGAGTGAAAGAAAACAGTGTGATTGATTTTAAAAAGAGGGTTCGTGCTTTCCCTTTGTCGCGCACAGTAGCAGCAAAGTGGAGAAGATCGGTGATACAAATGTAGCAAGGTAAAAAGCTTCAAGCGCGTATAACAGTACAGACCGCCTTTGCCTCTGAAGAAAGTTAAAAGCCTCTAGAGAGTCTGCTGCGCGTCAAGGCAGGCATCCTGTTTTTATAGGGCGAGTTCCGCCACTAGAGCGCTAACCTCTCCTGTGCCCCTGCCGTAAGTTCCCCCTGGTGCCTCCCGTGTGCGTAGCGTTTCCTCCACTCAAACGGTAACAACCTTGGTGGACCGGGGAACACGGAAGGAGGTCACCAGGTGTGTTTTGGGCAGCTTATTACACAGTAAGTTCTAGAGGTGAGTGAAAGAAAACAGTGCGAGTGATTTTAAAAAGAGGGTTTGTGCTTTCCGTTTGTCGCGCACAGTAGCAGCAAAATGGAGAAGATCGGTAATTCAAGTGTAGCAAGGTAAAAAGCTTCAAGGGCGTATAACAGTACTGACCGCCTTTGCCTCTGAAGAAAGTTAAAAGCCTCTAGAGTGTCCGCTGCGCGTCAAGGCAGGCATCCTGTTTTTATAGGGCGAGTTCTGCTACTAGAGCGCTAACCTCTCCTCTGCCCCTGCTGGAAGTTCCCCCTGGTGCCTCCCGTGTGCGTAGCGTTCCCTCCAGTCAAACGGTAACAACCGCGATGGACCGGGGAACGTGTAAGGAGGTCCCCAGGTGTGTTTTGAGCAGCTTATTACACAGTAAGTTCTAGAGGTGAATGAAAGAAAACAGTGTGAGTGATTTTAAAAAGAGGATTCGTGCTTTCCCTTTGTCGCGCACAGTAGCAGCAGAGTGGAGAAGATCGTTAATTCAAGTGTAGCAAGGTAAAAAGCTTTAAGCGCGTATAACAGTACTGACCGCCTTTGACTCTGAAGAATGTTAAAAGCCTCTAGCGCGTCCGCTGCGTGTCAAGGCAGGCATCCTGTTTTTATAGGGCGAGTTCCGCCAAGAGAGCGCTAACCTCTCCTGTGCCCCTGCCGGAAGTTGCCCCTGGTGCCTCCCGTGTGCGTAGCGTTCCCTCCACTTAAACGGTAACAACCGCGGAGGACCGGGGACACGCAAGGAGGTCACCAGGTGTGTTTTGGGCAGCTTATTACACAGTAAGTTCTAGAGTGAGTGAAAGAAAACAGTGTGAGTGATTTTAAAAAGAGGATTCGTGCTTTCCCTTTGTCGCGCACAGTAGCACCAGAGTGGAGAAGATCGGTAATTCAAGTGTAGCAAGGTAAAAAGCTTCAAGAGCGTATAACAGTACTGACCGCCTTTGCCTCTGAAGAAAGTTAAAAGCCTCTAGAGCATCTGCTGCGCGTCAAGGCAGGCATCCTGTTTTTATAGGGCGAGTTCCGCCACTAAAGCGCTAACCTCTCCTGTGCCCCTGCCGGAAGTTCCCCCTGGTGCCTCCCGTGTGCGTAGCGTTCCCTCCAGTCAAACGGTAACAACCGCGATGGACCGGGGAACGTGTAAGGAGGTCCCCAGGTGTGTTTTGAGCAGCTTATTACACAGTAAGTTCTAGAGGTGAATGAAAGAAAACAGTGTGAGTGATTTTAAAAAGAGGATTCGTGCTTTCCCTTTGTCGCGCACAGTAGCACCAGAGTGGAGAAGATCGGTAATTCAAGTGTAGCAAGGTAAAAAGCTTCAAGAGCGTATAACAGTACTGACCGCCTTTGCCTCTGAAGAAAGTTAAAAGCCTCTAGAGCATCTGCTGCGCGTCAAGGCAGGCATCCTGTTTTTATAGGGCGAGTTCCGCCACTAGAGCGCTAACCTCTCCTGTGCCCCTGCCGGAAGTTCCCCTTGGTGCCTCCCGTGTGCGTAGCGTTCCCTCCACTCAAACGGTAACAACCGCAGTGGACCGGGGACACGCAAAGAGGTCACCAGGTGTGTTTTGGGCAGCTTATTACACAGTAAGTTCTAGAGGTGAGTGAAAGAAAACAGTGTGATTGATTTTAAAAAGAGGGTTCGTGCTTTCCCTTTGTCGCGCACAGTAGCAGCAAAGTGGAGAAGATCGGTGATACAAATGTAGCAAGGTAAAAAGCTTCAAGCGCGTATAACAGTACAGACCGCCTTTGCCTCTGAAGAAAGTTAAAAGCCTCTAGAGAGTCTGCTGCGCGTCAAGGCAGGCATCCTGTTTTTATAGGGCGAGTTCCGCCACTAGAGCGCTAACCTCTCCTGTGCCCCTGCCGTAAGTTCCCCCTGGTGCCTCCCGTGTGCGTAGCGTTTCCTCCACTCAAACGGTAACAACCTTGGTGGACCGGGGAACACGGAAGGAGGTCACCAGGTGTGTTTTGGGCAGCTTATTACACAGTAAGTTCTAGAGGTGAGTGAAAGAAAACAGTGCGAGTGATTTTAAAAAGAGGGTTTGTGCTTTCCGTTTGTCGCGCACAGTAGCAGCAAAATGGAGAAGATCGGTAATTCAAGTGTAGCAAGGTAAAAAGCTTCAAGGGCGTATAACAGTACTGACCGCCTTTGCCTCTGAAGAAAGTTAAAAGCCTCTAGAGTGTCCGCTGCGCGTCAAGGCAGGCATCCTGTTTTTATAGGGCGAGTTCTGCTACTAGAGCGCTAACCTCTCCTCTGCCCCTGCTGGAAGTTCCCCCTGGTGCCTCCCGTGTGCGTAGCGTTCCCTCCAGTCAAACGGTAACAACCGCGATGGACCGGGGAACGTGTAAGGAGGTCCCCAGGTGTGTTTTGAGCAGCTTATTACACAGTAAGTTCTAGAGGTGAATGAAAGAAAACAGTGTGAGTGATTTTAAAAAGAGGATTCGTGCTTTCCCTTTGTCGCGCACAGTAGCAGCAGAGTGGAGAAGATCGTTAATTCAAGTGTAGCAAGGTAAAAAGCTTTAAGCGCGTATAACAGTACTGACCGCCTTTGACTCTGAAGAATGTTAAAAGCCTCTAGCGCGTCCGCTGCGTGTCAAGGCAGGCATCCTGTTTTTATAGGGCGAGTTCCGCCAAGAGAGCGCTAACCTCTCCTGTGCCCCTGCCGGAAGTTGCCCCTGGTGCCTCCCGTGTGCGTAGCGTTCCCTCCACTTAAACGGTAACAACCGCGGAGGACCGGGGACACGCAAGGAGGTCACCAGGTGTGTTTTGGGCAGCTTATTACACAGTAAGTTCTAGAGTGAGTGAAAGAAAACAGTGTGAGTGATTTTAAAAAGAGGATTCGTGCTTTCCCTTTGTCGCGCACAGTAGCACCAGAGTGGAGAAGATCGGTAATTCAAGTGTAGCAAGGTAAAAAGCTTCAAGAGCGTATAACAGTACTGACCGCCTTTGCCTCTGAAGAAAGTTAAAAGCCTCTAGAGCATCTGCTGCGCGTCAAGGCAGGCATCCTGTTTTTATAGGGCGAGTTCCGCCACTAAAGCGCTAACCTCTCCTGTGCCCCTGCCGGAAGTTCCCCCTGGTGCCTCCCGTGTGCGTAGCGTTCCCTCCACTCAAACGGTAACAACCGCGGTGGACCGGGGACACGCAAGGAGGTCACCAGGTGTGTTTTGGGCAGCTTATTACACAGTAAGTTCTAGAGGTGAGTGAAAGAAAACAGTGCGATTGATTTTAAAAAGAGGGTTCGTGCTTTCCCTTTGTCACGCACAGTTGCAGCAAAGTGGAGAAGATCGGTGATTCAAGTGTAGCAAGGTAAAAAGCTTCAAGCGCGTATAACAGTACAGACCGCCTTTGCCTCTGAAGAAAGTTAAAAGCCTCTAGAGCGTCTGCTGCGCGTCAAGGCAGGCATCCTGTTTTTATAGGGCGAACTCCGCCACTAGAGCGCTAACCTCTCCTGTGCCCCTGCCGGAAGTTCCCCCTGGTGCCTCCCGTGTGCGTAGCGTTTCCTCCACTCAAACAGTAACAACCGTGGTGGACCGGGGAACACGGAAGGAGGTCACCAGGTGTGTTTTGGACAGCTTATTACACAGTAAGTTCTAGAGGTGAGTGAAAGAAAACAGTGCGAGTGATTTTAAAAAGAGGGTTCGTGCTTTCCCTTTGTCGCGCACAGTAGCAGCAAAGTGGAGAAGATCGGTAATTCAAGTGTAGCAAGGTAAAAAGCTTCAAGCTCGTATAACAGTACTGACCGCCTTTGCCTCTGAAGAAAATTAAAAGCCTCTAGAGCGTCTGCTGCTCGTCAAGGCAGGCATCCTGTTTTTATAGGGCGAGTTCCGCCACTAGAGCGCAAACCTCTCCTGTGCCCCTGCCGGAAGTTCCCCCTGGTGCCTCCCGTGTGCGTAGCGTTCCCTCCACTCAAACGATAACAACCGCGGTGGACCGGGGACACGCAAGGAGGTCACCAGGTGTGTTTTGGGCAGCTTATTACACAATAAGTTCTAGAGGTGAGTGAAAGAAAACAGTGCGATTGATTTTAAAAAGAGGGTTCGTGCTTTCCCTTTGTCGCACACAGTAGCAGCAAAGTGGAGAAGATCGGTAATTCAAGTGTAGCAGCGTAAAAAGCTTCAAGCGCGTATAACAGTACTGACCGCCTTTGCCTCTGAAGAAAGTTAAAAGCCTCTAGAGCGTCTGCTGCGCGTCAAGGCAGGCATCCTGTTTTTATAGGGCGAGTTCCCCCACTAGAGCGCTAACCTCTCCTGTGCCCCTGCCGGAAGTTCCCCCTGGTGCCTCCCGTGTGCGTAGCGTTCCCTCCACTCAAACGGTAACAACCGCGGTGGACCGGGGAACACGCAAGGAGGTCACCAGGTGTGTTTTGGGCAGCTTATTACACAGTAAGTTCTAGAGGTGAGTGAAATAAAACAGTGCGAGTGATTTTAAAAAGAGGGTTTGTGCTTTCCCTTTGTCGCGCACAGTAGCAGCAAAGTGGAGAAGATCGGTAATTCAAGTGTAGCAAGGTAAAAAGCTTCAAGGGCGTATAACAGTACTGACCGCCTTTGCCTCTGAAGAAAGTTAAAAGCCTCTAGCGTGTCCGCTGCGCGTCAAGGCAGGCATACTGTTTTTATAGGGCGAGTTCTGCTACTAGAGGGCTAACCTCTCCGCTGCCCCTGCTGGAAGTTCCCCCTGGTGCCTCCCGTGTGCGTAGCGTTCCCTCCACTCAAACGGTAACAACCGCGATGGACAGAGGGAACATGTAAGGAGGTCCCCAGGTGTGTTTTGAGCAGCTTAGTACACAGTAAGTTCTAGAGGTGAGTGAAAGAAAACAGTGTGAGTGATTTTAAAAAGAGGATTCGTGCTTTCCCTTTGTCGCGCACAGTAGCAGCAGAGTGGAGAAGATCGTTAATTCAAGTGTAGCAAGGTAAAAAGCTTTAAGCGCGTATAACAGTACTGACCGCCTTTGCCTCTGAAGAATGTTAAAAGCCTCTAGCGCGTCCGCTGCGCGTCAAGGCAGGCATCCTGTTTTTATAGGGCGAGTTCGGCCAAGAGAGCGCTAACCTCTCCTGTGCCCCTGCCGGAAGTTCCCCCTGGTGCCTCCCGTGTGCGTAGCGTTCCCTCCACTCAAACGGTAACAACCGCGGAGGACCGGGGACACGCAAGGAGGTCACCAGGTGTGTTTTGGGCAGCTTATTACACAGTAAGTTCTAGAGGTGAGTGAAAGAAAACAGTGTGAGCGATTTTAAAAAGAGGATTCGTGCTTTCCCTTTGTCGCGCACAGTAGCACCAGAGTGGAGAAGATCGGTAATTCAAGTGTAGCAAGGTAAAAAGCTTCAAGCGCGTATAACAGTACTGACCGCCTTTGCCTCTGAAGAATGTTAAAAGCCTCTACCGCGTCCGCTGCGCGTCAAGGCAGGCATCCTGTTTTTATAGGGCGAGTTCCGCCACTAGAGCGCTAACCTCTCCTGTGCCCCTGCCGGAAGTTCCCCCTGGTGCCTCCCGTGTGCGTAGCGTTCCCTCCATTCAAACGGTAACAACCGCGGTGGACCGGGGACACGCAAGGAGGTCACCAGGTGTGTTTGGGCAGCTTATTACAAAGTAAGTTCTAGAGGTGAGTGAAAGAAAACAGTGTGAGTGATTTTAAAAAGAGGATTTGTGCTTTCCCTATGTTGTGCACAGTAGCAGCAGAGTGGAGAAGATCGGTAATTCAAGTGTAGCAAGGTAAAAAGCTTCAAGCGCGTATAACAGTACTGACCGCCTTTGCCTCTGAAGAATGTTAAAAGCCTCTAGCGCGTCCGCTGCGCGTCAAGGCAGGCATCCTGTTTTTATAGGGCGAGTTCCGCCACTAGAGCGCTAACCTCTCCTGTGCCCCTGCCGGAAGTTCCCCCTGGTGCCTGCCGTGTGCGTAGCGTTCCCTCCACTCAAACGGTAACAACCGCGGTGGACTGGAGACACGCAAGGAGGTCACCAGGTGTGTTTTGGGCAGCTTATTACACAGTAAGTTCTAGAGGTGAGTGAAAGAAAATAGTGCGATTGATTTTAAAAAGAGGGTTTGTGCTTTCCCTTTTTCGCGCACAGTAGCAGCAAAGTGGAGAAGATCGGTAATTCAAGTGTAGCACGGTAAAAAGCTTCAAGTGCGTATAACAGTACTGACCGCCTTTTCCTCTGAAGAAAGTTAAACGCCTCTAGAGCGTCTGCTGCGCGTCAAGGCAGGCATCCTGTTTTTATAGGGTGAGTTCCGCCACTAGAGCGCTAACCTCTCCTGTGCCCCTGCCGGAAGTTCCCCCCTGGTGCCTCCTGTGTGAGTAGCATTCCCTCCACTCAAACGGTAACAACCGCGGTGGACCGGGAACACGCAAGGAGGTCACCAGGTGTGTTTTGGGCAGTTTCATTACACAGTAAGTTCTAGAGGTGAGTGAAAGAAAACAGTGCGAGTGATTTTAAAAAGAGGGTTTGTGCTTTCCCTTTGTCGCGCACAGTAGCAGCAAAGTGGAGAAGATCGGTAATTCAAGTGTAGCAAGGTAAAAAGCTTCAAGCGCGTATAACAGTACTGACCGCCTTTGCCTCTGAAGAAAGTTAAAAGCCTCTAGCGTGTCCGCTGCGCGTCAAGGCAGGTATCCTGTTTTTATAGGGCGAGTTCCGCCACTAGAGCGCTAACCTCTCCTGTGCCCCTGCCGGAAGTTCCCCCTGGTGCCTCCCGTGTGCGTAGCGTTCCCTCCACTCAAACGGTAACAACCGTGATGGACCGGGGGAACACGTAAGGAGGTCCCCAGGTGTGCTTTGGGCAGCTTATTACACAGTAAGTTCTAGAGGTGAGTGAAAGAAAACAGTGTGAGTAATTTTAAAAAGAGGATTTATGCTTTCCCTTTGTCACGCACAGTAGCAGCAGAGTGGAGAAGATCGGTAATTCAAGTGTAGCAAGGTAAAAAGCTTCAAGCGCGTATAAGAGTACTGACCACCTTTGCCTCTGAAGAATTTTAAAAGCCTCTAGGGTGTCCACTGGGCTTCAAGGCAGGCAACCTGTTTTTATAGGGCGAGTTCCGCCACTAGAGCGCTAACCTCTCCTGTGCCCCTGCCGGAAGTTCCCCTGGTGCCTCCCGTGTGCGTAGCGTTCCCTCCACTCAAACTGTAACGACCGTGGTGGACCGGGGACACGCAAGGAGGTCACCAGGTGTGTTTTGGGCAGCTTATTACACAGTAAGTTCTAGAGGTGAGTGAAAGAAAACAGTGCGATTGATTATAAAAAGAGGGTTTGTGCTTTCCCTTTGTCGCGCACAGTAGCAGCAAAGTGGAGAAGATCGGTAATTCAAGTGTAGCAAGGTAAAAAGCTTCAAGCGCATATAACCGTACTGACCACCTTTGCTTCTGAAGAAAGTTAAAAGCCTCTAGAGTGTCTGCTGCGCGTCAAGGCAGGCATCCTGTTTTTATAAGGCGAGTTCCGCCACTAGAGCGCTAACCTCTCCTGTGCCCCTGCCGGAAGTTCCCCCTGGTGCCTCCCGTGTGCGTAGCGTTCCCTCCACTCAAACGATAACAACCGCGATGGACCGGGGAACACGTAAGGAGGTCACCAGGTGTGTTTTGGGCAGCTTATTACACAGTAAGTTCTATAGGTGAGTGAAAGAAAACAGTGTGAGTGATTTTAAAAAGAGGATTCGTGCTTTCCATTTGTCGCGCACAGTAGCAGCAGAGTGGAGAAGATCGGTAATTCAAGTGTAGCAAGGTAAAAAGCTTCAAGCGCGTATAACAGTACTGACCGCCTTTGCCTCTGAAGAATGTTAAAAGCCTCTAGCCTGTTCGCTGCGCGTTAAGGTAGGCATCCTGTTTTTATAGGGCGAGTTCCGCCACTAGAGCGCTAACCTCTCCTGTGCCCCTGCCGGAAGTTCCCCCTGGTGC
This sequence comes from Lissotriton helveticus, assembly GCF_964261635.1. Classification (NCBI taxonomy): domain Eukaryota; kingdom Metazoa; phylum Chordata; class Amphibia; order Caudata; family Salamandridae; genus Lissotriton; species Lissotriton helveticus. The sequence continues at coordinate 321,032,503 of NC_136061.1, forward strand.
CTCCCATGTGCGCAGCGTTCCCTCCACTCAAACGGTAACAACCGCGGTGAACCGGGGAAACGCAAGGAGGTCACCAGGTGTTTTGGGCAGCTTATTACACAGTAAGTTCTAGAGGTGAGTGAAAGAAAACAGTGTGAGTGATTTTAAAAAGAGGATTCGTGCTTTCCCTTTGTCGCGCACAGTAGCAGCAGAGTGGAGAAGATCGTTAATTCAAGTGTAGCAAGGTAAAAAGCTTTAAGCGCGTATAACAGTACTGACCGCCTTTGCCTCTGAAGAATGTTAAAAGCCTCTAGCGCGTCCGCTGCGCGTCAAGGCAGGCATCCTGTTTTTATAGGGCGAGTTCCTCCAAGAGAGCGCTAACCTCTCCTGTGCCCCTGCCGGAAGTTCCCCCTGGTGCCTCCCGTGTGCGTAGCGTTCCCTCCACTCAAACTGTAAGAACCGTGGTGGACCAGGGACACGCAAGGAGGTCACCAGGTGTGTTTTGGGCAGCTTATTACACAGTAAGTTCTAGAGGTGAGTGAAAGAAAACAGTGCGATTGATTATAAAAAGAGGGTTCGTGCTTTCCCTTTGTCGTGCACAGTAGCAGCAAAGTGGAGAAGATCGGTAATTCAAGTGTAGCAAGGTAAAAAGCTTCAAGCGCGTATAACAGTACTGACCACCTTTGCTTCTGAAGAAAGTTAAAAGCCTCTAGAGCGTCTGCTGCGCGTCAAGGCAGGCATCCTGTTTTTATAGGGCGAGTTCCGCCACTAGAGCGCTAACGTTTCCTGTGCTTCTGCCGGAAGTTCGCCCTGGTGCCTCCCGTGTGCCTAGCGTTCCCTCCACTCAAACGGTAACAACCGCGGTGTACCGGGGAACACTCAAGGAGGTCACCAGGTGTGTTTTGGGCAGCTTATTACACAGTAAGTTCTAGAGGTGAGTGAAAGAAAACAGTGCGAGTGATTTTAAAAAGAGGGTTTGTGCTTTCCCTTTGTCGCGCACAGTAACAGCAAAGTGGAGAAGATTGGTAATTTAAGTGTAGCAAGGTAAAAAGCTTCAAGCGCGTATAACGGTACTGACCGCCTTTGCCTCTGAAGAAAGTTAAAAGCCTCTAGCGTGTCCGCTGCACGTCAAGGCAGGCTTCCTGTTTTTATACAGCGAGTTCCACCACTAGAGCGCTAACCTCTCCTTTGCCCCTGCCGGAAGTTCCCCCTGGTGCCTCCCGTGTGCGTAGCGTTCCCTCCAAACAAATGGTAACAACCGCGATGGACCGGGGAACACATAAGGAGGTCACCAGGTGTGTTTTGGGCAGCTTATTACACAGTAAGTTCTATAGGTGAGTGAAAGAAAACAGTGTGAGTGATTTTAAAAAGAGGATTCGTGCTTTCCATTTGTCGCGCACAGTAGCAGCAGAGTGGAGAAGATCGGTTATTCAAGTGTAGCAAGGTAAAAAGCTTCAAGCGCGTATAACAGTACTGACCGCCTTTGCCTCTGAAGAATGTTAAAAGCCTCTAGCCTGTTCGCTGCGCGTTAAGGTAGGCATCCTGTTGTTATAGGGCGAGTTCCGCCACTACAGCACTAACCTCTCCTGTGCCCCTGCCGGAAGTTCCCCCTGGTGCCTCCCGTGTGCATAGCGTTCCCTCCACTCAAACGGTAACAACCGCGGTGGACCGGGGAACACGTAAGGAGGTCACCAGGTGTGTTTTGGGCAGCTTATTACACAGTAAGTTCTAGAGGTGAGTGAAAGAAAACAGTATGAGTGATTTTAAAAACAGGATTTGTGCTTTCCCTTTGTCGCGCACAGTAGCAGGGGAGTGGAGAAGATCGGTAATTCAAGTGTAGCAAGGTAAAAAGCTTCAAGCGCGTATAACAGTACTGACCGCCTTTGCCTCTGAAGAATGTTAAAAGCCTCTAGTACGTCCGCTGCGCATCAAGGGAGGCATCCTGTTTTTATAGGACGAGTTCCACCACTAGAGCGCAAACCTCTCTTGTGCTTCTGCCGGAAGTTCCCCCTGGTGCCTCCCGTGTGCGTAGCGTTCCCTCCACTCAAACGGTAACAACCGCGGTGGACCGGGGACAGGCAAGGAGGTCACCAGGTGTGTTTTGGGCAGCTTATTACACAGTAAGTTCTAGAGGTGAGTGAAAGAAAATAGTGCGATTGATTTTAAAAAAGAGGGTTCGTGCTTTGCCTTTGTCGCGCACAGTAGCAGCAAAGTGGAGAAGATCGTTAATTCAAGTGTAGCAATGTAAAAAGCTTCAAGCGCGTATAACAGTACTGACCGCCTTTGCCTCTGAAGAAAGTTAAAAGCCTCTAGAGCGTCTGCTGCGCGTCAAGGCAGGCATCCTGTTGTTATAGGGCGAGTTCCGCCACTACAGCGCTAACCTCTCCCGTGCCCCTGCCGGAAGTTCCCCCTGGTGCCTCCCGTGTGCGTAGTGTTCCCTCCACTCAAACGGTAACAACCGCGGTGGACCGGGGAACACGCAAGGAGGTCACCAGGTGTGTTTTGGGCAGCTTATTACACAGTAAGTTCTAGAGGTGAGTGAAAGAAAACAGTGCGAGTGATTTTAAAAAGAGGGTTTGTGCTTTCCCTTTGTCGCGCACAGTAGCAGCAAAGTGGAGAAGATCGGTAATTCAAGTGTAGCAGGGTAAAAAGCTTCAAGCGCGTATAACAGTACTGACGGCCTTTGCCTCTGAAAAAAGTTAAAAGCCTCTAGCGTGTCCGCTAAACGTCAAGGCAGGCATCCTGTTTTTATAGGGCGAGTTCCGCCACTAGAGCGCTAACCTCTCCTGTGCCCCTGCCGGAAGTTCCCCCTGGTGCCTCCCGTGTGCGTTGCGTGCCCTCCACTCAAACAGTAACAACCGCGATGGACCGGGGAACACGTAAGGAGGTCACCAGGTGTGTTTTGGGCAGCTTATTCCACAGTAAGTTCTAGAGGTGAGTGAAAGAAAACAGTGTGAGTGATTTTAAAAGAGGATTCGTGCTTTCCCTTTGTCGCGCACAGTAGCAGCAGAGTGGAGAAGATCGGTAATTCAAGTGTAGCAAGGTAAAAAGCTTCAAGCGCGTATAATAGTACTGACCGCCTTTGCCTCTGAAGAATGTTAAAAGCCTCTAGCGTGTCCGCTGCGCTTCAAGGCAGGCATCCTGTTTTTATAGGGTGAGTTCGGCCACTAGAGCACTAACCTCTCCTGTGCCCCTGCCGGAAGTTCCCCTGGTGCCTTCCGTGTGCGTAGCATTCCCTCCACTCAAACGGTAACAACCGCGGTGTACCGGGGACACGCAAGGAGGTCACCAGGTGTGTTTTGGGCAGCTTATTAGACAGTAAGTTCTAGAGGTGAGTGAAAGAAAACAGTGTGAGTGATTTTAAAAAGAGGATTTGTGCTTTCCCTTCGTTGCGCACAGTAGCAGCAGAGTGGAGAAGATCGGTAATTCAAGTGTAGCAAGGTAAAAAGCGTCAAGCGCGTATAACAGTACTGACCGCCTTGGCCTCTGAAGAATGTTAAAAGCCTCTAGCGCGTCCGCTGTGCGTCAAGGCAGGCATTCTGTTTTTATAGGGCGAGTTCCGCCACTAGAGCGCTAACCTCTCCTGTGCCCCTGCCGGAAGTTCCCCCTGGTGCCTCCCGTGTGCGTTGCGTGCCCTCCACTCAAACAGTAACAACCGCGATAGACCGGGGAACACGTAAGGAGGTCACCAGGTGTGTTTTGGGCAGCTTATTACACAGTAAGTTCTAGAGGTGAGTGAAAGAAAACAGTGTGAGTGATTTTAAAAGAGGATTTGTGCTTTCCCTATGTTGTGCACAGTAGCAGCAGAGTGGAGAAGATCGGTAATTCAAGTGTAGCAAGGTAAAAAGCTTCAAGCGCGTATAACAGTACTGACCGCCTTTGCCTCTGAAGAATGTTAAAAGCCTCTACCGCGTCCGCTGCGCGTCAAGGCAGGCATCCTGTTTTTATAGGGCGAGTTCCGCCACTAGAGCGCTAACCTCTCCTGTGCCCCTGCCGGAAGTTCCCCCTGGTGCCTCCCGTGTGCGTAGCGTTCCCTCCATTCAAACGGTAACAACCGCGGTGGACCGGGGACACGCAAGGAGGTCACCAGGTGTGTTTGGGCAGCTTATTACAAAGTAAGTTCTAGAGGTGAGTGAAAGAAAACAGTGTGAGTGATTTTAAAAAGAGGATTTGTGCTTTCCCTATGTTGTGCACAGTAGCAGCAGAGTGGAGAAGATCGGTAATTCAAGTGTAGCAAGGTAAAAAGCTTCAAGCGCGTATAACAGTACTGACCGCCTTTGCCTCTGAAGAATGTTAAAAGCCTCTAGCGCGTCCGCTGCGCGTCAAGGCAGGCATCCTGTTTTTATAGGGCGAGTTCCGCCACTAGAGCGCTAACCTCTCCTGTGCCCCTGCCGGAAGTTCCCCCTGGTGCCTGCCGTGTGCGTAGCGTTCCCTCCACTCAAACGGTAACAACCGCGGTGGACTGGAGACACGCAAGGAGGTCACCAGGTGTGTTTTGGGCAGCTTATTACACAGTAAGTTCTAGAGGTGAGTGAAAGAAAATAGTGCGATTGATTTTAAAAAGAGGGTTTGTGCTTTCCCTTTTTCGCGCACAGTAGCAGCAAAGTGGAGAAGATCGGTAATTCAAGTGTAGCACGGTAAAAAGCTTCAAGTGCGTATAACAGTACTGACCGCCTTTTCCTCTGAAGAAAGTTAAACGCCTCTAGAGCGTCTGCTGCGCGTCAAGGCAGGCATCCTGTTTTTATAGGGTGAGTTCCGCCACTAGAGCGCTAACCTCTCCTGTGCCCCTGCCGGAAGTTCCCCCCTGGTGCCTCCTGTGTGAGTAGCATTCCCTCCACTCAAACGGTAACAACCGCGGTGGACCGGGAACACGCAAGGAGGTCACCAGGTGTGTTTTGGGCAGTTTCATTACACAGTAAGTTCTAGAGGTGAGTGAAAGAAAACAGTGCGAGTGATTTTAAAAAGAGGGTTTGTGCTTTCCCTTTGTCGCGCACAGTAGCAGCAAAGTGGAGAAGATCGGTAATTCAAGTGTAGCAAGGTAAAAAGCTTCAAGCGCGTATAACAGTACTGACCGCCTTTGCCTCTGAAGAAAGTTAAAAGCCTCTAGCGTGTCCGCTGCGCGTCAAGGCAGGTATCCTGTTTTTATAGGGCGAGTTCCGCCACTAGAGCGCTAACCTCTCCTGTGCCCCTGCCGGAAGTTCCCCCTGGTGCCTCCCGTGTGCGTAGCGTTCCCTCCACTCAAACGGTAACAACCGTGATGGACCGGGGGAACACGTAAGGAGGTCCCCAGGTGTGCTTTGGGCAGCTTATTACACAGTAAGTTCTAGAGGTGAGTGAAAGAAAACAGTGTGAGTAATTTTAAAAAGAGGATTTATGCTTTCCCTTTGTCACGCACAGTAGCAGCAGAGTGGAGAAGATCGGTAATTCAAGTGTAGCAAGGTAAAAAGCTTCAAGCGCGTATAAGAGTACTGACCACCTTTGCCTCTGAAGAATTTTAAAAGCCTCTAGGGTGTCCACTGGGCTTCAAGGCAGGCAACCTGTTTTTATAGGGCGAGTTCCGCCACTAGAGCGCTAACCTCTCCTGTGCCCCTGCCGGAAGTTCCCCTGGTGCCTCCCGTGTGCGTAGCGTTCCCTCCACTCAAACTGTAACGACCGTGGTGGACCGGGGACACGCAAGGAGGTCACCAGGTGTGTTTTGGGCAGCTTATTACACAGTAAGTTCTAGAGGTGAGTGAAAGAAAACAGTGCGATTGATTATAAAAAGAGGGTTTGTGCTTTCCCTTTGTCGCGCACAGTAGCAGCAAAGTGGAGAAGATCGGTAATTCAAGTGTAGCAAGGTAAAAAGCTTCAAGCGCATATAACCGTACTGACCACCTTTGCTTCTGAAGAAAGTTAAAAGCCTCTAGAGTGTCTGCTGCGCGTCAAGGCAGGCATCCTGTTTTTATAAGGCGAGTTCCGCCACTAGAGCGCTAACCTCTCCTGTGCCCCTGCCGGAAGTTCCCCTTGGTGCCTCCCGTGTGCGTAGCGTTCCCTCCACTCAAACGATAACAACCGCGATGGACCGGGGAACACGTAAGGAGGTCACCAGGTGTGTTTTGGGCAGCTTATTACACAGTAAGTTCTATAGGTGAGTGAAAGAAAACAGTGTGAGTGATTTTAAAAAGAGGATTCGTGCTTTCCATTTGTCGCGCACAGTAGCAGCAGAGTGGAGAAGATCGGTAATTCAAGTGTAGCAAGGTAAAAAGCTTCAAGCGCGTATAACAGTACTGACCGCCTTTGCCTCTGAAGAATGTTAAAAGCCTCTAGCCTGTTCGCTGCGCGTTAAGGTAGGCATCCTGTTTTTATAGGGCGAGTTCCGCCACTAGAGCGCTAACCTCTCCTGTGCCCCTGCCGGAAGTTCCCCCTGGTGCCTCCCATGTGCGCAGCGTTCCCTCCACTCAAACGGTAACAACCGCGGTGAACCGGGGAAACGCAAGGAGGTCACCAGGTGTTTTGGGCAGCTTATTACACAGTAAGTTCTAGAGGTGAGTGAAAGAAAACAGTGTGAGTGATTTTAAAAAGAGGATTCGTGCTTTCCCTTTGTCGCGCACAGTAGCAGCAGAGTGGAGAAGATCGTTAATTCAAGTGTAGCAAGGTAAAAAGCTTTAAGCGCGTATAACAGTACTGACCGCCTTTGCCTCTGAAGAATGTTAAAAGCCTCTAGCGCGTCCGCTGCGCGTCAAGGCAGGCATCCTGTTTTTATAGGGCGAGTTCCTCCAAGAGAGCGCTAACCTCTCCTGTGCCCCTGCCGGAAGTTCCCCCTGGTGCCTCCCGTGTGCGTAGCGTTCCCTCCACTCAAACTGTAAGAACCGTGGTGGACCAGGGACACGCAAGGAGGTCACCAGGTGTGTTTTGGGCAGCTTATTACACAGTAAGTTCTAGAGGTGAGTGAAAGAAAACAGTGCGATTGATTATAAAAAGAGGGTTCGTGCTTTCCCTTTGTCGTGCACAGTAGCAGCAAAGTGGAGAAGATCGGTAATTCAAGTGTAGCAAGGTAAAAAGCTTCAAGCGCGTATAACAGTACTGACCACCTTTGCTTCTGAAGAAAGTTAAAAGCCTCTAGAGCGTCTGCTGCGCGTCAAGGCAGGCATCCTGTTTTTATAGGGCGAGTTCCGCCACTAGAGCGCTAACGTTTCCTGTGCTTCTGCCGGAAGTTCGCCCTGGTGCCTCCCGTGTGCCTAGCGTTCCCTCCACTCAAACGGTAACAACCGCGGTGTACCGGGGAACACTCAAGGAGGTCACCAGGTGTGTTTTGGGCAGCTTATTACACAGTAAGTTCTAGAGGTGAGTGAAAGAAAACAGTGCGAGTGATTTTAAAAAGAGGGTTTGTGCTTTCCCTTTGTCGCGCACAGTAACAGCAAAGTGGAGAAGATTGGTAATTTAAGTGTAGCAAGGTAAAAAGCTTCAAGCGCGTATAACGGTACTGACCGCCTTTGCCTCTGAAGAAAGTTAAAAGCCTCTAGCGTGTCCGCTGCACGTCAAGGCAGGCTTCCTGTTTTTATACAGCGAGTTCCACCACTAGAGCGCTAACCTCTCCTTTGCCCCTGCCGGAAGTTCCCCCTGGTGCCTCCCGTGTGCGTAGCGTTCCCTCCAAACAAATGGTAACAACCGCGATGGACCGGGGAACACATAAGGAGGTCACCAGGTGTGTTTTGGGCAGCTTATTACACAGTAAGTTCTATAGGTGAGTGAAAGAAAACAGTGTGAGTGATTTTAAAAAGAGGATTCGTGCTTTCCATTTGTCGCGCACAGTAGCAGCAGAGTGGAGAAGATCGGTTATTCAAGTGTAGCAAGGTAAAAAGCTTCAAGCGCGTATAACAGTACTGACCGCCTTTGCCTCTGAAGAATGTTAAAAGCCTCTAGCCTGTTCGCTGCGCGTTAAGGTAGGCATCCTGTTGTTATAGGGCGAGTTCCGCCACTACAGCACTAACCTCTCCTGTGCCCCTGCCGGAAGTTCCCCCTGGTGCCTCCCGTGTGCATAGCGTTCCCTCCACTCAAACGGTAACAACCGCGGTGGACCGGGGAACACGTAAGGAGGTCACCAGGTGTGTTTTGGGCAGCTTATTACACAGTAAGTTCTAGAGGTGAGTGAAAGAAAACAGTATGAGTGATTTTAAAAACAGGATTTGTGCTTTCCCTTTGTCGCGCACAGTAGCAGGGGAGTGGAGAAGATCGGTAATTCAAGTGTAGCAAGGTAAAAAGCTTCAAGCGCGTATAACAGTACTGACCGCCTTTGCCTCTGAAGAATGTTAAAAGCCTCTAGCACGTCCGCTGCGCATCAAGGGAGGCATCCTGTTTTTATAGGACGAGTTCCACCACTAGAGCGCAAACCTCTCTTGTGCTTCTGCCGGAAGTTCCCCCTGGTGCCTCCCGTGTGCGTAGCGTTCCCTCCACTCAAACGGTAACAACCGCGGTGGACCGGGGACAGGCAAGGAGGTCACCAGGTGTGTTTTGGGCAGCTTATTACACAGTAAGTTCTAGAGGTGAGTGAAAGAAAATAGTGCGATTGATTTTAAAAAAGAGGGTTCGTGCTTTGCCTTTGTCGCGCACAGTAGCAGCAAAGTGGAGAAGATCGTTAATTCAAGTGTAGCAATGTAAAAAGCTTCAAGCGCGTATAACAGTACTGACCGCCTTTGCCTCTGAAGAAAGTTAAAAGCCTCTAGAGCGTCTGCTGCGCGTCAAGGCAGGCATCCTGTTGTTATAGGGCGAGTTCCGCCACTACAGCGCTAACCTCTCCCGTGCCCCTGCCGGAAGTTCCCCCTGGTGCCTCCCGTGTGCGTAGTGTTCCCTCCACTCAAACGGTAACAACCGCGGTGGACCGGGGAACACGCAAGGAGGTCACCAGGTGTGTTTTGGGCAGCTTATTACACAGTAAGTTCTAGAGGTGAGTGAAAGAAAACAGTGCGAGTGATTTTAAAAAGAGGGTTTGTGCTTTCCCTTTGTCGCGCACAGTAGCAGCAAAGTGGAGAAGATCGGTAATTCAAGTGTAGCAGGGTAAAAAGCTTCAAGCGCGTATAACAGTACTGACGGCCTTTGCCTCTGAAAAAAGTTAAAAGCCTCTAGCGTGTCCGCTAAACGTCAAGGCAGGCATCCTGTTTTTATAGGGCGAGTTCCGCCACTAGAGCGCTAACCTCTCCTGTGCCCCTGCCGGAAGTTCCCCCTGGTGCCTCCCGTGTGCGTTGCGTGCCCTCCACTCAAACAGTAACAACCGCGATGGACCGGGGAACACGTAAGGAGGTCACCAGGTGTGTTTTGGGCAGCTTATTCCACAGTAAGTTCTAGAGGTGAGTGAAAGAAAACAGTGTGAGTGATTTTAAAAGAGGATTCGTGCTTTCCCTTTGTCGCGCACAGTAGCAGCAGAGTGGAGAAGATCGGTAATTCAAGTGTAGCAAGGTAAAAAGCTTCAAGCGCGTATAATAGTACTGACCGCCTTTGCCTCTGAAGAATGTTAAAAGCCTCTAGCGTGTCCGCTGCGCTTCAAGGCAGGCATCCTGTTTTTATAGGGTGAGTTCGGCCACTAGAGCACTAACCTCTCCTGTGCCCCTGCCGGAAGTTCCCCTGGTGCCTTCCGTGTGCGTAGCGTTCCCTCCACTCAAACGGTAACAACCGCGGTGTACCGGGGACACGCAAGGAGGTCACCAGGTGTGTTTTGGGCAGCTTATTAGACAGTAAGTTCTAGAGGTGAGTGAAAGAAAACAGTGTGAGTGATTTTAAAAAGAGGATTTGTGCTTTCCCTTCGTTGCGCACAGTAGCAGCAGAGTGGAGAAGATCGGTAATTCAAGTGTAGCAAGGTAAAAAGCGTCAAGCGCGTATAACAGTACTGACCGCCTTGGCCTCTGAAGAATGTTAAAAGCCTCTAGCGCGTCCGCTGTGCGTCAAGGCAGGCATTCTGTTTTTATAGGGCGAGTTCCGCCACTAGAGCGCTAACCTCTCCTGTGCCCCTGCCGGAAGTTCCCCCTGGTGCCTCCCGTGTGCGTTGCGTGCCCTCCACTCAAACAGTAACAACCGCGATAGACCGGGGAACACGTAAGGAGGTCACCAGGTGTGTTTTGGGCAGCTTATTACACAGTAAGTTCTAGAGGTGAGTGAAAGAAAACAGTGTGAGTGATTTTAAAAGAGGATTCGTGCTTTCCCTTTGTCGCGCACAGTAGCAGCAGAGTGGAGAAGATCGGTAATTCAAGTGTAGCAAGGTAAAAAGCTTCAAGCGCGTATAAGAGTACTGATCGCCTTTGCCTCTGAAGAATGTTAAAAGCCTCTAGCGTGTCCGCTGCGCTTCAAGGCAAGCATCCTGTTTTTATAGGGTGAGTTCCGCCACTAGAGCACTAACCTCTCCTGTGCCCCTGCCGGAAGTTCCCCTGGTGCCTCCCGTGTGCGTAGCGTTCCCTCCACTCAAACGGTAACAACCGCGGTGGACCGGGGACACGCAAGGAGGTCACCAGGTGTGTTTTGGGCAGCTTATTACACAGTAAGTTCTAGAGGTGAGTGAAAGAAAACAGTGTGAGTGATTTTAAAAAGAGGATTTGTGCTTTCCCTTCGTTGCGCACAGTAGCAGCAGAGTGGAGAAGATCGGTAATTCAAGTGTAGCAAGGTAAAAAGCTTCAAGCGCGTATAACAGTACTGACCGCCTTGGCCTGTGAAGAATGTTAAAAGCCTCTAGCGCGTCCGCTGCGCATCAAGGCAGGCATCCTGTTTTTATAGGGCGAGTTCCGCCACTAGAGCACTAACCTCTCCTGTGCCCCTGCCGGAAGTTCCCCCTGGTGCCTCCCGTGTGCGTAGCGTTCCCTCCACTCAAACGGTAACAACCGCGGTGGACCATGGACACGCAGGAGGTCACCAGGTGTGTTTTGGGCAGCTTATTACACAGTAAGTTCTAGAGGTGAGTGAAAGAAAATAGTGCGATTGATTTTAAAAAGAGGGTTCGTGCTTTACCTTTGTCGCGCACAGTAGCAGCAAAGTGGAGAAGATCGTTAATTCAAGTGTAGCAATGTAAAAAGCTTCAAGCGCGTATAACAGTACTGACCGCCTTTGCCTCTGAAGAAAGTTAAAAGCCTCTAGAGCGTCTGCTGCGCGTCAAGGCAGGCATCCTGTTGTAATAGGGCGAGTTCCGCCACTACAGCGCTAACCTCTCCTGTGCCCCTGCCGGAAGTTCCCCCTGGTGCCTCCCGTGTGCGTAGCGTTCCCTCCACTCAAACGGTAACAACCGCGGTGGACCGGGGAACACGCAAGGAGGTCACCAGGTGTGTTTTGGGCAGCTTATTACACAGTAAGTTCTAGAGGTGAGTGAAAGAAAACAGTGCGAGTGATTTTAAAAAGAGGGTTTGTGCTTTCCCTTTGTCGCGCACAGTAGCAGCAAAGTGGAGAAGATTGGTAATTCAAGTGTAGCAAGGTAAAAAGCTTCAAGCGCGTATAACAGTACTGACCGCCTTTGCCTCTGAAAAAAGTAAAAGCCTCTAGCGTGTCCGCTAAACGTCAAGGCAGGCATCCTGTTTTTATAGGGCGAGTTCCGCCACTAGAGCGCTAACCTCTCCTGTGCCCCTGCCGGAAGTTCCCCAAGGTGCCTCCCGTGTGCGTTGCGTGCCCTCCACTCAAACAGTAACAACCGCGATGGACCGGGGAACACGTAAGGAGGTCACCAGGTGTGTTTTGGGCAGCTTATTACACAGTAAGTTCTAGAGGTGAGTGAAAGAAAACAGTGTGAGTGATTTTAAAAGAGGATTCGTGCTTTCCCTTTGTCGCGCACGGTAGCAGCAGAGTGGAGAAGATCGGTAATTCAAGTGTAGCAAGGTAAAAAGCTTCAAGCGCGTATAAGAGTACTGACCGCCTTTGCCTCTGAAGAATGTTAAAAGCCTCTAGCGTGTCCGCTGCGCTTCAAGGCAGGCATCCTGTTTTTATAGGGTGAGTTCCGCCACTAGAGCACTAACCTCTCCTGTGCCCCTGCCGGAAGTTCCCCTGGTGCCTCCCGTGTGCGTAGCGTTCCCTCCACTCAAACGGTAACAACCGCGGTGGACCGGGGACACGCAAGGAGTTCACCAGGTGTGTTTTGGGCAGCTTATTACACAGTAAGTTCTAGAGGTGAGTGAAAGAAAACAGTGTGAGTGATTTTAAAAAGAGGATTTGTGCTTTCCCTTCGTTGCGCACAGTAGCAGCAGAGTGGAGAAGATCGGTAATTCAAGTGTAGCAAGGTAAAAAGCTTCAAGCGCGTATAACAGTACAGACCGCCTTTGCCTCTGAAGAATGTTAAAAGCCTCTAGAGCATCTGCTGCGCGTCAAGGGAGGCATCCTGTTTTTATAGGGCGAGTTCCACCACTGGAGCGCAAACCTCTCCTGTGCTCCTGCCGGAAGTTCCCCCTGGTGCCTCCCGTGTGCGTAGCGTTCCCTCCACTCAAACGGTAACAACCGCGTTGGACCGGGGACACGCAAGGAGGTCACCAGGCGTGTTTTGGGCAGCTTATTACACAGTAAGTTCTAGAGGTGAGTGAAACAAAACAGTGCGATTGATTTTAAAAAGAGGGTTCGTGCTTTCCCTTTGTCGCGCACAGTAGCAGCAAAGTAGATAAGATCGGTAATTCAAGTGTAGCAAGGTAAAAAGCTTCATGCGCGTATAACAGTACTGACCGCCTTTGCCTCTGAAGAAAGTTAAAAGCCTCTAGAGCGTCTGCTGCATGTCAAGGCAGGCATCCTGTTTTTATAGGGCGAGTTCCGCCACTAGAGCGCTAACCTCTCCTGTGCCCCTGCCGGAAGTTCCCCCTGGTGCCTCCCGTGTGCGTAGCGTTCCGTCCACTCAAACAGTAACAACCGCGATGGACCGGGGAACACGTAAGGAGGTCACCAGGTGTGTTTTGGGCAGCTTATTACACAGTAAGTTCTAGAGGTGAGTGAAAGAAAACAGTGCGTGTGATTTTAAAAAGAGGGTTTGTGCTTTCCCTTTGTCGCGCACAGTAGCAGCAAAGTGGAGAAGATTGGTAATTCAAGTGTAGCAAGGTAAAAAGCTTCAAGCGCGTATAACAGTACTGACCGCCTTTGCCTCTGAAAAAAGTTAAAAGCCTCTAGCGTGTCCGCTAAACGTCAAGGCAGGCATCCTGTTTTTATTGGGCGAGTTCCGCCACTAGAGCGCTAACCTCTCCTGTGCCCCTGCCAGAAGTTCCCCCTGGTGCCTCCCGTGTGCGTTGCGTGCCCTCCACTCAAACAGTAACAACCGCGATGGACCGGGGAACACGTAAGGAGGTCACCAGGTGTGTTTTGGGCAGCTTATTACACAGTAAGTTCTAGAGGTGAGTGAAAGAAAACAGTGCGAGTGATTTTAAAAAGAGGGTTCGTGCTTTCCCTTTGTCGCGCACAGTAGCAGCAAAGTAGAGAAGATCGGTAATTCAAGTGTCGCAAGGTAAAAAGCTTCAAGAGCGTATAACAGTACTGACCGCCTTTGCCTCTGAAGAAAGTTAAAAGCCTCTAGAGCGTCTGCTGCGCGTCAAGGCAGGCATCCTGTTTTTATAGGGCGAGTTCCGCCACTAGAGCGCTAACCTCTCCTGTGCCCCTGCCGGAAGTTCCCCTCTGGTGCCTCCCGCGTGCGTAGCGTTTCCTCCACTCAAACGGTAACAACCGTGGTGGACCAGGGAACACGGAAGGAGGTCACCAGGTGTGTTTTGGGCAGCTTATTACACAGTAAGTTCTAGAGGTGAGTGAAAGAAAACAGTGCGAGTGATTTTAAAAAGGGGGTTCGCGCTTTCCCTTTGTCGCGCACAGTAGCAGCAAAGTAGAGAAGATCGGTAATTCAAGTGTCGCAAGGTAAAAAGCTTCAAGAGCGTATAACAGTACTGACCGCCTTTGCCTCTGAAGAAAGTTAAAAGCCTCTAGAGCGTCTGCTGCGCGTCAAGGCAGGCATCCTGTTTTTATAGGGCGAGTTCCGCCACTAGAGCGCTAACCTCTCCTGTGCCCCTGCCGGAAGTTCCCCCTGGTGCCTCCCGTGTGCGTAGCGTTCCCTCCACTCAAACGGTAACAACCGCGGTGGACCGGGGAACACGCAAGGAGGTCATCAGGTGTGTTTTGGGCAGCTCATTACACAGTAAGTTCTAGAGGTGAGTGAAAGAAAACAGTGCGAGTGATTTTAAAAAGAGGGTTCGTGCTTTCCCTTTGTCGCGCACAGTAGCAGCAAAGTAGAGAAGATCGGTAATTCAAGTGTAGCAAGGTAAAAAGCTTCAAGGGCGTATAACAGTACTGACCGCCTTTGCCTCTGAAGAAAGTTAAAAGCCTCTAGCGTGTCCGCTGCGCGTCAAGGCAGGCATCCTGTTTTTATAGGGCGAGTTCTGCTACTGGAGCGCTAACCTCTCCTGTGCCCCTGCCGGAAGTTCCCCCTGGTGCCTCCCGTGTGCGTAGCGTCCCTCCACTCAAACGGTAACAACCGCGGTGGACCGGGGAACACGCTAGGAGGTCACCAGGTGTGTTTTGGGCAGCTTATTACACAGTAAGTTCTAGAGGTGAGTGAAAGAAAACAGTGCGAGTGATTTTAAAAAGAGGGTTTGTGCTTTACCTTTGTCGCGCACAGTAGCAGCAAAGTGGAGAAGATTGGTAATTCAAGTGTAGCAAGGTAAAAAGCTTCAAGCGCGTATAACAGTACTGACCGCCTTTGCCTCTGAAAAAAGTTAAAAGCCTCTAGCGTGTCCGCTAAACGTCAAGGCAGGCATCCTGTTTTTATAGGGCGAGTTCCGCCACTAGAGCGCTAACCTCTCCTGTGCCCCGGCCGGAAGTTCCCCCTGGTGCCTCCCGTGTGCGTTGCGTGCCCTCCACTCAAACGGTAACAACCGCGATGGACCGGGGAACACGTAAGGAGGTCACCAGGTGTGTTTTGGGCAGCTTATTACACAGTAAGTTCTAGAGGTGAGTGAAAGAAAACAGTGTGAGTGATTTTAAAAGAGGATTCGTGCTTTCCCTTTTGTCGCGCACAGTAGCAGCAGAGTGGAAAAGATCGGTAATTCAAGTGTAGCAAGGTAAAAAGCTTCAAGCGCGTATAACAGTACTGACCGCCTTTGCCTTCGAAGAATGTTAAAAGCCTCTAGCGCGTCCGCTGCGCGTCAAGGCAGGCATCCGGTTTTTATAGGGCGAGTTCCGCCACTAGAGCGCTAACCTCTCCTGTGCCCCTGCCGGAAGTTCCCCTTGGTGCCTCCCGTGTGCGTAGCGTTCCCTCCACTCAAACGGTAACAACCGCAGTGGACCGGGGACACGCAAAGAGGTCACCAGGTGTGTTTTGGGCAGCTTATTACACAGTAAGTTCTAGAGGTGAGTGAAAGAAAACAGTGTGATTGATTTTAAAAAGAGGGTTCGTGCTTTCCCTTTGTCGCGCACAGTAGCAGCAAAGTGGAGAAGATCGGTGATACAAATGTAGCAAGGTAAAAAGCTTCAAGCGCGTATAACAGTACAGACCGCCTTTGCCTCTGAAGAAAGTTAAAAGCCTCTAGAGAGTCTGCTGCGCGTCAAGGCAGGCATCCTGTTTTTATAGGGCGAGTTCCGCCACTAGAGCACTAACCTCTCCTGTGCCCCTGCCGTAAGTTCCCCCTGGTGCCTCCCGTGTGCGTAGCGTTTCCTCCACTCAAACGGTAACAACCTTGGTGGACCGGGGAACACGGAAGGAGGTCACCAGGTGTGTTTTGGGCAGCTTATTACACAGTAAGTTCTAGAGGTGAGTGAAAGAAAACAGTGCGAGTGATTTTAAAAAGAGGGTTTGTGCTTTCCGTTTGTCGCGCACAGTAGCAGCAAAATGGAGAAGATCGGTAATTCAAGTGTAGCAAGGTAAAAAGCTTCAAGGGCGTATAACAGTACTGACCGCCTTTGCCTCTGAAGAAAGTTAAAAGCCTCTAGAGTGTCCGCTGCGCGTCAAGGCAGGCATCCTGTTTTTATAGGGCGAGTTCTGCTACTAGAGCGCTAACCTCTCCTCTGCCCCTGCTGGAAGTTCCCCCTGGTGCCTCCCGTGTGCGTAGCGTTCCCTCCAGTCAAACGGTAACAACCGCGATGGACCGGGGAACGTGTAAGGAGGTCCCCAGGTGTGTTTTGAGCAGCTTATTACACAGTAAGTTCTAGAGGTGAATGAAAGAAAACAGTGTGAGTGATTTTAAAAAGAGGATTCGTGCTTTCCCTTTGTCGCGCACAGTAGCAGCAGAGTGGAGAAGATCGTTAATTCAAGTGTAGCAAGGTAAAAAGCTTTAAGCGCGTATAACAGTACTGACCGCCTTTGACTCTGAAGAATGTTAAAAGCCTCTAGCGCGTCCGCTGCGTGTCAAGGCAGGCATCCTGTTTTTATAGGGCGAGTTCCGCCAAGAGAGCGCTAACCTCTCCTGTGCCCCTGCCGGAAGTTGCCCCTGGTGCCTCCCGTGTGCGTAGCGTTCCCTCCACTTAAACGGTAACAACCGCGGAGGACCGGGGACACGCAAGGAGGTCACCAGGTGTGTTTTGGGCAGCTTATTACACAGTAAGTTCTAGAGTGAGTGAAAGAAAACAGTGTGAGTGATTTTAAAAAGAGGATTCGTGCTTTCCCTTTGTCGCGCACAGTAGCACCAGAGTGGAGAAGATCGGTAATTCAAGTGTAGCAAGGTAAAAAGCTTCAAGAGCGTATAACAGTACTGACCGCCTTTGCCTCTGAAGAAAGTTAAAAGCCTCTAGAGCATCTGCTGCGCGTCAAGGCAGGCATCCTGTTTTTATAGGGCGAGTTCCGCCACTAAAGCGCTAACCTCTCCTGTGCCCCTGCCGGAAGTTCCCCCTGGTGCCTCCCGTGTGCGTAGCGTTCCCTCCACTCAAACGGTAACAACCGCGGTGGACCGGGGACACGCAAGGAGGTCACCAGGTGTGTTTTGGGCAGCTTATTACACAGTAAGTTCTAGAGGTGAGTGAAAGAAAACAGTGCGATTGATTTTAAAAAGAGGGTTCGTGCTTTCCCTTTGTCACGCACAGTTGCAGCAAAGTGGAGAAGATCGGTGATTCAAGTGTAGCAAGGTAAAAAGCTTCAAGCGCGTATAACAGTACAGACCGCCTTTGCCTCTGAAGAAAGTTAAAAGCCTCTAGAGCGTCTGCTGCGCGTCAAGGCAGGCATCCTGTTTTTATAGGGCGAACTCCGCCACTAGAGCGCTAACCTCTCCTGTGCCCCTGCCGGAAGTTCCCCCTGGTGCCTCCCGTGTGCGTAGCGTTTCCTCCACTCAAACAGTAACAACCGTGGTGGACCGGGGAACACGGAAGGAGGTCACCAGGTGTGTTTTGGACAGCTTATTACACAGTAAGTTCTAGAGGTGAGTGAAAGAAAACAGTGCGAGTGATTTTAAAAAGAGGGTTCGTGCTTTCCCTTTGTCGCGCACAGTAGCAGCAAAGTGGAGAAGATCGGTAATTCAAGTGTAGCAAGGTAAAAAGCTTCAAGCTCGTATAACAGTACTGACCGCCTTTGCCTCTGAAGAAAATTAAAAGCCTCTAGAGCGTCTGCTGCTCGTCAAGGCAGGCATCCTGTTTTTATAGGGCGAGTTCCGCCACTAGAGCGCAAACCTCTCCTGTGCCCCTGCCGGAAGTTCCCCCTGGTGCCTCCCGTGTGCGTAGCGTTCCCTCCACTCAAACGATAACAACCGCGGTGGACCGGGGACACGCAAGGAGGTCACCAGGTGTGTTTTGGGCAGCTTATTACACAATAAGTTCTAGAGGTGAGTGAAAGAAAACAGTGCGATTGATTTTAAAAAGAGGGTTCGTGCTTTCCCTTTGTCGCACACAGTAGCAGCAAAGTGGAGAAGATCGGTAATTCAAGTGTAGCAGCGTAAAAAGCTTCAAGCGCGTATAACAGTACTGACCGCCTTTGCCTCTGAAGAAAGTTAAAAGCCTCTAGAGCGTCTGCTGCGCGTCAAGGCAGGCATCCTGTTTTTATAGGGCGAGTTCCCCCACTAGAGCGCTAACCTCTCCTGTGCCCCTGCCGGAAGTTCCCCCTGGTGCCTCCCGTGTGCGTAGCGTTCCCTCCACTCAAACGGTAACAACCGCGGTGGACCGGGGAACACGCAAGGAGGTCACCAGGTGTGTTTTGGGCAGCTTATTACACAGTAAGTTCTAGAGGTGAGTGAAATAAAACAGTGCGAGTGATTTTAAAAAGAGGGTTTGTGCTTTCCCTTTGTCGCGCACAGTAGCAGCAAAGTGGAGAAGATCGGTAATTCAAGTGTAGCAAGGTAAAAAGCTTCAAGGGCGTATAACAGTACTGACCGCCTTTGCCTCTGAAGAAAGTTAAAAGCCTCTAGCGTGTCCGCTGCGCGTCAAGGCAGGCATACTGTTTTTATAGGGCGAGTTCTGCTACTAGAGGGCTAACCTCTCCGCTGCCCCTGCTGGAAGTTCCCCCTGGTGCCTCCCGTGTGCGTAGCGTTCCCTCCACTCAAACGGTAACAACCGCGATGGACAGAGGGAACATGTAAGGAGGTCCCCAGGTGTGTTTTGAGCAGCTTAGTACACAGTAAGTTCTAGAGGTGAGTGAAAGAAAACAGTGTGAGTGATTTTAAAAAGAGGATTCGTGCTTTCCCTTTGTCGCGCACAGTAGCAGCAGAGTGGAGAAGATCGTTAATTCAAGTGTAGCAAGGTAAAAAGCTTTAAGCGCGTATAACAGTACTGACCGCCTTTGCCTCTGAAGAATGTTAAAAGCCTCTAGCGCGTCCGCTGCGCGTCAAGGCAGGCATCCTGTTTTTATAGGGCGAGTTCGGCCAAGAGAGCGCTAACCTCTCCTGTGCCCCTGCCGGAAGTTCCCCCTGGTGCCTCCCGTGTGCGTAGCGTTCCCTCCACTCAAACGGTAACAACCGCGGAGGACCGGGGACACGCAAGGAGGTCACCAGGTGTGTTTTGGGCAGCTTATTACACAGTAAGTTCTAGAGGTGAGTGAAAGAAAACAGTGTGAGCGATTTTAAAAAGAGGATTTGTGCTTTCCCTTTGTCGCGCACAGTAGCACCAGAGTGGAGAAGATCGGTAATTCAAGTGTAGCAAGGTAAAAAGCTTCAAGCGCGTATAACAGTACTGACCGCCTTTGCCTCTGAAGAATGTTAAAAGCCTCTACCGCGTCCGCTGCGCGTCAAGGCAGGCATCCTGTTTTTATAGGGCGAGTTCCGCCACTAGAGCGCTAACCTCTCCTGTGCCCCTGCCGGAAGTTCCCCCTGGTGCCTCCCGTGTGCGTAGCGTTCCCTCCATTCAAACGGTAACAACCGCGGTGGACCGGGGACACGCAAGGAGGTCACCAGGTGTGTTTGGGCAGCTTATTACAAAGTAAGTTCTAGAGGTGAGTGAAAGAAAACAGTGTGAGTGATTTTAAAAAGAGGATTTGTGCTTTCCCTATGTTGTGCACAGTAGCAGCAGAGTGGAGAAGATCGGTAATTCAAGTGTAGCAAGGTAAAAAGCTTCAAGCGCGTATAACAGTACTGACCGCCTTTGCCTCTGAAGAATGTTAAAAGCCTCTAGCGCGTCCGCTGCGCGTCAAGGCAGGCATCCTGTTTTTATAGGGCGAGTTCCGCCACTAGAGCGCTAACCTCTCCTGTGCCCCTGCCGGAAGTTCCCCCTGGTGCCTGCCGTGTGCGTAGCGTTCCCTCCACTCAAACGGTAACAACCGCGGTGGACTGGAGACACGCAAGGAGGTCACCAGGTGTGTTTTGGGCAGCTTATTACACAGTAAGTTCTAGAGGTGAGTGAAAGAAAATAGTGCGATTGATTTTAAAAAGAGGGTTTGTGCTTTCCCTTTTTCGCGCACAGTAGCAGCAAAGTGGAGAAGATCGGTAATTCAAGTGTAGCACGGTAAAAAGCTTCAAGTGCGTATAACAGTACTGACCGCCTTTTCCTCTGAAGAAAGTTAAACGCCTCTAGAGCGTCTGCTGCGCGTCAAGGCAGGCATCCTGTTTTTATAGGGTGAGTTCCGCCACTAGAGCGCTAACCTCTCCTGTGCCCCTGCCGGAAGTTCCCCCCTGGTGCCTCCTGTGTGAGTAGCATTCCCTCCACTCAAACGGTAACAACCGCGGTGGACCGGGAACACGCAAGGAGGTCACCAGGTGTGTTTTGGGCAGTTTCATTACACAGTAAGTTCTAGAGGTGAGTGAAAGAAAACAGTGCGAGTGATTTTAAAAAGAGGGTTTGTGCTTTCCCTTTGTCGCGCACAGTAGCAGCAAAGTGGAGAAGATCGGTAATTCAAGTGTAGCAAGGTAAAAAGCTTCAAGCGCGTATAACAGTACTGACCGCCTTTGCCTCTGAAGAAAGTTAAAAGCCTCTAGCGTGTCCGCTGCGCGTCAAGGCAGGTATCCTGTTTTTATAGGGCGAGTTCCGCCACTAGAGCGCTAACCTCTCCTGTGCCCCTGCCGGAAGTTCCCCCTGGTGCCTCCCGTGTGCGTAGCGTTCCCTCCACTCAAACGGTAACAACCGTGATGGACCGGGGGAACACGTAAGGAGGTCCCCAGGTGTGCTTTGGGCAGCTTATTACACAGTAAGTTCTAGAGGTGAGTGAAAGAAAACAGTGTGAGTAATTTTAAAAAGAGGATTTATGCTTTCCCTTTGTCACGCACAGTAGCAGCAGAGTGGAGAAGATCGGTAATTCAAGTGTAGCAAGGTAAAAAGCTTCAAGCGCGTATAAGAGTACTGACCACCTTTGCCTCTGAAGAATTTTAAAAGCCTCTAGGGTGTCCACTGGGCTTCAAGGCAGGCAACCTGTTTTTATAGGGCGAGTTCCGCCACTAGAGCGCTAACCTCTCCTGTGCCCCTGCCGGAAGTTCCCCTGGTGCCTCCCGTGTGCGTAGCGTTCCCTCCACTCAAACTGTAACGACCGTGGTGGACCGGGGACACGCAAGGAGGTCACCAGGTGTGTTTTGGGCAGCTTATTACACAGTAAGTTCTAGAGGTGAGTGAAAGAAAACAGTGCGATTGATTATAAAAAGAGGGTTTGTGCTTTCCCTTTGTCGCGCACAGTAGCAGCAAAGTGGAGAAGATCGGTAATTCAAGTGTAGCAAGGTAAAAAGCTTCAAGCGCATATAACCGTACTGACCACCTTTGCTTCTGAAGAAAGTTAAAAGCCTCTAGAGTGTCTGCTGCGCGTCAAGGCAGGCATCCTGTTTTTATAAGGCGAGTTCCGCCACTAGAGCGCTAACCTCTCCTGTGCCCCTGCCGGAAGTTCCCCCTGGTGCCTCCCGTGTGCGTAGCGTTCCCTCCACTCAAACGATAACAACCGCGATGGACCGGGGAACACGTAAGGAGGTCACCAGGTGTGTTTTGGGCAGCTTATTACACAGTAAGTTCTATAGGTGAGTGAAAGAAAACAGTGTGAGTGATTTTAAAAAGAGGATTCGTGCTTTCCATTTGTCGCGCACAGTAGCAGCAGAGTGGAGAAGATCGGTAATTCAAGTGTAGCAAGGTAAAAAGCTTCAAGCGCGTATAACAGTACTGACCGCCTTTGCCTCTGAAGAATGTTAAAAGCCTCTAGCCTGTTCGCTGCGCGTTAAGGTAGGCATCCTGTTTTTATAGGGCGAGTTCCGCCACTAGAGCGCTAACCTCTCCTGTGCCCCTGCCGGAAGTTCCCCCTGGTGCCTCCCATGTGCGCAGCGTTCCCTCCACTCAAACGGTAACAACCGCGGTGAACCGGGGAAACGCAAGGAGGTCACCAGGTGTTTTGGGCAGCTTATTACACAGTAAGTTCTAGAGGTGAGTGAAAGAAAACAGTGCGATTGATTTTAAAAAGAGGGTTCGTGCTTTCCCTTTGTCGCGCACAGTAGCAGCAAAGTGGAGAAGATCGGTAATTCAAGTGTAGCAAGGTAAAAAGCTTCAAGCGCGTATAACAGTACTGACCGCCTTTGCCTCTGAAGAATTTTAAAAGCCTCTAGCGTGTCCGCTGCGCTTCAAGGCAGGCATCCTGTTTTTATAGGGCGAGTTCCGCCACTAGAGCGCTAACCTCTCTTGTGCCCCTGCCGGAAGTTCCCCTGGTGCCTCCCGTGTGCGTAGCGTTCCCTCCACTCAAACTGTAACAACCGCAGTGGACCGGGGACACGCAAGGAGGTGACCAGGTGTGTTTTGGGCAGCTTATTACACAGTAAGTTCTAGAGGTGAGTGAAAGAAAACAGTGCGATTGATTATAAAAAGAGGGTTCGTGCTTTCCCTTTGTCGCGCACAGTAGCAGCAAAGTGGAGAAGATCGGTAATTCAAGTGTAGCAAGGTAAAAACCTTCAAGCGCGTATAACAGTACTGACCGCCTTTGCCTCTGAAGAAAGTTAAAAGCCTCTAGAGCGTCTGCTGCGCGTCAAGGCAGGCATCCTGTTTTTATAGGGCGGGTTCCGCCACTAGAGCGCTAACCTCTCCTGTGCTCCTGCCGGAAGTTCCCCCTGGTGCCTCCCGTGTGCGTAGCGTTCCCTCCACTCAAACAGTAACAACCGCGGTGGCCTGGGGAACACGCAAGGAGGTCACCAGGTGTGTTTTGGGCAGCTTATTACACAGTAAGTTCTAGAGGTGAGTGAAAGAAAACAGTGCGAGTGATTTTAAAAAGAGGGTTTGTGCTTTCCCTTTGTCGCGCACAGTAGCAGCAAAGTGGAGAAGATTGGTAATTCAAGTGTAGCAAGGTAAAAAGCTTCAAGCACGTGTAACGGTACTGACCGCCTTTGCCTCTGAAGAAACTTAAAAGCCTCTAGCGTGTCCGCTGCACGTCAAGGCAGGCTTCCTGTTTTTATAGGGCGAGTTCCACCACTAGAGCGCAAACCTCTCCTGTGCTTCTGCCGGAAGTTCCCCCTGGTGCCTCCCGTGTGAGTAGCTTTCCCTCCACTCAAACAGTAACAACCGCGGTGGACCGGGGACACGCAAGGAGGTCACCAGGTGTGTTTTGGGCAGCTTATTACACAGTAAGTTCTAGAGGTGAGTGGAAGAAAACAGTGCGATTGATTTTAAAAAGAGGGTTTGTGCTTTCCCTTTGTCGCACACAGTAGCAGCAAAGTGGAGAAGATCGGTAATTCAAGTGTAGCAAGGTAAAAAGCTTCAAGCGTGTATAACAGTACAGACCGCCTTTGCCTCTGAAGAAAGTTAAAAGCCTCTAGAGCGTCTGCTGCGCGTCAAGGGAGGCATCCTGTTTTTATAGGGCGAGTTCCACCACTGGAGCGCAAACCTCTCCTGTGCTTCTGCCGGAAGTTCCCCCTGGTGCCTCCCGTGTGCGTAGCGTTCCCTCCACTCAAACGGTAACAACCGCGGTGGACCGGGGACACGCAAGGAGGTCACCAGGTGTGTTTTGGGCAGCTTATTACACAGTAAGTTCTAGAGGTGAGTGAAACAAAACAGTGCGATTGATTTTAGAAAGAGGGTTCGTGCTTTCCCTTTGTCGCGCACAGTAGCATCAGAGTGGAGACGATCGGTAATTCCATTGTAGCAAGGTAAAAAGCTTCAAGCGCGTATAACAGTACAGACCGCCATGGTCTCTGAAGAAAGTTAAAAGCCTCTATCGTGTCCGCTGCGCGTCAAGGCAGGCATCCTGTTTTTATAGGGCGAGTTCCACCAAGAGAGCACTAACCTCTCCTGTGCCCCTGCCGGAAGTTCCCCCTGGTGCCTCCCGTGTGCGTAGCGTTCCCTCCACTCAAACAGTAACGACCGTGGTGGACCGGGGACACGCAAGGAGGTCACCAGGTGTGTTTTGGGCAGCTTATTACACAGTAAGTTCTAGAGGTGAGTGAAAGAAAACAGTGCGATTGATTATAAAAAGAGGGTTTGTGCTTTCCCTTTGTCGCGCACAGTAGCAGCAAAGTGGAGAAGATCGGTAATTCAAGTGTAGCAAGGTAAAAAGCTTCAAGCGCATATAACCGTACTGACCACCTTTGCTTCTGAAGAAAGTTAAAAGCCTCTAGAGTGTCTGCTGCGCGTCAAGGCAGGCATCCTGTTTTTATAGGGCGAGTTCCGCCACTAGAGCGCTAACCTCTCCTGTGCCCCTGCCGGAAGTTCCCCCTGGTGCCTCCCGTGTGCGTAGCGTTCCCTCCACTCAAACGATAACAACCGCGATGGACCGGGGAACACGTAAGGAGGTCACCAGGTGTGTTTTGGGCAGCTTATTACACAGTAAGTTCTATAGGTGAGTGAAAGAAAACAGTGTGAGTGATTTTAAAAAGAGGATTCGTGCTTTCCATTTGTCGCGCACAGTAGCAGCAGAGTGGAGAAGATCGGTAATTCAAGTGTAGCAAGGTAAAAAGCTTCAAGCGCGTATAACAGTACTGACCGCCTTTGCCTCTGAAGAATGTTAAAAGCCTCTAGCCTGTTCGCTGCGCGTTAAGGTAGGCATCCTGTTTTTATAGGGCGAGTTCCGCCACTAGAGCGCTAACCTCTCCTGTGCCCCTGCCGGAAGTTCCCCCTGGTGCCTCCCATGTGCGCAGCGTTCCCTCCACTCAAACGGTAACAACCGTGGTGAACCGGGGAAACGCAAGGAGGTCACCAGGTGTTTTGGGCAGCTTATTACACAGTAAGTTCTAGAGGTGAGTGAAAGAAAACAGTGCGATTGATTTTAAAAAGAGGGTTCGTGCTTTCCCTTTGTCGCGCACAGTAGCAGCAAAGTGGAGAAGATCGGTAATTCAAGTGTAGCAAGGTAAAAAGCTTCAAGCGCGTATAACAGTACTGACCGCCTTTGCCTCTGAAGAATTTTAAAAGCCTCTAGCGTGTCCGCTGCGCTTCAAGGCAGGCATCCTGTTTTTATAGGGCGAGTTCCGCCACTAGAGCGCTAACCTCTTTTGTGCCCCTGCCGGAAGTTCCCCTGGTGCCTCCCGTGTGCGTAGCGTTCCCTCCACTCAAACTGTAACAACCGCAGTGGACCGGGGACACGCAAGGAGGTGACCAGGTGTGTTTTGGGCAGCTTATTACACAGTAAGTTCTAGAGGTGAGTGAAAGAAAACAGTGCGATTGATTATAAAAAGAGGGTTCGTGCTTTCCCTTTGTCGCGCACAGTAGCAGCAAAGTGGAGAAGATCGGTAATTCAAGTGTAGCAAGGTAAAAACCTTCAAGCGCGTATAACAGTACTGACCGCCTTTGCCTCTGAAGAAAGTTAAAAGCCTCTAGAGCGTCTGCTGCGCGTCAAGGCAGGCATCCTGTTTTTATAGGGCGGGTTCCGCCACTAGAGCGCTAACCTCTCCTGTGCTCCTGCCGGAAGTTCC
This sequence comes from Lissotriton helveticus, assembly GCF_964261635.1. Lineage (NCBI taxonomy): Eukaryota > Metazoa > Chordata > Amphibia > Caudata > Salamandridae > Lissotriton > Lissotriton helveticus. The sequence continues at coordinate 321,057,645 of NC_136061.1, forward strand.
CCCTGGTGCCTCCCGTGTGCGTAGCGTTCCCTCCACTCAAACAGTAACAACTGCGGTGGCCTGGGGAACACGCAAGGAGGTCACCAGGTGTGTTTTGGGCAGCTTATTACACAGTAAGTTCTAGAGGTGAGTGAAAGAAAACAGTGCGAGTGATTTTAAAAAGAGGGTTTGTGCTTTCCCTTTGTCGCGCACAGTAGCAGCAAAGTGGAGAAGATTGGTAATTCAAGTGTAGCAAGGTAAAAAGCTTCAAGCACGTGTAACGGTACTGACCGCCTTTGCCTCTGAAGAAACTTAAAAGCCTCTAGCGTGTCCGCTGCACGTCAAGGCAGGCTTCCTGTTTTTATAGGGCGAGTTCCACCACTAGAGCGCAAACCTCTCCTGTGCTTCTGCCGGAAGTTCCCCCTGGTGCCTCCCGTGTGAGTAGCTTTCCCTCCACTCAAACAGTAACAACCGCGGTGGACCGGGGACACGCAAGGAGGTCACCAGGTGTGTTTTGGGCAGCTTATTACACAGTAAGTTCTAGAGGTGAGTGGAAGAAAACAGTGCGATTGATTTTAAAAAGAGGGTTTGTGCTTTCCCTTTGTCGCACACAGTAGCAGCAAAGTGGAGAAGATCGGTAATTCAAGTGTAGCAAGGTAAAAAGCTTCAAGCGTGTATAACAGTACAGACCGCCTTTGCCTCTGAAGAAAGTTAAAAGCCTCTAGAGCGTCTGCTGCGCGTCAAGGGAGGCATCCTGTTTTTATAGGGCGAGTTCCACCACTGGAGCGCAAACCTCTCCTGTGCTCCTGCCGGAAGTTCCCCCTGGTGCCTCCCGTGTGCGTAGCGTTCCCTCCACTCAAACGGTAACAACCGCGGTGGACCGGGGACACGCAAGGAGGTCACCAGGTGTGTTTTGGGCAGCTTATTACACAGTAAGTTCTAGAGGTGAGTGAAACAAAACAGTGCGATTGATTTTAGAAAGAGGGTTCGTGCTTTCCCTTTGTCGCACACAGTAGCAGCAAAGTGGAGAAGATCGGTAATTCAAGTGTAGCAAGGTAAAAAGCTTCAAGCGCGTATAACAGTACAGACCGCCATGGTCTCTGAAGAAAGTTAAAAGCCTCTATCGTGTCCGCTGCGCGTCAAGGCAGGCATCCTGTTTTTATAGGGCGAGTTCCACCAAGAGAGCACTAACCTCTCCTGTGCCCCTGCCGGAAGTTCCCCCTGGTGCCTCCCGTGTGCGTAGCGTTCCCTCCACTCAAACAGTAACAACCGCGATGGACCGGGGAGCACGTAAAGAGGTCACCAGGTGTGTTTTGGGCAGCTTATTACACAGTAAGTTCTAGAGGTGAGTGAAAGAAAACAGTGTGAGTGATTTTAAAAGAGGATTCGTGCTTTCCCTTTGTCGCGCACAGTAGCAGCAGAGTGGAGAAGATCGGTAATTCAAGTGTAGCAAGGTAAAAAGCTTCAAGCGCGTATAACAGTACTGACCGCCTTTGCCTTCGAAGAATGTTAAAAGCCTCTAGCGCGTCCGCTGCGCGTCAAGGCAGGCATCCTGTTTTTATAGGGCGAGTTCCGCCACTAGAGCGCTAACCTCTCCTGTGCCCCTGCCGGAAGTTCCCCCTGGTGCCTCCCGTGTGCGTAGCGTTCCCTCCACTCAAACGGTAACAACCGCGTTGGACCGGGGACACGCAAGGAGGTCACCAGGTGTGTTTTGGGCAGCTTATTACAGAGTAAGTTCTAGAGGTGAGTGAAAGAAAACAGTGCGATTGATTTTAAAAAGAGGGTTCGGGCTTTCCCTTTGTCGCGCACAGTAGCAGCAAAGTGGAGAAGATCGGTGATTCAAGTGTAGCAAGGTAAAAAGCTTCAAGCGCGTATAACAGTACAGACCGCCTTTGCTTCTGAAGAAAGTTAAAAGCCTCTAGAGCGTCTGCTGCGTGTCAAGGCAGGCATCCTGTTTTTATAGGGTGAGTTCCGCCACTAGAGCGCTAACCTCTCCTGTGCCCCTGCCGGAAGTTCCCCCTGGTGCCTCCCGCGTGCGTAGCGTTTCCTCCACTCAAACGGTAACAACCGTGGTGGACCGGGGAACACGGGAGGAGGTCACCAGGTGTGTTTTGGGCAGCTTATTACACAGTAAGTTCTAGAGGTGAGTGAAAGAAAACAGTGCGAGTGATTTTAAAAAGAGGGTTCGTGCTTTCCCTTTGTCGCGCACAGTAGCAGCAAAGTAGAGAAGATCGGTAATTCAAGTGTCGCAAGGTAAAAAGCTTCAAGAGCGTATAACAGTACTGACCGCCTTTGCCTCTGAAGAAAGTTAAAAGCCTCTAGAGCGTCTGCTGCGCGTCAAGGCAGGCATCCTGTTTTTATAGGGCGAGTTCCGCCACTAGAGCGCTAACCTCTCCTGTGCCCCGGCCGGAAGTTCCACCTGGTGCCTCCCGTGTGCGTTGCGTGCCCTCCACTCAAACGGTAACAACCGCGATGGACCGGGGAACACGTAAGGAGGTCACCAGGTGTGTTTTGGGCAGCTTATTACACAGTAAGTTCTAGAGGTGAGTGAAAGAAAACAGTGTGAGTGATTTTAAAAGAGGATTCGTGCTTTCCCTTTGTCGCGCACAGTAGCAGCAGAGTGGAGAAGATTGGTAATTCAAGTGTAGCAAGGTAAAAAACTTCAAGCGCGTATAACAGTACTGACCGCCTTTGCCTTCTAAGAATGTTAAAAGCCTCTAGCGCGTCCGCTGCGCGTCAAGGCAGGCATCCGGTTTTTATAGGGTGAGTTCCGCCATTAGAGCGCTAACCTCTCCTGTGCCCCTGCCGGAAGTTCCCCCTGGTGCCTCCCGTGTGCGTAGCGTTCCCTCCACTCAAACGGTAACAACCGCAGTGGACCGGGGACACGCAAGGAGGTCACCAGGTGTGTTTTGGGCAGCTTATTACACAGAAAGTTCTAGAGGTGAGTGAAAGAAAACAGTGTGATTGATTTTAAAAAGAGGGTTCGTGCTTTCCCTTTGTCGCGCACAGTAGCAGCAAAGTGGAGAAGATCGGTGATTCAAGTGTAGCAAGGTAAAAAGCTTCAAGCGCGTATAACAGTACAGACCGCCTTTGCCTCTGAAGAAAGTTAAAAGCCTCTAGAGAGTCTGCTGCGCGTCAAGGCAGGCATCCTGTTTTTATAGGGCGAGTTCCGCCACTAGAGCGCTAACCTCTCCTGTGCCCCTGCCGTAAGTTCCCCCTGGTGCCTCCCGTGTGCGTAGCGTTTCCTCCACTCAAACGGTAACAACCTTGGTGGACCTGGGAACACGGAAGGAGGTCACCAGGTGTGTTTTGGGCAGCTTATTACACAGTAAGTTCTAGAGGTGAGTGAAATAAAACAGTGCGAGTGATTTTAAAAAGAGGGTTTGTGCTTTCCCTTTGTCGCGCACAGTAGCAGCAAAGTGGAGAAGATCGGTAATTCAAGTGTAGCAAGGTAAAAAGCTTCAAGGGCGTATAACAGTACTGACCGCCTTTGCCTCTGAAGAAAGTTAAAAGCCTCTAGCATGTCCGCTGCGCGTCAAGGCAGGCATACTGTTTTTATAGGGCGAGTTCTGCTACTAGAGGGCTAACCTCTCCGCTGCCCCTGCTGGAAGTTCCCCCTGGTGCCTCCCGTGTGCGTAGCGTTCCCTCCACTCAAACGGTAACAACCGCGATGGACAGAGGGAACATGTAAGGAGGTCCCCAGGTGTGTTTTGAGCAGCTTAGTACACAGTAAGTTCTAGAGGTGAGTGAAAGAAAACAGTGTGAGTGATTTTAAAAAGAGGATTCGTGCTTTCCCTTTGTCGCGCACAGTAGCAGCAGAGTGGAGAAGATCGTTAATTCAAGTGTAGCAAGGTAAAAAGCTTTAAGCGCGTATAACAGTACTGACCGCCTTTGCCTCTGAAGAATGTTAAAAGCCTCTAGCGCGTCCGCTGCGCGTCAAGGCAGGCATCCTGTTTTTATAGGGCGAGTTCGGCCAAGAGAGCGCTAACCTCTCCTGTGCCCCTGCCGGAAGTTCCCCCTGGTGCCTCCCGTGTGCGTAGCGTTCCCTCCACTCAAATGGTAACAACCGCGGAGGACCGGGGACACGCAAGGAGGTCACCAGGTGTGTTTTGGGCAGCTTATTACACAGTAAGTTCTAGAGGTGAGTGAAAGAAAACAGTGTGAGCGATTTTAAAAAGAGGATTCGTGCTTTCCCTTTGTCGCGCACAGTAGCACCAGAGTGGAGAAGATCGGTAATTCAAGTGTAGCAAGGTAAAAAGCTTCAAGCGCGTATAACAGTACTGACCGCCTTTGCCTCTGAAGAATGTTAAAAGCCTCTACCGCGTCCGCTGCGCGTCAAGGCAGGCATCCTGTTTTTATAGGGCGAGTTCCGCCACTAGAGCGCTAACCTCTCCTGTGCCCCTGCCGGAAGTTCCCCCTGGTGCCTCCCGTGTGCGTAGCGTTCCCTCTATTCAAACGGTAACAACCGCGGTGGACCGGGGACACGCAAGGAGGTCACCAGGTGTGTTTTGGGCAGCTTATTACACAGTAAGTTCTAGAGGTGAGTGAAAGAAAATAGTGCGATTGATTTTAAAAAGAGGGTTTGTGCTTTCCCTTTTTCGCGCACAGTAGCAGCAAAGTGGAGAAGATCGGTAATTCAAGTGTAGCAAGGTAAAAAGCTTCAAGTGCGTATAACAGTACTGACCGCCTTTTCCTCTGAAGAAAGTTAAACGCCTCTAGAGCGTCTGCTGCGCGTCAAGGCAGGCATCCTGTTTTTATAGGGTGAGTTCCGCCACTAGAGCGCTAACCTCTCCTGTGCCCCTGCCGGAAGTTCCCCCCTGGTGCCTCCTGTGTGAGTAGCATTCCCTCCACTCAAACAGTAACAACCGCGGTGGACCGGGAACACGCAAGGAGGTCACCAGGTGTGTTTTGGGCAGTTTCATTACACAGTAAGTTCTAGAGGTGAGTGAAAGAAAACAGTGCGAGTGATTTTAAAAAGAGGGTTTGTGCTTTCCCTTTGTCGCGCACAGTAGCAGCAAAGTGGAGAAGATCGGTAATTCAAGTGTAGCAAGGTAAAAAGCTTCAAGCGCGTATAACAGTACTGACCGCCTTTGCCTCTGAAGAAAGTTAAAAGCCTCTAGCGTGTCCGCTGCGCGTCAAGGCAGGTATCCTGTTTTTATAGGGCGAGTTCCGCCACTAGAGCGCTAACCTCTCCTGTGCCCCTGCCGGAAGTTCCCCCTGGTGCCTCCCGTGTGCGTAGCGTTCCCTCCACTCAAACGGTAACAACCGTGATGGACCGGGGAACACGTAAGGAGGTCCCCAGGTGTGCTTTGGGCAGCTTATTACACAGTAAGTTCTAGAGGTGAGTGAAAGAAAACAGTGTGAGTAATTTTAAAAAGAGGATTTATGCTTTCCCTTTGTCACGCACAGTAGCAGCAGAGTGGAGAAGATCGGTAATTCAAGTGTAGCAAGGTAAAAAGCTTCAAGCGCGTATAAGAGTACTGACCACCTTTGCCTCTGAAGAATTTTAAAAGCCTCTAGGGTGTCCACTGGGCTTCAAGGCAGGCAACCTGTTTTTATAGGGCGAGTTCCGCCACTAGAGCGCTAACCTCTCCTGTGCCCCTGCCGGAAGTTCCCCTGGTGCCTCCCGTGTGCGTAGCGTTCCCTCCACTCAAACTGTAACGACCGTGGTGGACCGGGGACACGCAAGGAGGTCACCAGGTGTGTTTTGGGCAGCTTATTACACAGTAAGTTCTAGAGGTGAGTGAAAGAAAACAGTGCGATTGATTATAAAAAGAGGGTTCGTGCTTTCCCTTTGTCGCGCACAGTAGCAGCAAAGTGGAGAAGATCGGTAATTCAAGTGTAGCAAGGTAAAAAGCTTCAAGCGCATATAACAGTACTGACCACCTTTGCTTCTGAAGAAAGTTAAAAGCCTCTAGAGTGTCTGCTGCGCGTCAAGGCAGGCATCCTGTTTTTATAGGGCGAGTTCCGCCACTAGAGCGCTAACCTCTCCTGTGCCCCTGCCGGAAGTTCCCCCTGGTGCCTCCCGTGTGCGTAGCGTTCCCTCCACTCAAACGATAACAACCGCGATGGACCGGGGAACACGTAAGGAGGTCACCAGGTGTGTTTTGGGCAGCTTATTACACAGTAAGTTCTATAGGTGAGTGAAAGAAAACAGTGTGAGTGATTTTAAAAAGAGGATTCGTGCTTTCCATTTGTCGCGCACAGTAGCAGCAGAGTGGAGAAGATCGGTAATTCAAGTGTAGCAAGGTAAAAAGCTTCAAGCGCGTATAACAGTACTGACCGCCTTTGCCTCTGAAGAATGTTAAAAGCCTCTAGCCTGTTCGCTGCGCGTTAAGGTAGGCATCCTGTTTTTATAGGGCGAGTTCCGCCACTAGAGCGCTAACCTCTCCTGTGCCCCTGCCGGAAGTTCCCCCTGGTGCCTCCCATGTGCGTAGCGTTCCCTCCACTCAAACGGTAACAACCGCGGTGAACCGGGGAAACGCAAGGAGGTCACCAGGTGTTTTGGGCAGCTTATTACACAGTAAGTTCTAGAGGTGAGTGAAAGAAAACAGTGCGATTGATTTTAAAAAGAGGGTTCGTGCTTTCCCTTTGTCGCGCACAGTAGCAGCAAAGTGGAGAAGATCGGTAATTCAAGTGTAGCAAGGTAAAAAGCTTCAAGCGCGTATAACAGTACAGACCGCCTTTGCCTCTGAAGAAAGTTAAAAGCCTCTAGAGCGTCTGCTGCGCTTCAAGGCAGGCATCCTGTTTTTATAGGGTGAGTTCCGCCACTAGAGCGCTAACCTCTCCTGTGCCCCTGCCGGAAGTTCCCCCTGGTGCCTCCCGTGTGCGTAGCGTTCCCTCCACTCAAACGGTAACAACCGCTGTGGACCGGGGAACACGCAAGGAGGTCACCAGGTGTGTTTTGGGCAGCTTATTACACAGTAAGTTCTAGAGGTGACTGAAAGAAAACAGTGCGAGTGATTTTAAAAGGAGGGTTCGTGCTTTCCCTTTGTCACGCACAGTAGCAGCAGAGTGGAGAAGATCGGTAATTCAAGAGTAGCAAGGTAAAAAGCTTCAAGCGCGTATAAGAGTACTGACCGCCTTTGCCTCTGAAGAATTTTAAAAGCCTCTAGCGTGTCCGCTGCGCTTCAAGGCAGGCATCCTGTTTTTATAGGGCGAGTTCCGCCACTAGAGCGCTAACCTCTCTTGTGCCCCTGCCGGAAGTTCCCCTGGTGCCTCCCGTGTGCGTAGCGTTCCCTCCACTCAAACTGTAACAACCGCAGTGGACCGGGGACACGCAAGGAGGTGACCAGGTGTGTTTTGGGCAGCTTATTACACAGTAAGTTCTAGAGGTGAGTGAAAGAAAACAGTGCGATTGATTATAAAAAGAGGGTTCGTGCTTTCCCTTTGTCGCGCACAGTAGCAGCAAAGTGGAGAAGATCGGTAATTCAAGTGTAGCAAGGTAAAAACCTTCAAGCGCGTATAACAGTACTGACCGCCTTTGCCTCTGAAGAAAGTTAAAAGCCTCTAGAGCGTCTGCTGCGCGTCAAGGCAGGCATCCTGTTTTTATAGGGCGGGTTCCGCCACTAGAGCGCTAACCTCTCCTGTGCTCCTGCCGGAAGTTCCCCCTGGTGCCTCCCGTGTGCGTAGCGTTCCCTCCACTCAAACAGTAACAACCGCGGTGGCCTGGGGAACACGCAAGGAGGTCACCAGGTGTGTTTTGGGCAGCTTATTACACAGTAAGTTCTAGAGGTGAGTGAAAGAAAACAGTGCGAGTGATTTTAAAAAGAGGGTTTGTGCTTTCCCTTTGTCGCGCACAGTAGCAGCAAAGTGGAGAAGATTGGTAATTCAAGTGTAGCAAGGTAAAAAGCTTCAAGCACGTGTAACGGTACTGACCGCCTTTGCCTCTGAAGAAACTTAAAAGCCTCTAGCGTGTCCGCTGCACGTCAAGGCAGGCTTCCTGTTTTTATAGGGCGAGTTCCACCACTAGAGCGCAAACCTCTCCTGTGCTTCTGCCGGAAGTTCCCCCTGGTGCCTCCCGTGTGAGTAGCGTTCCCTCCACTCAAACAGTAACAACCGCGGTGGACCGGGGACACGCAAGGAGGTCACCAGGTGTGTTTTGGGCAGCTTATTACACAGTAAGTTCTAGAGGTGAGTGGAAGAAAACAGTGCGATTGATTTTAAAAAGAGGGTTTGTGCTTTCCCTTTGTCGCACACAGTAGCAGCAAAGTGGAGAAGATCGGTAATTCAAGTGTAGCAAGGTAAAAAGCTTCAAGCGTGTATAACAGTACAGACCGCCTTTGCCTCTGAAGAAAGTTAAAAGCCTCTAGAGCGTCTGCTGCGCGTCAAGGGAGGCATCCTGTTTTTATAGGGCGAGTTCCACCACTGGAGCGCAAACCTCTCCTGTGCTCCTGCCGGATGTTCCCCCTGGTGCCTCCCGTGTGCGTAGCGTTCCCTCCACTCAAACGGTAACAACCGCGGTGGACCGGGGACACGCAAGGAGGTCACCAGGTGTGTTTTGGGCAGCTTATTACACAGTAAGTTCTAGAGGTGAGTGAAACAAAACAGTGCGATTGATTTTAGAAAGAGGGTTCGTGCTTTCCCTTTGTCGCGCACAGTAGCATCAGAGTGGAGACGATCGGTAATTCCATTGTAGCAAGGTAAAAAGCTTCAAGCGCGTATAACAGTACAGACCGCCATGGTCTCTGAAGAAAGTTAAAAGCCTCTATCGTGTCCGCTGCGCGTCAAGGCAGGCATCCTGTTTTTATAGGGCGAGTTCCACCAAGAGAGCACTAACCTCTCCTGTGCCCCTGCCGGAAGTTCCCCCTGGTGCCTCCCGTGTGCGTAGCGTTCCCTCCACTCAAACAGTAACAACCGCGATGGACCGGGGAGCACGTAAGGAGGTCACCAGGTGTGTTTTGGGCAGCTTATTACACAGTAAGTTCTAGAGGTGAGTGAAAGAAAACAGTGTGAGTGATTTTAAAAGAGGATTCGTGCTTTCCCTTTGTCGCGCACAGTAGCAGCAGAGTGGAGAAGATCGGTAATTCAAGTGTAGCAAGGTAAAAAGCTTCAAGCGCGTATAACAGTACTGACCGCCTTTGCCTTCGAAGAATGTTAAAAGCCTCTAGCGCGTCCGCTGCGCGTCAAGGCAGGCATCCTGTTTTTATAGGGCGAGTTCCGCCACTAGAGCGCTAACCTCTCCTGTGCCCCTGCCGGAAGTTCCCCCTGGTGCCTCCCGTGTGCGTAGCGTTCCCTCCACTCAAACGGTAACAACCGCGTTGGACCGGGGACACGCAAGGAGGTCACCAGGTGTGTTTTGGGCAGCTTATTACAGAGTAAGTTCTAGAGGTGAGTGAAAGAAAACAGTGCGATTGATTTTAAAAAGAGGGTTCGTGCTTTCCATTTGTCGCGCACAGTAGCAGCAAAGTGGAGAAGATCGGTGATTCAAGTGTAGCAAGGTAAAAAGCTTCAAGCGCGTATAACAGTACAGACCGCCTTTGCTTCTGAAGAAAGTTAAAAGCCTCTAGAGCGTCTGCTGCGTGTCAAGGCAGGCATCCTGTTTTTATAGGGTGAGTTCCGCCACTAGAGCGCTAACCTCTCCTGTGCCCCTGCCGGAAGTTCCCCCTGGTGCCTCCCGCGTGCGTAGCGTTTCCTCCACTCAAACGGTAACAACCGTGGTGGACCGGGGAACACGGGAGGAGGTCACCAGGTGTGTTTTGGGCAGCTTATTACACAGTAAGTTCTAGAGGTGAGTGAAAGAAAACAGTGCGAGTGATTTTAAAAAGAGGGTTCGTGCTTTCCCTTTGTCGCGCACAGTAGCAGCAAAGTAGAGAAGATCGGTAATTCAAGTGTCGCAAGGTAAAAAGCTTCAAGAGCGTATAACAGTACTGACCGCCTTTGCCTCTGAAGAAAGTTAAAAGCCTCTAGAGCGTCTGCTGCGCGTCAAGGCAGGCATCCTGTTTTTATAGGGCGAGTTCCGCCACTAGAGCGCTAACCTCTCCTGTGCCCCGGCCGGAAGTTCCACCTGGTGCCTCCCGTGTGCGTTGCGTGCCCTCCACTCAAACGGTAACAACCGCGATGGACCGGGGAACACGTAAGGAGGTCACCAGGTGTGTTTTGGGCAGCTTATTACACAGTAAGTTCTAGAGGTGAGTGAAAGAAAACAGTGTGAGTGATTTTAAAAGAGGATTCGTGCTTTCCCTTTGTCGCGCACAGTAGCAGCAGAGTGGAGAAGATCGGTAATTCAAGTGTAGCAAGGTAAAAAACTTCAAGCGCGTATAACAGTACTGACCGCCTTTGCCTTCGAAGAATGTTAAAAGCCTCTAGCGCGTCCGCTGCGCGTCAAGGCAGGCATCCGGTTTTTATAGGGCGAGTTCCGCCACTAGAGCGCTAACCTCTCCTGTGCCCCGGCCGGAAGTTCCACCTGGTGCCTCCCGTGTGCGTTGCGTGCCCTCCACTCAAACGGTAACAACCGCGATGGACCGGGGAACACGTAAGGAGGTCACCAGGTGTGTTTTGGGCAGCTTATTACACAGTAAGTTCTAGAGGTGAGTGAAAGAAAACAGTGTGATTGATTTTAAAAAGAGGGTTCGTGCTTTCCCTTTGTCGCGCACAGTAGCAGCAAAGTGGAGAAGATCGGTGATTCAAGTGTAGCAAGGTAAAAAGCTTCAAGCGCGTATAACAGTACAGACCGCCTTTGCCTCTGAAGAAAGTTAAAAGCCTCTAGAGAGTCTGCTGCGCGTCAAGGCAGGCATCCTGTTTTTATAGGGCGAGTTCCGCCACTAGAGCGCTAACCTCTCCTGTGCCCCTGCCGTAAGTTCCCCCTGGTGCCTCCCGTGTGCGTAGCGTTTCCTCCACTCAAACGGTAACAACCTTGGTGGACCTGGGAACACGGAAGGAGGTCACCAGGTGTGTTTTGGGCAGCTTATTACACAGTAAGTTCTAGAGGTGAGTGAAAGAAAACAGTGCGAGTGGTTTTAAAAAGACGGTTCGTGCTTTCCCTTTGTCGCGCACAGTAGCAGCAAAGTGGAGAAGATCGGTAATTCAAGTGTAGCAAGGTAAAAAGCTTCAAGCGCGTATAACAGTACTGACCGCCTTTGCCTCTGAAGAAAGTTAAAAGCCTCTAGAGCGTCTGCTGCGCGTCAAGGCAGGCCTCCTGTTTTTATAGGGCGAGTTCCGCCACTAGAGCGCTAACCTCTCCTGTGCCCCTGCCGGAAGTTCCCCCTGGTGCCTCCCGTGTGCGTAGCGTTCCCTCCACTCAAACGATAACAACCGCGGTGGACCGAGGAACACGCAAGGAGGTCACCAGGTGTGTTTTGGGCAGCTTATTACACAGTAAGTTCTAGAGGTGAGTGAAAGAAAACAGTGCGAGTGATTTTAAAAAGAGGGTTTGTGCTTTCCGTTTGTCGCGCACAGTAGCAGCAAAATGGAGAAGATCGGTAATTCAAGTGTAGCAAGGTAAAAAGCTTCAAGGGCGTATAACAGTACTGACCGCCTTTGCCTCTGAAGAAAGTTAAAGCCTCTAGCGTGTCCGCTGCGCGTCAAGGCAGGCATCCTGTTTTTATAGGGTGAGTTCTGCTACTAGAGCGCTAACCTCTCCTCTGCCCCTGCTGGAAGTTCCCCCTGGTGCCTCCCGTGTGCGTAGCGTTCCCTCCAGTCAAACGGTAACAACCGCGATGGACCGGGGAACATGTAAGGAGGTCCCCAGGTGTGTTTTGAGCAGCTTATTACACAGTAAGTTCTAGAGGTGAGTGAAAGAAAACAGTGCGATTGATTTTAAAAAGAGGGTTTGTGCTTTCCCTTTGTCACGCACAGTAGCAGCAGAGTGGAGAAGATCGTTAATTCATGTGTAGCAAGGTAAAAAGCTTTAAGCGCGTATAACAGTACTGACCGCCTTTGACTCTGAAGAATGTTAAAAGCCTCTAGTGCGTCCGCTGCGCGTCAAGGCAGGCATCCTGTTTTTATAGGGCGAGTTCCGCCAAGAGAGCGCTAACCTCTCCTGTGACCCTGCCGGAAGTTGCCCCTGGTGCCTCCCGTGTGCGTAGCGTTCCCTCCACTCAAACGGTATCAACCGCGGAGGACCGGGGACACGCAAGGAGGTCACCATGTGTGTTTTGGGCAGCTTATTACACAGTAAGTTCTAGAGTGAGTGAAAGAAAACAGTGTGAGTGATTTTAAAAAGAGGATTCGTGCTTTCCCTTTGTCGCGCACAGTAGCACCAGAGTGGAGAAGATCGGTAATTCAAGTGTAGCAAGGTAAAAAGCTTCAAGCGCGTATAACAGTACTGACCGCCTTTGCCTCTGAAGAAAGTTAAAAGCCTCTAGAGCATCTGCTGCGCGTCAAGGCAGGCATCCTGTTTTTATAGGGCGAGTTCCGCCACTAAAGCGCTAACCTCTCCTGTGCCCCTGCCGGAAGTTCCCCCTGGTGCCTCCCGTGTGCGTAGCGTTCCCTCCACTCAAACGGTAACAACCGCGGTGGACCGGGGACACGCAATGAGGTCACTAGGTGTGTTTTGGGCAGCTTATTACACAGTAAGTTCTAGAGGTGAGTGAAAGAAAACAGTGCGAGTGATTTTAAAAAGAGGGTTCGTGCTTTCCCTTTGTCGCGCACAGTAGCAGCAAAGTGGAGAAGATCGGTAATTCAAGTGTAGCAAGGTAAAAAGCTTCAAGCTCGTATAACAGTACTGACCGCCTTTGCCTCTGAAGAAAGTTAAAAGCCTCTAGAGCGTCTGCTGCTCGTCAAGGCAGGCATCCTGTTTTTATAGGGCGAGTTCCGCCACTAGAGCGCTAACCTCTCCTGTGCCCCTGCCGGAAGTTCCCCTTGGTGCCTCCCGTGTGCGTAGCGTTCCCTCCACTCAAACGATAACAACCGCGGTGGACGGGGGACACGCAAGGAGGTCACCAGGTGTGTTTTGGGCAGCTTATTACACAGTAAGTTCTAGAGGTGAGTGAAAGAAAACAGTGCGATTGATTTTAAAAAGAGGGTTCGTGCTTTCCCTTTGTCGCGCACAGTAGCAGCAAAGTGGAGAAGATCGGTAATTCAAGTGTAGCAGGGTAAAAAGCTTCAAGCGCGTATAACAGTACTGACCGCCTTTGCCTCTGAAGAAAGTTAAAAGCCTCTAGAGCGTCTGCTGCGCGTCAAGGCAGGCATCCTGTTTTTATAGGGCGAGTTCCGCCACTAGAGCGCTAACCTCTCCTGTGCCCCTGCCGGAAGTTCCCCCTGGTGCCTCCCGTGTGCGTAGCGTTCCCTCCACTCAAACGGTAACAACCGCGGTGGACCGGGGAACACGCAAGGAGGTCACCAGGTGTGTTTTGGGCAGCTTATTACACAGTAAGTTCTAGAGGTGAGTGAAAGAAAACAGTGCGAGTGATTTTAAAAAGAGGGTTTGTGCTTTCCCTTTGTCGCGCACAGTAGCAGCAAAGTGGAGAAGATCGGTAATTCAAGTGTAGCAAGGTAAAAAGCTTCAAGGGCGTATAACAGTACTGACCGCCTTTGCCTCTGAAGAAAGTTAAAAGCCTCTAGCGTGCCCGCTGCGCGTCAAGGCAGGCATCCTGTTTTTATAGGGCGAGTTCTGCTACTAGAGGGCTAACCTCTCCTCTGCCCCTGCTGGAAGTTCCCCCTGGTGCCTCCCGTGTGCGTAGCGTTCCCTCCACTCAAACGGTAACAACCGCGATGGACCGGGGAACATGTAAGGAGGTCCCCAGGTGTGTTTTGAGCAGCTTATTACACAGTAAGTTCTAGAGGTGAGTGAAAGAAAACAGTGTGAGTCATTTTAAAAAGAGGATTCGTGCTTTCCCTTTGTCGCGCACAGTAGCAGCAGAGTGGAGAAGATCGTTAATTCAAGTGTAGCAAGGTAAAACGCTTTAAGCGCGTATAACAGTACTGACCGCCTTTGCCTAGGAAGAATGTTAAAAGCCTCTAGCGCGTCCGCTGTGCGTCAAGGCAGGCATCCTGTTTTTATAGGGCGAGTTCCGCCAAGAGAGCGCTAACCTCTCCTGTGCCCCTGCCGGAAGTTCCCCCTGGTGCCTCCCGTGTGCGTAGCGTTCCCTCCACTCAAACGGTAACAACCGCGGAGGACTGGGGACACGCAAGGAGGTTACCAGGTGTGTTTTGGGCAGCTTATTACACAGTAAGTTCTAGAGGTGAGTGAAAGAAAACAGTGTGAGCGATTTTAAAAAGAGGATTCGTGCTTTCCCTTTGTCGCGCACAGTAGCACCAGAGTGGAGAAGATCGGTAATTCAAGTGTAGCAAGGTAAAAAGCTTCAAGCGCGTATAACAGTACTGACCGCCTTTGCCTCTGAAGAATGTTAAAAGCCTCTACCGCGTCCGCTGCGCGTCAAGGCAGGCATCCTGTTTTTATAGGGCGAGTTCCGCCACTAGAGCGCTAACCTCTCCTGTGCCCCAGCCGGAAGTTCCCCCTGGTGCCTCCCGTGTGCGTAGCGTTCCCTCCACTCAAACGGTAACAACCGCGGTGGACCAGGGACACGCAAGGAGGTCACCAGGTGTGTTTTGGGCAGCTTATTACACAGTAAGTTCTAGAGGTGAGTGAAAGAAAACAGTGCGAGTGATTTTAAAAAGAGGGTTTGTGCTTTCCCTTTGTCGCGCACAGTAGCAGCAAAGTGGAGAAGATTGGTAATTCAAGTGTAGCAAGGTAAAAAGCTTAAAGCAGGTATAACAGTACTGACCGCCTTTGCCTCTGAAGAAAGTTAAAAGCCTCTAGCGTGTCCGCTGCACGTCAAGGCAGGCATCCGGTTTTTATAGGGCGAGTTCCGCCACTAGAGCGCTAACCTCTCCTGTGCCCCTGCCGGAAGTCCCCCCTGGTGCCTCCCGTGTGAGTAGCGTTCCCTCCACTCAAACGGTAACAACCGCGGTGGACCGGGGAAACGCAAGGAGGTCACCAGGTGTTTTTTGGGCAGCTTATTACACAGTAAGTTCTAGAGGTGAGTGAAAGAAAACAGTGCGAGTGATTTTAGAAAGAGGGTTCGTGCTTTCCCTTTGTCGCGCACAGTAGCAGCAAAGTGGAGAAGATCGGTAATTCAAGTGGAGCAAGGTAAAAAGCTTCAAGCGCGTATAACAGTACTGACCGCCTTTGCCTCTGAAGAAAGTTAAAAGCCTCTAGCGTGTCCGCTGCGCGTCAAGGCAGGCATCCTGTTTTTATAGGGCGAGTTCCGCCACTAGAGCGCTAACCTCTCCTGTGCCCCTGCCGGAAGTTCCCCATGGTGCCTCCCGTGTGCGTAGCGTTCCCTCCACTCAAACGGTAACAACCGCGATGGATAGGGGAACACGTAAGGAGGTCCCCAGGTGTGTTTTGGGCAGCTTATTACACAGTAAGTTCTAAAGGTGAGTGAAAGAAAACAGTGTGATTGATTTTAAAAAGAGGATTTGTGCTTTACCTTTGTCGCGCACAATAGCAGCAGAGTGGAGAAGATCGGTAATTCAAGTGTAGCAAGGTAAAAAGCTTCAAGCGCGTATAACAGTACTGACCGCCTTTGCCTCTGAAGAATGTTAAAAGCCTCTAGCGCGTCCGCTGCGCGTCAAGGCAGGCATCCTGTTTTTATAGGGCGAGTTCCGCCACTAGAGCGCTAACCTCTCCTGTGCCCCTGCCGTAAGTTCCCCCTGGTGCCTCCCGTGTGCGTAGCGTTCCCTCCACTCAAACGGTAACAACCGCGGTGGACCGGGGAAACGCAAGGAGGTCACCAGGTGTGTTTTGGGCAGCTTATTACACAGTAAGTTCTAGAGGTGAGTGAAAGAAAACAGTGCGATTGATTTTAAAAAGAGGGTTCGTGCTTTCCCTTTGTCGCGCACAGTAGCAGCAAAGTGCAGAAGATCGGTAATTCAAGTGTAGCAAGGTAAAAAGCTTCAAGTGCGTATAACAGTACAGACCGCCTTTGCCTCTGAAGAAAGTTAAAAGCCTCTAGAGCGTCTGCTGCGCGTCAAGGGAGGCATCCTGTTTTTATAGGGCGAGTTCCACCACTGGAGCGCAAACCTCTCCTGTGCTCCTGCCGGAAGTTCCCCCTGGTGCCTCCCGTGTGCGTAGCGTTCCCTCCACTCAAACGGTAACAACCGCGGTGGACCGGGGACACGCAAGGAGGTCAACAGGTGTGTTGTGGGCAGATTATTACACAGTAAGTTCTAGAGGTGAGTGAAAGAAAACAGTGTGAGTGATTTTAAAAAGAGGATTCGTGCTTTTTCTTTGTCGTGCACAGTAGCAGCAGAGTGGAGAAGATCGGTAATTCAAGTGTAGCAAGGTAAAAAGCTTCAAGAGCGTATAACAGTACTGACCGCCTTTGCCTCTGAAGAATGTTAAAAGCCTCTAGCGCGTCTGCTGCGTGTCAAGGCAGGCATCCTGTTTTTATAGGGCGAGTTCCGCCACTAGAGCGCTAACCTCTCCTGTGCCCCTGCCGGGAGTTCCCCCTGGTGCCTCCCGTGTGCGTAGCGGTCCCTCCACTCAAACGGTAACAACCGCGGTGGACCGGGGAACACGCAAGGAGGTCACCAGGTGTGTTTTGGGCAGCTTATGACACAGTAAGTTCTAGAGGTGACTGAAAGAAAACAGTGCGAGTGATTTTAAAAAGAGGGTTCGTGCTTTCCCTTTGTCGCGCACAGTAGCAGCAAAGTGGAGAAGATCGGTAATTCAAGTGTAGCAAGGTAAAAAGCTTCAAGCGCGGATAACAGTACTGACCGCCTTTGCCTCTGAAGAAAGTTAAAAGCCTCTAGCGTGTCTGCTGCGCGTCAAGGCAGGCTTCCTGTTTTTATAGGGCGAGTCCCGCCACTAGAGCGCTAACCTCTCCTGTGCCCCTGCCGGAAGTTCCCCTTGGTGCCTCCCGTGTGCGTAGCATTCCCTCCACTCAAACGATAACAACCGCGGTGGACCGGGGACACGCAAGGAGGTCACCAGGTGTGTTTTGGGCAGCTTATTACACAGTAAGTTCTAGAGGTGAGTGAAAGAAAACAGTGCGATTGATTTTAAAAAGAGGGTTTGTGCTTTCCCTTTGTCGCGCACAGTAGCAGCAAAGTGGAGAAGATCGGTAATTCAAGTGTAGCAGGGTAAAAAGCTTCAAGCGCGTATAACAGTACTGACCGCCTTTGCCTCTGAAGAAAGTTAAAAGCCTCTAGAGCGTCTGCTGCGCGTCAAGGCAGGCATCCTGTTTTTATAGGGCGAGTTCCGCCACTAGAGCGCTAACCTCTCCTGTGCCCCTGCCGGAAGTTCCCCCTGGTGCCTCCCGTGTGCGTAGCGTTCCCTCCACTCAAACGGTAACAACCGCGGTGGACCGGGGAACACGCAAGGAGGTCACCAGGTGTGTTTTGGGCAGCTTATTACACAGTAAGCTCTAGAGGTGAGTGAAAGAAAACAGTGTGAGTGATTTTAAAAAGAGGATTCGTGCTTTCCCTTTGTCGCGCACAGTAGCAACAGAGTGGAGAAGATCGGTAATTCAAGTGTAGCAGGGTAAAAAGCTTCAAGCGCGTATAACAGTACTGACCGCCTTTGCCTCTGAAGAAAGTTAAAAGCCTCTAGCGTGTCCGCTGCACGTCAAGGCAGGCATCCGGTTTTTATAGGGCGAGTTCCGCCACTAGAGCGCTAACCTCTCCTGTGCCCCTGCCGGAAGTTCCCCCTGGTGCCTCCCGTGTGAGTAGCGTTCCCTCCACTCAAACGGTAACAACCGCGGTGGACCGGGGAAACGCAAGGAGGTCACCAGGTGTTTTTTGGGCAGCTTATTACACAGTAAGTTCTAGAGGTGAGTGAAAGAAAACAGTGCGAGTGATTTTAGAAAGAGGGTTCGTGCTTTCCCTTTGTCGCGCACAGTAGCAGCAAAGTGGAGAAGATCGGTAATTCAAGTGGAGCAAGGTAAAAAGCTTCAAGCGCGTATAACAGTACTGACCGCCTTTGCCTCTGAAGAAAGTTAAAAGCCTCTAGCGTGTCCGCTGCGCGTCAAGGCAGGCATCCTGTTTTTATAGGGCGAGTTCCGCCACTAGAGCGCTAACCTCTCCTGTGCCCCTGCCGGAAGTTCCCCATGGTGCCTCCCGTGTGCGTAGCGTTCCCTCCACTCAAACGGTAACAACCGCGATGGATCAGGGAACACGTAAGGAGGTCCCCAGGTGTGTTTTGGGCAGCTTATTACACAGTAAGTTCTAGAGGTGAGTGAAAGAAAACAGTGTGATTGATTTTAAAAAGAGGATTTGTGCTTTACCTTTGTCGCGCACAATAGCAGCAGAGTGGAGAAGATCGGTAATTCAAGTGTAGCAAGGTAAAAAGCTTCAAGCGCGTATAACAGTACTGACCGCCTTTGCCTCTGAAGAATGTTAAAAGCCTCTAGCGCGTCCGCTGCGCGTCAAGACAGGCATCCTGTTTTTATAGGGCGAGTTCCGCCACTAGAGCGCTAACCTCTCCTGTGCCCCTGCCGTAAGTTCCCCCTGGTGCCTCCCGTGTGCGTAGCGTTCCCTCCACTCAAACGGTAACAACCGCGGTGGACCGGGGAAACGCAAGGAGGTCACCAGGTGTGTTTTGGGCAGCTTATTACACAGTAAGTTCTAGAGGTGAGTGAAAGAAAACAGTGCGATTGATTTTAAAAAGAGGGTTCGTGCTTTCCCTTTGTCGCGCACAGTAGCAGCAAAGTGCAGAAGATCGGTAATTCAAGTGTAGCAAGGTAAAAAGCTTCAAGCGCGTATAACAGTACAGACCGCCTTTGCCTCTGAAGAAAGTTAAAAGCCTCTAGAGCGTCTGCTGCGCGTCAAGGGAGGCATCCTGTTTTTATAGGGCGAGTTCCACCACTGGAGCGCAAACCTCTCCTGTGCTCCTGTCGGAAGTTCCCCCTGGTGCCTCCCGTGTGCGTAGCGTTCCCTCCACTCAAACGGTAACAACCGCGGTGGACCGGGGACACGCAAGGAGGTCAACAGGTGTGTTGTGGGCAGATTATTACACAGTAAGTTCTAGAGGTGAGTGAAAGAAAACAGTGTGAGTGATTTTAAAAAGAGGATTCGTGCTTTTTCTTTGTCGTGCACAGTAGCAGCAGAGTGGAGAAGATCGGTAATTCAAGTGTAGCAAGGTAAAAAGCTTCAAGAGCGTATAACAGTACTGACCGCCTTTGCCTCTGAAGAATGTTAAAAGCCTCTAGCGCGTCTGCTGCGTGTCAAGGCAGGCATCCTGTTTTTATAGGGCGAGTTCCGCCACTAGAGCGCTAACCTCTCCTGTGCCCCTGCCGGAAGTTCCCCCTGGTGCCTCCCGTGTGCGTAGCGTTCCCTCCACTCAAACGATAACAACCGCGATGGACCGGGGAACACGTAAGGAGGTCACCAGGTGTGTTTTGGGCAGCTTATTACACAGTAAGTTCTATAGGTGAGTGAAAGAAAACAGTGTGAGTGATTTTAAAAAGAGGATTCGTGCTTTCCATTTGTCGCGCACAGTAGCAGCAGAGTGGAGAAGATCGGTAATTCAAGTGTAGCAAGGTAAAAAGCTTCAAGCGCGTATAACAGTACTGACCGCCTTTGCCTCTGAAGAATGTTAAAAGCCTCTAGCCTGTTCGCTGCGCGTTAAGGTAGGCATCCTGTTTTTATAGGGCGAGTTCCGCCACTAGAGCGCTAACCTCTCCTGTGCCCCTGCCAGAAGTTCCCCCTGGTGCCTCCCATGTGCGTAGCGTTCCCTCCACTCAAACGGTAACAACCGCGGTGAACCGGGGAAACGCAAGGAGGTCACCAGGTGTTTTGGGCAGCTTATTACACAGTAAGTTCTAGAGGTGAGTGAAAGAAAACAGTGCGATTGATTTTAAAAAGAGGGTTCGTGCTTTCCCTTTGTCGCGCACAGTAGCAGCAAAGTGGAGAAGATCGGTAATTCAAGTGTAGCAAGGTAAAAAGCTTCAAGCGCGTATAACAGTACAGACCGCCTTTGCCTCTGAAGAAAGTTAAAAGCCTCTAGAGCGTCTGCTGCGCGTCAAGGCAGGCATCCTGTTTTTATAGGGTGAGTTCCGCCACTAGAGCGCTAACCTCTCCTGTGCCCCTGCCGGAAGTTCCCCCTGGTGCCTCCCGTGTGCGTAGCGTTCCCTCCACTCAAACGGTAACAACCGCTGTGGACCGGGGAACACGCAAGGAGGTCACCAGGTGTGTTTTGGGCAGCTTATTACACAGTAAGTTCTAGAGGTGACTGAAAGAAAACAGTGCGAGTGATTTTAAAAGGAGGGTTCGTGCTTTCCCTTTGTCACGCACAGTAGCAGCAGAGTGGAGAAGATCGGTAATTCAAGAGTAGCAAGGTAAAAAGCTTCAAGCGCGTATAAGAGTACTGACCGCCTTTGCCTCTGAAGAATTTTAAAAGCCTCTAGCGTGTCCGCTGCGCTTCAAGGCAGGCATCCTGTTTTTATAGGGCGAGTTCCGCCACTAGAGCGCTAACCTCTCTTGTGCCCCTGCCGGAAGTTCCCCTGGTGCCTCCCGTGTGCGTAGCGTTCCCTCCACTCAAACTGTAACAACCGCAGTGGACCGGGGACACGCAAGGAGGTGACCAGGTGTGTTTTGGGCAGCTTATTACACAGTAAGTTCTAGAGGTGAGTGAAAGAAAACAGTGCGATTGATTATAAAAAGAGGGTTCGTGCTTTCCCTTTGTCGCGCACAGTAGCAGCAAAGTGGAGAAGATCGGTAATTCAAGTGTAGCAAGGTAAAAACCTTCAAGCGCGTATAACAGTACTGACCGCCTTTGCCTCTGAAGAAAGTTAAAAGCCTCTAGAGCGTCTGCTGCGCGTCAAGGCAGGCATCCTGTTTTTATAGGGCGGGTTCCGCCACTAGAGCGCTAACCTCTCCTGTGCTCCTGCCGGAAGTTCCCCCTGGTGCCTCCCGTGTGCGTAGCGTTCCCTCCACTCAAACAGTAACAACCGCGGTGGCCTGGGGAACACGCAAGGAGGTCACCAGGTGTGTTTTGGGCAGCTTATTACACAGTAAGTTCTGGAGGTGAGTGAAAGAAAACAGTGCGAGTGATTTTAAAAAGAGGGTTTGTGCTTTCCCTTTGTAGCGCACAGTAGCAGCAAAGTGGAGAAGATTGGTAATTCAAGTGTAGCAAGGTAAAAAGCTTCAAGCACGTGTAACGGTACTGACCGCCTTTGCCTCTGAAGAAACTTAAAAGCCTCTAGCGTGTCCGCTGCACGTCAAGGCAGGCTTCCTGTTTTTATAGGGCGAGTTCCACCACTAGAGCGCAAACCTCTCCTGTGCTTCTGCCGGAAGTTCCCCCTGGTGCCTCCCGTGTGAGTAGCGTTCCCTCCACTCAAACAGTAACAACCGCGGTGGACCGGGGACACGCAAGGAGGTCACCAGGTGTGTTTTGGGCAGCTTATTACACAGTAAGTTCTAGAGGTGAGTGGAAGAAAACAGTGCGATTGATTTTAAAAAGAGGGTTTGTGCTTTCCCTTTGTCGCACACAGTAGCAGCAAAGTGGAGAAGATCGGTAATTCAAGTGTAGCAAGGTAAAAAGCTTCAAGCGTGTATAACAGTACAGACCGCCTTTGCCTCTGAAGAAAGTTAAAAGCCTCTAGAGGGTCTGCTGCGCGTCAAGGGAGGCATCCTGTTTTTATAGGGCGAGTTCCACCACTGGAGCGCAAACCTCTCCTGTGCTCCTGCCGGATGTTCCCCCTGGTGCCTCCCGTGTGCGTAGCGTTCCCTCCACTCAAACGGTAACAACCGCGGTGGACCGGGGACACGCAAGGAGGTCACCAGGTGTGTTTTGGGCAGCTTATTACACAGTAAGTTCTAGAGGTGAGTGAAACAAAACAGTGCGATTGATTTTAGAAAGAGGGTTCGTGCTTTCCCTTTGTCGCGCACAGTAGCATCAGAGTGGAGACGATCGGTAATTCCATTGTAGCAAGGTAAAAAGCTTCAAGCGCGTATAACAGTACAGACCGCCATGGTCTCTGAAGAAAGTTAAAAGCCTCTATCGTGTCCGCTGCACGTCAAGGCAGGCATCCTGTTTTTATAGGGCGAGTTCCACCAAGAGAGCACTAACCTCTCCTGTGCCCCTGCCGGAAGTTCCCCCTGGTGCCTCCCGTGTGCGTAGCGTTCCCTCCACTCAAACAGTAACAACCGCGATGGACCGGGGAGCACGTAAGGAGGTCACCAGGTGTGTTTTGGGCAGCTTATTACACAGTAAGTTCTAGAGGTGAGTGAAAGAAAACAGTGTGAGTGATTTTAAAAGAGGATTCGTGCTTTCCCTTTGTCGCGCACAGTAGCAGCAGAGTGGAGAAGATCGGTAATTCAAGTGTAGCAAGGTAAAAAGCTTCAAGCGCGTATAACAGTACTGACCGCCTTTGCCTTCGAAGAATGTTAAAAGCCTCTAGCGCGTCCGCTGCGCGTCAAGGCAGGCATCCTGTTTTTATAGGGCGAGTTCCGCCACTAGAGCGCTAACCTCTCCTGTGCCCCTGCCGGAAGTTCCCCCTGGTGCCTCCCGTGTGCGTAGCGTTCCCTCCACTCAAACGGTAACAACCGCGTTGGACCGGGGACACGCAAGGAGGTCACCAGGTGTGTTTTGGGCAGCTTATTACAGAGTAAGTTCTAGAGGTGAGTGAAAAAAAAACAGTGCGATTGATTTTAAAAAGAGGGTTCGTGCTTTCCCTTTGTCGCGCACAGTAGCAGCAAAGTGGAGAAGATCGGTGATTCAAGTGTAGCAAGGTAAAAAGCTTCAAGCGCGTATAACAGTACAGACCGCCTTTGCTTCTGAAGAAAGTTAAAAGCCTCTAAAGCGTCTGCTGTGTGTCAAGGCAGGCATCCTGTTTTTATAGGGTGAGTTCCGCCACTAGAGCGCTAACCTCTCCTGTGCCCCTGCCGGAAGTTCCCCCTGGTGCCTCCCGCGTGCGTAGCTTTTCCTCCACTCAAACGGTAACAACCGTGGTGGACCGGGGAACACGGGAGGAGGTCACCAGGTGTGTTTTGGGCAGCTTATTACACAGTAAGTTCTAGAGGTGAGTGAAAGAAAACAGTGCGAGTGATTTTAAAAAGAGGGTTCGTGCTTTCCCTTTGTCGCGCACAGTAGCAGCAAAGTAGAGAAGATCGGTAATTCAAGTGTCGCAAGGTAAAAAGCTTCAAGAGCGTATAACAGTACTGACCGCCTTTGCCTCTGAAGAAAGTTAAAAGCCTCTAGAGCGTCTGCTGCGCGTCAAGGCAGGCATCCTGTTTTTATAGGGCGAGTTCCGCCACTAGAGCGCTAACCTCTCCTGTGCCCCGGCCGGAAGTTCCACCTGGTGCCTCCCGTGTGCGTTGCGTGCCCTCCACTCAAACGGTAACAACCGCGATGGACCGGGGAACACGTAAGGAGGTCACCAGGTGTGTTTTGGGCAGCTTATTACACAGTAAGTTCTAGAGGTGAGTGAAAGAAAACAGTGTGAGTGATTTTAAAAGAGGATTCGTGCTTTCCCTTTGTCGCGCACAGTAGCAGCAGAGTGGAGAAGATCGGTAATTCAAGTGTAGCAAGGTAAAAAACTTCAAGCGCGTATAACAGTACTGACCGCCTTTGCCTTCGAAGAATGTTAAAAGCCTCTAGCGCGTCCGCTGCGCGTCAAGGCAGGCATCCGGTTTTTATAGGGCGAGTTCCGCCACTAGAGCGCTAACCTCTCCTGTGCCCCTGCCGGAAGTTCCCCCTGGTGCCTCCCGTGTGCGTAGCGTTCCCTCCACTCAAACGGTAACAACCGCAGTGGACCGGGGACACGAAAGGAGGTCACCAGGTGTGTTTTGGGCAGCTTATTACACAGAAAGTTCTAGAGGTGAGTGAAAGAAAACAGTGTGATTGATTTTAAAAAGAGGGTTCGTGCTTTCCCTTTGTCGCGCACAGTAGCAGCAAAGTGGAGAAGATCGGTGATTCAAGTGTAGCAAGGTAAAAAGCTTCAAGCGCGTATAACAGTACAGACCGCCTTTGCCTCTGAAGAAAGTTAAAAGCCTCTAGAGAGTCTGCTGCGCGTCAAGGCAGGCATCCTGTTTTTATAGGGTGAGTTCCGCCACTAGAGCGCTAACCTCTCCTGTGCCCCTGCCGTAAGTTCCCCCTGGTGCCTCCCGTGTGCGTAGCGTTTCCTCCACTCAAACGGTAACAACCTTGGTGGACCTGGGAACACGGAAGGAGGTCACCAGGTGTGTTTTGGGCAGCTTATTACACAGTAAGTTCTAGAGGTGAGTGAAAGAAAACAGTGCGAGTGATTTTAAAAAGACGGTTCGTGCTTTCCCTTTGTCGCGCACAGTAGCAGCAAAGTGGAGAAGATCGGTAATTCAAGTGTAGCAAGGTAAAAAGCTTCAAGCGCGTATAACAGTACTGACCGCCTTTGCCTCTGAAGAAAGTTAAAAGCCTCTAGAGCGTCTGCTGCGCGTCAAGGCAGGCCTCCTGTTTTTATAGGGCGAGTTCCGCCACTAGAGCGCTAACCTCTCCTGTGCCCCTGCCGGAAGTTCCCCCTGGTGCCTCCCGTGTGCGTAGCGTTCCCTCCACTCAAACGATAACAACCGCGGTGGACCGAGGAACACGCAAGGAGGTCACCAGGTGTGTTTTGGGCAGCTTATTACACAGTAAGTTCTAGAGGTGAGTGAAAGAAAACAGTGCGAGTGATTTTAAAAAGAGGGTTTGTGCTCTCCGTTTGTCGCGCACAGTAGCAGCAAAATGGAGAAGATCGGTAATTCAAGTGTAGCAAGGTAAAAAGCTTCAAGGGCGTATAACAGTACTGACCGCCTTTGCCTCTGAAGAAAGTTAAAGCCTCTAGCGTGTCCGCTGCGCGTCAAGGCAGGCATCCTGTTTTTATAGGGTGAGTTCTGCTACTAGAGCGCTAACCTCTCCTCTGCCCCTGCTGGAAGTTCCCCCTGGTGCCTCCCGTGTGCGTAGCGTTCCCTCCAGTCAAACGGTAACAACCGCGATGGACCGGGGAACATGTAAGGAGGTCCCCAGGTGTGTTTTGAGCAGCTTATTACACAGTAAGTTCTAGAGGTGAGTGAAAGAAAACAGTGCGATTGATTTTAAAAAGAGGGTTTGTGCTTTCCCTTTGTCACGCACAGTAGCAGCAGAGTGGAGAAGATCGTTAATTCAAGTGTAGCAAGGTAAAAAGTTTTAAGCGCGTATAACAGTACTGACCGCCTTTGACTCTGAAGAATGTTAAAAGCCTCTAGTGCGTCCGCTGCGCGTCAAGGCAGGCATCCTGTTTTTATAGGGCGAGTTCCGCCAAGAGAGCGCTAACCTCTCCTGTGCCCCTGCCGGAAGTTGCCCCTGGTGCCTCCCGTGTGCGTAGCGTTCCCTCCACTCAAACGGTATCAACCGCGGAGGACCGGGGACACGCAAGGAGGTCACCATGTGTGTTTTGGGCAGCTTATTACACAGTAAGTTCTAGAGTGAGTGAAAGAAAACAGTGTGAGTGATTTTAAAAAGAGGATTCGTGCTTTCCCTTTGTCGCGCTCAGTAGCACCAGAGTGGAGAAGATCGGTAATTCAAGTGTAGCAAGGTAAAAAGCTTCAAGCGCGTATAACAGTACTGACCGCCTTTGCCTCTGAAGAAAGTTAAAAGCCTCTAGAGCATCTGCTGCGCGTCAAGGCAGGCATCCTGTTTTTATAGGGCGAGTTCCGCCACTAAAGCGCTAACCTCTCCTGTGCCCCTGCCGGAAGTTCCCCCTGGTGCCTCCCGTGTGCGTAGCGTTCCCTCCACTCAAACGGTAACAACCGCGGTGGACCGGGGACACGCAATGAGGTCACTAGGTGTGTTTTGGGCAGCTTATTACACAGTAAGTTCTAGAGGTGAGTGAAAGAAAACAGTGCGAGTGATTTTAAAAAGAGGGTTCGTGCTTTCCCTTTGTCGCGCACAGTAGCAGCAAAGTGGAGAAGATCGGTAATTCAAGTGTAGCAAGGTAAAAAGCTTCAAGCTCGTATAACAGTACTGACCGCCTTTGCCTCTGAAGAAAGTTAAAAGCCTCTAGAGCGTCTGCTGCTCGTCAAGGCAGGCATCCTGTTTTTATAGGGCGAGTTCCGCCACTAGAGCGCTAACCTCTCCTGTGCCCCTGCCGGAAGTTCCCCTTGGTGCCTCCCGTGTGCGTAGCGTTCCCTCCACTCAAACGATAACAACCGCGGTGGACGGGGGACACGCAAGGAGGTCACCAGGTGTGTTTTGGGCAGCTTATTACACAGTAAGTTCTAGAGGTGAGTGAAAGAAAACAGTGCGATTGATTTTAAAAAGAGGGTTCGTGCTTTCCCTTTGTCGCGCACAGTAGCAGCAAAGTGGAGAAGATCGGTAATTCAAGTGTAGCAGGGTAAAAAGCTTCAAGCGCGTATAACAGTACTGACCGCCTTTGCCTCTGAAGAAAGTTAAAAGCCTCTAGAGCGTCTGCTGCGCGTCAAGGCAGGCATCCTGTTTTTATAGGGCGAGTTCCGCCACTAGAGCGCTAACCTCTCCTGTGCCCCTGCCGGAAGTTCCCCCTGGTGCCTCCCGTGTGCGTAGCGTTCCCTCCACTCAAACGGTAACAACCGCGGTGGACCGGGGAACACGCAAGGAGGTCACCAGGTGTGTTTTGGGCAGCTTATTACACAGTAAGTTCTAGAGGTGAGTGAAAGAAAACAGTGCGAGTGATTTTAAAAAGAGGGTTTGTGCTTTCCCTTTGTCGCGCACAGTAGCAGCAAAGTGGAGAAGATCGGTAATTCAAGTGTAGCAAGGTAAAAAGCTTCAAGGGCGTATAACAGTACTGACCGCCTTTGCCTCTGAAGAAAGTTAAAAGCCTCTAGCGTGTCCGCTGCGCGTCAAGGCTGGCATTCTGTTTTTATAGGGCGAGTTCTGCTACTAGAGGGCTAACCTCTCCTCTGCCCCTGCTGGAAGTTCCCCCTGGTGCCTCCCGTGTGCGTAGCGTTCCCTCCACTCAAACGGTAACAACCGCGATGGACCGGGGAACATGTAAGGAGGTCCCCAGGTGTGTTTTGAGCAGCTTATTACACAGTAAGTTCTAGAGGTGAGTGAAAGAAAACAGTGTGAGTGATTTTAAAAAGAGGATTCGTGCTTTCCCTTTGTCGCGCACAGTAGCAGCAGAGTGGAGAAGATCGTTAATTCAAGTGTAGCAAGGTAAAACGCTTTAAGCGCGTATAACAGTACTGACCGCCTTTGCCTATGAAGAATGTTAAAAGCCTCTAGCGCGTCCGCTGTGCGTCAAGGCAGGCATCCTGTTTTTATAGGGCGAGTTCCGCCAAGAGAGCGCTAACCTCTCCTGTGCCCCTGCCGGAAGTTCCCCCTGGTGCCTCCCGTGTGCGTAGCGTTCCCTCCACTCAAACGGTAACAACCGCGGAGGACTGGGGACACGCAAGGAGGTTACCAGGTGTGTTTTGGGCAGCTTATTACACAGTAAGTTCTAGAGGTGAGTGAAAGAAAACAGTGTGAGCGATTTTAAAAAGAGGATTCGTGCTTTCCCTTTGTCGCGCACAGTAGCACCAGAGTGGAGAAGATCGGTAATTCAAGTGTAGCAAGGTAAAAAGCTTCAAGCGCGTATAACAGTACTGACCGCCTTTGCCTCTGAAGAATGTTAAAAGCCTCTACCGCGTCCGCTGCGCGTCAAGGCAGGCATCCTGTTTTTATAGGGCGAGTTCCGCCACTAGAGCGCTAACCTCTCCTGTGCCCCAGCCGGAAGTTCCCCCTGGTGCCTCCCGTGTGCGTAGCGTTCCCTCCACTCAAACGGTAACAACCGCGGTGGACCAGGGACACGCAAGGAGGTCACCAGGTGTGTTTTGGGCAGCTTATTACACAGTAAGTTCTAGAGGTGAGTGAAAGAAAACAGTGCGAGTGATTTTAAAAAGAGGGTTTGTGCTTTCCCTTTGTCGCGCACAGTAGCAGCAAAGTGGAGAAGATTGGTAATTCAAGTGTAGCAAGGTAAAAAGCTTAAAGCAGGTATAACAGTACTGACCGCCTTTGCCTCTGAAGAAAGTTAAAAGCCTCTAGCGTGTCCGCTGCACGTCAAGGCAGGCATCCGGTTTTTATAGGGCGAGTTCCGCCACTAGAGCGCTAACCTCTCCTGTGCCCCTGCCGGAAGTCCCCCCTGGTGCCTCCCGTGTGAGTAGCGTTCCCTCCACTCAAACGGTAACAACCGCGGTGGACCGGGGAAACGCAAGGAGGTCACCAGGTGTTTTTTGGGCAGCTTATTACACAGTAAGTTCTAGAGGTGAGTGAAAGAAAACAGTGTGAGTGATTTTAGAAAGAGGGTTCGTGCTTTCCCTTTGTCGCGCACAGTAGCAGCAAAGTGGAGAAGATCGGTAATTCAAGTGGAGCAAGGTAAAAAGCTTCAAGCGCGTATAACAGTACTGACCGCCTTTGCCTCTGAAGAAAGTTAAAAGCCTCTAGCGTGTCCGCTGCGCGTCAAGGCAGGCATCCTGTTTTTATAGGGCGAGTTCCGCCACTAGAGCGCTAACCTCTCCTGTGCCCCTGCCGGAAGTTCCCCATGGTGCCTCCCGTGTGCGTAGCGTTCCCTCCACTCAAACGGTAACAACCGCGATGGATAGGGGAACACGTAAGGAGGTCCCCAGGTGTGTTTTGGGCAGCTTATTACACAGTAAGTTCTAAAGGTGAGTGAAAGAAAACAGTGTGATTGATTTTAAAAAGAGGATTTGTGCTTTACCTTTGTCGCGCACAATAGCAGCAGAGTGGAGAAGATCGGTAATTCAAGTGTAGCAAGGTAAAAAGCTTCAAGCGCGTATAACAGTACTGACCGCCTTTGCCTCTGAAGAATGTTAAAAGCCTCTAGCGCGTCCGCTGCGCGTCAAGGCAGGCATCCTGTTTTTATAGGGCGAGTTCCGCCACTAGAGCGCTAACCTCTCCTGTGCCCCTGCCGTAAGTTCCCCCTGGTGCCTCCCGTGTGCGTAGCGTTCCCTCCACTCAAACGGTAACAACCGCGGTGGACCGGGGAAACGCAAGGAGGTCACCAGGTGTGTTTTGGGCAGCTTATTACACAGTAAGTTCTAGAGGTGAGTGAAAGAAAACAGTGCGATTGATTTTAAAAAGAGGGTTCGTGCTTTCCCTTTGTCGCGCACAGTAGCAGCAAAGTGCAGAAGATCGGTAATTCAAGTGTAGCAAGGTAAAAAGCTTCAAGCGCGTATAACAGTACAGACCGCCTTTGCCTCTGAAGAAAGTTAAAAGCCTCTAGAGCGTCTGCTGCGCGTCAAGG
Organism: Lissotriton helveticus; assembly: GCF_964261635.1. Classification (NCBI taxonomy): domain Eukaryota; kingdom Metazoa; phylum Chordata; class Amphibia; order Caudata; family Salamandridae; genus Lissotriton; species Lissotriton helveticus. Next base: position 321,086,720 of record NC_136061.1, read on the forward strand.
GAGGCATCCTGTTTTTATAGGGCGAGTTCCACCACTGGAGCGCAAACCTCTCCTGTGCTCCTGCCGGAAGTTCCCCCTGGTGCCTCCCGTGTGCGTAGCGTTCCCTCCACTCAAACGGTAACAACCGCGGTGGACCGGGGACACGCAAGGAGGTCAACAGGTGTGTTGTGGGCAGATTATTACACAGTAAGTTCTAGAGGTGAGTGAAAGAAAACAGTGTGAGTGATTTTAAAAAGAGGATTCGTGCTTTTTCTTTGTCGTGCACAGTAGCAGCAGAGTGGAGAAGATCGGTAATTCAAGTGTAGCAAGGTAAAAAGCTTCAAGAGCGTATAACAGTACTGACCGCCTTTGCCTCTGAAGAATGTTAAAAGCCTCTAGCGCGTCTGCTGCGTGTCAAGGCAGGCATCCTGTTTTTATAGGGCGAGTTCCGCCACTAGAGCGCTAACCTCTCCTGTGCCCCTGCCGGGAGTTCCCCCTGGTGCCTCCCGTGTGCGTAGCGGTCCCTCCACTCAAACGGTAACAACCGCGGTGGACCGGGGAACACGCAAGGAGGTCACCAGGTGTGTTTTGGGCAGCTTATGACACAGTAAGTTCTAGAGGTGACTGAAAGAAAACAGTGCGAGTGATTTTAAAAAGAGGGTTCGTGCTTTCCCTTTGTCGCGCACAGTAGCAGCAAAGTGGAGAAGATCGGTAATTCAAGTGTAGCAAGGTAAAAAGCTTCAAGCGCGGATAACAGTACTGACCGCCTTTGCCTCTGAAGAAAGTTAAAAGCCTCTAGCGTGTCTGCTGCGCGTCAAGGCAGGCTTCCTGTTTTTATAGGGCGAGTCCCGCCACTAGAGCGCTAACCTCTCCTGTGCCCCTGCCGGAAGTTCCCCTTGGTGCCTCCCGTGTGCGTAGCATTCCCTCCACTCAAACGATAACAACCGCGGTGGACCGGGGACACGCAAGGAGGTCACCAGGTGTGTTTTGGGCAGCTTATTACACAGTAAGTTCTAGAGGTGAGTGAAAGAAAACAGTGCGATTGATTTTAAAAAGAGGGTTTGTGCTTTCCCTTTGTCGCGCACACTGTAGCAGCAAAGTGGAGAAGATCGGTAATTCAAGTGTAGCAGGGTAAAAAGCTTCAAGCGCGTATAACAGTACTGACCGCCTTTGCCTCTGAAGAAAGTTAAAAGCCTCTAGAGCGTCTGCTGCGCGTCAAGGCAGGCATCCTGTTTTTATAGGGCGAGTTCCGCCACTAGAGCGCTAACCTCTCCTGTGCCCCTGCCGGAAGTTCCCCCTGGTGCCTCCCGTGTGCGTAGCGTTCCCTCCACTCAAACGGTAACAACCGCGGTGGACCGGGGAACACGCAAGGAGGTCACCAGGTGTGTTTTGGGCAGCTTATTACACAGTAAGCTCTAGAGGTGAGTGAAAGAAAACAGTGTGAGTGATTTTAAAAAGAGGATTCGTGCTTTCCCTTTGTCGCGCACAGTAGCAACAGAGTGGAGAAGATCGGTAATTCAAGTGTAGCAGGGTAAAAAGCTTCAAGCGCGTATAACAGTACTGACCGCCTTTGCCTCTGAAGAAAGTTAAAAGCCTCTAGCGTGTCCGCTGCACGTCAAGGCAGGCATCCGGTTTTTATAGGGCGAGTTCCGCCACTAGAGCGCTAACCTCTCCTGTGCCCCTGCCGGAAGTTCCCCCTGGTGCCTCCCGTGTGAGTAGCGTTCCCTCCACTCAAACGGTAACAACCGCGGTGGACCGGGGAAACGCAAGGAGGTCACCAGGTGTTTTTTGGGCAGCTTATTACACAGTAAGTTCTAGAGGTGAGTGAAAGAAAACAGTGCGATTGATTTTAAAAAGAGGGTTCGTGCTTTCCCTTTGTCGCGCACAGTAGCAGCAAAGTGCAGAAGATCGGTAATTCAAGTGTAGCAAGGTAAAAAGCTTCAAGCGCGTATAACAGTACAGACCGCCTTTGCCTCTGAAGAAAGTTAAAAGCCTCTAGAGCGTCTGCTGCGCGTCAAGGGAGGCATCCTGTTTTTATAGGGCGAGTTCCACCACTGGAGCGCAAACCTCTCCTGTGCTCCTGCCGGAAGTTCCCCCTGGTGCCTCCCGTGTGCGTAGCGTTCCCTCCACTCAAACGGTAACAACCGCGGTGGACCGGGGACACGCAAGGAGGTCAACAGGTGTGTTGTGGGCAGATTATTACACAGTAAGTTCTAGAGGTGAGTGAAAGAAAACAGTGTGAGTGATTTTAAAAAGAGGATTCGTGCTTTTTCTTTGTCGTGCACAGTAGCAGCAGAGTGGAGAAGATCGGTAATTCAAGTGTAGCAAGGTAAAAAGCTTCAAGAGCGTATAACAGTACTGACCGCCTTTGCCTCTGAAGAATGTTAAAAGCCTCTAGCGCGTCTGCTGCGTGTCAAGGCAGGCATCCTGTTTTTATAGGGCGAGTTCCGCCACTAGAGCGCTAACCTCTCCTGTGCCCCTGCCGGGAGTTCCCCCTGGTGCCTCCCGTGTGCGTAGCGGTCCCTCCACTCAAACGGTAACAACCGCGGTGGACCGGGGAACACGCAAGGAGGTCACCAGGTGTGTTTTGGGCAGCTTATGACACAGTAAGTTCTAGAGGTGACTGAAAGAAAACAGTGCGAGTGATTTTAAAAAGAGGGTTCGTGCTTTCCCTTTGTCGCGCACAGTAGCAGCAAAGTGGAGAAGATCGGTAATTCAAGTGTAGCAAGGTAAAAAGCTTCAAGCGCGGATAACAGTACTGACCGCCTTTGCCTCTGAAGAAAGTTAAAAGCCTCTAGCGTGTCTGCTGCGCGTCAAGGCAGGCTTCCTGTTTTTATAGGGCGAGTCCCGCCACTAGAGCGCTAACCTCTCCTGTGCCCCTGCCGGAAGTTCCCCTTGGTGCCTCCCGTGTGCGTAGCATTCCCTCCACTCAAACGATAACAACCGCGGTGGACCGGGGACACGCAAGGAGGTCACCAGGTGTGTTTTGGGCAGCTTATTACACAGTAAGTTCTAGAGGTGAGTGAAAGAAAACAGTGCGATTGATTTTAAAAAGAGGGTTTGTGCTTTCCCTTTGTCGCGCACACTGTAGCAGCAAAGTGGAGAAGATCGGTAATTCAAGTGTAGCAGGGTAAAAAGCTTCAAGCGCGTATAACAGTACTGACCGCCTTTGCCTCTGAAGAAAGTTAAAAGCCTCTAGAGCGTCTGCTGCGCGTCAAGGCAGGCATCCTGTTTTTATAGGGCGAGTTCCGCCACTAGAGCGCTAACCTCTCCTGTGCCCCTGCCGGAAGTTCCCCCTGGTGCCTCCCGTGTGCGTAGCGTTCCCTCCACTCAAACGGTAACAACCGCGGTGGACCGGGGAACACGCAAGGAGGTCACCAGGTGTGTTTTGGGCAGCTTATTACACAGTAAGCTCTAGAGGTGAGTGAAAGAAAACAGTGTGAGTGATTTTAAAAAGAGGATTCGTGCTTTCCCTTTGTCGCGCACAGTAGCAACAGAGTGGAGAAGATCGGTAATTCAAGTGTAGCAGGGTAAAAAGCTTCAAGCGCGTATAACAGTACTGACCGCCTTTGCCTCTGAAGAAAGTTAAAAGCCTCTAGCGTGTCCGCTGCACGTCAAGGCAGGCATCCGGTTTTTATAGGGCGAGTTCCGCCACTAGAGCGCTAACCTCTCCTGTGCCCCTGCCGGAAGTTCCCCCTGGTGCCTCCCGTGTGAGTAGCGTTCCCTCCACTCAAACGGTAACAACCGCGGTGGACCGGGGAAACGCAAGGAGGTCACCAGGTGTTTTTTGGGCAGCTTATTACACAGTAAGTTCTAGAGGTGAGTGAAAGAAAACAGTGCGAATGATTTTAGAAAGAGGGTTCGTGCTTTCCCTTTGTCGCGCACAGTAGCAGCAAAGTGGAGAAGATCGGTAATTCAAGTGGAGCAAGGTAAAAAGCTTCAAGCGCGTATAACAGTACTGACCGCCTTTGCCTCTGAAGAAAGTTAAAAGCCTCTAGCGTGTCCGCTGCGCGTCAAGGCAGGCATCCTGTTTTTATAGGGCGAGTTCCGCCACTAGAGCGCTAACCTCTCCTGTGCCCCTGCCGGAAGTTCCCCATGGTGCCTCCCGTGTGCGTAGCGTTCCCTCCACTCAAACGGTAACAACCGCGATGGATCGGGGAACACGTAAGGAGGTCCCCAGGTGTGTTTTGGGCAGCTTATTACACAGTAAGTTCTAGAGGTGAGTGAAAGAAAACAGTGTGATTGATTTTAAAAAGAGGATTTGTGCTTTACCTTTGTCGCGCACAATAGCAGCAGAGTGGAGAAGATCGGTAATTCAAGTGTAGCAAGGTAAAAAGCTTCAAGCGCGTATAACAGTACTGACCGCCTTTGCCTCTGAAGAATGTTAAAAGCCTCTAGCGCGTCCGCTGCGCGTCAAGGCAGGCATCCTGTTTTTATAGGGCGAGTTCCGCCACTAGAGCGCTAACCTCTCCTGTGCCCCTGCCGTAAGTTCCCCCTGGTGCCTCCCGTGTGCGTAGCGTTCCCTCCACTCAAACGGTAACAACCGCGGTGGACCGGGGAAACGCAAGGAGGTCACTAGGTGTGTTTTGGGCAGCTTATTACACAGTAAGTTCTAGAGGTGAGTGAAAGAAAACAGTGCGATTGATTTTAAAAAGAGGGTTCGTGCTTTCCCTTTGTCGCGCACAGTAGCAGCAAAGTGCAGAAGATCGGTAATTCAAGTGTAGCAAGGTAAAAAGCTTCAAGCGCGTATAACAGTACAGACCTCCTTTGCCTCTGAAGAAAGTTAAAAGCCTCTAGAGCGTCTGCTGCGCGTCAAGGGAGGCATCCTGTTTTTATAGGGCGAGTTCCACCACTGGAGCGCAAACCTCTCCTGTGCTCCTGCCGGAAGTTCCCCCTGGTGCCTCCCGTGTGCGTAGCGTTCCCTCCACTCAAACGGTAACAACCGCGGTGGACCGGGGACACGCAAGGAGGTCAACAGGTGTGTTGTGGGCAGATTATTACACAGTAAGTTCTAGAGGTGAGTGAAAGAAAACAGTGTGAGTGATTTTAAAAAGAGGATTCGTGCTTTTTCTTTGTCGTGCACAGTAGCAGCAGAGTGGAGAAGATCGGTAATTCAAGTGTAGCAAGGTAAAAAGCTTCAAGAGCGTATAACAGTACTGACCGCCTTTGCCTCTGAAGAATGTTAAAAGCCTCTAGCGCGTCTGCTGCGTGTCAAGGCAGGCATCCTGTTTTTATAGGGCGAGTTCCGCCACTAGAGCGCTAACCTCTCCTGTGCCCCTGCCGGGAGTTCCCCCTGGTGCCTCCCGTGTGCGTAGCGGTCCCTCCACTCAAACGGTAACAACCGCGGTGGACCGGGGAACACGCAAGGAGGTCACCAGGTGTGTTTTGGGCAGCTTATGACACAGTAAGTTCTAGAGGTGACTGAAAGAAAACAGTGCGAGTGATTTTAAAAAGAGGGTTCGTGCTTTCCCTTTGTCGCGCACAGTAGCAGCAAAGTGGAGAAGATCGGTAATTCAAGTGTAGCAAGGTAAAAAGCTTCAAGCGCGTATAACAGTACTGACTGCCTTTGCCTCTGATGAAAGTTAAAAGCCTCTAGCGTGTCCGCTGCGCGTCAAGGCAGGCTTCCTGTTTTTATAGGGCGAGTTCCGGCACTAGAGCGCTAACCTCTCCTGTGCCCCTGCCGGGAGTTCCCCCTGGTGCCTCCCGTGTGCGTAGCGTTCCCTCTACTCAAACGGTAACAACCGCGGTGGACCGGGGAACACGCAAGGAGGTCACCAGGTGTGTTTTGGGCAGCTTATTACACAGTAAGTTCTAGAGGTGAGTGAAAGAAAACAGTGCGATTGATTTTAAAAAGAGGGTTCGTGCTTTCCCTTTGTCGCGCAAAGTAGCAGCAAAGTGGAGAAGATCGGTAATTCAAGTGTAGCAGGGTAAAAAGCTTCAAGCGCGTATAACAGTACTGACCGCCTTTGCCTCTGAAGAAAGTTAAAAGCCTCTAGAGCGTCTGCTGCGCGTCAAGGCAGGCATCCTGTTTTTATAGGGCGAGTTCCGCCACTAGAGCGCTAACCTCTCCTGTGCCCCTGCCGGAAGTTCCCCCTGGTGCCTCCCGTGTGCGTAGCGTTCCCTCCACTCAAACGGTAACAACCGCGGTGGACCGGGGAACACGCAAGGAGGTCACCAGGTGTGTTTTGGGCAGCTTATTACACAGTAAGTTCTAGAGGTGAGTGAAAGAAAACAGTGCGAGTGATTTTAAAAAGAGGGTTTGTGCTTTCCCTTTGTTGCGCACAGTAGCAGCAAAGTGGAGAAGATCGGTAATTCAAGTGTAGCAAGGTAAAAAGCTTCAAGGGCGTATAACAGTACTGACCGCCTTTGCCTCTGAAGAAAGTTAAAAGCCTCTAGCGTGTCCGCTGCGCGTCAAGGCAGGCATCCTGTTTTTATAGGGCGAGTTCTGCTACTAGAGGGCTAACCTCTCCTCTGCCCCTGCTGGAAGTTCCCCCTGGTGCCTCCCGTGTGCGTAGCGTTCCCTCCACTCAAACGGTAACAACCGCGATGGACCGGGGAACATGTAAGGAGGTCCCCAGGTGTGTTTTGAGCAGCTTATTACACAGTAAGTTCTAGAGGTGAGTGAAAGAAAACAGTGTGAGTGATTTTAAAAAGAGGATTCGTGCTTTCCCTTTGTCGCGCACAGTAGCAGCAGAGTGGAGAAGATCGTTAATTCAAGTGTAGCAAGGTAAAAAGCTTTAAGCGCGTATAACAGTACTGACCGCCTTTGCCTCTGAAGAATGTTAAAAGCCTCTAGCGCGGCCGCTGCGCGTCAAGGCAGGCATCCTGTTTTTATAGGGCGAGTTCCGCCAAGAGAGCGCTAACCTCTCCTGTGCCCCTGCCGGAAGTTCCCCCTGGTGCCTCCCGTGTGCGTAGCGTTCCCTCCACTCAAACGGTAACAACCGCGGAGGACCGGGGACACGCAAGGAGGTCACCAGGTGTGTTTTGGGCAGCTTATTACACAGTAATTTCTAGAGGTGAGTGAAAGAAAACAGTGTGAGCGATTTTAAAAAGAGGATTCGTGCTTTCCCTTTGTCGCGCAAAGTAGCACCAGAGTGGAGAAGATCGGTAATTCAAGTGTAGCAAGGTAAAAAGCTTCAAGCGCGTATAACAGTACTGACCGCCTTTGCCTCTGAAGAATGTTAAAAGCCTCTACCGCGTCCGCTGCGCGTCAAGGCAGGCATCCTGTTTTTATAGGGCGAGTTCCGCCACTAGAGCGCTAACCTCTCCTGTGCCCCTGCCGGAAGTTCCCCCTGGTGCCTCCCGTGTGCTTAGCGTTCCCTCCACTCAAATGGTAACAACCGCGGTGGACCGGGGACACGCAAGGAGGTCACCAGGTGTGTTTTGGGCAGCTTATTACACAGTAAGTTCTAGAGGTGAGTGAAAGAAAACAGTGCGAGTGATTTTAAAAAGAGGGTTTGTGCTTTCCCTTTGTCGCGCACAGTAGCAGCAAAGTGGAGAAGATTGGTAATTCAAGTGTAGCAAGGTAAAAAGCTTAAAGCAGGTATAACAGTACTGACCGCCTTTGCCTCTGAAGAAAGTTAAAAGCCTCTAGCGTGTCCGCTGCACGTCAAGGCAGGCATACGGTTTTTATAGGGCGAGTTCCGCCACTAGAGCGCTAACCTCTCCTGTGCCCCTGCCGGAAGTTCCCCCGGGTGCCTCCCGTGTGCGTAGCGTTCCCTCCACTCAAACGGTAACAACCGCGATGGACCGGGGAACACATAAGGAGGTCACCAGTGTGTTTTGGGCAGCTTATTACACAGTAAGTTCTAGAGGTGAGTGAAAGAAAACAGTGTGAGTGATTTTAAAAAGAGGATTCGTGCTTTCCCTTTGTCGCGCACAGTAGCAGCAGAGTGGAGAAGATCGGTAATTCCAGTGTAGCAAGGTAAAAAGCTTCAAGCGCGTATAACAGTACAGACCGCCTTTGCCTCTGAAGAAAGTTAAAAGCCTCTAGAGCGTCTGCTGCGCGTCAAGGCAGGCATCCTGTTTTTATAGGGTAAGTTCCGCCACTAGAGCGCTAACCTCTCCTGTGCCCCTGCCGGAAGTTCCCCCTGGTGCCTCCCGTGTGCGTAGCGTTCCCTCCACTCAAACGGTAACAACCGCTGTGGACCGGGGAACATGCAAGGAGGTCACCAGGTGTGTTTTGGGCAGCTTATTACACAGTAAGTTCTAGAGGTGACTGAAAGAAAACAGTGTGATTGATTTTAAAAAGAGGATTCGTGCTTTCCCTTTGTCGCGCACAATAGCAGCAGAGTGGAGAAGATCGGTAATTCAAGTGTAGCAAGGTAAAAAGCTTCAAGCGCGTATAACAGTACTGACCGCCTTTGCCTCTGAAGAATGTTAAAAGCCTCTAGCGCGTCCGCTGCGCGTCAAGGCAGGCATCCTGTTTTTATAGGGCGAGTTCCGCCACTAGAGCGCTAACCTCTCCTGTGCCCCTGCTGTAAGTTCCCCCTGGTGCCTCCCGTGTGCGTAGCGTTCCCTCCACTCAAACGGTAACAACCGCGGTGGACCGGGGAAACGCAAGGAGGTCACCAGGTGTGTTTTGGGCAGCTTATTACACAGTAAGTTCTAGAGGTGAGTGAAAGAAAACAGTGTGATTGATTTTAAAAAAAGGGTTCGTGCTTTCCCTTTGTCGCGCACAGTAGCAGCAAAGTGGAGAAGATCGGTAATTCAAGTGTAGCAAGGTAAAAAGCTTCAAGCGCGTATAACAGTACAGACCGCCTTTGCATCTGAAGAAAGTTAAAAGCCTCTAGAGCGTCTGCTGCGCGTCAAGGGAGGCATCCTGTTTTTATAGGGCGAGTTCCACCACTGGAGCGCAAACCTCTCCTGTGCTCCTGCCGGAAGTTCCCACTGGTGCCTCCCGTGTGCGTAGCGTTCCCTCCACTCAAACGGTAACAACCGCGGTGGACCGGGGACACGCAAGGAGGTCAACAGGTGTGTTTTGGGCAGATTATTACACAGTAAGTTCTAGAGGTGAGTGAAAGAAAACAGTGTGAGTGATTTTAAAAAGAGGATTTGTGCTTTTTCTTTGTCGTGCACAGTAGCAGCAGAGTGGAGAAGATCGGTAATTCAAGTGTAGCAAGGTAAAAAGCTTCAAGAGCGTATAACAGTACTGACCGCCTTTGCCTCTGAAGAATGTTAAAAGCCTCTAGCGCGTCTGCTGCGTGTCAAGGCAGGCATCCTGTTTTTATAGGGCGAGTTCCGCCACTAGAACGCTAACCTCTCCTGTGCCCCTGCCGGGAGTTCCCCCTGGTGCCTCCCGTGTGCGTAGCGTTCCCTCCACTCAAACGGTAACAACCGCGGTGGACCGGGGAACACGCAAGGAGGTCACCAGGTGTGTTTTGGGCAGCTTATTACACAGTAAGTTCTAGAGGTGACTGAAAGAAAACAGTGCGAGTGATTTTAAAAAGAGGGTTTGTGCTTTCCCTTTGTCGCGCACAGTAGCAGCAAAGTGGAGAAGATCGGTAATTCAAGTGTAGCATGGTAAAAAGCTTCAAGCGCGTATAACTGTACTGACTGCCTTTGCCTCTGATGAAAGTTAAAAGCCTCTAGCGTGTCCGCTGCGCGTCAAGGCAGGCTTCCTGTTTTTATAGGGTAAGTTCCGCCACTAGAGCGCTAACCTCTCCTGTGCCCCTGCCGGAAGTTCCCCCTGGTGCCTCCCGTGTGCGTAGCGTTCCCTCCACTCAAACGGTAACAACCGCTGTGGACCGGGGAACATGCAAGGAGGTCACCAGGTGTGTTTTGGGCAGCTTATTACACAGTAAGTTCTAGAGATGACTGAAAGAAAACAGTGCGAGTGATTTTAAAAGGAGGGTTCGTGCTTTCCCTTTGTCGCGCACAGTAGCAGCAGAGTGGAGAAGATCGGTAATTCAAGTGTAGCAAGGTAAAAAGCTTCAAGCGAGTATAACAGTACTGACCGCCTTTGCCTCCGAAGAATGTTAAAAGCCTCTAGCGCGTCCGCTGTGCGTCAAGGCAAGCATCCTGTTTTTATAGGGCGAGTTCCGCCACTAGAGCGCTAACCTCTCCTGTGCCCCTGCCGGAAGTTACCCCTGGTGCCACCCATGTGCGTAGCGTTCCCTCCACTCAAACGGTAACAACCGCGATGGACGGGGGAACACGTAAGGAGGTCACCAGGTGTGTTTTGGGCAGCTTATTACACAGTAAGCTCTAGAGGTGAGTGAAAGAAAACTGTGTGAGTGATTTTAAAAAGAGGATTCGTGCTTTCCCTTTGTCGCGCACAGTAGCAACAGAGTGGAGAAGATCGGTAATTCAAGTGTAGCAAGGTAAAAAGCTTCAAGCGCGTATAACAGTACTGACCGCCTTTGCCTCTGAAGAATGTTAAAAGCCTCTAGCGCGTCCGCTGCACCTCAAGGCAGGCATCCTGTTTGTATAGGGCGAGTTCCGCCACTAGAGCGCTAACCTCTCCTGTGCCCCTGCCGGAAGTTCCCCCTGGTGCCTCCCGTGTGAGTAGCGCTCCCTCCACTCAAACGGTAACAACCGCGGTGGACCGGGGAAACGCAAGGAGGTCACCAGGTGTGTTTTGGGCAGCTTATTACACAGTAAGTTCTAGAGGTGAGTGAAAGAAAACAGTGCGAGTGATTTTAGAAAGAGGGTTTGTGCTTTCCCTTTGTCGCGCACAGTAGCAGCAAAGTGGAGACGATCGGTAATTCAAGTGGAGCAAGGTAAAAAGCTTCAAGCGCGTATAACAGTACTGACCGCCTTTGCCTCTGAAGAAAGTTAAAAGCCTCTAGCGTGTCCGCTGCGCGTCAAGGCAGGCATTCTGTTTTTATAGGGCAAGTTCCGCCACTAGAGCGCTAACCTCTCCTGTGCCCCTGCCGGAAGTTCCCCATGGTGCCTCCCGTGTGCGTAGCGTTCCCTCCACTCAAACGGTAACAACCGCGATGGATCGGGGAACACGTAAGGAGGTCCCCAGGTGTGTTTTGGGCAGCTTATTACACAGTAAGTTCTAGAGGTGAGTGAAAGAAAACAGTGTGATTGATTTTAAAAAGAGGATTCGTGCTTTCCCTTTGTCGCGCACAATAGCAGCAGAGTGGAGAAGATCGGTAATTCAAGTGTAGCAAGGTAAAAAGCTTCAAGCGCGTATAACAGTACTGACCGCCTTTGCCTCTGAAGAATGTTAAAAGCCTCTAGCGCGTCCGCTGCGCGTCAAGGCAGGCTTCCTGTTTTTATAGGGCGAGTTCCGCCACTAGAGCGCTAACCTCTCCTGTGTCCCTGCCGTAAGTTCCCCCTGGTGCCTCCCGTGTGCGTAGCGTTCCCTCCACTCAAACGGTAACAACCGCGGTGGACCGGGGAAACGCAAGGAGGTCACCAGGTGTGTTTTGGGCAGCTTATTACACAGTAAGCTCTAGAGGTGAGTGAAAGAAAACAGTGTGATTGATTTTAAAAAGAGGGTTCGTGCTTTCCCTTTGTCGCGCACAGTAGCAGCAAAGTGGAGAAGATCGGTAATTCAAGTGTAGCAAGGTAAAAAGCTTCAAGCGCGTATAACAGTACAGACCGCCTTTGCCTCTGAAGAAAGTTAAAAGCCTCTAGAGCGTCTGCTGCGCGTCAAGGGAGGCATCCTCTTTTTATAGGGCGAGTTCCACCACTGGAGCGCAAACCTCTCCTGTGCTCCTGCCGGAAGTTCCCCCTGGTGCCTCCCGTGTGCGTAGCGTTCCCTCCACTCAAACGGTATCAACCGCGGTGGACCGGGGACACGCAAGGAGGTCAACAGGTGTGTTTTGGGCAGATTATTACACAGTAAGTTCTAGAGGTGAGTGAAAGAAAACAGTGTGAGTGATTTTAAAAAGAGGATTCGTGCTTTTTCTTTGTCGTGCACAGTAGCAGCAGAGTGGAGAAGATCGGTAATTCAAGTGTAGCAAGGTAAAAAGCTTCAAGAGCGTATAACAGTACTGACCGCCTTTGCCTCTGAAGAAAGTTAAAAGCCTCTAGAGCGTCTGCTGCGCGTCAAGGCAGGCATCCTGTTTTTATAGGGCGAGTTCCGCCACTAGAGCGCTAACCTCTCCTGTGCCCCTGCCGGAAGTTCCCCCTGGTGCCTCCCGTGTGTGTAGCGTTCCCTCCACTCAAACGGTAACAACCGCGATGGACCGGGGAACACGTAAGGAGGTCACCAGGTGTGTTTTTGGCAGCTTATTACACAGTAAGTTCTAGAGGTGAGTGAAAGAAAACAGTGTGAGGGATTTTAAAAAGAGGATTCGTGCTTCCCCTTTGTCGCGCACAGTAGCAGCAGAGTGGAGAAGATCGGTAATTCAAGTGTAGCAAGGTAAAAATCATCAAGCGCGTATAACAGTACTGACCGCCTTTGCCTCTGAAGAATGTTAAAAGCCTCTAGCGCGTCAACGCAGGCATCCTGTTTTTATAGGGCGAGTTCCGCCACTAGAGCGCTAACCTCTCCTGTGCCCCTGCCGGAAGTTCCCCCTGGTGCCTCCCGTGTGCATAGCGTTCCCTCCACTCAAACGGTAACAACTGCGGTGGACCGGGGAACACGCAAGGAGGTCACCAGGTGTGTTTTGGGCAGCTTATTACACAGTAAGTTCTAGAGGTGAGTGAAAGAAAACAGTGCGAGTGATTTTAGAAAGAGGGTTCCTGCTTTCCCTTTGTCGCGCACAGTAGCAGCAAAGTGGAGAAGATCGGTAATTCAAGTGTAGCAAGGTAAAAAGCTTCAAGCGCGTATAACAGTACTGACCGCCTTTGCCTCTGAAGAAAGTTAAAAGCCTCTAGCGTGTCCGCTGCGCGTCAAGGCAGGCATCCTGTTTTTATAGGGCGAGTTCCGCCACTAGAACGCTAACCTCTCCTGTGCCCCTGCTGGCCCTGGTGCCTCCCGTGTGCGCAGCGTTCCCTCCACTCAAACGGTAACCACCGCAGTGGACCGGGGACACGCAAGGAGGTCACCAGGTGTGTTTTGGGCAGCTTATTACACAGTAAGTTCTAGAGGTGAGTGAAAGAAAACAGTGTGAGTGGTTTTAAAAAGAGGATTCGTGCTTTCCCTTTGTCGCGCACAGTAGCAGCAGAGTGGAGAAGATCGGTAATTCAAGTGTAGCAAGGTAAAAAGCTTCAAGCGCGTATAACAGTACTGACCGCCTATGCCTCTGAAGAATGTTAAAAGCCTCTAGCGCGTCCGCTGCGCGTCAAGGCAGGCATCCTGTTTATATAGGGCGAGTTCCGCCACTAGAGCGCTAACCTCTCCTGTGCCCCTGCCGGGAGTTCCCCCTGGTGCCTCCCGTGTGCGTAGCGTTCCCTCCACTCAAACGGTAACAACCGCGGTGCACCGGGGAACATGCAAGGAGGTCACCAGGTGTGTTTTGGGCAGCTTATTACACAGTAATTTCTAGAGGTGAGTGAAAGAAAACAGTGCGAATGATTTTAAAAAGAGGGTTTGTGCTTTCCCTTTGTCGCGCACAGTAGCAGCAAAGTGGAGAAGATCGGTAATTCAAGTGTAGCAAGGTAAAAAGCTTCAAACGCGTATAACAGTACTGACCGCCTTTGCCTCTGAAGAAAGTTAAAAGCCTCTAGCGTGTCCGCTGTGCGTCAAGGCAGGCTTCCTGTTTTTATAGGGAAAGTTCCGCCACTAGAGTGCTAACCTCTCCTGTGCCCCTGCCGGAAGTTCCCCCTGGTGCCTCCCGTGTGCGTAGCGTTCCCTCGACTCAAACGGTAACAACCGCGGTGGACCGGGGAACACGCAAGGAGGTCACCAGGTGTGTTTTGGGCAGCTTATTACACAGTAAGTTCTAGAGGTGAGTGAAAGAAAACAGTGTGAGTGATTTTAAAAAGAGGATTTGTGCTTTCCCTTTGTCACGCACAGTAGCAGGGGAGTGGAGAAGATCGGTAATTCAAGTGTAGCAAGGTAAAAAGCTTCAAGCGCGTATAACAGTACTGACCGCCTTTGCCTCTGAAGAAAGTTAAAAGCCTCTAGAGCATCTGCTGCGTGTCAAGGCAGGCATCCTGTTTTTATAGGGCGAGTTCCGCCACTAGAGCGCTAACCTCTCCTGTGCCCCTGCCGGAAGTTCCCCCTGGTGCCTCCCGTGTGCGTAGCGTTCCCTCCACTCAAACGGTAACAACCGCGGTGGACCGGGGAACACGCAAGGAGGTCACCAGGTGTGTTTTGGGCAGCTTATTACACAGTAAGTTCTAGAGGTGAGTGAAAGAAAACAGTGCGAGTGATTTTAAAAAGAGGGTTCGTGCTTTCCCTTTGTCGCGCACAGTAGCAGCAAAGTGGAGAAGATCGGTAATTCAAGTGTAGCAAGGTAAAAAGCTTCAAGCGCGTATAACAGTACTGACTGCCTTTGCCTCTGAAGAAAGTTAAAAGCCTCTAGCGTGTCCGCTGCGTGTCAAGGCAGGCATCCTGGTTTTATAGGGCGCGTTCCGCCACTAGAGCGCTAACCTCTCCGGTGCCCCTGCCGGAAGTTCCCCCTGGTGCCTCCCGTGTGCGTAGCGTTCCCTCCACTCAAACGGTAACAACCGCGATGGACCGGGGAACACATAAGGAGGTCCCCAGGTGTGTTTTGGGCAGCTTATTACACAGTAAGTTCTAGAGGTGAGTGAAAGAAAACAGTGTGAGTGATTTTAAAAAGAGGATACGTGCTTTCGCTTTGTCGCGCACAGTAGCAGCAGAGTGGAGAAGATCGGTAATTCAAGTGTAGCAAGGTAAAAAGCTTCAAGAGCGTATAACAGTACTGACCGCCTTTGCCTCTGAAGAATGTTAAAAGCCTCTAGCGCGTCCGCTGCGCGTCAACGCAGGCATCCTGTTTTTATAGGGCGAGTTCCGCCACTAGAGCGCTAACCTCTCCTGTGCCCCTGCCGGAAGTTCCCCCTGGTGCCTCCCGTGTGCGTAGCGTTGCCTCCACTCAAACGGTAACAACCGCGGTGGACCGGGGAACACGCAAGGAGGTCACCAGGTGTGTTTTGGGCAGCTTATTACACAGTAAGTTCTAGAGGTGAGTGAAAGAAAACAGTGCGAGTGATTTTAGAAAGAGGGTTAGTCCTTTACCTTTGTCGCGCACAGTAGCAGCAAAGTGGAGAAGATCGGTAATTCAAGTGTAACAAGGTAAAAAGCTTCAAGCGCGTATAACAGTACTGACCGCCTTTGCCTCTGAAGAAAGTTAAAAGCCTCTAGAGTGTCCGCTGCGCATCAAGGCAGGCATCCTGTTTTTATAGGGCGAGTTCCGCCACTAGAGCGCTAACCTCTCCTGTGCCCCTGCCGGAAGTTCCCCCTGGTGCCTCCCGTGTGCGTAGCGTTCCCTCCACTCAAACGGTAACAACCGCGGTGGACCCGGGACACGCAAGGAGGTCACCAGGTGTGTTTTGGGCAGCTTATTACACAGTAAGTTCTAGAGGTGAGTGAAAGAAAATAGTGCGAGTGATTTTAAAAAGAGGGTTTGTGCTTTCCCTTTGTCGCGCACAGTAGCAGCAAAGTGGAGAAGATTGGTAATTCAAGTGTAGCAAGGTAAAAAGCTTCAAGCGCGTATAACAGTACTGACCGCCTTTGCCTCTGAAGAAAGTTAAAAGCCTCTAGAGTGTCCACTGCGCATCAAGGCAGGCATCCTGTTTTTATAGGGCGAGTT
Organism: Lissotriton helveticus; assembly: GCF_964261635.1. Classification (NCBI taxonomy): domain Eukaryota; kingdom Metazoa; phylum Chordata; class Amphibia; order Caudata; family Salamandridae; genus Lissotriton; species Lissotriton helveticus. The sequence goes on from NC_136061.1 coordinate 321,102,316, forward strand.
CCGCCACTAGAGCGCTAACCTCTCCTGTGCCCCTGCCGGAAGTTCCCCCTGGTGCCTCCCGTGTGCGTAGCGTTCCCTCCACTCAAACGGTAACAACCGCGGTGGACCGGGGGCACGCAAGGAGGTCACCAGGTGTGTTTTGGGCAGCTTATTACACAGTACGTTCTAGAGGTGAGTGAAAGAAAACAGTGTGAGTGATTTTAAAAAGAGGATTCGTGCTTTCCCTTTGTCGCGCACAGTAGCAGCAGAGTGGAGAAGATCGGTAATTCAAGTGTAGCAAGGTAAAAAGCTTCAAGCACGTATAACAGTACTGACCGCCTTTGCCTCTGAAGAATGTTAAAAGCCTCTAGCGCGTCCGCTGCGCGTCAAGGCAGGCATCCTGTTTTTATAGGGCGAGTTCCGCCACTAGAGCGCTAACCTCTCCTGTGCCCCTGCCGGGAGTTCCCCCTGGTGCCTCCACTGTGCGTAGCGTTCCCTCCACTCAAACGGTAACAACCGCGGTGCACCGGGGAACATGCAAGGAGGTCACCAGGTGTGTTTTGGGCAGCTTATTACACAGTAAGTTCTAGAGGTGAGTGAAAGAAAACAGTGCGATTGATTTTAAAAAGAGGGTTCGTGCTTTCCCTTTGTCGCGCACAGTAGCAGCAAAGTGAAGAAGATTGGTAATTCAAGTGTAGCAAGGTAAAAAGCTTCAAGCGCGTATAACAGTACTGACCGCCTTTGCCTCTGAAGAAAGTTAAAAGCCTCTAGCGCGTCCGCTGCGCGTCAAGGCAGGCATCCTGTTTTTATAGGGCGAGTTCCGCCACTAGAGCGCTAACCTCTCCTGTGCCCCTGCCGGAAGTTCCCCCTGGTGCCTCCCGTGTGCGTAGCGTACCCTCCACTCAAACGGTAACAACCGCGATGGACCAGGGAACACGTAAGGAGATCACTAGGTGTGTTTTGGGCAGCTCATTACACAGTAAGTTCTAGAGGTGAGTGAAAGAAAACAGTGTGAGTGATTTTAAAAAGAGGATTCGTGCTTTCCATTTGTCGCCCACAGTAGCAGCAGAGTGGAGAAGATCGGTAATTCAAGTGTAGCAAAGTAAAAAGCTTCAAGCGCGTATAACAGTACTGACCGCCTTTGCCTCTGAAGAATGTTAAAAGCCTCTAGGGCGTCCGCTGCGCGTCAAGGCAGGCATCCTATTTTTATAGGGCGAGTTCCGCCACTAGACCGCTAACCTCTCCTGTGCCCCTGCCGGAAGTTCCTCCTGGTGCCTCCCGTGTGCGTAGCGTTCCCTCCACTCAAACGGTAACAACCGCGGTGGACCGGGGAACACGCAAGCAGGTCACCAGGTGTGTTTTGGGCAGCTTATTACACAGTAAGTTCTAGAGGTGAGTGAAAGAAAACAGTGCGAGTGATTTTAAAAAGAGGGTTTGTGCTTTCCCTTTGTCGCGCACAGTAGCAGCAAAGTGGAGAAAATCGGTAATTCAAGTGTAGCAAGGTAAAAAGCTTCAAGCGCGTATAACAGTACTGACTGCCTTTGCCTCTGAAGAAAGTTAAAAGCCTCTAGCGTGTCCGCTGCGCGTCACGGCAGGCATCCTGGTTTTATAGGGCGCGTTCCGCCACTAGAGCGCTAACCTCTCCGGTGCCCCTGTCGGAAGATCCCCCAGGTGCCTCCCGTGTGCGTAGCGTTCCCTCCACTCAAACGGTAACAACCGCGATGGACCGGGGAACACGTAAGGAGGTCCCCAGGTGTGTTTTGGGCAGCTTATTACACAGTAAGTTCTAGAGGTGAGTGAAAGAAAACAGTGTGAGTGATTTTAAAAAGAGAATTTGTGCTTTCCCTTTGTCGCGCACACTAGCAGCAGAGTGGAGAAGATCGGTAATTCAAGTGTAGCAAGGTAAAAAGCTTCAAGAGCGTATAACAGTACTGACCGCCTTTGCCTCTGAAGAATGTTAAAAGCCTCTAGCGCATCTGCTGCGTGTCAAGGCAGGCATCCTGTTTTTATAGGGCGAGTTCCGCCACTAGAGCGCTAACCTCTCCTGTGCCCCTGCCGGAAGTTCCCCCTGGTGCCTCCCGTGTGCGTAGCGTTCCCTCCACTCAAACGGTAACAACCGCGATGGACCGGGGAACACGTAAGGAGGTCACCAGGTGTGTTTTGGGCAGCTTATTACACAGTAAGTTCTAGAGGTGAGTGAAAGAAAACAGTGTGAGGGATTTTAAAAAGAGGATACGTGCTTTCCCTTTGTCGCGCACAGTAGCAGCAGAGTGGAGAAGATCGGTAATTCAAGTGTAGCAAGGTAAAAAGCTTCAAGTGCGTATAACAGTACTGACCGCCTTTGGCTCTGAAGAATGTTAAAAGCCTCTAGCACGTCCGCTGCGCGTCAACGCAGGCATCCTGTTTTTATAGGGCGAGTTCCGCCACTAGAGCGCTAACCTCTCCTGTGCCCCTGCCGGAAGTTCCCCCTGGTGCCTCCCGTGTGCGTAGCCTTCCCTCCACTCAAACGGTAACAACCGCGATGGACCGGGGAACACGCAAGGAGGTCACCAGGTGTGTTTTGGGCAGCTTATTACACAATAAGTTCTAGAGGTGAGTGAAAGAAAACAGTGCAAGTGATTTTAGAAAGAGGGTTCGTGCTTTCCCTTTGTCGCGCACAGTAGCAGCAAAGTGGAGAAGATCGGTAATTCAAGTGTAGCAAGGTAAAAAGCTTCAAGCGCGTATAACAGTACTGACCGCCTTTGCCTCTGAAAAAAGTTAAAAGCCTCTAGCGTGTCCGATGCGCGTCAAGGCAGGCATCCTGTTTTTATAGGGCGCGTACCGCCACTAGAGCGCTAACCTCTCCTGTGCCCCTGCCGGAAGTTCCCCCTGGTGCCTCCCGTGTGCGTAGCGTTCCCTCTACTCAAACGGTAACAACCGCGGTGGACCGGGCACACGCAAGGAGGTCACCAGATGTGTTTTGGGCAGCTTATTACACAGTAAGTTCTACAGGTGAGTGAAAGAAAACAGTGTGAGTGATTTTAAAAAGAGGATTCGTGCTTTCCCTTTGTCGTGCACAGTAGCAGCAGAGTGGAGAAGATCGGTAATTCAAGTGTAGCAAGGTAAAAAGCTTCAAGCGCGTATAACAGTACTGACCGCCTTTGCCTCTGAAGAATGTTAAAAGCCTTTAGCGCGTCCGCTGCGCGTCAAGGCAGGCATCCTGTTTTAATAGGGCAAATTCCGCAACTAGAGCGCAAACCTCTCCTGTGCTCCTGCCGGAAATCCCCCCTGGTGCCTCCCGTGTGCGTAGCGTTCCCTCCACTCAAACGGTAACAACCGCGGTGGACCGGGGACACGCAAGGAGGTCACCAGGTGTGTTTTGGGCAGCTTATTACACAGTAAGTTCTAGAGGTGAGTGAAAGAAAACAGTGCGATTGATTTTAAAAAGAGGGTTTGTGCTTTCCCTTTGTCGCGCACAGTAGCAGCAAAGTGGAGAAGATCGGTAATTCAAGTGTAGCAAGGTAAAAAGCTTCAAGTGCGTATAACAGTACTGACCGCCTTTGCCTCTGAAGAAAGTTAAAAGCCTCTAGAGCGTCTGCTGAGTGTCAAGGCAGGCATCCTGTTTTTATAGGGCGAGTTCCGCCACTAGAGCGCTAATCTCTCCTGTGCCCCTGCCGGAAGTTCCCCCTGGTGCCTCCTGTGTGCCTTGCGTTCCCTCCATTTAAACGGTAACAACCGCGGTGGACCGGGGAACACGCAAGGAGGTCACCAGGTGTGTTTTGGGCAGCTTATTACACAGTAAGTTCTAGAGGTGAGTGAAAGAAAACAGTGCGAGTGATTTTAAAAAGAGGGTTCGTGCTTTCCCTTTGTCGCGCACAGTAGCAGCAAAGTGGAGAAAATCGGTAATTCAAGTGTAGCAAGGTAAAAAGCTTCAAGCGCGTATAACAGTACTGACCGCCTTTGCCTCTGAAGAATGTTAAAAGCCTTTAACGCGTCCGCTGCGCGTCAAGGCAGGCATCCTGTTTTAATAGGGCAAATTCCGCAACTAGAGCGCAAACCTCTCCTGTGCTCCTGCCGGAAATCCCCCCTGGTGCCTCCCGTGTGCGTAGCGTTCCCTCCACTCAAACGGTAACAACCGCGGTGGACCGGGGACACGCAAGGAGGTCACCAGGTGTGTTTTGGGCAGCTTATTACACAGTAAGTTCTAGAGGTGAGTGAAAGAAAACAGTGCGATTGATTTTAAAAAGAGGGTTCGTGCTTTCCCTTTGTCGCGCACAGTAGCAGCAAAGTGGAGAAGATCGGTAATTCAAGTGTAGCAAGGTAAAAAGCTTCAAGTGCGTATAACAGTACTGACCGCCTTTGCCTCTGAAGAAAGTTAAAAGCCTCTAGAGCGTCTGCTGCGTGTCAAGGCAGGCATCCTGTTTTTATAGGGCGAGTTCCGCCACTAGAGCGCTAACCTCTCCTGTGCCCCTGCCGGAAGTTCCCCCTGGTGCCTCCTGTGTGCCTAGCGTTCCCTCCACTCAAACGGTAACAACCGCGGTGGACCGGGGAACATGCAAGGAGGTCACCAGGTGTGTTTTGGGCAGCTTATTACACAGTAAGTTCTAGAGGTGAGTGAAAGAAAATAGTGCGAGTGATTTTAAAAAGAGGGTTTGTGCTTTCCCTTTGTCGCGCACAGTAGCAGCAAAGTGGAGAAGATTGGTAATTCAAGTGTAGCAAGGTAAAAAGCTTCAAGCGCGTATAACAGTACTGACCGCCTTTGCCTCTGAATAAAGTTAAAAGCCTCTCGCGTGTCCGCTGCACGTCAAGGCAGGCATCCTGTTTTTATAGGGCGAGGTCCGCCACTAGAGCCCTAACCTCTCCTGTGCCCCTGCCCAAAGTTCCCCCTGGTGCCTCCCGTGTGCGTAGCGTGCCCTCCACTCAAACGGTAACAACCGCGATGGACCGGGGAACACGTAAGGAGGTCACCAGGTGTGTTTTGGGCAGCTCATTACACAGTAAGTTCTAGAGGTGAGTGAAAGAAAACAGTGTGAGTGATTTTAAAAAGAGGGTTTGTGCTTTCCCTTTGTCGCGCACAGTAGCAGCAAAGTGGAGACGATCGGTAATTCAAGTGTAGCAAGGTAAAAAGCTTCGAGCGCGTATAACAGTACTGACCGCCTTTGCCTCTGAAGAGTGTTAAAAGCCTCTAGCGCGTACGCTGCTCGTCAAGGCAGGCATCCTGTTTTTATAGGGAGAGTTCCGCCACTAGACGCTAACCTCTCCTGTGCCCCTGCCGGAAGTTCCCCCTGGTGCCTCCCGTGTGCGTAGCGTTCCCTCCACTCAAACGGTAACAACCGCGGTGGACTGGGGACACGCAAGGAGGTCTCCAGGTGTGTTTTGGGCAGCTTATTACACAGTAAGTTCTAGAGGTGAGTGAAAGAAAACAGTGCGATTGATTTTAAAAAGAGGGTTCGTGCTTTCCCTTTGTCGCGCACAGTAGCAGCAAAGTGGTGAAGATCGGTAATTCAAGTGTAGCAAGGTAAAAAGCTTCAAGCGCGTATAACAGTACAGACCGCCTTTGCCTCTGAAGAAAGTTAAAAGCCTCTAGAGCGTCTGCTGCGCGTCAAGGCAGGCATCCTGTTTTTATAGGGCGAGTTCCGCCACTAGAGCGCTAACCTCTCCTGTGCCCCTGCCGGAAGTTCCCCCTGGTGCCTCCTGTGTGCGTAGCGTTCCCTCCACTCAAACGGTAACAACCGCGGTGGACCGGGTAACATGCAAGGAGTTCACCAGGTGTGTTTTGGGCAGCTTATTACACAGTAAGTTCTAGAGGTGAGTGAAAGAAAACAGTGCGAGTGATTTTAAAAAGAGGGTTCGTGCTTTCCCTTTGTCGCGCACAGTAGCAGCAAAGTGGAGAAAATCGGTAATTCAAGTGTAGCAAGGTAAAAAGCTTCAAGCGCGTATAACAGTACTGACCGCCTTTGCCTCTGAAGAAAGTTAAAAGCCTCTAGCGTGTCCTCTGCGTGTCAAGGCAGGCATCCTGTTTTTATAGGGCGAGTTCCGTCACTAGAGCGCTAACCTCTCCTGTGCCCCTGCCGGAAGTTCCCCCTGGTGCCTCCCGTGTGTGTAGCGTTCCCTCCACTCAAACGGTAACAACCGCGATGGACCGGGGAACACGTAAGGAGGCCCCCAGGTGTGTTTTGGGCAGCTTATTACACAGTAAGTTCTAGAGGTGAGTGAAAGAAAACAGTGTGAGTGATTTTAAAATGAGGATTCGTGCTTTCCCTTTGTCGCGCATAGTAGCAGCAGAGTGGAGAAGCTCTGTAATTCAAGTGTAGCAAGGTAAAAAGCTTCAAGCGCGTATAACAGTACTGACCGCCTTTGCCTCCGAAGAATGTTAAAAGCCTCTAGCACATCCGCTGCGCGTCTATCAGGCATCCTGTTTTTATAGGGTCGAGTTCCGCCAAGAGAGGGCTAACCTCTCGTGTGCCCCTGCCGGAAGTTCCCCCTGGTGCCTCCCGTGTGCGTAGCGTTCCCTCCACTCAAACGGTAACAACCGCGGTGGACCGGGGAACACGCAAGGAGATCACCAGGTGTGTTTTGGGCAGCTTATTACACAGTAAGTTCTAGAGGTGAGTGAAAGAAAACAGTGCGAGTGATTTTAAAAAGAGGGTTTGTGCTTTCCCTTTGTCGCGCACAGTAGCAGCAAAGTGGAGAAGATTGGTAATTCAAGTGCAGCAAGGTAAAAAGCTTCAAGCGCGTATAACAGTACTGACTGCCTTTGCCTCTGAAGAAAGTTAAAAGCCTCTAGAGCATCTGCTGCGTGTCAAGGCAGGCATCCTGTTTTTATAGGGCGAGTTCCGCCACTAGAGCGCTAACCTCTCCTGTGCCCCTGCCGGAAGTTCCCCCTGGTGCCTCCCGTGTGCGTAGCGTTCCCTCCACTCAAACGGTAACAACCGCGGTGGACCGGGGAACACGCAAGGAGGTCACCAGGTGTGTTTTGGGCAGCTTATTACACAGTAAGTTCTAGAGGTGAGTGAAAGAAAACAGTGCGAGTGATTTTAAAAAGAGGGTTCGTGCTTTCCCTTTGTCGCGCACAGTAGCAGCAAAGTGGAGAAGATCGGTAATTCAAGTGTAGCAAGGTAAAAAGCTTCAAGCGCGTATAACAGTACTGACTGCCTTTGCCTCTGAAGAAAGTTAAAAGCCTCAGGCGTGTCCGCTGCGTGTCAAGGCAGGCATCCTGGTTTTATAGGGCGCGTTCCGCCACTAGAGCGCTAACCTCTCCGGTGCCCCTGCCGGAAGTTCCCCCTGGTGCCTCCCGTGTGCGTAGCGTTCCCTCCACTCAAACGGTAACAACCGCGATGGACCGGGGAACACGTAAGGAGGTCCCCAGGTGTGTTTTGGGCAGCTTATTACACAGTAAGTTCTAGAGGTGAGTGAAAGAAAACAGTGTGAGTGATTTTAAAAAGAGGATACGTGCTTTCGCTTTGTCGCGCACAGTAGCAGCAGAGTGGAGAAGATCGGTAATTCAAGTGTAGCAAGGTAAAAAGCTTCAAGAGCGTATAACAGTACTGACCGCCTTTGCCTCTGAAGAATGTTAAAAGCCTCTAGCGCGTCCGCTGCGCGTCAACGCAGGCATCCTGTTTTTATAGGGCGAGTTCCGCCACTAGAGCGCTAACCTCTCCTGTGCCCCTGCCGGAAGTTCCCCCTGGTGCCTCCCGTGTGCGTAGCGTTCCCTGCACTCAAACGGTAACAACCGCAGTGGACCGGGGAACACGCAAGGAGGTCACCAGGTGTGTTTTGGGCAGCTTATTACACAGTAAGTTCTAGAGGTGAGTGAAAGAAAACAGTGCGAGTGATTTTAGAAAGAGGGTTAGTCCTTTACCTTTGTCGCGCACAGTAGCAGCAAAGTGGAGAAGATCGGTAATTCAAGTGTAACAAGGTAAAAAGCTTCAAGCGCGTATAACAGTACTGACCGCCTTTGCCTCTGAAGAAAGTTAAAAGCCTCTAGAGTGTCCGCTGCGCATCAAGGCAGGCATCCTGTTTTTATAGGGCGAGTTCCGCCACTAGAGCGCTAACCTCTCCTGTGCCCCTGCCGGAAGTTCCCCCTGGTGCCTCCCGTGTGCGTAGCGTTCCCTCCACTCAAACGGTAACAACCGCGGTGGACCGGGGACACGCAAGGAGGTCACCAGGTGTGTTTTGGGCAGCTTATTACACAGTAAGTTCTAGAGGTGAGTGAAAGAAAATAGTGCGAGTGATTTTAAAAAGAGGGTTTGTGCTTTCCCTTTGTCGCGCACAGTAGCAGCAAAGTGGAGAAGATTGGTAATTCAAGTGTAGCAAGGTAAAAAGCTTCAAGCGCGTATAACAGTACTGACCGCCTTTGCCTCTGAAGAAAGTTAAAAGCCTCTAGAGTGTCCGCTGCGCATCAAGGCAGGCATCCTGTTTTTATAGGGCGAGTTCCGCCACTAGAGCGCTAACCTCTCCTGTGCCCCTGCCGGAAGTTCCCCCTGGTGCCTCCCGTGTGCGTAGCGTTCCCTCCACTCAAACGGTAACAACCGCGGTGGACCGGGGGCACGCAAGGAGGTCACCAGGTGTGTTTTGGGCAGCTTATTACACAGTACGTTCTAGAGGTGAGTGAAAGAAAACAGTGTGAGTGATTTTAAAAAGAGGATTCGTGCTTTCCCTTTGTCGCGCACAGTAGCAGCAGAGTGGAGAAGATCGGTAATTCAAGTGTAGCAAGGTAAAAAGCTTCAAGCACGTATAACAGTACTGACCGCCTTTGCCTCTGAAGAATGTTAAAAGCCTCTAGCGCGTCCGCTGCGCGTCAAGGCAGGCATCCTGTTTTTATAGGGCGAGTTCCGCCACTAGAGCGCTAACCTCTCCTGTGCCCCTGCCGGGAGTTCCCCCTGGTGCCTCCACTGTGCGTAGCGTTCCCTCCACTCAAACGGTAACAACCGCGGTGCACCGGGGAACATGCAAGGAGGTCACCAGGTGTGTTTTGGGCAGCTTATTACACAGTAAGTTCTAGAGGTGAGTGAAAGAAAACAGTGCGATTGATTTTAAAAAGAGGGTTCGTGCTTTCCCTTTGTCGCGCACAGTAGCAGCAAAGTGAAGAAGATTGGTAATTCAAGTGTAGCAAGGTAAAAAGCTTCAAGCGCGTATAACAGTACTGACCGCCTTTGCCTCTGAAGAAAGTTAAAAGCCTCTAGCGCGTCCGCTGCGCGTCAAGGCAGGCATCCTGTTTTTATAGGGCGAGTTCCGCCACTAGAGCGCTAACCTCTCCTGTGCCCCTGCCGGAAGTTCCCCCTGGTGCCTCCCGTGTGCGTAGCGTACCCTCCACTCAAACGGTAACAACCGCGATGGACCAGGGAACACGTAAGGAGATCACTAGGTGTGTTTTGGGCAGCTCATTACACAGTAAGTTCTAGAGGTGAGTGAAAGAAAACAGTGTGAGTGATTTTAAAAAGAGGATTCGTGATTTCCATTTGTCGCCCACAGTAGCAGCAGAGTGGAGAAGATCGGTAATTCAAGTGTAGCAAAGTAAAAAGCTTCAAGCGCGTATAACAGTACTGACCGCCTTTGCCTCTGAAGAATGTTAAAAGCCTCTAGGGCGTCCGCTGCGCGTCAAGGCAGGCATCCTATTTTTATAGGGCGAGTTCCGCCACTAGACCGCTAACCTCTCCTGTGCCCCTGCCGGAAGTTCCTCCTGGTGCCTCCCGTGTGCGTAGCGTTCCCTCCACTCAAACGGTAACAACCGCGGTGGACCGGGGAACACGCAAGTAGGTCACCAGGTGTGTTTTGGGCAGCTTATTACACAGTAAGTTCTAGAGGTGAGTGAAAGAAAACAGTGCGAGTGATTTTAAAAAGAGAGGGTTTGTGCTTTCCCTTTGTCGCGCACAGTAGCAGCAAAGTGGAGAAAATCGGTAATTCAAGTGTAGCAAGGTAAAAAGCTTCAAGCGCGTATAACAGTACTGACTGCCTTTGCCTCTGAAGAAAGTTAAAAGCCTCTAGCGTGTCCGCTGCGCGTCACGGCAGGCATCCTGGTTTTATAGGGCACGTTCCGCCACTAGAGCGCTAACCTCTCCGGTGCCCCTGCCGGAAGATCCCCCTGGTGCCTCCCGTGTGCGTAGCGTTCCCTCCACTCAAACGGTAACAACCGCGATGGACCGGGGAACACGTAAGGAGGTCCCCAGGTGTGTTTTGGGCAGCTTATTACACAGTAAGTTCTAGAGGTGAGTGAAAGAAAACAGTGTGAGTGATTTTAAAAAGAGAATTTGTGCTTTCCCTTTGTCGCGCACAGTAGCAGCAGAGTGGAGAAGATCGGTAATTCAAGTGTAGCAAGGTAAAAAGCTTCAAGAGCGTATAACAGTACTGACCGCCTTTGCCTCTGAAGAATGTTAAAAGCCTCTAGCGTATCTGCTGCGTGTCAAGGCAGGCATCCTGTTTTTATAGGGCGAGTTCCGCCACTAGAGCGCTAACCTCTCCTGTGCCCCTGCCGGAAGTTCCCCCTGGTGCCTCCCGTGTGCGTAGCGTTCCCTCCACTCAAACGGTAACAACCGCGATGGACCGGGGAACACGTAAGGAGGTCACCAGGTGTGTTTTGGGCAGCTTATTACACAGTAAGTTCTAGAGGTGAGTGAAAGAAAACAGTGTGAGGGATTTTAAAAAGAGGATACGTGCTTTCCCTTTGTCGCTCACAGTAGCAGCAGAGTGGAGAAGATCGGTAATTCAAGTGTAGCAAGGTAAAAAGCTTCAAGCGCGTATAACAGTACTGACTGCCTTTGGCTCTGAAGAATGTTAAAAGCCTCTAGCGCGTCCGCTGCGCGTCAACGCAGGCATCCTGTTTTTATAGGGCGAGTTCCGCCACTAGAGCGCTAACCTCTCCTGTGCCCCTGCCGGAAGTTCCCCCTGGTGCCTCCCGTGTGCGTAGCGTTCCCTCCACTCAAACGGTAACAACCGCGATGGACCGGGGAACACGCAAGGAGGTCACCAGGTGTGTTTTGGGCAGCTTATTACACAATAAGTTCTAGAGGTGAGTGAAAGAAAACAGTGCAAGTGATTTTAGAAAGAGGGTTCGTGCTTTCCCTTTGTCGCGCACAGTAGCAGCAAAGTGGAGAAGATCGGTAATTCAAGTGTAGCAAGGTAAAAAGCTTCAAGCGCGTATAACAGTACTGACCGCCTTTGCCTCTGAAGAAAGTTAAAAGCCTCTAGCGTGTCCGCTGCGCGTCAAGGCAGGCATCCTGTTTTTATAGGGCGCGTACCGCCACTAGAGCGCTAACCTCTCCTGTGCCCCTGCCGGAAGTTCCCCCTGGTGCCTCCCGTGTGCGTAGCGTTCCCTCTACTCAAACGGTAACAACCGCGGTGGACCGGGGACACGCAAGGAGGTCACCAGATGTGTTTTGGGCAGCTTATTACACAGTAAGTTCTACAGGTGAGTGAAAGAAAACAGTGTGAGTGATTTTAAAAAGAGGATTCGTGCTTTCCCTTTGTCGTGCACAGTAGCAGCAGAGTGGAGAAGATCGGTAATTCAAGTGTAGCAAGGTAAAAAGCTTCAAGCGCGTATAACAGTACTGACCGCCTTTGCCTCTGAAGAATGTTAAAAGCCTTTAGCGCGTCCGCTGCGCGTCAAGGCAGGCATCCTGTTTTAATAGGGCAAATTCCGCAACTAGAGCGCAAACCTCTCCTGTGCTCCTGCCGGAAATCCCCCCTGGTGCCTCCCGTGTGCGTAGCGTTCCCTCCACTCAAACGGTAACAACCGCGGTGGACCGGGGACACGCAAGGAGGTCACCAGGTGTGTTTTGGGCAGCTTATTACACAGTAAGTTCTAGAGGTGAGTGAAAGAAAACAGTGCGATTGATTTTAAAAAGAGGGTTTGTGCTTTCCCTTTGTCGCGCACAGTAGCAGCAAAGTGGAGAAGACCGGTAATTCAAGTGTAGCAAGGTAAAAAGCTTCAAGTGCGTATAACAGTACTGACCGCCTTTGCCTCTGAAGAAAGTTAAAAGCCTCTAGAGCGTCTGCTGAGTGTCAAGGCAGGCATCCTGTTTTTATAGGGCGAGTTCCGCCACTAGAGCGCTAACCTCTCCTGTGCCCCTGCCGGAAGTTCCCCCTGGTGCCTCCTGTGTGCCTAGCGTTCCCTCCACTCAAACGGTAACAACCGCGGTGGACCGGGGAACACGCAAGGAGGTCACCAGGTGTGTTTTGGGCAGCTTATTACACAGTAAGTTCTAGAGGTGAGTGAAAGAAAACAGTGCGAGTGATTTTAAAAAGAGGGTTCGTGCTTTCCCTTTGTCGCGCACAGTAGCAGCAAAGTGGAGAAAATCGGTAATTCAAGTGTAGCAAGGTAAAAAGCTTCAAGCGCGTATAACAGTACTGACCGCCTTTGCCTCTGAAGAATGTTAAAAGCCTTTAGCGCGTCCGCTGCGCGTCAAGGCAGGCATCCTGTTTTAATAGGGCAAATTCCGCAACTAGAGCGCAAACCTCTCATGTGCTCCTGCCGGAAATCCCCCCTGGTGCCTCCCGTGTGCGTAGCGTTCCCTCCACTCAAACGGTAACAACCGCGGTGGACCGGGGACACGCAAGGAGGTCACCAGGTGTGTTTTGGGCAGCTTATTACACAGTAAGTTCTAGAGGTGAGTGAAAGAAAACAGTGCGATTGATTTTAAAAAGAGGGTTCGTGCTTTCCCTTTGTCGCGCACAGTAGCAGCAAAGTGGAGAAGATCGGTAATTCAAGTGTAGCAAGGTAAAAAGCTTCAAGTGCGTATAACAGTACTGACCGCCTTTGCCTCTGAAGAAAGTTAAAAGCCTCTAGAGCGTCTGCTGCGTGTCAAGGCAGGCATCCTGTTTTTATAGGGCGAGTTCCGCCACTAGAGCGCTAACCTCTCCTGTGCCCCTGCCGGAAGTTCCCCCTGGTGCCTCCTGTGTGCCTAGCGTTCCCTCCACTCAAACGGTAACAACCGCGGTGGACCGGGGAACACGCAAGGAGTTCACCAGGTGTGTTTTGGGCAGCTTATTACACAGTAAGTTCTAGAGGTGAGTGAAAGAAAACAGTGCGAGTGATTTTAAAAAGAGGGTTCGTGCTTTCCCTTTGTCGCGCACAGTAGCAGCAAAGTGGAGAAAATCGGTAATTCAAGTGTAGCAAGGTAAAAAGCTTCAAGCGCGTATAACAGTACTGACCGCCTTTGCCTCTGAAGAAAGTTAAAAGCCTCTAGCGTGTCCTCTGCGTGTCAAGGCAGGCATCCTGTTTTTATAGGGCGAGTTCCGTCACTAGAGCGCTAACCTCTCCTGTGCCCCTGCCGGAAGTTCCCCCTGGTGCCTCCCGTGTGTGTAGCGTTCCCTCCACTCAAACGGTAACAACCGCGATGGACCGGGGAACACGTAAGGAGGCCCCCAGGTGTGTTTTGGGCAGCTTATTACACAGTAAGTTCTAGAGGTGAGTGAAAGAAAACAGTGTGAGTGATTTTAAAATGAGGATTCGTGCTTTCCCTTTGTCGCGCATAGTAGCAGCAGAGTGGAGAAGCTCTGTAATTCAAGTGTAGCAAGGTAAAAAGCTTCAAGCGCGTATAACAGTACTGACCGCCTTTGCCTCCGAAGAATGTTAAAAGCCTCTAGCACATCCGCTGCGCGTCTATCAGGCATCCTGTTTTTATAGGGTCGAGTTCCGCCAAGAGAGGGCTAACCTCTCGTGTGCCCCTGCCGGAGGTTCCCCCTGGTGCCTCCCGTGTGCGTAGCGTTCCCTCCACTCAAACGGTAACAACCGCGGTGGACCGGGGAACACGCAAGGAGATCACCAGGTGTGTTTTGGGCAGCTTATTACACAGTAAGTTCTAGAGGTGAGTGAAAGAAAACAGTGCGAGTGATTTTAAAAAGAGGGTTTGTGCTTTCCCTTTGTCGCGCACAGTAGCAGCAAAGTGGAGAAGATTGGTAATTCAAGTGCAGCAAGGTAAAAAGCTTCAAGCGCGTATAACAGTACTGACTGCCTTTGCCTCTGAAGAAAGTTAAAAGCCTCTAGAGCATCTGCTGCGTGTCAAGGCAGGCATCCTGTTTTTATAGGGCGAGTTCCGCCACTAGAGCGCTAACCTCTCCTGTGCCCCTGCCGGAAGTTCCCCCTGGTGCCTCCCGTGTGCGTAGCGTTCCCTCCACTCAAACGGTAACAACCGCGGTGGACCGGGGAACACGCAAGGAGGTCACCAGGTGTGTTTTGGGCAGCTTATTACACAGTAAGTTCTAGAGGTGAGTGAAAGAAAACAGTGCGAGTGATTTTAAAAAGAGGGTTCGTGCTTTCCCTTTGTCGCGCACAGTAGCAGCAAAGTGGAGAAGATCGGTAATTCAAGTGTAGCAAGGTAAAAAGCTTCAAGCGCGTATAACAGTACTGACTGCCTTTGCCTCTGAAGAAAGTTAAAAGCCTCAGGCGTGTCCGCTGCGTGTCAAGGCAGGCATCCTGGTTTTATAGGGCGCGTTCCGCCACTAGAGCGCTAACCTCTCCGGTGCCCCTGCCGGAAGTTCCCCCTGGTGCCTCCCGTGTGCGTAGCGTTCCCTCCACTCAAACGGTAACAACCGCGATGGACCGGGGAACACGTAAGGAGGTCCCCAGGTGTGTTTTGGGCAGCTTATTACACAGTAAGTTCTAGAGGTGAGTGAAAGAAAACAGTGTGAGTGATTTTAAAAAGAGGATACGTGCTTTCGCTTTGTCGCGCACAGTAGCAGCAGAGTGGAGAAGATCGGTAATTCAAGTGTAGCAAGGTAAAAAGCTTCAAGAGCGTATAACAGTACTGACCGCCTTTGCCTCTGAAGAATGTTAAAAGCCTCTAGCGCGTCCGCTGCGCGTCAACGCAGGCATCCTGTTTTTATAGGGCGAGTTCCGCCACTAGAGCGCTAACCTCTCCTGTGCCCCTGCCGGAAGTTCCCCCTGGTGCCTCCCGTGTGCGTAGCGTTCCCTGCACTCAAACGGTAACAACCGCAGTGGACCGGGGAACACGCAAGGAGGTCACCAGGTGTGTTTTGGGCAGCTTATTACACAGTAAGTTCTAGAGGTGAGTGAAAGAAAACAGTGCGAGTGATTTTAGAAAGAGGGTTAGTCCTTTACCTTTGTCGCGCACAGTAGCAGCAAAGTGGAGAAGATCGGTAATTCAAGTGTAACAAGGTAAAAAGCTTCAAGCGCGTATAACAGTACTGACCGCCTTTGCCTCTGAAGAAAGTTAAAAGCCTCTAGAGTGTCCGCTGCGCATCAAGGCAGGCATCCTGTTTTTATAGGGCGAGTTCCGCCACTAGAGCGCTAACCTCTCCTGTGCCCCTGCCGGAAGTTCCCCCTGGTGCCTCCCGTGTGCGTAGCGTTCCCTCCACTCAAACGGTAACAACCGCGGTGGACCGGGGACACGCAAGGAGGTCACCAGGTGTGTTTTGGGCAGCTTATTACACAGTAAGTTCTAGAGGTGAGTGAAAGAAAATAGTGCGAGTGATTTTAAAAAGAGGGTTTGTGCTTTCCCTTTGTCGCGCACAGTAGCAGCAAAGTGGAGAAGATTGGTAATTCAAGTGTAGCAAGGTAAAAAGCTTCAAGCGCGTATAACAGTACTGACCGCCTTTGCCTCTGAAGAAAGTTAAAAGCCTCTAGAGTGTCCGCTGCGCATCAAGGCAGGCATCCTGTTTTTATAGGGCGAGTTCCGCCACTAGAGCGCTAACCTCTCCTGTGCCCCTGCCGGAAGTTCCCCCTGGTGCCTCCCGTGTGCGTAGCGTTCCCTCCACTCAAACGGTAACAACCGCGGTGGACCGGGGGCACGCAAGGAGGTCACCAGGTGTGTTTTGGGCAGCTTATTACACAGTACGTTCTAGAGGTGAGTGAAAGAAAACAGTGTGAGTGATTTTAAAAAGAGGATTCGTGCTTTCCCTTTGTCGCGCACAGTAGCAGCAGAGTGGAGAAGATCGGTAATTCAAGTGTAGCAAGGTAAAAAGCTTCAAGCACGTATAACAGTACTGACCGCCTTTGCCTCTGAAGAATGTTAAAAGCCTCTAGCGCGTCCGCTGCGCGTCAAGGCAGGCATCCTGTTTTTATAGGGCGAGTTCCGCCACTAGAGCGCTAACCTCTCCTGTGCCCCTGCCGGGAGTTCCCCCTGGTGCCTCCACTGTGCGTAGCGTTCCCTCCACTCAAACGGTAACAACCGCGGTGCACCGGGGAACATGCAAGGAGGTCACCAGGTGTGTTTTGGGCAGCTTATTACACAGTAAGTTCTAGAGGTGAGTGAAAGAAAACAGTGCGATTGATTTTAAAAAGAGGGTTCGTGCTTTCCCTTTGTCGCGCACAGTAGCAGCAAAGTGAAGAAGATTGGTAATTCAAGTGTAGCAAGGTAAAAAGCTTCAAGCGCGTATAACAGTACTGACCGCCTTTGCCTCTGAAGAAAGTTAAAAGCCTCTAGCGCGTCCGCTGCGCATCAAGGCAGGCATCCTGTTTTTATAGGGCGAGTTCCGCCACTAGAGCGCTAACCTCTCCTGTGCCCCTGCCGGAAGTTCCCCCTGGTGCCTCCCGTGTGCGTAGCGTACCCTCCACTCAAACGGTAACAACCGCGATGGACCAGGGAACACGTAAGGAGATCACTAGGTGTGTTTTGGGCAGCTCATTACACAGTAAGTTCTAGAGGTGAGTGAAAGAAAACAGTGTGAGTGATTTTAAAAAGAGGATTCGTGATTTCCATTTGTCGCCCACAGTAGCAGCAGAGTGGAGAAGATCGGTAATTCAAGTGTAGCAAAGTAAAAAGCTTCAAGCGCGTATAACAGTACTGACCGCCTTTGCCTCTGAAGAATGTTAAAAGCCTCTAGGGCGTCCGCTGCGCGTCAAGGCAGGCATCCTATTTTTATAGGGCGAGTTCCGCCACTAGACCGCTAACCTCTCCTGTGCCCCTGCCGGAAGTTCCTCCTGGTGCCTCCCGTGTGCGTAGCGTTCCCTCCACTCAAACGGTAACAACCGCGGTGGACCGGGGAACACGCAAGTAGGTCACCAGGTGTGTTTTGGACAGCTTATTACACAGTAAGTTCTAGAGGTGAGTGAAAGAAAACAGTGCGAGTGATTTTAAAAAGAGGGTTTGTGCTTTCCCTTTGTCGCGCACAGTAGCAGCAAAGTGGAGAAAATCGGTAATTCAAGTGTAGCAAGGTAAAAAGCTTCAAGCGCGTATAACAGTACTGACTGCCTTTGCCTCTGAAGAAAGTTAAAAGCCTCTAGCGTGTCCGCTGCGCGTCACGGCAGGCATCCTGGTTTTATAGGGCACGTTCCGCCACTAGAGCGCTAACCTCTCCGGTGCCCCTGCCGGAAGATCCCCCTGGTGCCTCCCGTGTGCGTAGCGTTCCCTCCACTCAAACGGTAACAACCGCGATGGACCGGGGAACACGTAAGGAGGTCCCCAGGTGTGTTTTGGGCAGCTTATTACACAGTAAGTTCTAGAGGTGAGTGAAAGAAAACAGTGTGAGTGATTTTAAAAAGAGAATTTGTGCTTTCCCTTTGTCGCGCACAGTAGCAGCAGAGTGGAGAAGATCGGTAATTCAAGTGTAGCAAGGTAAAAAGCTTCAAGAGCGTATAACAGTACTGACCGCCTTTGCCTCTGAAGAATGTTAAAAGCCTCTAGCGTATCTGCTGCGT
This sequence comes from Lissotriton helveticus, assembly GCF_964261635.1. Lineage (NCBI taxonomy): Eukaryota > Metazoa > Chordata > Amphibia > Caudata > Salamandridae > Lissotriton > Lissotriton helveticus. Next base: position 321,119,870 of record NC_136061.1, read on the forward strand.
GTCAAGGCAGGCATCCTGTTTTTATAGGGCGAGTTCCGCCACTAGAGCGCTAACCTCTCCTGTGCCCCTGCCGGAAGTTCCCCCTGGTGCCTCCCGTGTGCGTAGCGTTCCCTCCACTCAAACGGTAACAACCGCGATGGACCGGGGAACACGTAAGGAGGTCACCAGGTGTGTTTTGGGCAGCTTATTACACAGTAAGTTCTAGAGGTGAGTGAAAGAAAACAGTGTGAGGGATTTTAAAAAGAGGATACGTGCTTTCCCTTTGTCGCTCACAGTAGCAGCAGAGTGGAGAAGATCGGTAATTCAAGTGTAGCAAGGTAAAAAGCTTCAAGCGCGTATAACAGTACTGACTGCCTTTGGCTCTGAAGAATGTTAAAAGCCTCTAGCGCGTCCGCTGCGCGTCAACGCAGGCATCCTGTTTTTATAGGGCGAGTTCCGCCACTAGAGCGCTAACCTCTCCTGTGCCCCTGCCGGAAGTTCCCCCTGGTGCCTCCCGTGTGCGTAGCGTTCCCTCCACTCAAACGGTAACAACCGTGATGGACCGGGGAACACGCAAGGAGGTCACCAGGTGTGTTTTGGGCAGCTTATTACACAATAAGTTCTAGAGGTGAGTGAAAGAAAACAGTGCAAGTGATTTTAGAAAGAGGGTTCGTGCTTTCCCTTTGTCGCGCACAGTAGCAGCAAAGTGGAGAAGATCGGTAATTCAAGTGTAGCAAGGTAAAAAGCTTCAAGCGCGTATAACAGTACTGACCGCCTTTGCCTCTGAAGAAAGTTAAAAGCCTCTAGCGTGTCCGCTGCGCGTCAAGGCAGGCATCCTGTTTTTATAGGGCGCGTACCGCCACTAGAGCGCTAACCTCTCCTGTGCCCCTGCCGGAAGTTCCCCCTGGTGCCTCCCGTGTGCGTAGCGTTCCCTCTACTCAAACGGTAACAACCGCGGTGGACCGGGGACACGCAAGGAGGTCACCAGATGTGTTTTGGGCAGCTTATTACACAGTAAGTTCTACAGGTGAGTGAAAGAAAACAGTGTGAGTGATTTTAAAAAGAGGATTCGTGCTTTCCCTTTGTCGTGCACAGTAGCAGCAGAGTGGAGAAGATCGGTAATTCAAGTGTAGCAAGGTAAAAAGCTTCAAGCGCGTATAACAGTACTGACCGCCTTTGCCTCTGAAGAATGTTAAAAGCCTTTAGCGCGTCCGCTGCGCGTCAAGGCAGGCATCCTGTTTTAATAGGGCAAATTCCGCAACTAGAGCGCAAACCTCTCCTGTGCTCCTGCCGGAAATCCCCCCTGGTGCCTCCCGTGTGCGTAGCGTTCCCTCCACTCAAACGGTAACAACCGCGGTGGACCGGGGACACGCAAGGAGGTCACCAGGTGTGTTTTGGGCAGCTTATTACACAGTAAGTTCTAGAGGTGAGTGAAAGAAAACAGTGCGATTGATTTTAAAAAGAGGGTTTGTGCTTTCCCTTTGTCGCGCACAGTAGCAGCAAAGTGGAGAAGATCGGTAATTCAAGTGTAGCAAGGTAAAAAGCTTCAAGTGCGTATAACAGTACTGACCGCCTTTGCCTCTGAAGAAAGTTAAAAGCCTCTAGAGCGTCTGCTGAGTGTCAAGGCAGGCATCCTGTTTTTATAGGGCGAGTTCCGCCACTAGAGCGCTAACCTCTCCTGTGCCCCTGCCGGAAGTTCCCCCTGGTGCCTCCTGTGTGCCTAGCGTTCCCTCCACTCAAACGGTAACAACCGCGGTGGACCGGGGAACACGCAAGGAGGTCACCAGGTGTGTTTTGGGCAGCTTATTACACAGTAAGTTCTAGAGGTGAGTGAAAGAAAACAGTGCGAGTGATTTTAAAAAGAGGGTTCGTGCTTTCCCTTTGTCGCGCACAGTAGCAGCAAAGTGGAGAAAATCGGTAATTCAAGTGTAGCAAGGTAAAAAGCTTCAAGCGCGTATAACAGTACTGACCGCCTTTGCCTCTGAAGAATGTTAAAAGCCTTTAGCGCGTCCGCTGCGCGTCAAGGCAGGCATCCTGTTTTAATAGGGCAAATTCCGCAACTAGAGCGCAAACCTCTCATGTGCTCCTGCCGGAAATCCCCCCTGGTGCCTCCCGTGTGCGTAGCGTTCCCTCCACTCAAACGGTAACAACCGCGGTGGACCGGGGACACGCAAGGAGGTCACCAGGTGTGTTTTGGGCAGCTTATTACACAGTAAGTTCTAGAGGTGAGTGAAAGAAAACAGTGCGATTGATTTTAAAAAGAGGGTTCGTGCTTTCCCTTTGTCGCGCACAGTAGCAGCAAAGTGGAGAAGATCGGTAATTCAAGTGTAGCAAGGTAAAAAGCTTCAAGTGCGTATAACAGTACTGACCGCCTTTGCCTCTGAAGAAAGTTAAAAGCCTCTAGAGCGTCTGCTGCGTGTCAAGGCAGGCATCCTGTTTTTATAGGGCGAGTTCCGCCACTAGAGCGCTAACCTCTCCTGTGCCCCTGCCGGAAGTTCCCCCTGGTGCCTCCTGTGTGCCTAGCGTTCCCTCCACTCAAACGGTAACAACCGCGGTGGACCGGGGAACACGCAAGGAGGTCACCAGGTGTGTTTTGGGCAGCTTATTACACAGTAAGTTCTAGAGGTGAGTGAAAGAAAATAGTGCGAGTGATTTTAAAAAGAGGGTTTGTGCTTTCCCTTTGTCGCGCACAGTAGCAGCAAAGTGGAGAAGATTGGTAATTCAAGTGTAGCAAGGTAAAAAGCTTCAAGCGCGTATAACAGTACTGACCGCCTTTGCCTCTGAAGAAAGTTAAAAGCCTCTCGCGTGTCCGCTGCACGTCAAGGCAGGCATCCTGTTTTTATAGGGCGAGGTCCGCCACTAGAGCCCTAACCTCTCCTGTGCCCCTGCCCAAAGTTCCCCCTGGTGCCTCCCGTGTGCGTAGCGTACCCTCCACTCAAACGGTAACAACCGCGATGGACCGGGGAACACGTAAGGAGGTCACCAGGTGTGTTTTGGGCAGCTCATTACACAGTAAGTTCTAGAGGTGAGTGAAAGAAAACAGTGTGAGTGATTTTAAAAAGAGGGTTTGTGCTTTCCCTTTGTCGCGCACAGTAGCAGCAAAGTGGAGACGATCGGTAATTCAAGTGTAGCAAGGTAAAAAGCTTCAAGCGCGTATAACAGTACTGACCGCCTTTGCCTCTGAAGAGTGTTAAAAGCCTCTAGCGCGTACGCTGCTCGTCAAGGCAGGCATCCTGTTTTTATAGGGAGAGTTCCGCCACTAGACGCTAACCTCTCCTGTGCCCCTGCCGGAAGTTCCCCCTGGTGCCTCCCGTGTGCGTAGCGTTCCCTCCACTCAAACGGTAACAACCGCGGTGGACTGGGGACACGCAAGGAGGTCTCCAGGTGTGTTTTGGGCAGCTTATTACACAGTAAGTTCTAGAGGTGAGTGAAAGAAAACAGTGCGATTGATTTTAAAAAGAGGGTTCGTGCTTTCCCTTTGTCGCGCACAGTAGCAGCAAAGTGGTGAAGATCGGTAATTCAAGTGTAGCAAGGTAAAAAGCTTCAAGCGCGTATAACAGTACAGACCGCCTTTGCCTCTGAAGAAAGTTAAAAGCCTCTAGAGCGTCTGCTGCACGTCAAGGCAGGCATCCTGTTTTTATAGGGCGAGTTCCGCCACTAGAGCGCTAACCTCTCCTGTGCCCCTGCCGGAAGTTCCCCCTGGTGCCTCCTGTGTGCGTAGCGTTCCCTCCACTCAAACGGTAACAACCGCGGTGGACCGGGTAACATGCAAGGAGTTCACCAGGTGTGTTTTGGGCAGCTTATTACACAGTAAGTTCTAGAGGTGAGTGAAAGAAAACAGTGCGAGTGATTTTAAAAAGAGGGTTCGTGCTTTCCCTTTGTCGCGCACAGTAGCAGCAAAGTGGAGAAAATCGGTAATTCAAGTGTAGCAAGGTAAAAAGCTTCAAGCGCGTATAACAGTACTGACCGCCTTTGCCTCTGAAGAAAGTTAAAAGCCTCTAGCGTGTCCTCTGCGTGTCAAGGCAGGCATCCTGTTTTTATAGGGCGAGTTCCGCCACTAGAGCGCTAACCTCTCCTGTGCCCCTGCCGGAAGTTCCCCCTGGTGCCTCCCGTGTGTGTAGCGTTCCCTCCACTCAAACGGTAACAACCGCGATGGACCGGGGAACACGTAAGGAGGCCCCCAGGTGTGTTTTGGGCAGCTTATTACACAGTAAGTTCTAGAGGTGAGTGAAAGAAAACAGTGTGAGTGATTTTAAAAAGAGGATTCGTGCTTTCCCTTTGTCGCGCATAGTAGCAGCAGAGTGGAGAAGCTCTGTAATTCAAGTGTAGCAAGGTAAAAAGCTTCAAGCGCGTATAACAGTACTGACCGCCTTTGCCTCCGAAGAATGTTAAAAGCCTCTAGCACATCCGCTGCGCGTCTATCAGGCATCCTGTTTTTATAGGGTCGAGTTCCGCCAAGAGAGGGCTAACCTCTCGTGTGCCCCTGCCGGAAGTTCCCCCTGGTGCCTCCCGTGTGCGTAGCGTTCCCTCCACTCAAACGGTAACAACCGCGGTGGACCGGGGAACACGCAAGGAGATCACCAGGTGTGTTTTGGGCAGCTTATTACACAGTAAGTTCTAGAGGTGAGTGAAAGAAAACAGTGCGAGTGATTTTAAAAAGAGGGTTTGTGCTTTCCCTTTGTCGCGCACAGTAGCAGCAAAGTGGAGAAGATTGGTAATTCAAGTGCAGCAAGGTAAAAAGCTTCAAGCGCGTATAAGAGTACTGACCGCCTTTGCCTCTGAAGAAAGTTAAAAGCCTCTCGCGTGTCCGCTGCACGTCAAGGCAGGCATCCTGTTTTTATAGGGCAAGTTCCGCCACTAGAGCCCTAACCTCTCCTGTGCTCCTGCCGGAAGTTCCCCCTGGTGCCTCCCGTGTGCGTAGCGTACCCTCCACTCAAACGGTAACAACCGCGATGGACCGGGGAACACGTATGGAGGTCACCAGGTGTGTTTTGGGCAGCTCATTACACAGTAAGTTCTAGAGGCGAGTGAAAGAAAACAGTGTGAGTGATTTTAAAAAGAGGATTTGTGCTTTCCCTTTGTCGCGCACAGTAGCGGCAGAGTGGAGAAGATCGGTAATTCAAGTGTAGCAAGGTAAAAAGCTTCAAGCGCGTATAACAGTACTGACCGCCTTTGCCTCTGAAGAGTGTTAAAAGCCTCTAGCGCGTCCGCTGCTCGTCAAGGCAGGCATCCTGTTTTTATAGGGCGAGTTCCGCCACTAGAGCGCTAACCTCTCCTGTGCCCCTGCCGGAAGTTCCCCCTGGTGCCTCACGTGTGCGTAGCGTTCCCTCCACTCAAACGGTAACAACCGCGGTGGACTGGGGACACGCAATGAGGTCTCCAGGTGTGTTTTGGGCAGCTTATTACACAGTAAGTTCTAGAGGTGAGTGAAAGAAAACAGTGCGATTGATTTTAAAAAGAGGGTTCGTGCTTTCCCTTTGTCGCGCACAGTAGCAGCAAAGTGGTGAAGATCGGTAATTCAAGTGTAGCAAGGTAAAAAGCTTCAAGCGCGTATAACAGTACAGACCGCCTTTGCCTCTGAAGAAAGTTAAAAGCCTCTAGAGCGTCTGCTGCGCGTCAAGGCAGGCATCCTGTTTTTATAGGGCGAGTTCCGCCACTAGAGCGCTAACCTCTCCTGTGCCCCTGCCGGAAGTTCCCCCTGGTGCCTCCTGTGTGCGTAGCGTTCCCTCCACTCAACCGGTAACAACCGCGGTGGACCGGGGAACACGCAAGGAGGTCACCAGGTGTGTTTTGGGCAGCTTATTACACAGTAAGTTCTAGAGGTGAGTGAAAGAAAACAGTGTGAGTGATTTTAAAAAGAGGGTTCGTGCTTTCCCTTTGTCGCGCACAGTAGCAGCAAAGTGGAGAAGATCGGTAATTCAAGTGTAGCAAGGTAAAAAGCTTCAAGCGCGTATAACAGTACTGACCGCCCCTGCCTCTGAAGAAAGTTAAAGGCCTCTAGCGTGTCCTCTGCGTGTCAAGGCAGGCATCCTGTTTTTATAGGGCGAGTTCCGCCACTAGAGCGCTAACCTCTCCTGTGCCCCTGCCGGAAGTTCCCCCTGGTGCCTCCCGTGTGCGTAGCGTTCCCTCCACTCAAACGGTAACAACCGCGATGGACCGGGGAACACGTAAGGAGGTCCCCAGGTGTGTTTTGGGCAGCTTATTACACAGTAAGTTCTAGAGGTGAGTGTGCGTAGCGTTCCCTCCACTCAAACGGTAACAACCGCGGTGGACTGGGGACACGCAATGAGGTCTCCAGGTGTGTTTTGGGCAGCTTATTACACAGTAAGTTCTAGAGGTGAGTGAAAGAAAACAGTGTGAATGATTTTAAAAAGAGGATTCGTGCTTTCCCTTTGTCGCGCATAGTAGCAGCAGAGTGGAGAAGCTCGGTAATTCCAGTGTAGCAAGGTAAAAAGCTTCAAGCGCGTATAACAGTACTGACCGCCTTGCCTCTGAAGAATGTTAAAAGCCTCTAGCGTGTCCGCTGCGCGTCAAGGCAGGCATCCTGTTTTTATAGGGCGAGTTCCACCACTAGAGCGCTAACCCCTCCTGTGCCCCTGCAGGGAGTTCCCCCTGGTGCCTCCCGTGTGCGTAGCGTTCCCTCCACTCAAACGGTAACAACCGCGGTGGACCGGGGACACGCAAGGAGGTCACCAGGTGTGTTTTGGGCAGCTTATTACACAGTAAGTTCTAGAGGTGAGTGAAAGAAAACAGTGCGAGTGATTTCAAAAAGAGGGTTCATGCTTTCCCTTTGTCGCGCACAGTAGCAGCAAAGTGGAGAAGATCGGTAATTCAAGTGTAGCAAGGTAAAAAGCTTCAAGCGCGTATAACAGTACTGACCGCCTTTGCCTCTGAAGAAAGTTAAAAGCCTCTAGCGCGTCCGCTGCGCGTCAAGGCAGGCATCCTGTTTTATAGGGCGAGTTCCGCCACTAGAGCGCTAACCTCTCTTGTGCCCCTGCCGGAAGTTCCCCCTGGTGCCTCCTGTGTGCGTAGCGTTCCCTCCACTCAAACAGTAACAACCGCAGTGGACCGGGGAACACGTAAGGAGGTCACCAGGTGTGTTTTGGGCAGCTTATTACACAGTAAGTTCTAGAGGTGAGTGAAAGAAAACAGTGCGAGTGATTTTAAAAAGAGGGTTTGTGCTTTCCCTTTGTCGCGCACAGTAGCAGCAAAGTGGAGAAGATCAGTAATTCAAGTGTAGCAAGGTAAAAAGCTTCAAGCGCTTATAACAGTACTGACCGCCTTTGCCTCTGAAGAAAGTTAAAGGCCTCAGAACGTCCGCTGCACGTCAAGGCAGGCATCCTGTTTTTATAGGACGAGTTCCGCCACTAGACGCTAACCTCTCCTGTGCCCCTGCCGGGAATTTCCCCTGGTGCCTCCCGTGTGCGTAGCGTTCCCTCCACTCAAACGTTAACTCAGTACTTAGAGCATTCCAGCCCCCCAATGTGTTTAGCATTATTCTCCCGTTCATAGCAGGAGGGTGATGTGGGAGAGACCTATTTTATACATATTTCTCTTTGTGCAATAATTATCAGAGTAAAAAGCAATTGGGCACCAGATTTCCCGAGTTTGTGAGAAGCACCTCCACCAGCCAAAAAACCCAAAATAATCAGATCAAGCCTTACCTCTATGTTTCCCCCAAATATTCCTGTAAGAAATTTGCCCACATGTTGCCAGAAGAGTTGGATGTCTGGACACTGCCATAATAGATGAACATTGTCCGCGTTCTCTAGCACACATTTAGGGCAAAACTTCTTCTTACTTCCTCCCATCTACGAGAGCTATTCCTGGGACCAGTACACCCTATATAAAGTAAATAGATGGTTCCTCCCTAAGGGGTACAGATCTCACTGTTACCCAAAGTGTAGACATAGATACTTGCCATAAATGTAGAATGTCGAATCAAAGCAGGCTCACTTTCCAGATCTTCCCAGATTGGGGGTCCGTCTTCACCTAGTACCAATGCCCAGATTCACTTGGACACCTCTTTTGTGTAGGGCTGATTTCTCTGTATCTCTTCCCCCCTTTCTGCATTAAGCCCGATATTGGATTGTTCACTGAACCAGCTTACTAACTGATAGTATTTACATCTAGAGAAACTGTGGCTCATTTTTAAGGAATCCCACCAAAGACCCCAGCATACCAAATCAACCCAGTTAACAGTGTGGTAGCTAAGGTACTTGTAGGCACTGGAGGGTTCCTGGAATTTCCAGATTGGGGCATTTCTACTGTCGTAGGGAAATCTGAGAATCCTTTTGACTTGAATCCATAGTTTGCATGCTGTAATTAAAACTTTGAATGTAATCTTTTCCAAGTACTTAGGGTGACCGAATTTATATAAAAAATGGTTGCCTTCATCAGAAAGGTTTTTTGTTAATGCCCTGAATCGTGATGAAATGTGTTGATTATCCTTTAACAGTTGTATTGTGTTTTTCAAAAAGAATGCCCAATAATATAGTTGAAAGTCCAGGAGTGCTGTCCCTCCATCTAATTTCTTCTTCCTGAGTTTTTTCCACGCTATTCTTATACTCTTGGGGGTATATTACCAACAAATAGCGATATTTATCGCTAATTAGGGTTAGCAGCAATATTTTTATCGCCGCGCATCACCGGTTTTTATCGCTGAGATAACTTGCTATTAGCAAGATTTATCTCAAAAGCGATAAAAATCAGGCGAAATGCGTGAATATCGCTGAGAAAACAGCGATATTCATGCATTAGCGACGAAATGCTCTTAGCCATGTTATCCACCTCCCATTGGATAACATGGCTAAGAACGCGTTAGTTTTTGGCGATAGCGGGAATATTTCCATCGCTATGCCTGCCTTGCTAATAGGCGATAGCGACGTTAGCCACTGCTTTCAGTCGCTAACAGGTTGGGTACGCCCACTTTGCATGTCATTAGCGATAAACATCGCTGACATCCAAAGCGGGCCCCAAACCGCTCGCTATCGCCTAAAAGCTGTCGCTAACTGATGTTAGCGACAGCTTTTAAGCGATGCTAATAGGGCGATGATATTGTCGCCGCTTAGCGGCCGAAAACGGCCGCTAAAGCGGCGATAATGTCATTTCGCCAGGCTTGGTAATATGCCCCTTGTTTCTCCATATAATGCTACTTAATTTTCCTTGTAGTTTTCTAAACCATTTTGTTTTGAAGTGCAGCGGTGGAGTTTTAAAAACAAAAGCACATTTTGGAAGGATCATTGTTTTAACTATGTTTGTTCTCTGTAAAATAGAGAGAGGTAAGTGAGCCCATGAATGTAGGAGCTTTTTAGTTTCCAACATGATCGTATTAAAGTTTTTGTTTGTCATTGTATCCAAATCTTTTTCCACCTTACCCCCAAGTATCTGATTTCTGACTTTTCTAAAGAGCATTCCAATGGGCCATTCCAAGTCATGATCTCAGTCTTGGCCTTATTGACTAAATACCCAGAGACTCTCCCAAAGTCACCCATTTTTTCCATTATTAATGGTAATGCCGCTTTCCAGTTGCTTGTGTAGATTATAAGATCGTCTGCATATAAAGCTTCTTTTTTAACCTAGTCAAAATAATGAAAGGGCAAGATTTTCTGTTCTGTCCTTGCCCTTCTTGCCATTGGTTATATATATATATATATATATATATATATTACCTACTGGCGGTCGCCAGTAGGTATATATAGTTAGGATTTTTTCCCTATGGGATTTTTGAAAATTCTATGTCTAATAACTTTGGCGTTTGTGGACGGAATTGGCTGAAATTTTCAGCAAAATGGAACATTTTGTTTCTGAGCAGCCACTGGAAATTTGGGGGGAGTTGGTCCAGGGGGGGCCGAGAAAAAAGGGGGGTCCCAAAACGTGTTTTTAACATTGAGTTTTCCATAGGGCGGTTAGCCTCATTTTTAGCCCGAACGGCTGAATGGATTTGCACGAAACTTGGCAAATTTGTAGGGACTGGTAGCCCGATGTGCCTTTTGTAGGTCTCAATGTATGTGCTCCAGTGGATTTTGAGAAATTAACGTTCAAAAAAAGATATATATCTAGATCCGCGCCTGGAGCGCTCCCGGATACGCGTACGGGAGAGCGCTCCAGGCGCGCCACGCGACTTGCGCACGGCAAGCTGATTGGTTCTCGGGTGTCTATAAACATTCGAAACAGTCCGCAGCGGCCGCCATCTTGTGTCTCGGTAGGATTGAGACACAAGAGGTGGCAAAAATCAAAGGGGGAAATGAGCAAGAGGGGGCAGGGTACACACCCCCTGACCCCCTAGGTTTCATGTGGGGGCCATAAAAGGCTCCCGCGGGTGAAAAAAATAAATAAAAAAAAAATCGATTTTCGCGGGGGTGAGCGCCCGGTACGCGCACCGGGGAGCGTACGGGGGAGCGTACCATGGAGATTAAAAATGACAGACTTTAAAAAAAATAAAGCTTCTTTTTAAAAATTGGAGGTAGTTCTGAAAAGAACTTTTTTTTTCATTTTGTTGTTTTATATATATTTTTTTTTTGTTTTTTTTGTTTTATATTTTTTTAGACTTTTTAAAACAATTTTATATTTTTTTTGTATTTTTTTCTAGGGAAAAACAAAAACAAGGATTGCAAAACTGCTCAACAGGAGCAAAAAAAATTGAAAATTTAGGGACTGGAAGAGCAGCGGTGTTGCTGTTTCTTTAGAGCAATCAGTTCAACACTCTGCTCCCCATAGCAGAGCAGTTCGTCACACTCTGCGCACAAAAATTTGATGCCCGCAAACACCGGCTGAATGTTAGGGATCATTCTTCCACGGGGTGGTCCCGAAGGTGTTGCTCCACCAGTGGAGGTGCTGCCGCCATCTGTTGGTACATTCCGTGCCAGCTCTCTGACACTCTCCCTGGCAAAGTTGTTAGGGTGTCTTCTTTTGACATGCCGGATCAAATTGGCATTGCCAAAACTATATTTTTTCAGAGGATTGCCTCTGGATAAACTACTCCCACATATTTTGCATGTTACTTTGGGAGCGTTCACTTTTTTCTGTCCTTCTGGGATGTCGTAAAATTTCCAAATGAAATGGGTTTTTTTCTTTTGCTGAGGAGGGTCCTCATCCAAAAATCCCTCTGAATCACTGCTGGATGACTCTCTTGCAGCCATTGCTGGAGATCAGAAAAGTAGGAGATAGAGTAGACACAACAGCTCTTGCTCTCTCCAAGTACAAAGCAATAGTGAGAGAAATGGGTGGGTTTCACACAATTTGGAAAAAAAAAAGTTCTGAACCAATGAAAAGTGTTATTTTAAAGTCACATGGTTTGACGCGCTTACGCTACGCGCCCGGGGCGCGTCCCGGGCGTGTATCGTAAGCGCATCGGGGCGCTTACGTTGCGCGATCGTATGCGCTTCCGGGTGCGCTTACGCGGTGCGTCATAAGACGCATCTCGCGGCTACGCGATACGTGTCTTATGACGCAAGGCGTGGCGGCTACGCGATACGTCACGATGTTGTTTTCGTTCTCGACAATAGCGCTTCCGGGACGCGCATTAGTACGCGCCTCGGGGCGCGCCGCCAGATTGCGCTTACCCGTGCGTTCACCTGTCCGCGCCCCGGGAGCGCACTAAAAATAATATTAAAAAAAAATAAAAAAATTATAAAATATAAAATTAGATTTAAAATGTATTATTTTTATAAAGATTTGCTATTAAAAAACCTATGAAATTCACTGAAAAAACCATAGGTTATAGACCATATATAGTTAGGAATTAGCATTTACAAAACCTTGAAAATTCACTGAAAAAACCATAGGTTATAGACCATATATAGTTAGGAATTAGCATTTAAAAAACCTTATTTTACTCACACAAAACCATTGAAATTCCATATATAGTTAGTTGCAGTAACTATATATCGCGCACCCGCAATCCACTGCTGATCATGTCACATATTACATCATTCATGACATGGTCAGTGACATCACTGATGACATCACTGATGACATCTCAAATGACATCACTGATGACATCACTGATGACATCTCAAATGACATCAGTGATGACATCATGACACACCAATACCAGTTACTACATACGCACTCACTGATTCCTACGTCTACACACACATTCACTCATTCACCCATACAATCACTCATAAATACAGTCACTCATTATTACAACACTATCATATGCACTCATACACCTAGTCAGTCCTGTGAAGAATCAATCACACTTCGATTTCCTCATCTATACAGTTAAACACAGAACACCATACTTTTCACACATAAACTAACACATACTTACTCTCTTATACAATCACTGATACAAGTACACATTGATATGCACAGTCACACACCTCCCAGCCAGCCACACACACACTCAGTCTTCCATACATCCACTCATTCTTCAATATGTAAAACATATTTAAACTTTACAAAAACACACAGACACTAGATGATGTCATCAGTGATGTCACTGACCATGTCATGAATGATGTAATATGTGACATGATCAGCAGTGGATTGCGGGTGCGCGATATATAGTTACTGCAACTAACTATATATGGAATTTCAATGGTTTTGTGTGAGTAAAATAAGGTTTTTTAAATGCTAATTCCTAACTATATATGGTCTATAACCTATGGTTTTTTCAGTGAATATATATATATATATATATATATATATATATATATGTATTATTTTTTTCGATTCAGGCGGAAGGTCCATAATGAGGAAAGAAAACCACATCTGTTACATACACTCTAGGGACAATCATGCATAATCGGCCTGGTACATTATGTGGAGAAAAGCTACGTGGAGCAAAGCAGGAAGGACAGGGGAACGCCTGGGAGAGGCCAGGTGCTAATGGAAATTGTAGTGAGGAATGGTTAGGATGTGTGAAAGGAGGTGCTGTATATCACAAGCCAACCCCGGCAGCCGCCGCCAGCAGAGTGCCAGTGGAGGGTGCGGGAGAGGCAGCAGATGGCAGGGCGCTTTGGCGCTGGGGGTAAGAAACGAGGGGACCCCAAATGTCAATCGGAGGGCTGGCTACTGGCACCAGGTCCCAGAACTCGGACAAAAGTGTTTGACAACGTGCAGCGTCTTCGAGCCAAGCGCTGATCCTGGGCGCAGACCTCCGTCCCCAGTGCATGGAGACCCTATGCCGTGCAAGAACGAGCAGCATGGCGATCAGCTTGCGCGAGGCATCTGGGCAGTATTTCACAAAGCCTAAGAGGCAAAGCAGTGGGTCTGGTGTAACAGTCGCGGAGGTGATCTCGGTGATGGCGGTGCACACATCCCGCCAGTAGGCAGAGACCTTTGGGCATAACCAGGCCAGGTGGAAAAGTCGACAGCGGGAGTGGAGAATCGCAGACATCTGTCACTGGAATTGAGGCTCATTTTGTGCAGCGTGACAGGAGGTTTGTTTAAAGAACGTGTTGTACTTTCTAGGAGTATAGGGAAGTAGCCTTGCCTGATTTGGACTGCATGGGCTATGACTAAATATGGATATTGTTCATATGCCTTTATAAGGATAATATTTATTATTACCGTATAAGGGCATAAATCCGGAATATCGAATTAGGGTCCTAGATAGAAACACAACACCCACTCCACGAATTAATGTCCATCATTACTAAAACTAAGCAATATTAAACATATAACAATGCATGTGTGTTTTCCAACCCACCCCAAAATACATAAATCGCATTTGAAATGGTATATGGTAAATACACGAAAATTAGTATTGGTACTGTACGCTTTTCAAGCAGTGGGTTCATTCAGTTAAATGCATATATATATCAGCTGAATGAATTGCGAAATTTACACATGAAATGGCTCTGAATACAGAAGAGAAGGTCGAGACAACTTCATCACATATTAATACAAATGCTGTACATGTGCTACAGGCTGAGGTAAAATATTGTCTCTAGAGGTCCTAAATTAGAAGCTCTGTTCTCTAAGAATAGTTCTACTTTAAGCAGAGTACTTTGTGCCAGAAAAAAGGTAAATATTTTGGAAGTGAAAAAAAAAAAATTGCTTTCAAGGGGAAAAATAGTTCCAATTGTTTTCAGTAGCTTTTGTTTTTCAAAGCTGAAGGCCGAATTTCAGAGTTCAGGGAACGCTGTGTGCTTGTTGCTTTAAAAGTTATTCTCGTTGTTCAGGGCAGAACATCATTTCAGTCAGACTTGCAAAAAATTGGTCTACAGCATCAGGTGAAAGTTCGACCAAGTTCGAAAATGCTGTAACAATGCAGTTGTGAGAATGATTGCTTGAGAATGATTGCTATCATCGATGTCAGGATCAGCAATGCTCTCAGAAGGTTGTACCTGTGTGGTGCTGCTTTCATCTCGTACTTCACCGCCACCTACTCGTAATGGTGAAGTCTCAACGAATGCCGTCATCAGAATAGGTAGCCGCTGGGGACAACACGATGCATGAGCCGTTACAGGACCTAGCAAAGTATCGATATCCATTGGTACTGCTGATGGTAGTGTAAGACAGATGTCCAACACGCATTCTTCTCCGCATAGCATACATCGAAGCACAGGTAAGATGTAATCTTGCCAGATTGGTCTAAATGAAAGAAACCAGGTCATATTCAGATCTCTTAGCCGGGCTAATCCGAGTGCTTTAGTGATGCGGTCCCGGTAGCGTAGAGATAGGATTGTTTCTCCTATCGTTGCTGGAGTCTTGTCTGTGGCTTGGCTTGCCATATCGGAGCAGAAGAATTAAAAATAAAATTCCTGCTACGAGTCCCAAAAGAAGAGGCAGACCGCCAAAAATGGAATGCACAAAATTCGGGATAAAGCCCAGAACTGTTTCAAAGGGTGCTAACAGTCCAGAAAAAATTGTCTTAAACACATGTGCGATGCCACTGGTATCTGACATATTTAAGATTTGGCTTAACATTTCTACGAAATGCACGGGGCAATTTGTTGATAATAGGGAATGTATCTCTGCTGTTGTCCTTGCGACTTGCAGATCATACGTTTCTTTAGACGAGGTCAAAGGCACAGTTGTCTGTAAAAGAATAGACTTCATTCTGCTTAAAGTATCAATTCGAATAGAAGAGATATTCAAATAAGGCCATATTGCTGCCTCCATGTCTGGATTGCTGTTTGGATACAATACTAGCATACAGCAAGTGACCATGGAACTAACGCTCACGAGATAGGCTTTTCCTGGCTCCATGCCACAACAGCTGTGGTCACTTTTTAGAACATAGCTGCCGTTGGAAAGCTGTCTAAAGAATGGCTCTATCTGTGTTGCAGGAGTGCCGTGCAGGTGACATGAAAGGTTATTCTAAAGACCCTTCGCAGGCCCCATGCAAGTTAATACCTTGACACAGAAGTGTACCGCTTAGTGATTTTTTACAATTTTTACCACTAAGAAATACCTCCTTTTTCTTTTCATGATAACATTTGTGTGTATAAGGTAATTTCCATGTTGACTTGATGTATCCTTTACCCAACCTTTCATACTGGCCCGCTGGTATATATTCTTGGCAATATTTAAACTGGAAAGTTGTTATCGGAATTGTAATTATTCCGTGTATTATCCATTCAATGACAGGTCTCTCTGACATTGTCAATGGTAATCTCTCAAGTTTTTCAATGCTCAGAATCGTATAGTCTGCTCCTTTTTGTGCCAAACTGATTTGTTTATCAGTAAGGTTAAAGATAGAGAATAATGACTTTGTGTTGATTAAACGCCTTGGCACGTAGCCTGAACGCAGATTTTGCAACGTCCAGCCAAGCTGTACAATAGAACGTAATTGGGACTGACCATGTTGTAACATTAGCAAGTCCTGCTCTATTATAGCAGATGATACAATACTGTCCAGTGAATATATTCTGGAGGACAGAGTCCATTGTCCACAACAGAAAGTGATTTTTCCCAAATAATACGATCAATTTCTCGTATTTTTTCTGCTGTTTCAATTTGTGTTACTTTCCAAGCTCGTTGTATGCAGCGTATATACCGGCCGCTATGAAACGTTTATGACGCTGTTTGCGTGGGCCCAGTATGAAATCACGCAAGTCAGCCCCGTCTTTAAGTAAAGTCAAGTGTTGCTTAATTTCAGCCAGTGTAGATTTCTGTAGCCATTCGAGGCATAGTTTCCCTACACTGTATGTTGTAACTATCCCTGGATATTGTCTCTGGGAGTATCTTGGGTCTGGCCTGTTCAGTTTTAACCCCTGTGTTTTGTTCAGGAATCTATCTTGACATTTATGTGTGTCTGTGGGCCAGATCAACCATTTTTTCCAATCAGGATGTGTTCTGTTTTGGTGTAAAATATGGGATACGTCTATCTCCATATCTGTAGTGTTATTGCTATCAGGTATGGGCTTTGGAATAGACGGTTTATTTAAGTCTTTTACCTTGGCTAGACCAAGACAAGTAGTCTGTTGAATGGTGTCATTCAAGAATATTAATTGTTCTGGGATCATGCAGGCTCTAAACAATGCTTCTAAACCTTGGACCTGACATTCTTTTGTACCCCAGATGGTTTTTGTTTCAATGTTGTATTTCCAGAATTCAAAACCAAATGTAGTCATTTTTTCATAAAATGTTTCAGAATAAATCAATTTAGTATTTGTCAACATTGTTCTCATTCCTGTCTTATTTAACATTTTAAAATAAAACGTTTCTGCATCACTTGTGTTAAACCCTGAGAAGTATGGGAATTTCTCATAAAATGTTTTCGAGCTGCCTTTAGGCGGTGTTGCACAATGTCCCATTGGTTATAATTAAAAACATTTCTAGGTTGAGCAGATTTATGCAAATAGTAATGACCAAAATGATTATAGCAATACAATTCTTCATAATTTGATGAACCCTGTAAATAATCATGTTCTGTGAATTTAGCTGACATTACTAAATCTGACATCATATTGTTAATATTTTCAAAGTCCCAATCATTAGAGAAAGTACTTGGTTTTACAAAGTCACTTAATGAAACCTTGAACTGGTGTGGATATTTCAAGAGCTCAATCGGGCCATACATGTCATAATCCGTTTTGTCCCATGCTACCCCGCCGGGTATTGGATTGGCTGTGATGTTCACTGATGACAGTTCTCTTTTCTCGATGTGAGATGACTTGTGAGGCTTAAGGACCAAGTTGATGTTCTGACTTGCTGTGTCCATTGTACTGAATTTTCCTTCAATTAATTTTCCAAAACAAAGAACCATGATGAGCCAAAGCAGGAGGAAAGGTACACCTAACACAATCCAAAATTCAATCCATGGAGAAATCAGATAGGTTTCTTTGAGTTGATGAAAGAGTTCAGTTACTTTGTCTTTGAAAGTTTTTGTTGCTGGCGTTTCTTCAGGCTCGCTTGGATCTTCAGAAAAGTCATCGAAATTGATGAAGTAGCCAGATGCAGTTCTGTCAGTTGTTGGAATTGCTTCCGGATTTTCTTTGGTCTTTGGATCTTTCTTGGTGACATTAGTATTGTCCGATGCTACATCATTGTAGACAGGTGTTTCTTGACGAACTGTTGCAATTTGGGTTTCAAGAGGCACAAGTTCCATGGCTTTGTTGCATAGTCCTTTTTTATTCACTGCAGGTTTATCAAATGTGATTAGTCTCTCAGTTTGAACCTCTTGGATTGTAGCAAATTTTGGTGTTCTGCTATTTCTTGGGAGTCCACAGGGCCTACTATTTATTATTGGCCACATGGTTGTGGTTTTACCAGGTCGATGGATACAACTTGGTTCTCCTTTTCACCAGCAAGGGGCGGTAGTACAACTGATCTTGTTCCGCTGACAGCTAAGACAGGTACTGCTTTTCTGTAAGAAGGCCCAAATTCCTTCTTCACCGCGATCTTCTCTCTAACCAGATCCTCAATCTTTGGAATCCAGACAGGTCTTGCTGGGACAGGTGGTTTTTCTTCAGTGGCTGTTGGCTGTTGTTTTAACTTTGTATTACTCAGGTTTCTTCTTGTTTCATTTAAGTCCTGTGAAACAGCCAAATGGTCTTTGATATCAAAGGATTTTTCTTTTACCACTGAAGTGTGACTATCAAGATCCTAAATGTACATTCTAGTACCGAACAATAGTTCGTACGGAGTGAGACCTTTTAGAGAATTTCTTGGCAGATTATTAAGACTACGTTGGACACTTGTTAAATGTTTGACCCACCCATCACCCGAACCTAATACCCTTGATGTTATAGATTGCTTTATGTCCCGTTTTTTTCTTTCCACTGCCGCATTTCCCTCAGGATGGATTGGAGAAGAGTACCGCAATGCAATGCCCATGCTGGCCATGGCCTCCTTGTAAGCTCGAGAGCTAAACGCAGGACCCTGGTCAGAATGTACCATGCCAATTGTGTATGTGCCGATATAGACTAGCAAATCTTTTATAACAGTTCTGGTGTCAGCCGAGCGCTGGTGTCTACATTTTAAGGGAATCTAGTCTTAAATGTTATGGGGACGCATTTCTCCTACTGGATTTCTGCGTATAGATAGCCTGATGCTTTCTAATAAAAGGGTCCTGGCCATACTCCGGTCGGTTCATGACTGCGATCTCTGTTGCAGTCTGGACAGCTCTTTGCAAATTTGTAATGTTGCAAACTCATCCCCGGCCACCAGTATTCTGATTGTAATTCTTTTAGAGATTCCTTGAGCTCTTGGTGCCTTAGACCCAATCCCATGTGTGCCGCTTCAATCAAGAAGACTCTCCGGTTCGTGTTTGGAATTACTCTATCCCCCACTCCAGGGATTTGAGCAAAAGGAAGGGAGTTTGCCTCAATTATGTATGTATTACTGAGTGGATAGTTCAGAGGTAATGCTGCATAGTCGCCTTTTAATGAGGTTTTTACTGCGAGCATTGTTTCTCCGTCTATGTATTTTTTAGTACGCTTTTTTGTGGCTATGGAAGCCGGTTGAGCTGCTTCCGCTGTGGCTCTGGGAGCCAATGAATTCCCTGCAACGTGAACACCATCACGTTGATGACCAGTGTATGTATCACGTGAGTCTTTTGTAGTTCTTTCTGCAAAAGAACTATATGTTCGCAAAGCTTCTTATGCTTTATTGTAGCACCTGTGTCATCTTTGTAATCGTTTTGAACCCAGTTCTGCAAGTCATTATTGTAAGACTTGATGCAGTAATGCGAATCGCACACTATTAGTGTGGGGAATTCGCGATCGGCATTCTCAAGCGCCATCTTTAAAGATCTTATTTATCTAACAGCTTCTGAGTAATTCAGTTTTGGTTATTATTGGTCTGAATTTACCAAAGCGCCAGCGACCTTTAACAATCGCGCACGCTGGCTTGTAGGATTTGTTCTCTACATCGTAGTGTTGTGCAAATCTGTCCATGTAGATTACACATGTGTACTGTTCGAGAGGCAGAATTTCGATTGGCAGAGGATATTCTTCTTCATATTCTAGATTTTCTAGTTTTTTCATTTTCGGGTCAAAATAGTATTTCACGTCTTCTGCAGCAAGAGAATTTTCCCATTGTATCCATTTTGGATCTAATGCCACAGCAGTCAAATTGCGTGGGCTTGTTAATGCCTCAAGGGCTGATTCTGCTGTTAAAACAGTTATTCTTTCGTTTGCTACAGCAGTTTGAACCGCTATTAGAATTTTTTCAGTAGAATTGAATTTCATTTTAGCTTGCGTGTACAAGTGGGATTTGTAAGCTATTGGTACCGTTTCTCCCTCATTAGAGGTTAGGTACGTGAATCCGCATCTTCCTGGGATGACTCGGATTACACGGTTGCGTAAGTTTTCGCGTGTTTGCAATTTTGTTTTAGCTAACATGTCTGTTTGCAATGATCTTAAAATTTCTGTGTGTTTCTGAGTCCAATTTATTTGTTTGAAATCAGGTTTTATTAATTCATAGAGAGGTTTAACTCTCTCTGCATAATTTAGAATGTATGTTCTTCCGAAATTCAGGAAACCTAGTATTGATTGTAAGTTCTTCAGCGTTTTAGGTGCTTGGAGTACAGCACACTTCTCTAAAAAGTTGTCTGCTAGACTCTTGCCTTCACTTGATAATTCATATCCTAAAAACGGGACAGTTAGATGGGAATTCATGACTTTTTCAAGTTGAATTTGTAACTCTCAGCTGCAAACCCAAGTATTATGGTGTTTACTCTTTTCAAGTGTGTCTCCAGGTCATCATCTGTGAGATAGATGTCATCGACATAAGATAATGCCTCATCATCATATATTTGTAGTAACTCTGTTACTCTTGCTGAGAATAATCCTGGGCTATTCTTGAATCCCTGTGGGAGTCGACAGAAGTGTTTTTGCGACCCCATTATTGAGAAAGCGGTCAAATACCTGCTTTCAGGTGCTATGTTTTGACAAAAGAATCCATTAGAGATGTCTAATGTCATTTTATATTTTTTGCGCACGATGTTATTCATTAGTGCTGCACTGTGTAAGTTTTGTACTGCAAATATTTTGCAACAGGAGTTTAAGTGTCTGTAGTCCAAAACTAGACGATAAGAATCGTCCGGCTTGGAGACAGGAAACAAAGGATTGTTCATTTGTGAGGTGCATGTTTCAATCACCCCCTGGTATTCAAGTTGATCTAAAATCTCCCTGACTTGCTTTTTAGCTTCTTGCTTAACTGGGTACTGCCTTTGTGCAGTGGGCTGATTTTTTAACTGGATTTTTGTGAGGAGGAGAGTCCTCATCCCATCCTACATGATTTTTGTATAATGCAGGAGCTTGGGCCACTGCCCATTTTCTTGCAAGTGTATATTTTTTATGAATTGGAATATGATTTGAGAAGGCAGGCATAATCATTTCTTCGCCATGAGGGCACTCTCTGACAAACTCTGGTGGCCAGTCTTTCTCGACTAACAGAATGTCATAGCCTTTTGAAAGGTTATCCCAAAATAGACCCCTTACTTTCCTAGTCTTATCTCCCTCTATACGCAATGTTATTTCGTATAATTTATGGGGTTTGCTAACTCTGGTGTCTGCAGTTTCCACCTGAATGTATTCATTCGTGTCCACTGACTCCAGAAGATTCATCAGGATCTTGCGAGCTATTGTCACTTCTGCTACGCTGTCTAGCATTATCTGGGCCCACTCTCCGTTTTTCAGTTGTGTCCTCAGTATCCTCTGCATGTTTAATTATTTTAATACTAGCTACCTTCTTTCTTGGAAATTGTAATTTTTTACTTTGGTGAGCAGGTTCCTTGTCTTTGGACTTGACGTGCTCTTCCCTGTGTTCTGACCGTCCTCTTCTTTCCGATTTCTGCGAGGAAGTCTGAAAAGATCGAGAGGGACGTGTATCAATATCTTGATATCTATCAGGTTTTTTCAAATTATCCCTATTTCTAAGGTTGTATCTTTTCTCAGAGGGCTCCCTCTGGGGAGACTTGTTTCCTTGCTCTGGAGATCTTTCTCTCCGTTGAGGAGACCTTCCTCTGGACTGGTATCGTTTTTCTTTGGGAGTGGATTGTTTATTACCATCCCAACTCTTTTTCGGAGTATTTAGATTATTTTTAATAAAGGTTTTTTCAGGATTTTCAGTTAGTTGGGGTTTTACTGGTTTCCCACCCAAACTATCTCTTCCTAGTTCTTCATAGGATTTTTCTATGATTCTGGCAAGTTCAAATGGTTATTCTGCTATATCTGTTTCTTTCAATTTCTGGCGATATGTTATATCGAATCTATGACAGAATATCGAGGGTCAGAATATCGACGGACAAAATATCGACACTGGAATATCGAAGGCAAGTATATCAACACCCTATCTACAACATGGTAAGTACAAAAATATCGAAACTAAAATATCGATGTTAAAAATATCGTAATTAAAAATATTGTTTTGTTTTTTTTTAAATAAAAAAGTTAAATTAAGTTAATAATACTTATATATAATTTAAACTTATTTAAAATTATGTTATAATGTTTAAAATGAATAAATAATACATATTTAATATTAAACATTTAATTAAAATTAAACATACAATATTTAATATATACTTAATTAATAATAATATATATATATATTTTAATTAATTAAAACATATAACACATACAATAAATTACAAATACATCAACACTCATAAAATAATAACATAAATAATAATAAATAATTATATTTAATAAATAAAAACAATTACATATAGTTTCAATATTTTAAAAATTAATTAAATACAACATTATGTAACATATTAAATACATAAATAAATATAAATAATTTTGGATAGCGTAAGGGTAAAAATTACTATTGAAACTCCAGAGGGTGCAACATTAGGGAAAGCATTGGATAGCGTAAGAGTAAAAATTACTATTCCAACTCCAAAGGATTCAACAGTAGGGAAAGCGTTGGATAGTGTAGGGGGAACTTGTCCCTCTCCAGAGAGTGCAACCGTAGGGAAAGCGTTGGATAGCGGGTGGGTAAAAATTACTATTCCCACTCCAGTGAGTGCAACACTAGGGAAAGCATTGGATAGCGTATGGGTAAAAATTACTATTCCAACTCCAGAGGGTGCAACAGTAAAAAAAGCGTTGGATAGCCTAAAAAGAAAAATTGCAATTCCAACTCCAAAAGGTGCAAAAGTAGGGAAAGCGTTGGATAGCGTAGGTGGAAAAATTACTATTCCAACTCCAGAGGGTGCAACAGTAGGGAAAACGTTGGATAGCGTAGGGGGAAAAATTACTATTCCCACTCCAGTGAGTGCAACACTAGGGAAAGCATTGGATAGCGTATGGGTAAAAATTATTATTCCAACTCCAGAGGGTGCAACAGTAAAAAAAAGCGTTGGATAGCCTAAAAAGAAAAATTACAATTCCAACTCCAAAAGGTGCAACAGTAGGGAAAGCGTTGGATCGCGTAGGGAGAAAAATTACTATTCCCACTCCAATGAGTGCAACATTAGGGAAAAGGTTGGATAGCGTAAGGGTAAAAATTACTATTCCAACTCCAAAGGGTGCAACAGTAGGGAAAGAGTTGGATAGCGTAGGGGAAAAAATTACTATTCCCATACCAGAGAGTGCAACAGTAGGGAAAGCGTTGGATAGCGGGTGGGTAAAAATTACTATTCCCACTCCAGTGAGTGCAATGGTAGGGAAATCATTGGATAGCATACGGTTAAAAATTACTATTCCAACTCCAGAGGGGAAAAATTACTATTCCCACTCCAGAGAGTGCAACAGTAGGGAAAGCGTTGGATAGCGGGTGGGTAAAAATTACTATTCCCACTCCAGTGAGTGCAACAGTAGGGAAAGCGTTGGATAGCGTACGGGTAAAAATTACTATTCCAACTCCAGAGGGTGCAACAGTAAGGAAAGCGTTGGATAGCGTAGGTGGAAAAATTACTATTCCAACTCCAGAGGGTGCAACAGTAGGGAAAACGTTGGATAGCGTAGGGGGAAAAATTACTATTCCCACTCAAGTGAGTGCAACAGTAGGGAAAGCGTTGGATAGCGTACGGGTAAAAATTAATATTCCAACTCCATAGGGTACAACAGTAGGGAAAACGTTGGATAGCGTACGGGTAAAAATTACTTTTCCAACTCCAGAGGGTGCAACAGTAGGGAAATCGTTGGATAGCGTAGGGGTAAAATTGCTATTGCAACTAGAAAGAGTGGAACAGTAGGGAAAGTGTTGGATAGCGTAGGGGAAAAATAACTATTCCAACTCCAGAGGGTGCAACAGTAGGGAAAACGTTGGATAGCGTAGGGGGAAAAATTACTATTCCCACTCAAGTGAGTGCAACAGTAGGGAAAGCGTTGGATAGCGTACGGGTAAAAATTAATATTCCAACTCCAGAGGGTACAACAGTAGGGAAAACGTTGGATAGCGTACGGGTAAAAATTACTTTTCCAACTCCAGAGGGTGCAACAGTAGGGAAATCGTTGGATAGCGTAGGGGTAAAATTGCTATTCCAACTAGAAAGAGTGGAACAGTAGGGAAAGTGTTGGATAGCGTAGGGGAAAAATAACTATTCCAACTCCAGAGGGTGCAACAGTAGGGAAAGCTTTGGATAACGTAGGGGGAAAAATTACTGTTCCAACTCAAAAGGGTGCAACAGTAGGGAAAGCGTTTAATAGCGTAGAATTTTATTTTAACATACTTATGATTAATGTTTATATTTGAAATAATGTATAATTAATTTTTTTATACATCAACATCAAAAAAAAACTATTAACAATTAATAAAACCAATAACATTTGAATAATTAATTGTCAATAAATTAACAACAAACACCAATAAATATTAATTATTAAATATTACTCACCAAATAATAAATATAAAAAAATAAACTATTTCTCATAAA
The DNA here is from genome assembly GCF_964261635.1 of Lissotriton helveticus. Classification (NCBI taxonomy): domain Eukaryota; kingdom Metazoa; phylum Chordata; class Amphibia; order Caudata; family Salamandridae; genus Lissotriton; species Lissotriton helveticus. Next base: position 321,144,081 of record NC_136061.1, read on the forward strand.
AATAATATCTATTTTTTAAATTTAAATCACAATTAAAAAACAATAAAGAAACAATATACAAAAATAAAAAAATAAAAAATGTTTACCAATTAATTGATGAATTTTTCAACTGAATAAAAAATAATTACAAATTACAAATATTAATTGCCAATTAAATAAATTAATTATGTATTCAAATAATTAATTGCCAATTAATAATTAATTAATACATTAATTATCCACAACAAAAAATTTATAAATAATTAAATATTTACAATTAAATTACTTCCCACCCAATACCCCTATAAACCCACAACACACTCCGGTTTTAAAAACTGAAATTCACGATAGAAGTGGGTTGATCTCAAGAACTCACCGTCCTGATACTCAGTCTCCCGACCACAGCCTTGCAGCAGATCTTAGCGCTGCCGAGGTGAACTCCTACAGACAACTCTTGCCGCCATTCCCGGCGCACCCTAGGGCCACGCCCCTTCGCAGAGGCCACGCCCCTCCGTCCCGGCGCCTAATCCCTATAAAATATGTGTATCTTTCGAACGCGCAGCGGGCGAGCGCAGCGGGCGCGACTTCTGCGTGCCGAAGGCAGCTCCGTGCCTAGGGCAAGCCATGCTGTTGATCCTCAACCCGCGCAGAGACTTACATGGACCAGGTCACAGCTTCTAGACATTGGTAAGAGGTCTTGCACTCCCGCCACCACATGCTACCTCACTCCTCCTAATCCATCCCTATACAAATGTCATAATTGCCAGTTCACGCTGCGCCCCCACTGGACTTGCCCTTTGGGCCTTACATCTAATCAACCCTCTCCCATCAAAACTTACTCTATGGGATTGGTGAACTGTCGCTCCTTACCCTGTCACGCCAGTGATATCTGGTTACTATTATCTTCCACCTCCTGGGACGTATTATTCCTAACTGAGACTTGGATTAAAGACTTCTCCAACCCAGACATATCTCTCGCCGTACCCTCCGGCTACCGCTTCACAGGATTATGTCGTGAAGGCTCCAAAACAGGAGGAGGAATCGCTGTAATCTTAAAGAACCATCTAAACATCACTTCTAGGAAAATTACGAATATCAAGCCCATTGAAGCATTATACTTCTCGGTCTCGGACTCCACAACAGCCATTGCCTCAGGGATCTTGGTTTACAACCCCCCGAACACCCCCCAATCTGCCATCTCTGAACTACTGGCAACAACCGCAGATCTCTCTATCAAACATCCCCACTTCATGGTTCTGGGAGACTTCAACCTCCACGTTGACATAAGTAGCTGCAACCGCGCCTCCCATTTCCTAGAATCCATGGAAAATCTAAATCTGATACAAAAAGTTAAGGGCCCTACTTACACTGCAGGTCACACCCTTGACCTTATCTTTTCAAATCATGAAAAACTAAAAACCCTTCAAACCCTACCGCTGACATGGTCCGACCATTTTCTAATCCCATTCGAGGTACCCTCAAACCAAATGGCCAAACAGGAGTCTGCCATCAGAACACAAGGCAGAAAATGGCACAAGATTTCATGGTCTACCCTAGAACAACATTACCTTAACAGACTAAATCCACTCCCCGACGATCTCAACGAAGCAGTTCTCATATTTAGCAATGATCTCACTACTGCTATTGAGAAATTAGCTCCGTTACAAACCCTCTCCTCCCGCAGACAAAAACCGTCAGCCCCCTGGTTCACTCAGGAACTAAGAGAACACAGAAGTAAGTGCAAAGAGATAGAACGACAGTGGCGGCAGACCTATGATCCAGAAGCCAAAGCTCTCTACAGACAAACCCTCAAGGAGTTTCGTAAACTTAAACGTAACTCCATGAGCACCTATTTCGCGGACACCATTGCAAACGCAAAAAACTCTTCCAAAGCCCTTTTTAATATTGTTAAAGATTTTACAAATCCCAGTGCTATGTCCACCTCAGTCCCCCCGTCCCAAGCACTGGGTGAAAACTTATCAGACTTCTGTGAAAAAAAAATATCCAACATCGCGGATACTATTCTGCAGAACACTTCCAATCCCATCAAGGAACCAGTCATTATCAGTAAACATGCATTTACCTCTTTCCTCCCTCTTACTAAGGAGCATGCCCTGAACCTATTCGTGAAATGTAAATCAGGCTCTCCTCGGGATCCAGCCCCGGCCTTAATCATGAACGAAATTGCCCCTCTAATTAAAGTGATTGAATCTTGGGGCGTCAAAGCAACCTTTTATGCCGACGACACCCAACTAGTGTTCCCCTTCAAAGACCACTCCGAAAAATCATTCCATAACTTTCGCCAATGCATGATGAACATTGCCTCTTGGATGTCGGCTAATAACTTAAAGCTTAATATGGACAAGACTGAGGTCCTATTTTTTAATCAAAAATCCCCCATACCCTCCACCCTCTGGTGGCTGACGGAGCTCAACCCTCCCCCAGACCCAGTTCAAACTGCCCGTAACCTGGGCTTCCAGTTTAACACTGCCCTCTCCTGCAAGACGCAAATCAATAAAGTTACCTCAGCTTGCTTTGGAAAGCTTCGCATGATAAAAAAAATCATCCCATACCTGCCAATAGACTCTCGTAAAACAGTTGTCCATTCCCTCATCACTGCTCACTTGGACTACGCAAATAGTCTATATGTAGGGGCCCCGGCATACCTCATAAACAAACTACAGAGAGTCCAGAACGCAGCGGCCAGGTTGATCTGCAACATCCCTTACCGCCATTCTATCTCCCCCCATCTGATCAAGCTTCATTGGCTTCCTGTGAGACTCCGCATTCAATTTAAAGCCTTAAACCTGGCTTTTAGAGCTTTGAATGATCGAGGCCCTCTTTACCTGCGCCATAGAATTAAACTCTCACACGCCGCTCGAAACCTTAGATCCAACCATCTCCGCCTTATGACCTGCCCCCGCTTTCGACTGGCCCGCACGGGAGGTAGAGGTTTTGCAGTGTCCACCTCCAAACTATGGAACCAGCTTCCCACAGAACTAAGGGCCCGATGTAGGTAAAATAGATTTACCGATTTTTAAATACCGAATCAGACCGATTCGGTAATTAAAAATCGGTAAATCTAAGGGGTGGAGATGTAGGAACATCCAGATGTTCCTTTTTCCGAATCGGTAAATATCTGTATTTACCGATTCGGTAAATGCCGACCAGTAATGCCCCATTCATTCCTATGGGCTTTGAAGCCCATAGGAATGAATGGGGCATTACTGGTCGGTATTTACCGAATAGGTAAATACAGATTTTGCCAAGGGTGCAGGGGGTGTCACTTTGACACCCTCTAGCACCCCCAAAAAAGATTCGGGGGCCATGTGGCAGGCATACCTGCCCTAAGGGCAGGTCTGCCTGTCATATGGCACAGGTGTGCATGCACACATGTGCATGCACACCTGAATCGGTATTTTACCATCAAATATATTTGATGGTAAAATACCGAATCGTTAAGGGTTGTGGGACTCAGAAGAGTCCCACCTACATGTCAAAAATACCGATTAGGTATGAATACCGATTCGGTATTTTACAGAATCGGTAAATTTACCGATCGGTAAATTTACCGATTCTGTAAAATACTGGGCCCTACATACCAAATCAGATTTACCGGTCGGTAACGGCCGAAAATACCGATTTTCGGCCGTTACCGACCGACCTATATCTAGCCCTAAGATTCTTGACGTCAGAGCCTCTATTCCGAAAAAAACTAAAGACCTGGCTCTTTTCCCTCCTCTAAATTGCCATTCCCCACATCATTCCCCTGACCCCTCTAAAAGGTAATATCTTCAGCGTCGGGACACCTCCGTTGGAGGTAGCTGAGCGCTCTATAAACTACTAAATAAATAAATAAATAAATAAATACTAAAACATAACATTTAATTTAAATTAACATTAATTAAAAATTAAATAATTAATTTATCAATTAAAATAATTAATTGCCAATTAATAAGTAATTACAAAATAAATTATACATAAAAAAAAGTATTAATTACAATTAAATTACTTCCCACCCTATTCCCCTATAAACCCACAACCCGCTCCAGTACTAAAACATAACATTTAATAAAAATTAACATTAACATTAATTACCAATTAAATATTTAATTTATCAATTAAAATAATTAATTGCCAATTAATAATTAAATAGAAAATTATTTATACATAAAAAAATCATTAATTATTTACAATTAAATTACTTCCCACCCTATTCCCCTATAAACCCAAAACCCGCTCCGGTACTAAAACATATAATTTACTTAAAAATAAATTTATTAATATATAAAAATAATACACATATAATATAAATTAATTTAAATATTTAACAGAAACATATAACACATACATAATAAAAAACATAAAAATAATACAAATATCGATATTAGTGACATCGAAATTAGTTACATCGATATATATGCTATCGATATTACTAACCTCGATATTACTTACATCGATATAAATAAATTCAATATTACTTACCTTAGGGTCGATATTCTGTCCTACGATATTCTTGACATCGATATTCTGTACCTTCGAAATTTCAAACACGATATTTTGGTAGGTCGAAATTTAAAACTCGATATTTTGACTGTGTACCGTTATATCGTCCATTGCCAATTGAACTAATTCTCTTTATGCCTTTGTTAATTCTTTTATTTTAACTAAGAGTTCTTCGCTTGACATTTTTTCAATGTCTGGATGTGGTGTGTAGCTGGCTAGAACCGGCCACGTGGCTCCTGGTAAACCTAGCGGACCTAGCCTGGTGATGTGATTTTGATTTTTTAGGGCGCCTTTAAACCAGAGCAGGTGCTCTTGGTAAGTTAGTGGGATTTCAACGTCCTCGAAAGGAGTGTATTCATCCGGAGGTTCCCCTATTTTGTAATAGTGGAATTCGTGAGTCACAGCGTGTGCTGCTGGAAAATTTATCCATGAATAGAATACCTCTGTCTGCCGATATTCATGGGCCTCTACCACGAATATGACTGTACCACCTCGTGATGTCAGTCCATTTTCTATAGGTTTAATAGTTATAGTTCTTCTTATGTTGACCGGAATGAATATAGTGTAGTGTAGTTCCTATAGTCCCAATAGGCTCTGCACATTGGAATAATATCTTCAGTAGTGTAGACGTAGGACTGAGGTTAATTAGGTCTCTACTGACTATATTAGACTTAAGTGTTTGCCAGCTAGCTCAGAGTTCAATAGAAACTTTCTCGAATAAGCGAGGAGGAGTTTAACCTCCCTGGATAGACAAGAAGGGATTTAGTTTCTGACAACCATAAAACATGACAACTTTGCTCTCCCTGAATAAGAGTGTATATCTAGAGTCGTGTGAAAACAAAAGACAGCTATTTCACTCAGTCAAGGGTGCGTACTTAGTTTCACCAGATTGCAGAGAAAAAGAGAGACGGGCGTTTTCAATAAAAGGTGTTATTTATTGAGCAGTCTCTTTCCTCATACAAGAGAAATGAATTGCTAAAATTGCAATACTTGTAGTAAAGTAAAGTGCATACAGTAAAAGCAGGATTATGAAATAATACTGTAAAAGCATGGATATGGTTTCTTAGCCATATGATACTTCAAAATGGATAAAATAGATACATACATATATACATTGACTAATCGTACTCAACTGGTGCTTCTAACTACGCCTACCCCGGTGTACCTGAACTAAGCCTAATACTTGGGAAGGAGTAAGTAAGTAGCAGTTTAAGTTAAGTTTGTTTTGCCAAGAATCTGACTCAAGAATTCTCTGTAAGGGTTTAGTCAGTTCAGTACCTGGGTATTAGAAGGCAGGAGGGCTGGTATCTCTCTCTCAGGACTCGGTATCCCAGTCACCCGCAAGGGTAGGCTGGAAACGCCGGAGGCTGGATTTCTCGGCAAGAGAAAAGACAGCGTCTTTCTCAGCGCATCAAAAGGGAGGGGCAGCGTCCGTGGGCTCTCGCATCAGCTGGGCTCTCGGGCAAGTAGTAGCTGCTCCAGATTCATCACCACCGTGTGTTTGCTTAAGGCAACGTTGGTATATTTATACCTGAAAGGTGCCGGGTTTGACGTAAGGCTGGACATAAGACGTCAATAAAGATGTCACTGAGAACTGGTCGTTCTTACAGTGCTTTACAGGAGTTCTTGGACGAAATCAAAACAAAGCAGCGGGGATTTCCCAGGTTGCTGGAGGCTTGGATTTGTTTAAGAACTCGGTGTGCTTTCTAGGGGGCTGGAGGAGTAGGCTTGCTTAATGTGACTGCATGCGCTATGACTGAATTATGAAAAGGGTTTCTATGCCGTTGTAGGGATATTATTGATTTATAACCGGATAAGGGCAGAGAATAGGAATATTGATTCAGGTACCTAGATAAACACACTACAATAGCATTCGGGTCATTTTCTTGGAGACTCGTGTCATCCGCTAGGAGTTGAGCTGCTATTCTAGCTTTCTCCGCTTCATCTTCACTTTCCACCATTTTACTGACAGAAAGTTTTGTTGCAGATCAAGTTTCAAGGAAACAAAGATTAGGTGCACAATATTTTGGAACACTGTATCCTTCAACGTTGACTAAACCAAAAACTATACATAGGAAACTCTTCCTACTAATTTCTGGCGGATTTGAACCTTTTACCCACTCCAGATGTCTATTGGAGTTTTTACGGGAAAAGGGTCTGTGTGAAAAAGCACAACTGAGTTACTCTAACGTCTTGCGTTAGATTTATCGCCTTACCAAACGTTGGGCGCCATGTAGTGTAGTTCCTATATTCCCAATAGGCTCTGCGCATTGGAATAATATAAACAGTAGTGTAGACGTAGGACTGAAGTTGACTGGGTCTCTACTCACTATATTAGACTTAATTAGTTTTGCCAGCTAGCTCAGAGGTCACTAGAAACTTTCTCGAATGTTCAGGAAAGAGTTAACTCTCCAGATTTAGACAAGAAGGGATTAGCTTCTGACAACCATATAACATGACAACTTTGCTCCCTCAGAATAAGAGTGCATCTCTAGAGTTGTGTGAAAACAATAGACAGCTATTTCACTCAGTCAATCGTGCATACTTAGTTTCACCAAAGTGCAGAAAATAGAGAGACGGGCGTTTTCAATAAAAGGTGTTATTTATTGAGCAGTCTTCTTTCTCATGCAAGAGAAATGAATTGCCACAATTGCAATACTTATAGTAAAGTAAAGTGCGTACAGTAAAAGGAGTATTATAAAATAATACTGTAAACTCATTAATATGGTTTCTTAGCGATAAGATACTTTAAAATAGATAAATATACATCAAAACATTGACTAACGTACTCAACTGGTGCTTCTAAATACGCCTACCCCGGTGTACCTGACCTAAGCCTAATACGTGGGAAGGAGTAAGTAAGTAGCAGTTTAAGTTAAGTTGGTTTTGCCAAGGAATCTGAATCAAGAATTCTCTTAAGGGTTTAGTCAGCTCCGTACCTGGGTAATAGAAAGCAGGAGGTCTGGTATCTCTCTCTCAGGACTCCATATCCCAAACACCGGAGCTGGATTTCTCGGCAGGAGAAAAGACAGCGTCTCTCTCAGTGTGTCAAAAGGGAGGGGCGGCGTCCGTGGGCTCTCGCATCAGCTGGGCGCTCGGGCAAGTAGATAGCAGCTCTGCTCCAAACCACCATGTGTTTGCTTAAGGCAACGTTGGTATATTTATACCTGAAAGGTGCCGGGTTTGACGTAAGGTTGGACATAAGACGTCAATAAAGATGTCACTAAGAACTGGCCGTTCTTTCAGTGCTCGCAGGACTTCTTGGACAAATCAAAACAGGAGCATGGGGAATTCCCAGGTTGTTGGAGGTTTGGTTTGTTTAAAGAACGCGTTGTACTTTCTAGGAGTCTAGGGAAGTAGCCTTGCCTGATTTGGACTGCATGGGCTATGACTAAATATGGATATGGTTCTTAAGGATATTATTTATTATAACCGTATAAGGACATAAATCGGGAATATCGAATGAGGGTCCTAGATAGAAACACAACACAGTGGGTTCTGACGCCCAAACAAACGGGTAGTCCGGAGTGAAGGGGATAGTGGCGTCCATTAGGGGAAAGAGAACGGACTTACCCTAGTTGACCTGGATTCCAGAAAGACCCCCGAAGCGCACCACCTTGCGGACCATGGGGCCTAGATTCTCCTGGGGATTGTGGACGTAGAGTGTGACGTCGTCCGCATACATGGAGACGACCAAGGCATGAGCCACAAAGCCGAGACCCCTCTGGGTGTGGTGTTGCCTGAACCTGGAGGCAGGGGGCTCCATAGCAATAGCGAATAACATGGGTGAAAGTAGGCACCCTTGCCTTGTGCCCCTTGCAACAGGGATGGGCTCTGTGATCTGACTGTATAACCGAAGGGGAGCAGAGGGGAGAGTGTAAAGAAGCTGGACTTTGCTCAGAAAAAACGGGCTAAAGCCTAAGCGAGGGAGGAGGTCGAAGAGGAAGGGCCATTCAAGAGTATCAGAAGCTTTGGTGGCGTCCAGGAGGGCAGCCACGGCCAGGAGAGCGGGGTTAATTTGAGGGAGGATGGCGAATGTAGTCCAGAGATTGTGCGAGGTAGCAAGCCCGGGGATGAAGCCAGACTGATCTGAGCGAGCTAGCAGGGGCATGAGAGGAAGAAGATGGGAGGCCAGCAATTTAGCGAAGATCTTATTATCGTTGTTAATGAGGGTGATAGGAGTCACGAGTTTGGGGGGCTTGTCCGGCTTCAGGAGGAGTGTAAGCAGGGCCTCGTGGAGCGAGGGAGGAAAAAGGCAACACTCAAAGATTCATTGTACATAGCAGCGAGGTGTGGAACCAGGAGGGGCGCGAAAGTCATGTAAAAGGACGCGGGCAGGCTGTCGGAGCCGGGAGCTTTGTCGCCTGGTAGGCCACTGATAGCATCCAGAATCTCCTCCTTGGAGAAAGGCTCATCGAGGTATTCTCTGTGGCTGTCACCCAGCAAAAGTAGCTGGAGAGTAGTGAAGTATTGATCAAGGATGTCACGCGGGGGCACAACTCCAGCGGTGTAGAGTTGAGAGTAGAAGGCGGTGAATCTGGCCACTACCTACTTGGGTGAAGCCGTTCTTTCCGGGCCTCCATCCTGAAGCCACGTGATATAGGAGGCGGCATGAGGTGGCTGTAGGTGATTGGCAAAAACCCTGCCAGGTCAATCCCCTTCACCGAAGCGACGCACCTTCGCCTCCCTGCCCAAAAATGAGAGCTCTCTATTGGCCTTGTCATTAAATCTGTGAGTTTACCCCTGAGCTGCAACAGGGTATCGGGGTTAGGGTCCAGAGATTGCATGGAGTCCAGAGCCTTGATCTCCCCCTCCAATCTCTCAAGAGCACCATGAATAGAGCGCAGTACACCCGATTGCTTGGCGATGCATTCACCCCGGATCACCACCTTGAAACCCTCCCAGAGCGTCGAAGGGGAATCGAAGGAACCAGAGTTGAGGTCAAAATAATTTTTGATTGTCGTTTAGATCTCATCGCAAAATACCGAATCCTGGGGGGCAGCCGGAAGGCAAACATGCGCTGCAGGGAGTGCAGGAGTTGTACGCCGAGGCGCACGGGAGCGTGATCAGAGAGGTTGCATGCCATGTGCTCCATGGAGGTGACCCATGCAAAGGCATCCCAAGTGGTGAGCAAGAGGTCCAAACGAGACCAGCAGTCCCGCGAGCCAGTCACACATGTGCTCTCGCGAGCTCCTGGACAGGTATGCCGCCACGCATTGAGCAGGGAATTGTCAGTTAGTATGAAATGCAGGAGAGATGTCACGCGTGGGTGCAGAGCATGGGATCCGGAGCCATCAAGGGTAGCAGAAGGTGCAATATTAAAGTTGCCCCCCGAGCAGAGTGGCGGGCCCAGGGAGGAGATGTATTGCTACACCTGCCTGAAAAACTTGGGGTCGTCGGAGTTGGGACAATATACCGCTGCAAGGATTAGAGGTTGGGCAAGGAGAGTACCATGAAGGATGACAAAGCAACCCCCTTCCCCCGGTCCGCAATAACCTGAGAAGTGTGCCAGGGAAGCCCTCGTTGTATTAGGATGGATACTCCGCGAGAGTAGCTGGAGTAAAAGGAGGAGCGAATTTCACCCCAATATTTAGAGAGAAGCCTGGAAGATATGGCAGGCAGCTGGTGGGTCTCCTGAAGAAAACAAATGTCCATCTTGTGTCGGATGAGGTGGGCGTGTACCAGGTGGGCCTTACAATAGTCATTAAGTCCTCTGATATTCCAAGACCAGAGTTTGGTGTTCGTCATACAACAGCGCCAGTGTAGTGAGTGGTGGATGGGGACAGAAGTGCAATGGGAACCATGACCATTTGAGAAGAGTTATACGGTGCAGAATCTGATGTAGCATACGATATGTTGCAGAAAACATCATAAAACAAAATAAACAACAAGCTTCGAGGAGGCGGCAACAAGCCCAGTAAACTCTTCCCCCCACCACAGACACCAACCCCCCAATTAGGTAGAGGTGCCAACCCCACCCGCCCAAGGGAGCCCCAACTGGGAAGGGGAAGATCAGAGCCAAGGTAGGGAGTCATCCCGTGGAGGCATGGTTCTGTCCAGCATACACCCCTGCCACAAGGACTGGGTGGCCAAGTTGCGAATTATCGCAGACATCAATACAAAACAAAGGAAGGCAGCAGCGCGCCCCTTGCACTGGGGGCGCATCACATGGAGCAAAATAAGGAATCCAGTAGCCGCCATTGGGGGCCATTATCTGCTGTGTGCGGGAAAGGTAAAGACAAGGCCATTATGTTGGGAACAGTAGGTTATCCCTCATCAAGAAAACCCTCTGGGCCCAATGGTCAGCGAACATGAGACCACCAAATGCGAGTGGGAACAAGTGCGGCTACAGGAGCAGGCGGTAATCTAGCCAAGGCAGATAGTATCATGTCAGAAAGCTCAAACAACAACAACCCAATAGTAGGGGCAGCTGCCTGGGAACTGGGTGGTAAAGATTGTTGTGGCTTGTCTAGTTTTTTCGATAGGCCAGGGCCGACTTCGGCTCTGTGAAGACGTGCATCTGGGAGCGATGTTTGACTCGCAGCTTAGCCGGGTATGCCAAAGAATATGCGACAACATGTTTCTGAAGCAGTAGCTTTGCCGAGAGGAACTCATGACGGGCATCCTGCACCGCCATCGTGTAATCAGGATAACAGGCAAGAGAGTTCCCCTGATGATGAATTTCACCCTTCTTTCTGGCTGCACGGAGAGCTGCATCATGGTCCCTAAAATGTTCAATTTGGCTATAATTGGACAAGCAGGCAAGCCAGGAACGGGCTGAGGACCCAGAGAGCGGTAGGGATGCTCAACAATGAAAACAGGGATAGTACATCGCCAAATAGGTCCCGAATGAGTTTCTTTACAAAGTCCTCCATTTCGGAGATGTTGGAGCATTCGGGCACGCCCGTAATACGAAGGTTGCTCCTACGGGAGCGTGCCTCCAAATCCTCATTCTTGTTCGTTATCAGTTAGAGAACTATGTCCATTTGGAGTAGTATATGGTCGTCTCGAGTTGCAGCGTCCTCAATATTAGTTACTGTCACCTCCACGTGAGTCAACTGTGCATCGTGCGGGTCAACCCGGCCTTTGACCGTCTCCAGACGGGCAGACAGTTGGTCAAGTTGGGTGGCGATACCAGTTACAGTAGCTCTCCCAAAAGGCTACAGCTGACTATACGTTAAGCACTTCAATCATAGTGTCCACAGAGTAATAAAGTCCTGTGCAATACATCTCCGAGACCCGCTGCAGTTAGATCTCACTGGAAATCCAGAGAGATAAATTGAAGAAAAAATTGAGGCAGCACCAAGGATGAAGTCACACTTTAACCAGTGTAATCTTTTCAAATTCCTTTATTCTTCTTTGAATAAAAACGACAGGACAACAGCCAACGCGTTTCGTTCCTTTTATAGGAACTTCATCAGGGCTGACATCAACATGAAACAGTACATAAATAACCACCTATAAAATACATAAGACCAAGTACAAGTATACAATAGACTAACATCATATATATAAATATATAAATATATATATATTTATATATATATATATATATATATATATATATATATATACATATATATATATATATATATATATATATATATTACCTACTGTCCGTCGCCAGTAGGTATATATAGTTAGGACCTAGTTTCCATAGGAAATCCGCAACATTCTATTGGGAATAACTTTGGCGCCGGTTGATGAATCTTCGTAAATTTCTCAAAGAAGATGTCCCGCTCCGCTCCTTTCCTGAAAGTTTTGGGGGGATTCGTCAAGTGGGGGCTGAGAAACGTGTTTTCCCCATGTTATTTTCCATAGGACGATTAGACACGGCTACAGCCCGAACGGCTGAACGGAATTACTAGAAATATGGCAAAATAGTAGAGTCTGATTCGCAGATCACGCTTTTGCTTAAATGGTGTAAATCCCTCCAGTAGTTCCTGAGAAAATTAAAAGGAAAAAAATGTATGTATCTGGGCGGAGCCTAACCACACATCTCATCGTGAGATCTGATTGGCTGTCAGCACTTCATCCAAGAAGTGTTGGCAGCCATCTTGGGACCAATATACATGATAGCACCTCATTAAAAAGCATTGCAGTTAATAGAAGGTTTTAGGACTTTAGTTACATTATAAACCATTTGTTGATGGTACCATACTCATTTTAGGAATTGTGGTGTGTTCTAAGGTGATTTTACCATGTGAAAAAGCCTTCTGCTGGGATATCATGAATCATGTTTGAAAGAAAACTATTATCTCATGCTTTTCCCACAGTGGTTTGGAAGGGGATCTATAAGCTAAACTGAAAGCATATTTTCTGTAAATTCACATTATCTTTCTCAGTCATGTGAGAATGAAGTCTGACATTCTCAGTAAAACATTTACATCCAACAAGGACAGAGACTGTCAGTTGATTCCTTTGTGTTCTACTGCAGCCTCCTAGAGTGTTCTAAAGAACAACTAGAGCGCTAACAGTCCTACTTATTACAAAGGTATGGCACACCTGAAGACATCTTGATTGGAATAAAGTGGTAACTCTTCAAACATTTAATTTAAAAAGGAACAAAATGAGGGGGTATATTTTGCCATATAAAGTATGATTAGTGCTGCAGAAAGAAAAATTAGGGCACATTTTGAGTGACTTCTCAAATCCTCTTCTATTTCATTAAAAAATTCTGATATGCAGTCTCCCAAGATGGCCACCAGAGACAAAAGAGCCCAAATGTAGCCCAAATATCACCCAGATGTAGCCCAAGTATAGCCCAATGACAGAATGTCCCAGAGTGTTCTAAAGAACAACTAGAGCGCTAACAGTCTTACTTATGCCAAAAGTATGGCACACCAGAAGCCATCTTGATTGGAATGAAGTGGTAAGTCTGAAAACATTTAATTTAAAAAGGAACAAAATGAGGGGGTTCATTTTGCCTTAGAAATTATGATTAGTGCTTCAGAAAGAAAAATTAGGGCACATTTTGAGTGACTTCTCAAATCCTCTACCATACCAGCAGCAGACTTCCCTGGTGAGCAGTAACTTTACTACAGTGATCTAATGAGCAACTAGAGTGCTAACATTCAGAATTTATGGCAAATGTGTGACACATCTGAATGCCTTCTTGATGGAACCAAAGTAAACAAGCATTGAAAATGCAATAGATCTCGCCCTCGTTTAAGTTAAAGCCATTCTGTTTGTAATGAGGTGGCTTTTTAGCTTTGCTTTTATTAGTGTTTTTCAAACCTTCATGTAAATAACATGCATATGTATGCATATATGTATATGTATGCATGCATTTATATTTGTATTTATATAGATATGCAGATTATATATGTTTATATATGTATGTATACATATATATACACATACTTATATATATAAATGCATATGCATATATATGCATATATATATGTGTATATGTGTGCGTCTAGAGAGAGGTAGAGAGGTAGAGGTGTAGAGGTAGAGAGGTAGAGGTAGAGAGGTAGAGACTCGTAGAGAGAGAAGTAGAGAGAGGTAGAGAAGTAGAGAGTGAGTAATATAGAGTAGAGAGTGAGTAGTAGAGAGTATTAGGGAGCAGTAGAGAGAGTAGCAGAGAGTGAGTAGTAGAGAGTAGTAGAGTGAATAGTAGAGTGAGTAGTAGAGAGTAGTAGAGAGTAAGTAGTAGAGTGAGTAGTAGAGAGCAGTAGGGAGTGAGTAGTAGAGTGTAGTAAAGAGTGAGTAGTAGAGAGTAGTAGAGAGTGAGCAGTAGAGAGTAGTAGAGAGTGAGTAGTCGAGAGTGAGTAGCAGAGAGAGAGAATAGTAGAGAGTAGTAGAGAGTGAGTAATAGAGTGAGTAGTAGAGAGTAGTAGAGAGAGAGAGTAGTAGAGAGTGAGTAGTAGAGAGTACTAGAGAGTGAGTAGTAGAGTGAGTAGTAGAGAGTGAGTAGTAGAGAGTAGTAGAGAGAGTTGTAGAGAGTGAGTAGTAGAGAGTAGTAGAGAGTGAGAAGTAGAGAGTGAGTAGTATAGAGTGAGTAGTAAAGAGTGAGTAGTAGAGAGAGTAGTAGAGAGTGAGTAGTAGAGAGTAGAGAGTAGTAGAGAGTGAGTAGTAGAGAGTAGTAGATAGTGAGTAGTAGGGAGTGAGTAGTAGAGAGAGAGTCGTAGAGAGTAGTAGAGTAGTAGAGAATGAGTAGTAGAGAGTGAGTATTAGAGAGTAGTGGAGTAGTAGAGAGTGAGTAGTAGAGAGTAGTGGAGAATATTCCAAAGTTTGGCACAGCACCACTTGCACAACAAGTCCAATCAAATCATATGCTTTTATTTTCCTTAAGTTTATGTACCACAGCCAGCCGACGCGTTTCGTTCTGTACAACGGAACTTCTTCAGGGCGTTCTTATTTCCTTCAAGTTATGTCGGTATCCTGTTGTCATATAACTAGATATTTCTTCCAAATGTTAGATGAGACATAAGTGCATTCTTATTCAAAGTGACTAGGTATCAATTTTACCCACACAATTCGGGCAGACTTTAGTAATTTATAGCATCCTCAAAGTCAGTCTTTAAAAAATTCCAAAGTATAGGACATGATAATCCAAATCCAAATGTTTCTCAAGA
Source organism: Lissotriton helveticus (assembly GCF_964261635.1). Taxonomy (NCBI): domain Eukaryota; kingdom Metazoa; phylum Chordata; class Amphibia; order Caudata; family Salamandridae; genus Lissotriton; species Lissotriton helveticus. Next base: position 321,159,146 of record NC_136061.1, read on the forward strand.
AAAGTCATTTTCAATCGTTCGGAATATCGGCATTTGGGCAGATATGACCCACGGACACGGTTTATGACTTTTCTTGAGAAACATTTGGATTTGGATTATCATGTCCTATACTTTGGAATTTTTGAAAGACTGACTTTGAGGATGCTATAAATTACTCAAGTCCATTGATGCTGCTGGGAACGCCCCCAGCAACACCCATTGAACACCCCTTTAACGCAGGACATTGCGTTAAAGGGACTGATATTAATCAGGCAGGATTACGCCACAAAAAGTGGCTTAGTCCTGCCTGATAAATATCACTCAGTCTTCTGCGCCACCGGAACGTCACAAAAAGTGCATCATTCATGACATGGTCAGTGACATCACTGATGACATCACTGATGACATCTCAAATGACATCACTGATGACATCACTGATGACATCATCCATGTGACAATCAAATACACCTCATCACACACTAGTATAATCTTTCATCACTCACTGTAAAATAGAAAGTGCCATATTTGAAACCATTGACACACCAATTGAAATTTCTAAACACCCACTCAGTTATTCATAGAACTATACACACATCTAAACTCTTACCTATAGATTCAGTGTTATATGCAGTGAATAATCAACAGAACACTATCAAATATACTTATACGCCTATTTCAACATTACACACCAGCACACATTGTATTCACTTATAAAGACATCCTTCTGACTTATGCAAACAATTGATTATACTTACATTTACTCACCTACACACTTATACAAACACCACTTCATCTATTTATATAGATAGTAACTCACACTTAGTGTGTTATAAAATCACTATTACAAGTATACAGTTATCCATATAGTGACTCATACAATCGTTAAGTCTTAGACACACTTAATTAGATATAACTGTCACATACACTGCCTTTTTTTCAAGTTTAATGGAGATGTACCATTGAGAGAAATGTTTCATCACCACCACACCCATAAACATATACACTCACTGAAACAACTGTTATAACAGGTAGTCTTAACCTCATATACCTACTGAATGAACTATTCACACATGTTTTGGCAATCACACACCCCCCAGCAAACCACATAGACATTCATTTACCCATACAAATACTCAGTTAAGAAACCAATAACAAATATAGTCTTTAACATAGCAATTAAGACAAAGCAATAAAGACTTTCACACAGTTTAGTAACTACACATTATATATAGTGACACTCTACAAATTAGTCAAGGAAACAATCAATGACACTGTTACTAAATCCACCATCCACACATTTATATTTATATATCCACTCATTCTTCAATGCAAAGTAGTGTATTTATAATACATATTTAAATATCAAAGCAAACCACATTCACTGGATGATGTCATCAGTGATGTCATCAGTGATGTCATTTTAGATGTCATCAGTGATGTCACTGACCATGTCAAGAATGATGTAATATGTGACATCATCAGCAGTGGATTGCGGGCGCGAGAGTTATAGTGAATACAACTAACTATAACGGGGGAAGTTCAATGGTTTTGTATGAGTAAAAGGTCCAGCTAACTATAATATATATATATTTATATATACGTGCGCGGATGTGCGCGGACCTTCGCGGGCGCGAGCTGCATGCTCTTGTGCCTCGGTAGACTGAGGCACAAGAAAGCAGAAAAACAAACGTGTAGAACTCAAAAAGGGGGCAGGGTAGAAGCACCCTGACCCCCTAGGCCTGCTCAGGGGGTCCAACTAGGACCCCCCAAGGCAAAAAAAAAATGTTTTTTTCGAAAAATCGCGGGGTGCGCGTACCGTGCGTGCACGGGTCCGCGTACGTACGTGTACGGTATGCAGACGGTGCGCGTACCTTTCCAAGAAAGCTGCATGCTTATTGGCTGTCAGCACTCCAAACCAGGAAGTGTTGGCAGCCATCTGGTGCTCATTAGACTGAGGCAAAAGAAAGCAGAAAAACAAATGTGTAGAACACAAAAAGGGGGCAGGGTAGAAACACCCTGACCCCCTAGGCCTGCTAAACCCGGTATGTTTTTTTCAAAATTACCCCCCAGGGGGACCAAATTGTGGGGGCATAGTGATAAAGAAGTGTGGGGGGTGCCCAATCCCCCCCACACTGCCACAGGGACTGCCGCCCTCCGGGGAAAAGCAATAAAGCCCCCTGGCGCATACTGGAGTGTCCTGGTAGGCTAGTTGGCCCCCAGGGACCCCCAGAATGCAAGGGGAATTAGTTCCCCCTCTGCAAACGCGCCAGTGGGCTGCGTTGCAGAGAGGTGTAAAAAGGGGCATAGCCTCATTACACCTCTGTGCAATGCAGCCCCCTGGCGCATACTGGAGGTTCCAGGTGGGCTAGTTGGCCCCCAGGGACCCCCAGTATGGAAGGGGAATTAGTTCCCCCTCTTCAAACATGCACGGGGGCTGCATTGCAGAGAGGTGTAAAAAAGGGTGTGGCCTCATTACACCTCTCTGCAATGCAGCCCCCTGGCGCATACTGGAGGATCCGGGTGGGCTAGTTGGCCCCCAGGGACCCCCAGTATGCAAGGGGAATTAGTTCCCCCTCTGCAAACGCGCCAGGGGGCTGCGTTGCAGAGAGGTGTAACAAGGGGCATAGCCATATTACACCTCTGTGCAATGCAGCCCCCTGGCGCATACTGGAGGTTCCAGGTGGGATAGTTGGCCCCCAGGGCCCCCCAGTATGCAAGGGGAATTAGTTCCCCCTCTTCAAACATGCACGGGGCTGCGTTGCAGAGAGGTGTAAAAAAGGGTGTGGCTTCATTACACCTCTCTGCAATGCAGCCCCCTGGCGCATACTGCAGGTTCACAGTGGGCTAGTTGGCCACAGGGACCCCCAGTATGCAAGGGAAATTAGTTCCCCCTCTGCAAAAACGCCCGGGGGCTGCGTTGCAGAGAGGTGTAAAAAGGGGATTGGCTTCATTACACCTCTCTGCAATGCAGTCCCCTGGCGCATACTGGAGATTCCTGGTGGGCTTTCAGGTCTTATATAATTAGGAATTAGCATTAAAAAAACCTTTGAAATTCACTGAAAAAAACATAGGTTTCAGGCATCATATAGTTAGGAATTAGCATTTAAAAAACCTTGCAAATTCACTGAAAAAACCATAGGTTTCAGGCCTTATATAGTTAGGAATTAGCATTTAAAAAACCTTTAAAATTCACTTAAAAAATATAAGTTTTAGGCGTGTTATAGTTAGCTGGACATTTCACTCATACAAAACCATTGAAATTGCTCCTATATAGTTAGCTACACTAACTATATTTCGCGCACCCGCAATCCACTGCTGATGATGTCACATATTACATCATTCATGACATGGTCAGTGACATCACATCACATTCATTAGTACAACTAACTATATAGGAGCAATTTCAATGGTTTTGTATGAGTGAAATGTCCAGCTAACTATAACACCCCTAAAACTTATATTTTTTTGAGTGAATTTTAAAGGTTTTTTAAATGCTAATTCCTAACTATATAAGGCCTGAAACCTATGGTTTTTTCAGTGAATATATATATATATATATATATATATATATATATTACCTACTGGCGATCGCCAGTAGCTAGTTATAGTTATCACCTAGTTTCCATAGGAAATCCACAACATTCTATTTGGGATAACTTTGGCACCGGTGGACGAATCTTCGTGAATTTCTCCAAGAAAATGTCCTGCTCAGTTCCGCTCCTTCCCTGAAAATTTGGGGGTGATTCCTCAAGTGGGGGCCGAGAAAAAAGGGGGGTCCCAAAACGTGTTTTCCCCATGCAATTTTCCATAGGGACCTTTAGCCAGGGCTACAGCCGGAACAGCTGAACGGAATTACACGAAATTTGGCAGAGAGGAAGAGTTCTGTTCGCAGATTGGGATTTCTATTAAATGGTGTAAATCCGTTCAGTAGTTTCTGAGAAAATTGCAAATAAAATCATAGCGATATCTAGAGACGGAGTTCAGCACGCGTGAGGAAATCTGTTCAATTACGAGCGCGAGCTGCATGCTGATTGGCTGTGAACTGTCTATCAACACTCGAAACCAGGAAGTGTTGGCGGCCATCTTGTGCCTCGCTACAACCGAGTCACAAGAAAACAGTAAAGCAAAGTTGAGAAATAAGGGAAGGGGGTAGGCTAGAAACATTCTGACCCTCTAGGCTTTATCAGGGGGTCGTACATGGATGTTTAGGCTCTATTTTTTATTTTTATTTTTTTAAAGGAAAATCGCGACGTTTGCATATAGAAATATGTACAATTATGATCAATAGCTCCATGCTAATTGATTGTCAATACTCCAAAACAGGAAATGTTGGCAGCCATCTTGTTTGTCGCGAGAGCAGAGTCACAAGAAAACAGTAAAAGAAAGTTGAGAAATAAGGAAAGGGGGCAGGGTAGAAACATTCTGACCCTATAGGCTTGGTCAGTGGGATGGTACATGGATGTTTAGGCTCAATTTTTATTTTAAATAAAATAAAAAATGGCGGGGTACTCGTGCAGTACTTGTACGCTGTGGAAAAGGTGAAAAAAAACTAGAAGTCCGTTTTGTTTATTAGGTTCCGGGGGCGAAATTACGGGGGCAATTTGTAGAGCTATATTTCTATGACAGTATGTAAAACTTTTTTTTTTTCCTGCATCAGTTGTACTCTACGCATGCGCAGCCTTGTTTGCAAGTGCACCTTTATTTCTTTTTCTTCAAGTTCGCCAAGCAAACCTCTCCTGATTTTAGGTATTAAATTTGCTGCTTTCTTTCCCCGGGTCATGTGTGTCATCCGGTGCTATACTTTTGTAATATATTAATAAACATATTGTATGTATATGTAGTGTCGAGGCGCCAAACATTGATTACATACTCCGTCAACCGCCATTTTAGTAGTTTTCCTCCGTTATTTTTTTTTATACCTGTTACTTTTATTTTACCCTGCGCATATTTTTTCTGTGATCGATGAGATTTCGTGCCACAGATACCACGGTGTTTGTCCTTGGTCTCCGATCTTATCAGACTTGCTCACACGTATAGCTAGAAACTAATTTGAAGGATGTTAGGCACAGGCATTACAACACGTGTTGGTCAACAAAAAAAAATATTAAGATTATGCATTTATCATGTGTGGTAAATGCATACTAGTTGTAAAAGCATGTGAGGAAAAGCGATATGCGTGCGAATGGTTTTGTGGTGACGATCACGCGTGCTTATGAACCGGGTTTGGGCGTGGTGGAGTCTAGGGTACCAGGTGGAGGGGCACGCAGCTGCACTCATACAATATAGAAGTAATATAGGATTTTTAAAACTTAAAAAAAAATGATTCCATAATTATCCTATATTAAGTCTTCTGTTAGTATGTTCATTAAATACATGAATATATGTTTTTAAACAATTAAAAACATTTGCGTCTTTTTTGTACGGGGCGCCGTACATGACGTCACACGGAAGCTTTGATGCGACGTGTAATGTCAAAGGGTATTCGTAGCTTATGCTGAGAATGATTAGCAGTACAAACTATGGTGCGATCACTCTCTCACTGTCAATTTAGAGCACAGGGCGCACTATGGGAATGGTTAGAAGTGATCACTCATTGGAGATCCAATTCAGGTGTGTGGCTTATCCAGAGTATCATTACGTTATTTTTTAACCTGGTTAAGTTTGAGGTTCGCATGAAATACTATGCTATGGGCAGATATGGATGTTTAGGGAGCGCTTATCTGCATGAAGCTTGGTTATTACCATTTACATATAGGTGTCTAAGGGAGGGAAAAGAAGTCTATGTGAATGCCGAGGATTGCACAATAGTAGCAGATCACTAGTTAATTTGTAGACACATACAATTGCATGGCTCTTGTATTCAAGATGCGCCTAATTTGGACTGAGTTTTGAAAGTTAGTTCCACACCTGCTATCATAACAACGTTCACTTTACTGGAAACGGGAGTTATTTACTTTGAAATAATGGAGATTGTTGTGCAATGTTAGCAGGCATCCCTTACAAGATTACGGTAGCTGAGCGTGTGGTTTGATTACATGAAAGTTGTGTTAACTCCTCTGTATGGGAAGCTGGACGTTTCCAACTGGCTGTCAATTTCGACCTTGAAAGCAGAGTCAACCAAATGAGTCGTATAAGAGCGCTATTGTCTCAAAAAGAGGTCGCTCTTATATCTGGTACAGAAACATTTGTCCTTCTTGTAGCAAACACCCTTGCAGAAGTGCATGCTTTATTAAATACAGACGTGCTCTTGAATTTTGGGGAGTTAATTTAGAGTATCTTTAATGTGTCCTTGACTACGGGGTTACCTTACTATTTTAAAGTTAGAAGCAGTGGCCTTGTGACTTCTGTAGAAAGTATATTTGGTGTATTTTCGGGATTTTTTTATTTGATATTTTGCAGCATCTTTGGTGGTTTGCGCTTAATACTCGCATTAGTTGCCGGTGTGCTTTTATTAATTTGTTTACATAAATATGGATGCACATCCTGCAGCAGACAATAATATGTCCCGGCTGTTGCTGCTTCACAACCGAATGATTAGTTACTATGGAGCGCTGCCTCTTGCAAGGTTGAGTGCAGTTTATGGATTATCGTTTCGATTCTCCTTTTTCACATGCGTTCAACATGTGTTTCATTGCCTGAGCTGTGATTTCGACTAGGCCCTGGATTTGTGTCTCTGCAGTACGGTGTCTCCCAAAGCGGATTATGACCAGCTGATGAGCCCCTTACTGGTTCATGACGTGCTCTGTTCTGGCGGCGGGATTTTGGCCTTAGCAGCGAAACATAGAATAATGGGACGTTGGAATGTTTTTGCAGCGGCGCTTGAGTTATTGGCGCGCATTGAAACTATGCCAGCAGCAATATCGAGACCATCTTACAATGCAAGTCGTTGACGATATCAACAATACAGCCCATAGAATCTATGACGTAGGCGACAAAGCAGGGAAAATGCTGGCATGGCTGGACAAGAGAGGAGGTAGTACCAGAGGCATACAACAATTGCATGACCGGGAGGGACAACTGCGGTCACACCCTGCAGACATAGTAAACATTTTAGCAGACCACTTCCAAGCAGTGTACACCCCGGATAGGGAGGTAACAGAACAGATGGCAATGGACTCCCTCAATCACATAACATTGCCGGCGCTTCCGCCGGATGCAGTACTAGAGCTGGAGGCAGATGTGACAATAGAAGAAATACAAAAGGCGATCACGGCAATACAGTCAGGGAAAGCTCTGGGCCCGAACGGGATCCCCATAGAGTGGTACAAGTTAATGTCAGACAAACTCAGTGGACCATTGTTGGAAATGCATACCGAGAGTTTAGAGAAGGCGGAACTCCCGCTTGAGCAGCGCACTGCAACAATCGTTGCCATACCGAAACCCGGTAAACCCCCGACGGACTGTTCATCCTATCGTCCAATCTCCCTTCTTAACGCAGAAGCGAAAATCCTTGCAAAATTACTGGCCATTAGACTAATGACCCATCTCCCCCTTCTGATTCACCCTGATCAATCGGGCTTTATGCCCAACAGAAGCACGGCGCTAAATCTCAGGCGAGTGCATGGGATCATGGCGCGTGCTCCTTCTTTGTCGTAACCGGCGGTAATACTCTCTTTGGATGCCAAAATGGCATTTGACATGGTGGAATGGGAGTATCTATTCGCAGTTTTATCACATATGCGATTTGGCCCCAAATACATTGCATGGATCCGCCTTTTATATACTAACCCGGTGGCGCAAGTGACCGCCAATGGTCACATATCACCTGCCTTCCCTCTGGCGAGGGGCACCCGACAGGGTTGCCCCCTGTCCCCATTGCTCTTTGCCTTGGTGCTGGAGCCACTGGCGATACTGCTTAGATCAACACCGTTGCTGAAAGGCATTGGCTGGCGTGAAGGCTGGGAGGACAGAGTATCGCTCTATGCGGACGACATGTTAATTTATTTAACAGACCCGGACAGGGGCGTCCCAGCACTCTTAACACTTTGTGACGCACATGGGCGCACGTCTGGCTACACCTTAAATTGGTCGAAATCGGTGATCTATGTTCTGAAAGGGCCGCAGCCCTCGCTGCCGGCGGATTGCCCACTGATGATAACTTCAGACTCCTTCAAATACCTAGGCATCTACATCACAAATAATACAGTGGACTTTTTTGACAAAAATCTAAAACCTCCCCTGGAACGGCTGCGCGCCGTCGTTAAACATTGGGCGGTCTTGCCGTTGACCCTGCTTGGCCGAGCTGCTCTCTATAAAATGATGGCGCTTCCTAGATTCCTTGTTTCTGATAATATGTTGGGTTGTATTTCCTAAGGTACTGTGCATGAGATTATGGCGTTAGAAATGAACATTTGAAAGTTGCACGTGTCTTTATTTACATCTTCTTTTGGACTGGTGTAAGACTATATTGAAAGACTCCACTTTACTTCATGTAATCTAAGTCGCATGTTCTGGGTTGACTAGTCATTGGTGTTTTTGCTCTAGGGCGAAGAACCAATGAGTCACTGATTGCAGGCTTGGTAGGGGGTTTGTGTAGTAAGGTGGGTTTTGGAACACCGTAATTCACTCTGGTCCTAAGTCTTTATGTACAGTTCTGTGTATGAGCAGAATTCCTGGAACAGTAGTTACAACTAAAAGGCTCAATAAAGGGCTAGCACTTTGAATATGAATATAAAATATCAGAATAGTTGATAATCACAGCTAAGGAATGCAGCAATTAGATGTGTGTATGTGTGGATGATGTGTAGATTGAGTGGAAGATGAAAAACGTGAAAAATAAGAAAAGTTGGAGAGACGCAAACTACCCACTGCATTGTCAGTGAAGTGGATCTTTGGATTTCCAGGTCATTACACAGATAGGGTGTTGGATTCCGCAGTGGGAGCAAGAGAAACTAGTACAACAACTAAGGAGGAAAGCTAGTGCATAAAGTACACACGGTTGGACAGATTTACAAGGTCATGGGAAAAATGATGCAAAAGTGGCGCAAGGGGCTTGTAAACCTGTCGCAGTGTGTGGTAGAAAAGACGCAAGAAAGGACCGAAGTGTGCAAATTACCCACTGCTATTCATGGGTAGTAGTTACCAAGAAGGCTGAATAAGGGGCCTGCACTTTGAATTTGAATTAAAGAAGAATAATTAATAAGCTTTGGCAAGAATGGCAGCAAGTAGGTGTGTGTATTTGTGGTTGTTGTGTTCATTGAGTGGAAGATGACTAAGGTGAAAAATTCGAGAGGTTGCAGAGATGCAAACTTTCCATTTCTTTGTAAAGGAAGTGGGTGTCTAGTTTTCCAGTGCATATATATATTCACTTAAAAAAACATAGGTTTCAGACACGTTATAGTTAAGAATTAGCATTTAAAAAACCTTAGAAATTCACTGAAAAAACCATAGGTTTCAGCCACATTATAATTAGGAATTAGCCTTTAAAAAACCTTAGACATTCACTGAAAAAAACATAGGTTTCACCCATGTTATAGTTAGCTGGACATTTCTCTCATACAAAACCATTGAAATTCCCCCGTTCTAGTTAGTTCAGCTAACTATAACTCGCGCGCCCGCAATGCACTGCTGATGGCGTCATATATTACATCACTCATCACATGGTCAGTGACATCACTGGTGACATCACTGATGACATCTCAAATGACATCACTGATAACATCACTGATGACCTCTCAAATGACATCACTGATGACACCACTGATGAAATCATCCATGTTAAAGAGTGGCAGACCTCCTCTCACCCTAATATAACCTATAATACACACATTCAAAAATAGATACTTAAACTTCACAAAAAATTGAGATACCCATACCAGTTACAACAACCTATCCAGTAATTCCAACATCTACATACACATCCACTGATCCACTAACAGTTCTATATAGTCACTTAAACATGTACTCACTCATTATATGTACTCATACACCTATACATCCTGTTACACACCGATACTCATCCATACAGTTACTCTCATATACTCACACATGCATATAAACTATCAAACATCCATTTGTTTTTTTTTATAGGCTCTCCCGCAGGGGGACACTATCATTGGGGGGGACTTCAATGCTATACTAGATCCAGCACTTGACTCATTTCCCGTACGGACACACGTGCCCGGTCCCTCCAGACTCTCCGGATTTCTGGAGGCGATGGGTCTAGCAGACGTCTGGTGATACAAACCCCCCCCCAGCGAAACAATACACATACCACTCACCAGTCCATAATAGTCTATCCCGAATAGACTATTTCCTAGGGTTAGGCAATGTACTGAGTTGTATCGACACCATAGCTATGCTACCCAGAGGCATATCGGATCACTCTCCAGTGATAATGACCCTCTCCAGTTGGGAAAAGACGCGGAAACGGGTCTACCCCGTATATCCCACGTATTTCACGGTCCCTAAAATAAGAAAAGAGATTAAGGTAACAACCACCCATTATTTCACCGAGAACGAATCATCGGTGGAGTCTCCCTCAACCTTATGGGAGGCTTATAAAACGGTCTTGCGAGGGCAGGCAATTGCTACCATTTCGGGTCACAAACATATATACCGGCAGGAACTCTCAAAACTAGAGCTGGCACTCCACTCAGCGAACACTGCACACATGACAGACCCCACACCAGACGCCGCACATGCATTGAAACTATGCCAGCAGCAATATCGAGACCATCTTACAATGCAAGTCGTTGACGATATCAACAATACAGCCCATAGAATCTATGACGTAGGCGACAAAGCAGGGAAAATGCTGGCATGGCTGGACAAGAGAGGAGGTAGTACCAGAGGCATACAACAATTGCATGACCGGGAGGGACGACTGCGGTCACACCCTGCAGACATAGTAAACATTTTAGCAGACCACTTCCAAGCAGTGTACACCCCGGATAGGGAGGTAACAGAACAGATGGCAATGGACTCCCTCAATCACATAACATTGCCGGCGCTTCCGCCGGATGCAGTACTAGAGCTGGAGGCAGATGTGACAATAGAAGAAATACAAAAGGCGATCACGGCAATACAGTCAGGGAAAGCTCTGGGCCCGAACGGGATCCCCATAGAGTGGTACAAGTTAATGTCAGACAAACTCAGTGGACCATTGTTGGCAATGCATACCGAGAGTTTAGAGAAGGCGGAACTCCCGCTTGAGCAGCGCACTGCAACAATCGTTGCCATACCGAAACCCGGTAAACCCCCGACGGACTGTTCATCCTATCGTCCAATCTCCCTTCTTAACGCAGAAGCGAAAATCCTTGCAAAATTACTGGCCATTAGACTAATGACCCATCTCCCCCTTCTGATTCACCCTGATCAATCGGGCTTTATGCCCAACAGAAGCACGGCGCTAAATCTCAGGCGAGTGCATGGGATCATGGCGCGTGCTCCTTCTTTGTCGTAACCGGCGGTAATACTCTCTTTGGATGCCAAAATGGCATTTGACATGGTGGAATGGGAGTATCTATTCGCAGTTTTATCACATATGCGATTTGGCCCCAAATACATTGCATGGATCCGCCTTTTATATACTAACCCGGTGGCGCAAGTGACCGCCAATGGTCACATATCACCTGCCTTCCCTCTGGCGAGGGGCACCCGACAGGGTTTCCCCCTGTCCCCATTGCTCTTTGCCTTGGTGCTGGAGCCACTGGCGATACTGCTTAGATCAACACCGTTGCTGAAAGGCATTGGCTGGCGTGAAGGCTGGGAGGACAGAGTAGCGCTCTATGCGGACGACATGTTAATTTATTTAACAGACCCGGACAGGGGCGTCCCAGCACTCTTAACACTTTGTGACGCACATGGGCGCACGTCTGGCTACACCTTAAATTGGTCGAAATCGGTGATCTATGTTCTGAAAGGGCCGCAGCCCTCGCTGCCGGCGGATTGCCCACTGATGATAACTTCAGACTCCTTTAAATACATCACAAATAATACAGTGGACTTTTTTTACAAAAATCTAAAACCTCCCCTGGAACGGCTGCGTGCCGTCGTTAAACATTGGACGGTCTTGCCGTTGACCCTGCTTGGCCGAACTGCTCTCTATAAAATGATGGCACTTCCTAGATTCCTCTACACCCTAGAGAACACCCCTTATCAGGTTCCCCTGAGATACTTCCAACAGGTCACAGCATTGGTCTCTAATTTACTATGGAGTAACAGACCGGCGCGCATCGCTCATGCCAAACTAAACAAAAGCTGGTATGAGGGGGGCATCGCACTACCGAACCTGCAACTATATTACTGGGCCTCGCAGCTCAAGATAGTAAACCAGTGGGTGCACGCGTCACAGGACGAACCAGCCTATAGGGCAGACAGGGCGCAATTAGGAACAGATAACATGCTAGCCGTTCTTTACAACAAGCACCAGGTGCCAAAGCTAATAGGACCCACGAGGCATGCGGCCACACTGTGGCACGCAGCACAGGCGAAACTAGGCTGGAAGGGGAAGATCACCAAACTCACACCACTCTGGGACACTAAGACGCTGGGGCGTCTGCGCCGGAGCAAGGGGTTTACACAGTGAGACAACATCGGCATATCCACAGTGGGAGACCTATGGGACAGGGGCACTGTAATTCCATTCACCCTGTTACAACAAAAATATGAACTGGGACCAAACGAACTTTACAGATACATACAAATCAGACATGCATTACTCCAAGCAATACCGGTAGACACTGACGTCCCGGACTCCTCACCACTGGAGGACAGACTACTCACTGATTACATACAACACAGCGCAACTTCACTTACGTATCGGAAACTACTCAACAACTTACCAGACCCTACACTGACATTGAGAGAGCGATGGGCAGAAGAGATCGGAGAGATAGAGGAATCGTAATGGAATGAGGCTCTGGCATCCCCGAGGGAGGTGGGAATCTCAGCCAAATTTATATTAGTGCAACTTAAGATCCTACACCGCATATATTATACTAGGCCCCTGCTCCACAAATTACATAGAGCGCCGCACCCGTACTGCCTTCGTGGATGTGGCGAAGAAGGTACACTGCTTCACACACTCTGGGATTGCCCACTCATAGCTGAATACTGGCGTCGGGTGATGCGCACTCTGTCACAGTCTCTTAAGGTTTCCCTGGTACCAGAACCACGGAAATGTTTATTAAATATATGGGACCCAACGGATTTATCTAGACATGGCCAAATATGGGGCACACTAGCCATAATGGTGGCGAAACGGGACATTGCTCAGAAATGGGGCGCACCTGACCTCCCTACTGTGTCGCAGTGGTGCAGAAACATGGACACGCTTATGTTTGCAGAACGGGTGGTGTACGTACTCAGAGCGTGTCCCCGTAAATGGAACAGAGTTTGGTCTGCATGGAATACCCACAGAGGGGACATATGCGACCCGTTACCGGAAGATGACAGTGTCAGTTCAGACGAGGAGGGGGAGGGGGACTAGATATATAATGGAAGGGGAATAGCTGAGGTAGGGAACATAATGAGGTCACAATGGACATAAGATGTTACCACTCCAGTCTTCATATACTAGTGTGTCAATAAGTGTGTTTCGAGATCGTGGTGTCAATTGATGTAAACGATTGCGATCTTGAACCTAAGTTGCAAGTTGATTATAAAACTAAAAACTAGACCTTATATCTACCTGAATAATGATTTGTGTACTACTGTATAATATTGATATTACTACGCCGCCGAGCCCCAGGGTTGTCAGCTGAATGGCTGTGTACCTCACCGGTGATATTGGAGAGCACACGTAAACGTCGCGGCCGGCCCACGGGGTTGTAGGCCACAAGCTGTGTTTTAATTGGGTGCACAATAAAGGTCTATAAAAAAAAAAAAACATCCATTTGTTTGCATGTACAGGTATACACACACCAGTGCACTTACTTTTACAGAAACGTACACATACTTACTCTCTTAAACAATCAGTTATAGAAAGACATACTTATTTATACAGGATCTTTTTCAATCTGTCACTGTCATATATGATATATCCTTACTTATATGCATCAATACTCACATACACTAGTTTAAAACATATGTACTTACTAATAAAGACACTATTGAGGCAGTCAATCACTCACTAGCACACCCATACACACATTCATCCACCTGTACAGTCCTGCTCACATGCTGTCTTCAAAACACATACAAACAGTGAGTCAGTCATTCATGCATCTGTGCCCTAAGTAATATCCTCCACCAAACCATACAGACACTCATTCTGATACTCAAAAAACAACTAATAACCCATATAGACAGTCGTGTAGATACTCACCAACCCATGCAGTCACTTATACACAAAGTGAGACACTGATACAGATATTTACATATTTAAACATTACTCGCTAATACATGTATTCACTAAGATACACTAAAGTCGGTTATACAATCAATTTTACAAAAAAAACCATCCATTTAGACACTTATTTGCTCATGTATTCTTCCATCGACCTTTAGATATACATATATAAAAAATATTTATTTTTCAGAAAGACACACATTCACTGGATGATGTCATCAGTGATGTCATTTGAGATGTCATCAGTGATGTCACTGACCATGTGATGAGTGATGTAATATGTGACGTCATCAGCAGTGCATTGCAGGCGCGCGAGTTATAGTTAGCTGAACTAACTATAACGGGGGAATTTCAATGGTTTTGTAGAGAGAAATGTCCAGCTAACTATAACATGGGTGAAACCTATGGTTTTTTCAGTGAAGTTCTAAGGTGTTATAAATGCTAATTCTAACTATAACGTGGCTGAAACCTATGGTTTTTTCAGTGAATAAATATATATATATGTATGTATGTGTATATATATTACCTACTGGCGGTCGCCAGTAGGTATATATAGTTAGGATTTTTTCTCTATGGGATTTTTGAAAATTCTATGTCTAATAACTTTGGCGTTTGTGGACGGAATTGGCTGAAATTTTCAGGAAAATGGCACATTTTGTTTCTGAGTACCCCTTGAAAATTTGGGGGGGGTTCGTCAAGGGGGGGCCGAGAAAAAAGGGGGGTCCCAAAACGTGTTTTTAACATTGAGTTTTCCATAGGGCGGTTGGCCTCACTTTTAGCCCGAACGGCTGAATGGATTTGCACGAAACTTGGCAAAATTGTAGGGACTGGTAGCCCGATGTGCCTTTTGTAGGTCTCAATATATGTGATACAGTGGATTTTGAGAAATTAACGTTTAAAAAAAGATATATATCTGTAACAGCGGACCGGGCAGCGCTCCGCTACGCGTACTTTTCGCGCAACGGAGCTTTGTGAAGCGAAGCTGATTGGTTCTCCGGCGTCTGTCAACATTCCAAACAGTCCGTAGCGGCCGCCATCTTGTCTCTCGGTAGGATCGAGAGACAAGAGGAGGCCAAAGCGAAGGGGCAAATGACCATAAGGGGGCATAGTACATTGTCGCTCACCCCCTAGGTTTGATGTGGAGGTTTTAAAAGGGCCCCGCGGGGCAAAAAAAAATAAAAATAATAATAATCGAACAGCTGAATGGATTTGCACGAAACTTGGCAAAATTGTAGGGACTGGTAGCCCGATGTGCCTTTGCTAGATCTCAATATATGTGCTCCAGTGGATTTTGAGAAATTAACGTTCAAAAAAAGGTATATATCTGTAACAGCGCACCGCTTCGCGTACTTTTCGCGTTACGGAGCTTTGCGAAGCGAAGCTGATTGGCTCTCTGGTGTCTGTAAACATTCCAAACAGTCCGTAGCGGCCGCCATCTTGTCTCTCGGTATTATCGAACAGCTGAATGGATTTGCACGAAACTTGGCAAAATTGTAGGGACTGGTAGCCCGATGTGCCTTTGCTAGGTCTCAATATATGTGCTTCAGTGCATTTTGAGAAATTAACGTTCAGAAACAAGATATATATCTGTAACAGCGCTCCGCTTCGCGGAGATAAAATTATATGTGTATTACCTAGCTGTTGCTAACACCAGTTAGCGACGGCTAGTAGAAGATAGCGACCATCTTGGGCCCCACTTTGCATGTGAGTGATATTTATCACTAATGACATGCAAAGTGGGCATGCCAAGATGTTAGCGACTGGAAACAGTCGCTAACATCGCTATCTCCTATTATCAACTTTTGGAAATATTCGAGATAAGGGCGAATATCTCCAAAAGCTACCACCTGCCCTGAGCAGTTCTTAGCCATGTTATCCAATGGGAGGTGGATAACATGGCTAAGAGCATTAGCTCGGTAATGCATGAATATCGCTGAGTTTTCAGCGATATTAATGCATTGCGGTCGTTTTTTATCGTATTTCCGATAAACCTTGATAATAGCAAGGTTTATCTGCGATAATTTCTGACGGTAAAAAAATCGTTGCTAAGCATCGTTAGGGATAAATATCGCTTAAATTTGGTAATATGCCCCAACGTCTGTTAACGTTCGATTCGAAGGAAATCAGGAAGTGTTGAAAAACATTGTCTGCGCCATCTTGTCTTTTTTCAAATGCCACACTTTTGTCGTGCACGGCAGCCATTTTAGATGCCTTGACCAGACCCACTCTGTGCACGCTGTCGATCCTTAGCATGGCTCCCCACCCTCGCAAGCATCTCCCCCAGGCAGTGGTCACCCCCGCTCTCTGTCTTATGCATGGGTAATAAACCTCCCCCATCTGCGCTGCTGTTCCCTGAGAATCACACCCTGTGCCCGCCCGACACCTCCCTTTCGCCCTATTCACTACCGCACCCTCTGACACTCCTTTTCCTCTGTGTCCGATTGTCCAGGCTGGTCCTAGGGTATCAGCTAGCCCTGCAGATGTAGTTTATGGCCACAGCTGTAAAGAATCACCCCTCTTCAAAGGAGTTATAGTAGATCAAGGCCCACACTCGATGAGATCCGTCACAGCAGAAGCGTTGCTATTATCTGAAAACCATCCTGTATTGTGATTTGGGAGGGGACCGAGCCTGAAGCGGAAGATTCCAGGGATGACTGTTTGTACATCAAAGTTTTTACAATTATGTGTCACATTAAAAATATATAGCACTCCGACAAAGTAGTAAGATTATAAAACTTTAATAATTTATAAATATATACAAGAAAACAAAAATAGTAATAACATATAAACATTTTTAGGGAAAAACAACGAAGTAGCGGTCGGCTGTGCGAATAGTCCCAACGCAGCACAACGTCCAGATTTCCGGCGTGGGGCGTCGCGGGGGGTGGGTCATCAGTAGCAAACTGTTGTGCGAATAGTTCCAAGGCAGCAGAACGCGCCGAAATATAGATGACACGAAAGTGATGTCTAGTAAGTTGCCACCCAGCAAATAACGGCATGGGGCGTCGCGGGGGGTGGGTCATCAGTAGCAAACTGTTGCGCGAATAGTTCCAAGGCAGCAGAACGATGGCACCAAGGTGATGTCCAGTAAGTTGCCGCACTGGTTTTGGTATCCTACAATGCTGCTCCGAATAACGGCGTGGAGCGCCCCGGGGGAGGCGGCGTGAACGGGCCTCTCCAGGTGGAGTGTCATCTGTTGTAGTGGGGCGCCCCTTTACCGTTTCAGTTGCCATTCCGTCCGTTTTTGGTCCACTGTGTCAAAAGCCGCAATTCAGCTGAGTTGCGCCCACTCTTGCGGTGCAGCGATAGGCGGCTGTCACAGGACTCTCAAAATGGCGGCAGGCTGTTTCCTTTTTGGGCCTGGTCCACTGAAATGGCCCTGGGACACCTTGGAAATCGGACGCTTGTCTGCTAGGTCTTGGACCCCATTCTCGAAAGCGTCCCCTCCGCCTTGAGAATTCATCAAAAGTTTTGGGGGCTCCGACTCCTGCAGACTTCTGGTGGGGAGCGGCTGCCATGATTGCTCGCGGAATGACCACGACTGAGCTACGAGATGGTGGTGCTTTCATGCTGACGCCAGCTTCAGTCTGAAACATCCAGAAACAAGGTGGGGCTTTCATCGTTTGGGAAAAAAAAAAAGTTTTCATCCTATGAAAAGTGTTGTTTTTAGGTCACATGATCAAGCCTTCCATCATTAGGAAACCAAAAGTAAAATGAACCAATGAAAAGTTTTATAAACAAGTCACATGACCTGTTATGCGGCATAGGGTGTAAAATGCGGAGAAAATACGTTGGCACGTGAGGCGGCGTCAGTAGCGGACCGATGTGCGAATAGGCCGAAGGCAACACAACGCGCCAAGATCCGGATGGCACCGAGGTGGTGTCCAGCAAGTTGCAGCACTGGTGTGGCCATCCTACAATGCTGAAAGTCGGCGTGGGGCGCCCCGTTGGCCTGTGAGTTTGCGTCAGTAGCGGACCGATGTGCGAATAGGCCGAAGGCAGCACAACGTGCCAAGATCCGGATGGCACCGAGGTGGTGTCTAGTAAGTTGCCGCACTGGTGTGGCTATCTAACAATGCTGAAAGTCGGCGTGGGGCGCCCCGTTGGCCTGTGAGTTTGCGTCAGTAGCGGACCGATGTGCGAATAGGCCGAAGGCAGCACAACGCGCCAAGATCCGGATGGCACCGAGGTGGTGTCTAGTAAGTTGCCGCACTGGTGTGGCCATCCAACAATGCTGAAAGTCGGCGTGGGGCGCCCCGTTGGCCTGTGAGTTTGCGTCAGTAGCGGACCGATGTGCGAATAGGCCGAAGGCAGCACAACGCGCCAAGATCCGGATGGCACCGAGGTGGTGTCTAGTAAGTTGCCGCACTGGTGTGGCCATCCTACAATGCTGAAAGTCGGCGTGGGGCGCCCCGTTGGCCTGTGAGATGGCGTCAGTAGCGGACCGATGTGCGAATAGGCCGAAGGCAGCTCAACGCGCCAAGATCCGGATGGCACCGAGGTGGTGTCTAGTAAGTTGCCGCACTGGTGTGGCCATCCAACAATGCTGAAAGTCGGCGCGGGGCGCCCCGTTGGCCTGTGAGTTTGCGTCAGTAGCGGACCGATGTGCGAATAGGCCGAAGGCAGCACAACGCGCCAAGATCCGGATGGCACCGAGGTGGTGTCTAGTAAGTTGCCGCACTGGTGTGGCCATCCTACAATGCTGAAAGTCGGCGTGGGGCGCCCCGTTGGCCTGTGAGATGGCGTCAGTAGCGGACCGATGTGCGAATGGGGCCAAAGGCAGCGCAACAATATTTTCTGATTTGAAGACACCACAAGGCGCTGAGATGCCAAGATCCGGATGGCACCGAGGTGGTGTCTAGCAAGTTGTGGCACTGGTGTGGTCATCGTACAATGGTAAAAGTCGGCGTGGGGCGCCCTGTTGGCCTGTGAGATGGTGTCAGTAGCGGACTGATGTGTGAATGGGGCCAAAGGCAGCGCAACAATATTTTCTACTATATTTTCGGAGTAGAAGACACCACAAGGCGCTGAGATGCCAAGATCCGGATGGTACCGAGGTGATGTCTAAGTTGCGGACCGATGTGCGAATGGGGCCAAAGGTAGCGTAACAAGATTTTCTGTATGGAAGATACCACTAGGCGTTGAGATGCCAAGATTCGGATGGCACCGAGGTGATGTCTAGCAAGTTGTGCCACTGGTGTGGCCATCGTACAATGGTAAAAGTCGGCGTGGGGCGCCCTATTGGCCTGTGAGATGGTGTCAGTAGCGGACTGATGTGCGAATGGGGCCAAAGGCAGCGCAACAATATTTTCTGACTGACACCACAAGGCGCTGAGATGCCAAGATCCGGATGGCATCGAGGTGATGTCTAAGTTGCGGACTGATGTGCGAATGGGGCCAAAGGCAGCGTAACAATATTTTCTGTATGGAAGATACCACTAGGCGTTGAGATGCCAAGATTCGGATGGCACCGAGGTGATGTCTAGCAAGTTGGTGTGGTCATCCTACAATGCTGAAACTCGGCGTGGGTCACCCCATTAGCCTGTGAGATGGCGTCAGTAGCGGACCGATGTGCGAATAGGCCGAAGGCAGCACAACGCGCCAAGATCCGGATGTCACCGTGGTGGTTTCATAGTTGAGAGGCACTTCATCTGCAGTGGGGCGCCGAGATCCGGATGGCACCGAGGTGATGTCTAGCAAGTTGCTGTACTGGTGTGGTCATCCTACAATGCTGAAATGTAGTGGGGCGCCCATTTACCGTTTCAGTTGCCATTCAGCTGAGTTTCGGCTGCTCTTGATGCTACAGCGACAGGCGGCTGCAAGAGGACTCTCAAAATGGCGGCCTGTTCTTTGGATTTGGGCCTGGTCCACTAAAATTGTCCTGGGACACCTTAGAACTCGGACGCTCGATTTTTTTTTCCTTTCCTGTACATGCAAAAAAAGGTAAATGCCCGGTATGTTACACGCTTCATCTGCCACGATGAACTCTCCAGAGGAACCGAAAAAAAATATAGTTGTGGTAACTATACCATGCATAGTCATATGGAGAGGTGGCACCAATTAATTATAGTGCTGCATAAAAGAGAGATTTGGAGGAGAACCCCTGACCTGCTAGTACATTCATCAAAGAAGTGGCACTGAGAGCTTCAGAGGCAAGGGAAACGGTCCCAAATATTTAGAAGAACTTTGGAAAGATTAAAATGACATGTTTAGATTGTGGTAAATTAATTTCATGTGGGCAGATGAGTGTTACTCTAATAAATACAGCATATGAACATCATCCTAGTCGATGGTTGGTAGAGACATTTTGACTATATCCTGGACCTGCCCGTCCTCGCCCAAAATGGCGCCGGAATGAATGGGACTCGTAACTCCTTGTTGTGTACTGGTTGCAGAACCTTGAAATCACGAGATACGTATGCAGTTTTGAAGCACATGGCGGGCGGGGACGAGAATTGATTGAATATTTCGACATCCCTATTGATATTAAGTTCTGATGTGTTATTGATTACTGTACTGTTGAAAATTCGAATTAACGTCACCCATGGTACTTGCCCGCAAATGTATATCTAGATAATTTTATTGTAACTGGCCCTGTCGTATTTTAATTATAAAATGTACGTCCACCGATTCCGTAACTGTTAGACACCTTAGTTTTTGCAACCTAATGGCCCGCCCGTTACGTTCCTCTACAGTGTAAATGTCTATTCATCATATACGATTACAGTTTGCTCCGTGGCAGGCCCACGTGGTTATAGGCTCGTATTTGTATAATGAAATTTTCACAATAAAGGTTTTTAAAAGAAAACATGGTAGTAGTGTATACATTGGTAACGTTTTTAATAATAGTCACTGTTTTAGAATCATTAAAAGGCAAGTGAAATAAAGCAGACCAATTACATGAAGTGTAAAAGGTATAATACGAAGGAACGCAGTAAAGATAAATGGTCAAGGGCTGTTGTGTTTTCTATTCCTGCAACATAAAGTGATCGATAAGAATCTCATATTCAGGCGTATCGGCGACTAAGACAGCAGGTCGACTCTCTTTTGCTCAACGGCTCCGTCATGGGACGAAGAAACGCTCTTTTTCTCGAAAAAAGAATATATTTTACTTGCAGGACAGTTGTAAAATTTCCGGGAAAGTACATTAGCCTGGAACATTATAACATCTATTTAAGAGAAAATAATGTTCGGAAGTAATTAAAAGCGTAATTTTTAGGTCATATGACCAAGCCTTTCATCATTAGAATAAGAAAAGTAAAATGAACCAATGAAAAGTTTTATTAACAAGTCACATGACTTGTTATGCTTACGTTACGCGCTGCGCGCCCCGGATGACTTCCGGATGCGCTAACGCGGCGCGTCATATGACGCATTACGCGACAACGCAGGTCCAGAATATAGTCAAAATGTCTCCACCAACCAGCGGTCGGAACACAACCCCTTTCAGCAGGCTAAATAGTTCTGTTAAATGACAACAGAAGGGACAGGCAACAAGAACCATCAGTCAAAGAGGGGAGGGCTAGTTCTTCTCTACCGGGTTACATTGGGGCGCTACCGGAACTGATCGAATTGGTAGTCTACAGTGTTTCTGGATGTTTCAGACCGAAGCTGGGGTTAGCATGAGAGCAGCACCATTTCGTAGCTCCGTTGTGGCCATTCCGCAACCAATCATGGCAGCCGCTCTTTATCGTTATTTTGGGCGGGGTGGGTGGCGGAGCCGAGCTGTTTTGCAGCCATCATTCAGTTCATCTCACTAGTTTTGTATTTGTCATGAGGGGTTGTTCCTAATGTTTCTATTTTAGCGAGGTCAAAAAGAGATCCCATTAGTGGCCTACTGATTTTGCTCGATTCTTTTTCTTTTTTTTTACACGATTTTTCGTTATCTGCAAAGACTAAACAGAGTATTGCGACTCTGTGTTTGTTTGTAAATAGAGAATGAACCAAAGAGAACTAATTCTAAAACAGTAAATACTTGGATAACAATCAATCAAATGGAGAGAGAAGCAGGCACGACGGATTACAACGGGGGCAAAGGCCTGCGTTAACTACCTTTCACTATCTGCAAAGAGAGAGTACTCCTAATAGAAATGAGGGGGGGGGGCACCATTCAAAGCAGATCAGTGTGCATAAACACGAAAATGTTTTCACTTACCACGTACTTGACATTCGACAGCTTATGATATTTGGTATTAAAAAACCATTGAAATTCACTGAAAAAACCATAGGTTATAGACCATATATAGTTAGGAATTAGCATTTACAAAACCTTGAAAATTCACTGAAAAAACCATAGGTTATAGACCATATATAGTTAGGAATTAGCATTTGAAAAACCTTATTTTACTCACACAAAACCATTGAAATTCCATATATAGTTAGTTGCACTAACTATATATCGCGCACCCGCAATCCACTGCTGATCATGTCACATATTACATCATTCATGACATGGTCAGTGACATCACTGATGACATCACTGATGACATCTCAAATGACATCACTGATGACATCACTGATGACATCTCATTTGACATCAATGACCACATCACTGATGATATCATTCATGTGACAATACAATGCATCTCCTCACATTTTAATATAACCTCTGTTTCACCCAGTGTTAAATACAGAGTATAATTTTTGAAACCATTGACACACCAATACTAGTTACTACATACGTACTCACTGATTCCTACGTCTACACACACATTCACTCATTCACCCATACAATCATTCATACATACAATCACTCATCTTTACAACACTATCATATGCACTCATACACCTATACAGACACTCACACTCTGCCACTCATCCATGGAGTTACTCACACACCTAGTCAGTCCTGTAAAGAATCAATCACACTTCCATTTTCTTGTCTATACAGTTAAACATAGAGCACCTTACATTTTCAAACATATAGTAACACATACTTACTTTCTTATACAATCATTGATACAAGTACACATTGATCTGCACAGAGTCACACACCTCCCAGCCAGCCACACACACACTCAGTCTCCCATACAAATACTTGGACAATCAATCAATAACCCATATAGTTAATCATATAGCTACTGATCAACACATGCAGTAGTTTACAGAACAACAGACATAATGATGCACAAATTAAGACAGTTTAGTCACTAACCCATGCACTCAGTGAGACACATTTAATCACTCACTCATACATTCAGTCATGCACCTACTAAATCCTTCGTCCAGACAGTTATACATCTACTCATTCTTCAATATCTAAAACATATTTAAACTTTACAGAAACACACAGTCACTGGATGATGTCATCAGTGATGTCATTTGAGATGTCATCAGTGATGTCATCAGTGATGTCACTGACCATGTCATGAATGATGTAATATGTGACATGATCAGCAGTGGATTGCGGGTGCGCGATATATAGTTAGTGCAACTAACTATATATGGAATTTCAATGGTTTTGTGTGAGTAAAATAAGGTTTTTCAAATGCTAATTCCTAACTATATATGGTCTATAACCTATGGTTTTTTCAGTGAATTTTCAAGGTTTTGTAAATGCTAATTCCTAACTATATATGGTCTATAACCTATGGTTTTTTCAGTGAATATATATATATATGTATATATGTATATATGTATATATATATATATATATATATATATATATATATATATATATATATATATATATATATATATATATATATATATATATATATATATATATATATATATATATATATATATATATATATGGAATATAAACACATTATTGCATACCAAATGGCACTAAAACTTGATATAACCACAAAAGACAAGACTCACAATATATTTACACAAACATATCTTAAAGCAAATTCAAAGGGCAAAGCTGTCTTAATTCACATAGTCTATATGTTCATTCATCCTAAACTCATTATGTATCATTATGTATATTGATTCACTCATCGGTGGTGACAAGTTGCCTGATTCCTCAATCTCTACATGTGTTCCAGTAGTGCAATGCCAACATTCGACCAGGATTAAATTAAATATCCCCGGGTAGAAAGTCTCCCCCCCCCGGAAGCAATCTTGAACATCTAATGCCCGCCTGTGCCAATATATGATCCGCTAGCCCTTTGTGATACTGGCTGTGTCCGGTGGACCTGGTTGCCTGACCAGGGGCCAGTTTAAGGCCCATGGTGAACCAACACAACACTGTGTTGAGTGGTTGGCCGGACCCTCTGGTGCAACTTCCCTAATGGCCCGGGAGGACAGAGCCTCTCGAGGGGACTGTGGTCTGCCATAATTTGATCCTACTTGATAACCGAGGGTGCTGCGCTTTGAAGCCACAAGGAGGCCAAGGGAGGCTGCAGATATACAAACGTTGGGAGTGTGTAAAGGGCGACTAGACCACGCACTGATTGTTTGCAGACCTGGGCGGCAGATGTTAACGTTGATCGATCTATTCATCCACCTGTGATATTTCTAGAGTCTCCCTGAAAATGGTGGCAGGAGGCAGGGGGGTCGAAGACTAACGCCCAGAGACAATTGGCGAAATTTGCTTGGGCTAAAGGAGGTGATAAGGGTGATACACCGAGATCAGATAAAGAAGGATCAGGAATGACGCCGACACCTGGACCAGAGCCAACTCTCCATGATGTTATGGCAGCGATAGGTGGGATACGCGCCTCGGTGGATTCTTTCACAGTAGAGGTCTCATTGCTTAGAGCCAACTTCAAGAAAATGGATGAAAAGGTGAAAGAGTTGAAGGTAGTGACAAATGCCCTGCAGGAAGACACCTCGGAACTACAAAGCCAGATGCTGGAGTTGAAAAACAAGCAGGACAGGATGTTGCAACAGCTGGATTACTATCAAGGAAGGGCCCGCCGCAACAACATTCGAATCTTAGGTGTTCCGGAATGGACAGTGGGGCCGGCACGGATCTGTATGTAGAGGAATTCATCACGAAACACCTGAAGCCTAAAACATTATCCAGTTATTTCTCTATTGAAAGGGCTCACAGAGTACCAGGCGGACGGCCTAAGCCTGGCGTGCCCCCGAGGCCGCTGAGCGCCAGAGTGTTTAACTATCGCGACAGGGACATAATACTGCAAACATCTAGATCCGGCCCTCCGCTGAAAATAGATAACTACGAAGTGACTTTCTTTCCTGATTTCACCGCCAAGGTTCAGGCACAGAGAAGGCGTTTTCAAGCGGTAAAACAGGAGCTGAGGCTGAGAGACAGAGACGTTAAATATGCAATGTTCTTCCCAGCGACACTGATAATAGAATCGGATGGTAAATCATGGTTCTTTGATTCACCGGATGCAGTATGGGACTGGATGGAAGGCTGGAGCACTGTGGGGAGCCGGAAACAAAATTGCCCTGACAGACCTGGGATGAAGAACGATACTCGACTGGAGGCGGCGGCCACGAAGGCCACAATGGAGTTCAGTAGACTAGACGACCAGGAGTAATTCAGCTTTGTGTTCTGCTGTGGAACCTGACTTTGCACAAATGCGCAAGTAGT
This sequence comes from Lissotriton helveticus, assembly GCF_964261635.1. Lineage (NCBI taxonomy): Eukaryota > Metazoa > Chordata > Amphibia > Caudata > Salamandridae > Lissotriton > Lissotriton helveticus. Next base: position 321,184,930 of record NC_136061.1, read on the forward strand.
GGGATTACGAAGGGGGGGGGGAGATTGTGATCCATTGATTCATAAATGTACTGTGTTTTCTGTTATACTCGGGTATGTGATGTGAATCATCTGTTGACTATAAGGATATGACATGACATTGCTCAATCTTAAATACTACATTGACGGCTGTGGTTATTAATGAAAGTATAGGATATCCGTGGATGGGGGGTTAGTTCCCTCAGCATTTCTAGAATGTTCGGGGGGTTGAGAGGCACTCTGCCATGTTTGGGGGTGGGTAGTTCTAAATCCACAGGCAGGGGAGTAGGGTGGGGGGAGGTGTGGGAGATTGGGGGGAGAAAGGGGGTTGGAGGGGGGATTGTTATGGTTGTCCTAATATTGTTCATCATGAATGTTTCTTTACCACGGATCTGAAGGACAGACTTTGTAGTAAATGTAACGAGATATGTTGGTTCATTTTTTATGGTTCTCTTTTAAATGACGGACTGATGACTAGTGCTGATCCCGCTACTTGTAGAATGTTTAAGATACGATTGCCCTTGTCTTCGACCTATACAATGATGTTCATTTCAGTGTTTGATAATGGTTGACCGTGAATCGGTGCTCTCTGTCCTCACTTGGAATGTCAATGGGCTGGGAGACAAAATTAAGCGAGGAATAGTTCAACAATACCTAAAGCGCCAATCTCCAGACCTAGTGCTCGTGAAGGAAACTCATTAAGTTGGTAATAAAAGTAAGGCCCTAAACAGATGGGGGTATAAGCTCCTTGTGCACGCTGACTATACTACTGGCTCCAGGGACGTGTATCCTAGTTAAGAGAAATGACCCCTTGATAGTTTTTAATAGATGGATGGACTCTGCGGGGCGATATGCAGTGGTTGAGGCTCAGTGGGAGGGGAGAGCCATAAATATAGTCTCAGTCTATTTGCCACCAGCGTTGGGTAAGGATGCACTAGCAGAGTTAGGTCAAGTGTTAACTGGTCTTCCAGATGGGATCCTAATAATGGGGGGAGACTATAACATGACAATGAACGACTTGACAGACAGGCACCCCAGGAGACAAGGGATGAGGTCAAATGAGCTTATGGCAGACTTTACGATGGCGTTAGGGCTATCAGATGTAGGGCGAGAGTTGCAAAGTGTTACTATAGACTTTACTTAACTCTCCAGTGTGCATGGCAGTCTCTCCCGGATTGACTACTTCTTAACCTATGCAGTCTTGGTAAGCAACTTCAGGCGGCCCAAGACGTATCCTCCGGGCCTCTCAGACCACTCCCCAGTGGGAATAGATTTCACACATGGCTGCTTAAAATCCCTGATATCAGAGAGAAGCTTGGTGTCCAAATTGGATATTTTCTGGAAGAAAATGTGGGATCCGTTGCATCGGCACAAACGATATGGGAGGCATATAAGGTGGTCATGAAGGGATATGCCCTCTCGCTGAAAACGCAATACGTTGCAAAACGGCAGGAAATATTGACGCTGCTAGAGGAAGCCCTTTAACGGCTTGAGGCAGATTATGCAATCTGGCCTTCAGATGAGACACTACATGGCCTAGTGCTCAAAAGGGAGGAATATAAATTTAAATCCCGCAAACACATGCTAGCCAAACAGACTGCTACTCACCGCAGGCTATACGAGCTGGGTGATAGGGCGGGGAAAACGCTGGCCTGGCTGGAGAGGAAGGAGCAGTGTTCTATGTGGGTGCCCAGATTACAGACGCCTACCGGAGGGATTATATCCTGCCCGTATGCAATAGCAGAGACATTTGCTGACTATTTTGAGGGGGTGTATTCGCCTTCTGCTGTATATACTGTGGTAGAGTCATGTCAACTTTTGGCAGAGTGCGCTGTGCCGGCTCTATCAGATGAGGACAGAGAGCTATTAGAAGCAGACCTCACTGATGAGAAAATCCAAAAAGCCATAGGCCAAATGAAATCAGGTAAGGCGATGGGGCAGAATGGTACTCCGGTAGAATTTTTTAAGGAGACGGCCTCCCAGGTGGTCCCACATTTGAGAGGAATGCATCAAGAAAGTTGGGAAAAGGGTATCCTACCCCAGATCAACGACTGGCAAGCATTGTCGTTACACACAAGGCTGGCAAACCGGTGGAGGATTGCCGTTCCTATAGACCGATTTCTTTAATTAATATGGAAGCTAAGATTCTGGCGAAGGTGCTTGCTATGCGGCTGGGGACAGTGATATCTTCTCTGGTACACCCGGACCAATCGGGCTTCATGCCAGGACGGAATACGGCCCTTAATATTCGTCGACTTAACAACGTGCTGGCTCGACAGCAATACCTAGAAGAAGACGCAGTCATACTCTCCCTCGACGCGTCCATGGCATTTGACTCAATTGAATGGTCGTATATGTTTGAGGTCCTGGAGAGGATAGGATCGGGTCCTAAATTCAGGCGATGGGTGCGGCTACTATATAATGACATATCGGGACAAATTAGAGTGAATAACTACACATCTAGACGGTTTTCTCTCCGCAGAGGCACCAGACAGGGCTGGCCTCTGTCGCCACTGTTGTTTGCTATGATGTTGGAACCCCTTTGCGGCGTGGGTACGGCGAGATGTCATGACCAGGGGCATGCGGTGGTCACATGACTATGAAGATAGAATATCACTGTATGCAGATGATGTAGTGCTATATTTGACAAACCCTTACCGATCTATTAGTATGGTCCTTGACATTTTTACCAATTTCGGAAAGTATTCTGGTTACGTTATTAATTGGAGCAAGTCAGTATTGTATGTCCTGCATGGACAAATCCCGCATCTTCCAAAAGATTGTGCCCTGAGGGTTGTGGAGGACGGTTTTATATACCTGGGGATCTTTGTCACGCCTGATCCGGCCCTCTTTTATGGTTGCAACCCAGCGCCAGTGTTGGCACGATTGTGAGCAGATGTCCATCATTGGAGATCCCTCCCATTGTCACTGATTGGCCTTGCTGCCCTCTTTAAAATGCTCGCGGTTCTTATATGTTTTACAAAATTGCCCACATAGAGCTCCGGGTGCCTATTTTACCGCGGTAGAATGTGAGGTGTGTACACTGCTGTGGGATGGTAAGGCCCCGAGGATAGCTCTTCAAAAATTAATGAAGGGATGGTACGATGGAGGTATCGCACTGCCTGACATACGTCTGTATTACTGGGCCTCACAAGTGGTGAGCGTAAATAGATGGAGATATGCCCCACCAGATGACCCGGCATGTGCTTTTGATAGATATCAGATGGAAAGAGCTGGCTACCTTGGGGCGTTCTATACTAGTTCACGAAGAAAGCAGATCATAGGCCACGCAAGACACACACTGCAGATATGGAGACTGGCTAACTCCCAGTTGGGTTGGACAGACAGACTTACCAAAATGACGCCGCTGTGGTATTCATAAAGGTTGGGTATGCTCTGCCATCATCTGGGATTTGACAAATGGGACATGATTGGTATTTCGACGGTAGGCGATATGATTAAGAAGGGTAAGATCCTTCGGTTTGAAGAGTTACAGAAGACTTACCAATTGGCGCCACCCGAGATCTTTCGGTATTTGCAAATAAGGCATGCTTTGATGGCGGCATTCCCCAGCTGTATAGACATGCCGGAATCCTCTCCTTTAGAGGATTGTTTGTTAGATGGACAACTACACACCAAAGCGGTCTCCCTCGCCTACAGGAAGCTTAGCAATAATATGCCAGACTCTTTCGGACAGCTCAAGGAGGAATGGGAGGGTGATCTGGGGGCCATTGAGGATGAGTATTGGAGGCAGGCGCTGATGTCTCCCAGAGAGGCTGCCATCACACTTAGATACCGCCTTGTTCAACTTCGTGTTTTCCACCGCTCATATATGACTGGAATCACTCCAGCAAGGATAGGGACTAGGACTGACGATCACTGCTTCAAGGGCTGCGGGCAACCAGCCACCTTCTACCACATGGTATGGTATTGCCCAGTGATACAAAGCCGATAGGGTAGAATTACAGCACATATGCATTCTGCCCTGGGAAAGACAATTACCTTGACTCCACGATTGGGCCTGCTAAACATCTGGGAGGCGACAGATCTAACAGAAACGGAACAACAATTTGTTATTAAAACGAGAAATCACTAAGGGATGGGGGGAGTGAAGCCACCTGAAGTGGGACTGTGGAATAGGGAAATGGATAAATGCATGACAGCCGAGAAAGAAGTTTTTATCGTGATGGGATACCCAAAGAAATGGGACAGGAAATGGTCCAAATGGAATCAGTACAAAGGAGAGATTTGTGTGTCACCAATGGTAGAGTTAGAACTGAGAAGAGCTAGGAATGGAGTACAAAATATGTATTATACATGTGAAAACAACTGAATGTGACATGATGGGATTATCTGCACTGAAGTGAAAAGTTTGTCATTTCTTTAAATAAAAATATTTTTAACAAAAAGTTCCTCAGAACTTTGAACCTGTTAGTAGAAGGGTTCATGGTGTAGTTCAGCATTGTAGCCTCTACAGTCTGTAGTAAAGAAAAGTACATCCCCATTAACACACAAGTGATACGAAAGGTCTGGCCCACCACACTTTAGCTTCCAAATATTCTTTTGTATTATTTCTCAATTAGAATGTGATACCAGAACCCCTTCCCCTCTCATGGCAGACAAGGAAATGCAGAATCACATGAGTCGTGTGGAGCTGAGCAAAACATTTGCCTAATCTGCTGCCAATTAAACAGCTCCACCAAATAAGTAAAAAGCTGCTCACAGGTGCCCTCAGGACTACACTTCATTAGTTATTGTACATATTTTGAGTAAGTTTGAGGACTAGTCGCTTAAAAAGACGCAAGAAGTACCTGGGGTCCACGCAGTCACATACCGCTAAAATGAGACCTTGATGCAAAGAAACTTGGGGGCAGATTTACAATAACTGGCGCATCCCCAGGGATGCGCCAGTTATTGTGCGCCGCAGCTCCGCCGCCGATGGTGCGCCGCATTTACAATGCGGCGCACCGTGGGGCAAAAACGGCACAGATGCGGATGATCTGTGCTGTAAAGGCGGCGCATTGCTGGAGTTGCGTCGCAAGCGTGACGCAGCTCCAGCAATGCTCTGGGGGGCCCTATCTGTCCAATGCTGCGTCAAGCCTTACGCCTGCTTCAAGCAGGCACAGGGTTTTGATGCAGCATTGGCCTAAAAGTGCCTGCGTGAAATTTTGTAGATTTCACGCAGGCACTTTTGCGAGGCGCACCTGCCCCGGAACGCCCACCCTGCGCCGGAACACCCACAGGTGGCGCAGGGCTTTACAAGTGACGCATCTGCCTAGATGCGTCACGTTGTAAATGGGTCACAGGGATGCACCACGTTTACGCCGCTGTTGCATGATGCAACGGCGACGCGAACGTGGCGCAAGTCCGACATAAATCTGCCCCTTGGCGTTTAGAAGACTCCATCAACAAGTTCACAAGGAACACAGACTGTCATGCACCATGTTCACCTTTCGAGCACTTCAGATAGCAGTGAGTGGATGGTATGAAGTCTCCTGATTTACAGAGATGTAGTACAGAAAGCCAATAGAGTGCTAGCCACTGCAAATATTTTGTAGTCACCGGATGCCCATAATTTTCCCCAGCTTCACCAGGGGAGGACCAACTCCGACTGGCCTTTGTGAATCTGGTAACAATCACCCTCTTAAGCCAGTGTCTCTGACAGATACCCTCTGCTTGCTACTAAGGAAGAATAGGAAATAAAGAGCCCATTCCGAGGTCACAACAGGGCAGGTACACTCTTTGCTCTACTCTGAACCGCGCCAGGCTTGACCTGGGGATAAAACCCTCAAGGATGCGCATTTCATGCCCAGGGTCTAAGAAAGAGTTGGGCCAAACTGGTGTTTGCACTCTATTCAGTATTTGCGCCCCAATCAGAATCAGGGCATAAGACTTTCTGCGGTGGTCTCACATTATCCTCCACCTATACCTATCTGACTACTTGGTCAACTGGCACACCTGGGCATTCCAAGGCCCCAGCACCTACAACCACATCTGACCATCGGATATATGATGTTAGCACGCATACTTTTAGCACGCAGACCATTACCACGCAATTTTTACAACGCAGGACTCTTTACCATGAATACCTTTACAACGCAATACACTACAACGCAGGTACTATTACAACGCATACCATTACAACGTAAGTATAGGTAAGTATATAATATGTTAAAATAATGTCATTATTAGTAATATTTTTTTTAATTAATAAATTATTATTTTAATATTAAATATTTTAATTAATTATATTAATTTTTATTTATTAATTTGTAAATATATATGTTAAAAATACCCCTGTACCCCAAAACCCAAACCCATCCCTAAAACCTAAAAATACCCCTGTACCCCAAAACCCAAACCCAACCCTGAAACCTAAAAATAGCCCTGTACCCCAAAACCCAAACCCAACCCTGAAACCTAAAAATACCCCTGTACCCCAAAACCCAAACCCAACCCTGAAACCTAAAAATACCCCTGTACCCCAAAACCCAAACCCTACCCTGAAACCTAAAAATACCCCTGTACCCCAAAACCCAAACCCAACCCTGAAACCTAAAAATATCCCTGTACCCCAAAACCCAAACCCAATACCCCTAATAAATGTTTTTAAAAAAAGATAAACTTACCTATACTTACGTTATAATGGTATGCGTTGTAATAGTAGCTGCGTTGTAGTGTAATGCGTTGTAAATACATGCGTTGTAAATACCCTTGCGTTGTAATGGTTTCGTTGTAACAGTACTTCGTGGTAAAAGATGCGTGGTAACGGTTGAATACCCTGACCAACATCACTTCTGCCCATAACTCCTATGAAACCCTGTGAACTGCACACAAAGCGCACTGCGGTGGCTTCTGCCGTATGCAGAACTTTTCAAATGAACTAATAAACATGTTCATCCACAGCATTCTTTTACTCAATAACTTGACCTTGCAGCATGGTCCGTTCAAGGAGTCAGAACGCAGCCTCTAAGCCGGTCGCAGGTATTAATGGATAAATCATTTACGGCCCACGCAGCAGCATCTCTTTAGTGTCCTGGTAGCAAAGGGGAGGCCGAGATGAGGGTTAGTCAAATAAGGGCAGGTTAAGTAAAGAGTAACTGCGGGCACAGACAAACAGCACAAGATATTTTGCCTCGTTTTATGGCAGTAGTTCGTGTGAACAATGATTAGGCATTGCACATTGTGGCTTTGCAACAGGGACTCCATTTCGAGTATTCGGCATTAATGTGCAGGGTGAGTTGTAAACCTGAAAGTTACAGCCAAGATTACAAACACAGCCTTGAGTAACCAAGCCTTCCTTTCATCAAACCAGAGGCTTTTACTGAACTTAAAATAAGACAAAAGTGAGCGGTTAAAAAACCTGGTTGTCATTCAAGAATCTCAAGAAACAAACTTGGGGGCAGATTTACAAGCCCCTTGCGCCTCTTTTGCGCCGCCGTTGCACCACTTTTGTGAGGCAGCGGTGGCGCAAAAGATGCACCATGGTGCGGGGTATTAACAACGTGACGCATCTGGGAGATGCGTCATGTTGTAAAGCCCTGCGCCATAAGGAGGCGTTCCTGCGCAGGAACGCCTCCTAAAAGTGGCTGAGTGAAATCTACCAGATTTCACTCAGTCTCTTTTAGGCCAATGCTGCGTCAAAACCCTGCGCCTGCTTGAAGCAGGCATAAGGATTGACACAGCATTTGAAGGATAGGGCACCCTAGAGCCTTGCTGGAGCTGCGTCGCACTTGCAACGCAACTCCAGCAATGCGCCACTTTTACGGCACAGATGCATGACGCACCTGTGCCGTTTTTGCATCATGGTGTGCCACATTGTAAATGCGACACAAAAGGGAATGATGGACGGAGCGTTTGAGCAAATCAAACACTCACCCCCAGTCAACTGATCTGGGTTTAATCCATCACCATTCTTTAGCCCACTCAGCCACCCCAGTTCAGACATGGCTATATGCAAATCAGTCTGACCCTGTGCCTCATGGGAACAGTCCAGCCCGAACTGCCAAGCCATGTCTTTCCTGGACCGGAAACAAGCATCCTGGGACCGGTTTCGGATTCATAATCCTCATCAGCCAGGCTATCTTGAATCCAGTGGCCAAATGAGCAAGGGACTCACGTCTGAGCATACCCTGCCACACTTAGGGCGAACAAAGCGATACAAAAGGGGATGATGGACGGAGCATTTGAGCAAATCAAACACTCACCCCCAATCAACTGATCTGAGTTTAATACATCACCATTCTTTAGCCCACTCAGCCACCCCAGTTCAGAGATGGCTATATGCAAATCAGTCTGACCCTGTGCCTCATGGGAACAGTCCAGCCCGAACTGCCAAGCCATGTCTTTCCTGGACCGGAAACAAGCATCCTGGGACCGGTTTCGGATTCATAATCCTCATCAGCCAGGCTATCTTGAATCCAGTGGCCAAGTGAGCAAGGGACTCACGTCTGAGCATACCCTGCCACACTTAGGGCGAACAAAGCGATACAAAAGGGGATGATGGACGGAGCATTTGAGCAGATCAAACACTCACCCCCAATCAACTGATCTGAGTTTAATACATCACCATTCTTTAGCCCACTCAGCCACCCCAGTTCAGAGATGGCTATATGCAAATCAGTCTGGCCCTGTGCCTCATGCGAACAGTCCAGCCCGAACTGCCAAGCCATGTCTTTCCTGGACTGGAAACAAGCATCCTGGGACCAGTTTCGGATTCCCATGAGGCACAGGGTCAGACTGATTTGCATATAGCCATGTCTGAACTGGGGTGGCAGAGTGGGCTAAACCCAGATCTTTTGACTGGGTGTGAGTGTTTGATTGGTTCAGATGCTCCGTCCATCACCACCCCCTTTTGAACCGCTTTGGCCGCCATAAGTGTGGCAGGGTATACTCAGACGTGAGTCCCTTGCTCACTCTGCCACTGGATTCAAGCAAGCCGGGCTGAAGACAGCTGGAATGCCAGAAACCGGTCCTCGGTAGCTTGTTTCCGGTCCAGGGAAGGCATGGCTTGGCAGTTCGGGCTGGACTGTTCCCATGAGGCACAGGGTCAGACTGATTTGCATATAGCCATGTCTGAACTGGGGTGGCAGAGTGGGCTAATGAACGGTGATGGATCAAACCCAGATCTTTTTACTGGGTGTGAGTGTTTGATTGGTTCAGAAGCTCCGTCCATCACCACCCCCTTTTGTACCGCTTTGGCCGCCATAAGTGTGGCAGGGTATGCTCAGACGTGAGTCCCTTGCTCACTCTGCCACTGTATTCAAGCAAGCCGGGCTGAAGACGGCTAGAATGCCAGAAACCGGTCCTCGGTAGCTTGTTTCCGGTCCAGGGAAGGCATGGCTTGGCAGTTCGGGCTGGACTGTTCCCATGAGGCACAGGGTCAGACTGATTTGCATATAGCCATGTCTGAACTGGGTGGGCAGAGTGGGCTAAAGAACGGTGATGGATCAAACCCAGATCTTTTGACTGGGTGTGAGTGTTTGATTGGTTCAGATGCTCTGTCCATCGCCACCCCCTTTTGTACCGCATTGTAAATGCGGCGCATCCATTGTGGCGGAGGCATGGCGCACAATAGGTGGCACAACCCTGCTGATATGCAGGGATGCGCCACTTATTGTAAATATGCCCCATAATATTTAAAACACAGTAAACAAATCGACAACAATGAGGGAAACTCAGTATGTACTGGTGAACTATTAATGGTAATTAGATTAGATATTTCTCTAAAATGCGGCGCTCCACTTCCTATGGCCCACTGTTTAGACCAATAACACAACAACAATGAAAGAAAGGAAATGGAAGGAGCGTCATGTAACAATAAGTTATATTTATGAATGATTTGAATGGATTAACTGTTACATCGGATTGAAGTATCAATGAACTTTTTTGTTGGTATTTGGAACTTGTAAACCCTTGAACTTCACTTGCATTTGAACATTGGAGATTAGAAAATAGAAGAAGAAAGAAGAAAGTTATACGGATTACAATATTTGATTTATTAATTTTGAATTCAGATGCTCCTTCCATTTCTATTCTTTCATAAATATTTAAAATACATTACATTTCTTCTGCAGATTAGCTGAATAATGGAGAAGTGTGGCTCACTGGTTAGAGTGGCAGACTCTGAAGCAGAGATCAGGCCCGGGACCAGGGTTCAAGTCCCGACGCGGCAGGGTCTTGAGCTCAATGTCCGCGGACTCAATAATTCTCGCCTTGGCACCTACTCTAATCATGGGTCCCACGCTGCAACTCTTGGAAACAGCTTGCTTAATCTCCACAACGGTTCCTACAACACTGGGATGCCTGGCTTCACCTTGGGGGTGCCCAGGAGGGGCTTCTCACAGGGAGAGCAAGGAAGGGTTCCACAGCGTTATACAGCGCTGGGACGCCCCGTTGGGGGCAGCTGTGCGCTTTACAAAATACACTGCATTTACAATAATGCTCGAATGAAACTGTCGCTCGGCTGTGTTTTTTTAATATTCAGAAAACAGCAGTGGAAAAGGAAACGTATATAATAGATATGACCATCCCATCATTCATTAAAACATCTCAGGAAATGGTGTTTCCTGGCCTGGAAAGTCAGCACATCCATGTAAAAACACGCAATTATGAGGGTAGGAAAAAGGAAACATGAAATACAATGGGAAATAGCTAGTAGCCCCTCATCCATAATATAGCACCAAGAGGTGTACACAACCACATTACGAACTGTGGCATACCCCAACAACAAAGCTAAACAGACACCTGGTGCAGTCAATGCTTCTGTGCATTAAGGGACGTGGCAAATAAAAAAATAGCACATTCTTAGAAGCATGCACCACTTGAGGTGGGATTTCATTTCACAAAGTTGAAGCCGTAGCCTAAAGCTCAATGACAAGTCCGTGTAAAGCCAATTTTCACTTCAATCAGTTCTCCCCTCTCTGTCTCAGTATCAACAGATTAGAAATGCTACACAGGGACCAGTGACAGAGGCATAAAAGCCCTCTGTCGCTGAAGCTCTGACATTTGCCTCCATTGGAGGGGATGACGGGCGGGGGCAGGTTAGACGGCACAGACTGCTGGGCTGGAGATGAGGCTTGACGTGTTGTGGATCAATTTTCATAATCTTGGTTCCCTCCTCTGTGGCTGAAAAGTTAATCTAATGGCTCCTAGACTGGCAGGCACCAGTGTTCAGCTCTGCAGCCTATAGGACTGTCAGGCGAGGCTGCAGGACAGGTGTAAATCTGCCCTAGCATTCCTCACCCCACCGCCCCTCCACCTCTTCACCTGTAGGCTAGCCCTGTTTATGACAGGGCAAATCAAACATGAGTGCTCCCTGCCTCCACAAAGCAGTTAAAACACCCCTTGGCCCTGCTTTTAGTGCACCTTTAAGTAAACCCCATCAGCTGTTTGTTGAAGCAAAGCAATCAAAGGCAATTCCACTTGACACGAGAAGTAATTGTATTTCAAGTCTTTGAAAATGTCTTTTTGCAGCGCAGTTTCCTCCCTTGGAGACCGACTGCATGCTGGCAATAGGCGCTATAAATTCTCAAATCACTCACGACTACTCCAATTAAGTAGGCAACCTCTTTTTAGCAAAACTATACTAGTGCCCAACTTCTTGATGCTTGTGTTTAAAAGAAATCCATGCTTAATGCAAGCCAAAAGGCAAAACAGCGATTCTCCTTCGTGACTTTTATTTGTTTGCAAGCAATATGGGCACCGATTTGCAAAGACTCAAATACATCCAGGCATAAATGAACACAAACATATGCGTGGGGGGTTACGCGGGTGTGGGGGCCGGGAAAGACAAAAATAATCAGTGGTCGAAGTGGGGGAAAAAAAAGTAGGGGAACTGTGGGCGGAGAATCAGGGGGCGGGACTAACCAGAGAATTGGATCAGTGGGCGGAGTCAGAGGTGTGGCTAAAAATAGCAAAACATACCAATTGTTAGTACGTTTGGCATTTCACTGACCAGTTACAGCTTATAACGTTATTTAATTCAAACAGTGGTTAAGCATGTTTATTTGAGGTTCAATATATAAGTTGTTTACATTAAAATATATTTACAATGTGGGACATATTTCCAATCACAGAATGTCCCAAATAGGCTTATAAGTGAAATCATAAGCCATTTGTCTCCGAGCCATGCAGTTTCTTTCATCAGCACTTCTCCCTTTTTCTAACCTTTTCTGAACATAAAATGACAGCAAAAGGCAAAATTATGTTTTCATTCAGGAAGAGAACAAAAAGCAGTAACCCACTGAGCTATGCACATAAAATAGTGCTCTTTGATATGTAGGTACACGTTATTTGCAGCAGGCATATTAACCGTCTGCGCTACCTTAGATGAGTCAAAACAGCCATTAGACAAAACTCCCCTCCCATCTCTCTCCAGCAGGTACATTGATCACCAGAGTTATCTTGGCACTTTTATTGTTGCCTGAAACCAGCTGAATATACAAAGAACTTTGCAGTGTTTTTAAATCTCTTGCACTGCTACAACACCTGCCCCACAAACGAAACCGGCCCCTCACCCTTCCAGTCGCCTTGGGAAACATTTGATGCCTGGTCTGGTCAGTCCGGCCTAATTACTATAAAGCCTTTTTCAATGCAATACTACAGATATGTATGCTTATTTGAAATAAACGTCACGGATCACTCTTAGTGTAATACACAGATTCTTCCTGAATCTCCTTTGAATTGGGTTCCTGCCTAAATGATACACATGAGCAGTTTGGTACACAAAAGAAGGCCTCTGGGTAGACCTCTGAGGTAAGCACATTAATGTGATTCCTAAGGACCCTCACACAGGCCCACTTACCTTTTTGACCTTCCTGTACAATTCCTGCCTGTGCTTTACTATGCATAATCGTTTTGGCAGGTGTTTTAAAGTTTGCACCTTTAACATAAACTTTCTAATAAGCAATATAACAATGTTTTTTTACCTTCTAGAAAATGTTGTAAATTTTTTTGGGCCATGCCATACAGAATAGAAGTAAAGGCAGAATGCAATAATTTGTTCTGCAGTCCTGTGACTTTGAGTTGAAGAGAAGCTGTATTTTGCAGAGATAGGTTTGAGTCCAGCCCGGGGTAACTCCCAGACGAACCCTTGCTGAGGCAGAAGTTCCTGTGTTGTGCCAGAGGCTAAGCTCTCCTCTCCCTGGTTCAGAGACACGCTTGCTATGAGTGGATTGGAAGCTGCGTGACACAGCTGGTGTTTTGTCAAGGCAGAGAATCTCCCAGCTCTTTAGGGTAGGAGCCATGTGTCTAGCCTCTTCATGGCCATTCTACTAGTGCCATATTCGGCGGACTGTCTAATCCCACGTCTCTTGTGGTATTCACCTTGTTTCCAGATTGGAGTGCTCAGGTACCCCCTTCAGTGTAGTCAGTTTTTTCAAATAAACTAGTTTGTGGGCCCTCCCTGCACCACAGCATCCTCTACACAGAGGATTTTACACTCCTTGTTTTGGAATCCACTGCTAATCAAGGGCCAATATTGCATTGTCAACAATCTGCTCTGCTCTGTTGTCACTTGGCTGAGACGACACCGGGAGGTAGCTTTGCTTTCAATCCTGCCGCAAGGTGCCCACACAACAATATATTTACTATTGAGGGCCTTACAGAGGATTTGTAACTAGCTCCCCGTTCTGGGATACGCACCCGAGGAACTGATTGGTCCCGGTATCCCTACCTCTGCTGTTCGGCGTTCTATTTGAAGAACCAGCTCCTGAGGCAGATCTAGATGCAAGCACCTATGAATGTTTTACTCTCGGAGAGGAACACTCCCTCATGGTCCTTTTGATGGTGAGTTGATTGTCATGCCACACTCAAAGGATTTCCATTCTCCTTCACATTTACTAAAGGACCTTCCTGTTCGCCACTCTTACTCCATCCAGGCTTGAAAGAGTTTGTTTCCTTACGACTTGGCTGTCAAAACCCCCCAGGCCCCCACCCCTTCTTCATCCTGAAGAAGACCCACTGTGATGTCCCCATGAAATAGACAAATTGGGTTGAAACATCGACGTGCTGTCTCTCATGTCCGATAACAGTGTAACCATAAATAATTGAAGGCTCAGGTTACCACTGTATTTGTTCACTTGGACAGACATCTAGATTTACTGGCCATCAATCTGTGTTATCCATGTATTAGTGTTTTCATTTCTTGTTTCCATTGTCTCACCATATTCACTTCATGTCACAACAGTCACTATTCAACCACTATTTTTTTTGTATTTTATGACAGCCCACTCTTTATGAATATGATTTGACATATATATATATATTTATATAAAAGATTACTACAAATTGGTGTAGTGTGTCTGTTTAAACAAATTCATGTTTTTTGCTGAATGACTATACTATGATTGCTTGTCTAAAGTAATTATTTGCTACCCAACAGAACTATACTGTAGACTATATCTGCTCGGTTGTGTCACCAGTTAATTCACAGTTGTCTTGTGTTCGAACACCCTCTTGTGCGCAGCACTCTGAGACCTGTTTGTGCAGAGTTTGTGTTTTATAAAACAATAAATTGATCTTTGCCTTGGCCAGGCACGGCATCGCGGCGTTCAAGAGGCATCATATACACTAGCTCATACAAGTACAAGTCATCTGCTGGCCGCTTCAGAGTTGGTCACGGGAATGAGCTTCATGGCTGACTATGCCAATTTGATGCACTGATGGAGAGGAGGAAAATTAAGTGTAGGTTTGCGAGAGAGAGAACATAAACAAAGAGGGGTGTTGGGGAAGCAGAAGGGAACACTGCTTCTAAGCGTGCCACTCTTCACTATTCAGGGCTCCATTCACACATAGGAAGGACTCTTAATTTAGACTTTGAGGGCGTCCAGGCCGCTGAGAATTTAGTGAGTAACAGAGGATGGGTCAATAGAATGTGCAAGACTGTTCCTTTTGGGGGTGGAGCGGGTCTCAGTGGACCCCCCTCAGCGTGCTCAGCCACAAGTGGCTCTTAAAATGAAGTTAACATTAGGCAGGTGGCTTCATCTCTTGTCTGCCTTCCTCACATCCCTTCCTATAATTGTCCATATTTTAAGGGTAATAACCCATTTCATGTTCAGTTTCAACCCGCGCTTCAAGCATTGTAAATAATATATGTTACTGTTACCCTGTGAAATGATTTTTAATTTACCACCCTCTGAAGGATCGAGGTCTCAGTTAGCCTTTCTGTGGTTCCGACTAATGGCTCACAGATTTCAGCGGTGAGTGTTTAACTCATGGAACCACCCTGCTAAAATATCCGCACCTGCAACCTCTGGCTCAAACTAAGTACTGGCTGCAGGCTTCATCATGAACTGAGCAGGGACAGCGAAGTCATTTTACTGGCTGTCTTGAGCTCAGAGGCTCAGGTGCACAACACTATAGACCAGGCATCGTGATTTGCACAAGTGGCATGTAGTTTTGCAGGGATGCTGGGAAGTTTTTTACCAATATTTGGACCCTCCGACTGGTAGAAAAATTATATGTTATGTTTAGCTGATTTATCAGTGCAAATTTGGCTTTGTAACTGATCGTCAGTGCAACTATCACTGTAAAATATTGTCAAAACCTGCTCACAATTGTCCAGCAGGTTAATTACATATGGTTTGGCACTTGTCCTGGTTCTCAATAAAGCTGCGCCCCTGTCCCCCTCTCTACCTGAGTAAATGCGCTCTTCCGTATCTGTGCAACCCTTGTGGTAGTGTGTGCCACGCATGGCTTCCACCTTTGTAACCAACACAATGCGCACTGAAATAGCCAGCAGGCACTATGGACAGTATTTCTAAGGTGCCAACATACCTCTGTGAATTAATGCTCATCATTGACGTCTCATATGTATTGATCACGCTGGCAAAACCAATTAGTCCTTTCCAGGTCAGTTAATTTGAGTATCGCTAGATTGGATACGAAGGGGCAGATTTAAAAGCTCCTTGCGTCACTTTTGCGTCACTTTTCCCATGTTAAAAGTGACGCAAAAGTGGCACAATGAACTTGTAAATCAGCCCCATAATGCTTACAAACGGAAGAAGTGGTATAAAGCGCTTTGCAACTAATATTGACGTGTACACGAGTCATGTTGAACTGATGTTGCAATTTACCAATGAACCACAGGCTGGTGCTGCAACGCTGGCTTTGCAATAGCACAGTTTGCGTGCTTGGAAACTGATTCTTCTTTGTATTTAAAGTATTTTGTCAGTCCTTGACTGTCTGACCTATACCTTGCTTCAGAGTGAATGAGCTGCTACTGAGGGGCAACTCTAGAAGTAGCCATAATCAACATATTTCGGTGCCCTACAAGACTGAAGCTGGGGAACCAGGTTTGCGTATGGCAGGAGGCTCAATCATCCTTTGATTCTGGGGAAATCACTTTGGGCCATATGTATGAAGCAAATTCGCATTCGCAAATGCCGAAATTCGAAATTTCGGCGTTTGCGAATGCGAATTTGCAAAATGGTATGTATAAAGAAAAATCTGGTGCAAAATAAGGAATCGCAAAATTTGCGATTCCTTATTTTGCAATTGCATTTAAGGAATCGCAAATTTTGCAATTCCTTAAATGCAATGTATGAAGCAAAAAGAATTTGTAAATTGTCCCAAAGGAATCGCCAATTACCACCAACTTCAAGTTGGTGGTAATTTGCGAATTCCTTGAAAAATGCCAATTTTTGCATTTTTCAAAGTGCCATGTGACGCACATACATGCCCTTAGGGCATGTATGTGCACCACATGTGCACCCATGCTTATTTCAAGGGTGCAACAGGGTGTCCTTTGGACACCCCTGCACCCTTGAAATTATTCTCAATTTGCGATTTTCAAATTGCGAATCGCAAAATTGAGAATACCTTCCCATTCATTCCTATGGGGCTCCTTGCCCATAGAAATGAATGGGAAAGTATTCCTTAATTGCGATTCGCAATTTGCTAATCGCAATTAAGGAATACTAAGAATTCGCCAAAAAAATGCGAATTTGCACATACATACCAATTTGTGAAAATCGCTATTTCAGAATCGCAAATGGGTACCTTGATACATATGGCCCTTTGTCTCCCCCTGCCTAAAAAAAGCAAGGAGCAGAGCATACCCTTCCACACTCATGGTGGCCAAATTAATTTAAAAAAGGGGGTGGTGATGGACAGAGTATCTGAGTTTGAATCGTTTTGGCCACCACAAGTGTGGAAGGGTATGCTCAGATGTGAGTCCCTTGCTCACTGCACCATCAGGATTCAAGCAAGCTGGGCCGAAGACGGCTGTAATGCCAGAAACCGGTCCCCGGAAGCTTGTTTCCTTTCCAGTAAAGAATTGGCTTGGTAGTTTGGTCTGCCCTGTTCCCATGATGCACTGGGCCAGGGTGAGACTAATTTGCATGTAGCCAGGTTCTGAACTGGGATGGTGCAGTGAGCTAAAAAACGGTGATGGATCAAGCCCTGATCTTTTGACTGGGTAGGAGTGTTCTGCTTAATTCAGATACTCTGTCCATCACCACCCCCTTTTGAATCGTTTTGGCCACCACAAGTGTGGAAGGGTATGCTCAGATGTGAGTCCCTTGCTCACTGCACCATCAGGATTCAAGCAAGCCGGGCCGAAGACGGCTGTAATGCCAGAAACCGGTCCCCGGAAGCTTGTTTCCTTTCCAGTAAAGAATTGGCTTGGTAGTTTGGTCTGCCCTGTTCCCATGATGCACTGGGCCAGGGTCAGACTAATTTGCATGTAGCCAGGTTCTGAACTGGGATGGTGCAGTGAGCTAAAAAACGGTGATGGATCAAGCCCTGATCTTTTGACTGGGTAGGAGTGTTCTGCTTCATTCAGATACTCTGTCCATCACCACCCCCTTTTGAATCGTTTTGGCCACCACAAGTGTGGAAGGGTATGCTCAGATGTGAGTCCCTTGCTCACTGCACCATCAGGATTCAAGCAAGCCGGGCCGAAGACGGCTGTAATGCCAGAAACCGGTCCCCGGAAGCTTGTTTCCTTCCCAGTAAAGAATTGGCTTGGTAGTTTGGTCTGCCCTGTTCCCATGATGCACTGGGCCAGGGTCAGACTAATTTGCATGTAGCCAGGTTCTGAACTGGGATGGTGCAGTGAGCTAAAAAACGGTGATGGATCAAGCCCTGATCTTTTGACTGGGTAGGAGTGTTCTGCTTAATTCAGATACTCTGTCCATCACCACCCCCTTTTGAATCGTTTTGGCCACTACAAGTGTGGAAGGGTATGCTCAGATGTGAGTCCCTTGCTCACTGCACCATCAGGATTCAAGCAAGCCGGGCCGAAGACGGCTGTAATGCCAGAAACCGGTCCCCGGAAGCTTGTTTCCTTTCCAGTAAAGAATTGGCTTGGTAGTTTGGTCTGCCCTGTTCCCATGATGCACTGGGCCAGGGTCAGACTAATTTGCATGTAGCCAGGTTCTGAACTGGGATGGTGCAGTGAGCTAAAAAACGGTGATGGATCAAGCCCTGATCTTTTGACTGGGTAGGAGTGTTCTGCTTAATTCAGATACTCTGTCCATCACCACCCCCTTTTGAATCGTTTTGGCCACCACAAGTGTGGAAGGGTATGCTCAGATGTGTGTCCCTTGCTCACTGCACCATCAGGATTCAAGCAAGCCGGGCCGAAGACGGCTGTAATGCCAGAAACCGGTCCCCGGAAGCTTGTTTCCTTTCCAGTAAAGAATTGGCTTGGTAGTTTGGCCTGCCCTGTTCCCATGATACACTGGGCCAGGGTCAGACTAATTTGCATGTAGCCAGGTTCTGAACTGGGATGGTGCAGTGAGCTAAAAAACGGTGATGGATCAAGCCCTGATCTTTTGACTGGGTAGGAGTGTTCTGCTTAATTCAGATACTCTGTCCATCACCACCCCCTTTTGAATCGTTTTGGCCACCACAAGTGTGGAAGGGTATGCTCAGATGTGAGTCCCTTGCTCACTGCACCATCAGGATTCAAGCAAGCCGGGCCGAAGACGGCTGTAATGCCAGAAACCGGTCCCCGGAAGCTTGTTTCCTTTCCAGTAAAGAATTGGCTTGGTAGTTTGGTCTGCCCTGTTCCCATGATGCACTGGGCCAGGGTCAGACTAATTTGCATGTAGCCAGGTTCTGAACTGGGATGGTGCAGTGAGCTAAAAAAAAAGAAAGATAACGTTTTCGTTTTTAAGTAGGGTTATTCCTGCCGTCCTGGGACGCTTTAAAAAAAAAAAGAAGTAGGGGAACGTAATTAAATCATTTTTAAAAGTTGGGGCACGCCGTGCCCTTCCGTCCCCGCCCACTTCTACAGCTGAAAATAATATAATAAAAGAAAACTTACCGGTTCACGCCGCCTCTGCATGACTGTTGAAGAGCGCGGGACCCCGGACCAGGAGCAAACAGGAACAGCTGCGACGTGACTGCAGTCCCAAACCCTCTACTTGACGCTGCTCTAGCAGCGCCACCAGGATTGGTTGAGGGCCCATTAGGATACCGGGGGCTCCGGCATCAAACCCTTGGTCTCCTAATGTGCAGCCAAGAGTGAGCATGTTCGGGCGGATCGTAAAAATAATCAGCCCAAAAACGAACATACGCACTATTGCTGGGCTGGAGATGAGGCTTGAAGTGTGTTGTGGATCAATTTTCATAATCTTGTTTCCCTCCTCTGTGGCTGAAAAGTTAATCTAATGGCTCCTAGACTGGCAGGCACCAGTGTTCAGCTCTGCAGCCTGTGTGACTGTCTCTAGTGCGCTGCTGGCCTTTCACTCAACTCCTTGAGTGCTGCCGCAGCCCCGCCCCCACCCCAGCGTCCCTTGTTCTACTTCTCAGACGCAGAGAGGCTAATTCCAATCAGAAGTCCTGATTTGAATTAGCGTCGAAGAAGTAGAACGAAGAATTTGGGGCCGTGGCATTAGTGGGGCAATGCCCCAACACCCCCAATGGACGCACCACCACTGTACCAATGTTATCCTAATAGAAGCTACTGGAGTGCTGCATAATCTAGCTGCCCAATTACTTCAAGTTCCTCCCGATATCTGGAAGTAACAAAGGCGTGTCAGAGATAGGGGCAAAATGTTTGGTGGAATCACCACTTATTTGGACCAGAGGACCATACATCCAGGATATCCATCATAGACATAAAACAAAAAAAGGCACAACAATCACCGTAGAAGAATCCAGTGCAGGCTAAACGGTCCAAAAGTTACAGAATTAGAAATGGAAAAGTGTTTGCACTCACCAGGACCGCTTCTGGTCCTATAACTCTCAAACGTGTTTGCTGCTGGCTTCGCGCTGAGGCTCCTCAAGTCGACAACTTCATCCACCGTAGACCACAGTTCCGTGTGTGCAGCAGGGCTGTTCTAAAGGGTATTGGTGAGATGCGGCAGTGAGATGCTCCCAGCAGCGACGACAGAAGGAAGGGGGCTGCACTGAGGGAGGTTTCCACAGTACGATGGTCAATTTGGGCCAGATGCCCCGGCAGTGGCACTCAGGACTTCTGTGCTGGTCAGGGCGGGAGCATGTGGACAGCACTAATCCTTGCGTGGGGGGCACCTCATCCACAGTGTGTTGAGCTCCACTGATAAGTGGGCTGTGCCGTTGCAGCCAAACTCCTGGGAAGCAAATCTTTCCAAGCAGCACGTGAGTCATGGTACACAGATCCCAGCCAACAAGCGGGTAGCACCCACTTCAATCGAAATGGCACACCACGGTTTGATCCTCACAGAGTAGGCACACAAGGGAAGCGTAAGAGGGTGAAAGAATCAAAATGCACCTTTGACCATGTTGGCATCAGGGATGGCTACTCAGAAGTGTTGCTGTGCATATTCAAAGTCAGAGTTTATCACAATGTGACAGGCGTAAAGGTATAATTTAAAAAAAGAGGGGGATATTAGCATGAAACAGCGTTAACATTATTGCCGCTTTAGAGGCAACAAACTGCCGCTAAAGCGGCGATAATGGGCTTGATAATACGCCCTTGTGAATTCCCGTATAAGCCCATGTTCTGGTGTGAACATGGGCTTCTATCGGAAATCTCTAGGGCATATTATCAAGCCCATTATCCGCGCTTTGGCGGCAGTTTTTTGCCGCTAAAGCGGCGATAATGTTAACGCCGTGCTTGATAATATGCCCCAGAGTTCTTATAAAAGAACAGAAAAGCAATGCAAGCGCTAGGAAACTGTACTTGGCCGGTGCTCCTCTGTGAAAAGCAGAAGTGAGGCATCACTGCATGAACCGTCAGGCTGCACCAAAGAAGAGCAACACTGGACTGAACCTATGGTAAGGAGCAGTTGGCAGCAAAGTACTTTATTGAATACAACAGGTCTTGCAGACAGCGCATATGTACTGCCTAGGCTCGACCTAATGAGTGGATCTGCGTATTTTCCGCACATTATTAATTACAATTTAGTATGACGTCACAATAGTTCTAGTTTGACACCTCGTTTAGTGATTACGTTTGCTGTGCATTGCAAGGTGTAAGCATCAGATGTCGGGAGTCCATTACTGACTAATATAATGCAACAGCTATAAGTAACATAGTGAATTGAACGCTCATGAGTTGTTATGCACTCCATGCATTTTTTATATGTAGCGAAAGTTGCAAATTTCCAGTGGCAGAAGATGCAGAGGGTAGCCATCACCAGCGCTATTTCAGTTCAACCTATTTTATGATGTAATTTCCCCTAGTAAAGATGAAATGCCAGATTTTTTTCTAGTAAGGTTGAATACCGTCGTATACACTGCAACAGGATATAAGGGACGTCAGCTCCTGTTTGGGTACATCTTTAGAAGGAAAATACGCTCCGTTCAGTTGATGGAGAGACCAGCGTCGCTCTTGTAATATCTTAAGAGGACTGAACTTCCACAACCCTTTGTTAGGTTTGCATAGTATTTCTGATCAGCCATCTTTTTGAAGTTTGTTTGTAGTTTTGCTTCCCATTGACATTTGAGAATGTTTTTTTTGGCTTGGAATATGCTCTGTTATTATAATGTTGCATAGTCCTAAAATCAGTTTCATATAATGCCCCCATTTCCCCATTTCACTAAATAGTTGTGTATTTGGGAATGTTCCAAATTGAATGGCACTCATCTTAGTATGCCTATCAAATAATGCATCAGTTGTAAATACTTCCAAAATTGTTCTCTGTCTAGACATACTTCGCCTGACAGGCCTTTGAAGGATTTCAAGTCACTGCCTGAGAAAAGTTGGTCTACAGTTTGGATTCGGATGCTCTTAGTATTCCAGTCGTTCCCGTGGAATGACTTGCCCGCAATTTGTAGTTCAGGAACACAGACTGAAATGCCCCTCTTGAATCAACATCATATGTGTTGATAACCATGTATTGAACATGTTTGAGTTTGAGTTTGAGTTTGAGTTGGGATTTGTAAAGCGCGTAGCTACCCTAGGGCGTCCCAGCGCTGGCATGACCTAAGTTCCAGAGGGGATAGTATAAGAATTGATGGTTTATGGAAAGAGCAGAGTCTTTAATTGCCTCCTAAAGGCCAGAAGGTTATGTTCTTTCCGCATAGCAAGTGGAAGGGTGTTCCACAGTTTTGGGGCGTTGTAGGAGAACAAACGCCCCCCAGATCGCGTCTTTTTTATTCTGGGGATGCTGGCGAGGGAGAGGGAGTCTGATCTGAGTTGTTTTTTAGAATGGTGGGGTTTAATGAGGGGTCTCAGAATTGGGGGGCCTCTGCCTTGCATTATTTTGTGCGAGATGCATAAGGTCTTAAAAGTGATCCTTTCTTTGACTGGGAGCCAGTGTAGGCTCTTGAGTGCTGGTTTGGCCGAACATCTCGCTTTAGTTCCAGTTAGGAGTCTTGCGGCAGCGTTCTGGGCGCATTGCAGTCTATAGATGACTGAAGTCGGTGCCCCCAGGTACAGGACGTTGCCATAGTCCAGTCTGGAGTTCACCAGCCCCTGCATCAGCAGTTTCCTTGATTGGAAGGGGATCAGGTGGAGGATTTTTCGCGCTATGCGAATGAGGCCGAAGCAGGTGCCCGAGGTTTTTCTGGCCTGCGTTTTGAAGGTGAGGTCTTGATCCAGCCAGATGCCAAGACTTTTGACTTCGGGTTTGGGGGAAGGAGGCGTTCCCATGCATGGCGGCCAAGAGAGGGAAGGAGGGAGTTTGTGAGGGTTTCCCAGGAGAAGTATCTCCAATTTTTCTCCGTTCAGTTTTAATCGACTCTCACACATCCAGTGAAAAACGCTCTCAAGACAATTTGCCAGATTGTCTAGGCTATTGCTCGACTGGTTAATAGAGACCACCAGCTGGGTGTCATCGGCATACATGACTGTTTTTATGCCGAATGGGGCGATAATGTCCTCTAACAGGGACATATATATACGTTAAAAAGTGTGGGGCTCAGGTAGGAGCCCTGGGGGACCCCACACCGAAGTGGCAGGGCTTTGGACACGGCAGAGCCATCCGACACTTGGAAGGTTCTTTCTTCCAGAAAGGATTTGATCCAGGACAGGGCAGAGTCAGTGACTCCTATCAGACTTAGCCGGTGGATGAGGATGGCAGGATCCACCGTGTCGAAGGCAGCACTCAGGTCAAGGAGGATCACTGCCACTGATCCTCCTGCGTCCATGATGGTTCTTGCCTCCTCGATACGGCTAGTAGAGCGGTATCAGTTCCCTGTCCCGGTCTGAACCCTGTCTGGGATTGGCGTAGGAGTTTATTGTCTTCGAAGAAATTCGAGAGTTGATGGTTGACGATTCGTTCGGCCACTTTGCTAATAGCGGGGAGAAGAGAGATGGGTCTGAAGTTGGTTGGATCCAAGGGGTCAAGGTGTGGTTTCTTTAGCAGAGCCCTGACAGTGGCTTTCTTCCAGTTGGCAGGAACAGAGCCCAGTCTAAAGGAAGCATTAATGAGGTGGGTTAGAGGAGGGGCAACCGTAGAGGCGACCAATTTTAATTTGCTCATAGGAGCTGGGTCTGAAGGAGCGCCACTTTTAACGGTTTGTAAGGTAGACAGAAAAATCTCTGTGGTGATCTGGGGAAAGGTTCGGAGGCGTGGCGCCTCAGGGCAAGGGGGGGGTGACTGGGGTTTGAGAGGTTTGAAGGGAATTGGGGCCAGGAAGTGAAATAAGAATTTTATAAATTTTTGATGAGAAAAACTCGGCAAGCTGGTTGCATCTGTTGCCCGAAGGATCGGGTGTGGGTGAGGAGTCTGGAATTTTGGTAAGTGAGCGTACTATGCGATAAGTTTCTTTCGCAGAGTTGGCTGCCGCTAATATCTTTTCCTCGAAAAAGGTTGCCTGGGTTTTTTAAATACAGTTTTTATAGTGCTTGATGTTTGTAGGTATTTGATATGTAGAGTCTTAAGAGTGTTTCCATTATATATGGAAGACTTGAAGGCAAACAAACAGTTCTGAAGCTATCTCTCCAAAGTTTTCAAATATTGATTTAGATAATATGCTATTTGGGATAATTGGTGGGGTGTGTAGTATGTCTTTATATGGGGGAGTGTTACCCTCCCAGAAGTTGGAACGGCAAAAAGTTGCTAGTCTGGCTTTTGCAATCCCTTATATGTATTTCTTTATCCAGAGATGAATCATCTTCATTCATGAGGTTGGTATTTTGAGGTTAGTATGCCAAGCAAATAACTGCACCTTTTTGAGCCATTCCCATTTTTATTGTCCCCAGAATCACCATGTGTAGTTTTTCCATTTCAAGAAACCCCTCTATTTGGTCTACTAATTATTGTTTATTGTTTGTAACCAGTTGGGTCATGTCGTTGTTGAACCAGACCCAAAATTACTGCATTTTACAAGGGATAAATTACAAAAGTTGGTTATGTAGTACCCAATTAGTAGCTATTGGAGTTATTGTGATAGCTTCACTTTTTAGCTAACTAATTTTAGATCATGAAAATACAGAGAACTCTTAGATGAGGTGTTTGCTTGCTTGGAGTGAGGAGTCTGGGCCACTTAATGGTGAAGAAGAGTGGCTCAATGGTTAAAGCGGCAGACCCTGATGCAGAGGTCTAGCCAGGGACCAGGGTTCAATTCCTCGCCTCGGCGGGTCTTGGGCTCAAAATTCCACGGACCTGATAATTCTCGCCTCGGTGCCTATTCCAATCATGGAGTCCCACTCTGCAACTCTGGGCAATAGCTTGCTTAATCTCCACAACGGCCCCCACAACACTAAGGATGCCTGGCCTCCACCTTGGGGGTGCCCAGGAGTGGACACCTCACAGGGAAAGCCAGGATGGGTTCCACAGCGGTATTCATACAAGCGTCTTGAGACCCTTGCGGGTGAGTAGTGCGCTATACAAGTATCAATTTGCAATTTAATGTCAATAAAATATCATCTCCATATAAAATGTATTTGAACTCCCCAGCCATGGTTTATATACACTTAATTAATTTGGATGTTTTAAGAGCTATTGCCAAGGGCCGTAATGCCACCAGAAAAAAAAGTGTTAACCTTGCCTGGTGCCTCATTTGATTGCAATAATATCAGACAGGAGTTTGTTGTAGAGTACCTTTATTGTGGCAATTAATACATTTTGGTACAATAACGCCATTTAAGAACTCAATATTATATAAAATTGTGGGGCATATTATCAAGGGGGTTTATCTCTGCTTTTTTGGCTTTAAAAGCCAAGAAAGCGGAGATAAAATTATCTCCCTATTACCTAGCTGTCGCTAACACCAGTTAGCGACAGCTAGTAGGAGATAGCGACCATCTTGGGCCCCACTTTGCATGTAAGAGAAATTTATCACTAATGACATGCAAAGTGGGGGTGCCAATATGTTAGCGACTGGAAACAGTCGCTAACATTGCTATCTCCTATTACCAACTTATGGAGATATTCGAGCTAAGTGCGAATATCTCCAAAAGCTAACACCTGCCCTGAGCAGTTCTTAGCCATGTTATCCAATGGGAGGTGGATAACATGGCTAACAGCATTAGCTCGGTAATGCATGAATATCGCTGACTTTTCAGCGATATTCATGCATTGCGGCCGATTTTTATCGCATTTGCGATAAACCTTGGTAATACCAAGGTTTATTTGCGATAAAAATCGCCGCAGCTCAGCGGTAAATCTTTGTCTCTAACCAAGCAATAGCGATAATTATCGCTATTGCTTGGTAATATGCCCCGCAGTATTGTAAAATAGATATAAAAAGTGGTGAAACCAAATGCATTTCATGCAGAAAGGACAAAATACTACGGACCCAGTGTACGCAGATTAAAACCCTAGGCAAGGTCCATCAGTCTATTGATATTTGGACAGTATGCCCAGGCTTCCTTACACGTGTGGATCCTCTGAATTAAAAGCATTTGTCTCTATAAAGTGTGACATGCTTTTAATAAAGCAGGGCAGCAGCATAATAGATAATGCATTGTTTTGAAGCTGTAATCACACAATCTGCAACATCGACATATCTAATATTGAGCATCTAGTCATTCTATTCAGTGACTCTTTGAGCTATGGCTGGATCTTTGCGTTTTCATAAGCTCAAACAATTAGATGTACATAGAGAGCCTCTCTTATTTTCATGATATCAGCTTTACTAGAAATGGCTGTGACATGTTTTATCAGAATATACTTGATAGGCAAGGGTATAAGGGTTGATGCAGGGACTAAATCCAAGTCAGTCTTTACCTCATAGGCCGCAGCTGCTAAATATGATCCTCAAGGGTTAATCCTGGTCTTTTTTTTTACACTCTTAGGGTAGCAGCACTCCCGGGATTGAGCACAGCTCCTGTCCGGACTCTAGGTCCCGAGATGTAAGGGGTGCTGCTGCTCAGCCCAGGGTGAGGAAATTAATGTGATCTATTAAGTACTATGGAGTTGGGGAAAGTCATTCACAGGTTCCACAGCACAGCACAGAACCTTCCTTTTCTTTTTTTTTTTTTAATACATTTTAGGTTTTCGGTTCACACCCATGCTGTGCACTTTTTATTTTATGTTTGTTTTCCTATGAATTCTATTTCTTGTTAGTCACATTGGTAATATTTTTCATTGAAGAATCCAATAAAGAGCATGCTATAAATTGGTACTTAAAGTCTAATAGAAGCATAGAATGAGCCCCCAGAATAGCAACGACATGTCAAAAATGATAGAGATATATTCAGGGGAATAAATGGGACTGGAGTGTAGCAAACTATCACCAGAGTCATATGGGAAAGAGTAGGACACACATAAGAAGGGAAGGACATTGTGGTTCGGAAGAGGGGAATCCATGTAAGATGTCATATCTAATAAGCGTTGGCGAAGCCAATAGGTCTGACGTTTGTTGCAGAACTATTGGATGTGCCAAAGTATGTTTCTTTTGCTGTAGTTCATTATGACTTTATTGTTCCAAGATGGCTAATGGAGGCTGAAAAAAGTAAGACATGAAGAAATCATTGAAATACGAAAGGGTGTTAATACAGTGAGTGGACAGTGGTATATGAGAGACATTGAAGGACTACAGGGTGTAAATGCAGCGGGTGGACAGTTGAGTATAAGAGACAATGAAATAATACAGGGTGTAAATACAGTAGGTGGACAGCGGTGTATGAGAGACATTGAAATACTACAGGGTGTAAATATAGTAGGTGGACAGCGGTGTATGAGAGACACTGAAATACTACAGGGTGTAAATACAGTAGGTGGACAGCGGTGTATGAGAGACAAAGAAATACTACAGGTTGTAAATACAGTGGGTGGACAGCAGTGTATGAGAGACATTGAAACACTACATGGTGTAAATACAGCGGATGGACAGCAGTGTATGAGAGACAATGAAATACTAGAGGGTGTAAATACAGCAGATGGACAGTATTGTATGAGAGAACATGATATACTACAGGGTGTAAATACAGTAGGTGGACAGTGGTGTATGAGAGACCATGAAATACTAAGGGGTGTAAATACAGTGGGTGGACAGCGGTATGTGAGAGACAATGAAATACTACAGGGAGTAAATACAGTAGGTGGACAGCGATGTATGAGAGACATTGAAATACTACAAGGTGTAAATACAGTGGGTGGACCACGGTGTATGAGAGACAATGAAATACTACAGTGTGTAAATACAGCAGGTGGACAGTTGTGTATAAGAGACAATAAAATACAGGGTGTAAATACTGTAGGTGGACAGTGGTGTATGAGAGACAATGAAATACTAATGGGTGTAAATACAGTAGGTGGAGTGTAAATACAGTAGGTGGACAGTGGTGTATGAGACACAATGAAATACTAAAGGGTGTAAATACAGTTGGTGGACAGTGCTGTATGAGAGACATTGAAATACTACAGGGTGTAAATACAGTGGGTGGACAGTTGTATATGAGCGACAATGAAATTCTACAGGGTGTAAATACAGTGGGTGGACAGCGGTGTATGAGACACAATGAAATACAGGGTGTAAATACTGTAGGTGGACAGTGGTGAATAAGAGACAATGAAATACTACCGGATGTAAGTACTGTAGGTGGACAGTGGTGTATGAGAGACAATGAAATTCTAAAGGGTGTTAATACAGTAGGTGGACAGTGGTGAATAAGAGATAATGAAATACAGGGTGTAAATACTGTAGGTGGACAGCGGTGTGTGAGAGACAATGAAATACTACAGGGTGTAAATACAATAGGTGGACAGTGGTGTATGAGAGACAATGAAATGTAAAAGGGTGTAAATACAGTGGGTGGACAGTGGTGTATGAGAGACAATGAAATATGAAAGGGTGTAAATACAGTGGGTGGACAGTGGTGAATAAGACAATGAAATACAGGGTATAAATATAGTGGGTGGACAGTGTATATGAGAGACAATGAAATACAAAAGGGTGTAAATACAGTAGGTGGACAGTGGTGTATGAGAGACAATGAAATACTAAAGGGTGTAAATACAGTGGGTGGACAGTGGTGAATCAGAGGAAATTAAATACTGGGTGTAAACACTGTAGGTGGACAGTGGTGTTTGAGAGACAATGAAATATGAAAGGGTGTAAATACAGTAGGTGGACAGTGGTGTATGAGAGATAATGAAATACGAAAGGGTGTAAATACAGTGGGTGGACAGTGGTGAATCAGAGAAAATTAAATACTGGGTGTAAATACTGTAGGTGGACAGTGGTGTTTGAGAGACAATGAAATACGAAAGGGTGTCAATACAGTAGGTGGACAGTGGTGTATGAGAGATAATGAAATACGAAAGGGTGTAAACACAGTTGGTGGACAGTGATGAATAAGAGAATGAAATACAGGGTGTAAATACAGTGGGTAAACAGTGGCATATGAGAGACAATGAAATACTAAAGGGTGTAAATTCAGTAGGTGGACAGTGGTGTATGAGAGACAATGAAATACAAAAGGGTGTAAATACAGTGGGTGGACAGTGGTGAATAAGAGAATGAAATACTGGGTGTAAATACTGTAGGTGGACAGTGGTATATGAGAGACAATGCAATACAGGGTGTAAATACTGTAGGTGGATAGTGGTGTATGAGAGACAATGCAATACAGGGTGTAAATACTGTAGGTGGATAGTGGTGAATAAGAGACATGAAAAACTACAGGGTGTAAATACAGTGGGTGGACAGTGGTGTATGAGAGACAATGAAATACAGGGTTTAAATATAGTAGGTGGACAGTGGTGAATGAGAGACAATGAAATACTACAGGGTGTAGATACAGTAGGTGGACAGTTGTGAAAAAGAGACAATCAAATACTACATACTTACTAAATAAGGTTGAACTACATAGACCATGAATTAACACAGGGCAGGGAGTAAACACAGTGGTGTCGAAAATAGAAACCTTCTCAGGGGTCCCACTGATACTTGGTCCTTTTAAACCAACAAAGAAGAAATTGGCACTGAAGCTAAAATATAAAAGTAACATCTGTATTACCTCAAATGAGGGAGACTACGTCACACAGAAGCCTTAGCAACTGGATGAGGCAGTCTGAGGAGTACAGAAAACTGGGACCTTATTTATGCTTAGGGTTGCATAGTCAGCATAAGACCAAGGGGCGGTCCTGGCTCATGTAAGCATGCAAAAATTACTAATATAGGCATGCAACATCTGCTTGCTCAACAAAGTGGGAGGAGCTAACAGTTGTTAATTCTGGGGAACACATCCTGACATTTACAGACTAGAAACAGTTGCAAGGACATCTGCAAGCTCAACTGAGCATGTGCAAAGGTGGAAGATGCTAAATATAGTTCGTTTCTAGGCAGATTACAAGAGCAGTCAACACTGAGGGAGGACAGAGCACATGGCGAGCACGTGACAGCACATGGCAAACAAGAAAGCTGCCAGAAATACAAAATGGCTTTCAGCTCATGCTAACAAATCCCTCCAATATTTAACAGTGGGCTCTAAAGTCGTAGCCCTCAGGTGTCCTGCAGAGAACTCTACGTCAATGCCCCAAAGCCAATTACAGACCCGCATCACACATATAGGTCAAGCTATTTTTATTCTCTAAAATTTCTTCCCATACTTTCCTAATTAAGTAGCCATTCCAGGATGGTTCATATGCATTTGACCTGTAGATGGGTACAGGGGACATATGGGTGTCCTTGTGTACTTTGGGAAGGGCTGTGACGAGAGCGGGTGGACTGTTAGAGACAAACAAGGAAGCTGTTCATATCTTGTTCTGCCTTTTCCATAGTGCCTGCGACATGCCTTTGTGTAGAAAAAACTTTCTCTAGGTAAAGAAGGGAGCTTGTCACGGCCACTAGTGAGATTCTACAGAGCTGCCCCATTTCAACACCAGCAATAAAATAACATGACATAATGTTGGCCCTGCTATAATGGTGGTACATATCGGCCCAATGTGCTCACCCATGGTATAATGGTGCCCAAACAGGGTAAAATGTTGGCCCTGGCATAACAGTGGTAATTCCTGTCTGAGTGTGTGGTGGTGCACTGCCCTCTTACTTGCTTCTGCATAATGGTGGTAATTCTTGGCATAAGATTGGCGCATATGACATGCAACTATGCAACATAGATATTCAAGGCAGAATCTGTCCATGTGTTGCAGCAGTTCATGACAATAATTGAACTTTTTCACAAAAAAAGATAACTTCTTGATTTAGGGAATTAAAATTATTGTTCAAGAATACAAAGCTAGTATTTAATAGCAAAACGTGTCTGCTTTCATAAACCAACCAACTAATGTTTTGGAGACAAATTTCTGAATTTATTTAAAGCTGAAATTTGAGCGGTTAAAGGGCCCACTTGGGTAGGCCAACCCTGAACACTCCTCTTTCACTTTGGTGTGCTTTCTATACTCACTTGCTCCTTCAACTTGGATCTCAGCTTTTCGTTCCGCCACTTTTAGGATCCACTAGCCTCCACTGGTGCATGCGCAGCAGGCCCCTGACCTGTGAGCTCCTGGCTGAATCCGGAGCCTGAGGGCCCCCTTCATGTTCTTTGCAGGGGGCCCCCTCAAGGTTTGTTATGCCACTGATAGCCTCACCTTTCGGGAACTGATAATACCGGACCTCAGCAAAGTGAACCACTTAGTGCACTGAGTGTTTGCCCCACACTGTTATTTGTAGTGCCCCAAATGCCCCAGCGTAAATCAAGTAAGCTGCAGTGGCCTGCATTAACACAGGGGAAAGTGAAAGCCTGCCCTGCCGCCCTGAAGATAATTGCTGCAATGCCTCACAACACATTTCCACCCGCCTGTTTAATGCAGAATGGAAACAGATAATGTTGCAGCAATCGCTTGCAATTAGAACGGCCATGTACAGGCCTGTGTGGTCTAAGTGTGCCTCCATCAGTCTGTCCATTCTACACGGTGTGCAGTGGCCTCTCCAAGAAATGCCAATGTTCACAGATCGGAGGCCTGAGATGAGACGAGAATTGTAAAGACTGCAGTGCCACCTATCGATCATTAGTAGTACTGCACCTGAACAAAGAGAGCTCCCAACTAGGCAGAGAGTCAGTCCAGGCATAAATTGCTCTGGCATGATTGTAATTGTATTGTATTGTATTGTAATTGCATTTATATAGTGCTTACTACCCCTGACGAGGCGTCGACAGGCTTTTTCAGCGATTAGCACGCTACGCCGGGACCCATAAAGGATTAGTGTTGAATTAGTATAGTGAAATATAAAAGTAATTAAAGTGGTGGATAGGTTAGTCAGTTATTTGGATTCAGAAGGATAGCCTAAGGAAAGAAGAGGAAAAATAGTTTGTATTTATATAATGCTTGGTACCCTTGATGGGGTGTTGAAGTGCCTCTTTTTTTCTTTTTTTGGGCAGTCGCCCGCTACTCCGGAAACCCATAAAGGATTAGTGGTGAATTAGCATGGTGAAATATTAAAGTAATTTGAGTGGTGGATATTAGACAGTTATTTGGAGTGAGAAGGATAGCGGAGGCATAGAAGGGAAGAAAGGTTTGCATTCATATAGCGCTTGAAGGTGTGTTGAAGTGCTTTTCTGGCGAGTAGCACATTACTCCGGAAACCATAAAGGATTAGTTTTGAAAATTAGTATAGTGATATATGAAGTAATTTGAGTGGTGGATATATTATTCAATTATTTAGCTAGAGAAGGGTAGTGGCAGGATAGGAGAGGGAAAGAGGTTTGTATTTATATAGCGCTTGCTACCCCTGATGGTGTTTGAAGCGCTTTTTAGGTGAGTAGCACGCTACTCTGGAACCCATAAGTATTAGTGTTAAATAAGTATAGTGAAATATGAAAGTTATTTGAGTGGTGGATATGTAAGTCCGTTATTTGGATGGAGAAGGGTTGAGGAAGGGGTAGAAAAGGGAAAAGGTTTGCATTTATATAGCGCTTGTAACACTGATGGAATGTTGAAGCGCTTTATTGGCAATTAGCACGCTACTCCGTAACCCATAAAGGATTAGGTTTGAAAATTAGTATAGTGAAATATGAACGTTGTTTGAGTAGTGGATGTGTTATTTAGTTGGATGGAGAAAGGTAGCAGAGGGATAGAAGATGGAAAAAAGTTTGCATTTATATAATGCTTGCTTACCTCTGATGAGGTGTTGAAGCGCTTTTTTGGCGAGTAGCATGCTACTCTGGGACCCATAAAGGATTAGTGGTAATTTAGTATAGTGGAATATGAAATTTGGGAAGTGAACATGTTAGTCTTTTATTTTGAGTGAAAATGATAGTGGAGGGATAGGAGAGTGAAGGATTTTGATTTCTTTTTTTTGGAGGTCATAGATGCAGGAGGAGGATTTTGGATGAGTAAAAAGGGGTTTCCGGAGGGGAAGAGTCAGAGGGAAGAGTTTAGACAGGTTTGTTTTGGGGATCTGTATAGTAAAAGAGGTGTCAGATGATGCAAGGAGGGGTAGAGTAATGGAGAGTCTAGAAAGGGTTATTTTGTGGATCATAGTAGTGGTATGGGGTTTGGGATAAATGAGAGAGTGGGTGTAGAGGATATATTGATAGGTAGAATAGGTTAGTGCATTGGAAAGACTAGTAGAAAGAAGTTTGAGATGAGTCAGAAAGTTGGGTTAGAAGATATATTGAGAGAAGTATAAAGTGAGAAATAGGGTACTGCATTGGAAATGCCGAATTAGAAGAAAGTGATCAATATATAGATCCATAAGTAAATTGAAAGTATATGGATGCATAAAGGAGGTAGGTATATGTAGATTAAAGATATTGCTAGAGGTACAGGATGAGAAATAGGGTAGTGCATTGGGTATGTTTTTTAAGAGGTAAGTAACAAATACACAGATCCAAGTACATGGAAGGTACATAGATTCACAATGGAAGAAGTACATGTATACCAAAGATGCACCAGATAAACACCTGTTTTCAAGTATTATTGTACTTTAATCTTTTTTAACATATTTATTCTACATGTTTATACAAAGCAATACACAAAGATAGGTAATTATTTATAGTAAAAACTAAATGATTATATTCAGATGGATATGCTGTAAATTTATTTTTGCATAAGTTGCTTATTTGGGGAAGAGCCAATTATTAAGTAGTTTTCTGAAGATAAGGTGGCTGTCTATGGATCTTATGTTGGGGGTAAAGAGTTCCATAGTTTGGCTGCCTGGAAAGAGAAGGATGTGCCACCCATGTCTTTTTCTTGTATCTTGGGATTTTGAGGTGAGGTGCCATTTTAGAGCGGAGGTTCCTTTGTTGAATGTGTTTGTTGATTTTATTCCTGATAAAGAGCGGTCCCATTCCTTGTATTGCTTTGTGGGTGATGCAAAGCAGCTTGAATGTGTATCATCTGGTAACCAGTAACCAGTGCAGGGCTTTCAAGGCAGTTGATATGTGGTCTTGTGGTTTGATATGCAACAGTAGTCTGGCAGCTGAGTTCTGAATCCATTGTAGTCTTTTCATGCTCGTTAAAGGTGATCCGTGGTAGAGGCTATTGGCGTAATAGAGTTTGGTCAGAAGAAGGGAGATGGTAGCTTGGACCGTGTGTGGAAATCCCAAATGAGGGAAAATGGGTTGCAGCATTGTTATTGTGACAAAGCTTGATCCTGCTGGTTTGTCCACTTGGGCATTCATCGATAGCTCGGAGTCCATGGTCATTCCAAGGTTTCTTACTTCCTTCGATACTTTAGGTGGTGATCCCAGTACATCAGGCTAGGCGGCAATTGGGTCATAATGTTTGCAATCGCCGCACGTGAGTATTTATGTTTTGGAAGTATTCAATTTGAAGTGGTTCCAAGTCATGCACTGATCCATGGCTCTAAGGCAACTGAAAATTGGGAAGTTTCCAATGTCTTTGGGGCTTTCCAGTTAAAGGAGTATGTGTGTGTCATCTGTACAGTTATAGCACATTAGGTGAAATTGATTTATCAGTACTGCTAATAACTTCATATAGATGTTGAAAAGCATGGGCGAGAAGAGAGAGCCTTGCCTGACCCCTGCTTTTGTGGATAGTGGTTTGGATGAGAAAGGTGGGGTATGGATGACATTAGTTCTGTTTCAAAGGTAGTACGCGATCTAGTCTAGAGCAGTCCACTATATGCCGGCTTCATAGAGTCTTTGTTGCAGAGTGTCATGATCAATCGTGTCAAAGGCAGCCAAGAGGTCAAAGAGAAGAAGCACAGCAAAAACGTTGCGGTCTACTGTGTTCTTCAGGTCATCCCCAAAGGCAAGGAGGGAAGATTCTGTTCCTCTTCCCAGATGGAAACCAGTTTTGAAGTCTGAAAGTATGTCATTCTCTTCAATGAATTGTGACATCTGGGCGAACGCTGCTCTTTCTATCAGTGTGCCTAGGAAAGGTCCATTTGTGATAGGTCTGTAATTGTCAGGGTTCCGCGGGTCCAAGTTTGTTTTATTCAGTAAAGGACGTATGTATGACTTTTTGAGTTCTTCTGAAAATATTCTGGTAGTTAAGGAATCTTTGATGATTCTACTTACTGGAGTGACAGCAGAGGTTCTTAAAGGAATTGTCTTGAAAATTTGTCAGAAGGTCTGCCGGCAGGCCTGATAAATTTGACCAGGTCCATAAATTCATCGTATGAGATGTGTTGGAAGGAACGGAGAGGCTGGGTTAGAGTACTCTTGGATTGTTGTTTTGTCAAAGGGTTAGTGCTGGTGCTTTGTGTCTGTTTTAAGTATGAGTCCAAAGTGTCTGCTTTGTCAGTGTATTGATTTACCAGTTTGTCTGTGAAATCTTGAGTAACAGGATGAGTTCCTTCTAGGCAATTTGGTTTGCAAAATTCATAGAGTATTTTATAGAATTCTTTATTTGCACATTTAACATTTTGAATTTTGTCTGAATAGTACCTTTTCTTAGCTTTTTTGATAGCTGACTTGTATAATCTGTTAATTTTCTGTAGGTGAAGTTTGTCTTGTTTGGCGTTTCTTTTGAGCCAAGTATGTTGCAGCTTTCTAATTTGTTTTTTTATGTCTTTTATCTCTATGTTTCTCCAAGGTGCTTTTTTTCTTTTGTTCTGTTGTGTGGTTTTGAGTGGTATCAGAATGTCAAAAGCTTCCTGTAGTCACTCATATAGTTTTTGAACAAAATGTATTGTTTCCAGAGTTGTACTGGATGTTAGTTGTGTTTCTAAGTGTTCCAAATTGAGTTTGTTCCACAGTTGATAGGCGGATGGATGTAAGGTAGTTTTAGGTGAGTCGCTTAGTGTTCTTTTTTGTTGGAAAGCAAGAAAGTAACAACATCTCCAATGCCCCGCAAAGAGCCCCGAGGATGCTGCTAAAGGTCAAGTAAAGCCAAAGGCCCCCTGTTCCTTAGTACAATAGAGGAGACATGCAGGCACTGTACAGAGTGCAACACTGGGGAAGGAAAGCACTAGAGCAGCAGGCTGCCCACACTCTGGGGGTCCTCTGATGACACAATATGCTGCAAGGGCCCAACAACAAAAGTAACCAGACCCACATATCTGCTGTACTACAGGAGCCCTGTCCCCAGCAAAGCAGAAGGGAAGCCTTCACAAAAGGCTGCACCAATTTCCACCAGACCTGGATACCAGCTGCAACAAAATCACTGATAGAAGTTGTCTGCAGCCTCCGCAAGGAAAGCAGAGCAAGCATACAGGGAACCAGCCAAAAGCACCCTCACTGACACAAAGCCAGAGCCTTTCAACAGAGAATGTTTAAGCCCGCAAGTTCTGCTGCCATTACCGGCAGCCGGAGATCTGTTTCCCCTGTTTAGGCTCACTGGGTACTGGCCTCAGAGAAGAGGCCACATAACGAGGAAGAAAAATCCCAGAGTAGAGAAGTGAGTACTTTACAAACCCCAGTGGATGTCTGATGCCACCACAAGCAAGAAAATTATTTCACATGCCCCCAGTGTTAAAAGGATACCTCCACAAGCTAGAAAACGAACATGCAAAGCACCAGGAAAGGGCGCCTCAAAAAGGACCAAGAGTACGTAGCAAGAGGTGTGCCGACGCATGCACCCAGTAGCTTGGCAGCCAGGGCCAGCACATAGGAGAGTGAGACCTCGCCACAGCAGAGAAGAAATGTTGAATGCAGCAGGGTGAGCCTCTACATCTCCACTGCACCAGCAAAACCCCGCAGTGGGCCATAGACAGCACAGAGTGTCCTCCCTCACACTGCCTCAAGACGGAGTCGCCAGTGGCCCAAGATAGGCAAGATGAGAGCGCGCAATCCAGGTGGCAAGCCACCACCACAGCTTCCTACTGCCTGGGGAAGCCATTGCAAGAAAAGAGAACAGACGGAGGAGCTTCAAGAAGCACCCTGAAGAGGGAACACATAAACACCTAGAAGTAAGAAGAGCGAAGAGAGACTGGACGTCTTGACCGCCTGGTCCAGAGACCACTAAATGTTGATAGGCCCCGTTGGCCTGTTTGGAAGATGGTGCATGCCACTGCACCGCTAGGAAGAACAGAAAGGAAGAGTGACAATCCCATCCCGCTGAAGAACCGGATTACCACAAGTGCGCTGGAAAGATCCCCCGGAGAAAAGTGAGGACTCGTATCACCACAAGACAGGAATGTACCTGCAGACAAAAGACAGCCACCAAGGCAGACAAAGTCCCTGGAGACAGCCCAATGGGAGAACCAAACGTAAGCTGCAGCAAGGGCGAATCACGCCTATCCCCAATGCTTCTTAGAGCAACTGTTGGTTCCTGAGTGTCAGCTGTCTAAGTCGTATAGCATCCCTGCTCGTGACCGCAGATGCCACGGTTGAAGAATAGCCTCAGCAAGACAGAGTGAGTGGCTGCTAAGTCCCTCCAGACATCCTCTCTCCCAGCAAGTCGGCACAACATGTCGTCCAGTTTTAATGGCAACCACATCATCATTGCCATGTGCATGCCACCACACCCAGTATGAAATATGGAAGTGTGACCGGATGGTCTACACTAAGAATCTGATGACCAACCAAGTTCAGGAGGGGAAGTTGTGAGTGGCCGGGCCTGACGTTGCAGAAAACTTGAGCTTCTGAAGGAGCACGTCCTATTCCTGGATGCGGAGAAGGCCTTCGACAGGGTCTCCTGGGACTACCTATGGGAGGTAATGGAGTGGTTTGGAATTGGCAGCGGGTATATTAGAGCAATTCAGGCACTGTACTCAAGCCCTACGGCTAGAATTAGAATTAACAAAGGATACACCGAGACAGTCCAGATAAAGCGAGGGACACGGCAGGGGTGCCCAGCATCCCCGCTGCTCTTCGCCCTTTATATTGACCCCATACTACGAAGACTGGAAAAAAACAATAGGATTGCCCCAATCGAGCTATATGATAGAAGCTATAAAGTATTCGCGTATGCGGATGACGTGGCCGTTATTACAAATAAAACAGATATAGCGCTTCCTGAGATAGAGAGAGAAGCATCAAAGTTTGGGGCAATCTCAGGCTATCGAATTAATAGCGGGAAAACCCAAATTGTACAGAACAGCCATATGCTATTTCAAGACACTAGAGTGGTTAAGGAAGCAACATACCTAGGAATAAAAGTCACTGCAGATCTCGACAGCCTGGTAGACCTCAACATCAGACCTCTATTAAACAAAGTGAAAGAGAATACAGAAAGGATACACAAACTACATTTGACGTTGATGGGGCGAATAAATGTAATAAAAATGATTACATTTCCAAAGTTTTTGTTTAGAGCTATACCGTTATATTTTGATCGTATATGGTTTAACAAGATAGAAGCTATAGTAAATAAATTTATTTGGGCACAGGGTAAGACCAGAAGAGCATATAGACACCTTACACTTCCAAGGGAAAGAGGGGGTTGGGGGGCACCTGATTTTAGGTTTTATTACTGGGCTGTAGCTATGCAGTACTTTCAGGGATTAAATGGTAGTGATGGTACAGAACAGGGAGTTAATTCACAAGGGTTCTCCAATGTTTATGCTGCGGTGTTAGGCGATGGGGCTGTAAACGGATTTCTGAATACAATAGATTTCGGCTATTTCAAGCACACAAGATTTAAAACTCTAAAAGCCGCCTATAATGTCTGGAAGGTGATCTCAAAGAAAATAGGTGTGGGAAGACACAATAGCTACACACGGTTGTATACTAACAGATCCCTACCTGGAGATATATTCAGGGACTCAGTGATGAAGGACTGGGATAATAAGGGGATCAAGAAAATTGGAAACCTATTCGATCAACAGGGCGGTATTCTGCAGTTCCACGAGATCCAAAGTATTTTTAAGATAGGAAACAATAGCTTTTTTAAATATCTTCAGATTAGAAGTTACCTCTCAAATAAACAAGGTGGGACTCTGGGTTTTGGCTCGTGCCGTATAATGGACTATATAGAGAATAGCACACAATGTACAATCCGGTACCTATATGCAGAATTGGGTAGATACAAAAGTGATGATAGAGACAAATATGCCAGGAAGTGGATGGAAAAAATTGATCTACAACCAGAGGGTTTCCAGTTATCTTTAGACTTGGGACGTACAGTCTTACAGTCCTGCCAAGCGTCACGCAACAGGTGTGACACTCACGCATTTCAGTGCAGTGATCCGCATCACCGCACTGAAATGCAATGTCATGCATTTTGCCACCACCTGCCAGGAGTGCCACCAGCGGCGCCTGTGCCCGGGCTCTCTGCTGCTCGGACGTGCTGCATGCTGAGCCCGAGTTCGTAAATACTTAACCGGTCTGCTCTCAGCCTCTCTGGAGTGGCTGAGAGCGCTACAATGTGTCTCTGCACTCAGCTGCTGCTGTGATGCCCTGCTGTCAATCACTGGCGCGGCAGCATGGGGGCCGGGATTATAATCCGGATGTGCCGGCTGTAGAGTGCCGTCACGTCCGGCCTCGGAGGAAGTAGGCAGAAACGGCGGGGTTATCTGTGCACAGACTGCACTCAGGCAGGAGACTCTACTCTCTGGGGCCCTTGGTCGAGCCTACTTTTATTTTCAACGGCTGGCAGGTGTCATTTTGTGAGATTGTTGGCCTTCGATGCAAAGCTGAAGTAACGTTGCCTCTCAAAGCTTGCGTGTGAAAAGAAGTTAATTGTAATTGTTGAAAGAATGGTTGTAGTCCAGTGAAACGGGTAGAATTGGGGAAAGAGCACCAGGCGAGGTGCCTGCTCGAACCGAGTTGGTCTCTGACACGTGCATGCTTTGCTTGGTGTACGCACCGCAGGAGTGTGACTTAAAGCAACTCTTTGACCCGAAACGTACTCTCTTATGCCCCCATGATGGCCAGCCGCGGCGCGGCAAGAGGGGGCATGAAAATGATCAACTGAAGCAGGCAGGCGGCCGGCTGCGCCCCGCAAAACACCAGGCTGCACCTTGACCAGTGGCAGCTGTGCCGGCGACAGTCCGCACTGCCAGGCCCACCAGGATTGCGAGCGGCCGCACCGCCGGAGGTGAGGAGAGTTCCGAGTGTCGTTGACTCAAGTGGCCAGCAGCTGCCTGGCTTGTCTGGATGAAGAGAGACAGTCAAAGTGCACATCGTGGCTGGGGTACTGCCCACGGTCGGGTCGTCACTCATAAGTAAGTGTCAGAGGGATGCGATAAATCCTCCCTTTCAGCTGTTCATAAAAACCTGAAAACTGTTTTCTTAAAAAAAGTAAAATGGATTTGTTCATCCCTTGTTATCCGCTTGCGGTTATGTAGTTGCTTCTGTGCTCGTTGAAGCTCTGATATATGCACCCTTAAAAAATATACATAACATATTCTGGGACAGAGAGTGAGCAGCATGGAGTTAGCGTTAACCTGTCAGGAATCGGTCCATGTGGGACATATGACCTGTGAAAGAGATCTGCATGAGTGTAATGTATCATGGCAGAGAATAGCTGAGCCTCAAGTTACTGCGGCAGTTACCGGAGATTGCAGTGGCCGCCGATTAACAGAACGATTCGAGGTGACACCTATGAATTTCTTATGAACTGTGTCCCTAACTTTAACGTTGTTGCTTATGAAAGGCCTAACTGCTGCCTTTGTTTGTTCTGCTCAATTATGGGGCTCATCGAACAGATTCTTTGGAATTTCTGAGGGCGTCCGGATCGGATGCCACAATGACGCCTCTGCACATCAAATACATCCTGTGGAGAGCGGGTATGATGTGACAGCCAGAGTGACGGTTTTGGGGTTGCACGAAATATGCAGAGGAATATGGCCTGTCAAATGTCCGTGTCTTATTTGGCGGGATGTTCGGGGTGTCCTGCATGAGGGTGAGTCAGGCAGAACATTAAGCAGCAGCAGACTCACCAAAGACAGCCCTGGGCTAAGGAGGCGGGTGCTGCAGTGGCACCCGCCCTAAACCTGCCACGCAGAGTCCACTGCAGGCTCATAGTTCCCATGCCCGCAATGCTAAACCTCCGCACCTCACTGTCTTTCTAGCCCCTTGCCATGGTAAAACAGCGGTAGATCCCAAGGTACTCCTGCCGTGATTCTCGCATCTCTGCATTTGAGTTAATGGTGACACCTCTGCAGGCGCAGTGTCTTGGGCCACATGGTGATTTTATAAGGCTTCCGGCAGACATACCAGATGTGGGAGAGCTCAGCACAGAGGTATGTTTGTATGGCTCAAACCAAAGTGGCATCCTTTTCATTTGACACACAAAAGGCTTGGCAGTCCTGAACAGCTGTAGTGCCTGCCCTGTTACTGAGGACTGCAGTCACACAGTCGGTGTCTGGTTACTGCCCTTCTCTTTTTGGTGCTTTGTAGCAGTTTTAATATATTAATCAGACTTCCTTGTTTCTCAAATGGGTGTAGAATCTTATATTCATATGTTTCCCTTGTCTTCATTACTTGATTTTGCTCGTGTGAAAGTGTCACTCATAATGGTTGAAATGTCACTCATAATTACACTTAAAATATGAAAATGTCACACATAGCATTCTGAAACCTTGGCAGCTATGGTCTTATGTTCTGCGACCTTACAGTCACAGCACTATAAGACTTTGTACTCGCTCTACTACACCCCAGCAAAGATTGCACAATGGGGGGGTACCTCAGGAATCACATGTCCCAGGTGTGACGCGACCGAGGCAGACATAATTCATGTATTTTCAAAATGCCCACAACTTTATTCCTTAAACAAAGATATTGAGAAATTTATTGATGGATCGTTCGGTCTCAAAATTAAGCTTACTGATGAATTACTATTGCTGGGGGTAGGGATAGGGGCAGAGGATATTCCTATTGAGTTTATGGTTATGGCAGTTTATCGTATATGTATTGCAACACTATGGCTTGATAGGGCCCCACCAACTTTTCAAATGTGGATTGCTCGGCTATTGTCAACCTACAACCTAGAAAAAGCAATTTATGATAGAAAAGGTAAAAGAGGTAGATCTTTGGGTAAGAGGATCTGGCACCCAGTTGTAAACTGGAAAAACGGGTCGATAAATCAGCAAGGGGAGGTGGTCGCGAGGGTATATACAGCTGAAGACACAAGCTGAAAAGTATGCTAAATTGTTATTATTTTATTATTCTTTGTATTTATGATTATATTTCTATTTGTCTCCAAAAGAATAATGTCAGTATGGTAATGATTTAAAAGGCTGAAGCGTGTTGTAACTTCTATTTGCTTTCTTGAGAAAATGTTGTAAAATTAAAAAAAAATAATAAATTAAGGAGCACGTCCCAACACAACAACAGCAAGTGAAGTGAGTGACAACCCGAGAATGATCTGGCAACCGCCCAGTGAGAGACCGAGAGTAAGCTGCAAGCAGGCATAAATGGAGTCTCTGCCTCACTTTTCTCAGCCTGTTCATCCCACCACTATCACTG
Source organism: Lissotriton helveticus (assembly GCF_964261635.1). Lineage (NCBI taxonomy): Eukaryota > Metazoa > Chordata > Amphibia > Caudata > Salamandridae > Lissotriton > Lissotriton helveticus. Next base: position 321,227,459 of record NC_136061.1, read on the forward strand.
ATGAGTCAGCAGCCCTCCAACATACAAGTGCAATGTTTTCAATGGAAGCGCCTGACCATCCCCACTCCAGTTGATCGACTCAAGAAACGATGGCCTGTACCCACCACGGCAAGTCATTACCAAATATCATCCAGATTCACCGCATGGCTGACCATGCCAACACGCCAGTTGGTGTCAAGTGCATCAAACACTACCATCCCTAGAGTACTGAACATGTGGACTGGAGTACCACACTGTTGCCATGCCAGCTGGCAAGAAGAACCAGAGACTACCCACTACCCTGACTTGCATCCAAATTACGGCAGAGATAGCATGTCTTTAGATAAACCAAAGGTGGTGATGGACGGAGCGTTGACAATACAAACACTCACCCCCAGTCAACTGATCTGGGTTTAATCCATCACCGTTCTTTAGCTCACTCCGCCACCCCAGTTCAGACATGGCCATATGCAAATCAGTCTGACCCTGTGCCTCATGGGAACAGTCCAGCCCGACCTGCCAAGCCATGTCTTCCCTGGACTGGAATCAAGCTTCCGAGGACCGATTTCTGGCATTACAGCCGTCTTCAGCCGGGCTTGCTTGACTCCAGTGGCAAAGTGAGCAAGGAACTCACGTCTGAGCATACCCTGCCAACTTAGGGCGAACAAAGATAAACCAAAGGTGGTGATGGACGGAGCGTTGACAATACAAACACTCACCCCCAGTCAACTGATCTGGGTTTAATCCATTACCGTTCTTTAGCTCACTCCGCCACCCCAGTTCAGACATGGCCATATGCAAATCAGTCTGACCCTGTGCCTCATGGGAGCAGTCCAGCCCGAACTGCCAAGCCATGTCTTCCCTGGACCGGAATCAAGCTTCCCAGGACCGATTTCTGGCATTACAGCCGTCTTCAGCCGGGCTTGCTTGACTCCAGTGGCAAAGTGAGCAAGGGACTCACATCTGAGCATACCCTGCCAACTTAGGGCGAACAAAGATAAACCAAAGGTGGTGATGGACGGAGCGTTGACAATACAAACACTCACCCCCAGTCAACTGATCTGGGTTTAATCCATCACCGTTCTTTAGCTCACTCCGCCACCCCAGTTCTGACATGGCCATATGCAAATCAGTCTGACCCTGTGCCTCATGGGAACAGTCCAGCCCGAACTGCCAAGCCATGTCTTCCCTGGACCGGAATCAAGCTTCCCAGGACCGATTTCTGGCATTACAGCCGTCTTCAGCCGGGCTTGCTTGACTCCAGTGGCAAAGTGAGCAAGGGACTCACGTCTGAGCATACCCTGCTAACTTAGGGTGAACAAAGATAAACCAAAGGTGGTGATGGACGGAGCGTTGACAATACAAACACTCACCCCCAGTCAACTGATATGGGTATAATCCATCACCGTTCTTTAGCTCACTCCGCCACCCCAGTTCAGACATGGCCATATGCAAGTCAGTCTGACCCTGTGCCTCATGGGAACAGTCCAGCCCGAACTGCCAAGCCAAGTCTTCCCTGGACCGGAATCAAGCTTCCCAGGACCAATTTCTGGCATTACAGCCGTCTTCAGCCGGGCTTGCTTGACTCCATTGGCAAAGTAAGCAAGGGACTCACGTCTGAGCATACCCTGCCAACTTAGGGCGAACAAAGATAAACCAAAAGTGGTGATGGACGGAGCGTTGACAATACAAAGACTCACCCCCAGTCAACTGATCTGGGTTTAATCCATCACCGTTCTTTAGCTCACTCCGCCACCCCAGTTCAGACATGGCCATATGCAAATCAGTCTGACCCTGTGCCTCATGGGAACAGTCCAGCCCGAACTGCCAAGCCATGTCTTCCCTGGACCGGAATCAAGCTTCCCAGGACCGATTTCTGACATTACAGCCGTCTTCAGCTGGGCTTGCTTAACTCCAGTGGCAAAGTGAGCAAGGGACTCACGTCTGAGCATACCCTGCCAACTTAGGGCAAACAAAAATAAACCAAAGGTGGTGATGGACGGAGCGTTGACAATACAAACACTCACCCCCAGTCAACTGATCTGGGTTTAATCCATCACCGTTCTTTATCTCACTCCGCCACCCCAGTTCAGACATGGCCATATGCAAATCAGTCTGACCCTGTGCCTCATGGGTACAGTCCAGCCCGAACTGCCAAGCCATGTCTTCCCTGGACCGGAATCAAGCTTCCCACGACCGATTTCTGGCATTACAGCCGTCTTCAGCCGGGCTTGCTTGACTCCAGTGGCAAAGTGAGCAAGGGACACACGTCTGAGCATACCCTGCCAACTTAGGGCGAACAAAGATAAACCAAAGGTGGTGATGGACGGAGCGTTGACAATACAAACACTCACCCCCAGTCAACTGATCTGGGTTTTATCCATCACCGTTCTTTAGCTCACTCCGCCACCCCAGTTCAGACATGGCCATATGCAAATCAGTCTGACCCTGTGCCTCATGGGAACAGTCCAGCCCGAACTGCCAAGCCATGTCTTCCCTGGACCGGAATCAAGCTTCCCAGGACCGATTTCTGGCATTACAGCCGTCTTCAGCCGGGCATGCTTGACTCCAGTAGCAAAGTGAGCAAGGGACTCACGTCTGAGCATACCCTGCCAACTTACGGCGAACAAAGATAAACCAAAGGTGGTGATGGACGGAGCGTTGACAATACAAACACTCACCCCCAGTCAACTGATCTGGGTTTAATCCATCACCGTTCTCTAGCTCACTCCGCCACCCCAGTTCAGACATGCCCATATGCAAATCAGTCTGACCCTGTGCCTCATGGGAACAGTCCAGCCCGAACTGCCAAGCCATGTCTTCCCTCGACCGGATTCAAGCTTCCCAGGACCGATTTCTGGCATTACAGCCGTTTTCAGCCGGGCTTGCTTGACTCCAGTGGCAAAGTGAGCAAGGGACTCACGTCTGAGCATACCCTGCCAACTTAGGGTGAACAAAGATAAACCAAAGGTGGTGATGGACGGAGCGTTGACAATACAAACACTCACCCCCAGTCAACTGATCTGGGCTTAATCCATCACCGTTCTTTAGCTCACTCCGCCACCCCAGTTCAGACATGGCCATATGCAAATCAGTCTGACCCTGTGCCTCATGGGAACAGTCCAGCCCGAACTGCCAAGCCATGTCTTCCCTGGACCGGAATCAAGCTTCCCAGGACCGATTTCTGGCATTACAGCCGCCTTCAGCCGGGCTTGCTTGACTCCAGTGGCAAAGTGAGCAAGGGACTCACGTCTGAGCATACCCTGCCAATTTAGGGCGAACAAAGATAAACCAAAGGCGGTGATGGACGGAGCGTTGACATTACAAACACTCACCCTCAGTCAACTGATCTGGGTTTAATCCATCACCGTTCTTTAGCTCACTCCGCCACCCGAGTTCAGACATGGCCATATGCAAATCAGTCTGACCCTGTGCCTCATGGGAACAGTCCAGCTCGAACTGCCAAGCCATGTCTTCCCTGGACCGGAATCAAGCTTCCCAAGACCGATATCTGACATTTCAGCCGTCTTCAGCTGGGCTTGCTTAACTCCAGTGGCAAAGTGAGCAAGGGACTCACGTCTGAGCATACCCTGCCAACTTAGGGCAAACAAAAATAAACCAAAGGTGGTGATGGACGGAGCGTTGACAATACAAACACTCACCCCCAGTCAACTGATCTGGGTTTAATCCATCACCGTTCTTTATCTCACTCCGCCACCCCAGTTCAGACATGGCCATATGCAAATCAGTCTGACCCTGTGCCTCATGGGAACAGTCCAGCCCGAACTGCCAAGCCATGTCTTCCCTGGACCGGAATCAAGGTTCCCAGGACCGATTTCTGGCATTACAGCCGTCTTCAGCCGGGCTTGCTTGACTCCAGTGGCAAAGTTAGCAAGGGACTCACGTCTTAGCATACCCTGCCAACTTAGGGCGAACAAAGATAAACCAAAGGTGGTGATGGACGGAGCGTTGACAATACAAACACTCACCCCCAGTCAACTGATCTGGGTTTAATCCATCACCGTTCTTTAGCTCACTCCGCCACCCCAGTTCAGACATGGCCATATGCAAATCAGTCTGACCCTGTGCCTCATGGGAACAGTCCAGCCCGAACTGCCAAGCCATGTCTTCCCTGGACCGTAATCAAGCTTCCCAGGACCGATTTCTGGCATTACAGCCGTCTTCAGCCGGGCATGCTTGACTCCAGTAGCAAAGTGAGCAAGGGACTCACGTCTGAGCATACCCTGCCAACTTACGGCGAACAAATATAAACCAAAGGTGGTGATGGACGGAGCGTTGACAATACAAACACTCACCCCCAGTCAACTGATCTGGGTTTAATCCATCACCGTTCTCTAGCTCACTCCGCCACCCCAGTTCAGACATGCCCATATGCAAATCAGTCTGACCCTGTGCCTCATGGGAACAGTCCAGCCCGAACTGCCAAGCCATGTCTTCCCTCGACCGGATTCAAGCTTCCCAGGACCGATTTCTGGCATTACAGCTGTTTTCAGCCGGGCTTGCTTGACTCCAGTGGCAAAGTGAGCAAGGGACTCACGTCTGAGCATACCCTGCCAACTTAGGGGGAACAAAGATAAACCAAAGGTGGTGATGGACGGGGCGTTGACAATACAAACACTCACCCCCAGTCAACTGATCTGGGTTTAATCCATCACCGTTCTTTAGCTCACTCCGCCACCCCAGTTCAGACATGGCCATATGCAAATCAGTCTGACCCTGTGCCTCATGGGAACAGTCCAGCCTGAACTGCCAAGCCATGTCTTCCCTGGACCGGAATCAAGCTTCCCAGGACCGATTTCTGGCATTACAGCCGTCTTCAGCCGGGCTTGCTTGACTCCAGTGGCAAAGTGAGCAAGGGACTCACGTCTGAGCATACCCTGCCAATTTAGGGCGAACAAAGATAAACCAAAGGTGGTGATGGACGGAGCGTTGACAATACAAACACTCACCCCCAGTCAACTGATCTGGGTTTAATCCATCACCGTTCTTTAGCTCACTCCGCCACCCCAGTTCAGACATGGCCATATGCAAATCAGTCTGACCCTGTGCCTCATGGGAACAGTCGAGCCCGAACTGCCAAGCCATGTCTTCCCTGGACCGGAATCAAGCTTCCCAGGACCGATTTCTGGCATTACAGCCGTCTTCAGCCGGGCATGCTTGACTCCAGTAGCAAAGTGAGCAAGGGACTCACGTCTGAGCATACCCTGCCAACTTACGGCGTACAAAGATAAACCAAAGGTGGTGATGGACGGAGCGTTGACAATACAAACACTCACCCCCAGTCAACTGATCTGGGTTTAATCCATCACCGTTCTCTAGCTCACTCCGCCACCCCAGTTCAGACATGCCCATATGCAAATCAGTCTGACCCTGTGCCTCATGGGAACAGTCCAGCCCGAACTGCCAAGCCATGTCTTCCCTCGACCGGATTCAAGCTTCCCAGGACCGATTTCTGGCATTACAGCCGTTTTCAGCCGGGCTTGCTTGACTCCAGTGCAAAAGTGAGCAAGGGACTCACGTCTGAGCATACCCTGCCAACTTAGGGGGAACAAAGATAAACCAAAGGTGGTGATGGACGGAGCGTTGACAATACAAACACTCACCCCCAGTCAACTGATCTGGGTTTAATCCATCACCGTTCTTTAGCTCACTCCGCCACCCCAGTTCAGACATGGCCATATGCAAATCAGTCTGACCCTGTGCCTCATGGGAACAGTCCAGCCCGAACTGCCAAGCCATGTCTTCCCTGGACCGGAATCAAGCTTCCCAGGACCGATTTCTGGCATTACAGCCGTCTTCAGCCAGGCTTGCTTGACTCCAGTGGCAATGTAAGCAAGGGACTCACGTCTGAGCATACCCTGCCAACTTAGGGCGAACAAAGATAAACCAAAGGTGGTGATGGACGGAGCGTTGACAATACAAACACTCACCCCCAGTCAACTGATCTGGGTTTAATCCATCACCGTTCTTTAGCTCACTCTGCCACCCCAGTTCAGACATGGCCATATGCAAATCAGTCTGACCCTGTGCCTCATGGAAACAGTCCAGCCCGAACTGCCAAGCCATGTCTTCCCTGGACCGGAATCAAGCTTCCCAGGACCGATTTCTGGCATTACAGCCGTCTTTAGCCGGGCTTGCTTGACTCCAGTGGCAAAGTGAGCAAGGGACTCACGTCTGAGCATACCCTGCCAACTTAGGGCGAACAAAGATAAACCAAAGGTGGTGATAGACGGAGCGTTGACAATACAAACACTCACCCCCAGTCAACTGATCTGGGTTTAATCCATCACCGTTCTTTAGCTCACTCTGTCACCCCAGTTCAGACATGGCCATATGCAAATCAGTCTGACCCTGTGCCTCATGGGAAAAGTCCAGCCCGAACTGCCAAGCCATGTCTTCCCTGGACCGGAATCAAGCTTCCCAGGACCGGTTTCTGGCATTACAGCCGTCTTCAGCCGGGCTTGCTTGACTCCAGTGGCAAAGTGAGCAAGTGACTTACGTCTGAGCATACCCTGCCAACTTAGGGCGAACAAAGATAAACCAAAGGTGGTGATGGACGGAGCGTTGACAATACAAACACTCACCCCCAGTCAACTGATCTGGGTTTAATCCATCACCGTTCTTTAGCTCACTCCGCCACCCCAGTTCAGACATGGCCATATGCAAATCAGTCTGACCCTGTGCCTCATGGGAACAGTCCAGCCCGAACTGTTAAGCCATGTCTTCCCTGGACCGGAATCAAGCTTCTCAGGACCGATTTCTGGCATTACGGCCGTCTTGAGCCGGGCTTGCTTGACTCCAGTGGCAATGTAAGCAAGGGACTCACGTCTGAGCATACCCTGCCAACTTAGGGCGAAAAAAGATAAACCAAAGGTGGTGATGGACGGAGCGTTGACAATACAAACACTCACCCCCAGTCAACTGATCTGGGTTTAATCCATCACCGTTCTTTAGCTCACTCCGCCACCCCAGTTCAGATATGGCCATATGCAAATCAGTCTGACCTTGTGCCCCATGGGAACAGTCCAGCCCGAACTGCCAAGCCATGTCTTCCCTGGACCGGAATCAAGCTTCCCAGGACCGATTTCTGGCATTACAGCCTTCTTCAGCCGGGCTTGCTTGACTCCAGTGGCAAAGTGAGCAAGCGACTCACGTCTGAGCATACCCTGCCAACTTAGGGCGAACAAAGATAAACCAAAGGTGGTGATGGACGGAGCGTTGACAGTACAAACACTCACCCCCAGTCAACTGATCTGGGTTTAATCCATCACCGTTCTTTAGCTCACTCTGCCACCCCAGTTCAGACATGGCCATATGCAAATCAGTCTGACCCTGTGCCTCATGGGAACAGTCCAGCCCGAACTGCCAAGCCATGTCTTCCCTCGACCGGATTCAAGCTTCCCAGGACCGATTTCTGGCATTACAGCCGTTTTCAGCCGGGCTTGCTTGACTCCAGTGGCAAAGTGAGCAAGGGACTCACGTCTGAGCATACCCTGCCAACTTAGGGGGAACAAAGATAAACCAAAGGTGGTGATGGACGGAGCGTTGACAATACAAACACTCTCCCCCAGTCAACTGATCTGGGTTTAATCCATCACCGTTCTTTAGCTCACTCCGCCACCCCAGTTCAGACATGGCCATATGCAAATCAGTCTGACCCTGTGCCTCATGGAAACAGTCCAGCCCGAACTGCCAAGCCATGTCTTCCCTGGACCGGAATCAAGCTTCCCAGGACCGATTTCTGGCATTACAGCCGTCTTCAGCCGGGCTTGCTTGACTCCAGTGGCAAAGTGAGCAAGGGACTCACGTCTGAGCATACCCTGCCAATTTAGGGCGAACAAAGATAAACCAAAGGCGGTGATGGACGGAGCGTTGACATTACAAACACTCACCCTCAGTCAACTGATCTGGGTTTAATCCATCACCGTTCTTTAGCTCACTCCGCCACCCGAGTTCAGACATGGCCATATGCAAATCAGTCTGACCCTGTGCCTCATGGGAACAGTCCAGCCCGAACTGCCAAGCCACGTCTTCCCTGGACCGGAATCAAGTGTCCCAGGACCGATTTCTGGGATTACAGCCGTCTTCAGCCGGGCTTGCTTGACTCCAGGGGCAAAGTGAGCAAGGGACTCACGTCTGAGCATACCCTGCCAACTTAGGGCGAACAAAGATAAACCAAAGGTGGTGATGGACGGAGCGTTGACAATACAAACACTCACCCCCAGTCAACTGATATGGGTTTAATCCATCACCGTTCTTTAGCTCACTCCGCCACCCCAGTTCAGACATGGCCATATGCAAAACAGTCTGACCCTGTGCCTCATGGGAACAGTCCTGCCCGAACTGCCAAGCCATGTCTTCCCTGGACCGGAATCAAGCTTCCCAGGACCGGTTTCTGGCATTACAGCCGTCTTCAGCCGGGCTTGCTTGACTCCAGTGGCAAAGTGAGCAAGGAACTCACGTCTGAGCATACCCTGCCAACTTAGGGCGAAAAAAGATTAACCAAAGGTGGTGATGGACGGAGCATTGACAATACAAACACTCACCCCCAGTCAACTGATCTGGGTTTAATCCATCACTGTTATTTAGCTCACTCTGCCACCCCAGTTCAGACATGGCCATATGCAAATCAGTCTGACCCTGTGCCTCATGGGAACAGTCCAGCCCGAACTGCCAAGCCATGTCTTCCCTGGACCGGAATCAAGCTTCCCAGGACCGATTTCTGGCATTACAGCCGTCTTTAGCCGGGCTTGCTTGACTCCAGTGGCAAAGTGAGCAAGGGACTTACGTCTGAGCATACCCTGCCAACTTAGGGCGAACAAAGATAAACCAAAGGTGGTGATGGACGGAGCGTTGACAATACAAACACTCACCCCCAGTCAACTGATCTGGGTTTAATCCATCACCGTTCTTTAGCTCACTCCGCCACCCCAGTTCAGACATGGCCATATGCAAATCAGTCTGACCCTGTGCCTCATGGGAACAGTCCAGCCCGAACTGCTAAGCCATGTCTTCCCTGGACCGGAATCAAGCTTCCCAGGACCGATTTCTGGCATTACAGCCGTCTTCAGCCAGGCTTGCTTGACTCCAGTGGCAATGTAAGCAAGGGACTCACGTCTGAGCATACCCTGCCAACTTAGGGCGAACAAAGATAAACCAAAGGTGGTGATGGACGGAGCGTTGACAATACAAACACTCACCCCCAGTCAACTGATCTGGGTTTAATCCATCACCGTTCTTTAGCTCACTCTGCCACCCCAGTTCAGACATGGCCATATGCAAATCAGTCTGACCCTGTGCCTCATGGGAACAGTCCAGCCCGAACTGCCAAGCCATGTCTTCCCTGGACCGGAATCAAGCTTCCCAGGACCGATTTCTGGCATTACAGCCGTCTTTAGCCGGGCTTGCTTGACTCCAGTGGCAAAGTGAGCAAGGGACTCACGTCTGAGCATACCCTGCCAACTTAGGGCGAACAAAGATAAACGAAAGGTGGTGATAGACGGAGCGTTGACAATACAAACACTCACCCCCAGTCAACTGATCTGGGTTTAATCCATCACCGTTCTTTAGCTCACTCTGCCACCCCAGTTCAGACATGGCCATATGCAAATCAGTCTGACCCTGTGCCTCATGGGAAAAGTCCAGCCCGAACTGCCAAGCCATGTCTTCCCTGGACCGGAATCAAGCTTCCCAGGACCGGTTTCTGGCATTACAGCCGTCTTCAGCCGGGCTTGCTTGACTCCAGTGGCAAAGTGAGCAAGGGACTCAAGTCTGAGCATACCCTGCCAACTTAGGGCGAACAAAGATAAACCAAAGGTGGTGATGGACGGAGCGTTGACAATACAAACACTCACCCCCAGTCAACTGATCTGGGTTTAATCCATCACCGTTCTTTAGCTCACTCTGCCAACCCAGTTCAGACATGGCCATATGCAAATCAGTCTGACCCTGTGCCTCATGGGAACAGTCCAGCCCGAACTGCCAAGCCATGTCTTCCCTGGACCGGAATCAAGCTTCCGAGGACCGATTTCTGGCATTACAGCCGTCTTTAGCCGGGCTTGCTTGACTCCAGTGGCAAAGTGAGCAAGGGACTTACGTCTGAGCATACCCTGCCAACTTAGGGCGAACAAAGATAAACCAAAGGTGGTGATGGACAGAGCGTTGACAATACAAACACTCACCCCCAGTCAACTGATCTGGGTTTAATCCATCACCGTTCTTTAGCTCACTCCGCCACCCCAGTTCAGACATGGCCATATGCAAATCAGTCTGACCCTGTGCCTCATGGGAACAGCCCAGCCCGAACTGCTAAGCCATGTCTTTCCTGGACCGGAATCAAGCTTCCCAGGACCGATTTCTGGCATTACAGCCGTCTTCAGCCGGGCTTGCTTGACTCCAGTGGCAATGTAAGCAAGGGACTCACGTCTGAGCATACCCTGCCAACTTAGGGCGAAAAAAGATAAACCAAAGGTGGTGATGGACGGAGCGTTGACAATACAAACACTCACCCCCAGTCAACTGATCTGGGTTTAATCCATCACCGTTCTTTAGCTCACTCCGCCACCCCAGTTCAGATATGGCCATATGCAAATCAGTCTGACCTTGTGCCCCATGGGAACAGTCCAGCCCGAACTGCCAAGCCATGTCTTCCCTGGACCGGAATCAAGCTTCCCAGGACCGATTTCTGGCATTACAGCCTTCTTCAGCCGGGCTTGCTTGACTCCAGTGGCAAAGTGAGCAAGCGACTCACGTCTGAGCATACCCTGCCAACTTAGGGCGAACAAAGATAAACCAAAGGTGGTGATGGACGGAGCGTTGACAATACAAACACTCACCCCCAGTCAACTGATCTGGGTTTAATCCATCACCGTTCTTTAGCTCACTCCGCCACCCCAGTTCAGACATGGCCATATGCAAATCAGTCTGACCCTGTGCCTCATGGGAACAGTCCAGCCCGAACTGCCAAGCCATGTCTTCCCTGGACCGGAATCAAACTTCCCAGGACCGATTTCTGGCATTACAGCCGTCTTTAGCCGGGCTTGCTTGACTCCAGTGGCAAAGTGAGCAAGGGACTCACGTCTGAGCATACCCTGCCAACTTAGGGCGAACAAAGATAAACCAAAGGTGGTGATAGACGGAGCGTTGACAATACAAACACTCACCCCCCAGTCAACTGATCTGGGTTTAATCCAGCACCGTTCTTTAGCTCACTCTGCCACCCCAGTTCAGACATGGCCATATGCAAATCAGTCTGACTCTGTGCCTCATGGGAAAAGTCCAGCCGAACTGCCAAGCCATGTTTTCCCTGGACCGGAATCAAGCTTCCCAGGACCGATTTCTGGCATTACAGCCGTCTTCAGCCGGGCTTGCTTGACTCCAGTGGCAAAGTGAGCAAGGGACTCACGTCTGAGCATACCCTGCCAACTTAGGGCGAACAAAGATAAACCAAAGGTGGTGATAGACGGAGCGTTGACAATACAAACACTCACCCCCAGTCAACTGATCTGGGTTTAATCCATCACCGTTCTTTAGCTCACTCTGCCACCCCAGTTCAGACATGGCCATATGCAAATCAGTCTGACCCTGTGCCTCATGGGAACAGTCCAGCCCGAACTGCCAAGCCATGTCTTCCCTGGACCGGAATCAAGCTTCCCAGGACCAATTTCTGGCATTACAGCCGTCTTCAGCCAGGCATGCTTGACTCCAGTGGCAAAGTGAGCAAGGAACTCACGTCTGAGCATACCCTGCCAACTTAGGGCGAAAAAAGATAAACCAAAGGTGGTGATGGACGGAGCGTTGACAATACAAACACTCACCCCCAGTCAACTGATCTGGGTTTAATCCATCACCGTTCTTTAGCTCACTCCGCCACCCCAGTTCAGATATGGCCATATGCAAATCAGTCTGACCTTGTGCCCCATGGGAACAGTCCAGCCCGAACTGCCAAGCCATGTCTTCCCTGGACCGGAATCAAGCTTCCCAGGACCGATTTCTGGCATTACAGCCTTCTTCAGCCGGGCTTGCTTGACTCCAGTGGCAAAGTGAGCAAGCGACTCACGTCTGAGCATACCCTGCCAACTTAGGGCAAACAAAGATAAACCAAAGGTGGTGATGGACGGAGCGTTGACAATACAAACACTCACCCCCAGTCAACTGATCTGGGTTTAATCCATCACCGTTCTTTAGCTCACTCTGCCACCCCAGTTCAGACATGGCCATATGCAAATCAGTCTGACCCTGTGCCTCATGGGAACAGTCCAGCCCGAACTGCCAAGCCATGTCTTCCCTGGACCGGAATCAAACTTCCCAGGACCGATTTCTGGCATTACAGCCGTCTTTAGCCGGGCTTGCTTGACTCCAGTGGCAAAGTGAGCAAGGGACTCACGTCTGAGCATACCCTGCCAACTTAGGGCGAACAAAGATAAACCAAAGGTGGTGATAGACGGAGCGTTGACAATACAAACAGTCACCCCCAGTCAACTGATCTGGGTTTAATCCATCACCATTCTTTAGCTCACTCCGCCACCCCAGTTCAGACATGGCCATATGCAAATCAGTCTGACTCTGTGCCTCATGGGAAAAGTCCAGCCCGAACTGCCAAGCCATGTTTTCCCTGGACCGGAATCAAGCTTCCCAGGACCGATTTCTGGCATTACAGCCGTCTTCAGCCGGGCTTGCTTGACTCCAGTGGCAAAGTGAGCAAGGGACTCACGTCTGAGCATACCCTGCCAACTTAGGGCGAACAAAGATAAACCAAAGGTGGTGATGGACGGAGCGTTGACAATACAAACACTCACCCCCAGTCAACTGATCTGGGTTTAATCCATCACCGTTGTTTAGCTCACTCTGCCACCCCAGTTCAGACATGGCCATATGCAAATCAGTCTGACCCTGTGCCTCATGGGAACAGTCCAGCCCGAACTGCCAAGCCATGTCTTTCCTGGACCGGAATCAAGCTTCCCAGGACGAATTTCTGGCATTACAGCCGTCTTCAGCCAGGCATGCTTGACTCCAGTGGCAAAGTGAGCAAGGGACTCACGTCTGAGCATACCCTGCCAACTTAGGGCGAACAAACATAAACCAAAGGTGGTGATGGACGGAGCGTTGACAATACAAACACTCACCCCCAGTCAACTGATCTGGGTTTAATCCATCACCGTTCTTTAGCTCACTCCGCCACCCCAGTTCAGACATGGCCATATGCAAATCAGTCTGACACAGTGCCTCATGAGAACAGTCCAGCCCGAACTGCTAAGCCATGTCTTCCCAGGACCGGAATCAAGCTTCCCAGGACCGATTTCTTTGCTTTACAGCCGTCTTCAGCCAGGCTTGCTTGACTCCAGTGGCAATGTGAGCAAGGGACTCACGTCTGAGCATACCCTGCCAACTTAGGGCGAACAAAGATAAACCAAAGGTGGTGATGGACGGAGCGTTGACAATACAAACACTCACCCCCAGTCAACTGATCTGGGTTTAATCCATCACCGTTCTTTAGCTCACTCTGCCACCCCAGTTCAGACATGGCCATATGCAAATCAGTCTGACCCTGTGCCTCATGGGAACAGTCCAGCCCGAACTGCCAAGCCATGTCTTCCCTGGACCGGAATCAAGCTTCCTAGGACCGATTTCTGGCATTACAGCCGTCTTTAGCCGGGCTTGCTTGACTCCAGTGGCAAAGTGAGCAAGGGACTCACGTCTGAGCATACCCTGCCAACTTAGGGCGAACAAAGATAAACCAAAGGTGGTGATGGACTGAGCGTTGACAATACAAACACTCACCCTCAGTCAACTGATCTGGGTTTAATCCATCACCGTTCTTTAGCTCACTCTGCCACCCCAGTTCAGACATGGCCATATGCAAATCAGTCTGACCCTGTGCCTCATGGGAACAGTCAAGCCCGAACTGCCAAGCCATGTCTTCCCTGGACTGGAATCAAGCTTCCCAGGACCGATTTCTGGCATTACAGCCGTCTTCAGCCGGGCATGCTTGACTCCAGTGGAAAAGTGAGCAAGGGACTCACGTCTGAGCATACCCTGCCAACTTAGGGCGAACAAAGATAAACCAAAGGTGGTGATGGACGGAGCGTTGACAATACAAACACTCACCCCCAGTGAACTGATCTGGGTTTAATCCATCACCGTTCTTTAGCTCACTCCGCCACCCCAGTTCAGACATGGCCATATGCAAAACAGTCTGACCCTTTGCCTGATGGGAACAGTCCTGCCCGAACTGCCAAGCCATGTCTTCCCTGGACCGGAATCAAGCTTCCCAAGACCGGTTTCTGGCATTACAGCGGTCTTCAGCCGGGCTTGCTTGACTCCAGTGGCAAAGTGAGCAAGGAACTCACGTTTGAGCATACCCTGCCAACTTAGGGCGAAAAAAGATAAACCAAAAGTGGTGATGGACGGAGCATTGACAATACAAACACTCACCCCCAGTCAACTGATCTGGGTTTAATCCATCACCGTTCTTTAGCTCACTCCGCCACCCCAGTTCAGATATGGCCATATGCAAATCAGTCTGACCTTGTGCCTCATGGGAACAGTCCAGCCCGAACTGCCAAGCCATGTCTTCCCTGGACCGGAATCAAGCTTCCCAGGACCGATTTCTGGCATTACAGCCGTCTTCAGCCGGGCTTGCTTGACTCCAGTGGCAATGTAAGCAAGGGACTCACGTCTGAGCATACCCTGCCAACTTAGGGCGAAAAAAGATAAACCAAAGGTGGTGATGGACGGAGCGTTGACAATACAAACACTCACCCCCAGTCAACTGATCTGGGTTTAATCCATCACCGTTCTTTAGCTCACTCCGCCACCCCAGTTCAGATATGGTCATATGCAAATCAGTCTGACCTTGTGCCCCATGGGAACAGTCCAGCCCGAACTGCCAAGCCATGTCTTCCCTGGACCGGAATCAAGCTTCCCAGGACCGATTTCTGGCATTACAGCCTTCTTCAGCCGGGCTTGCTTGACTCCAGTGGCAAAGTGAGCAAGCGACTCACGTCTGAGCATACCCTGCCAACTTAGGGCGAGCAAAGATAAACCAAAGGTGGTGATGGACGGAGCGTTGACAATACAAACACTCACCCCCAGTCAACTGATCTGGGTTTAATCCATCACCGTTCTTTAGCTCACTCCGCCACCCCAGTTCAGACATGGCCATATGCAAATCAGTCTGACCCTGTGCCTCATGGGAACAGTCCAGCCCGAACTGCCAAGCCATGTCTTCCCTGGACCGGAATCAAACTTCCCAGGACCGATTTCTGGCATTACAGCCGTCTTTAGCCGGGCTTGCTTGACTCCAGTGGCAAAGTGAGCAAGGGACTCACGTCTGAGCATACCCTGCCAACTTAGGGCGAACAAAGATAAACCAAAGGTGGTGATAGACGGAGCGTTGACAATACAAACACTCACCCCCCAGTCAACTGATCTGGGTTTAATCCAGCACCGTTCTTTAGCTCACTCTGCCACCCCAGTTCAGACATGGCCATATGCAAATCAGTCTGACTCTGTGCCTCATGGGAAAAGTCCAGCCGAACTGCCAAGCCATGTTTTCCCTGGACCGGAATCAAGCTTCCCAGGACCGATTTCTGGCATTACAGCCGTCTTCAGCCGGGCTTGCTTGACTCCAGTGGCAAAGTGAGCAAGGGACTCACGTCTGAGCATACCCTGCCAACTTAGGGCGAACAAAGATAAACCAAAGGTGGTGATGGACGGAGCGTTGACAATACAAACACTCACCCCCAGTCAACTGATCTGGGTTTAATCCATCACCGTTCTTTAGCTCACTCTGCCACCCCAGTTCAGACATGGCCATATGCAAATCAGTCTGACCCTGTGCCTCATGGGAACAGTCCAGCCCGAACTGCCAAGCCATGTCTTCCCTGGACCGGAATCAAGCTTCCCAGGACCAATATCTGGCATTACAGCCGTCTTCAGCCAGGCATGCTTGACTCCAGTGGCAAAGTGAGCAAGGAACTCACGTCTGAGCATACCCTGCCAACTTAGGGCGAAAAAAGATAAACCAAAGGTGGTGATGGACGGAGCGTTGACAATACAAACACTCACCCCCAGTCAACTGATCTGGGTTTAATCCATCACCGTTCTTTAGCTCACTCCGCCACCCCAGTTCAGATATGGCCATATGCAAATCAGTCTGACCTTGTGCCCCATGGGAACAGTCCAGCCCGAACTGCCAAGCCATGTCTTCCCTGGACCGGAATCAAGCTTCCCAGGACCGATTTCTGGCATTACAGCCTTCTTCAGCCGGGCTTGCTTGACTCCAGTGGCAAAGTGAGCAAGCGACTCACGTCTGAGCATACCCTGCCAACTTAGGGCGAACAAAGATAAACCAAAGGTGGTGATGGACGGAGCGTTGACAATACAAACACTCACCCCCAGTCAACTGATCTGGGTTTAATCCATCACCGTTCTTTAGCTCACTCTGCCACCCCAGTTCAGACATGGCCATATGCAAATCAGTCTGACCCTGTGCCTCATGGGAACAGTCCAGCCCGAACTGCCAAGCCATGTCTTCCCTGGACCGGAATCAAACTTCCCAGGACCGATTTCTGGCATTACAGCCGTCTTTAGCCGGGCTTGCTTGACTCCAGTGGCAAAGTGAGCAAGGGACTCACGTCTGAGCATACCCTGCCAACTTAGGGCGAACAAAGATAAACCAAAGGTGGCGATAGACGGAGCGTTGACAATACAAACACTCACCCCCAGTCAACTGATCTGGGTTTAATCCATCACCATTCTTTAGCTCACTCCGCCACCCCAGTTCAGACATGGCCATATGCAAATCAGTCTGACTCTGTGCCTCATGGGAAAAGTCCAGCCCGAACTGCCAAGCCATGTTTTCCCTGGACCGGAATCAAGCTTCCCAGGACCGATTTCTGGCATTACAGCCGTCTTCAGCCGGGCTTGCTTGACTCCAGTGGCAAAGTGAGCAAGGGACTCACGTCTGAGCATACCCTGCCAACTTAGGGCGAACAAAGATAAACCAAAGGTGGTGATGGACGGAGCGTTGACAATACAAACACTCACCCCCAGTCAACTGATCTGGGTTTAATCCATCACCGTTGTTTAGCTCACTCTGCCACCCCAGTTCAGACATGGCCATATGCAAATCAGTCTGACCCTGTGCCTCATGGGAACAGTCCAGCCCGAACTGCCAAGCCATGTCTTTCCTGGACCGGAATCAAGCTTCCCAGGACGAATTTCTGGCATTACAGCCGTCTTCAGCCAGGCATGCTTGACTCCAGTGGCAAAGTGAGCAAGGGACTCACGTCTGAGCATACCCTGCCAACTTAGGGCGAACAAACATAAACCAAAGGTGGTGATGGACGGAGCGTTGACAATACAAACACTCACCCCCAGTCAACTGATCTGGGTTTAATCCATCACCGTTCTTTAGCTCACTCCGCCACCCCAGTTCAGACATGGCCATATGCAAATCAGTCTGACACAGTGCCTCATGAGAACAGTCCAGCCCGAACTGCTAAGCCATGTCTTCCCAGGACCGGAATCAAGCTTCCCAGGACCGATTTCTTTGCTTTACAGCCATCTTCAGCCAGGCTTGCTTGACTCCAGTGGCAATGTGAGCAAGGGACTCACGTCTGAGCATACCCTGCCAACTTAGGGCGAACAAAGATAAACCAAAGGTGGTGATGGACGGAGCGTTGACAATACAAACACTCACCCCCAGTCAACTGATCTGGGTTTAATCCATCACCGTTCTTTAGCTCACTCTGCCACCCCAGTTCAGACATGGCCATATGCAAATCAGTCTGACCCTGTGCCTCATGGGAACAGTCCAGCCCGAACTGCCAAGCCATGTCTTCCCTGGACCGGAATCAAGCTTCCTAGGACCGATTTCTGGCATTACAGCCGTCTTTAGCCGGGCTTGCTTGACTCCAGTGGCAAAGTGAGCAAGGGACTCACGTCTGAGCATACCCTGCCAACTTAGGGCGAACAAAGATAAACCAAAGGTGGTGATGGACTGAGCGTTGACAATACAAACACTCACCCTCAGTCAACTGATCTGGGTTTAATCCATCACCGTTCTTTAGCTCACTCTGCCACCCCAGTTCAGACATGGCCATATGCAAATCAGTCTGACCCTGTGCCTCATGGGAACAGTCAAGCCCGAACTGCCAAGCCATGTCTTCCCTGGACTGGAATCAAGCTTCCCAGGACCGATTTCTGGCATTACAGCCGTCTTCAGCCGGGCATGCTTGACTCCAGTGGAAAAGTGAGCAAGGGACTCACGTCTGAGCATACCCTGCCAACTTAGGGCGAACAAAGATAAACCAAAGGTGGTGATGGACGGAGCGTTGACAATACAAACACTCACCCCCAGTGAACTGATCTGGGTTTAATCCATCACCGTTCTTTAGCTCACTCCGCCACCCCAGTTCAGACATGGCCATATGCAAAACAGTCTGACCCTTTGCCTGATGGGAACAGTCCTGCCCGAACTGCCAAGCCATGTCTTCCCTGGACCGGAATCAAGCTTCCCAAGACCGGTTTCTGGCATTACAGCGGTCTTCAGCCGGGCTTGCTTGACTCCAGTGGCAAAGTGAGCAAGGAACTCACGTTTGAGCATACCCTGCCAACTTAGGGCGAAAAAAGATAAACCAAAGGTGGTGATGGACGGAGCATTGACAATACAAACACTCACCCCCAGTCAACTGATCTGGGTTTAATCCATCACCGTTCTTTAGCTCACTCCGCCACCCCAGTTCAGATATGGCCATATGCAAATCAGTCTGACCTTGTGCCTCATGGGAACAGTCCAGCCCGAACTGCCAAGCCATGTCTTCCCTGGACCGGAATCAAGCTTCCCAGGACCGATTTCTGGCATTACAGCCGTCTTCAGCCGGGCTTGCTTGACTCCAGTGGCAAAGTGAGCAAGCGACTCACGTCTGAGCATACCCTGCCAACTTAGGGCGAACAAAGTTAACCAAAGGTGGTGATGGACGGAGCGTTGACAATACAAACACTCACCCCCAGTCAACTGATCTGGGTTTAATCCATCACCGTTCTTTAGCTCACTCTGCCACCCCAGTTCAGACATGGCCATATGCAAATCAGTCTGACCCTGTGCCTCATGGGAACAGTCCAGCCCGAACTGCCAAGCCATGTCTTCCCTGGACCGGTATCAAGCTTCCCAGGACCGATTTCTGGCATTACAGCCGTCTTTAGCCGGGCTTGCTTGACTCCAGTGGCAAAGTGAGCAAGGGACTCACGTCTGAGCATACCCTGCCAACTTAGGGCGAACAAAGATAAACCAAAGGTGGTGATAGACGGAGCGTTGACAATACAAACACTCACCCCCAGTCAACTGATCTGGGTTTAATCCATCACCATTCTTTAGCTCACTCCGCCACCCCAGTTCAGACATGGCCATATGCAAATCAGTCTGACTCTGTGCCTCATGGGAAAAGTCCAGCCCGAACTGCCAAGCCATGTTTTCCCTGGACCGGAATCAAGCTTCCCAGGACCGATTTCTGGCATTACAGCCGTCTTCAGCCGGGCTTGCTTGACTCCAGTGGCAAAGTGAGCAAGGGACTCACGTCTGAGCATACCCTGCCAACTTAGGGCGAACAAAGATAAACCAAAGGTGGTGATGGACGGAGCGTTGACAATACAAACACTCACCCCCAGTCAACTGATCTGGGTTTAATCCATCACCGTTCTTTAGCTCACTCTGCCACCCCAGTTCAGACATGGCCATATGCAAATCAGTCTGACCCTGTGCCTCATGGGAGCAGTCCAGCCCGAACTGCCAAGCCATGTCTTCCCTGGACCGGAATCAAGCTTCCCAGGACCGATTTCTGGCATTACAGCCCTCTTCAGCCAGGCATGCTTGACTCCAGTGGCAAAGTGAGCAAGGGACTCACGTCTGAGCATACCCTGCCAACTTAGGGCGAACAAAGATAAACCAAAGGTGGTGATGGACGGAGCGTTGACAATACAAACACTCACCCCCAGTCAACTGATCTGGGTTTAATCCATCACCGTTCGTTAGCTCACTCCGCCACCCCAGTTCAGACATGGCCATATGAAAATCAGTCTGACCCTGTGCCTCATGGGAGCAGTCCAGCCCGAACTGCCAAGCCATGTCTTCCCTGGACCGGAATCAAGCTTCCCAGGACCGATTTCCGGCATTACAGCCGTCTTCAGCAGGGCTTGCTTGACTCCAGTGGCAAAGTGAGCAAGGGACTCACATCTGAGCATACCCTGCCAACTTAGGGCGAACAAAGATAAACCAAAGGTGGTGATGGACGGAGCATTGACAATACAAACACTCACCCCCAGTCAACTGATCTGGGTTTAATCCATCACCGTTCTTTAGCTCACTCCGCCACCCCAGTTCTGACATGGCCATATGCAAATCAGTCTGACCCTGTGCCTCATGGGAACAGTCCAGCCCGAACTGCCAAGCCATGTCTTCCCTGGACCGGAATCAAGCTTCCCAGGACCGATTTCTGGCATTACAGCCGTCTTCAGCCGGGCTTGCTTGACTCCAGTGGCAAAGTGAGCAAGGGACTCACGTCTGAGCATACCCTGCCAACTTAGGGTGAACAAAGATAAACCAAAGGTGGTGATGGACGGAGCGTTGACAATACAAACACTCACCCCCAGTCAACTGATATGGGTATAATCCATCACCGTTCTTTAGCTCACTCCGCCACCCCAGTTCAGACATGGCCATATGCAAGTCAGTCTGACCCTGTGCCTCATGGGAACAGTCCAGCCCGAACTGCCAAACCATGTCTTCCCTGGACCGGAATCAAGCTTCCCAGGACCGATTTCTGGCATTACAGCCGTCTTCAGCCGGGCTTGCTTGACTCCAGTGGCAAAGTGAGCAAGGGACTCACGTCTGAGCATACCCTGCCAACTTAGGGCGAACAAAGATAAACCAAAAGTGGTGATGGACGGAGCGTTGACAATACAAAGACTCACCCCCAGTCAACTGATCTGGGTTTAATCCATCACCATTCTTTAGCTCACTCCGCCACCCCAGTTCAGACATGGCCATATGCAAATCAGTCTGACCCTGTGCCTCATGGGAACAGTCCAGCCCGAACTGCCAAGCCATGTCTTCCCTGGACCGGAATCAAGCTTCCCAGGACCGATTTCTGACATTACAGCCGTCTTCAGCTGGGCTTGCTTAACTCCAGTGGCAAAGTGAGCAAGGGACTCACGTCTGAGCATACCCTGCCAACTTAGGGCAAAGAAAAATAAACCAAAGGTGGTGATGGACGGAGCGTTGACAATACAAACACTCACCCCCAGTCAACTGATCTGGGTTTAATCCATCACCGTTCTTTATCTCACTCCGCCACCCCAGTTCAGACATGGCCATATGCAAATCAGTCTGACCCTGTGCCTCATGGGAACAGTCCAGCCCGCACTGCCAAGCCATGTCTTCCCTGGACCGGAATCAAGCTTCCCAGGACCGATTTCTGGCATTACAGCCGTCTTCAGCCGGGCTTGCTTGACTCCAGTGGCAAAGTGAGCAAGGGACTCACGTCTGAGCATACCCTGCCAACTTAGGGCGAACAAACATAAACCAAAGGTGGTGATGGACGGAGCGTTGACAATACAAACACTCACCCCCAGTCAACTGATCTGGGTTTAATCCATCACCGTTCTTTATCTCACTCCGCCACCCCAGTTCAGACATGGCCATATGCAAATCAGTCTGACCCTGTGCCTCATGGGAACAGTCCAGCCCGAACTGCTAAGCCATGTCTTCCCAGGACCGGAATCAAGCTTCCCAGGACCGATTTCTTTGCTTTACAGCCGTCTTCAGCCAGGCTTGCTTGACTCCAGTGGCAATGTGAGCAAGGGACTCACGTCTGAGCATACCCTGCCAACTTAGGGCGAACAAAGATAAACCAAAGGTGGTGATGGACGGAGCGTTGACAATACAAACACTCACCCCCAGTCAACTGATCTGGGTTTAATCCATCACCGTTCTTTAGCTCACTCTGCCACCCCAGTTCAGACATGGCCATATGCAAATCAGTCTGACCCTGTGCCTCATGGGAACAGTCCAGCCCGAACTGCCAAGCCATGTCTTCCCTGGACCGGAATCAAGCTTCCTAGGACCGATTTCTGGCATTACAGCCGTCTTTAGCCGGGCTTGCTTGACTCCAGTGGCAAAGTGAGCAAGGGACTCACGTCTGAGCATACCCTGCCAACTTAGGGCGAACAAACATAAACCAAAGGTGGTGATGGACGGAGCGTTGACAATACAAACACTCACCCCCAGTCAACTGATCTGGGTTTAATCCATCACCGTTCTTTAGCTCACTCCGCCACCCCAGTTCAGACATGGCCATATGCAAAACAGTCTGACCCTTTGCCTGATGGGAACAGTCCTGCCCGAACTGCCAAGCCATGTCTTCCCTGGACCGGAATCAAGCTTCCCAAGACCGGTTTCTGGCATTACAGCCGTCTTCAGCCGGGCTTGCTTGACTCCAGTGGCAAAGTGAGCAAGGAACTCACGTTTGAGCATACCCTGCCAACTTAGGGCGAAAAAAGATAAACCAAAGGTGGTGATGGACGGAGCATTGACAATACAAACACTCACCCCCAGTCAACTGATCTGGGTTTAATCCATCACCGTTCTTTAGCTCACTCCGCCACCCCAGTTCAGATATGGCCATATGCAAATCAGTCTGACCTTGTGCCTCATGGGAACAGTCCAGCCCGAACTGCCAAGCCATGTCTTCCCTGGACCGGAATCAAGCTTCCCAGGACCGATTTCTGGCATTACAGCCGTCTTCAGCCGGGCTTGCTTGACTCCAGTGGCAAAGTGAGCAAGCGACTCACGTCTGAGCATACCCTGCCAACTTAGGGTGAACAAAGATAAACCAAAGGTGGTGATGGACGGAGCGTTGACAATACAAACACTCACCCCCAGTCAACTGATCTGGGTTTAATCCATCACCGTTCTTTAGCTCACTCTGCCACCCCAGTTCAGACATGGCCATATGCAAATCAGTCTGACCCTGTGCCTCAAGGGAACAGTCCAGCCCGAACTGCCAAGCCATGTCTTCCCTGGACCGGTATCAAGCTTCCCAGGACAGATTTCTGGCATTACAGCCGTCTTTAGCCGGGCTTGCTTGACTCCAGTGGCAAAGTGAGCAAGGGACTCACGTCTGAGCATACCTTGCCAACTTAGGGCGAACAAAGATAAACCAAAGGTGGTGATAGACGGAGCGTTGACAATACAAACACTCACCCCCAGTCAACTGATCTGGGTTTAATCCATCACCATTCTTTAGCTCACTCCGCCACCCCAGTTCAGACATGGCCATATGCAAATCAGTCTGACTCTGTGCCTTATGGGAAAAGTCCAGCCCGAACTGCCAAGCCATGTTTTCCCTGGACCGGAATCAAGCTTCCCAGGACCGATTTCTGGCATTACAGCCGTCTTCAGCCGGGCTTGCTTGACTCCAGTGGCAAAGTGAGCAAGGGACTCACGTCTGAGCATACCCTGCCAAACTTAGGGCGAACAAAGATAAACCAAAGGTGGTGATGGACGGAGCGTTGACAATACAAACACTCACCCCCAGTCAACTGATCTGGGTTTAATCCATCACCGTTCGTTAGCTCACTCCGCCACCCCAGTTCAGACATGGCCATATGCAAATCAGTCTGACCCTGTGCCTCATGGGAGCAGTCCAGCCCGAACTGCCAAGCCATGTCTTCCCTGGACCGGAATCAAGCTTCCCAGGACCGATTTCCGGCATTACAGCCGTCTTCAGCAGGGCTTGCTTGACTCCAGTGACAAAGTGAGCAAGGGACTCACATCTGAGCATACCCTGCCAACTTAGGGCGAACAAAGATAAACCAAAGGTGGTGATGGACGGAGCGTTGACAATACAAACACTCACCCCCAGTCAACTGATCTGGGTTTAATCCATCACCGTTCTTTAGCTCACTCCGCCACCCCAGTTCTGACATGGCCATATGCAAATCAGTCTGACCCTGTGCCTCATGGGAACAGTCCAGCCCGAACTGCCAAGCCATGTCTTCCCTGGACCGGAATCAAGCTTCCCAGGACCGATTTCTGGCATTACAGCCGTCTTCAGCCGGGCTTGCTTGACTCCAGTGGCAAAGTGAGCAAGGGACTCACGTCTGAGCATACCCTGCCAACTTAGGGTGAACAAAGATAAACCAAAGGTGGTGATGGACGGAGCGTTGACAATACAAACACTCACCCCCAGTCAACTGATATGGGTATAATCCATCACCGTTCTTTAGCTCACTCCGCCACCCCAGTTCAGACATGGCCATATGCAAGTCAGTCTGACCCTGTGCCTCATGGGAACAGTCCAGCCCGAACTGCCAAGCCATGTCTTCCCTGGACCGGAATCAAGCTTCCCAGGACCGATTTCTGGCATTACAGCCGTCTTCAGCCAGGCTTGCTTGACTCCAGTGGCAAAGTGAGCAAGGGACTCACGTCTGAGCATACCCTGCCAACTTAGGGCGAACAAAGATAAACCAAAAGTGGTGATGGACGGAGCGTTGACAATACAAAGACTCACCCCCAGTCAACTGATCTGGGTTTAATCCATCACCATTCTTTAGCTCACTCCGCCACCCCAGTTCAGACATGGCCATATGCAAATCAGTCTGACCCTGAGCCTCATGGGAACAGTCCAGCCCGAACTGCCAAGCCATGTCTTCCCTGGACCGGAATCAAGCTTCCCAGGACCGATTTCTGACATTACAGCTGTCTTCAGCTGGGCTTGCTTAACTCCAGTGGCAAAGTGAGCAAGGGACTCACGTCTGAGCATACCCTGCCAACTTAGGGCAAACAAAAATAAACCAAAGGTG
Organism: Lissotriton helveticus; assembly: GCF_964261635.1. Taxonomy (NCBI): domain Eukaryota; kingdom Metazoa; phylum Chordata; class Amphibia; order Caudata; family Salamandridae; genus Lissotriton; species Lissotriton helveticus. The sequence goes on from NC_136061.1 coordinate 321,252,323, forward strand.
GTGATGGACGGAGCGTTGACAATACAAACACTCACCCCCAGTCAATTGATCTGGGTTTAATCCATCACCGTTCTTTATCTCACTCCGCCACCCCAGTTCAGACATGGCCGTATGCAAATCAGTCTGACCCTGTGCCTCATGGGAACAGTCCAGCCCGCACTGCCAAGCCATGTCTTCCCTGGACCGGAATCAAGCTTCCCAGGACCGATTTCTGGCATTACAGCCGTCTTCAGCCGGGCTTGCTTGACTCCAGTGGCAAAGTGAGCAAGGGACTCACGTCTGAGCATACCCTGCCAACTTACGGCGAACAAAGATAAACCAAAGGTGGTGATGGACGGAGCGTTGACAATACAAACACTCACCCCCAGTCAACTGATCTGGGTTTAATCCATCACCGTTCTCTAGCTCACTCCGCCACCCCAGTTCAGACATGCCCATATGCAAATCAGTCTGACCCTGTGCCTCATGGGAACAGTCCAGCCCGAACTGCCAAGCCATGTCTTCCCTCGACCGGATTCAAGCTTCCCAGGACCGATTTCTGGCATTACAGCCGTTTTCAGCCGGGCTTGCTTGACTCCAGTGGCAAAGTGAGCAAGAGACTCACGTCTGAGCATACCCTGCCAACTTAGGGGGAACAAAGATAAACCAAAGTTGGTGATGGGCGGAGCGTTGACAATACAAACACTCACCCCCAGTCAACTTATCTGGGTTTAATCCATCACCGTTCTTTAGCTCACTCCGCCACCCCAGTTCAGACATGGCCATATGCAAATCAGTCTGACCCTGTGCCTCATGGGAACAGTCCAGCCCGAACTGCCAAGCCATGTCTTCCCTGGACCGGAATCAAGCTTCCCAGGACCGATTTCTGGCATTACAGGCGTCTTCAGCCGGGCTTGCTTGACTCCAGTGGCAAAGTGAGCAAGGGACTCACGTCTGAGCATACCCTGCCAATTTAGGGCGAACAAAGATAAACCAAAGGCGGTGATGGACGGAGCGTTGACATTACAAACACTCACCCTCAGTCAACTGATCTGGGTTTAATCCATCACCGTTCTTTAGCTCACTCCGCCACGCGAGTTCAGACATGGCCATATGCAAATCAGTCTGACCCTGTGCCTCATGGGAACATTCCAGCCCGAACTGCCAAGCCACGTCTTCCCTGGACCGGAATCAAGCTTCCCAGGACCGATTTCTGGGATTACAGCCGTCTTCAGCCGGGCTTGCTTGACTCCAGTGGCAAAGTGAGCAAGCGACTCACGTCTGAGCATACCCTGCCAACTTAGGGCGAACAAAGATAAACCAAAGGTGGTGATGGACGGAGCGTTGACAATACAAACACTCACCCCCAGTCAACTGATCTGGGTTTAATCCATCACCGTTCTTTAGCTCACTCTGCCACCCCAGTTCAGACATGGCCATATGCAAATCAGTCTGACCCTGTGCCTCATGGGAACAGTCCAGCCCGAACTGCCAAGCCATGTCTTCCCTGGACCGGAATCAAGCTTCCCAGGACCGATTTCTGGCTTTACAGCCGTCTTTAGCCGGGCTTGCTTGACTCCAGTGGCAAAGTGAGCAAGGGACTCACGTCTGAGCATACCCTGCCAACTTAGGGCGAACAAAGATAAACCAAAGGTGGTGATAGACGGAGCGTTGACAATACAAACACTCACCCCCAGTCAACTGATCTGGGTTTAATCCATCACCATTCTTGAGCTCACTCCGCCACCCCAGTTCAGACATGGCCATATGCAAATCAGTCTGACTCTGTGCCTCATGGGAAAAGTCCAGCCCGAACTGCCAAGCCATGTTTTCCCTGGACCGGAATCAAGCTTCCCAGGACCGATTTCTGGCATTACAGCCGTCTTCAGCCGGGCTTGCTTGACTCCAGTGGCAAAGTGAGCAAGGGACTCATGTCTGAGCATACCCTGCCAACTTAGGGCGAACAAAGATAAACCAAAGGTGGTGATGGACGGAGCGTTGACAATACAAACACTCACCCCCAGTCAACTGATCTGGGTTTAATCCATCACCGTTCTTTAGCTCACTCTGCCACCCCAGTTCAGACATGGCCATATGCAAATCAGTCTGACCCTGTGCCTCATGGGAACAGTCCAGCCCGAACTGCCAAGCCATGTCTTCCCTGGACCGGAATCAAGCTTCCCAAGACCGATTTCTGGCATTACAGCCGCCTTCAGCCGGGCATGCTTGACTCCAGTGGTAAAGTGAGCAAGGGACTCACGTCTGAGCATACCCTGCCAACTTAGGGCGAACAAAGATACAACAAAGGTGGTGATGGACGGAGCGTTGACAATACAAACACTCACCCCCAGTCAACTGATCTGGGTTTAATCCATCACCGTTCTTTAGTTCACTCCGCCACCCCAGTTCAGACATGGCCATATGCAAATCAGTCTGACCCTGTGCCTCATGGGAACAGTCCAGCCCGAACTGCTAAGCCATGTCTTCCCTGGACCGGAATCAAGCTTCCCAGGACCGATTTCTGGCATTACAGCCGTCTTCAGCCAGGCTTGCTTGACTCCAGTGGCAATGTAAGCAAGGGACTCACGTCTGAGCATACCCTGCCAACTTAGGGCGAACAAAGATAAACCAAAGGTGGTGATGGACGGAGCGTTGACAATACAAACACTCACCTCCAGTCAACTGATCTGGGTTTAATCCATCACCGTTCTTTAGCTCACTCTGCCACCCCAGTTCAGAGATGGCCATATGCAAATCAGTCTGACCCTGTGCCTCATGGGAACAGTCCAGCCCGAACTGCCAAGCCATGTCTTCCCTGGACCGGAATCAAGCTTCCCAGGACCGATTTCTGGCATTACAGCCGTCTTTAGCCGGGCTTGCTTGACTCCAGTGGCAAAGTGAGCAAGGGACTCACGTCTGAGCATACCCTGCCAACTTAGGGCGAACAAAGATAAACCAAAGGTGGTGATAGACGGAGCATTGACAATACAAACACTCACCCCCAGTCAACTGATCTGGGTTTAATCCATCACCATTCTTTAGCTCACTCCGCCACCCCAGTTCAGACATGGCCATATGCAAATCAGTCTGACCCTGTGCCTCATGGGAAAAGTCCAGCCCGAACTGCCAAGCCATGTCTCCCCTGGACCGGAATCAAGCTTCCCAGGACCGATCTCTGGCATTACAGCCGTCTTCAGCCGGGCTTGCTTGACTCCAGTGGCAAAGTGAGCAAGGGACTCACGTCTGAGCATACCCTGCCAACTTAGGGCGAACAAAGATAAACCAAAGGTGGTGATGGACGGAGCGTTGACAATACAAACACTCACCCCCAGTCAACTGATCTGGGTTTAATCCATCACCGTTCTTTAGCTCACTCTGCCACCCCAGTTCAGACATGGCCATATGCAAATCAGTCTGACCCTGTGCCTCATGGGAACAGTACAGCCCGAATTGCCAAGCCATGTCTTCCCTGGACTGGAATCAAGCTTCCCAGGACCGATTTCTGGCATTACAGCCGTCTTCAGCCGGACATGCTTGACTCCAGTGGCAAAGTGAGCAAGGGACTCACGTCTGAGCATACCCTGCCAACTTAGGGCGAACAAAGATAAACCAAAGGTGGTGATGGACGGAGCGTTGACAATACAAACACTCACCCCCAGTCAACTGATCTGGGTTTAATCCATCACCGTTCTTTAGCTCACTCCGCCACCCCAGTTCAGACATGGCCATATGCAAAACAGTCTGACCCTTTGCCTCATGGGAACAGTCCTGCCCGAACTGCCAAGCCATGTCTTCCCTGGACCGGAATCAAGCTTCCCAAGACCGGTTTCTGGCATTACAGCCGTCTTCAGCCGGGCTTGCTTGACTCCAGTGGCAAAGTGAGCAAGGAACTCACGTCTGAGCATACCCTGCCAACTTAGGGCGAAAAAAGATAAACCAAAGGTGGTGATGGACGGAGCATTGACAATACAAACACTCACCCCCAGTCAACTGATCTGGGTTTAATCCATCACCGTTCTTTAGCTCACTCCGCCACCCCAGTTCAGATATGGCCATATGCAAATCAGTCTGACCTTGTGCCCCATGGGAACAGTCCAGCCCGAACTGCCAAGCCATGTCTTCCCTGGACCGGAATCAAGCTTCCCAGGACCGATTTCTGGCATTACAGCCGTCTTCAGCCGGGCTTGCTTGACTCCAGTGGCAAAGTGAGCAAGCGACTCACGTCTGAGCATACCCTGCCAACTTAGGGCGAACAAAGATAAACCAAAGGTGGTGATGGACGGAGCGTTGACAATACAAACACTCACCCACAGTCAACTGATCTGGGTTTAATCCATCACCGTTCTTTAGCTCACTCCGCCACCCCAGTTCTGACATGGCCATATGCAAATCAGTCTGACCCTGTGCCTCATGGGAACAGTCCAGCCCGAACTGCCAAGCCATGTCTTCCCTGGACCGGAATCAAGCTTCCCAGGACCGATTTCTGGCATTACAGCCGTCTTCAGCCGGGCTTGCTTGACTCCAGTGGCAAAGTGAGCAAGGGACTCACGTCTGAGCATACCCTGCCAACTTAGGGTGAACAAAGATAAACCAAAGGTGGTGATGGACGGAGCGTTGACAATACAAACACTCACCCCCAGTCAACTGATATGGGTATAATCCATCACCGTTCTTTAGCTCACTCCGCCACCCCAGTTCAGACATGGCCATATGCAAGTCAGTCTGACCCTGTGCCTCATGGGAACAGTCCAGCCCGAACTGCCAAGCATGTCTTCCCTGGACCGGAATCAAGCTTCCCAGGACCGATTTCTGGCATTACAGCCGTCTTCAGCCGGGCTTGCTTGACTCCAGTGGCAAAGTGAGCAAGGGACTCACGTCTGAGCATATCCTGCCAACTTAGGGCGAACAAAGATAAACCAAAAGTGGTGATGGACGGAGCGTTGACAATACAAAGACTCACCCCCAGTCAACTGATCTGGGTTTAATCCATCACCATTCTTTAGCTCACTCCGCCACCCCAGTTCAGACATGGCCATATGCAAATCAGTCTGACCCTGAGCCTCATGGGAACAGTCCAGCCCGAACTGCCAAGCCATGTCTTCCCTGGACCGGAATCAAGCTTCCCAGGACCGATTTCTGACATTACAGCCGTCTTCAGCTGGGCTTGCTTAACTCCAGTGGCAAAGTGAGCAAGGGACTCACGTCTGAGTTTACCCTGCCAACTTAGGGCAAACAAAAATAAACCAAAGGTGGTGATGGACGGAGCGTTGACAATACAAACACTCACCCCCAGTCAACTGATCTGGGTTTAATCCATCACCGTTCTTTATCTCACTCCGCCACCCCAGTTCAGACATGGCCATATGCAAATCAGTCTGACCCTGTGCCTCATGGGAACAGTCCAGCCCGCACTGCCAAGCCATGTCTTCCCTGGACCGGAATCAAGCTTCCCAGGACCGATTTCTGGCATTACAGCCGTCTTCAGCCGGGCTTGCTTGACTCCAGTGGCAAAGTGAGCAAGGGACTCACGTCTGAGCATACCCAGCCAACTTACGGCGAACAAAGATAAACCAAAGGTGGTGATGGACGGAGCGTTGACAATACAAACACTCACCCCCAGTCAACTGATCTGGGTTTAATCCATCACCGTTCTCTAGCTCACTCCGCCACCCCAGTTCAGACATGCCCATATGCAAATCAGTCTGACCCTGTGCCTCATGGGAACAGTCCAGCCCGAACTGCCAAGCCATGTCTTCCCTCGACCGGATTCAAGCTTCCCAGGACCGATTTCTGGCATCACAGCCGTTTTCAGCCGGGCTTGCTTGACTCCAGTGGCAAAGTGAGCAAGGGACTCACGTCTGAGCATACCCTGCCAACTTAGGGGGAACAAAGATAAACCAAAGTTGGTGATGGGCGGAGCGTTGACAATACAAACACTCACCCCCAGTCAACTGATCTGGGTTTAATCCATCACCGTTCTTTAGCTCACTCCGCCACCCCAGTTCAGACATGGCCATATGCAAATCAGTCTGACCCTGTGCCTCATGGGAACAGTCCAGCCCGAACTGCCAAGCCATGTCTTCCCTGGACCGGAATCAAGCTTCCCAGGACCGATTTCTGGCATTACAGGCGTCTTCAGCCGGGCTTGCTTGACTCCAGTGGCAAAGTGAGCAAGGGACTCACGTCTGAGCATACCCTGCCAATTTAGGGCGAACAAAGATAAACCAAAGGCGGTGATGGACGGAGCGTTGTCATTACAAACACTCACCCTCAGTCAACTGATCTGGGTTTAATCCATCACCGTTCTTTAGCTCACTCCGCCACGCGAGTTCAGACATGGCCATATGCAAATCAGTCTGACCCTGTGCCTCATGGGAACAGTCCAGCCCGAACTGCCAAGCCACGTCTTCCCTGGACCGGAATCAAGCTTCCCAGGACCGATTTCTGGGATTACAGCCGTCTTCAGCCGGGCTTGCTTGACTCCAGTGGCAAAGTGAGCAAGCGACTCACGTCTGAGCATACCCTGCCAACTTAGGGCGAACAAAGATAAACCAAAGGTGGTGATGGACGGAGCGTTGACAATACAAACACTCACCCCCAGTCAACTGATCTGGGTTTAATCCATCACGTTCTTTAGCTCACTCTGCCACCCCAGTTCAGACATGGCCAAATGCAAATCAGTCTGACCCTGTGCCTCATGGGAACAGTCCAGCCCGAACTGCCAAGCCATGTCTTCCCTGGACCGGAATCAAGCTTCCCAGGACCGATTTCTGGCTTTACAGCCGTCTTTAGCCGGGCTTGCTTGACTCCAGTGGCAAAGTGAGCAAGGGACTCACGTCTGAGCATACCCTGCCAACTTAGGGCGAACAAAGATAAACCAAAGGTGGTGATAGACGGAGCGTTGACAATACAAACACTCACCCCCAGTCAACTGATCTGGGTTTAATCCATCACCATTCTTGAGCTCACTCCGCCACCCCAGTTCAGACATGGCCATATGCAAATCAGTCTGACTCTGTGCCTCATGGGAAAAGTCCAGCCCGAACTGCCAAGCCATGTTTTCCCTGGACCGGAATCAAGCTTCCCAGGACCGATTTCTGGCATTACAGCCGTCTTCAGCCGGGCTTGCTTGACTCCAGTGGCAAAGTGAGCAAGGGACTCATGTCTGAGCATACCCTGCCAACTTAGGGCGAACAAAGATAAACCAAAGGTGGTGATGGACGGAGCGTTGACAATACAAACACTCACCCCCAGTCAACTGATCTGGGTTTAATCCATCACCGTTCTTTAGCTCACTCTGCCACCCCAGTTCAGACATGGCCATATGCAAATCAGTCTGACCCTGTGCCTCATGGGAACAGTCCAGCCCGAACTGCCAAGCCATGTCTTCCCTGGACCGGAATCAAGCTTCCCAAGACCGATTTCTGGCATTACAGCCGTCTTCAGCCGGGCATGCTTGACTCCAGTGGTAAAGTGAGCAAGGGACTCACGTCTGAGCATACCCTGCCAACTTAGGGCGAACAAAGATAAAACAAAGGTGGTGATGGACGGAGCGTTGACAATACAAACACTCACCCCCAGTCAACTGATCTGGGTTTAATCCATCACCGTTCTTTAGTTCACTCCGCCACCCCAGATCAGACATGGCCATATGCAAATCAGTCTGACCCTGTGCCTCATGGGAACAGTCCAGCCCGAACTGCTAAGCCATGTCTTCCCTGGACCGGAATCAAGCTTCCCAGGACCGATTTCTGGCATTACAGCCGTCTTCAGCCAGGCTTGCTTGACTCCAGTGGCAATGTAAGCAAGGGACTCACGTCTGAGCATACCCTGCCAACTTAGGGCGAACAAAGATAAACCAAAGGTGGTGATGGACGGAGCGTTGACAATACAAACACTCACCTCCAGTCAACTGATCTGGGTTTAATCCATCACCGTTCTTTAGCTCACTCTGCCACCCCAGTTCAGAGATGGCCATATGCAAATCAGTCTGACCCTGTGCCTCATGGGAACAGTCCAGCCCGAACTGCCAAGCCATGTCTTCCCTGGACCGGAATCAAGCTTCCCAGGACCGATTTCTGGCATTACAGCCGTCTTTAGCCGGGCTTGCTTGACTCCAGTGGCAAAGTGAGCAAGGGACTCACGTCTGAGCATACCCTGCCAACTTAGGGCGAACAAAGATAAACCAAAGGTGGTGATAGACGGAGCGTTGACAATACAAACACTCACCCCCAGTCAACTGATCTGGGTTTAATCCATCACCATTCTTTAGCTCACTCCGCCACCCCAGTTCAGACATGGCCATATGCAAATCAGTCTGACCCTGTGCCTCATGGGAAAAGTCCAGCCCGAACTGCCAAGCCATGTCTCCCCTGGACCGGAATCAAGCTTCCCAGGACCGATCTCTGGCATTACAGCCGTCTTCAGCCGGGCTTGCTTGACTCCAGTGGCAAAGTGAGCAAGGGACTCACGTCTGAGCATACCCTGCCAACTTAGGGCGAACAAAGATAAACCAAAGGTGGTGATGGACGGAGCGTTGACAATACAAACACTCACCCCCAGTCAACTGATCTGGGTTTAATCCATCACCGTTCTTTAGCTCACTCTGCCACCCCAGTTCAGACATGGCCATATGCAAATCAGTCTGACCCTGTGCCTCATGGGAACAGTACAGCCCGAATTGCCAAGCCATGTCTTCCCTGGACTGGAATCAAGCTTCCCAGGACCGATTTCTGGCATTACAGCCGTCTTCAGCCGGACATGCTTGACTCCAGTGGCAAAGTGAGCAAGGGACTCACGTCTGAGCATACCCTGCCAACTGAGGGCGAACAAAGATAAACCAAAGGTGGTGATGGACGGAGCGTTGACAATACAAACACTCACCCCCAGTCAACTGATCTGGGTTTAATCCATCACCGTTCTTTAGCTCACTCCGCCACCCCAGTTCAGACATGGCCATATGCAAAACAGTCTGACCCTTTGCCTCATGGGAACATTCCTGCCCGAACTGCCAAGCCATGTCTTCCCTGGACCGGAATCAAGCTTCCCAAGACCGGTTTCTGGCATTACAGCCGTCTTCAGCCGGGCTTGCTTGACTCCAGTGGCAAAGTGAGCAAGGAACTCACGTCTGAGCATACTCTGCCAACTTAGGGCGAAAAAAGATAAACCAAAGGTGGTGATGGACGGAGCATTGACAATACAAACACTCACCCCCAGTCAACTGATCTGGGTTTAATCCATCACCGTTCTTTAGCTCACTCCGCCACCCCAGTTCAGATATGGCCATATGCAAATCAGTCTGACCTTGTGCCCCATGGGAACAGTCCAGCCCGAACTGCCAAGCCATGTCTTCCCTGGACCGGAATCAAGCTTCCCAGGACCGATTTCTGGCATTACAGCCGTCTTCAGCCGGGCTTGCTTGACTCCAGTGGCAAAGTGAGCAAGCGACTCACGTCTGAGCATACCCTGCCAACTTAGGGCGAACAAAGATAAACCAAAGGTGGTGATGGACGGAGCGTTGACAATACAAACACTCACCCCCAGTCAACTGATCTGGGTTTAATCCATCACCGTTTTTTAGCTCACTCTGCCACCCCAGTTCAGACATGGCCATATGCAAATCAGTCTGACCCTGTGCCTCATGGGAACAGTCCAGCCCGAACTGCCAAGCCATGTCTTCCCTGGACCGTAATCAAGCTTCCCAGTACCGATTTCTGGCATTACAGCCGTCTTTAGCCGGGCTTGCTTGACTCCAGTGGCAAAGTGAGCAAGGGACTCACGTCTGAGCATACCCTGCCAACTTAGGGCGAACAAAGATAAACCAAAGGTGGTGATAGACGGAGCGTTGACAATACAAACACTCACCCCCAGTCAACTGATCTGGGTTTAATCCATCACCATTCTTTAGCTCACTCCGCCACCACAGTTCAGACATGGCCATATGCAAATCAGTCTGACTCTGTGCCTCATGGGAAAAGTCCAGCCCGAACTGCCAAGCCATGTTTTCCCTGGACCGGAATCAAGCTTCCCAGGACCGATTTCTGGCATTACAGCCGTCTTCAGCCGGGCTTGCTTGACTCCAGTGGCAAAGTGAGCAAGGGACTCACGTCTGAGCATACCCTGCCAACTTAGGGCGAACAAAGATAAACCAAAGGTGGTGATGGACGGAGCGTTGACAATACAAACACTCACCCCCAGTCAACTGATCTGGGTTTAATCCATCACCGTTCTTTAGCTCACTCTGCCACCCCAGTTCAGACATGGCCATATGCAAATCAGTCTGACCCTGTGCCTCATGGGAACAGTCCAGCCCGAACTGCCAAGCCATGTCTTCCCTGGACCGGAATCAAGCTTCCCAGGACCGATTTCTGGCATTACAGCCGTCTTCAGCCAGGCATGCTTGACTCCAGTGGCAAAGTGAGCAAGGGACTCACGTCTGAGCATACCCTGCCAACTTAGGGCGAACAAAGATAAACCAAAGGTGGTGATGGACGGAGCGTTGACAATACAAACACTCACCCCCAGTCAACTGATCTGGGTTTAATCCATCACCGTTCTTTAGCTCACTCCGCCACCCCAGTTCAGACATGGTCATATGCAAATCAGTCTGACCCTGTGCCTCATGGGAACAGTCCAGCCCGAACTGCTAAGCCATGTCTTCCCAGGAACGGAATCAAGCTTCCCAGGACCGATTTCTGTCATTACAGCCGTCTTCAGCCAGGCTTGCTTGACTCCAGTGGCAATGTGAGCAAGGGACTCACGTCTGAGCATACCCTGCCAACTTAGGGCGAACAAAGATAAACCAAAGGTGGTGATGGACGGAGCGTTGACAATACAAACACTCACCCCCAGTCAACTGATCTGGGTTTAATCCATCACCGTTCTTTAGCTCACTCTGCCACCCCAGTTCAGACATGGCCATATGCAAATCAGTCTGACCCTGTGCCTCATAAGAACAGTCCAGCCCGAACTGCCAAGCCATGTCTTCCCTGGACCGGAATCAAGCTTCCTAGGACCGATTTCTGGAATTACAGCCGTCTTTAGCCGGGCTTGCTTGACTCCAGTGGCAAAGTGAGCAAGGGACTCACGTCTGAGCATACCCTGCCAACTTAGGGCGAACAAAGATAAACCAAAGGTGGTGATGGACGGAGCGTTGACAATACAAACACTCACCCCCAGTCAACTGATCTGGGTTTAATCCATCACCGTTCTTTAGCTCACTCTGCCACCCCAGTTCAGACATGGCCATATGCAAATCAGTCTGACCCTGTGCCTCATGGGAACAGTCCAGCCCGAACTGCCAAGCCATGTCTTCCCTCGACCGGAATCAAGCTTCCCAGGACCGATTTCTGGCATTACAGCCGTCTTTAGCCGGGCTTGCTTGACTCCAGTGGCAAAGTGAGCAAGGGACTCACGTCTGAGCATACCCTGCCAACTTAGGGCGAACAAAGATAAACCAAAGGTGGTGATAGACGGAGCGTTGACAATACAAACACTCACCCCCAGTCAACTGATCTGGGTTTAATCCATCACCATTCTTTAGCTCACTCCGCCACCCCAGTTCAGACATGGCCATATGCAAATCAGTCTGACCCTGTGCCTCATGGGAAAAGTCCAGCCCGAACTGCCAAGCCATGTCTTCCCTGGACCGGAATCAAGCTTCCCAGGACCGATTTCTGGCATTACAGCCGTCTTCAGCCGGGCTTGCTTGACTCCAGTGGCAAAGTGAGCAAGGGACTCACGTCTGAGCATACCCTGCCAACTTAGGGCGAACAAAGATAAACCAAAGGTGGTGATGGACGGAGCGTTGACAATACAAACACTCACCCCCAGTCAACTGATCTGGGTTTAATCCAACACCGTTCTTTAGCTCACTCCGCCACCCCAGTTCAGACATGGCCATATGCAAAACAGTCTGACCCTTTGCCTCATGGGAACAGTCCTGCCCGAACTGCCAAGCCATGTCTTCCCTGGACCGGAATCAAGCTTCCCAAGACCGGTTTCTGGCATTACAGCCGTCTTCAGCCGGGCTTGCTTGACTCCAGTGGCAAAGTGAGCAAGGAACTCACGTCTGAGCATACCCTGCCAACTTAGGGCGAAAAAAGATAAACCAAAGGTGGTGATGGACGGAGCATTGACAATACAAACACTCACCCCCAGTCAACTGATCTGGGTTTAATCCATCACCGTTCTTTAGCTCACTCCGCCACCCCAGTTCAGATATGGCCATATGCAAATCAGTCTGACCTTGTGCCCCATGGGAACAGTCCAGCCCGAACTGCCAAGCCATGTCTTCCCTGGACCGGAATCAAGCTTCCCAGGACCGATTTCTGGCATTACAGCCGTCTTCAGCCGGGCTTGCTTGACTCCAGTGGCAAAGTGAGCAAGCGACTCACGTCTGAGCATACCCTGCCAACTTAGGGCGAACAAAGATAAACCAAAGGTGGTGATGGACGGAGCGTTGACAATACAAACACTCACCCCCAGTCAACTGATCTGGGTTTAATCCATCACCGTTCTTTAGCTCACTCTGCCACCCCAGTTCAGACATGGCCATATGCAAATCAGTCTGACCCTGTGCCTCATGGGAACAGTCCAGCCCGAACTGCCAAGCCATGTCTTCCCTGGACCGGAATCAAGCTTCCCAGGACCGATTTCTGGCATTACAGCCGTCTTTAGCCGGGCTTGCTTGACTCCAGTGGCAAAGTGAGCAAGGGACTCACATCTGAGCATACCCTGCCAACTTAGGGCGAACAAAGATAAACCAAAGGTGGTGATAGACGGAGCGTTGACAATACAAACACTCACCCCCAGTCAACTGATCTGGGTTTAATCCATCACCATTCTTTAGCTCACTCCGCCACCCCAGTTCAGACATGGCCATATGCAAATCAGTCTGACTCTGTGCCTCATGGGAAAAGTCCAGCCCGAACTGCCAAGCCATGTTTTCCCTGGACCGGAATCAAGCTTCCCAGGACCGATTTCTGGCATTACAGCCGTCTTCAGCCGGGCTTGCTTGACTCCAGTGGCAAAGTGAGCAAGGGACTCACGTCTGAGCATACCCTGCCAACTTAGGGCGAACAAAGATAAACCAAAGGTGGTGATGGACGGAGCGTTGACAATACAAACACTCACCCCCAGTCAACTGATCTGGGTTTAATCCATCACCGTTCTTTAGCTCACTCTGCCACCCCAGTTCAGACATGGCCATATGCAAATCAGTCTGACCCTGTGCCTCATGGGAACAGTCCAGCCCGAACTGCCAAGCCATGTCTTCCCTGGACCGGAATCAAGCTTCCCAGGACCGATTTCTGGCATTACAGCCGTCTTCAGCCAGGCATGCTTGACTCCAGTGGCAAAGTGAGCAAGGGACTCACGTCTGAGCATACCCTGCCAACTTAGGGCGAACAAAGATAAACCAAAGGTGGTGATGGACGGAGCGTTGACAATACAAACACTCACCCCCAGTCAACTGATCTGGGTTTAATCCATCACCGTTCTTTAGCTCACTCCGCCACCCCAGTTCAGACATGGCCATATGCAAATCAGTCTGACCCTGTGCCTCATGGGAACAGTCCAGCCCGAACTGCTAAGCCATGTCTTCCCAGGATCGGAATCAAGCTTCCCAGGACCGATTTCTGTCATTACAGCCGTCTTCAGCCAGGCTTGCTTGACTCCAGTGGCAATGTGAGCAAGGGACTCACGTCTGAGCATACCCTGCCAACTTAGAGCGAACAAAGATAAACCAAAGGTGGTGATGGACGGAGCGTTGACAATACAAACACTCACCCCCAGTCAACTGATCTGGGTTTAATCCATCACCGTTCTTTAGCTCACTCTGCCACCCCAGTTCAGACATGGCCATATGCAAATCAGTCTGACCCTGTGCCTCATAAGAACAGTCCAGCCCGAACTGCCAAGCCATGTCTTCCCTGGACCGGAATCAAGCCTCCTAGGACCGATTTCTGGCATTACAGCCGTCTTTAGCCGGGCTTGCTTGACTCCAGTGGCAAAGTAAGCAAGGGACTCACGTCTGAGCATACCCTGCCAACTTAGGGCGAACAAAGATAAACCAAAGGTGGTGATGGACGGAGCGTTGACAATACAAACACTCACCCCCAGTCAACTGATCTGGGTTTAATCCATCACCGTTCTTTAGCTCACTCTGCCACCCCAGTTCAGACATGGCCATATGCAAATCAATCTGACCCTGTGCCTCATGGGAACAGTCCAGCCCGAACTGCCAAGCCATGTCTTCCCTGGACTGGAATCAAGCTTCCCAGGACCGATTTCTGGCATTACAGCTGTCTTTAGCCGGGCTTGCTTGACTCCAGTGGCAAAGTGAGCAAGGGACTCACGTCTGAGCATACCCTGCCAACTTAGGGCGAACAAAGATAAACCAAAGGTGGTGATAGACGGAGCGTTGACAATACAAACACTCACCCCCAGTCAACTGATCTGGGTTTAATCCATCACCATTCTTTAGCTCACTCCGCCACCCCAGTTCAGACATGGCCATATGCAAATCAGTCTGACCCTGTGCCTCATGGGAAAAGTCCAGCCTGAACTGCCAAGCCATGTCTTCCCTGGACCGGAATCAAGCTTCCCAGGACCGATTTCTGCCATTACAGCCGTCTTCAGCCGGGCTTGCTTGACTCCAGTGGCAAAGTGAGCAAGGGACTCACGTCTGAGCATACCCTGCCAACTTAGGGCGAACAAAGATAAACCAAAGGTGGTGATGGACGGAGCGTTGACAATACAAACACTCACCCCCAGTCAACTGATCTGGGTTTAATCCATCACCGTTCTTTCGCTCACTCTGCCACCCCAGTTCAGACATGGCCATATGCAAATCAGTCTGACCCTGTGCCTCATAAGAACAGTCCAGCCCGAACTGCCAAGCCATGTCTTCCCTGGACCGGAATCAAGCTTCCTAGGACCGATTTCTGGAATTACAGCCGTCTTTAGCCGGGCTTGCTTGACTCCAGTGGCAAAGTGAGCAAGGGACTCACGTCTGAGCATACCCTGCCAACTTAGGGCGAACAAAGATAAACCAAAGGTGGTGATGGACGGAGCGTTGACAATACAAACACTCACCCCCAGTCAACTGATCTGGGTTTAATCCATCACCGTTCTTTAGCTCACTCTGCCACCCCAGTTCAGACATGGCCATATGCAAATCAGTCTGACCCTGTGCCTCATGGGAACAGTCCAGCCCGAACTGCCAAGCCATGTCTTCCCTCGACCGGAATCAAGCTTCCCAGGACCGATTTCTGGCATTACAGCCGTCTTTAGCCGGGCTTGCTTGACTCCAGTGGCAAAGTGAGCAAGGGACTCACGTCTGAGCATACCCTGCCAACTTAAGGCGAACAAAGATAAACCAAAGGTGGTGATAGACGGAGCGTTGACAATACAAACACTCACCCCCAGTCAACTGATCTGGGTTTAATCCATCACCATTCTTTAGCTCACTCCGCCACCCCAGTTCAGACATGGCCATATGCAAATCAGTCTGACCCTGTGCCTCATGGGAAAAGTCCAGTCCGAACTGCCAAGCCATGTCTTCCCTGGACCGGAATCAAGCTTCCCAGGACCGATTTCTGGCATTACAGCCGTCTTCAGCCGGGCTTGCTTGACTCCAGTGGCAAAGTGAGCAAGGGACTCACTTCTGAGCATACCCTGCCAACTTAGGGCGAACAAAGATAAACCAAAGGTGGTGATGGACGGAGCGTTGACAATACAAACACTCACCCCCAGTCAACTGATCTGGGTTTAATCCAACACCGTTCTTTAGCTCACTCCGCCACCCCAGTTCAGACATGGCCATATGCAAAACAGTCTGACCCTTTGCCTCATGGGAACAGTCCTGCCCGAACTGCCAAGCCATGTCTTCCCTGGACCGGAATCAAGCTTCCCAAGACCGGTTTCTGGCATTACAGCCGTCTTCAGCCGGGCTTGCTTGACTCCAGTGGCAAAGTGAGCAAGGAACTCACGTCTGAGCATACCCTGCCAACTTAGGGCGAAAAAAGATAAACCAAAGGTGGTGATGGACGGAGCATTGACAATACAAACACTCACCCCCAGTCAACTGATCTGGGTTTAATCCACCACCGTTCTTTAGCTCACTCCGCCACCCCAGTTCAGATATGGCCATATGCAAATCAGTCTGACCTTGTGCCCCATGGGAACAGTCCAGCCCGAACTGCCAAGCCATGTCTTCCCTGGACCGGAATCAAGCTTCCCAGGACCGATTTCTGGCATTACAGCCGTCTTCAGCCGGGCTTGCTTGACTCCAGTGGCAAAGTGAGCAAGCGACTCACGTCTGAGCATACCCTGCCAACTTAGGGCGAACAAAGATAAACCAAAGGTGGTGATGGACGGAGCGTTGACAATACAAACACTCACCCCCAGTCAACTGATCTGGGTTTAATCCATCACCGTTCTTTAGCTCACTCCGCCACCCCAGTTCAGACATGGCCATATGCAAATCAGTCTGACCCTGTGCCTCATGGGAACAGTCCAGCCCGAACTGCCAAGCCATGTCTTCCCTGGACCGGAATCAAGCTTCCCAGGACCGATTTCTGGCATTACAGCCGTCTTTAGCCGGGCTTGCTTGACTCCAGTGGCAAAGTGAGCAAGGGACTCACATCTGAGCATACCCTGCCAACTTAGGGCGAACAAAGATAAACCAAAGGTGGTGATAGACGGAGCGTTGACAATACAAACACTCACCCCCAGTCAACTGATCTGGGTTTAATCCATCACCACTCTTTAGCTCACTCCGCCACCCCAGTTCAGACATGGCCATATGCAAATCAGTCTGACTCTGTGCCTCATGGGAAAAGTCCAGCCTGAACTGCCAAGCCATGTTTTCCCTGGACCGGAATCAAGCTTCCCAGGACCGATTTCTGGCATTACAGCCGTCTTCAGCCGGGCTTGCTTGACTCCAGTGGCAAAGTGAGCAAGGGACTCACGTCTGAGCATACCCTGCCAACTTAGGGCGAACAAAGATAAACCAAAGGTGGTGATGGACGGAGCGTTGACAATACAAACACTCACCCCCAGTCAACTGATCTGGG
Organism: Lissotriton helveticus; assembly: GCF_964261635.1. Classification (NCBI taxonomy): domain Eukaryota; kingdom Metazoa; phylum Chordata; class Amphibia; order Caudata; family Salamandridae; genus Lissotriton; species Lissotriton helveticus. Next base: position 321,269,380 of record NC_136061.1, read on the forward strand.
TTTAATCCATCACCGTTCTTTAGCTCACTCTGCCACCCCAGTTCAGACATGGCCATATGCAAATCAGTCTGACCCTGTGCCTCATGGGAACAGTCCAGCCCGAACTGCCAAGCCATGTCTTCCCTGGACCGGAATCAAGCTTCCCAGGACCGATTTCTGGCATTACAGCCGTCTTCAGCCAGGCATGCTTGACTCCAGTGGCAAAGTGAGCAAGGGACTCACGTCTGAGCATACCCTGCCAACTTAGGGCGAACAAAGATAAACCAAAGGTGGTGATGGACGGAGCGTTGACAATACAAACACTCACCCCCAGTCAACTGATCTGGGTTTAATCCATCACCGTTCTTTAGCTCACTCCGCCACCCCAGTTCAGACATGGCCATATGCAAATCAGTCTGACCCTGTGCCTCATGGGAACAGTCCAGCCCGAACTGCTAAGCCATGTCTTCCCAGGATCGGAATCAAGCTTCCCAGGACCGATTTCTGTCATTACAGCCGTCTTTAGCCGGGCTTGCTTGACTCCAGTGGCAAAGTGAGCAAGGGACTCACGTCTGAGCATACCCTGCCAACTTAGGGCGAACAAAGATAAACCAAAGGTGGTGATAGACGGAGCGTTGACAATACAAACACTCACCCCCAGTCAACTGATCTGGGTTTAATCCATCACCATTCTTTAGCTCACTCCGCCACCCCAGTTCAGACATGGCCATATGCAAATCAGTCTGACCCTGTGCCTCATGGGAAAAGTCCAGCCCGAACTGCCAAGCCATGTCTTCCCTGGACCGGAATCAAGCTTCCCAGGACCGATTTCTGCCATTACAGCCGTCTTCAGCCGGGCTTGCTTGACTCCAGTGGCAAAGTGAGCAAGGGACTCACGTCTGAGCATACCCTGCCAACTTAGGGCGAACAAAGATAAACCAAAGGTGGTGATGGACGGAGCGTTGACAATACAAACACTCACCCCCAGTCAACTGATCTGGGTTTAATCCATCACCGTTCTTTCGCTCACTCTGCCACCCCAGTTCAGACATGGCCATATGCAAATCAGTCTGACCCTGTGCCTCATAAGAACAGTCCAGCCCGAACTGCCAAGCCATGTCTTCCCTGGACCGGAATCAAGCTTCCTAGGACCGATTTCTGGAATTACAGCCGTCTTTAGCCGGGCTTGCTTGACTCCAGTGGCAAAGTGAGCAAGGGACTCACGTCTGAGCATACCCTGCCAACTTAGGGCGAACAAAGATAAACCAAAGGTGGTGATGGACGGAGCGTTGACAATACAAACACTCACCCCCAGTCAACTGATCTGGGTTTAATCCATCACCGTTCTTTAGCTCACTCTGCCACCCCAGTTCAGACATGGCCATATGCAAATCAGTCTGACCCTGTGCCTCATGGGAACAGTCCAGCCCGAACTGCCAAGCCATGTCTTCCCTCGACCGGAATCAAGCTTCCCAGGACCGATTTCTGGCATTACAGCCGTCTTTAGCCGGGCTTGCTTGACTCCAGTGGCAAAGTGAGCAAGGGACTCACGTCTGAGCATACCCTGCCAACTTAAGGCGAACAAAGATAAACCAAAGGTGGTGATAGACGGAGCGTTGACAATACAAACACTCACCCCCAGTCAACTGATCTGGGTTTAATCCATCACCATTCTTTAGCTCACTCCGCCACCCCAGTTCAGACATGGCCATATGCAAATCAGTCTGACCCTGTGCCTCATGGGAAAAGTCCAGCCCTAACTGCCAAGCCATGTCTTCCCTGGACCGGAATCAAGCTTCCCAGGACCGATTTCTGGCATTACAGCCGTCTTCAGCCGGGCTTGCTTGACTCCAGTGGCAAAGTGAGCAAGGGACTCACGTCTGAGCATACCCTGCCAACTTAGGGCGAACAAAGATAAACCAAAGGTGGTGATGGACGGAGCGTTGACAATACAAACACTCACCCCCAGTCAACTGATCTGGGTTTAATCCATCACCGTTCTTTAGCTCACTCTGCCACCCCAGTTCAGACATGGCCATATGCAAATCAGTCTGACCCTGTGCCTCATAAGAACAGTCCAGCCCGAACTGCCAAGCCATGTCTTCCCTGGACCGGAATCAAGCCTCCTAGGACCGATTTCTGGCATTACAGCCGTCTTTAGCCGGGCTTGCTTGACTCCAGTGGCAAAGTGAGCAAGGGACTCACGTCTGAGCATACCCTGCCAACTTAGGGCGAACAAAGATAAACCAAAGGTGGTGATGGACGGAGCGTTGACAATACAAACACTCACCCCCAGTCAACTGATCTGGGTTTAATCCATCACCGTTCTTTAGCTCACTCTGCCACCCCAGTTCAGACATGGCCATATGCAAATCAATCTGACCCTGTGCCTCATGGGAACAGTCCAGCCCGAACTGCCAAGCCATGTCTTCCCTGGACTGGAATCAAGCTTCCCAGGACCGATTTCTGGCATTACAGCTGTCTTTAGCCGGGCTTGCTTGACTCCAGTGGCAAAGTGAGCAAGGGACTCACGTCTGAGCATACCCTGCCAACTTAGGGCGAACAAAGATAAACCAAAGGTGGTGATAGACGGAGCGTTGACAATACAAACACTCACCCCCAGTCAACTGATCTGGGTTTAATCCATCACCATTCTTTAGCTCACTCCGCCACCCCAGTTCAGACATGGCCATATGCAAATCAGTCTGACCCTGTGCCTCATGGGAAAAGTCCAGCCTGAACTGCCAAGCCATGTCTTCCCTGGACCGGAATCAAGCTTCCCAGGACCGATTTCTGCCATTACAGCCGTCTTCAGCCGGGCTTGCTTGACTCCAGTGGCAAAGTGAGCAAGGGACTCACGTCTGAGCATACCCTGCCAACTTAGGGCGAACAAAGATAAACCAAAGGTGGTGATGGACGGAGCGTTGACAATACAAACACTCACCCCCAGTCAACTGATCTGGGTTTAATCCATCACCGTTCTTTCGCTCACTCTGCCACCCCAGTTCAGACATGGCCATATGCAAATCAGTCTGACCCTGTGCCTCATAAGAACAGTCCAGCCCGAACTGCCAAGCCATGTCTTCCCTGGACCGGAATCAAGCTTCCTAGGACCGATTTCTGGAATTACAGCCGTCTTTAGCCGGGCTTGCTTGACTCCAGTGGCAAAGTGAGCAAGGGACTCACGTCTGAGCATACCCTGCCAACTTAGGGCGAACAAAGATAAACCAAAGGTGGTGATGGACGGAGCGTTGACAATACAAACACTCACCCCCAGTCAACTGATCTGGGTTTAATCCATCACCGTTCTTTAGCTCACTCTGCCACCCCAGTTCAGACATGGCCATATGCAAATCAGTCTGACCCTGTGCCTCATGGGAACAGTCCAGCCCGAACTGCCAAGCCATGTCTTCCCTCGACCGGAATCAAGCTTCCCAGGACCGATTTCTGGCATTACAGCCGTCTTTAGCCGGGCTTGCTTGACTCCAGTGGCAAAGTGAGCAAGGGACTCACGTCTGAGCATACCCTGCCAACTTAAGGCGAACAAAGATAAACCAAAGGTGGTGATAGACGGAGCGTTGACAATACAAACACTCACCCCCAGTCAACTGATCTGGGTTTAATCCATCACCATTCTTTAGCTCACTCCGCCACCCCAGTTCAGACATGGCCATATGCAAATCAGTCTGACCCTGTGCCTCATGGGAAAAGTCCAGCCCGAACTGCCAAGCCATGTCTTCCCTGGACCGGAATCAAGCTTCCCAGGACCGATTTCTGGCATTACAGCCTTCTTCAGCCGGGCTTGCTTGACTCCAGTGGCAAAGTGAGCAAGGGACTCACTTCTGAGCATACCCTGCCAACTTAGGGCGAACAAAGATAAACCAAAGGTGGTGATGGACGGAGCGTTGACAATACAAACACTCACCCCCAGTCAACTGATCTGGGTTTAATCCAACACCGTTCTTTAGCTCACTCCGCCACCCCAGTTCAGACATGGCCATATGCAAAACAGTCTGACCCTTTGCCTCATGGGAACAGTCCTGCCCGAACTGCCAAGCCATGTCTTCCCTGGACCGGAATCAAGCTTCCCAAGACCGGTTTCTGGCATTACAGCCGTCTTCAGCCGGGCTTGCTTGACTCCAGTGGCAAAGTGAGCAAGGAACTCACGTCTGAGCATACCCTGCCAACTTAGGGCGAAAAAAGATAAACCAAAGGTGGTGATGGACGGAGCATTGACAATACAAACACTCACCCCCAGTCAACTGATCTGGGTTTAATCCATCACCGTTCTTTAGCTCACTCCGCCACCCCAGTTCAGATATGGCCATATGCAAATCAGTCTGACCTTGTGCCCCATGGGAACAGTCCAGCCCGAACTGCCAAGCCATGTCTTCCCTGGACCGGAATCAAGCTTCCCAGGACCGATTTCTGGCATTACAGCCGTCTTCAGCCGGGCTTGCTTGACTCCAGTGGCAAAGTGAGCAAGCGACTCACGTCTGAGCATACCCTGCCAACTTAGGGCGAACAAAGATAAACCAAAGGTGGTGATGGACGGAGCGTTGACAATACAAACACTCACCCCCAGTCAACTGATCTGGGTTTAATCCATCACCGTTCTTTAGCTCACTCCGCCACCCCAGTTCAGACATGGCCATATGCAAATCAGTCTGACCCTGTGCCTCATGGGAACAGTCCAGCCCGAACTGCCAAGCCATGTCTTCCCTGGACCGGAATCAAGCTTCCCAGGACCGATTTCTGGCATTACAGCCGTCTTTAGCCGGGCTTGCTTGACTCCAGTGGCAAAGTGAGCAAGGGACTCACATCTGAGCATACCCTGCCAACTTAGGGCGAACAAAGATAATCCAAAGGTGGTGATAGACGGAGCGTTGACAATACAAACACTCACCCCCAGTCAACTGATCTGGGTTTAATCCATCACCACTCTTTAGCTCACTCCGCCACCCCAGTTCAGACATGGCCATATGCAAATCAGTCTGACTCTGTGCCTCATGGGAAAAGTCCAGCCTGAACTGCCAAGCTATGTTTTCCCTGGACCGGAATCAAGCTTCCCAGGACCGATTTCTGGCATTACAGCCGTCTTCAGCCGGGCTTGCTTGACTCCAGTGGCAAAGTGAGCAAGGGACTCACGTCTGAGCATACCCTGCCAACTTAGGGCGAACAAAGATAAACCAAAGGTGGTGATGGACGGAGCGTTGACAATACAAACACTCACCCCCAGTCAACTGATCTGGGTTTAATCCATCACCGTTCTTTAGCTCACTCTGCCACCCCAGTTCAGACATGGCCATATGCAAATCAGTCTGACCCTGTGCCTCATGGGAACAGTCCAGCCCGAACTGCCAAGCCATGTCTTCCCTGGACCGGAATCAAGCTTCCCAGGACCGATTTCTGGCATTACAGCCATCTTCAGCCAGGCATGCTTGACTCCAGTGGCAAAGTGAGCAAGGGACTCACGTCTGAGCATACCCTGCCAACTTAGGGCGAACAAAGATAAACCAAAGGTGGTGATGGACGGAGCGTTGACAATACAAACACTCACCCCCAGTCAACTGATCTGGGTTTAATCCATCACCGTTCTTTAGCTCACTCCGCCACCCCAGTTCAGACATGGCCATATGCAAATCAGTCTGACCCTGTGCCTCATGGGAACAGTCCAGCCCGAACTGCTAAGCCATGTCTTCCCAGGATCGGAATCAAGCTTCCCAGGACCGATTTCTGTCATTACAGCCGTCTTTAGCCGGGCTTGCTTGACTCCAGTGGCAAAGTGAGCAAGGGACTCACGTCTGAGCATACCCTGCCAACTTAGGGCGAACAAAGATAAACCAAAGGTGGTGATAGACGGAGCGTTGACAATACAAACACTCACCCCCAGTCAACTGATCTGGGTTTAATCCATCACCATTCTTTAGCTCACTCCGCCACCCCAGTTCAGACATGGCCATATGCAAATCAGTCTGACCCTGTGCCTCATGGGAAAAGTCCAGCCCGAACTGCCAAGCCATGTCTTCCCTGGACCGGAATCAAGCTTCCCAGGACCGATTTCTGCCATTACAGCCGTCTTCAGCCGGGCTTGCTTGACTCCAGTGGCAAAGTGAGCAAGGGACTCACGTCTGAGCATACCCTGCCAACTTAGGGCGAACAAAGATAAACCAAAGGTGGTGATGGACGGAGCGTTGACAATACAAACACTCACCCCCAGTCAACTGATCTGGGTTTAATCCATCACCGTTCTTTCGCTCACTCTGCCACCCCAGTTCAGACATGGCCATATGCAAATCAGTCTGACCCTGTGCCTCATAAGAACAGTCCAGCCCGAACTGCCAAGCCATGTCTTCCCTGGACCGGAATCAAGCTTCCTAGGACCGATTTCTGGAATTACAGCCGTCTTTAGCCGGGCTTGCTTGACTCCAGTGGCAAAGTGAGCAAGGGACTCACGCCTGAGCATACCCTGCCAACTTAGGGCGAACAAAGATAAACCAAAGGTGGTGATGGACGGAGCGTTGACAATACAAACACTCACCCCCAGTCAACTGATCTGGGTTTAATCCATCACCGTTCTTTAGCTCACTCTGCCACCCCAGTTCAGACATGGCCATATGCAAATCAGTCTGACCCTGTGCCTCATGGGAACAGTCCAGCCCGAACTGCCAAGCCATGTCTTCCCTCGACCGGAATCAAGCTTCCCAGGACCGATTTCTGGCATTACAGCCGTCTTTAGCCGGGCTTGCTTGACTCCAGTGGCAAAGTGAGCAAGGGACTCACGTCTGAGCATACCCTGCCAACTTAAGGCGAACAAAGATAAACCAAAGGTGGTGATAGACGGAGCGTTGACAATACAAACACTCACCCCCAGTCAACTGATCTGGGTTTAATCCATCACCATTCTTTAGCTCACTCCGCCACCCCAGTTCAGACATGGCCATATGCAAATCAGTCTGACCCTGTGCCTCATGGGAAAAGTCCAGCCCGAACTGCCAAGCCATGTCTTCCCTGGACCGGAATCAAGCTTCCCAGGACCGATTTCTGGCATTACAGCCGTCTTCAGCCGGGCTTGCTTGACTCCAGTGGCAAAGTGAGCAAGGGACTCACGTCTGAGCATACCCTGCCAACTTAGGGCGAACAAAGATAAACCAAAGGTGGTGATGGACGGAGCGTTGACAATACAAACACTCACCCCCAGTCAACTGATCTGGGTTTAATCCAACACCGTTCTTTAGCTCACTCCGCCACCCCAGTTCAGACATGGCCATATGCAAAACAGTCTGACCCTTTGCCTCATGGGAACAGTCCTGCCCGAACTGCCAAGCCATGTCTTCCCTGGACCGGAATCAAGCTTCCCAAGACCGGTTTCTGGCATTACAGCCGTCTTCAGCCGGGCTTGCTTGACTCCAGTGGCAAAGTGAGCAAGGATCTCACGTCTGAGCATACCCTGCCAATTTAGGGCGAAAAAAGATAAACCAAAGGTGGTGATGGACGGAGCGTTGACAATACAAACACTCACCCCCAGTCAACTGATCTGGGTTTAATCCATCACCATTCTTTAGCTCACTCCGCCACCCCAGTTCAGACATGGCCATATGCAAATCAGTCTGACCCTGTGCCTCATGGGAAAAGTCCAGCCCGAACTGCCAAGCCATGTCTTCCCTGGACCGGAATCAAGCTTCCCAGGACCGATTTCTGGCATTACAGCCTTCTTCAGCCGGGCTTGCTTGACTCCAGTGGCAAAGTGAGCAAGGGACTCACTTCTGAGCATACCCTGCCAACTTAGGGCGAACAAAGATAAACCAAAGGTGGTGATGGACGGAGCGTTGACAATACAAACACTCACCCCCAGTCAACTGATCTGGGTTTAATCCAACACCGTTCTTTAGCTCACTCCGCCACCCCAGTTCAGACATGGCCATATGCAAAACAGTCTGACCCTTTGCCTCATGGGAACAGTCCTGCCCGAACTGCCAAGCCATGTCTTCCCTGGACCGGAATCAAGCTTCCCAAGACCGGTTTCTGGCATTACAGCCGTCTTCAGCCGGGCTTGCTTGACTCCAGTGGCAAAGTGAGCAAGGAACTCACGTCTGAGCATACCCTGCCAACTTAGGGCGAAAAAAGATAAACCAAAGGTGGTGATGGACGGAGCATTGACAATACAAACACTCACCCCCAGTCAACTGATCTGGGTTTAATCCATCACCGTTCTTTAGCTCACTCCGCCACCCCAGTTCAGATATGGCCATATGCAAATCAGTCTGACCTTGTGCCCCATGGGAACAGTCCAGCCCGAACTGCCAAGCCATGTCTTCCCTGGACCGGAATCAAGCTTCCCAGGACCGATTTCTGGCATTACAGCCGTCTTCAGCCGGGCTTGCTTGACTCCAGTGGCAAAGTGAGCAAGCGACTCACGTCTGAGCATACCCTGCCAACTTAGGGCGAACAAAGATAAACCAAAGGTGGTGATGGACGGAGCGTTGACAATACAAACACTCACCCCCAGTCAACTGATCTGGGTTTAATCCATCACCGTTCTTTAGCTCACTCCGCCACCCCAGTTCAGACATGGCCATATGCAAATCAGTCTGACCCTGTGCCTCATGGGAACAGTCCAGCCCGAACTGCCAAGCCATGTCTTCCCTGGACCGGAATCAAGCTTCCCAGGACCGATTTCTGGCATTACAGCCGTCTTTAGCCGGGCTTGCTTGACTCCAGTGGCAAAGTGAGCAAGGGACTCACATCTGAGCATACCCTGCCAACTTAGGGCGAACAAAGATAAACCAAAGGTGGTGATAGACGGAGCGTTGACAATACAAACACTCACCCCCAGTCAACTGATCTGGGTTTAATCCATCACCACTCTTTAGCTCACTCCGCCACCCCAGTTCAGACATGGCCATATGCAAATCAGTCTGACTCTGTGCCTCATGGGAAAAGTCCAGCCTGAACTGCCAAGCCATGTTTTCCCTGGACCGGAATCAAGCTTCCCAGGACCGATTTCTGGCATTACAGCCGTCTTCAGCCGGGCTTGCTTGACTCCAGTGGCAAAGTGAGCAAGGGACTCACGTCTGAGCATACCCTGCCAACTTAGGGCGAACAAAGATAAACCAAAGGTGGTGATGGACGGAGCGTTGACAATACAAACACTCACCCCCAGTCAACTGATCTGGGTTTAATCCATCACCGTTCTTTAGCTCACTCTGCCACCCCAGTTCAGACATGGCCATATGCAAATCAGTCTGACCCTGTGCCTCATGGGAACAGTCCAGCCCGAACTGCCAAGCCATGTCTTCCCTGGACCGGAATCAAGCTTCCCAGGACCGATTTCTGGCATTACAGCCGTCTTCAGCCAGGCATGCTTGACTCCAGTGGCAAAGTGAGCAAGGGACTCACGTCTGAGCATACCCTGCCAACTTAGGGCGAACAAAGATAAACCAAAGGTGGTGATGGACGGAGCGTTGACAATACAAACACTCACCCCCAGTCAACTGATCTGGGTTTAATCCATCACCGTTCTTTAGCTCACTCCGCCACCCCAGTTCAGACATGGCCATATGCAAATCAGTCTGACCCTGTGCCTCATGGGAACAGTCCAGCCCGAACTGCTAAGCCATGTCTTCCCAGGATCGGAATCAAGCTTCCCAGGACCGATTTCTGTCATTACAGCCGTCTTTAGCCGGGCTTGCTTGACTCCAGTGGCAAAGTGAGCAAGGGACTCACGTCTGAGCATACCCTGCCAACTTAGGGCGAACAAAGATAAACCAAAGGTGGTGATAGACGGAGCGTTGACAATACAAACACTCACCCCCAGTCAACTGATCTGGGTTTAATCCATCACCATTCTTTAGCTCACTCCGCCACCCCAGTTCAGACATGGCCATATGCAAATCAGTCTGACCCTGTGCCTCATGGGAAAAGTCCAGCCCGAACTGCCAAGCCATGTCTTCCCTGGACCGGAATCAAGCTTCCCAGGACCGATTTCTGCCATTACAGCCGTCTTCAGCCGGGCTTGCTTGACTCCAGTGGCAAAGTGAGCAAGGGACTCACGTCTGAGCATACCCTGCCAACTTAGGGCGAACAAAGATAAACCAAAGGTGGTGATGGACGGAGCGTTGACAATACAAACACTCACCCCCAGTCAACTGATCTGGGTTTAATCCATCACCGTTCTTTCGCTCACTCTGCCACCCCAGTTCAGACATGGCCATATGCAAATCAGTCTGACCCTGTGCCTCATAAGAACAGTCCAGCCCGAACTGCCAAGCCATGTCTTCCCTGGACCGGAATCAAGCTTCCTAGGACCGATTTCTGGAATTACAGCCGTCTTTAGCCGGGCTTGCTTGACTCCAGTGGCAAAGTGAGCAAGGGACTCACGCCTGAGCATACCCTGCCAACTTAGGGCGAACAAAGATAAACCAAAGGTGGTGATGGACGGAGCGTTGACAATACAAACACTCACCCCCAGTCAACTGATCTGGGTTTAATCCATCACCGTTCTTTAGCTCACTCTGCCACCCCAGTTCAGACATGGCCATATGCAAATCAGTCTGACCCTGTGCCTCATGGGAACAGTCCAGCCCGAACTGCCAAGCCATGTCTTCCCTCGACCGGAATCAAGCTTCCCAGGACCGATTTCTGGCATTACAGCCGTCTTTAGCCGGGCTTGCTTGACTCCAGTGGCAAAGTGAGCAAGGGACTCACGTCTGAGCATACCCTGCCAACTTAAGGCGAACAAAGATAAACCAAAGGTGGTGATAGACGGAGCGTTGACAATACAAACACTCACCCCCAGTCAACTGATCTGGGTTTAATCCATCACCATTCTTTAGCTCACTCCGCCACCCCAGTTCAGACATGGCCATATGCAAATCAGTCTGACCCTGTGCCTCATGGGAAAAGTCCAGCCCGAACTGCCAAGCCATGTCTTCCCTGGACCGGAATCAAGCTTCCCAGGACCGATTTCTGGCATTACAGCCGTCTTCAGCCGGGCTTGCTTGACTCCAGTGGCAAAGTGAGCAAGGGACTCACGTCTGAGCATACCCTGCCAACTTAGGGCGAACAAAGATAAACCAAAGGTGGTGATGGACAGAGCGTTGACAATACAAACACTCACCCCCAGTCAACTGATCTGGGTTTAATCCAACACCGTTCTTTAGCTCACTCCGCCACCCCAGTTCAGACATGGCCATATGCAAAACAGTCTGACCCTTTGCCTCATGGGAACAGTCCTGCCCGAACTGCCAAGCCATGTCTTCCCTGGACCGGAATCAAGCTTCCCAAGACCGGTTTCTGGCATTACAGCCGTCTTCAGCCGGGCTTGCTTGACTCCAGTGGCAAAGTGAGCAAGGATCTCACGTCTGAGCATACCCTGCCAATTTAGGGCGAAAAAAGATAAACCAAAGGTGGTGATGGACGGAGCATTGACAATACAAACACTCACCCCCAGTCAACTGATCTGGGTTTAATCCATCACGGTTCTTTAGCTCACTCCGCCACCCCAGTTCAGATATGGCCATATGCAAATCAGTCTGACCTTGTGCCCCATGGGAACAGTCCAGCCCGAACTGCCAAGCCATGTCTTCCCTGGACCGGAATCAAGCTTCCCAGGACCGATTTCTGGCATTACAGCCGTCTTCAGCCGGGCTTGCTTGACTCCAGTGGCAAAGTGAGCAAGCGACTCACGTCTGAGCATACCCTGCCAACTTAGGGCGAACAAAGATAAACCAAAGGTGGTGATGGAGGGAGCGTTGACAATACAAACACTCACCCCTAGTCAACTGATCTGGGTTTAATCCATCACCGTTCTTTAGCTCACTCTGCCACCCCAGTTCAGACATGGCCATATGCAAATCAGTCTGACCCTGTGCCTCATGGGAACAGTCCAGCCCGAACTGCCAAGCCATGTCTTCCCTGGACCGGAATCAAGCTTCCCAGGACCGATTTCTGGCATTACAGCCGTCTTTAGCCGGGCTTGCTTGACTCCAGTGGCAAAGTGAGCAAGGGACTCACATCTGAGCATACCCTGCCAACTTAGGGCGAACAAAGATAAACCAAAGGTGGTGATAGACGGAGCGTTGACAATACAAACACTCACCCCCAGTCAACTGATCTGGGTTTAATCCATCACCATTCTTTAGCTCACTCCGCCACCCCAGTTCAGACATGGCCATATGCAAATCAGTCTGACTCTGTGCCTCATGGGAAAAGTCCAGCCTGAACTGCCAAGCCATGTTTTCCCTGGACCGGAATTAAGCTTCCCAGGACCGATTTCTGGCATTACAGCCGTCTTCAGCCGGGCTTGCTTGACTCCAGTGGCAAAGTGAGCAAGGGACTCACGTCTGAGCATACCCTGCCAACTTAGGGCGAACAAAGATAAACCAAAGGTGGTGATGGACGGAGCGTTGACAATACAAACACTCACCCCCAGTCAACTGATCTGGGTTTAATCCATCACCGTTCTTTAGCTCACTCCGCCACCCCAGTTCAGACATGGCCATATGCAAATCAGTGTGACCCTGTGCCTCATGGGAACAGTCCAGCCCGAACTGCTAAGCCATGTCTTCCCAGGATCGGAATCAAGCTTCCCAGGACCGATTTCTGTCATTACAGCCGTCTTCAGCCAGGCTTGCTTGACTCCAGTGGCAATGTGAGCAAGGGACTCACGTCTGAGCCTACCCTGCCACCTTAGAGCGAACAAAGATAAACCAAAGGTGGTGATGGACGGAGCGTTGACAATACAAACACTCACCCCCAGTCAACTGATCTGGGTTTAATCCATCACCGTTCTTTCGCTCACTCTGCCACCCCAGTTCAGACATGGCCATATGCAAATCAGTCTGACCCTGTGCCTCATAAGAACAGTCCAGCCCGAACTGCCAAGCCATGTCTTCCCTGGACCGGAATCAAGCTTCCTAGGACCGATTTCTGGAATTACAGCCGTCTTTAGCCGGGCTTGCTTGACTCCAGTGGCAAAGTGAGCAAGGGACTCACGTCTGAGCATACCCTGCCAACTTAGGGCGAACAAAGATAAACCAAAGGTGGTGATGGACGGAGCGTTGACAATACAAACACTCACCCCCAGTCAACTGATCTGGGTTTAATCCATCACCGTTCTTTAGCTCACTCTGCCACCCCAGTTCAGACATGGCCATATGCAAATCAGTCTGACCCTGTGCCTCATGGGAACAGTCCAGCCCGAACTGCCAAGCCATGTCTTCCCTCGACCGGAATCAAGCTTCCCAGGACCGATTTCTGGCATTACAGCCGTCTTTAGCCGGGCTTGCTTGACTCCAGTGGCAAAGTGAGCAAGGGACTCACGTCTGAGCATACCCTGCCAACTTAAGGCGAACAAAGATAAACCAAAGGTGGTGATAGACGGAGCGTTGACAATACAAACACTCACCCCCAGTCAACTGATCTGGGTTTAATCCATCACCATTCTTTAGCTCACTCCGCCACCCCAGTTCAGACATGGCCATATGCAAATCAGTCTGACCCTGTGCCTCATGGGAAAAGTCCAGCCCGAACTGCCAAGCCATGTCTTCCCTGGACCGGAATCAAGCTTCCCAGGACCGATTTCTGGCATTACAGCCGTCTTCAGCCGGGCTTGCTTGACTCCAGTGGCAAAGTGAGCAAGGGACTCACGTCTGAGCATACCCTGCCAACTTAGGGCGAACAAAGATAAACCAAAGGTGGTGATGGACGGAGCGTTGACAATACAAACACTCACCCCCAGTCAACTGATCTGGGTTTAATCCAACACCGTTCTTTAGCTCACTCCGCCACCCCAGTTCAGACATGGCCATATGCAAAACAGTCTGACCCTTTGCCTCATGGGAACAGTCCTGCCCGAACTGCCAAGCCATGTCTTCCCTGGACCGGAATCAAGCTTCCCAAGACCGGTTTCTGGCATTACAGCCGTCTTCAGCCGGGCTTGCTTGACTCCAGTGGCAAAGTGAGCAAGCATCTCACGTCTGAGCATACCCTGCCTATTTAGGGCGAAAAAAGATAAACCAAAGGTGGTGATGGACGGAGCATTGACAATACAAACACTCACCCCCAGTCAACTGATCTGGGTTTAATCCATCACCGTTCTTTAGCTCACTCCGCCACCCCAGTTCAGATATGGCCATATGCAAATCAGTCTGACCTTGTGCCCCATGGGAACAGTCCAGCCCGAACTGCCAAGCCATGTCTTCCCTGGACCGGAATCAAGCTTCCCAGGACCGATTTCTGGCATTACAGCCGTCTTCAGCCGGGCTTGCTTGACTCCAGTGGCAAAGTGAGCAAGCGACTCACGTCTGAGCATACCCTGCCAACTTAGGGCGAACAAAGATAAACCAAAGGTGGTGATGGACGGAGCGTTGACAATACAAACACTCACCCCTAGTCAACTGATCTGGGTTTAATCCATCACCGTTCTTTAGCTCACTCTGCCACCCCAGTTCAGACATGGCCATATGCAAATCAGTCTGACCCTGTGCCTCATGGGAACAGTCCAGCCCGAACTGCCAAGCCATGTCTTCCCTGGACCGGAATCAAGCTTCCCAGGACCGATTTCTGGCATTACAGCCGTCTTTAGCCGGGCTTGCTTGACTCCAGTGGCAAAGTGAGCAAGGGACTCACATCTGAGCATACCCTGCCAACTTAGGGCGAACAAAGATAAACCAAAGGTGGTGATAGACGGAGCGTTGACAATACAAACACTCACCCCCAGTCAACTGATCTGGGTTTAATCCATCACCATTCTTTAGCTCACTCCGCCACCCCAGTTCAGACATGGCCATATGCAAATCAGTCTGACTCTGTGCCTCATGGGAAAAGTCCAGCCTGAACTGCCAAGCCATGTTTTCCCTGGACCGGAATCAAGCTTCCCAAGACCGATTTCTGGCATTACAGCCGTCTTCAGCCGGGCTTGCTTGACTCCAGTGGCAAAGTGAGCAAGGGACTCACGTCTGAGCATACCCTGCCAACTTAGGGCGAACAAAGATAAACCAAAGGTGGTGATGGACGGAGCGTTGACAATACAAACACTCACCCCCAGTCAACTGATCTGGGTTTAATCCATCACCGTTCTTTAGCTCACTCCGCCACCCCAGTTCAGACATGGCCATATGCAAATCAGTCTGACCCTGTGCCTCATGGGAACAGTCCAGCCCGAACTGCTAAGGCATGTCTTCCCAGGATCGGAATCAAGCTTCCCAGGACCGATTTCTGTCATTACAGCCGTCTTCAGCCAGGCTTGCTTGACTCCAGTGGCAATGTGAGCAAGGGACTCATGTCTGAGCATACCCTGCCACCTTAGAGCGAACAAAGATAAACCAAAGGTGGTGATGGACGGAGCGTTGACAATACAAACACTCATCCCCAGTCAACTGATCTGGGTTTAATCCATCACCGTTCTTTAGCTCACTCTGCCACCCCAGTTCAGACATGGCCATATGCAAATCAGTCTGACCCTGTGCCTCATAAGAACAGTCCAGCCCGAACTGCCAAGCCATGTCTTCCCTGGACCGGAATCAAGCTTCCTAGGACCGATTTCTGGCATTACAGCCGTCTTTAGCCGGGCTTGCTTGACTCCAGTGGCAAAGTGAGCAAGGGACTCACGTCTGAGCATACCCTGCCAACTTAGGGCGAACAAAGATAAACCAAAGGTGGTGATGGACGGAGCGTTGACAATACAAACACTCACCCCCAGTCAACTGATCTGGGTTTAATCCATCACCATTCTTTAGCTCACTCCGCCACCGCAGTTCAGACATGGACATATGCAAATCAGACTGACCCTGTGCCTCATGGGAAAAGTCCAGCCCGAACTGCCAAGCCATGTCTTCCCTGGACCGGAATCAAGCTTCCCAGGACCGATTTCTGCCATTACAGCCGTCTTCAGCCGGGCTTGCTTGACTCCAGTGGCAAAGTGAGCAAGGGACTCACGTCTGAGCATACCCTGCCAACTTAGGGCGAACAAAGATAAACCAAAGGTGGTGATGGACGGAGCGTTGACAATACAAACACTCACCCCCAGTCAACTGATCTGGGTTTAATCCATCACCGTTCTTTCGCTCACTCTGCCACCCCAGTTCAGACATGGCCATATGCAAATCAGTCTGACCCTGTGCCTCATAAGAACAGTCCAGCCCGAACTGCCAAGCCATGTCTTCCCTGGACCGGAATCAAGCTTCCTAGGACCGATTTCTGGAATTACAGCCGTCTTTAGCCGGGCTTGCTTGACTCCAGTGGCAAAGTGAGCAAGGGACTCACGTCTGAGCATACCCTGCCAACTTAGGGCGAACAAAGATAAACCAAAGGTGGTGATGGACGGAGCGTTGACAATACAAACACTCACCCCCAGTCAACTGATCTGGGTTTAATCCATCACCGTTCTTTAGCTCACTCTGCCACCCCAGTTCAGACATGGCCATATGCAAATCAGTCTGACCCTGTGCCTCATGGGAACAGTCCAGCCCGAACTGCCAAGCCATGTCTTCCCTCGACCGGAATCAAGCTTCCCAGGACCGATTTCTGGCATTACAGCCGTCTTTAGCCGGGCTTGCTTGACTCCAGTGGCAAAGTGAGCAAGGGACTCACGTCTGAGCATACCCTGCCAACTTAAGGCGAACAAAGATAAACCAAAGGTGGTGATAGACGGAGCGTTGACAATACAAACACTCACCCCCAGTCAACTGATCTGGGTTTAATCCATCACCATTCTTTAGCTCACTCCGCCACCCCAGTTCAGACATGGCCATATGCAAATCAGTCTGACCCTGTGCCTCATGGGAAAAGTCCAGCCCGAACTGCCAAGCCATGTCTTCCCTGGACCGGAATCAAGCTTCCCAAGACCGGTTTCTGGCATTACAGCCGTCTTCAGCCGGGCTTGCTTGACTCCAGTGGCAAAGTGAGCAAGGATCTCACGTCTGAGCATACCCTGCCAACTTAGGGCGAAAAAAGATAAACCAAAGGTGGTGATGGACGGAGCATTGACAATACAAACACTCACCCCCAGTCAACTGATCTGGGTTTAATCCATCACCGTTCTTTAGCTCACTCCGCCACCCCAGTTCAGATATGGCCATATGCAAATCAGTCTGACCTTGTGCCCCATGGGAACAGTCCAGCCCGAACTGCCAAGCCATGTCTTCCCTGGACCGGAATCAAGCTTCCCAGGACCGATTTCTGGCATTACAGCCGTCTTAAGCCGGGCTTGCTTGACTCCAGTGGCAAAGTGAGCAAGCGACTCACGTCTGAGCATACCCTGCCAACTTAGGGCGAACAAAGATAAACCAAAGGTGGTGATGGACGGAGCGTTGACAATACAAACACTCACCCCCAGTCAACTGATCTGGGTTTAATCCATCACCGTTCTTTAGCTCACTCTGCCACCCCAGTTCAGACATGGCCATATGCAAATCAGTCTGACCCTGTGCCTCATGGGAACAGTCCAGCCCGAACTGCCAAGCCATGTCTTCCCTGGACCGGAATCAAGCTTCCCAGGACCGATTTGTGGCATTACAGCCGTCTTTAGCCGGGCTTGCTTGACTCCAGTGGCAAAGTGAGCAAGGGACTCACATCTGAGCATACCCTGACAACTTAGGGCGAACAAAGATAAACCAAAGGTGGTGATAGACGGAGCGTTGACAATACAAACACTCACCCCCAGTCAACTGATCTGGGTTTAATCCATCACCATTCTTTAGCTCACTCCGCCACCCCAGTTCAGACATGGCCATATGCAAATCAGTCTGACTCTGTGCCTCATGGGAAAAGTCCAGCCTGAACTGCCAAGCCATGTTTTCCCTGGACCGGAATCAAGCTTCCCAGGACCGATTTCTGGCATTACAGCCGTCTTCAGCCGGGCTTGCTTGACTCCAGTGGCAAAGTGAGCAAGGGACTCACGTCTGAGCATACCCTGCCAACTTAGGGCGAACAAAGATAAACCAAAGGTGGTGATGGACGGAGCGTTGACAATACAAACACTCACCCCCAGTCAACTGATCTGGGTTTAATCCATCACCGTTCTTTAGCTCACTCCGCCACCCCAGTTCAGACATGGCCATATGCAAATCAGTCTGACCCTGTGCCTCATGGGAACAGTCCAGCCCGAACTGCTAAGCCATGTCTTCCCAGGATCGGAATCAAGCTTCCCAGGACCGATTTCTGTCATTACAGCCGTCTTCAGCCAGGCTTGCTTGACTCCAGTGGCAATGTGAGCAAGGGACTCACGTCTGAGCATACCCTGCCAACTTAGAGCGAACAAAGATAAACCAAAGGTGGTGATGGACGGAGCGTTGACAATACAAACACTCACCCCCAGTCAACTGATCTGGGTTTAATCCATCACCGTTCTTTAGCTCACTCTGCCACCCCAGTTCAGACATGGCCATATGCAAATCAGTCTGACCCTGTGCCTCATAAGAACAGTCCAGCCCGAACTGCCAAGCCATGTCTTCCCTGGACCGGAATCAAGCTTCCTAGGACCGATTTCTGGCATTACAGCCGTCTTTAGCCGGGCTTGCTTGACTCCAGTGGCAAAGTGAGCAAGGGACTCACGTCTGAGCATACCCTGCCAACTTAGGGCGAACAAAGATAAACCAAAGGTGGTGATGGACGGAGCGTTGACAATACAAACACTCACCCCCAGTCAACTGATCTGGGTTTAATCCATCACCGTTCTTTAGCTCACTCTGTCACCCCAGTTCAGACATGGCCATATGCAAATCAGTCTGACCCTGTGCCTCATGGGAACAGTCCAGCCCGAACTGCCAAGCCATGTCTTCCCTGGACCGGAATCAAGCTTCCCAGGACCGATTTCTGGCATTACAGCTGTCTTTAGCCGGGCTTGCTTGACTCCAGTGGCAAAGTGAGCAAGGGACTCACGTCTGAGCATACCCTGCCAACTTAGGGCGAACAAAGATAAACCAAAGGTGGTGATAGACGGAGCGTTGACAATACAAACACTCACCCCCAATCAACTGATCTGGGTTTAATCCATCACCATTCTTTAGCTCACTCCGCCACCCCAGTTCAGACATGGCCATATGCAAATCAGTCTGACCCTGTGCCTCATGGGAAAAGTCCAGCCCGAACTGCCAAGCCATGTCTTCCCTGGACCGGAATCAAGCCTACCAGGACCGATTTCTGCCATTACAGCCGTCTTCAGCCGGGCTTGCTTGACTCCAGTGGCAAAGTGAGCAAGGGACTCACGTCTGAGCATACCCTGCCAACTTAGGGCGAACAAAGATAAACCAAAGGTGGTGATGGACGGAGCGTTGACAATACAAACACTCACCCCCAGTCAACTGATCTGGGTTTAATCCATCACCGTTCTTTCGCTCACTCTGCCACCCCAGTTCAGACATGGCCATATGCAAATCAGTCTGACCCTGTGCCTCATGGGAACAGTCCAGCCCGAACTGCCAAGCCATGTCTTCCCTGGACTGGAATCAAGCTTCCCAGGACCGATTTCTGGCATTACAGCCGTCTTCAGCCGGGCATGCTTGACTCCAGTGGAAAAGTGAGCAAGGGACTCACGTCTGAGCATACCCTGCCAACTTAGGGCGAACAAAGATAAACCAAAGGTGGTGATAGACGCAGCGTTGACAATACAAACACTCACCCCCAGTCAACTGATCTGGGTTTAATCCATCACCGTTCTTTAGCTCACTCCGCCACCCCAGTTCAGACATGGCCATATGCAAAACAGTCTGACCCTTTGCCTCATGGGAACAGTCCTGCCCGAACTGCCAAGCCATGTCTTCCCTGGACCGGAATCAAGCTTCCCAAGACCGGTTTCTGGCATTACAGCCGTCTTCAGCCGGGCTTGCTTGACTCCAGTGGCAAAGTGAGCAAGGAACTCACGTCTGAGCATACCCTGCCAACTTAGGGCGAAAAAAGATAAACCAAAGGTGGTGATGGACGGAGCATTGACAATACAAACACTCACCCCCAGTCAACTGATCTGGGTTTAATCTATCACCGTTCTTTAGCTCACTCCGCCACCCCAGTTCAGATATGGCCACATGCAAATCAGTCTGACCTTGTGCCTCATGGGAACAGTCCAGCCCGAACTGCCAAGCCATGTCTTCCCTGGACCGGAATCAAGCTTCCCAGGACCGATTTCTGGCATTACAGCCGTCTTCATCCGGGCTTGCTTGACTCCAGTGGCAAAGTGAGCAAGCGACTCACGTCTGAGCATACCCTGCCAACTTAGGGCGAACAAAGATAAACCAAAGGTGGTGATGGACGGAGCGTTGACAATACAAACACTCACCCCCAGTCAACTGATCTGGGTTTAATCCATCACCGTTCTTTAGCTCACTCTACCACCCCAGTTCAGACATGGCCATATGCAAATCAGTCTGACCCTGTGCCTCATGGGAACAGTCCAGCCCGAACTGCCAAGCCATGTCTTCCCTGGACCGGAATCAAGCTTCCCAGGACCGATTTCTGGCATTACAGCCGTCTTCAGCCAGGCATGCTTGACTCCAGTGGCAAAATTGAGCAAGGGACTCACGTCTGAGCATACCCTGCCAACTTAGGGCGAACAAAGATAAACCAAAGGTGGTGATGGACGGAGCGTTGACAATACAAACACTCACCCCCAGTCAACTGATCTGGGTTTAATCCATCACCGTTCTTTAGCTCACTCCGCCACCCCAGTTCAGACATGGCCATATGCAAATCAGTCTGACCCTGTGCCTCATGGGAACAGTCCAGCCCGAACTGCTAAGCCATGTCTTCCCAGGACCGGAATCAAGCTTCCCAGGACCGATTTCTGGCATTACAGCCGTCTTCAGCCAGGCTTGCTTGACTCCAGTGGCAATGTGAGCAAGGGACTCACGTCTGAGCATACCCTGCCAACTTAGGGCGAACAAAGACAAACCAAAGGTGGTGATGGACGGAGCGTTGACAATACAAACACTCACCCCCAGTCAACTGATCTGGGTTTAATCCATCACCGTTCTTTAGCTCACTCTGCCACCCCAGTTCAGACATGGCCATATGCAAATCAGTCTGACCCTGTGCCTCATGGGAACAGTCCAGCCCGAACTGCCAAGCCATGTCTTTCCTGGACCGGAATCAAGCTTCCCAGGACCGATTTCTGGCATTACAGCCGTCTTTAGCCGGGCTTGCTTGACTCCAGTGGCAAAGTGAGCAAGGGACTCACGTCTGAGCATACCCTGCCAACTTAGGGCGAACAAAGATAAACCAAAGGTGGTGATAGACAGAGCGTTGACAATACAAACACTCACCCCCAGTCAACTGATCTGGGTTTAATCCATCACCATTCTTTAGCTCACTCCGCCACCCCAGTTCAGACATGGCCATATGCAAATCAGTCTGACCCTGTGCCTCATGGGAAAAGTCCAGCCCGAACTGCCAAGCCATGTCTTCCCTGGACCGGAATCAAGCTTCCCAGGACCGATTTCTGGCATTACAGCAGTCTTCAGCCGGGCTTGCTTGACTCCAGTGGCAAAGTGAGCAAGGGACTCACGTCTGAGCATACCCTGCCAACTTAGGGCGAACAAAGATAAACCAAAGGTGGTGATGGACGGAGCGTTGACAATACAAACACTCACCCCCAGTCAACTGATCTGGGTTTAATCCATCACCGTTCTTTAGCTCACTCTGCCACCCCAGTTCAGACATGGCCATATGCAAATCAGTCTGACCCTGTGCCTCATGGGAACAGTCCAGCCCGAACTGCCAAGCCATGTCTTCCCTGGACCGGAATCAAGCTTCCCAGGACCGATTTCTGGCATTACAGCCGTCTTCAGCCGGGCATGCTTGACTCCAGTGGCAAAGTGAGCAAGGGACTCACGGCTGAGCATACCCTGCCAACTTAGGGCGAACAAAGATAAACCAAAGGTGGTGATGGACAGAGCGTTGACAATACAAACACTCACCCCCAGTCAACTGATCTGGGTTTAATCCATCACCGTTCTTTAGCTCACTCCGCCACCCCAGTTCAGACATGGCCATATGCAAATCAGTCTGACCCTGTGCCTCATGGGAACAGTCCAGCCCGAACTGCTAAGCCACTTCTTCCCTGGACCGGAATCAAGCTTCCCAGGACCGATTTCTGGCATTACAGCCGTCTTCAGCCAGGCTTGCTTGACTCCAGTGGCAATGTGAGCAAGGGACTCACGTCTGAGCATCCCCTGCCAACTTAGGGCGAACAAAGATAAACCAAAGGTGGTGATGGACGGAGCATTGACAATACAAACACTCACCCCCAGTCAACTGATCTGGGTTTAATCCATCACTGTTCTTTAGCTCACTCTGCCACCCTAGTTCAGACATGGCCATATGCAAATCAGTCTGACCCTGTGCCTCTTTTGAAAAGTCCAGCCCGAACTGCCAAGCCATGTCTTCCCTGGACCGGAATCAAGCTTCCCAGGACCGATTTCTGGCATTACAGCCGTCTTCAGCCGGGCTTGCTTGACTCCAGTGGCAAAGTGAGCAAGGGACTCACGTCTGAGCATACCCTGCCAACTTAGGGCGAACAAAGATAAACCAAAGGTGGTGATGGACGGAGCGTTGACAATACAAACACTCACCCCCAGTCAACTGATCTGGGTTTAATCCATCACCGTTCTTTAGCTCACTCTGCCACCCCAGTTCAGACATGGCTATATGCAAATCAGTCTGATCCTGTGCCTCATGGGAACAGGCCAGCCCGAACTGCCAAGCCATGTCTTCCCTGGACCGGAATCAAGCTTCCCAGGACCGATTTCTGGCATTACAGCCGTCTTTAGCCGGGCTTGCTTGACTCCAGTGGCAAAGTGAGCAAGGGACTCACGTCTGAGCATACCCTGCCAACTTAGGGCGAACAAAGATAAACCAAAGGTTGTGATAGACGGAGCGTTGACAATACAAACACTCACCCCAGTCAACTGATCTGGGTTTAATCCATCACCATTCTTTAGCTCACTCCGCAACCCCAGTTCAGACATGGCCATATGCAAATCAGTCAGACTCTGTGCCTCATGGGAAAAGTCCAGCCCGAACTGCCAAGCCACGTTTTCCCTGGACCGGAATCAAGCTTCCCAGGACCGATTTCTGGCATTACAGCCGTCTTCAGCCGGGCTTGCTTGACTCCAGTGGCAAAGTGAGGAAGGGACTCACGTCTGAGCATACCCTGCCAACTTAGGGCGAACAAAGATAAACCAAAGGTGGTGATGGACGGAGCGTTGACAATACAAACACTCACCCCCAGTCAACTGATCTGGGTTTAATCCATCACCGTTCTTTAGCTCACTCTGCCACCCCAGTTCAGACATGGCCATATGCAAATCAGTCTGACCCTGTGCCTCATGGGAACAGTCCAGCCCGAACTGCCAAGCCATGTCTTCCCTAGACCGGAATCAAGCTTCCCAGGACCGATTTCTGGCATTACAGCCGTCTTCAGCCAGGCATGCTTGACTCCAGTGGCAAAGTGAGCAAGGGACTCACGTCTGAGCATACCCTGCCAACTTAGGGCGAACAAAGATAAACCAAAGGTGGTGATGGACGGAGCGTTGACAATACAAACACTCACCCCCAGTCAACTGATCTGGGTTTAATCCATCACCGTTCTTTAGCTCACTCCGCCACCCCAGTTCAGACATGGCCTTATGCAAATCAGTCTGACCCTGTGCCTCATGGGAACAGTCCAGCCCGAACTGCTAAGCCATGTCTTCCCAGGACCGGAATCAAGCTTCCCAGGACCGATTTCTGGCATTACAGCAGTCTTCAGCCAGGCTTGCTTGACTCCAGTGGCAATGTGAGCAAGAGACTCACGTCTGAGCATACCCTGCCAACTTAGGGCGAACAAAGACAAACCAAAGGTGGTGATGGACGGAGCGTTGACAATACAAACACTCACCCCCAGTCAACTGATCTGGGTTTAATCCATCACCGTTCTTTAGCTCACTCTGCCACCCCAGTTCAGACATGGCCATATGCAAATCAGTCTGACCCTGTGCCTCATGGGAACAGTCCAGCCCGAACTGCCAAGCCATGTCTTCCCTGGACCGGAATCAAGCTTCCCAGGACCGATTTCTGGCATTACAGCCGTCTTTAGCCGGGCTTGCTTGACTCCAGTGGCAAAGTGAGCAAGGGACTCACGTCTGAGCATACCCTGCCAACTTAGGGCGAACAAAGATAAACCAAAGGTGGTGATAGACGGAGCATTGACAATACAAACACTCACCCCCAGTCAACTGATCTGGGTTTAATCCATCACCATTCTTTAGCTCACTCCGCCACCCCAGTTCAGACATGGCCATATGCAAATCAGTCTGACCCTGTGCCTCATGGGAAAAGTCCAGCCCGAACTGCCAAGCCATGTCTTCCCTGGACCGGAATCAAGCTTCCCAGGACCGATTTCTGGCATTACAGCAGTCTTCAGCCGGGCTTGCTTGACTCCAGTGGCAAAGTGAGCAAGGGACTCACGTCTGAGCATACCCTGCCAACTTAGGGCGAACAAAGATAAACCAAAGGTGGTGATGGACGGAGCGTTGACAATACAAACACTCACCCCCAGTCAACTGATCTGGGTTTAATCCATCACCGTTCTTTAGCTCACTCTGCCACCCCAGTTCAGACATGGCCATATGCAAATCAGTCTGACCCTGTGCCTCATGGGAACAGTCCAGCCCGAACTGCCAAGCCATGTCTTTCCTGGACCGGAATCAAGCTTCCCAGGACCGATTTCTGGCATTACAGCCGTCTTTAGCCGGGCTTGCTTGACTCCAGTGGCAAAGTGAGCAAGGGACTCACGTCTGAGCATACCCTGCCAACTTAGGGCGAACAAAGATAAACCAAAGGTGGTGATAGACAGAGCGTTGACAATACAAACACTCACCCCCAGTCAACTGATCTGGGTTTAATCCATCACCATTCTTTAGCTCACTCCGCCACCCCAGTTCAGACATGGCCATATGCAAATCAGTCTGACCCTGTGCCTCATGGGAAAAGTCCAGCCCGAACTGCCAAGCCATGTCTTCCCTGGACCGGAATCAAGCTTCCCAGGACCGATTTCTGGCATTACAGCAGTCTTCAGCCGGGCTTGCTTGACTCCAGTGGCAAAGTGAGCAAGGGACTCACGTCTGAGCATACCCTGCCAACTTAGGGCGAACAAAGATAAACCAAAGGTGGTGATGGACGGAGCGTTGACAATACAAACACTCACCCCCAGTCAACTGATCTGGGTTTAATCCATCACCGTTCTTTAGCTCACTCTGCCACCCCAGTTCAGACATGGCCATATGCAAATCAGTCTGACCCTGTGCCTCATGGGAACAGTCCAGCCCGAACTGCCAAGCCATGTCTTCCCTGGACCGGAATCAAGCTTCCCAGGACCGATTTCTGGCATTACAGCCGTCTTCAGCCGGGCATGCTTGACTCCAGTGGCAAAGTGAGCAAGGGACTCACGGCTGAGCATACCCTGCCAACTTAGGGCGAACAAAGATAAACCAAAGGTGGTGATGGACAGAGCGTTGACAATACAAACACTCACCCCCAGTCAACTGATCTGGGTTTAATCCATCACCGTTCTTTAGCTCACTCCGCCACCCCAGTTCAGACATGGCCATATGCAAATCAGTCTGACCCTGTGCCTCATGGGAACAGTCCAGCCCGAACTGCCAAGCCATGTCTTCCCTGGACCGGAATCAAGCTTCCCAGGACCGATTTCTGGCATTACAGCCGTCTTTAGCCGGGCTTGCTTGACTCCAGTGGCAAAGTGAGCAAGGGACTCACGTCTGAGCATACCCTGCCAACTTAGGGCGAACAAAGATAAACCAAAGGTTGTGATAGACGGAGCGTTGACAATACAAACACTCACCCCAGTCAACTGATCTGGGTTTAATCCATCACCATTCTTTAGCTCACTCCGCAACCCCAGTTCAGACATGGCCATATGCAAATCAGTCAGACTCTGTGCCTCATGGGAAAAGTCCAGCCCGAACTGCCAAGCCACGTTTTCCCTGGACCGGAATCAAGCTTCCCAGGACCGATTTCTGGCATTACAGCCGTCTTCAGCCGGGCTTGCTTGACTCCAGTGGCAAAGTGAGGAAGGGACTCACGTCTGAGCATACCCTGCCAACTTAGGGCGAACAAAGATAAACCAAAGGTGGTGATGGACGGAGCGTTGACAATACAAACACTCACCCCCAGTCAACTGATCTGGGTTTAATCCATCACCGTTCTTTAGCTCACTCTGCCACCCCAGTTCAGACATGGCCATATGCAAATCAGTCTGACCCTGTGCCTCATGGGAACAGTCCAGCCCGAACTGCCAAGCCATGTCTTCCCTAGACCGGAATCAAGCTTCCCAGGACCGATTTCTGGCATTACAGCCGTCTTCAGCCAGGCATGCTTGACTCCAGTGGCAAAGTGAGCAAGGGACTCACGTCTGAGCATACCCTGCCAACTTAGGGCGAACAAAGATAAACCAAAGGTGGTGATGGACGGAGCGTTGACAATACAAACACTCACCCCCAGTCAACTGATCTGGGTTTAATCCATCACCGTTCTTTAGCTCACTCCGCCACCCCAGTTCAGACATGGCCTTATGCAAATCAGTCTGACCCTGTGCCTCATGGGAACAGTCCAGCCCGAACTGCTAAGCCATGTCTTCCCAGGACCGGAATCAAGCTTCCCAGGACCGATTTCTGGCATTACAGCAGTCTTCAGCCAGGCTTGCTTGACTCCAGTGGCAATGTGAGCAAGAGACTCACGTCTGAGCATACCCTGCCAACTTAGGGCGAACAAAGACAAACCAAAGGTGGTGATGGACGGAGCGTTGACAATACAAACACTCACCCCCAGTCAACTGATCTGGGTTTAATCCATCACCGTTCTTTAGCTCACTCTGCCACCCCAGTTCAGACATGGCCATATGCAAATCAGTCTGACCCTGTGCCTCATGGGAACAGTCCAGCCCGAACTGCCAAGCCATGTCTTCCCTGGACCGGAATCAAGCTTCCCAGGACCGATTTCTGGCATTACAGCCGTCTTTAGCCGGGCTTGCTTGACTCCAGTGGCAAAGTGAGCAAGGGACTCACGTCTGAGCATACCCTGCCAACTTAGGGCGAACAAAGATAAACCAAAGGTGGTGATAGACGGAGCATTGACAATACAAACACTCACCCCCAGTCAACTGATCTGGGTTTAATCCATCACCATTCTTTAGCTCACTCCGCCACCCCAGTTCAGACATGGCCATATGCAAATCAGTCTGACCCTGTGCCTCATGGGAAAAGTCCAGCCCGAACTGCCAAGCCATGTCTTCCCTGGACCGGAATCAAGCTTCCCAGGACCGATTTCTGGCATTACAGCAGTCTTCAGCCGGGCTTGCTTGACTCCAGTGGCAAAGTGAGCAAGGGACTCACGTCTGAGCATACCCTGCCAACTTAGGGCGAACAAAGATAAACCAAAGGTGGTGATGGACGGAGCGTTGACAATACAAACACTCACCCCCAGTCAACTGATCTGGGTTTAATCCATCACCGTTCTTTAGCTCACTCTGCCACCCCAGTTCAGACATGGCCATATGCAAATCAGTCTGACCCTGTGCCTCATGGGAACAGTCCAGCCCGAACTGCCAAGCCATGTCTTTCCTGGACCGGAATCAAGCTTCCCAGGACCGATTTCTGGCATTACAGCCGTCTTTAGCCGGGCTTGCTTGACTCCAGTGGCAAAGTGAGCAAGGGACTCACGTCTGAGCATACCCTGCCAACTTAGGGCGAACAAAGATAAACCAAAGGTGGTGATAGACAGAGCGTTGACAATACAAACACTCACCCCCAGTCAACTGATCTGGGTTTAATCCATCACCATTCTTTAGCTCACTCCGCCACCCCAGTTCAGACATGGCCATATGCAAATCAGTCTGACCCTGTGCCTCATGGGAAAAGTCCAGCCCGAACTGCCAAGCCATGTCTTCCCTGGACCGGAATCAAGCTTCCCAGGACCGATTTCTGGCATTACAGCAGTCTTCAGCCGGGCTTGCTTGACTCCAGTGGCAAAGTGAGCAAGGGACTCACGTCTGAGCATACCCTGCCAACTTAGGGCGAACAAAGATAAACCAAAGGTGGTGATGGACGGAGCGTTGACAATACAAACACTCACCCCCAGTCAACTGATCTGGGTTTAATCCATCACCGTTCTTTAGCTCACTCTGCCACCCCAGTTCAGACATGGCCATATGCAAATCAGTCTGACCCTGTGCCTCATGGGAACAGTCCAGCCCGAACTGCCAAGCCATGTCTTCCCTGGACCGGAATCAAGCTTCCCAGGACCGATTTCTGGCATTACAGCCGTCTTCAGCCGGGCATGCTTGACTCCAGTGGCAAAGTGAGCAAGGGACTCACGGCTGAGCATACCCTGCCAACTTAGGGCGAACAAAGATAAACCAAAGGTGGTGATGGACAGAGCGTTGACAATACAAACACTCACCCCCAGTCAACTGATCTGGGTTTAATCCATCACCGTTCTTTAGCTCACTCCGCCACCCCAGTTCAGACATGGCCATATGCAAATCAGTCTGACCCTGTGCCTCATGGGAACAGTCCAGCCCGAACTGCTAAGCCACTTCTTCCCTGGACCGGAATCAAGCTTCCCAGGACCGATTTCTGGCATTACAGCCGTCTTCAGCCAGGCTTGCTTGACTCCAGTGGCAATGTGAGCAAGGGACTCACGTCTGAGCATCCCCTGCCAACTTAGGGCGAACAAAGATAAACCAAAGGTGGTGATGGACGGAGCATTGACAATACAAACACTCACCCCCAGTCAACTGATCTGGGTTTAATCCATCACTGTTCTTTAGCTCACTCTGCCACCCTAGTTCAGACATGGCCATATGCAAATCAGTCTGACCCTGTGCCTCTTTTGAAAAGTCCAGCCCGAACTGCCAAGCCATGTCTTCCCTGGACCGGAATCAAGCTTCCCAGGACCGATTTCTGGCATTACAGCCGTCTTCAGCCGGGCTTGCTTGACTCCAGTGGCAAAGTGAGCAAGGGACTCACGTCTGAGCATACCCTGCCAACTTAGGGCGAACAAAGATAAACCAAAGGTGGTGATGGACGGAGCGTTGATAATACAAACACTCACCCCCAGTCAACTGATCTGGGTTTAATCCATCACCGTTCTTTAGCTCACTCTGCCACCCCAGTTCAGACATGGCTATATGCAAATCAGTCTGATCCTGTGCCTCATGGGAACAGGCCAGCCCGAACTGCCAAGCCATGTCTTCCCTGGACCGGAATCAAGCTTCCCAGGACCGATTTCTGGCATTACAGCCGTCTTTAGCCGGGCTTGCTTGACTCCAGTGGCAAAGTGAGCAAGGGACTCACGTCTGAGCATACCCTGCCAACTTAGGGCGAACAAAGATAAACCAAAGGTTGTGATAGACGGAGCGTTGACAATACAAACACTCACCCCAGTCAACTGATCTGGGTTTAATCCATCACCATTCTTTAGCTCACTCCGCAACCCCAGTTCAGACATGGCCATATGCAAATCAGTCAGACTCTGTGCCTCATGGGAAAAGTCCAGCCCGAACTGCCAAGCCACGTTTTCCCTGGACCGGAATCAAGCTTCCCAGGACCGATTTCTGGCATTACAGCCGTCTTCAGCCGGGCTTGCTTGACTCCAGTGGCAAAGTGAGGAAGGGACTCACGTCTGAGCATACCCTGCCAACTTAGGGCGAACAAAGATAAACCAAAGGTGGTGATGGACGGAGCGTTGACAATACAAACACTCACCCCCAGTCAACTGATCTGGGTTTAATCCATCACCGTTCTTTAGCTCACTCTGCCACCCCAGTTCAGACATGGCCATATGCAAATCAGTCTGACCCTGTGCCTCATGGGAACAGTCCAGCCCGAACTGCCAAGCCATGTCTTCCCTAGACCGGAATCAAGCTTCCCAGGACCGATTTCTGGCATTACAGCCGTCTTCAGCCAGGCATGCTTGACTCCAGTGGCAAAGTGAGCAAGGGACTCACGTCTGAGCATACCCTGCCAACTTAGGGCGAACAAAGATAAACCAAAGGTGGTGATGGACGGAGCGTTGACAATACAAACACTCACCCCCAGTCAACTGATCTGGGTTTAATCCATCACCGTTCTTTAGCTCACTCCGCCACCCCAGTTCAGACATGGCCTTATGCAAATCAGTCTGACCCTGTGCCTCATGGGAACAGTCCAGCCCGAACTGCTAAGCCATGTCTTCCCAGGACCGGAATCAAGCTTCCCAGGACCGATTTCTGGCATTACAGCCGTCTTCAGCCAGGCTTGCTTGACTCCAGTGGCAATGTGAGCAAGAGACTCACGTCTGAGCATACCCTGCCAACTTAGGGCGAACAAAGACAAACCAAAGGTGGTGATGGACGGAGCGTTGACAATACAAACACTCACCCCCAGTCAACTGATCTGGGTTTAATCCATCACCGTTCTTTAGCTCACTCTGCCACCCCAGTTCAGACATGGCCATATGCAAATCAGTCTGACCCTGTGCCTCATGGGAACAGTCCAGCCCGAACTGCCAAGCCATGTCTTCCCTGGACCGGAATCAAGCTTCCCAGGACCGATTTCTGGCATTACAGCCGTCTTTAGCCGGGCTTGCTTGACTCCAGTGGCAAAGTGAGCAAGGGACTCACGTCTGAGCATACCCTGCCAACTTAGGGCGAACAAAGATAAACCAAAGGTGGTGATAGACGGAGCATTGACAATACAAACACTCACCCCCAGTCAACTGATCTGGGTTTAATCCATCACCATTCTTTAGCTCACTCCGCCACCCCAGTTCAGACATGGCCATATGCAAATCAGTCTGACCCTGTGCCTCATGGGAAAAGTCCAGCCCGAACTGCCAAGCCATGTCTTCCCTGGACCGGAATCAAGCTTCCCAGGACCGATTTCTGGCATTACAGCAGTCTTCAGCCGGGCTTGCTTGACTCCAGTGGCAAAGTGAGCAAGGGACTCACGTCTGAGCATACCCTGCCAACTTAGGGCGAACAAAGATAAACCAAAGGTGGTGATGGACGGAGCGTTGACAATACAAACACTCACCCCCAGTCAACTGATCTGGGTTTAATCCATCACCGTTCTTTAGCTCACTCTGCCACCCCAGTTCAGACATGGCCATATGCAAATCAGTCTGACCCTGTGCCTCATGGGAACAGTCCAGCCCGAACTGCCAAGCCATGTCTTCCCTGGACCGGAATCAAGCTTCCCAGGACCGATTTCTGGCATTACAGCCGTCTTCAGCCGGGCATGCTTGACTCCAGTGGCAAAGTGAGCAAGGGACTCACGTCTGAGCATACCCTGCCAACTTAGGGCGAACAAAGATAAACCAAAGGTGGTGATGGACAGAGCGTTGACAATACAAACACTCACCCCCAGTCAACTGATCTGGGTTTAATCCATCACCGTTCTTTAGCTCACTCCGCCACCCCAGTTCAGACATGGCCATATGCAAATCAGTCTG
The DNA here is from genome assembly GCF_964261635.1 of Lissotriton helveticus. NCBI lineage: Eukaryota > Metazoa > Chordata > Amphibia > Caudata > Salamandridae > Lissotriton > Lissotriton helveticus. The sequence continues at coordinate 321,300,841 of NC_136061.1, forward strand.
ACCCTGTGCCTCATGGGAACAGTCCAGCCCGAACTGCTAAGCCACTTCTTCCCTGGACCGGAATCAAGCTTCCCAGGACCGATTTCTGGCATTACAGCCGTCTTCAGCCAGGCTTGCTTGACTCCAGTGGCAATGTGAGCAAGGGACTCACGTCTGAGCATCCCCTGCCAACTTAGGGCGAACAAAGATAAACCAAAGGTGGTGATGGACGGAGCATTGACAATACAAACACTCACCCCCAGTCAACTGATCTGGGTTTAATCCATCACTGTTCTTTAGCTCACTCTGCCACCCTAGTTCAGACATGGCCATATGCAAATCAGTCTGACCCTGTGCCTCTTTTGAAAAGTCCAGCCCGAACTGCCAAGCCATGTCTTCCCTGGACCGGAATCAAGCTTCCCAGGACCGATTTCTGGCATTACAGCCGTCTTCAGCCGGGCTTGCTTGACTCCAGTGGCAAAGTGAGCAAGGGACTCACGTCTGAGCATACCCTGCCAACTTAGGGCGAACAAAGATAAACCAAAGGTGGTGATGGACGGAGCGTTGACAATACAAACACTCACCCCCAGTCAACTGATCTGGGTTTAATCCATCACCGTTCTTTAGCTCACTCTGCCACCCCAGTTCAGACATGGCTATATGCAAATCAGTCTGATCCTGTGCCTCATGGGAACAGGCCAGCCCGAACTGCCAAGCCATGTCTTCCCTGGACCGGAATCAAGCTTCCCAGGACCGATTTCTGGCATTACAGCCGTCTTTAGCCGGGCTTGCTTGACTCCAGTGGCAAAGTGAGCAAGCGACTCACGTCTGAGCATACCCTGCCAACTTAGGGCGAACAAAGATAAACCAAAGGTTGTGATAGACGGAGCGTTGACAATACAAACACTCACCCCAGTCAACTGATCTGGGTTTAATCCATCACCATACTTTAGCTCACTCCGCAACCCCAGTTCAGACATGGCCATATGCAAATCAGTCAGACTCTGTGCCTCATGGGAAAAGTCCAGCCCGAACTGCCTAGCCATGTTTTCCCTGGACCGGAATCAAGCTTCCCAGGACCGATTTCTGGCATTACAGCCGTCTTCAGCCGGGCTTGCTTGACTCCAGTGGCAAAGTGAGGAAGGGACTCACGTCTGAGCATACCCTGCCAACTTAGGGCGAACAAAGATAAACCAAAGGTGGTGATGGACGGAGCGTTGACAATACAAACACTCACCCCCAGTCAACTGATCTGGGTTTAATCCATCACCGTTCTTTAGCTCACTCTGCCACCCCAGTTCAGACATGGCCATATGCAAATCAGTCTGACCCTGTGCCTCATGGGAACAGTCCAGCCCGAACTGCCAAGCCATGTCTTCCCTGGACCGGAATCAAGCTTCCCAGGACCGATTTCTGGCATTACAGCCGTCTTCAGCCAGGCATGCTTGACTCCAGTGGCAAAGTGAGCAAGGGACTCACGTCTGAGCATACCCTGCCAACTTAGGGCGAACAAAGATAAACCAAAGGTGGTGATGGACGGAGCGTTGACAATACAAACACTCACCCCCAGTCAACTGATCTGGGTTTAATCCATCACCGTTCTTTAGCTCACTCCGCCACCCCAGTTCAGACATGGCCATATGCAAATCAGTCTGACCCTGTGCCTCATGGGAACAGTCCAGCCGAACTGCTAAGCCATGTCTTCCCAGGACCGGAATCAAGCTTCCCAGGACCGATTTCTGGCATTACAGCCGTCTTCAGCCAGGCTTGCTTGACTCCAGTGGCAATGTGAGCAAGGGACTCACGTCTGAGCATACCCTGCCAACTTAGGGCGAACAAAGACAAACCAAAGGTGGTGATGGACGGAGCGTTGACAATACAAACACTCACCCCCAGTCAACTGATCTGGGTTTAATCCATCACCGTTCTTTAGCTCACTCTGCCACCCCAGTTCAGAAATGGCCATATGCAAATCAGTCTGACCCTGTGCCTCAGGGGAACAGTCCAGCCCGAACTGCCAAGCCATGTCTTCCCTGGACCGGAATCAAGCTTCCCAGGACCGATTTCTGGCATTACAGCCGTCTTTAGCCGGGCTTGCTTGACTCCGGTGGCAAAGTGAGCAAGGGACTCACGTCTGAGCTTACCTTGCCAACTTAGGGCGAACAAAGATAAACCAAAGGTGGTGATAGACGGAGCGTTGACAATACAAACACTCACCCCCAGTCAACTGATCTGGGTTTAATCCATCACCATTCTTTAGCTCACTCCGCCACCCCAGTTCAGACATGGCCATATGCAAATCAGTCTGACCCTGTGCCTCATGGGAAAAGTCCAGCCCGAACTGCCAAGCCATGTCTTCCCTGGACCGGAATCAAGCTTCCCAGGACCGATTTCTGGCATTACAGCCGTCTTCAGCCGGGCTTGCTTGACTCCAGTGGCAAAGTGAGCAAGGGACTCACGTCTGAGCATACCCTGCCAACTTAGGGCGAACAAAGATAAACCAAAGGTGGTGATGGACGGAGCGTTGACAATACAAACACTCACCCCCAGTCAACTCATCTGGGTTTAATCCATCACCGTTCTTTAGCTCACTCTGCCACCCCAGTTCAGACATGGCCATATGCAAATCAGTCTGACCCTGTGCCTCATGGGAACAGTCCAGCCCGAACTGCCAAGCCATGTCTTCCCTGGACCGGAATCAAGCTTCCCAGGACCGATTTCTGGCATTACAGCCGTCTTCAGCCGGGCATGCTTGACTCCAGTGGCAAAGTGAGCAAGGGACTCACGTCTGAGCATACCCTGCCAACTTAGGGCGAACAAAGATAAACCAAAGGTGGTGATGGACGGAGCGTTGACAATACAAACACTCACCCCCAGTCAACTGATCTGGGTTTAATCCATCACCGTTCTTTAGCTCACTCCGCCACCCCAGTTCAGACATGGCCATATGAAATCAGTCTGACCCTGTGCCTCATGGGAACAGTCCAGCCCGAACTGCTAAGCCATGTCTTCCCTGGACCGGAATCAAGCTTCCCAGGACCGATTTCTGGCATTACAGCCGTCTTCAGCCAGGCTTGCTTGACTCCAGTGGCAATGTGAGCAAGGGACTCACGTCTGAGCATCCCCTGCCAACTTAGGGCGAACAAAGATAAACCAAATGTGGTGATGGACGGAGCATTGACAATACAAACACTCACCCCCAGTCAACTGATCTGGGTTTAATCCATCACTGTTCTTTAGCTCACTCTGCCACCCTAGTTCAGACATGGCCATATGCAAATCAGTCTGACCCTGTGCCTCTTTTGAAAAGTCCAGCCCGAACTGCCAAGCCATGTCTTCCCTGGACCGGAATCAAGCTTCCCAGGACCGATTTCTGGCATTACAGCCGTCTTCAGCCGGGCTTGCTTGACTCCAGTGGCAAAGTGAGCAAGGGGCTCACGTCTGAGCATACCCTGCCAACTTAGGGCGAACAAAGATAAACCAAAGGTGGTGATGGACGGAGCGTTGACAATACAAACACTCACCCCCAGTCAACTGATCTGGGTTTAATCCATCACCGTTCTTTAGCTCACTCTGCCACCCCAGTTCAGACATGGCTATATGCAAATCAGTCTGACCCTGTGCCTCATGGGAACAGGCCAGCCCGAACTGCCAAGCCATGTCTTCCCTGGACCGGAATCAAGCTTCCCAGGACCGATTTCTGGCATTACAGCCGTCTTCAGCCGGGCATGCTTGACTCCAGTGGCAAAGTGAGCAAGGGACTCACGTCTGAGCATGCCCTGCCAACTTACGGCGAATAAAGATAAACCAAAGGTGGTGATGGACGGAGCGTTGACAATACAAACACTCACCCCCAGTCAACTGATCTGGGTTTAATCCATCACCGTTCTTTAGCTCACTCCGCCACCCCAGTTCAGACATGGCCATATGAAATCAGTCTGACCCTGTGCCTCATGGGAACAGTTCAGCCTGAACTGCCAACCCATGTCTTCCCTGGACCGGAATCAAGCTTCCCAGGACCGATTTCTGGCATTACAGCCGTCTTCAGCCAGGCTTGCTTGACTCCAGTGGCAACGTGAGCAAGGGACTCACGTCTGAGCATACCCTGCCATCTTAAGGCGAACAAAGATAAACCAAAGGTGGTGATGGACGGAGCGTTGACAATACAAACACTCACCCCCAGTCAACTGATCTGGGTTTAATCCATCACCGTTCTTTAGATCACTCCGCCACCCCAGTTCAGACATGGCCATATGCAAAACAGTCTGACCCTGTGCCTCATGGGAACAGTCCTGCCCGAACTGCCAAGCCATGTCTCCCCTGGACCGGAATCAAGCTTCCCAGGACCGATTTCTGGCATTACAGCCGTCTTCAGCCGGGCATGCTTGACTCCAGTGGCAAAGTGAGCAAGGGACTCACGTCTGAGCATGCCCTGCCAACTTACGGCGAATAAAGATAAACCAAAGGTGGTGATGGACGGAGCGTTGACAATACAAACACTCACCCCCAGTCAACTGATCTGGGTTTAATCCATCACCGTTCTTTAGCTCACTCCGCCACCCCAGTTCAGACATGGCCATATGAAATCAGTCTGACCCTGTGCCTCATGGGAACAGTTCAGCCTGAACTGCCAACCCATGTCTTCCCTGGACCGGAATCAAGCTTCCCAGGACCGATTTCTGGCATTACAGCCGTCTTCAGCCAGGCTTGCTTGACTCCAGTGGCAACGTGAGCAAGGGACTCACGTCTGAGCATACCCTGCCATCTTAAGGCGAACAAAGATAAACCAAAGGTGGTGATGGACGGAGCGTTGACAATACAAACACTCACCCCCAGTCAACTGATCTGGGTTTAATCCATCACCGTTCTTTAGCTCACTCCGCCACCCCAGTTCAGACATGGCCATATGCAAAACAGTCTGACCCTGTGCCTCATGGGAACAGTCCTGCCCGAACTGCCAAGCCATGTCTCCCCTGGACCGGAATCAAGCTTCCCAGGACCGATTTATGGCATTACAGCCGTCTTCAGCCGGGCTTGCTTGACTCCAGTGGCAAAGTGAGCAAGGAACTCACGTCTGAGCATACCTTGCCAACTTAGGGCGAAAAAAGATAAACCAAAGGTGGTGATGGACGGAGCATTGACAATACAAACACTCACCCCCAGTCAACTGATCTGGGTTTAATCCATCACCGTTCTTTAGCTCTCTCCCTCACCCCAGTTCAGACATGGCCATATGCAAATCAGTCTGACCCTGAGCCTCATGGGAACAGTCCAGCCGGAACTGCCAAGCCATGTCATCCCTGGCCCGGAATCAAGCTTCCCAGGACCGATTTCTGGCATTACAGCCGTCTTCAGCCAGGCTTGCTTGACTCCAGTGGCAAAGTGAGCAAGGGACTCACGTCTGAGCATACCCTGCCAACTTAGGGCGAACAAAGATAAACCAAAGGTGGTGATGGACGGAGCGTTGACAATACAAACACTAACCCCCAGTCAACTGATCTGGGTTTAATCCATCCCCGTTCTTTAGCTCACTCCGCCACCCCAGTTCAGATATGGCCATATGCAAATCAGTCTGACCTTGTGCCTCATGGGAACAGTCCAGCCCGAACTGCCAAGCCATGTCTTCCCTGGACCGGAATCAAGCTTCCCAGGACCGATTTCTGGCATTACAGTCATCTTCAGCCGGGCTTGCTTGACTCCAGTGGCAAAGTGAGCAAGCGACTCACGTCTGAGCATACCCTGCCAACTTAGGGCGAACAAAGATAAACCAAAGGTGGTGATGGACGGAGCGTTGACAATACAAACACTCATCCCCCAGTCAACTGATCTGGGTTTAATCCATCACCGTTCTTTAGCTCACTCTGCCACCCCAGTTCAGACATGGCCATATGCAAATCAGTCTGACCCTGTGCCTCATGGGAACAGTCCAGCCCGAACTGCCAAGCCATGTCTTCCCTTGACCGGAATCAAGCTTCCCAGGACCTATTTCTGGCATTACAGCCGTCTTCAGCCGGGCTTGCTTGACTCCAGTGGCAAAGTGAGCAAGGGACTCACGTCTGAGCATACCCTGCCAACTTAGGGCGAAGAAAGATAAACCAAAGGTGGTGATGGACGGAGCGTTGACAATACAAACACTCACCCCCAGTCAACTGATATGGGTTTAATCCATCACCGTTCTTTAGCTCACTCCGTCACCCCAGTTCAGACATGGCCATATGCAAATCAGTCTGACCCTGTGCCTCATGGGAACAGTCCAGCCCGAACTGCCAAGCCATGTCTTCCCTGGACTGGAATCAAGCTTCCCAGGACCGATTTCTGGCATTACAGCCGTCTTCAGCCGGGCTTGCTTGACTCCAGTGGCAAAGTGAGCAAGGGACTCCCGTCTGAGCATACCCTGCCAACTTAGGGCGAACAAAGATAAACCAAAGGTGGTGATGGACGGAGCGTTGACAATACAAACACTCACCCCCAGTCAACTGATCTGGGTTTAATCCATCACCGTTCTTTAGCTCACTCCACCACCCCAGTTCAGACATGGCCATATGCAAATCAGTCTGACCCTGTGCCTCATGGGAACAGTCCAGCCCGAACTGCCAAGCCATGTCTTCCCTGGACCGGAATCAAGCTTCCCAGGACCGATTTCTGGCATTACAGCCGTCTTCAGCCGGGCTTGCTTGACTCCAGTGGCAAAGTGAGCAAGGGACTCACGTCTGAGCATACCCTGCCAACTTAGGGCGAACAAAGATAAACCAAAGGTGGTGATGGACGGAGCGTTGACAATACAAACACTCACCCCCAGTCAACTGATCTGGGTTTAATCCATCACCGTTCTTTATCTCACTCCGCCACCCCAGTTCAGACATGGCCATATGCAAATCAGTCTGACCCTGTGCCTCATGGGAACAGTACAGCCCGAACTGCCAAGCCATGTCTTCCCTGGACCGGAATCAAGCTTCCCAGGACCAATTTCTGGCATTACAGCCGTCTTCAGCCGGGCTTGCTTGACTCCAGTGGCAAAGTGAACAAGGGACTCACGTCTGAGCATACCCTGCCAACTTAGGGCAAACAAAGATCAACCAAAGGTGGTGATGGACGGAGTGTTGACAATACAAACACTCACCCCCAGTCAACTGATCTGGGTTTAATCCATCTTCGTTCTTTAGCTCACTCCGCCACCCCAGTTCAGGCATGTCTTTAACCACCCCTGAGGTTGTACGAGCGATGAGGCACTGGCCCCTTGGTGGTCTTGTGGCTGGCCCCATGTGAGCATGTATGGCCCCAGAGCATCCAACACAGAGTCCTATGGCAGCCCAGACAAGAGGCCTCCTCATGGTGGGAGAGTTGGGCTTGACTTTGCCTTCATCTAACCGAGACTTCAGTTGATCAGGCAACAGTTTGTGAACTTTTACCATGGACTGCAACCACTCTCATGACGCACCCTGTTTATTAACTGTAATGACCTACCATAGATCATCTTCAAAGTTAGCGGAGTGGAGCAACTTCAAACCAACTGACATGTTCTCACTGGTAGGCTGCCACTCAGGTTAAATTATGAGAGCAATCGAAGATGTCCTGCTGCAGTCCGAGTCACCAGCCCCATGTCTGCTGTCTTCCCGCTGCACGATTTCAGAGGCTGATGGACCCTGTGATGTTTATTTGATTGTTGTTTACCCCCACAGTTTGGACTGGTGTTTGTTTTATTTTTCAATAAAGTTTGGGAGGAATGTAGTGTCCTGCTGGCCACGTTCTAGTGTCTCAGCAGGCACTGAGTTTACCAGCCACTCCCTAGAGGGCTGAACATACTTGCACCCCACACCCATCCACCACAGGCATCACAAGTGACGTGAGGCTGCAAATAAAAGGGCCCGGGTGTACGTGTTCGTTCATGGCCAGTAAAACCAGCATTCCCACGGTGTCTTTGTCACTTATTCTAGCTGCACGTAGCCACAGGGCCCACAAAACTACAGCCAGAACTCTATCTTCGTTCAGTTTGAAACACGGATAATAGAAGATGCTCACTGATCATTTGCAGTTCGATTGAAAGGGTATGTTTTGGCCAACAAGAATAGTAGTGAACCATATTATGCAGCATTGTACAGATGAAAAGCAGCCGGTAGTTTGCACAAGCGTTGCCTTCAACCTTGAACACTGTGGTCTTTCAATCCATGCTCTTAAAAGGGCAACAAATGCTAATTATGCCTAATGTCCAGAATAAGTTATGGGAGTGTGCGTGATTCATTAAAGGCACCCGCATTCTCTTTTAAGAGAGGAAGGAAAGCTTTTCAGTATTGAAGCATGCAAAACCGTTGTGCGTTGACGAGATATTTAAAAGAAAATTAATTATGCCATGTAAATTTCACTGCATATGGTTATTCTATGTTGTCCAGTCATTGTAGACAGAAGTATATGTGGTTTAACTCTATTTTGTTCTATTACATGAGGTTAATAAATATATATTCTTGACTGTTATAGTCTCTGAAATGTATTTTGTGTACCACTCTAAAAATGTCATTTTCTCAGGCTAAAAGGGCATTACCGTTTAGATGTAATAAATATTTATCTGGTCAACTGTCCGTACTCCTGCCCTTGTCTTCCATTCTGGGTTTTCTGTGCCATCAAGTCTCCATCAAGTCCCTGGGTATTCCACAACCAGTACCTTTGTTCGTTTTTCATTTTCAGTTTGGCAGCCCTGCCAAAAACCACCAGAAATCACTGTAAACTAAACTCCCCTTTACCTGCACCTCCTGCTAAGAGGGCTCATCTCATCTCAGTATATGCTCCATTCAATATGTTGAGTGGAGGGCTTGTTATCGATGGAGTTGAATGCAGGAGTTCCTCTTTTCTCAGACTGCTAAGCTCCCTCAGTTCTTGCAGATTCCCCAACTGAGCAGGTTCCCCGATCAGCTCCATCGGGGATGCAGAGGCCATTTGGCAAATAACTCAAGTCTACTTACCCACATGCAACACACCCGGGGCCTCATTTATGAAGCCTTGCGTCAGTTTTGCGCTTCCGATGCGTCACTGTTTGTGACGCATCGGCGGCGTAAAACATGCCTCCTGTTGCGCACTACTTACAAAGTGACGCATCTAAGCAGATGCGTCACTTTGTAAACCCCTGCGCTACATTATACCTGCGTCATGTATAATGTATGCAGAGAGGGTGTTCCCCCGCAAAAAGCCTCGTAATAGTCATGCAATGAAATCTATGAGATTTCACTGCGTCACTTTTAGGATGATGTTGCGTCAAAATCTTGCGCCTGCCTCACAGCAGGCGTAAGACTGACGCAGGCCCTTTCACATGGGGCTTTCCCCAAGTGAAAGGATGCATTGCTGGAGTTGCGTCACTTTTGTGACACATTCCAGCAATGCGTGACTTTTGCGCTTACAGATACGTCAGAAATACTGACGTATCTGTAACTCCTTGCGACATGATGCGTCATACTGTAAATATGACGCATCATTGGTGTCGCAAGGAGGGCGCAGTGAAAAGTGACTCATCGCTGTTTTCACGCAGCGATGCGTCACTTTACATAAATGAGGCCCCAGGCCTGTTTTGTCCCGTGTTACTCATTGGTGCACATGCGCAATGTCGATGCGCACTCTCTCTGAATGTGGTGGCCTCTCACATGAAGTATTACTCGCTCGTGCTTTCAGTTACATGAAAACAATCGTACAAACGTGTTTTTAGGCATCTGTTGCACTTCATTCGCTTGGAATGGCTCTTGCTCACGCGCAGCCTGTTCTATTTTTAGACGCATGCTTCGAGTGATGCTGGGCCTCTCTTCACATTCTTAAGGCTCCTATGCAATAAATGGAGACGGGAACAGTTCAGGGATCATTGTATCCATTGCATGGAGCTCCTTTGAGCTGCACCACACACATCTGCTAATGTGAAGATTGTAGGTGGGGCCCACCGGCACAAATTTTCTGGGAACAAGGACTTACGAGGACTGAGCAGAACTCTGCGGAATCCAACAGAGTTTTTAATAACTCCACGGATTCCATGGGGTACACCTCTGTAAGTTCTGGCCACCCCTCAACTGCATACACTGTAGTCGTGTGTTGTGCTCAGGATTGTCAGAGAACCATACTCCCAAATAGTTAGAATTTGCTTAGATATTGAGCTTCAGTTCTCCTAACCTCCATAGCTGATTCAAGTTTTGTTTGTAATTACCAAATGTCATGACCTTTGTCTTTCTGACTTTGGCCGTAAGCTTTGAAATGAAATGAATGAAATGAAAATGTGTTTTATAAAGTGCAGATAGCTGCCCAGAGGCATCCAAGCGCTATGACTGACAGTGTACAGACATCTGGGCAAGTGGCAGAAACAAGGAAAACGAGTCTATTTATTAAACAAAAAAGTTTTCAGGTGCTTCCTAAAGGAAGTGAGATCTGAGTTGGACCTTAAATACAGGGGTATGCTGTTCCATAGCCTAGCAGCATTCAGGGAAAAGGAACGGCCTCCCGATCTGGACTGTTTGACCTTTGGCACGACAGCACGGAAAGCATTGGTAGACCGTAGCTGTCTGCTAGGGAGGTAAGGGATGATTAAGGAGCGACTAATCGCTGGGCCAGTTTTCCAGAATGACTGATGAGCAACACAGAGGGATTTAAAGCTAATCCTATCCCTAACAGGGAGCCAGTGCAGTCTTATTAAACCGGGTTTGACAGAAGTCCTACAGGGGATTTGAAGCAAGGTCCGGGCCGCACAGTTTTGGATCACCTGTAGTTTCCTTAATGTGAAGTCTGGGGCTCCAAGATAAAGGGCATTTCCAAAGTCTAGTCTGGAGAGAATCAGTCCCTGTACAACAGTTTGTTTAGCCTCAAATGGTAGTAGGGGGAGGATCTTCCTCAACATTCTAATGAGGCCAAAACAAGTGGCAGATAGCACGACAACTTGATGATCAAACATTAGGGACTTGTCCAGCCAAATGCCTAAGCTCTTAATAGCATCCTTGGGGACTGGGGGAGGACCCAAGCAGGCTGGCCAGATCTGGTCAACCGCAGATGGAGCCGAGCGTCCCAACAGCATGACCTCTGTCTTGTCCCCGTTAATTTTGAGACAAGACAGGGTCATCCAGCTGTTGACTTCACTTAGACAGCCCACTAGGTCCACCGTGCCCGCAGGGTCCTCGACCCGCGTCAAAGAGACCACCAGCTGGGTATCGTCCGCATAGGTTACGATCTTGATACCATATGGATGGACGATCCCAGCCAGCGGCCTCATGTATACGTTAAACAACGTCGGGCTAAGCGAGGAACCCTGTGGAACTCCGCAGTCCAGGGGTCTGCTAGTGGAGGTGGTGTTTCCCTCAAAAACCTGAAAATTTCTATTGGTCAAGAATGACCTAAGCCACTCCAACGCTCCTCCTTGAATCCCAATGTCCTGGAGACGTTGCAATAGGATTTCATGGTTTACAGTGTCAAAAGCGGCACTCAGATCGAGGAGGATGACTGCCACCGATCCTCCCCGATCCAAGATGCCTCTTGTTTCCTCCAGGACCGCCAATAAGGCGGATTCTGTCCCATGCTTGGGGCGAAAACCAGTTTGTGAGGGATCAAGCAGATGGTTCTTCTCTAAGAAATCGGTCAAGAGGCTGTTGATATATTTTTCCAATAACTTACTGATCCAAGGAAGCAAGGAGATTGGGCGATAGTTACTGAAGTTGTTAATATCCATGTTAGGCTTCTTAACAAGTGCTCTCACCCTGGCCTCTTTCCATACAGATGGAACTATGCTGGTAGAGATTGAGGCATTAAGTACCTTCAGTATGACCGGAAGGATGGTATGACTAACAGCCTTTAAAAAGCTCGGGGGGCGGGATCACTGGGGGAGCCCGATTTAACCTGGGCCATTAAGGTGGCTAATAAATACAAGTGCAACAGAGGGAAATTCTCCAGCACAGGTGACACATTGTCTATCGTGTCATGTTTGGGGTGCACCCGAGTGGCTACTGGGATATCTGAGTGGATGGTAGAAACGAAGAGTAGATAAGATCTACTTTATTATAGAAAAAATCGGCCATCTCATTACAACGAGTTTGTAAGTTATCACTATTTATAGGGGGCTGGGGGAGGACAGTGAGACTTTTTACAATTCGGTAAATCTCCTTGGAGTTAGATCTAGCTTCAGAGATCTTTTGCGTGTAATACCGAGATTGAGCTTTCTTAATCTCCAGCTTATAGTCCCTGATGGAATTTCTATATAGAATTTTATCTGAATCAATATCTTTACACAGATATTATATAGATTTAGCTGATCAAGTGCTCTCTGCATTCCGTTTCTGGTGTAGTCCAGGATGATCAAGTTGTCCACATATTGAAGAACTGGGAGTCTGTAAAAGCCAGTCTGTGGCAGTATTGTTTTAGCTTTTGATATTGCTTGACCCAAGTCTGCTGTCCACAAATTAAACAGAATCGGTGATAATACACACCCATTTTTCAGGCCTATGGTTGTAGGTATTACTGATGTAACTTTATTTCTATTGTTTAGCTTGATGCGGACCTTGGAGTAGAGGAAGATAATTGCATTCAACAGGGAAAAGGAGATGCCTCAGTGTGCTAATTCTGACCATAATATATTCCTGTTCACAAGATCGAGTGCAGCTGAATAATCTATAAAACAAGTGAAGAGTGGCGGGCTGAAGGATCTCATGGTTTGGAAAACCAAGACAGGGCAATCATGTTATCTATGGTCGATGATTTTGACCTAATGCCTGTTGATAGTATGGGATTATGCTTTCCTCTGTAGATCATGCCTCGAGTTCCTGCAGTACAATTGTGGAGTACAATTTTTCTTCAACATCTAACAGGGCAATTAATCAATTGTTCCACAGATCGGTGTTGGGTCCTTCTTTGTGGATCAGGTGTAATATGGATTTGAGCGGACCAGTGCTTAATTTGAAAAAGAATAAGTGCTGGTGCTTAAAGTGCTGCTCAAAGCTACAAAATGTCATAAGAGCCGAACACCAAGGCTGCATAGCCTTAACGCCACTCCATTTCTCTTCAATCCATCACCAGACATCCCCTTCTGCTTGATCTCACTCTTGCTTCTTTTTCACGTTTGCTATCTTTGTTTGCCAGTGTTTTTTCTGGACTTCTCTTCCTCTACTGTTTTTTTCCATCTTGCTTTTTTACAACACAAAAAGGAGAAGTAAAAAGAAGAAAAATACAGGAAGTCATTATACATTTTAAACTCACTTAGTATGAGTGTAAATAGGTATAACCATTAACATATATATTGACAAATAAAACGAGTTTAGAAATAGTTAATAGTATATTCCTCAGTTTCTATCATTGGTGTAAGGGGTGTCACAAAGGTTGATAAGATACATAGTTACAGCTTCTAGTATCGATTGTCTACTGAATACTCATTGTATGTTGACATAAACCTGTTATACCTGATATATAAAACTTCCAAGGTGAGTGATAAACCACTGTAATTTAAAAATAATGAATTAATTCCCCAGGGTCGCTACAATGGTTGTAGGATGCCTATAGAAAGGGATTGAGTTATTACTCGAGAAGATCGGTGTCTGGTGTACTGAGATTGGGTTTGATTAGATAGACGTCTCACAGGGCCTTCAATGGTGGTTTGAAGGTAAGGGAGGAAGCGTCCAAGGTGCCCCACATTTTCCTGCAAGGAGAGCGCCAGGGGGTTCGTTTTAGTGCTATATTGTCGGCACCCCTTAGGAAGATTAGTTCTTCTTGCCATGGTTTGTAGGCAATGTGTTTGAAGTTTTTCCAGTTTCTCAATATTATTTTGTACGCTAGAGTGAACATTAGGTCTAGGAGGTCACGGTCATTGTCGTTTTTTATTTGGGGGTCTAGGCAACCTCAGATTACATATGAGAAGTCTCTGGCTGGTTTAATATGTAAGTTAAGCATAACGAATTCAAAGATCTTATCCCAGAAGGGCAGCAGATGAACATATGTGGTAAGTCTCCTTCATGTGAATTACAATTCCAGCACTGGGGAGATTGAGTGAGGTTACGTTTGCGTAACTTTGCTAGTGTCCAATATGACCTATTGATAATCATATATTTTGTCTGTGAGAGTGATGGTGAGAGTTTGTTCCTAAATGGTGTCATGTGAATGCGTTTCTAGTACCACAAGATACAATTAGTAATAGGTTCACTTTCCCATTTCCTTTAATTAACTGTGTGTCGTTTATCATTTACCTGGCTTAGACATGATTAGTGTATATATTTTAGACACTATGTGGCCCGCTATAGCTAGTTGATTCAGTTTGATGGGGAGAGAAGGTGGTATCGGTTTTATGGGTTGTTTAGAGATCTGTGCTTTAAGCTTCAAAAATGTATATTGATCTATGTTATTCAGGTTATTTTTTCTATTTGCAGTGTAGCAGAGGACTCAGGGGTGGTATCGTTATACAAACCTTTTATCATATTGATACTTGTCTGTGACCAATCCTCCCAATAGATTGGGATTTTATGTATTCTCAGATTAGGATTGTTCCAAAATGCTGCCAAATTGGATTTGTCTATTCTGACATCAGAGTAAGCTTCTTAGCGCTTGAGAGCTTGCTTAGTGTTTTGGATAATATATTTTGAGTGTGGAGGGCTTGATGAGGTCATAGTCATAATGGCTGTTAGAGGGATGCCTTTAATTAGATTGTCCGCGACTTCCCCCCACGGTGAGGGGGAAGTGCAGTGATTTTCTATAAACCAGGCAGCTCCTTGTCTGCAGAGGAAAGCAGCTTGGTAGTTAATAAAATTGGGTAGAGCAACTCCACCTTTAGATTTGCAAAGTTTACATTTTAACAAAGATATTCTAGGCTTCTGTCCCTGCCATAAAAATGTTGTTGAAGGTTTTGTCGATTTTCTTTATAAAGTCTTCTGAAAGAGTAATAGGAAGCATACTGATAAGGTAGTTAACAATAGGTGTAATCATCATCTTTATCGCCTCTACCCTACCAATTTAAAAACTTTGGTGACCAACTATTGAGTGGATCAGAGACTTTCTTGAATGTGGTTTCTTCATTCACTTCTAGGTTGGAGATAAGGTCATTGGTGAATAGTAGACCTAGGTATTTACTTGGATCTGGTTGCCATGCTAGGCCTGAGCCTCCTAAGATGTCTTTGCCCCATAGAGAGTTACGGAGCTTGACCTCAGTCTTCTCTCTTTTGAGTGTGTAGCCGTAGATCACTGCCGAATCATGTATCTCTCTCATTAGGGCGGGGATAGCAGACTTATCTTGTTTCGACACTATGAGGACGTCATCCGCGAAGGCAGCAACCTTGTATATTGTGCTGCCGAATTCCATGCAAGGTATGTCTGTGTTTACTAATAGGTGCTGGAGGAATGGTTCTATGGCTAACAAGAACAGTGACGGGGAACGGGGCATTCTTGTCTGGTAACTTGTTGAAGTGTAAATAATGATGAAACAGCGCTCCCCGCTCTAACCTTTGCTTTGGGTTCATGGTACAGTGTCATAATCATTCATATTAGTGGGTCTCCATCTTGCTTTGCAACAAAATGTGATGAGTTTATACAAGTGCTGGTCCCCAAAAATAATTCTCAGTGGCTCCACCTACAAACACCAGCACAAATTAAGTCCTGGCACATACACCCTCTAAGCTATACGTATCAGAAATAAAATCTGAGGGCCGAGACTCCCCAGTCTACAATAGGGGTGGGTGGAATTTGCGTAATTGCGTTACGCAAATCTCCATGAAACGGTAAAAAATCTCCGTGAACACGCAGAAATTCCGCAAACACGCGGAATTGCTTGTTCGCAATGCTTTTTTCTTGTTCGCAATCGCTGTTTGCATGCTCGGGGGAAATATCTCGCGAACACGCACTTTGAGACGCGAACAAGCAGAAAATTTCCCAAAGTTGCGGAACGCAGAATTTTGGGGAATATCGTGTTCTCCGCGGAAGGCGAAATTACCCAAATTCCACAAATTCCGCGAGCGGAATGGAATTTACCATCCAGGCCTAGTCTACGAGTCCCCAGAGTTTTCTTCCTTATATGTCCACCAAATTCCACAAAGAGAATAGGGGTCAGAGGGAGGAAACGAGAGAAAGGGAACTCAGAAGATCAGAGGTTGCTGACAAGAAGCGCGTGCCGAGACACCCCTTCTAAGGCCTACACTTATTTCGCCCTTGGCACACCATTGATGTTGCAAAAAAAGTAACTGAAAAAATTCCTGTGGTTTATTGTGCAATAAAAAAATACAATTGCATTGGAATATTGACTGCGGTGTTATGGTTGAAAAACAATATTTCCTCGTGACGAAGATTTCTCGCAAAGGCCCTAGCAATCGGCATCTCGATTAGTCCTGCGCAGACAGGTGCATGTCTGCTACAGAACACATAACGTGGCCATGTCCTGTTTTGCAGAAGCCCTTCAGTCTGGTAAACTAGGACTACATCCGAATCCAGCAGACAGAGCCGGAACACAAGTCTAGCTAGAGCAGCGCGTTGCATTCTGGAGCTTGTAGTGACTTTTCATTAGAGATGCAGGCCTGAAAGTCTCAGAATGTAAAGTGCTTTTGGATACAAATCCTGGTCTATCTGAATGTGCTACACGTGACATGGGCCTTTGGGCATCTGTACAGACACACTGTGTAACCTTCTGCAGGCCGCTGGACAAGGGGGTACCTTGCTGGTTTGATTGTACTAGTAAGACACTGTAATTTCCACACCATTCGGCCTCCCATTGATCTGATCTGCCTTCAGTGAAACATACTCTCCCTTGCACCACTGTATCTAGGATTTTGTACTGAAAAATCTATATCAATCGAGCCAATAGTGTGAAAGCGCAACTTACAACTCTCGCCAATTACATCGCTGCGCCTTTTTATATTACACCTGTTTGAGGCATGTACTAAACTTCCCTAACCTTGCACTGACTGAAGGCACAGTGCTGAAACTGGCAGGTTTTATACAGTGCTGCCATTATGGAGCAGCATGTACACTGAACAACATCACTGATGTCAGGCTGCAGTTGGTGGTGGGCCCAGGCCATGATGTGTAAGAGGCAGAATGCATTATGTGTGGGTCGTTTCAGCTGGTTTCATTTTCAAGTCAGCGCATGCGAGCCGTTAAAGTATGCTAAGCACTTTTAGTTTTGCCGACTTCAACAGACTATCCCAGCCTGCCTAAACCTCAGCTCACCCATCAGACAGTACTCAAACAAATAAATAATCCAATTGGAATAAGGATGCTCCTTAATGATAGGCAGATATGCACTGCAGACATCACTAACATGATGCAGTCATCATGCGTGGACCGGGGTAGGCCATCGTCTGGAGACATACCAGGCAAACATCTAAGAACAGGACACAGGTATGTTTATTTTTAATAATTACAGGGACCACCACCCAGGGGAATAAAATTCAAAATGATGTAGGTAATCCCAGATTACCAATTATTAAATACCGAATCATACCAATTCGATATTTAAGAACTGCCAATCGGGATGTAGGTAATTTTACCAATTGAATTACCGAATCGGTATGATTCGGTAATTACCGAATCGGTATTTACCGATTCGGTAATTGCCATTCATGAATGTCAATTACCGAATCGGTAAATACCGATTCGGTAAAAGGGGGAAACATTGAAGGGTGGCAGGGTTCACTTTGACACCCTGTTGCACCCCTCAATTGTGCATGGGTGCACATGTTGCAGACATACATGCCCTTAGGGCATGTATGTCTGCAACATGGCACTGTTTAAAAAGCAAAAGAAATGCTTTTTAAAGGGTTTTCATTATTTACCACCAACTTCTAGTTGGTGGTAAATAACGAATTCTTAAACCCCTGTAGCACTGATTACAGTGCTACCTACATGTCAAAATACAGATTCGGTAATTTTACCGATTCGGTATTTTACCGATTCGGTAAAATTACCGAATCTGTATTTTAACTTGCCCCTACATCCCAAACTCCAAATACCGGACGGTAACGGCCGATTGCCTTCCTACATCTGGCCCACGGCCCGGTAAAATAAGCGTCGGAACCACAAATTAGGCACTGGAGCGGACTCAAAGCAGTGGTGATAAAGGGGATTGAAGATGATATTCTATTTCTCAGTAGCAGCCTTAAACACTGACCCTGGCATTGCATTCGGGTATCTCTAATTGTTTTGAAGACATTGCTAAGGGCTTCATTAGTAAATGTGGTTGCAAGTAACCCTGGGCGTAGTGGGCGTAGTGGGGCTTCGCGGAGCTACGTGAAGTGGGCGAGAAACTACGCCCACCTCCGCACTCCGCGTAGCCCCACTACGCACCGCAGGCCTCCCTCCCGCCCTCCCTAAATACTTTAAATTAAAAGTGGAAAAGAATTAAAACGCACTTACCTTGCCCGCCGCTGCCCGCCGCTGCCCGCCGCGTCCCCGGGGCTCGCTATCTTCATGGCTGCCGTCTTGTGTACTAATGCGCATGCGCGGGCGACCGCACATGCGCATTTCTCGTGAGAAATGCGCATGCGCGGCCGCTCGCGCATGCGCATTAGATACACAAGACGGAAGCAATGAAGATAGCGAGCCCCGGGGACGCGGCGGCCTGCGGGGGCAAGTAAGTGCCTTTTAATTCTTTTACACTATTAATTTAAAGTATTTAGGGAGGGCGGGAGGGAGGCGGGTGGCGGCCAGCTATGCTCCGTCTGCGGAGCGTGCATAGTGCCGGATTCTACGCCTGCTACGCAAAATGCGTAGAAGCCGGCACTACGCACACTCCGTGCACGGAACATAGCCGCCCGCCCAGGGTTAGTTGCAAGCCGATCGGAACCAATGTTTGTGGACGATATCTGTATTTATCATCACTTCTACCCCATTTAAAGACTCTGTGGGAGATTCGATTAATTTGTGGGGTGACTTGTCGACATAATTTGGTGGAATTATTCAGGGTTTAGGATTTTGTTTATTGTACAAGGTCTCTACATGTTTAATCCATAATTCCATTGCAACCCTGTTTCCATATGCACTGTATTTACTGTCTAATTTATAAATGTATTGCCAATATTTTGCCTGATTGTGAGGACCACAGAGAGAGCGAACATATAGCCATTCTTTTTCCAAATGTTAGTCTTAGCGATCTATATTAGCTTTCGATGTTGTTCTCTTAATGTATGTACCTTTTGTTGCATGATAGCATTGGGCTACATGTATCATCATTCTAAATAGCAATTACCTAATTGTGATTATCTGTGAATCACAATTATGTAATCGCTATTTGAATATATGAAACTGCAGGACTGATATTTAACGTTTCCTAATGGGTCACAAATAGACCTACCTCATTAATATTAATGAGGCAGGTCTCAATTTGCGACACATTTGGAATCATCAGTGGACCACTGCCTGCTCCTAAAAAACATTTTTATGAACATTCACAAAGGGGAAGGTGTCCCTTGGGGAATCCTTCCCATTTGCGAATGGGTTAAAAATGCAAATGTTTTGTGACCGTATTTCGTTCTCTAAACATTCCTACATACCGCTGCGATTCAGTATTAGGAAGCGACACACTGAACACGCCTCTTCCTAAAACCGATTCGGTATGCATTTGCAATTCCAAATTGCGATTCGGTAACATGTTGCTGACTGGTCTGTGTTTGAAGCATAGATGCTGCCAAGGAGCACGCGCCTGCCATCTAATCTGCCCAGCACTAGGGCATATCTATCCTCAGTATCCACCTCCACATTTACCACAGTAAATAGGACACTTTGCCTGACCCACACAAGTGCCTCACATGCAAATGAGCCAAAACGAGATGCAAACAACTATCTGCACCAGCAGCTCTACAACTTTATTGTCTCATCGCGTGCCAGATGTGACTCATGTAGCAGTGCAATATGTACATGGTGGCACTTCAGATAAGAGTAGATAGCATACCATCATGCAGAAGTATATAGCCCTGCACATTCCAGGTCATTATTTTAAAAATTCTCCATTTAACTGATTGTAAAGTTGGGGCTAACGGAGACAGCGTCAGAGTGCAGCACGTATGTGCACTTGTAAGGACTGAACTGCTACAATAAGAAAATTGAGCCATTGTGCTCGTGTAATCGGAGTGTACAAAACAATACTACAAAAAACAGCTTCTCAAATGCTAGAGGAGCAGAACACAAACTGGGTGCCCTTTTAAACCAGGGCTGAATAAATATATGCCCAACAACTAATGCGTAAATACAAGGGGGGAGAAAGCAGACAGGTGTATTCCGGTATGAACCCCTTTAACTTATATTGTATATGGCCTTTGCCGGCATTCGTGTATGAACTTCTTCTAACAAGCTTCATCAGAGGCCGATACGGGACCAGTCTGGGGGCATCACTCAATGAAGCCGGAGATGTATTCGGTGGAATTCCTTTAATTTGTCTGTTATACCGGGAATTAGGGCGGAAGCTCACGTAGGTTGAGAAGTTCAGCTTTGGGTGCATACATGTTTAGTTAAATTATATCATCTGATGTCTATGGTGTCACCTCTGGGGTAGGCAAGAAATCTAGCTAGAAGCCATGTTGCAATTGAATTATTATTGCTGGAGGAATGAGTTGACTCAGTTTCAGGGCTTTAGTATTGTGACATCTCTGTAATCTTAGCAGATTGTTTAAGCACTTGGTGGCGCTCTGCAATCACTTGTTCCAGGTGCAATGCGGCACCAGCAATTGAAGTCCGTCTCATACCAGCTCGGCGCCTGTGGCACCAGATCTGCAATGCTGCAGTGGTCGCCTCAGTGTCTGGCCTCGTCCTTCAAGCAGCATGGGGGCCGTAGGTCTCAAACCATCCCCATATGTCCTCCAGAGAATCAAAGAAGTGAGTAACTCCGTCTACAGTTACGTGGAGTCTGGCTGGGTAAAGCAACGTGTATTTCAGGTTTAGTTCACAGATCCTGAGTTTCACCGCAGTGAAAGGACTTCAGTGTGTTTGGACCGCTGCAGTGTAGTCTGGAAAAAAGGACAAGTGTGTTCCCCAGTATCACCTCCGGGAGCTTTCTTGCCTTACGTAGTATACTGTCCTGATCACGAAGTGCAACCCTTAAAATACTATAGGTCTGGGATGGGAGCTAGATGGCGCACTGGAACGCGGTGGGCAAGTTCAATAGTGAAATACGGAGAAAGTACCTGTGGAGGCAGTAGGTCACACAGCCAGCCCTGAACATAAGTAATGGCATCTCATCCCTCTTCCTCTTCTGTCAGATCCACTATCCATATATTATTCCTCCTTGACCTCCTCTCTGCATCTTTAGCTCCCTATTCCAAGGTGTGCACACTGTCTGTCAATGTCTTCAGTAAAGGGTCCATGTTTCATGATGTAGGGTAGAGTTCTTCTATGATTTTACTCCATGGATGTGACTTTGCCTGTGAGGTTGTGGTGATCTCCTCTCAGCAACGTCAGGTCAGTGACAACACTATCTATCCTGGATTCCAAGGAGGTTCTGAAATTTCTATAGCAGTCAGTAGGGCATCACATTTATGTTCCATGGGGGCTGATAAGCTCAGGTTACTGGAGCTCGAGGCACCTCCATCTGATGCAGTATATGTCTCGTTATTATGTGCACGGGTGCCCAGGGTCGCTGACCGCAACTGACCCACATGGAATGGTGTGGAGAGGTGACTGTACCTCCGGCATGGTCCTGTGAAGTGTGTGTCTGGCCAGAATGGGGAATGTGACTGGTACAGCAATGACTAGTTGTGATACCTATAGCGGGATAGGACTGTCAAGCTGCCTTTGTGTGACACAGAGCAATCACTGTCTGGTGGTTGTGACTAAACGCATGTGTGCAGGGGAAATCACGGTCTCATCAAAACCAAACAGGCTAGAAAAGTAACAAGTACCCCCAAGCCGAATGACATCCAGCTGCCAGACCCCTCAAAAACTGTCCTCAAGTCAATCCAACCACCGCCATTTTGTGTCCTATCAACTTAGAAGGGGTTCAAACATATCAGGCCTAGCAGGAAAGCAGGTAGCATACAAGTGTCATTGAGCTGATGGTGGTTGTGAAATTGTTAATGTAGTGAGGACTGGGCCTGAATGACCCAGAGACCCCACCGTAGTGTCACGCTCCATTGCAGCAGTGCACAATTGCTGTGTAAGCACCAGTGTACTCAAGAATCACCATCAGGCCACAGCTGCCCACATGCTCAGAATTAGGTGGTTACAAAGGGTGCTGCATATGAGGCAACCATGTGGCACCACATCCATACAAACAGTTCAAATTTTCCACTCAGGCCAACAAGTACCACATGGCCTGGGCCCGAAATGACCTTCAGGCCCTGCAGCAATCACACCAACGGATGGGACACAGGTTGATGATGACTTTGTGCCTGTGCCTCACATGGCAGATCCCCGCTGTGTACTGGCTCCAATATGCCTCCGCAGCGCATGGACATGTGCAGCCAGCAATTTTTAACAGACCCTTGATAGTTCAAGCCCCACCAGGTCTATGTGTCGTGCAAACTGCATGGGGGCCAGCCGGGACTGCTGCTCACATGTGTGGTGGCCATGGTTTGATCTGCGGGTGGGCCCCAGGTGTCTCCGCCACAATGCCTGGGCCCAAAACAACCCCGAACTTTGCATGAGAACATGCATCAAGTCTGCGAAGCTGGGGTACTGGCCCTACAACACAAGAACCTAGGTCGCTGTCAGAGACAGCATCGGTCTCACAGATACTGCAAGCATGCAAACGTGAATCCCCTCCAGATTTGCAAATTATGGATTAGGGCCTCTACACAGTGCTCTACATATTCAGATGGCCAGCGGCATCATAGGTTTTTGCCGGATAATGGGGTATGAGCATGGAGCCTCATTATATTGCGCCTGCCAACTTGGCAGTGTCTCATATGCTTGCAGTGATCTATTTACGCCACTTGGGCTCTCCTTGAGCAAGCAACCCGGGTTTATGCCATAAGTAGGCGATGGAACGGAATATGTGAGCTGATCCCCCTCCATTGATGGAGTAATGATATCTCTTGTGGGGCCCTAATTCTTTCCTTTGGAGTAAGTGTTCTGCTCCCGAGGAATATATGATTATACAACGCTTACCTGTACCACACATGGCTTTACCACGTGAATTTTACTACGCATGTGTCTTTACCACGCAGCATTTGAGCACGCACGACTATACACCGCCATATTTACGTTACGATACTTCTATCGTAACCAGCGTCAAAACACGTCTTTCAAAATAGAGATAGGACTTCTATGTTTACGTACACGCCACGTCGTTGTTGAGGCTCTTTCCTTTCTCTCCTTTGGCACTGAATAGCGTTTTTTTTTCTAAAGTTTTCTTTTTTTTTTATTCCGCTTGTTTTTTAGGGGGGGGAGACCCCGCCCAACCCCCCCCAAATCCCCCTTTTTATTGTCCCTTTCTCCTAATGATATACACGCAGGACGAAGGAACGAAGACTGGAAGGAATGAAGCTTGCGTTGCGTGGTAAAAACGTTTGTGGAATGCACCCGCGGTGAAAAGACGTTTGCGTGTTAAGTGACCCGTTGTAAACGTAACGCGTGGTAATGCATTCGTGGTAAATGATGTTTCCCGCTCCCGAGTGTTGGTGTTGCCATCGTTTGAGCCCCAGCAGATGGCATTTGGTCAGAGGCTTTCGTACTTCTTTGTCATGCAGGTGCTCCAAAAATATCTTGCCTGTTGTATTCAACTGAAGTACTTCTGAAAGCAACGTATTCAATGTTTGGGCAATGTTGAATGAAATGTGTCTGACAAGAGCTTATGCACCCGTGATTAATAAGTCATCCCAGCTTGTTAGTCGAGATGTCTGTCTTTCCTTTGTTTGAAAATTGGAAAGACTTTCAGACAAGCTGTCAAGCTTTGGATGATGCTGCCTGCTAGTCTCTGTATGTTCAATTGGCAAATGCTTTAAGAGAAATATTTTGTTTTTCTTCAGCCTTTTTATCTCTCTTGGCTAACGGTTTAATGGTTTGTGTAGTCCGTTTTGACAATTTGATGCAGTTTTGTGTTTTGTTGTTGTTTCTCATCCGGGTCAGTCACTGGCTGCGAGCCCTCACAAAAGATGTTTTTAACCAGGGAGGACGAAGAGTTATCGTTGTGAGAATCGCTACTCACCAGATGTTGGATTTTTCGGGTAGATTCCGAGTCTCCTCCGATTCCAAGAGGAGTGGCAAAAGCATTTCAGATGCCCCTGCAGTAACCTCTTGGGTACGCTTATGATGATGGTTGTTTTTATATTTTCTACCAATAGTGATAATAATTCAGGTAGAGTACCTAGTTTATCAACTATCGGTGCAAACACACAGTCAGAGTTTTGTTTAAATGCCTGAAGTTTTGATTCCAAATTGGTGGTTTTTGAGTCAATATTGGATATGGAGTTGGCAACTAACTGATTGCATTACATACATTTTGGGCTCGAGTTTGTGTGATTGCCATGTAAGCACATTACTAGCGGCCAACGTTGATTACTTGATTAACAGTAAAGTGGTGTTGGCTGGAAAATTGCAGCCACATTTAAAATTTGCCCACTTGTGTTTAGCTCGAGAATGCACCCCAAGTTCAGCTGTTCCAGTGCTTCTAAGATTTTGCGTCTGTATCATTTAATGTAAAGCTACCATTCTCTCTTCCTGGGGAATCACATATTGCCTGCCGAACTTTGGGAACCACTGGCCTAAGGGGTAAAAGCGTTACCATTTACAAGAGATGCCTTACATTCCTTGGTGTCCTGTTCATGGCGCGCCACTGTTTCTGTAATTGCACCATTACTCAAGTATGCAGGGGGATTGGAGGCAGCAACATGAGAAATACAGTCCAATGTTGAGGACAGGTCAATTATCTCTAGGTCTCCCATTCTCTGGTCTCCTGATTTCACTTCCTTAGAGGTTACTATTCACGCCGGCGAGACTGTACTTTTGGGGAAGAGTAGGTATTCCAGTCAGTTTAGGGGCAGGCAAGTTGGTTCCAGGTTTTCAAAGTTGAACAGGTCCCCTTTGAGATTATAGATGAAAGAAACAAGGTGAGTAACTTCCCATCATCTCTATTCTTTGTTTGGTTTCGTCTTTAAATTGTGGTTATCAGCGCAAATATATACTTTCCACCTCTCTGCGCTCCTGTCTCATTGAAGTTCCTGGCAGTCTCTGGCTTTCTGTCACAAGGGAACGAGGCCAGAGTAGAATGTACTGGGCCAGGCAGACAGGCAAATGGCGCAGGCAGGTTCGCAGAGGAAATGCTGCAACCGGCATGTTGAGGAAGTTGAATGGTGCTCGGGTGGCAGGCTGCTGTGGGTGAGGCTGTTTAGCAAGCAGGCACTCTCATGCAAGCAAGTGGCACCGGCCTACTGCTGGCCCCTTCCGCTTGCTCTGGGCTCACCACCGGTGCCCATGCACTTAGAGCGGGCTCCCCATGTTTGACCGCACTGCTCTGCCTTCCTGCATTCAGCCGCTGTGCTGCCCCCGATGACAGAGTGCTGCTCCAGCTTGCAGTTTTCGGCGTACACTACAGTGCAGGGGGTTCAGGAGTGTCTGATAGATGGTGCTCAGCGCCCGCTTAGAGAGAGCTCGGTTCACAGCACTCGGCTCTCTGCTTCTCTTGGTAGGGTTCTCCAGTGCCAACAATTCCCAATGACCTCTTTACTATCCAAGTAGGTATAAATGGACAGGAACGGGTCCTTAAAGAGTTTTTTCACCATGGGTTCTTGGTATAACTTCTGAATAAGTTACATGATGTACCTTCATCCGAAGCCACATCTTTTCAAGGTGTGAAATAAGAAGTCCCACTCTGCCTGTTCAAATGCTTTCAAGCATTGTGGGAGAGAGATTCTTTCTTGTCCTTTTCATTTTTACTATACCATACCAGCTGAAGTAACAAACACATATGATTCCTAGACAAATAACGGGGAACAAAGCTGACCTGATTATGATGGATAAGTAGTTGTATAACTTTATTTACTCTCATTGCAAGAACTGTCGCTAACATTTTCATATAACAGTTTAATAGCGAGATTGACCGATAACTGGCACAATGTAAAGTTTCTTTTCCTGGTTACAGAATACGCGATATGTGTGCTGTGTTCAATGTCAGATGGCAATGTCTAGTTTCCTTTCCTCGTAATCACTGTAGAAAGGGTAAAGGATGATTAATAAAATTCTAATGGAAATTTACCTTCATAAGAAACGATTCTGGTGGCAATCAATGAAGTAGATTCTGCTACTTCTGTACCTGATATGTTCAGTTCCAGTTCATAGATTACGTCCTGGAGTGATAATTGGCATTGGTATTCTGTCCATTAAGCTATTTTCTTGTACTGTATCAGAAGGAACCTCTGAGATAATTAGTAATATCGATAGACTGGGAAAGTAGTCTCCTGTTCATATTATACGTAGCTGTTTTAATGATCATTCCTCACTTTGTTTCAGTTGTAAGACCAGTAAGAGACTAGCTTTCTCCCCATGCTTGTAGGTTTTACCTTTAACGCCGTTCAGAACCTTTTCCACCAGGGAGGATAAACAGAATTCAACTCATATTTCTACTTTTTTTTTAGAAATGCTCTCAATTTCTTGTTCAATTGTTGCAACTTGTAGTGAATCTAGAGTGTTTCTATTTTGAGTTTCAGAATGTATTCTCTTACATACTTCGTTTGTGTCTTTCCTAAGCAAACCCCTTATATATGCTTTTCCAGTCGCCCACAGCCTAATGGTGAGGAAGTGGTAGATGGTTGGTTGATGTTAAGCATGGACACAGTTCACGTAGCTGCGATACGCACAACACTGCAAAAAACTCTGCTGCACTACGTAGATTTTTGCGAGCGGGTAGAGTTGGTTGTCCCACCTGTTAGCGTGATGTTTCCACCACACTCTAACGCTGATGTCACGCGAACTACACCACGCCGTCACGAATGGGCGTGGCCATCTTGTTTTCTTCTCTGTTATGGTGCTGGGGCCTACTTTTTAAATCCTTCCTAATCTTTTCAATTCTTGTTTCCCAAAACTTTTTTTTCTGATCTTTTTTATTTATTATCTTTCCCTCGGTCATCCTAAGTGTATATTTTGCCTTTTTTCTATTTGTTGTCAGGTTTCTATTATTTCTCTCTCTATATTGTTCCTAATTTTTTTTCCTTCCTTCCGTCTTCTCCCTGTTATATTTTTTATACTGTCTACATTTTATTTTCCACTCCCCCAGCATCATGACAGAGAAGTTTGCCACGAAAAAGGCGGCAAACAAGAGCCGCCTTCCTTGTGGAAGGCAGCACCTGGAAGCCGAGCAGCCCTTGGCCTTGTTTTCAGAGGTGGAGGTCACCTCCGCTCCACCCTGGCAGCAGGCGGCAGGCCTGAGTACAGGTACAGGCCCTGGGAGTGCCAGCAGCGCTGGGTGAGGGTTTGCCGGGCAGTGTATCGCTGCTCTGGGGTCCATCTCACCCACTGTCAGCTGAAGCTCCGGTGGTCCGACATCCTGGACCGAGAGCACAATCTTCTGGACCTGGTAGGGGTTGAGGTTGCGGGTCTTGGTGAGTAGCTAATTATTAATATTATTATTACTTGCGTGTTCTATGTCATTGCTAATATTATTTTCCAAATAGTAAGCAAGCTGGTTACATGCAGGTAAGTTATTTTTACAAATCTTATATTATGTGATTGCTTTCCAGACAAGTGCTCGGCTCTAACTAATCGTACTTGTTTCCTTTCCTTGACTCCTTTCCTTTGTCCTGTTGCCTCTCACGTCTATACTGGTTCTCCCAGCACTCTGACCTCCATTTCAAATCAAACCCTGGTGCTAAAGAAGATCAGAAACACTGCTCTATGGGCAGCCAGGAAGCACTCCAACTCTAAAGAACTATTGGATAAGTACAAACTCGCAAAAATAAATTATAGGTGGGTATATCAAAAGGATAAACAACATCACCTTGAACAATTCTGGTGCATGCTACTCTGGGAAAGCAAAAATCGGAACTCAAGAAAATTCTGGACGCTAGTGAACCGGCAAACCAACGGAAACATGAGCCAGGGGAGTACAAATATTGCAGAGGAAGAATGGGTAATATTTTTGACTGGCCACTTTCGGGCCAATGGAGGAGCAGAACTGACAGAAATCAACAATTCTATATCAACTAAAGATGCCAGGCTTGCTCACAAGAATCGCGGCAACATCTATGAAAGAAAATCTCTATCACCCAAACAAGGCTGGCTAAAATACTAGCTAAAGTAAGATCAAATGGAGTGCAAGGTCCAAATGGCCTTCCAAAGGTCGTATTTAAATCGAATATCCCCTTCTGGTCAAAGCACCTAGCAATCCTTATGATTACTCACTAAGGAGTTCAATCATTCCTGACTCCTGGCGAGGGGCAATAATCCACCTAATCTACAAGTCTGTCTCTCGCTCATCCCCAAACAACTACAGGCTGATAGCCTTACTGGTCAAAGAGGTAAATCATTTTTGAGTATTCTACTGGAAGAACTGAGCTATTGGGCTGACCTGAAAGGGCTGATTCCAAAAAATCTAACCGGTTTCACCGCAAACTCTGGCACCATGTCTAATTTACTGGCAATATTAATACTTATCAACAAAGCATTAGTTTCATGAAAGGGGGTTTACTGTTGTTTCGTTGACTTCAAAGCTGCCTTCTCCCAAGGAAAGCACTTTGGGCCAAGCTAACGAAATGGGGAATTCCGGTCAAACTCTTGTAGGCAAAAGTCCAATTACACACCAATACCTGGATACAAGTCAAGCTTGGCACTGGCTCATATCTGTCTCGAAAAATCATGATGACAAGGGGTGTCAAACAGGGATGTGTGCTAGCTCCGCTGCTTTTCAATCTGTTCACTGCCGATCTTTCAGCGGAGCTAGTTGCAATGAGTAGCCATCCCCCTCAGATTGGCGGTGTTCAGTTAAGTAACCTTCTGTATGCCGATGATCTCGCCCTGTTCAGCCTCACACGAGTTGGGCTACAACGACTGTAAAATAAATTATATAGTTACACTGTCATGAACAACTTGGAGGTAAACCTAAAGAAAACTCAAGAGGTCATATTCGGCAGGAAGCATCATCGAGGTGGTGGCTGGTCATATAACAACTCTGAACTTGCTGTAGGAAAATCATATAAATACCTGGGAATCAGCATCGACTCTAGGGGCCCTTTTGACAAACACAGCAGGGACATTGCTATGAAAGCCATGGCTCTTCAAGTAAACCTTTCAAAACTTTCAAAAAAAATTGACAGGCCGAAGTTTAGCTCCGATGTTGGATGTTATGAGGGCCAAAATAGGCCCCACGTTGTCGTACGGCTTTGAAATCTCCCTGGGCAAACTCAGTACAACGCTAAACCAACATGTGATCAAGATTTACAAAAGGGTCCTTCAGCTGCCAAAATCTGCATCTACTTTACAGATCCGACTAGAACTGGGCCTCTCAAACTATGACATGCTAAGCGCAGGTGCTTCTTTAAAAATGCGCCACAAGCTGAGGCAGGCTGGTGCTGGTTCCCTCGAGTCATTGTTATGGACAGATATTAGCACTAGCAATCCTGCTGGGTCATATAGTTGTTTTTTTCACGATTGTGAACAGCAATTATCAGCAAGCGACCTCTGGAACCTCAATCCAAGCAATACAGTTTTTTAAAACAAGAATCAAGAAGCACATTCACATGTGCTCCTATTCTACTGATAATGTGTCCCTCCCCAAATGCAAGCATGCATGGGCATTAATCAACTCTTTTCAGTTGGCCTCTCTTCCAACATACCTGCCCTGCACATATCCTCTGTATCAAAAACTGCGGTTTATGGCACTCAGATTGGGGGAATGGCACTTCCTGAAACATTTAGTACTTTGGCGTCGCCCATCTGATGAGCTCCTGTGTAGGGGCTGTGGGGAATCGGTTGAGTCCTTGGAGCATGTTGCATGCCTCTGTCTAGCATTGCTGTCTTTGCGCAGAATACAACTTAGGCTAGAGTGGAATAGATTGGGAGTCTGGTCTTGTTGGAAAGCTAACATTGCGGCATTGAATCAGGAGAACACTGCTCTAAATATAAGCTTCACACTTTTTATCCACCTTGCATACTGCAAGCTTAACCAGTACATTTTAGGCCCTGTGTCAAAACCAGGAAACAAGCACAGGTGGCCAAGATAATGGTACATCTTTGAAGCAGCTCCCTAGTAAAAACTAGTGTATTCTGCCCCAGCCAAAACACGGAACTTGAACCTAATGCTCTGTTATTGACTATTGACTACTGTCACTCTGAATGGGAAATAAACTTTGCGATGCTATTTTATAAGTTGGTGGTTTATCTGCAGCTTTAAGAAATAACCTCTGTCTAGTAATCGTTTTTAATTGATACTTTGTTGCCGCGTGGATTCACTTAAGGGATGGGTACCTTGTACTAGAAGAATTTTCATATTAACAATTTTATCGCTATAGTTTTGATTTGGGAATGAAGGGTGGAGCCTAGTGAAAAAGTCCTTTTAATGTTTTTCTAAGTTTTGATTTTTTTCTTTTTTTATACATGTGGATTGTAATGATTTAATTAATCAAACAATAAATACAATATTAATAGTGGTGCATGTCCTCTCACTTTAGTTCTTATAACCTTTTTTGTAGCTTGTACAGTGACAAGCATTCAATCTATTTGGTTTATGCATGCGTCTATCTATGCATTAAAAAAAATGCAGACTTAGTGAATTGGCAATGTTAAAGGGGGTTAAGAACGATTGCGAATGAGATTGGAATTTGGAAGCAAACATCATTTATTGCAATTTAATCCAAAGTCTTTGGACTAGGTGGACTTGGTAGGTTTAGGTAATATGGAATAAATAGATAGGGCAGTCCGCAATACTAATCTACTACTAGTCAGTCTGATTTAGGAAAGTTCAATGTTATTGAAATTGCCAAAATCTTTTTAGAGAGATTATTTATTTACCAGCAATCATTTTTTGTCTCCTTAATTATGTCTTACATCAGCATCCAGGGGCAAGAGGATGTCCGAGGTGGGTGCAGGAGATGGAGGTACCTCCAAGGAAGAGGGCTCTTATGCTGATGGCTCTGCTGGCCCCAGTAGGTGCTACTGTTGTTAATATTAATATATATGTCCCTTAACTTTACCGCTCCTTATTTTGAACTATTTTCTACCTGTTTCCTAATTTTATATTTTTCCCAAATCCTCTTTGATCTATTAGTTTTAAAAAACTTGTTATCCCTGTATTATCCTATTTACTAAGTAATATTTCATATTTCTAGTGTCTGTATTTTACCTCAAACTGTCTCTGTCTGTACTAGTCTAACTGTAGCTTCCTTTCTTCTGGTTTTTCAGTCAGCTTTCCCTCTCCCCTTATATATTTTGTGCACTTCCTAGTGGTGGTACTGTAAGACTCAGAGTGCCCAATGTTCATGGTCACTTACTACTAGTAAACAGTAAAACGAGAGAGTGGACATAATCACGTTGGACAGCCCAAAGTTGTGTCTTCTTATCTAGGCCTAGTATCATTAGCAGAAGTTGATGGTGAACTGGTTACCATGCACTATGGCAGGAAGGAAGTATGAGGAGGAGGAGGACAGCCCCAATACATTTGCCAACCAAGAAGACCTTATGTCCGACTGTCTGCTCAGTTGGACACTCTTATTTCTTTTCAAAAACTCAGATTCACCAATTGCTCTTGGCACTTAGTTCAATTCTTTACAGGTTGTCTTCTTGAGAGGCTTTTCAAAAATTGCCACCAACAGAATGCCCAACTAGATATTTAAAAAAAATATATGGGTAGGCATATATGGCATTTGAAAAATGTGTAATGTTTTTTTAGCCGCTCCCACCACCAGTGCCACCTCAGACAGATGCCATCACTACCCAACTTCACGAGGGACCTCAAAACATGGCTCTTTGATAGACCTCCTCCTTGATGGACAGGACCCTGTGCCTACCCCAGTGCCTTGAGACCCTTATGGGTGAGAAGTTGCACTCAACAAACCCATGATTGATTGACTGATTGAAGGACAAGTGAAATATAATGTGACTGTCAGAGAAGCATGTGTGGGAGAAGGGATACATATAGTTGGCTGATAGGATGCATGGGTGTGTGAAGGATGGATGAAATGTGAAAGAATGCCTACCAGGGTGGGTGAAAGTGTATGGGTGAAAGGAATCCTCTGGAGGGGTTTGATGGGTAAAAACCAGAATGCATGGGTGGTTAAATGACAAATGTATGTTGGTGAAAAATGTGTTGAAAATGATACCATGTTTGTATGGATGGATGGTATTCATAGGTGAAGACTGGATGAAGAGAAAGTAAAACTTAAACGGTGACTGATTAAAAAATAATGCTAGAAATACAATGCAATGATAAATGTAGAAATCCCTGGAAGGAAGAGTAAACAAGGAATTTTGAAAGTTTTTTTTTTATTCAAAGGTTTGAGGGTGTATTTCAGATTACTCCCTTGAATCACAGTAGTTTTCAAACACAACATATATTATGTACCCACCCATCATCATCAATCGCCTCCCTCCCCGGGGCCCTACTCATGGCATTTTGCCACTGTCAGCCATGGAAGGCCTGTGGGCTGCATGGTTACAATAGTAGTACCTCACGTGATGTATATCATTCATATATTTATATATAAGTAACTATTCATCTGCCTTGTTGTAGTCAGGGTAAAATTCATGCCTTTAAGAGAGCATGGCCATAATAGGAAAAGAGTTAATTGTCTAGTAAACTGTCCCACCTGCAGACAGTAGCAAAGTAACGCAACACGAGAAAGTCTGTCTAGGGCGCGAGCTGGAATGCCTACACTAATTTAGCTAAACAAGAGAGAGAAGAGGAAAACTTGTATACTCCATAGTCTTAAATGCCTGAAACTCTAATCACATCAAAATCGAATGAGCAGTGGAATCGAGGATATCAGCAAATGTTATGTACAGCTAGTGCTACTGTGCCACTATATAATTTGGTGTTTTACTTTTTTGATAAGAGTATTGGTTACAATTTGTCTTTTTTCTTTCTTGATATAGCTACTCCTGCCAATCCATCACCCTCACAACCCAACAGCCAGGAGGTAGCAGCCAGGACCCGATAAAGGAAGCTGGAGGTCATCATAGTTGAATATCAGCGTCTGGTGGTCGTAAAGGAGGAGGAGGTTGCTTAAGCAGCAGCCGGGCCCCAGTGCCTCCGGTAGAACCTTGCCGTTGTCAGGCAGCCACCAGCCAGCATTCAACCACTGCTGCTACCCCCTATATACTCTATTGAGCCTTTCAGTGCTGCATGCTCCAGAGGATGGGACGCCAGGAGGGAGGAGCATTTAAACAGTTTGGAGAGGAAGCTCCTAGCGCACCACTATGCCTCTCTTGCCCTTTTTTTAGTCTTTTGTTTGGTGGGTGGGACTTGTTTGGGAGAGGGTAGGAATGTGGGAGTCAGGGCAATCTAGGGGTTTTTCGCGTATTTATTTATGGACATTTGATTTATGGACAATTACTTTTTTAGACTTTCTTTACTGTAGACATTGATTGAGGTTAAGGAGAGGTGTGGGCCAGATGTTGTGGATTTTCTTGTTAATATTTGATAGGGAAATAACATTTTTATAGTTCACATATGATTTAAATCTTTTTGGGGGGTGCTACTCTTTTACTTTGCACTGTTTCCTATGCCACACACCCGCAGCCAGTTTTTAAAATCTGCTGATAGTGTAACACATCAACAAATAGTTATGAGGTACACTCACTTGTCCTTCTACTCTCTCCTCCTAGTCTATGCAGTCTGTATCTATATTAACCCCTAAGACCTTGGGGGGGGGGGGGGTTGGGTGTGTGAATTTCAAAATTATATAGGTTATTGCAGCTCAAAAATGAATCCCCCACGGGTCTGCTCTTAACTGTGATTAGCCAAAGCGATGGCTGGATGGTTTCCTAAGGTGCCATGGTAGTAGTAGTAGACTGTAGCAGCATGTTAGCGGACTAGTTGAATGCTAGTGAAAGCACCAGATTCAGAAGCGAGGTTCCACTCCCTCCTTGCCAAACTCAAACTGTATTATGAGTAAAATTCATTACAGGGAACTAATTAAATTGTCAAAAAACCTGAGTCAATGCAGCTTTATATGCAAGCTTTGCAAAAAAAATGAGAAAGTCACCAGAGGTAAACTAGAGTACGACTAGTAGTACACAAGAAGAAGAGAGTCAAATGAGAGAATATGATAAGCAATGCTAAAGTAAAATAATCAAAATGGTGAGTAAAAGTTACAAAATGAAGTCGACTCAGGCTATGAAGTGGATAAGCGTAACCTTTAGTGCTTGATGGATGATGATACTGACAATTATGAATTATGTTCCCGAAAAAAATGTAAATATCGAATACGGTGCATGGGTGAGCAATCAAATTTATATAATATTACCAGTGTTAATTTAGTCACCCCTCAAAAAATCACACAGCCTGGGGGAAAAGGGTCAGGGGTTTGATGAGTGGATGGTAAGGGAGTTTGAGGGAAAGGTTTGACAAAGTCAAACACTACACAAGGACAACATTAATCTTGGCAGCCGAGCATCATAAATCTGTCATGGGACAAAAAGGAAATGCATGCATGATGATGAGTACAAGTAGAGGTCAACCAAATCAAATTGTCCTTCTGCCCCCAAAGACCCGAGTTAAATTATGTTCTGTTGTACTGAGCTGTGAAAGATACTTAGCAAATAAAATGTAAATATCTGTAGGAGTTAATTAAACAAACATACCCAACACACACAGTTCTAATGATTAAAGAGAAAAAATTATACTGTATTGCCTAATTGGGAGTTGCATCTGCATTCCTCTTGGACTGTCTGTCAATCTTGGGTGCCTGGCGGATGCGCTTCGGTAAGTGTGAGTATGTTATATTGTTTTTCCAGTAGGGTGCAGGGTAAAGAGCCTGTCGATTGAAAAACTAAAAAGATATAGAAGAATCAAGGAGAAAAGTCAAACTGCATAGGGAGTGCAACGGGAAGACTCAGAGGCAGCATGGCTAGATGTCTGTTTCTGGTAGTTACCTTCAATAACATGCCTCCCACCCAATCACAAACTTAGCTTTGAATTTAAGCTAGATATCTACGAAGCACACACACACCCATCAATATAGCATTTTCCCAATCATGTAAAAAAACAATGCACCGCTGTCAGGCACCACTCACCACCACTACACAGACATGTGTAGGTCTGTTGTTTACCTTTAGGCCACTTCAAAGTCATCATCCAAATCGGTTAGTTTCAGTGAATTTGAAAACTTCCATCTTCTTCTGGTGGCAGTTCTCGAAGTTGTCACGCTCACGCCACACCCTGATCATTCCATGATTCTCCTGAGTCAGACTCTGAGTATGGTGTCCAATTCAATACCAACTGTGTCCCGACTCAAAGGACAATTTTTTTGTTGTACTAGAAGGAAAAGATTTAGTCACTTTTTGTGTAGACTAGATTCAAGTTTGCAAACTTTGCATTATCTAAGGGACTGGTAGGGTCTGACTCTTTGAGGAGTATAAAGAAGAAAACAATAAAATAAAGCAGTGTGGACTGTGGCGTAGATCCGGTGAAAGAATCTCGCTATCTCTCAAAGAGGAAGGAAAACTAATAACCTTCAGGGTAAAATTATTGGTCAGCCATAGGTAGGTCACCAACATTGTGAATCATCACTAACACATTAAGAGTAACAAAAAACACCCAGGCGCCCACTGCCGGCCACCATGTGAATCATCTCTTCTCAACACACATGATGATGACACATCACAACAGACAACAATCCTTCAGCGTGCAAAGCTTGTTAGCATTTAGTTGTTCTTCAGGTGTGCTCACCGCGATTGATTGGTGGTACATGGCTGAATGCAGATCCATTCGCTCACAAAGCAGAAAATTGCCAGTGCAAATCAAATTATAATGTCACTCTTGGGGCAGTCCCTCAAGGATAGGAAAGTATAGATAGTCACGGCCCAGGGTTGGAGGCAGGCACACATTTGTTTGTATTCTCTGTACAATGCATGGCTTGAGGGAAATGGCTTTTGGGGGGGAGTCAGGACTTCTTCACTGCACACAGTTGCAACTCCAATCCAGCAATAAAATGTGTCTAAGACTAAGAGGTAGGGATGAATTGGTCAACCAGATACACAAAGTCAATAATGTTCCCTAGCTATATCCTTTTTTCTTGCGGTCAACAAAAGAAAGAAAGCAGAGTAGCAAAAGACTATAGACTGATAGAGAAAGTTCTATGGTTGTTATTGGTCCAGGCCTAGTAGTCAGGGAAGTAGAGCTCGTTCTCAAACTCTGGTGATATACCCAGAAGTAGGTCATCTAACTACTTCCATGGCCTTAGTCTCCCTCAACCTCCTCCTGTGGTACTTCAGGTATGGTGTAATCCGGTGGGTTAAAATGCTGATTCATTTAGATCATGGTTAATCTCTACACGTTTTGGGGTGGGAGACTGGTCCTTCTCACTGTGACAATGGCACCAGCAGCACTGAGAACACGATCAGCAGAGACATTAGCTACAGTACAAGACAGATAGTTTATTGCCAGACTACTGAGCACTGGCTATTGGTGCCTCTTCTCATACCAATGCACCAATGGGTTTTGATAAAGGTATACCTCATTTGCATCATCCAGATAGGCCTGGAACATTCGCTCAATGTTCATTGCTGGTGCTTCACTTTCCTCAAGCTCTTTTGCCTTCACCTCTACACTGGACTTAAGCCCTGCCAGTAGAAACCACTCAGTTGCAGGTTTTGGGGCTGATGCTCCTGGTCTTGTTGTTGATAGTGTTCTTGTTGTTGGTTTTGGCTGCTGTCAGCCAACAGTACTATCCTCGGGCACTAAACTTGAAGGCTGCTCCATAGGACTTGTGCCCTGGAGCAGTGGGCCTCTAATTCCCTGCCGTTCTTTTTCTAGCAAATTGCCTTGCTCATCTATCCCTGTTTTGTATTTTCTAACATCCCCGTCTGAATAATAAATGAAAGATGACAGTAATGGTTTGTACTGTGGATCAATAATTTCTGCACAGATGTAATATTTGGAGGATACAATGTCTCTTTGTACCCTTGTATTAGCATACAAGCAAAGGATTAAGATCTCCACCAAGTCATATGCATCTTTTTTTCCTCCACAACTGTGTACATTGCAGACACCTCTTTAGCTGTTCCTGTAGCATGTGCAACAACAGGATAGCTTGGCCCATGGTACTGTCCTCCTCAAAAGGAAGCAGAAGCTCTGTAAGGCATCTGACTAGGCCCCAGTGATCCATCCCAATGATCTTGCCTTTCACAGTTGCATCCCCTCTTTGAATTGCATAGGTCTGTACATCTCCAACAGGTGTTCAAACGTGTAATATGTGGAGTTCCAGCATGTTGGCATATCCATTATTAGTGCTTTAACTTGCATTCTATTATCACGCCAAATGACTCTCGGCTGTTATGGGCTTTAAATGAATAGCTCAAATGAGAGCACATTCTTCGGCAGCTTAACGGTAAGTTGCTTACTTGGTCTTTTTTTTTTAGAAAGTCTTGTACAATGATGTTGATGCAGTGCCCCAAACACAATACCCTCAAATAAACACCATAGGTCATGGCCTTAAATATATAGCTTCCAGAGTCCGTTGCAACAAATCCCACCTTAAGCCCTCTTGGTTGCAGCCATTCAAAGACCTTGCTGTTAAAGTCTTCCAAAAAGTTTGCAGCTGTAAGGGATTTCTTCAATGCGAATATCGCTACTGTTGCATGCTTCAGAGCACCATTAAAAATCTCAGCAGTGTCAACACCTGCAGATATTTTTTCTCTAGCCCCCACAAAAGAGATCCAGTATGCAGTGTAGCACATGTAATCAGTCGCTTGGCAACTGGTCCACGTGTCTGTTGTCAGGTGGCTAGTGTGAACAGCACTCTGCAGCAAAGCTTGTCCAAGCAATCAAGCACATCATGATGTAGCACTGGAACAGCAACTCTGGCAAAATAGGGCCAGCTGGGAACCTTCCATTTCGGGCAGATGGGGTGAGTAGCCAAAATATTGAAATTAAAATATCGACCTACAATAATATCGATGTTTTAATTTCGATGGTACAGAATATTGATGTCAAGAATTTCGATGGACAAAATATTGACCCTATGGTAAGTAATATAGATGTTTTTAATATCGAAGTTAGTAATATCGATATCAAATATATCGATGTTACTAATATTGATATTGGGTATTATTGTCATGTATTTTATCAATAATTTTATATGTATATGTGATATGTTTTTTGTTAAGTGCACTACTAATGTAAGTTAATTTTTGTGTTTTAGTACCATAGCGGGTTGTGAGCTTATAGGGGAATAGGGTGGGAAGTAATTTAATTATACTAAATTAATTATACATTTTTATGAATTATAAATACATTTTAATAAATTTTAGTGTTTACGTTCTGTAGCGGGTTGTGGGTTTATAGGGGAATAGGGTGGGAAGTACCTTAACTGTAATTAAGTGATAATTTATTTTTATTAATTGGTATTGATAATTATATTATTGTTAATTAATTATTAATTGGCAAATAATTGTTATTAATTGGCAATTAATTGTTATTAATTGGTAATTAATGTTCATTAATTGGTAATTAATTGTTATTAATTGATGAATTGATAATTAAGTTAAGTGAATTATTTCATTATTGGAGTGTGTTATGCGTTTATAGGGGAATAGTATAATTAAGTAATTATTAAATTAATTGTTGGGTATTGATAATTAATGTATTGCACATTAATTATGAATTGATAATTATTTTACATTATAATTGTTTGTTCATGAATATTAATTTTTTGTTGGTAATTAAATATAAAATATTATATATTTATATTTTTAAAGAATATATTAATTCATAATTCGTAATTGGTAATAATTTTAATAATTAATCTTTTTGGGTGTACAACATTATTTAATTGTTCAATATTTGTTAATTGGTAAATACTTTGTAATAATTAATATGATCTTGTTATTACATTTTGTAAAAATATTTTTTAATTGTTAATTAATATTAATTAATTATTATTGATTGGTATTTATTATTAATTTATTGTTAATTAAATATTCATTGGTGATTATGTTTTTAATGATTTTTTGGTATTTGTAAATAGTTTATAGTTATTTAATAATTAATTCATTAATACATTTTAAACATTTTAATTCTTTTTAAGTATGTTGTTTTTAACTTCTACGCTATCCAACACTTTCCCTACTTTTCCACTATATGGAGTTGGAATAGTAATTTTAAGCCTTACCCTATCCAACATTCTCCTTATTGTTGTTTTTTTTTGGGGAGTTGGAATAATAGTTTTATTCCCTCTGCTATTTAATAGTTTTTGTATTATTTTGCTAATGTAGTATATAAATCATTAAAACAAATTATTGTTATTTTTTTTTATATACCTATTTACTTATTATTTATGTCATTGTTTTGTGTGTATTGATGTATTTGTTATTTTAAATATTGTTTAATAATTTATAAGTTATTAAAATAATTATTAAATCGGATTATTAATTAAGTGTATATATTATATGTATATGTTTAATTAATGTTAAATTATATATTAGTTATTAATGTTAAACATTATAATAAATTTATAACTATGTTTATTATATTTATAGGTATTATTTAGTTTATTTTACATATTTTTATTAACTAAAAATAAAACGATATTTTTTCTAATTATATTTTTGATATCGATATTTTTTTCCGATATTTTTGTACTTACCTTGTTGTAGGTAGAATATCGATATTTTTCACATCGATATTTTTGTTACGATATTTTGGTAGGTCGATTTTTTGACCTTCGATATTTAGTCAGTGATCCGTGAGATGGCTGGCACAAGTTGAAGTAAACCCACCCCTTCCACAAAAGAAGACGGGAGGAGGTGCAGCACTAACATTTTAGCCAGCTTCTCTTTCTACAAACATGCTGTTGGGTGGTTGTGTTCATACTGCCCCTCTGGCCTAAAAATGGCAGGAATAGTAATCTGTATGGTTTTTTTTCTGCTGCCACTGATGCAGGTGACTTCTTGACAACAGGTGGTGGTAGGCTCAATATGCTTTCAGCCGGACAGTCTCTGTCCTCAGTTGCCTTGGTGTCTCGACCTGAGTCTTGTGCCATTGTGATGTTTCTGATGTTGGTGATACTACTGCACTACTGGGGAGAGGGCAGATGTCTTCCTCTTCTTCACCTTCTACCATGATTGAATCGGATTCGGATTCCCTGCCCAGCCGGCTTTCACCCCCTTCACAAACACATGCAGTTTTTTGGCCGCTAAGTTGTGCCTCCCAACGCATCATATAGTGCTTTCTCAAATGTGTTCTTTGGCCCCTGATACCATTGTTTGTACCAAGCTTGCCCTGACTAACACTTGTTCCGCAAAGGAAGCATATGGCAATGTTTGTCTCCTTCTGTCTAACCGAAAAGAAGTCCCAACTGGGGAGCTCAACTTTCTGACGCTGGTGTCACTGACAATGTCAGAAACTAGCAGTAGGTGGAAATTTTTGACATTTGACTCTCTGCAGTACCTACTTCCACTGAGCTAGTTGTGGATGTAGGTCCCTGCCGGGACTTTGCAAATATGACAGCTGGAGGTTGTTGGATCTGTGGTGCCATAGCCAGATCCCCCGGGAAGCTGGGATAGGGTAACGTCAAGCTCCACTAGGGCTATCATCCATGATAACTGGCTCATCGTCACCCTCCTTTTCTAAATCTGTCTCCATAACTCTAAGGCTTTCTGGAACCTTCCTTTTCCTAAGTCTCATCTGAGTCATCTTGTGGTGTGTCTCATTCTCAGACTAAGGCGGGATCCAAGTAGAGTCTAGATCATCAGAATGGGGGCTTGAAGTAGAAGACAGTGCACCACTAACCCTCCATTTTCTAGCTGGAGATCTGGAAGACAATGGATCTTCTGGAGCAGATTGCTCTACTTCCCCCGGCATGAGGCCCAATCTCTTGAACTGCTCTTACTTCGAGAGAAACTACTATTGGCGGGTGTGGCTGTTGTTCTTGTTGTTGTCCACTTCTCTGATTTTCCTGCAACGATTGGGTAGTACTTTGCACAGGAGATACGTCAATGTCAACATCATTGCTAGTAGGCGTTGCCGTAATTAGACTGGCTGCCTCTGTGACAGACATGGGCTTAGGCCTAGATTGGGGTGGGTCCACTGATTTGGGGGTGCTGCTCCCAGCTTGCTTTCCAGCTTTTTGTTTTCCCCAATAATATCTGGGGCGACATACCAGCGGTGGTGGTAGTAAGCTCCTTCTTCTTCTCGTTGGCCACTTTCTTGGTAGCAGTTTCAGCACCTTTGTTTGGGGCCATCTTGTAGCTGTCAGTTAGCAGTGGCACTTAGCTTCACCAGCTGAAGAGATGTCTGGATTGTGTGGGCCACTCACGCATCACACCATGCACAGGCCTTCTTTCTGGCAGTACTGTGGGTGATGTTTCTTGTTGTCTTGTCGTGCATCTAAAAGAAAAGAAGCAAGAAGGACATCAGTGAAATGTGGCATTGTTGCTGTTCAATTAGTAGTACAAACAAACACAATATAATTTAGTGTGGTCACTGGTGGAAGGATAAGAGAGAGCAAAAACAACAACAACATACAGATGAAACTGTTTGCTTTATGTGCGAAACATGACGTCACTCACGTGTGATGTGGCACTGAGGGAGGTGCAGCTGTCAGATGATAATGGAAGGAATAATCCCCAGACATTTAATCCTATTGTGCACCTATTGCAGACATGGGGTTGATGATGCCAGATGTAATGCAAAATGGTATTAAGAAAAAAACTTACAAACAAAACTTTAAAACATATATTTATATGCAATATAAATACTAATTCATAACAAAATTGATAAATTAAAATTAAAACATAAGTGAAGTTATCCTCAAAGATATAATCTTAATAATTTATTAAACTGCTATCTCATTGCTCGACCATTCATGCAGCCTATGGCAAAGGGCCAAATTTGTTTGGATGCACAAAATGGCTGCTAGCCAGTGCCACATTGTCATCAGCAAACTGAGCAGGAAGGCATCCAGGCCCGTAGGGAAAACACACTGGCTAGATACACAAAATTGCCACCACCCACATGGTCATACAACAAGAAGCAGGAGGCCTAGAACAAAGACCCCATGCAGGCCTATGGCAAAAGCACAC
Organism: Lissotriton helveticus; assembly: GCF_964261635.1. Taxonomy (NCBI): domain Eukaryota; kingdom Metazoa; phylum Chordata; class Amphibia; order Caudata; family Salamandridae; genus Lissotriton; species Lissotriton helveticus. The sequence continues at coordinate 321,342,889 of NC_136061.1, forward strand.
AGGCTGCCTACACAAAATGGCCGCTAACCACATGGTCACAACAACCAGCAAGAAGTCATGGCCACAACAAAGAAGACATGCAGTTCTATGGCAAGATCATACTGACTGGATACACAAAATGGCTGCCACCCAAATGCTCACAACATTGCAGCAGGAGGACTAGAACAAAGAACGCATGCAGGTCTATGGCATAAGCACATTGGTTACCTAAACAAAATGGCCGTCAGCCACATGGTCACAACAACCAGCAAGAAGGCATGGCCACAAAAAAGAAGACATGTAGACCTATGGGAAAAGCACTTTGGCTGGACACACAAAATGGTACCCAGCCACATGGTCACAACAAGAAGCTGGAGGCCTGTATCAAAGAATTCATGCAGGCCTACGGCAAAAGCACACTAGCTGCCTTCACAAAAAGGCCGCCAACCACATGGTCACCACAACAACAACCAACATGTAGGCATGACCACAACAAAGAAGACATGCAGACCTACGGTAAAAGCACTCTGGCTGCATACACCACCCCACACCCCACATGGTCACAACAAGAAGCAGGCTGCCTAAAACAAAGAACACATACAGGCCTATTGAAAAAATACACTAGCTGCCCACACAAAATGGCCGCCAGCCCCTTGGTCACAACATGAAGCTGGAGGCCTAAAACAAAGAACGCATGCAGGCCTTTGGCAAAAGCACACTGGCTGGATACACAAAATGGCTGCAAGCCACATGGTCACAACAAGAAGTTGAAGGCATGGAACAAAGAACGCATGCAAGCCTATACCAAAAGCACACTGGCTCCCTACACGAATTGGCGCCCAGCCACATGGTCACTTGCAAGTTACAACAAGAGGCAGGAGGCCTGTAAAACAAACAGCATATGCAGGCCTAGGGACAGTACACTGACTATAAAAAGTGGCCTTTGGCCAGTGGCCACATGGCATCTGAAAAAAGGCAAATGTGGGTCTATGAAACACACACACACTGTCCAGACAAAGGAGACATGATAAAACAGAAAAAATAGCATTAATTCAGCTATGATAAAAATGAAAATTAACTGGGCTAAAAAAAGTTTTTTTACAACAACACACAACCTTCAAAGGCTTTACCTGAACCTAGTCCTATATACTGTTTACATGAAAGAAAACAGGAAATACCACAAACAAAATCCAAATCCAAATCCATCCATGGTCTAAATGATGTAAACACCACAGAAACAGTTGTTTTAGGCACACATGACTAGCACTGGGCCTACTGACTGGAAGCCCAATTGTCAGACTAAGCTACATAGTAAATTCAATCAATATTGCAAATGTATTTAAAAAAAATGGATAAAATGAAAACTGTAAGACATTCTTCCATTACAAAAGAAGAAATAAAATGCAAAAAAACAGTGATCTCTAGTCCAATACAAAAATAACAGGCCACCCATTACAATACATTTTAAAAATCCATTAACAATACAAATAAATCCAGGTGCATGGCCCCAATCAAACAAACAACACACATTTTTCAACCTACTTGTGAAATCTCAAATATAAATGGTACTTAAATCCAATGGGATATGCAGGAGACACAAAGAGAGAATCAAAATGAAAAGTGACCAGAAGATGGACAAAGCACTGGAAAGAGCCTCTGGAGCACTTCCTTCCAGTTGAAAAAAAGTGGAAAAACAGACTCATCTCACAAACAAAACTCAGCCAAATGTGAATTTGAGGAAGTTTTCAACTCAAACTCATCAGTTTGGGAAGATTGTGAGGATTCTCGAGAATAGAATCTTCTCCAGATTGCAGCCACGGTAGATCCTGCATGTTCAGGATCGCATACTGCAGAAAACATGCAACGGAAGTGGCCTCAAAATCTCACAAGAGCATGCGGCTGGCTAGCAAATCTTGCGGGCAATCAAGAGTGCCCGGTAAGTCACTCTTGTGTGCGCAAAATGACATTTCGAGCATGCAGAACAAAAAAAGCCTCTGCTCTGTTGTGGAGTGTGGAGTTTAAAGGGAACTCTGCGTACACGGTGGAACGTGGAGTGGCCAAATTCCACAAATTCCGCAAACAGAGCGAGATCTGTGACTGAAGGTGAGTGTCTGAAAAGTTTCAGTGCTCTGTCATCTCCTTGTGTTTGCTTTGTTCACCCTAAGTTGGAAGGGTATCCCCCGTCGTGGGTCCCTGGATTACTTTGCCACTGTATTCAAGCTAGCCTGGCTGATGAGGGGTGTTACCCTGAAACCGGTCCCAGGATGCTTGTTTTGGGATCAGGGAAGACATGGCTTGGCAGTTCAGTCTGAACTGTTCCCATTAGGCACAGGGTCAACACTCATTTGCAAATAGCATTGCTGAACTGGAGTGGCAAAGTGAGCTAAAGAACGATGATGGATTCAACCCAGATTTGTGACTGGGGATGAGTGTCAGAAAAGTTTCAGTGCTGCATCCATCATTACCTTGTGTTTGCTTTGTTCACCCTAAGGTGGCAGGATAAGCCCTGACATGGGTCCCTTGCGCGCTTTGTCACTGGATTCAAGCTAGCCTGGCTGATGATGGGTGTTACACGGAAACTGTCCCAGGATGCTTGTTTTCGGGCAAGGGCAGGCATAGCTTGGCAGTGCAGGCTGGACTGTTCCCATGAGGCACAGGGTCAAGACTGATTTGAATATAGCTTTATGTAAACTGGGGTGGCAAAGTGAGCTAAAGAACAAGGATGGATTCAACCCAGATTTGTGACTGGGGATGAGTGTCAGAAAAGTTTCAGTGCTCCATCCATCATCTCCTTGTGTTTGCTTTGTTTGCCTTAAGTTGGCAGGCTATGCCCGGACGTGGGTCCCTTGCTCACTTTGTCACTGGATTCAAGGTAAATGTAAATGTGTAAATGTAGTTGAGCTTATATAGCGCACAGCTACCCGCAGTGGGTTTCCCGGCGCTTGCTTAGGGAACCCGTCCTGATATTCCCCTGTGAGATAGCTGGGTATCCACAAGGTGAAAGTCAGGCATCCCGCCGCGAGGGGCCGTTGTGGAGATAAAGCAAGCTATTGCCCAGAGTCGCAGAGTGTGAACCCGTGAGTCGAGGAGGCACCGGGGCGAGAACTATCGAGTCTGTGGAATTTTTAGCCCAAGACCCGCCGAGGCGGGGAATTGAACCCTGGTCCAGGACCGATCTCAGCTTCCGGGTCTGCTGCCTCTAACCCCTGCGCCACACTTCTCCACAAGGTAGCTTGACTGAAGGAGGGGTGTTACCCTGAAACCGGTCCCAGGATGCTTTTTTCCAATCCAAGGAAGACATGACTTGTCAGTTCAAGCTAGATTGTGTCCACGAGGGGCATGGTCAAGACTGATTTGCATATAGCTTTATCTGAACTGGGGTGGCAAAGTGAGCTAAAGATCAATGATAGATTCAACCCAGATCTGTGACTGGGGGTGAGTGACTGAAAAGTTTCTGCGCTCCATCAATCATCTCTTTGTGTTTGCTTTATTTATTCTTCATGTCTGTTATGGGTGTTGATCTCTGAAGATCAACAAGTGTATCAATAGGTAAAGGTCCTTTTTTCCATAAATATAAATGCCGCAATTATATATTTTAAGGAATATAGCTCTATTTGTCAGGAAGAATTTGATCCGTGTCTCTCTACCATGGACTGTAGAAATAAAGGTACATTGCCTACTTGTAAGGGAGAAAAGACACCAAGGGCATCATTAAGATGACGGGCGGACAAAGTCCGCCCGCCATCCTCATGGTAAAAAGGACCGCCCGCCATAAGGGCGGGGGTCCGGTGGGGGCAATTAGGATGCACCCACCACAGTGGTGGGCGCATCCTGCATTCCTGGCATTGTGGCGGGCGGTGCACTCAGCACCGCCCGCCACAATGCCAGGAAGGCATGTTGTGCACTTCCATGCACAACATGGCAGGCACTGCGTGGTGCCTGCCTTGTTGTGCCTGGAACTGCTGGGGGGTACCATAGGTACCCCCCATGTGCATCCCCCACCCCCCAGAGTACTTCGGGGCCCGCAACGGGCCCCCGCGGTCAATTCCCGTATGCCTGCCACCACGGAAAGGCATATTTCCGCACCCATGTTAATATGGCTGGTGGCGTCTAACAGACACCGCCATCATATAAAACCCTTTTCCGCCCGTTCAACTCGTTGACCTGGCGGAAAAGCGGCAGACAGTCTTTCCGTCCGCCGCGTTCCCCTCCGCCATAGTAATATGGCGGGGGGAAATGGGTGGCGGGCGGGGTCGGATCACGGGCGGATCGCCACCGCCATGCGGGTGGTGGCGATCTGCCCATGATCCTAATGGGCCCCCAAATGTCAATTGAGGTATGGTCTTCCACTGTATCTCAGAGGAGGCCTCTGCTGTTTATATTATCTGGAAGACCTGATTTATCAGTTCTCAGGCTAATAGTAATGCTCCAGTTGCCTCCTACTATCACTATTGCTGATCTGAATGCTGTGAGTACTCTATTCAAAATAGGAAAAAAGTTTTGTTTCGAATTATTTGGAGCATTTCGTAACCCAACAATAAAAGTATTGTTTTGAAGGTAAGGTTAGCGAAAACATCTCTTGTATGGGTCAATCTAGGTCTTTAGTATTTGGATAGTAAGATTATTATAAATCAAGATGACAACTTCATTTTTATTCCATCACGGAGGTTGATTTTGGGGATTGGGTACATCAGGTCTGGGCCTCATGCAGATATTTCTTTTCCTACTCAATCCCTTTGTAGTTGTTCAGACTCTGTGATGTTTGGACAAAATATCAAATAAAAAAATATTGAGATACAAAAATATCATGTCAAGAACATCAGGATGTCTAAAATATGGCCAATGGGGGGACGTCGCCTTGCAGCCTATCATGGCGGATGTGCTCTAGAGGAGCTCTGTCTGCCTTTGCCAAGAAACACAGATATCCATCATTGATCCTGACCCCAGTTCCCCAAAGATTGCATCGAGGCTGGAGGAGAGTTCATTGTGTGCCACAGGTGCGAATTTCACCAGCCTACCTCCTCCGGGTGTGGTTCGGCGCTCATGTGCGGGCGGCTGGCGTGGAGGCGGCCTGTGGAGCTGGTGAGAACCGTGCCCACCGGCACTACCTGGGCAACCGGAGTCTACGACCATGCGATTCACTCGACCTCTTGCGGCAGGGTCCCTTACAGAAGAAAGGAAGCATCAGCCATGATTCTGCTACACCGGGCCGCACATGGGCCCTGGTGTCAATGGGGCCGTCACCTTGAGGAGCCAACACCCTGGTAGGAATCCAACGCTCTGCCCTGGTGGTCGTGGCCGGGCACCCGATCTCCTGGCATGGGGGCCATGCTCTATGGCAAGGGTCTTCTCCCCCCTCTTGCTCCCCTGTTGATGTTGTATGGGGGCCTTGGATGACGAAATCTAAGTTACACAAGGGCCGAGTCGCAGTTGCCAATGATTGAGTGCTGGGCCTGTGCTCCCACGGCCGCATAGCAGGGCTGGCTGGTAGCCGGCCTCCCAATCTGGGCTTTCATCTGAGTAAGAGCCCCCCACTCCCCCGTGACCGTCTGAGAAGGTGCAAGAGCTTGCGGGTCCCTGTGGGTAGCTACTCAGAAGGGGCAGAAGGGCTGCAGGGACCCAGGCAAGTGAGCACCAGAGACATTAGCTTATACACAGGGGGCTCTGGCTACATTCCCGGTTAGTCTGAAGCCCCAAATCCCGCCTTATTTAGAGAGCCCACCCCCTGTCTTGGCATACGTGGGCCACACAATGAAGTATCCTGCATGGGCACCAGGACTGGTGAGACAGTGCCCTGGGCCACAGAGCCTCAACCCACAGATCCTTGGGTGGATACCGGGGCGGGGGTACGGCAAGTCCGGTGCTGTTAGGGGGTCCCCCAGGTGGCAGAAGAGGCCACAATGCCAGGAAGGCTAGGCCTGGTGCGGCTTGCAGTCAGGGAGGCCAGATTCTGTGAGACCTGGCCTGTGACCCCACCCCGGCAAAGATTGTGGTGACCAACAGGGGAGCGCTGAGCTCCTGTTCTAAGAAGTAATATCCCATGACTCTGACAGGGCAATGCTGTGGAAGTGAGATAGCGATTTCCACCCGCCCTCACACTACCCCGTCATATTTACTCCTCCCCTCCATCATGGGCAAGGAGAACTCTGGAGCGGCCGCCTCCAAACTGAGCATGCTGTACCAATACACTACTACGGGTCCGGGAGGAGAGGGATCGGTGGGCCCTTCCCCCCACAATGCCACTCGATTCGCAGCAATTACCCAGTCGCAGGCTGCACTCGAGGTGCAGATAGGCGCAGTGGGATCCAAGGTTTCCTTCCTGTGTCAAGATCTCCGCAAGGCCGTGTCCAGGATCACAGAGGCCGAAACCCAGGTATCAATGGTGGAAGACACAGTGTTGTCCCTTCAAAATAAAGTAAACAAGCACACAGTCGAGACACAGGAACTCGCTTTGTGTGTTGAAAATGCCGAAGGTAGGGCAAAGCATAACAATATACGCCTGGTTGACTTCCCGGAGGCATGTGAGGGCACCTCAATGGACAATTTCCTCACAAGATAGCTTAAGTCTCTACTGCCTGTAGAATCTATGTCCACCTGCTTCGTGGTTGAAAGAGCCCAGCGGGCTCTGACTAAGAAGCACCCGACGGGTGAGCGACCCCGACCGGTGATCACCAAACTCCTTAATTATGCAGATCGGGACACCATACTGCAGTTCGCAAGAACCCATAGGGATCATATGCTCTTCAATTCTCATCAGATCATGGTATTCCCCGACTATACTCAGCTGGCGCAGCAGCAGCACCAATCTTTTGTGGCTGCAAAGTGCAGACTCCGGGAGCTGAACTTGTCTTACATGCTTCTATGCTGCTGTACCCAGCCAGGATGAAGGTAATCTTCAACTCCAAGTCCTACTTTTTCGATTCTCCTAAGGCGGTGTTCTCCTGGGCTGATGAAACAAAACATCTTAAGCCACACTCACCGCCACTGCTGGACTCAGACTCACAGAGGCAGACAGAACGAGGGAACTTGAAGCAATGACACAGATCTCGTTCTAACTGGAGGGCTCAAACTTAAGACGAGATTACTGAGTGATCATAGAAAAAGAGAACCTAGAGACATTCACCTTGGCCTGATGCATACAATATATGGTTTGCAATGCAATAACTGGGGCCCAATTTACTGGCTCTAGGCCATGAACGGATCGTCCACTCCCCTAGACATGTGGGGGCCAGATGTAGGTAATCCTCGATTACCGATTCTTAAATACCGAATCATACCGATTCGGTATTTAAGAACTGGCAATCGGGGTGTAGGTATTTTTACCAATTCAATTACCGAATCAGTAAGATTCGGTAATTACCGAATCGGTATTTACCGATTCGGTAATTGCCATTCATTCCTATTCAAGGCCCATAGGAATCAATGTCAATTACCGAATCGGTAAATACCGATTCGGTAAAATTACAGAATTTACAAGAGGGACAGGGTGTCACCTTGACACCCTGTTGCACCCCTGATTCTGGCTTGTGTGCATGTATGTGTGCCACATGGCACCGGTGTCCATGCACAGATGTGCATGTACACAGAAATTCATTATTTACCACCAAGTATTATTTGTGGTAAATAACAAATTCCTAAGGGCCTGTGGCACTCTTTTCAGTGCCACCTACATCTGGATTTACAGAATCGGTACATTTACAGATTCGGTATTTTACCAAATCGGTAAATATACCGAATCTGTAACTTTACCGATTCTGTAAATTTAGGCCCCCTACATCTCAAACTCCAAATACCGGTCGGTAACGGCCGTTACCAACCGGTATTTGGCGACCTACATCTGGCCATTGGTGTTATGTTTTATAATGTTGGGATGGGTGGGCTCTTTTGGTAGAGCTCCCTGAGTCTCCCTGTTTGGGGCACCAGCGAAGTTTCCTCTGTTACAGGTACTCCTTGTTTCTGGAAGAATTGGGAAGGGGTGGTGGGAGGGGTTTATTGGTTTTACCCTGTTTGTAAAGTTCTTGACACCAAACATGCAATTAAATCTTACGCTGACATTATAGTAACTGCGGAAAATGACAGTAAAGTGGCCATCAAATTCATAATTCTCTGCTGGGAGAGCTGAACATTATATCTTGGAACGTCTAGGGATTCTTGAAAAAATTAAGCGAGGGTGAAACGGTATAAAGCTGATATACTCCTGCTTCAAGAGACCCACCTTCTAGGCAATAAAACTCCATGCCTTAGCAGGTTTGGATTCACCACAGTGTGTCATTCAGGGTTCATACGTGGCGCTCGGGGCATAGCAGTCCTTATACATCGCCCGGTGCCATTCCTCATTTCAAAGCACTGGACAGATTCTGGTGGGCAGTATACAGTGGTCACTGGCACGGTGGCGGGGGAACAGATAACCATTGATAGCGTGTATGACCCGCCCCCCCAGGGCAAACATTTGTAGACAAAATCACACAGCTATGGGGTGAACTTCCCAATGGTTTGACAATCCTAGGTTGTGTCTAGAACGATGTTATGACACCAGAAGACAGGTTGCTGCCGCGAAACATGACACCATCCCTACCAAATCCAAATTGAACATCCTGGCACATACATTGGGGTTGAAGGAAGTGGCCCTTAGGGGTCACTCGGATTACTGACAACCACCTGCTATGCCTTCCCAAGAAAGAAGAGTCGGTCAGACAGTAGAGAATACAAACAAGTTTTTATTAGCAATACTCTGCAGAGGAGTCCAATCTAACCTGTACCCTAAGATGTCTGCCGAGGGACTGACCCCCCCTACGTTCTGCAATAAATAATCATTCCTCTCAAGGAGCCTTTAACCACTGCCACAGTGGAAAGTTACCGGCCTGGGCCAAACATGAACAAAGGACGAATAGAAGGATGGGCTACCACCTACCAGATGGGTATATGCTATCTGTAACTCAAGGTTACCACGCTGAGTCTCAGCGTCTCCTAACGTGGTAGCAGAACTACACACTCGGATAGGTATGCAAGGGCAGAATGGCCTATTCCAGAGGTCTTCAAACTTTTGTAGGCTGAGCCCCCCTGCTGAATCTTTTTAGATGTTGGGCACCCCCACCACCTAACATAAATTTCAGGAACCTGGCACACTACACAATCAACCGCCACGCGCATATCATGGGCCAGATCCGGCAAATAATGTTCAACACAAGTTTTGGAAACTGCAGGTTTGTTACTGGGTGTGGTGAAATGACAGATGCATATTACACAGCTCAAAACATAATTTTCCAAGATAAAATGTGCGCAAATTGTTTTTACTAGGATGCTTTGTGTTACACATGACAAAGATTATCAATAACACCACTAACATAAATCTGACGGGTGTGCCTGTTTTCCGCCACAGAGACGGTCAATCTGTGGATGGATTTTTGCTACTGCCATCCTCAGGTTGTGCTCCACATCAAGTATTGAACGGTACTAAGGGGCCGATTAGGATTGCTGTGAATTTGCATCCTCCGGGCCGGCGGAAGCCACCGCCGGCCCGGAGGATGCGGATTCACAGCTGCCGTGCCTTCAAAGACCCCCCACCAGATTAGGATGGCTGGGGGGTCTTTTCCGCCGTGGTCGCCTTCCGACCGTGGCGGAAAAGCTCTAATATGGTGGAGGTGTCTATCAGACACCGCCAGCCATATTAGGATGGGGCAGAAAACATGCTTTTCCGCGGCGGCTTTTCCGCCGTTGAAAAGCATGTCTTTTGTGTTTGGGGGCCCGTTGCGGGCCCCCAGGGGTGTTGGGGGGTGGGGCATGCACAAAGCGGCAGGCACCGCACAGTGAGTTGTCTGAATTCAGGGTACATTCCCAGACACTTGAAGTACCTTAGCAGGTTATTGACGGCAGTGTAGGGTTTCAGATACGTTAAACTATTGCTATTATGGCATTAACCAGGGTTCAGGGTGGAGGAAATAAATGTGCTGATGTTGCAATAAACTTCCAGGTTTATAATTAGATTTGCCAGCTCATTATTTTGATGTCCCAGGCGGTACAAACATAAGCCGTCACCTAAAGCTGTATTGTCAACACTTGTCTGTGCATACTTCAAACAGCACATATACATAGAAAGCACTTTTAATTATGTTCTAGGGCTGCTTGAATGATCCATGACTGATAATAAAAGGGAAGAAAGACAGAAAAGTAACATTACAAAGGAATAAATACTTCTTTATTTAAAAGCATATTTAATGTCAAGACAAGTAATTTGCAGGCTGTTTAAATAACACATGGCTGGCTGGCATTTTTCTTTTGGCAACTTGAAGCCCTTTTAGCCCTGTGGGGCATTGTGTGCCTGCCTGTGTAATTGTAACAGAAACTTTGGCTCTTTTCTGCTAAGAGCTAACCATCCAAGGGCGGGGTTAAATTCATAGAGCTGAAATGCTTCAGCTGCAGTGGGAGGCAGGGTGTCTCCAAAATCTGAAAGAAAGTAACAGTCATTTCAGCTGCAGTGGAGGGCAAGGAGTCTCCTCTGCTCTATGAAATCGAACCAAAGGAAAAGGACTGTCTCTTTGTTTGCTTTCGATTTTATCAGAGACTTTCGCCTTCCACTGCAGCTGAAGCATTTCCGTGCTATGAATTTACCCCCTCCTGACACGATTAAAAATAACTGTTCCCTTCCCCCTCCAACCCTCTGTTACCGGAGCTCTTCCCAACAAAAATGTCCATTTGAAATGGGGGAGAATTGCGACGCTGGACAGAAAAAGACAAACAAAGGTAAGATTTCAGTGTGGCGTGCGCGCATCCCCTGAGATGGAGTTGTGCCCCCGTGGGGGGGGGGGGCACCTCACAGATTGATGAACTCTGGCTTATTCATTAGTAGGTCGGGAAGCAGCCTTGAACAGCCGAGAAAGTAATAATGAAATACAGTAGTCTGCTGAGGCAAGCAATACAAATAAAGAGGCCTAGTTCAAGCACAGCCTAGGAGCAGCCTGATAGGGATTATGAAATACAAAATGGAGACGCACTTGCTAATTAAAGCTTGCACATTACAGGGATAACTCAATGGGTTGAAAATGGCATCTATTTAGCTACACACTGCTAACCTAATATAGCATGAAACTAGTGCATAGCAGGAATGGATTTTCAAACCTAACAGATCCTCCTTTTAGCATGCTTTATTGAGGTTATCCAGCAGGGTCTTTACACTTCTAAGAGGGAAGAAAGAAAATGCATAACAACTCAAGTTACAGGGGAGAATAAAAGCAGCACATGAGTATAAAAATCCATGTAGTATTCAAAAATGCCTTAATCGATGAGCATCATGTTCTGGAAATACTGCATCATCATAGTAGAGACCTTATTATTACGTCCTGACAATTTAGCGGAAGGGGTGAAAGGGGTGAGCTTGCTCACACAATAGGTGCATCAGGCTGGAAGGCAATTGATACATAAGCAACATGTAAAGAGGACACCTGCCATAGCTACTAGGAAAAGTAGCATCTTCCAACCCCATGCTGTCAGCAGACCCCAGAACCACCCTGTGATGGACCATTATCCTGATGGATAGCTGAGGCAAGCCTGGGTAATTTCTGTATTGCGGAGTATACATTAGGAGCATGTGAGGGTTTCCCTCAGATGCAACACGAGCCACCCAACCAATCCAACATGGTGCCCGCTATGTGGCAAAGAGGAAGTCGATGCAGTGGTCTAGCGGAGCAATCGGACATCCCCAACGACGAGCCAATAGGAGACCACCCAATGGGGACCTTGGGAAACAAAAAGGCGGAGTCCGGAGCACCAAACGAGGACGAAGGGGCGGAGGCAAGGGAAGAGGAGGTGAAGGCAAACGAGGAAGAAGGAGCAGCAAAAGAGACGGTGCACGAGGACGTGCTACGCTTGGAGGAAGAGGAGCAGCATACTGACGACTGCTCTGGGAGCAACGCGATCGAGTTCAGCGCTCCTACTGTGAAAGGAGAGGCTGTGACTCCAACCCCCACGGCCCAGGAGGGTCGTGGGTCCAGGCAAGTGCCTCGGGCTGGGTTATTTACCTAAAGGGGCTGGTGGGCAGAGATTAACGGTCACACCCCCCGAAGCCACCAAGCAACCCCTACCACTTAGGCACTACACGCTAGGGACACAACGGTGACAAGACCACTTTTCCTCCTTTTGTTTCTTTGTGACCTGAAAACAAAGGCCTGATCTTGTTTATTTTATTTTCTTCCCTGTGACGCCCTTTGCCGAGATCCCTCCCCTGTTACACCCCGAGGAAACCCAGCTAGGTGGAGACAACACCAACACGGAGGACAAACACCACCAGTGACTGTGAACTGTGTTTTCTTTCAACCCTCCCCCCCCAGATTCCTTGCTTTCATATCCCATCCCGGTCCCCAAACAACAAAGGAACTAGCAACAAAGAATCCTCTACATTTATTTGTGTTCTGTTACAATAAATACATCATCATTTCAGTCCCCCTCAGAGAGCATCTCTGGGTATTCTTTTGTGCTAACAAGGCAGAGCAGCCGGCCCCAACCCGTGGCAGTATCACAGGGCATTATCAGGAATGTAAACACAACAGGTGCTGCCAATGATGCTGCAGGCACCACCCCTATCAGCAAGAATGATGTCTAAAACCATCTGGTTTTAAAGAGCAACGAGTCTCGTCGCCTGAAGCTCAACTGTAAGATTAGTCAGTATACCTGCAATAGTATTAATACCTCCCTCAACTACTCTGGCAAGGCGACAGATATTACCCCTATTGAACATGGGGCCCTAGAACAGCAGCATGCCCTTCGTTATGTTATTAAATTGCTGTAGGGAAGCATCCATTTGATCTAAATCCTCTGGATTGACGACTCTTCTGACCCGGTGGAAATATAGATCCCTACTTTGTAGCCAATGATCTTTGTGATAATTTTTTTTTTTTAAAACCTTTATTTTTCAGCAAAGAACAACAACACAGTTCCCCCCAACATTGGCATCGGTAGAAAGAAAATACACGTGTACACAGTTCGTTGCCCCAGTACGGCCCAAGCAGGTGCAGACATCATAATAATCACAAGAATCAGATCTTCGGGATGCAGAGCAAATCATAGGTACTTACAGCATGGAACATTTGTGCGTAGCCAGCAGGGCACTACTCCAACACCATCCCTTCCTCCCCGCCCCCAGCATCCTCTCCCTCAGACCCCGACTCCCAGGGGGTGAACAATTCAACACTTGTTGCATCCGAGTCACTGCAGAGTGACCCCACAGCACACATCATACGCCAAGCAAGCAAGTCCTCCTGTAGCCTCTCATCCCTGCGTGTACGCTGCATGTGTGTCTCCTCAGCCAAGGTCCATTCCCTAACATCCCTGAGCCACAGTGACATAACAGGGGCCCTTTGTCCCATCCAAGTAATAGCCACTCGTCGCCTCGCCAATACCAGGAGTAGCTGCAACATTTTGTACGATAAGTTCCTCTTTTTGGGTTTGGGTACCAGGGACAGTAAACAATGAAGCGGGGTCAAGGCAATGTGGAGGCTCGTGACCATTCGAATGTGGTCCACCACCGCCGTCCAGAAGTCCCCGACCAGCAGGCACTCCCAGGCCAGATGGAGAAATCCAGCTCTGTCCGCACCACACCTAGGGCAGGCATCCGTTTTATCCGCAGCGATGCGGTGCAAGGCAACCGGAGTCATATAAGTGCGATGCACAAAATTAAAATGGATCAGCTTGAATCGTGCATTGCACAACACCTTACGAGTAAGCTTCCTATTCGTTTGCGTTGTACCGGGTCCTGGGCAACCCCCAGATCCGCCTCCCATGCCGCCCAAGACGGGGAGACCGGAGGGGCCAAGTCACACCTCATAGCCGAATATAACAGCGTAATCAGCCGTCGCCCCCTGCCACAGGACAGGAGGATATTCAGGGTGTGGGACACCTGGGGCGCCTCCGGATACTGTGGCCAGGTTGCCCTTGCCATTTCCTGAAGGCCTCTATAATGGAGATATTGTCCCCCAGTGAGTCCAAAGGCCTCCGTAGCCCTCTCTAGGGTCACGAAAGAATCGTCCGGATACAGGTCCGCCAGAGTCTCACAGCCGCCCTCTCGCCATTCCGGAACGACATGTGTTCCTCCATCAGTGTCACAGGTGCCAAAATCCACACCGTTAACTCCCTATGAAAAGGGGCCCGCCGCAAAACCTTCTCCAAGAACCGCTGCCAAACCCCCGCAGTCTGTCAAACTATATACGGCAGGGAATCATCCGCACACCTGCCCCGCATCGGAGCCACCTGTAGCGTCCTCTCATCCGCCCTGCCCGCTAAGAGTCTCAGTTCCCAGTTATCTGTGTTCGCGTACCACCGCGCAGCTGGCAGGAGTTGGGCCGCGTAATAATATAGATAGAATCTTGGGGTCTCCAGACCCCCCTCTTCCCAGCGTCGGACCACCGTGTGCAGGGCAACTCTGCTGCGACTGCCCGCCCAGAGTAAGGAAGTGAGCAGCATATTAAGTGTGCTAAATATACGCGGGGCAGCGGGCACAAGGTATTCTGTAGGACGTATAACACCCTCGGCAACATCACCATCTTTGCAACCTCCCCATTAGGGAGAGTGGGAGCGTATTCCAAAAGGACACGGACTGCTGCAGGGAACGGAGCACTCGTTCGGCGTTACGGGCCAGCAACTGCTCATCGGACACGGCCACCTGGATTCCCAGGTATCTGAAGGCCTCCAATTCCCACCGCAGCCCCAGGTGCGGGAGACGCAGTCTGGGATCCTCGCCACAGCCCGCCAGGGGAAAGATCAAGGACTTCCCAGGAGTAAGGCGTAGCCCGGAAGCTGCACCAAACCGATCCAAGCGCTGCAACAGAAGCGGTAGCGATTCCCGAGGGGACGTCAGGTAGAACAACGCGTCATCGGCGTACAGGGAGATCAGGTTTACAGCATCCCCCACCTGTATCCTCCAGGGGACCATCTCCGTTCGGATTGACACCGCTAGGGGCTCAATTGCCCGGGCGAACAGGAGCGGCGACAGGGGGCACCCCTGATGGGTGCCCCTGCCCAAGTGCCATTCTTCCGAGCGGGCCGCCCCGAGTCTGACCCTGGCCGTAGGTGCGCCGTGTAGAATCCGGATCCAGGCGTAGAAGAGGGTCCCCACCCCAGCCAGTCGAAGCACTTCCAAGAGGTACCCCCAGCTGTCAGTGTCAAAAGCTTTAGCCAGGTCTATCGACACCAGGACCTGGGGATCCTCCCTATCACGCACTTCATGGAGAATATGGTTTAGGCGCCGAAGATTCATGGCGGTGTTGCGGCCAGGGATGAAGCCACACTGGTCCTGATGGACCAAGTGCGCCATGTGCGGTGCCAGCCGGGTGGCCAAATCCTAGTGAGGACTTTCACATCGGTGTTAATCAGAGTGATAGGCCGGTACGCCGCGGGATCACAGCTATCCCCTCCTGGTTTCAGAAGCATGCAAACCTCCCTCTGATGCATGGTAGGCGGGAGGGTGCCACGGTCCAGCGCCTCATGGTAAACCTGTAGAAGAAGGTGGGCAAGGGTATCCGCAAACGCCTGATAAAATTCCGGCGGGAAACCGTCTCCACCCGGAGCCTTGGCCTTCGGCAGGGCGGCCAGTGCTACTCTGACCTCCCGAACCGACAAAACGGCATCCAGTTCCTCCGCATCTTCTCCTGAGAGGGTCCAGAGGGTCAGTCCCCGGAGGTATGGCTGATAAGATGCCTCCGCCACCGAGGGGTCCGCGGTATATACTGCTTGTAGATGAGCGCGGAGAACCTCGAGGAGGTCCGACTCTGAGTGCACCATGTCCCCTGCAGGATCCCTCAACGCTACTATCCGTGCCGGAGCGGACTCCCTCCGAAGAATCCAGGCCAGCAATCGGCCACACCTGTCCCCCTGCTGGTGGAGACGTTGACGGTATTGGCCGAGGGTAAACCTATCCAGCCGGGTAAGTATATCATGAACGCCCTCACGGGCCGTCCGCTCAGATTCCAGGCCCGATCCATCCAGATCCGACAGGGACTGACAGTGGCGGAGCCGATCCTCAGCGTCCCGCAAGCCTCGGAGCAACTGCCTCCGGCCCCATAAGTCAGGCCCATCCATGCGCCCCGCACAACCGCCTTGAGGGCGTCCCATTTGGTCGCATAATGCAAGTCGTTGTCCCCCCAGTTTAAGTCTAAATAGTTCTGTAGGGACGTCACCACATGTTCCCTACCAACCTGATCCTGCAGGAGGTCCCCCAGCATCCTCCAAGTCCACGGGCGGGAGGACTGGTCCACCCATTGCGCAACGCACGTGACGGGCGAATGGTCGGACAGAAATCGAGCCTGATGGGTGATCGTCAAAATAAGGGACGCGTCAAGATTGGCAGCGAGGATTCTATCGAGCCTGCTATGTGTGTTGTGGGTCGGAGTGTAACAGGTGTATAGTTTCTGCACCGGGTTACCGAGGCCCCACACATCACAGCACCCAGGTTATCCATCACCTCCCGGAGACGCGCTGTCATCCGTGGTTTCGTGCCAGTATGGGGAGGGTGCCTGTCCAACATAGGGTCCAACACACAGTTAAAGTCCCCAAACCAAAGGAGGGGGGCGTCTAAATCTGAAACAATAAGCTCCTGAAGATTGGAGAAGAAGCCTGGGTCATCTACATTGGGTGCATAAGAATTTAGCAGCAGGAAGTCCCTCCCATCCAGCTTCACCCGCAGAAGTAAGTACCTGCCCTCAATATCCGCCTCAGCAAGCTGGACCGCAAGGGGAACCTCGGGCGCCACCCAGATCAGGACCCCCTAGCATAGGTAGAGAAGGAGGAATGGAACACCTGGCCCCTCCATTTCTTCGCTAGCTTGAGAACTCCCTCCTCATTTAGGTGAGTTTCCTGCAGACACGCAATGGAGACTCCATGGTGTCGGAGAAAGGACAGTACCCTGTGTCTCTTAGTACAGGTGCCCAGCCCACGCACGTTCCAGGTTAAGAATTTGTATCCCATAAGCACAGGCTACGCCCATCCGGGCAACCAAATCTAGCATCCGCAAGCAGCCACCTAGGGGCTCGAACAAAAGTACACTTGATGCCGGTAACAGTATCTCCCCACAACTCTCTCCAATCCCCCAACCCCCCCAACCACACAAACTCCGAAGAAACCCTCCCCTCCCCCACCCATGAGCAGGATGACAGCAACAACAAAACATGCTACCCCGCCCTCCCTCTGCCAGTGCCAGGACGTACACAGCCACCCCATTCACTCCACACCACACTCACACTCAACAACAGACAACCACCCCCCCTCCAAGCCTCCTACGGAACCCAAAGTCGGCAAAGGTTAATTGTACTCTCACCGGTGAAAAACAGCTCAATTCGGACCCCGTCGCACCATACAGTCCCCCCCAGCCCCCTAACACAGCCATCGTCCAGCAAAAATGAAGATACGCTGTCTCGTGCAGACACAGAATGTCAAGCGCTGCTGACAGCAGATAGCAATCAGAAAAGCAAACCAGTTACAGGCCGGCAGGCCAAACATACTTAACGGTCAGGAGTCATATCACCTCAAGATGGAATCGGCACCTCCAGCGACTCAGTCCCCCCTGTTTCCGGGATCACAGGAGCAGTGAAGAGCGTGCCCTGCACCGTGTCCTGCAAAGTGTCGGGGACCAGGACCTCCCCGGGCCCGGATAGGCTCGGGGCCTCCAACTCAGACGCATCCGGCAAAGGACCCAGAAGCATAGCACCGTCCTCGCCCACCATAATCCTAGGTTCTCCCGGGCCAGCAGATTCAGACCGGCGTCTCCGTCTGCTGCGGAGACTTCGCGATGGCCGGGTTCCCCACGTCTCACGGGATCCCCCTCGCTCTCCGGGTGGAAGGTCGTCGCCTCTGATCTTCAGCCACTCCCACACCTCTGCCAGGGATTCGAAGAAGTGCGCCTTCCCTTGCGAGAGCACTTTGAGCTTGGCCGGGTACAACAGCATATACTGCAGCTTCATCTCTCGTAGCTTCCTCTTAACCCCCAAGTAGGACTTCCTCTGCTCCTGGACTTGTTGAGTATAGTCGGGGTAGATGGATACCCGACTGTTCTCAATGGTGAGGTCCGCCGTTTCCCTCGCCGCCCGCAGAATGCAATTGCGATCCTTATAGTTCAGGATTTTGGCGATCAGGGCTCGGGGGGGGGGGTGCTCCCGGGCGCGGTTGTGGGACCAAAGCACGATGCGCCCGTTCGATGATAAAGACGTCTGAGAGGCCCTCCGGACACAGCGATGTTCGGATCCAGGTTTCCAAAAAGAGTTTAGCATTCCCCGCCTCCAGCCGTTCCGGCACCCCCAGGACCCTTATGTTGCTGCGACGCGCCCTTTCCTCCGCGTCCTCAGCCCTCCGCTCCAAGGCCTGCGTCGCGGCCGTGAGGTGCGTGACTGTCTTTTTGAGAGAGGCCACCTCACCCTGCAGTTCCGCAATATTACCCTTGGCATCAGTAATTTTGTCAGCAACCTTTCGAAGGTCAGTTCGCAGCAAGTTTACGTCTATGGAGACCGTCTCGATCTGCCGCTCCAGTGCGGTATGTGAGCCCTGTATGGCCTTCAACAACTCCGCCCGGGAGGGCTCACCAGATTCGCCCGCTCCCTCCTCTTGGCCCGATTGGTGCGCAATCCACTGGGAGGGCAGTCGCTGCGTAGTGTACTGGGTGATGGTATTCGGCTGCGTGGCACCCGACATTCTGTCCTTACGCATGACCAAGGCCCAGAGCGCCCTGATTCGCACACCAACCACGCAGGCCTAAGTCGTGCAGCGCAGGGTGCACCCTCAGGTTCAGGACACTGAGTACTGGTCCCCCCTAGTCCGCAAGTCCCAGGTGCTTCCCAGGCAATGGTTCCAAAGGTGGGCTCAGGAACGACAACGGAACTCCCCGGTCTGGTGTACGGGGCCTCAACAGGGGAGCACGAGGCAGTAGTCCCCCTCCGCGTCACCAACACCGCTCAAGAGGGAAGGGCACGGAGGACTGCAGGCCTAAGAGCCACCAGGGTATTCGCTTGCCGCCAGGGTCACGTGGGCCTCCTCCTCCGTCGCAGATGCCCGGGGGAACCACAGCAGAGAGACCCCAGTCACCAAGCTCCTCTATGCCCCCAGGCCATCACCAAAGAAGAGCCACTCAGGCACGACAAGCCGACAGTTACAGGGACACCAAGTGGCCGCAGCCAGCTGCGATCAGGAGCGTCCAACAACATAGTGCGACACGCCAGGTGCAAAGCGGCGGCACCCCGTGCAATGGGGTACTAGTAAGGCCTCAGTAGCTGCGGGCCGGTTGAGGGGACCCACAGAGGACACCGATCCCCTTTGGTGAATGGCCCCCAGGGGCAGACAGGTCAGTGCGGGGGGCCAAGAAACACAGCACCACTCTCCGCAGCGCCCTCCGAGCCCTCAGTCCTCTCTTAGCGGGGCCTCCAATGTCACGGGGCAGCACTTCTCTCAGGGGTCGCGAACTCCCCAACAGTCGGATCGGTGAGTCCCGGCCGCCCAATGGCCGCCCACCGCCACAGGAAGGACGTCGTCGCAGTGGGAGGTAAGGCCGCGGGCGGATCACCCCCGTCGCGCAGAGCCCTCCCCGGGCCATCCGCCGGGCACCTCGGGCCAGAATACAGGGATCCCCAGAGCTAGGAGGGCCTCGCCCAGGCCGCGGCAGGCGACATCAAAGGCCTCCACCTCCTACACAATGCGACGCCAGCGGGAAAGGCCTTCCGGTGCGGCCACCTCCGCAGGCGCCAGTCAATGCAGCTCCCTCGCAGCGGCAGCCAGCAGGCTCCAGGCTCCGCCACTCTAGCCTCGGATGGTAGCAGGCTCCGGTGTGGAGAGGGCAGCGCTGAGTCTCCCAGGAGCCACAGGAAAGCAGGTCCGCCACGCCGTCGTCACCTCAGCACAGGCCTCAGACCCCGTCCTCGAGTAGCCAGAGGTCCGGGTCACTCCAACACCGGCAGCCAGCACGGAGCTGCGCCCAGGTACTCGCCTCAGCCACTCGCGATGGGGGTCACCGGTGGGAGGGGGTCCTCCGACCACCGCTTCAACAGGTTTTGAGCACAAACAGGAGATTTAAACAGGATTTACAGGTTCTCAGGCCGGGAGCTTGCGGAGCTCACGTCCTGCCGGTCATGCTGCTTGGCCACGCCCCGATCTTTGTGATAATTAGAGAGTGCAATGTAAACGGGGGTAAAAGAAAAGAGACATAACACTGGCCGGGCCGTCCCCTGAGGAGTCATGTATAAGTCTGTTAACCGCAAACAAAGTATACATTTGAAGGTGTAAGCAACGGTGGGCTACTAGTAGTGTTCAATCGGTATGTGTAGTTACAACTGTTCTGCTCCTGAACCTTCAACACAGAAACTAGTTGCTGTATTGATCACAGGGACAGGCATTGCTTTGTCTTCAGTTATATTTCGTTCCTGGAAACATTTAAAATATTCAGTAACATTAAATCCTTGAAAATTTAGCATTTCATTTTGTAACCAAGTGACATTCTTAATAGCTTCTAAAATGTTCATGGAAGTTTCTGGATGTAGGGTACCCCCTTGCCATCTGCCCCAGGTGTATATTCTTGGTGTGCCACTGTACACTCCAATACTGCTACATAATCAGACTGTACCATGTTCATAGAGTCAGCATGGTAGTGCATGTATACCATAGAAAGCAACTGGAGTCAGGCCTCACGGCTACCCAAGTATGACAAGGGCAATGATACCAGCAAATCATTCTTGTGCATAACTGTGGGTAGAAATCCACACACCCACGTGGCATTAGTAGTACTGTGTACCCGATAAAGCATCTGCAGAAAAGCGTTCTCGACATAAGTCTGTCTATGTCTCTCTTTATGCGGGGCCAGTGTAACAACCAAATGCTCAGGTGGAGCCGGGGTAGTCCCTATCAAAGTGTGTACAAGATGCTGCTCTTCTAAATACCACACCACCCGAATAGTGTTCTCGTTTCGGTAAGAAGGACCGCTACCACTACTACCCTACTCCCAGAAGACCAACTAGACCACTCAGGACCATTCTGCTGGTGGGGCCACCAGGGGCTGTTCCTCCTTCATGACTGTACAGCCAAATGGAAAATAGACAGAAACCTTAGGAATTGGAGCCACAAAATATACAACTGACCAGAAGGGTACAAGTCACCCAGTGTCCTTCAGAGCCTCACTGGTAGAATCCTATTGTTCATCAACGACGGTGCTATGAAGCACTCCCACTGGGGAGCTGCGCGATTGCAGCCCTTGCTAGAAAACAAACCCTCTTCCTTCAGGATAGGGCACCTTCCCTCCCGGGCAAGTACCGTCAACGATTCTGTTCAGTGTCCAGGGCAGTGCACCAGTGTAGCTCACTCTCACTCTAATCTAAAGCAGGCACCTTAGACATAGCACCTACGCCCTAAGCTCGAGTCCTGTCCTAACTCCTGGACTGTCCTACTGGTGCACTGTTCTCCTGTCGAGGTCGCAGGTTATACCTGGTGACTCCAGGCACTGTCTCGTTAACAAAAAGGGGTAAAAACCCAGGGTCAGGTGGGCATTGAGACTCAGATTCTTGTGCACCGGATGCAGGAGTATCCGGAGCAGCCCTTATTTCTGGGGGAACTGCCTCAAGCAAGGGCGCGTCACTTTCTTCGCCTGTCTGCACCCACCTCAATCGGACATCAGAGAAGGGAACAAAATGGGGCACCCCGCTCCCCTTCCCAGTCAGCAATGCCGTTGAGGACCCAGCGGGCATACGGAAGTGGGAAAGGGATCCTCTTGATGTATAATCCATGCACCCAGTCCTTCTGGCCTTCAAGCATTACTGCGGTGCGGGTGGCGAATAGGGTCAATAGTGGCCCCTTCCATCGAGGCTCCAGGCAGCTCTTTTGCTGGAAAATCTTCACCAAAACAAAGTCCCTGACGCCCGGGCCCCTCTGGTACTGTTTGCGGCGTGGCTTGAATCTGTTTATGGATAGAATGGAGATCTTTAGCTAACTCATACAGATAGTCCACAAGCAGGGGGTACTTTATCTTGGAGAAGCACTCGCCCAGACGTTGGCGGGGTGTCCAAAGACCACCTCGAACGGGGACTACCATGTTCTAGAATGCGCTATCACTATGGTAGATAACAAAGCAAAAGGTAGAGCATCGGGCCATACCAAACCTGTACTTTCTTGAATCTTTGCTAATTTTAGTTTGAGAGTACCATTGTACTTTTCAGCAAGGCCTGCTGACTGGGGATGGTTTGCTGCATGAATCTTCTGCCTAATATGCAAACATTTGCACACCAATTCAATGACCTTTGAATTGAAGTGACTACTGTTGTCACTCCACATCACATGTGGCAATCCATAGCGCAGGTAGAACTCTTTTAGGAGTGCCTTTGCTGTCGCCATAGCCGTAGTCTCCTTAGTGGGGTAAGCCTCAATCCATTTACTGAACGCACAAATCCCTACTAGCACATACTTCAAATTGATAACTCGTTCCATTTCAATGAAATCCTTCTGGGAACCTCAAAAGGGAAGGAAGCTTGACTAGGTGTGTGGCTACCTTAGAGATAATATTGTTCTGCCATACTGGGTCCAGTAGCTTACAAATTCCTTTGGCACTAATGTGTGCTGGGCCGTGGGCCATGGTAACAACAGGGAGCACATAGGCGTAAGGCAGCAACCATCTCTGTTTCCCAGACAAGTCAGTCCAGCAACCATCCTCATCCAAACACCCTGTACTCTCCTCCCATATTGTCAGTTCATCTACGGTCACTTCACCCTGCATTTCCCTGACATTTTCTAATGTGTCCTCGAACATTCCATTGTCTGGAATTCACCAAGCGGGACCTGCCACAAACTTCTTTTTCATCTTCAATTCAGCTGTCTCCTTAGCTGTCTGATCTGCAAATGCATTTCCCCTTCCAACGTCGTCTGTTACTGCTTTATGAGCGCTACATTTTATTATCGCCAACTTATCAGGAAGTGTCAATGCTGACAACAGTATGTATCAATGGACCATGCTGTATTCGCAACCCATGCGAGGTCAAGAACCCTCTCTCTGCCCAGAGGCGCCCAAAATTATGGGCCACCCCAAAGGCGTACTGGCTGTCTGTCATTGACAGTCTGTTCCTCACTCAACTCACAAGCCCTAAGGAGGACAACCAACTCTGCAGCTTGGGCTGATTGTTACAGGATATACAATACCTCAATTACAGTGTGTAACATTGTGATTGCATAAGCTGCAGTGGTAGTGCCATCTGGTATTTTGCTCATTGTGTTACTTTCAGTGAGAAGCATAGGGGTATTAGTAGTGGATTGGGCCATACTTCGTTCCTGCAGTGTCACGGGCTTAGAGGCGAAATCCAACAGAAAACCAAGCCCACGAATTATCATACACTGCCTGGACGAGTATGGACGAATTACTGAATCCCACGGGGGGGCAACGAGTCCACCCACTATGCAGGATTTAATGGGGGCTATTGCTTCATTGCAATCCCAGGTACAAGACCTGAGGCAGGAGAATTTGGGGCTGAAGCAGGAACTGGGTTCGGTAAAAGCCAGGGGTCAAGGTCCTGTTTTACAGCCTGCAACATTCCAGTATGAGAGAGGGGCTGGACAGGGTGCGAGTGGGGGGGCTCCAATTGCTGTATCCGTTACGACACCGGTCCCTGTCACTTTGGCAGCCCTAGAGAGGTTCTCAGGGGACAGTGAAAAATATAGCACTTTTATGAACCAGTGCCATTTGCATTTTATGTGTTGGCCTAATGCCTTTCCAGACGACTCGGCAAAGGTAGCATTTATCATCTCGTATTTGGCTGGCAGGGCTGCTTTATGGGCTGTTCCCCTTGTAGACAACGATGATCGTGTTTTGAATAGTTATCCAGCATTTAACGAACTAATGAGAGGATTGTTCCCCAAACACGCATTCATGCAGGCAAGCGATGCTGAGCTATTAAAGTTACGGCAGGGTAGGCAGTATTTGTTAACCTATATATCCACGTTTAACCGGCTTGTGTCTGAGACCCAGTGGCCCATGGCCAAAAGGACTTCGTTGTTTTATCAGGGTCTATGTTAGGATCTTTTTTATTTTTTTTTTGGGTTAAAAACTTTTATTGAGCAATCAAATAAAAAGTACAAAGATGGGCCTACAACCACACGGGCTGGCCGCTAATTCACAAAGCACGTATCATGCAATAAACATTAATCTCCGTGGCCAGTCCCAAATCACAAATTAAAATTGCACCAAGCATATGACAGGACACAACAGTTTTTGTCGTAAACATTAAAATAACAAACCAAACCAAGGCGAATGTAGCAATCACGTCAGCCCAGATGACAGAGGGGAAGTACACTAATCAGGAAGATAAAGGTAAATCAATGAGACTCGGCAAGGCCGGGGGGGAAGGAGGGGGCAGCAGGGAGGACAGGAAAATCTTAAAAGAGAATGAAAGATTTCGGGAACGTCAGCCTAGGGAGACAGGGTAACATCGGATGTGTCAACCAAGGGAGGGGTACAAATATCTCCACGATATGCATTCCACTGACCCCAAATTTTAGTCCACGCCCTGGGTCTGCCCCTAGCCACATAGACGGTCTTCTCTCGAAACATGGACCAGTCCATGTTATCCTCCCACACCGAAACGTCCGGAGGTCTGGATGCGCCCCAGAGTTGCGCAATGTCCCGCTTCGCGACCATGTACCCCAAGGTTGCCCATCTGGTCTGGGCCACAGAATAATCGGTGGGTTCCCACACGTTCAACAGGCAGCGTCGGGCCTCAGGCCGCAGGGCAACACCAGTCACGACAGTCATCACATCGAGTACCTCAATCCAGTAGGCCGCTACCAACGGGCATTCCCAAAGTATATGCATAAATGTGGCACTCATCCCACAGCCACGCTTACATAAGCCATCCGGGGAAAAACCCATTACAACCAGGCGCGGGCCAGTTACATACATGCGGTGGAGGATCTTAAGTTGCACCAAACGAAGACGGGCGGGAATAGCTACCTCTTTGGGAGAAGAGAGCGCTGACTGCCAATCCTCATCATCTAATTCCAATCCGTCACCGATCCACAGCTCCCTAAGGCAGGCCAACAGGTCGGCGCGACTATGAATCAATTTTTTATAAATAAGGGAGATAGTACTATCAGGCAGGTGTCCATCTAGTATACGATCTTCAAGGGGGGAAGACTCGGGCAGGGTCACACCAGGAGTTAGAACTGAGGCCAGGGCATGCCGGACCTGCAGATACCGAAAAAACTCTCTATCACTCAAGTCGTATTCTGCCTTAAGGGTCTGGAATGACTTCACGCTACCGTTCGCACAGACATCACCCACCTTACATATCCCAATCATATCCCAACGATCGAATCCCTTAGTAGACCAGAGACACCCCAAACGTTCAGAGGCATAAAGCGGCGTCGCCAGTGTCAGTCGATTCTCCCAGCCCAAACTCACATGCGCGGCGCGCCACACAGTGACTGCGATCCTGGACGGGCCCACAAGATGGCGCCCGGCCGATCTAGAATAAAGCGCTCTATTAAAGTCCCCTCCCGGCAACTGGAGTCTATCCATCTCAAAGGCCGGATCCCGACCCGGTGAATACATCGCGTGGTTGATGGCAGACAGCTGGGCAGCCCAGTAATATCTCTTGATGTCGGGGAGCGCCATGCCCCCGTCATACCAAGGGATGGTGAGTTTCGCAAGGGAAATACGTGGACGCCCGTCCCAGATCAGTTGTCTTTGAAGACTCTCGATCTCTCGGAAATAGGTAGCGGGAACGTCGTCATAAGAATTCTGAAGTGCGTAGAGGAACCGCGGCAAGGACATCATTTTAAAAAGGGCCGCCCTGCCCAGAGGAGATAGGGGCAACTTACGCCAACGGGCCACATCCAGTCGCAGTCGAAGAAGCGGGGGGAGGAGATTGCGCTCGAATCGGAGTGAGGAGTCCCGCGTAATAAAGATCCCCAAATACTGGAAGCCAGACTGGACCACCTGGATAGGAAATCTGTCCGGCAATGGGGGTAAAACACCCGAAAGAACATACACGCAGGACTTAGCCCAATTAATAACTAGGCCCGAGTTAGCTCCAAACGAGGTGAGAACATCAAACAAAACATTTAGAGATTTACGCGGGGAAGTAAGATACAAAAGAATATCATCTGCGTAAAGTGAGACGCGGTCCTCAAAGTCCGGTGACCAACGGATCCCCTTGAGTGAAGGCTCCCATCGAAGCCACGCAGCTAACGGTTCCAGGGCGAGCGCAAAAAGCAACGGAGACCAGGGGCAACCCTGACGGGTCCCTCTACCAAGGCAGAAGGGGACAGAAACTCTACCGTTCACCACTACCTGCGCTAAGGGTTCAGCGTATAACAACTTCACCCAACCGATAAACTCAGGACCAAAACCAAATTTTTCAAGAGCAGCCCAAAGATAGGGCCACTCCACTGTGTCAAAAGCCATCGAGGCATCCAACGAGGCCAAAATGGCCGGTTCCGTCAGAAGCCCCGCCCTCGCAACAGCACCGTGGAGACGACGTAGGTTAAGAGCTGTGTTGCGATGTGGGATAAATCCGGATTGATCCGGATGAACCAAGTCACTAATGACCGTCAAGAGGCGGGTCGCCAGGAGCTTAGCCAGGACCTTGGGCTCAACGTTTAACAAGGAAATGAGACGAACAAAGGTCCTGCGGTTTACCATCCTTAGGAATTACGACTATCGTAGCCAGACGCTGATCATATGGGAGAACCCCCCGTTCCCGGGACTCCAAAAACATGTCGCGAAGATAGGGCGCCACCTTATCAGGACGTAGCTTGTACAGTTCAATTGGCAACCCGTTCGGGCCCAAGGCTTTGCCCGAACGGAGTGAGCGAATGGCAGTAGCTATCTCGTCAATAGTAAAAGGGGACTCCAACGATTTACAGTCTAAATCGGAGACACTGGGCAAAGCTATATCGCGCAACAGAAGGCGAGAGTCAGCAACATCCCGTCCAGACACAGGGGTGTAAACCACACGAAAATACTCAGCAAAACATGCAACTATTCCAATCGGGTCCGTCACTCTCACACCATTCGATGATTGAATCACGGGCACCACACGATTCGCCCTCTCCTTCTTATCCAACCACGCCAATAATTTGCCCGCCTTGTCCCCCACATCATACAGACGGCCCTGTTGCTCCCGGAACATCTGTTTGGCCGCATCCGTGACCAAAGACTTATAAGCAAATTGTTTCAGACCCAGGGCATGGAGTTTATCAGATGTGACTTCCGACTCTAAGGCAGCCTCCCTGTCAGCAATCTCCCTCTCGAGGTCCACCACCTCCCGATTCCTTGCCCTCTTGGATTCAACAATAAGGGAGAGGGCCTGTCCACGAATCACTGTCTTAAAGGCCTCCCACAGGGATATCGCAGAGGAAACAGATCCCTCGTTGTCCAAAAAATAGGCGTCCAAAGACTTAGTCAAAAGGTTGCGGGTCTCGGGGGAGGTAAGGTACCATGGGTTGATAGGAGCTACCCGGCCCGCCGCCTCCACCCCCATCTCAAAACAGAGCCAGAGCGGAGAATGATCAGAAATGCCCCGGGGGAGGTGTCTAATCTCACGCACCGCCGGCGACTGGGCCGCAGGCATCAGGAAATAATCCAGTCTAGACAAACTCCCATGGGCCCCAGAGTGGAAAGTGTATTGAAGCTGAGTAGGATGCATAAGCCTCCAGCAATCCACCAAGCCAAACGTGTCCAGAAACCCACCCAGCCACTGTTGGGCCGAAGGAGTGTCCCTAGGGGGGTGGCGATCGTGTAGACCGGAGAACACAGAATTAAAGTCACCTGCAATGAAGAGAGTACTATTAGGGAGGTCCAACAAAACACGGCCCAAATCGGAAAAGGTAGAAGTCTGCAGGCCGGGGGGGACATAAACAGCAAATAAGGAGAGGGTTCGACCCTCATAACGACCCACGAGGACAGCATAACGCCCCCGATCATCAAGGATCACATCATCAATAGCTAGGGGGAGGGAAGCCCGAACAAGGATACCCACCCCCCTGGAACCCGTGGTAAACCCTGAATGTGCGGCAAGGCGATAGCCCCACCTATTCATCGCACGACAAGTATTGCCCACCAAATGAGTCTCCTGCAGGAAAACAATATCTGGAGATAAACGTCGTAAACATTTCAATACCACACTCCGCTTAATACGATCCCCCAGACCATTAACATTCCACGAAACAAACCTCAACCCGCTACCCCCCATCCCACATAGCAACGCCGAAACCCCTCCTCCATGAGCATGACATGAAAACCATCAATAACAAGATAAAGTCGCCTTGAGAACATAACACACAAACACCCCCCACCCTGCACCCCTGCAAAATTATAAAAAGCCACCCCAACATGCAGTGTGCCTGTCGCCCAAGAACCCCCATTCTACAAAAAGACCCCGGAGGAGGAAAGGCTCTGGCCCACCCGCCACCCCGATCAAGACAGATGACGAGGAAAACACACAAACAGTAGAGGCACTTAGGCATAGAAGCCCGGAAGAGTTTACTCTATACGAGGGCCCAGGCGTAGACGAATTGTTCAGCTCTCCACACCACCCTCTGCACCACCCGGGTGGGCTTCGGACTCAGTCGCAGGAGGTCGGCCAGGCAGAGAGTCAAGCCAGTCGTTCACAGAATCTGGCCGATCAAAGAAAAAGGTTCGGTCATTGTACTCCACTCGCAGCCTGGTTGCAAACAGCATAGCGTAGCGTAGCTCCATGTCCCGAAGACGCTTCTTGACACCACGGAAACCCATACGCTGTTTCTGGACCTGTTGAGAAAAGTCCGGATAAAAGTTCACTGTGGCGTTCTCAAAGGCCACCGGGCCCTTCACACGTGATGCCTGCAGGATAGCGTCCCGATCTCTATAATTAAAGAGTTTCGCAACAATAGGCCTCGGCGGGGCACCTGGCTTACCCTGGCCCCCCGGAACTCGATGGGCACGCTCTACTGCGAAAAATTTACTCAGTCCAGACGGAGAGAGATAGTTTTGGATCAGGTCCTCAACCAGGAGATCAACAGAGTGAGGTTCTGGATTCTCCGGAACGCCAACCACGCGCACATTACAGCGACGTGCCCTGTTCTCAAAGTCCTCCAGGCGCCGGGTCATGAAATCGTTCACCCCACGGAGATTACCAATCTCCGTCTGTATCTCCGAGACGTCCGTCGTGAGGCTGGATGACTTGAGATCCAATGATTTCACCTTCTCATTGGTTTTCGATAGGTCGGCTCGAATCAAGTTCACATCAATGGCCACTGTGTCGATTTTGTGGGCCAAGGCCTCGTATTGTTGGCCTATCGTCTCCCTCATGCCAGAAATGGCGCCCATGATGTCCTGCAAGGACGGCTCCGTTGATGCGTCCACGATGTGGTCAGCAGCACTTGGACCGGGCAGGGCGGCTCCGGGGGACCCCTTCGAGTGGGTGTAATGGTCCATAACGTTAGACTGGACCGGGCCCCCGCGCAGGGGTGTCTTGGTCTTCCGTGTCTCTCGGTCCCCTCTGCCCGCCATGTTGGAAACTGCGTCACAAAGAGATTCACCAGGCTCGATGGAATGGGCACAGGAAAATAAGGCTTCGGGATCAAAGAGCCGCCAAAAGGGTACCACCAGGATAGGGCCAATCAGATAGGAGAATAAGCCAGCCAAAGGCCCGACAGCCGTCTCGTGCCCCGGATCCAGCCCAGGCCAGACTGCCCTGCCAGATGTCTCAGTCCGAGGAAGAATCGAAACCGAAACTTAAGAGGGGGACCCACAAGTCCAATCCCCCTGCCGCTGTTGTTCAACTCCAAGACGGCCACAGAGCCTCACCCAGTCCCGGGTGTACCTCAAGGGCGGATCCCAAAAGTTCGAATCACCGTAACTCCGGCACCCCGGGTCAGAATCAAATTCCGAAAGTTCCAGGACGATCAGCCCAGCGTCCTCTACACAAATCCTCGTGAAAAGTCAGGATATGTTCAGGATATCATGCCGGGAGTGGCGGGGGTCCGGAGAGCGCTGTGCTCACGCGGCCATCTCGGATGCCCGCCAAGCTCCTCCCCTATGTGAGGATCTTAAGGACATAGTGTCCCCGGTGGTAGATCCCCCTGACGATTGTGCAGCCTTTATTGACCTTGTGGTTAAATTGAACCACAGGCTGTCTGAGTGACGAGGGGAACGTAATCGTTTCCAATCATCTCGTGGGGCGTATGTTAGGTCCGATGAAAAACTGGCTGTGGAGCATAAGCCAGTACCTGAACCAATGGAAATTGGAGGAGTAAGAGGATCTTTGACCCCTGAAGAGAAGAAAAGGAGGAGAGAGAAAAACTTGTGTTTGTATTGTGGTCAGGGTGGCCATTATGCCAGGGAGTGTCCTGTGAAGCCATCTAGTACCCCATATAGCAAGGGGGTAGCATGTATTCAACAAGATGGTGGGCCACTTTGTATGGATGGCCCTAGGGTGTCATATGAAGTCATGGGTGCGGTGGAAAGGGTCCCTAGACATTTTATAATATCTGCTTGTCTATTGATTTCCAACAGCAATAGAGTGACAGTGTCTGTTTTACTGGATTCTGGTGCCACGGGTAACTTTATTGATATCTCGTTGGCAGACAAGTTGATGATACCATGTGTGTATAAAGAACAACCCGAGCCTGTGCGGGCTATAGATGGGACAGAGTTGACATCAGGGTCCATTACTCGACAGACGGAACCTTTGTGTCTACTATGTGAGAATGGACACTCTGAGTCCGTTTGTTTTGATTTAATTGATGCCCCTTCATTTGGTTTGGTGTTAGGGGTGCCTTGGTTACAAAGACACAATCCTAAAATAGATTGGGTCCGACGTTCAGTAACTCTTGACTCGGCACATTGTTTGAAAAATTGTTATCAGGAGGCCACAGATTGGATGGCGCCTCTGACTTGTGCTGTGGGTGATGTGGTGTCTGTGCCCTCTCCGTACATTGCTTTCAGGGACGTTTTTGATGAGGGTCAGGCACAGGGTCTTCCCCCTCATCGCTCATTTGACTGTAAGATCGACCTGGTGCCGGGTGCTACATTACCATGTAGCTGCATTTATGCGCTTTCTGAACCAGAAGAATTGCATTTGAAGGCGTACCTGGATGATATGCTGAGGAAGGGGTTTATACGTCCATCCTGTTCGCCCGTATCCTCGGCTATCTTCTTCATACCGAAGAAGGAGGGTTCTTTGCGGGCATGTGTGGATTATAGGGCCCTTAACAAAGTAACTGTGAAGAACAAGTATCCTCTCCCACTTATTCCGGTATTGTTGAACCAATTAAAGAAGGCTATTGTGTTTACCAAACTAGATCTACGGAGCGCATACCATCTTATCCGAGTCCGCCCAGGGGACGAATGGAAAACGGCTTTTAAAACAAAATTTGGTTTGTTCGAGTATTGCGTGATGCCATTTGGCTTGTGCAATGCGCCGGCAGCCTTTCAGTTTTTCATAAACAAAGTCCTCAGAGAATATCTAGATATAAGCGTCATCGTTTATATAGATGATATATTGATCTTTTCGGAGTCCAGTGTTAAACATCAGAGGCATGTGACTCAAGTTTTGCAGACATTACAAGACCATCATCTATTTGTCAAGTTGGAGAAATGTCAGTTTAGCGCTCCTACAGTGGAGTTCTTGGGCTTTATTGTTTCAGCAGGAGGCATTCAGATGGATCCCAGAAAGATAGATTCTATTGTTACCTGGCCTATACCATCTACTGCTAAAGATATACAGGTTCTTTTGGGGTTTGCCAATTTTTATAGGCGCTTTATCTCCCATTTTTCTGATGTAGTAGCACCCATGACACGGTTACTGTGGAAGGGGGTTCCTTTTATCTGGTCATCTGAGGCACAGGCCGCTTTCCAGCAGCTACTTGGAAAGTTTACATCAGCGCCTGTGTTGGTGCATCCTGACCCTGCCCTGCCGTTCTTCGTTGAGACAGATGCATCACTATGTGCTGTAGGTGGGGTGTTGTCACAGAGGCACAATGAGAATGGTTTAATGCAACCCATAGCCTTCTTCTCGAAAACGCTCTTGCCTGCTGAACGCAACTGTACTGTAGCCGAGAGAGAGTTATTGGCCATCAAACTATCATTTGAAGAAAGGAGGCATTATTTGTGGGGAGCACGGCATACAATCACTATTTACACCGACCATAAGAATTTGGAGTCTTTTCGTTCTGCCCGAGCATTGACCCCCACGCCAGATGTGGTGGGTTCTTTTCTTTAACGAATATGATTTTGTTATTACTTATAGGCCTGCGGCTCAGCAGGTGCAATCAGATGCCCTTTCCCGTATCCATGTAGATCCAAAGGATGCGGGCCTGTAAGAGACATAAGACCTATGATTGCCGGTGAACGGATAATAGGGGTAACGACGGCAGATGAGTTCACAGGTTCAGTGAAGGACAGGATGAGTCAGATCGATTTGGCCCCTTGGTTATCACAACCCCAGTTCTTGGTTCAGGATGGGTTATTGTATTACGATGGTCGATTGTTCATTCCCCCTGAACTGAGAGAATCGGTTTTGCAGTGGTGTCATTCATCTGCATTGGTGGCACATCCTGGAGTACAAAAGACGAAGGAATTGTGTTAAAGGTGGTTTTGGTGGGACACCTTGGCCCGGGACGTTCAGGGTTTTGTAGCTGCTTGCCCGGTTTGTGCCACTAGTAAGCCCTCACATTGCAGACCCTCTGGTTTGCTGCAACCCCTGGTAGTTCCTCCGGCCCCTTGGCATACTAACAGTATGGATTTTGTGACCGACCTTCCATCTGTCTCTGGGTTTACAGCCATCTTTGTGGTTGTGGACTTATTCACTAAGATGGCGCATTTTATCCCACTACCCAAGATCCCCACTGCGAGGAGATGGCAACGGTGTTTATGAATTCAGTAGTGAGGATACATGGGTTGCCATCTGCTGTGGTAACGGACAGGGGTGCTCAGTTCGTGTCTCATTTTTGGACGGAGCTTTGTTCTGTGCTAAAAATGGAGATACGGATGTCCTCTGCCTATCATCCCCAATCTGATGGGCAGACCGAGCATACTAATCAAACGATGGAACAATATCTCAGATGCCTTGTGTCTTCCCTTTCTTGCGATTGGGTAACTGCTCTTCCTTTGGCAGAGTTTGCATACAATAACAGCTTGCAGTCTGCTCTGGGTATGACTCCTTTCTTTTGTTCAATGGGGTATCACCCTAGGGCATTAGCCATCCAGCCTACGGGACATGTGCCAGCCATAGACGACATGTGTAAGACTTTGAGGAGTATCCTGGATATTGCAAGGGATAAGCTGCAGGAGGCCAAGGTTAACAAGAAAGTGCAGGCTGATAAACACAGAGCACCAGCTCCTTCATATAAGGTGGGAGAGCGAGAATGGTTGGCCACCCAAAACCTCAGAATACAGGGATCCTGTAAATTGCAGCCCAGGTATGTATCCCCTTTTTCCATCACTCAGGTGATTAATCCAGTAGCTATGAAGCTTGAGATGCCTGAGGATTATAAGTTTCATCCTGTGTTTCATACGTCCCTATTGAAACCTTATGTAGAGTCTGCTCAGGTGTTGCCACCTCCTCCCCCTTTGATAGCTGATGGTCAGGAGGAATTGGAGGTCCATGCCATATTGGATTCCAGGCGTAGGAGAAGTCGGCTATACTATCTAGTGGACTGGAAGGGGTATACTCCTGAAGACCGAACTTGGGAACCAGCGGGTGGGATACATGCTCCTAGGTTGGTCCGGTTCCATATGCGCCATCCCTCTAAGCCCCATCCGGTGGGAAGGGTCTTTAGAGGGAGATACTGTTAGGGATTTGATCCTCTCCCCTTTCCATGACCATGTTTTCTGCATCACATGACTTACCTGCTGAGGGGTTAAATGCTGTGTACGCCCCTGCCTTGTTGCTTGGTTTCTTTTCCTTGTTGAGATTTTAGTCCAGGTCCTGGTTTCTGTATCTTCAGTGGATCTTGTGCTCCTGTGCTCACGGGCTCGTGAGCTTTGTGCCTGCTTTTTCCTTGTTTCTGTTCCCTGCCCCTTTCTGCACCTTCCCTTCCTCACCGTCCCTCTGTTGCTGTGAGGACCTTTTGGTAGTTTTATCTATCTTCCCGCTCTTTTTGTGTTTGGGACTGTTGGGGGTGTATTGGGGCTCCGGTACCCCTTTGGAAGGTTTTTGCGGGACTTGGGTGGACTTGGTTGGGCTCCACGGCTCGCCCAGGATTGACGCGCTGCTGCGTGTCGGAGCCGCGGGTCCCCGCTTCCGCATCTTTTGGATCCTGTTGACATCGTTGTGCGAACTTTGGACCTTTTTCGCGTTCTTGATCCGTACGAAGGTAGCGGCTGCTGCGCTTCGGTTTTGTGAGATCTTCTCTACGTTTTATTTTTCCCTGTGTGCAAAATGGATACTTTTATGTCTATAAGTTGAATTTTTCCCCCTGAAAATAATTGGAGACGGGTTGGGAGCATTTCTTGCTAGTATCACTTATGCTGGATTCACCTTTGCCCACTATCTAAGCTACAAGCCGCAAGGACTCCACCTTGGGATACGCTGGCCTCAAGGACCGGTAAGAAAGTCATATTTTGTGTTTATTGTGGATATAGCATGGTCATGGTTAAGGGTATAAGGGGTTCTTAAGTGTTGAGTGCAGACTAAGAATATCGTGCCTTATTCCTTAGGTGCAGACACATGGTGGCAGTCTATTTTCCCTGGTGGTTCTAACGGAGTGATCAGAAGTATCCTTGTTTATTTTTCCCACCCTCTCCCTGTGCTCATCTGCTTGCTCATTGTGTTACTTCCAGTGAGCGGCATAGGGGTATTGGTAGTGGATTGGGCCATACTTCGTTCCTGCAGTGTCACGGGCTTAGAGGCGAAACTCAACATTGCACCTGGCATCTGAATAGGACTGTGCCTGCCCCCCACAGTGCTGGCTCCACTCCCTGTGGTGCGTCTGATGTCTCTGCCCTGCACTGTGAAAGGAGTGAATGAGCCATGTCAACAGAGTGCTCCAGGGCTGTACCCTCCCTCCACAATGATGGCTCCACCTCCTGTGGGGCATCTGATGTTTCTGGCCTGCACTGTGAAAGGTAAGAAGGGGTCATGTAAACGGAGTGCCCCAGGACTGACCAAAACTGGTTTGTATTAGGCAAAGGCCCCTCTGCCCTCAGAGGTTAACGGATTTTGGGGTATAAATATTGGGACCCTGATCCAAAGAAATTAGATCACATTTGGACAAACAAGAAGAAACCTTTGCTGAGGAAAGGAACCTAAAGAAACTGAGGAGAGACTATCCCTAAGCTGAAGTACTGCTTGGGGGATTGGCCTGCAGTGGTTGCCTGACTGCCAAAGAGAGGAGAAAGGGACTTTGTGTACTTTTATCAACTTGTAAGGATCTCCAAGGGGATGAAACAGAGCCTGCCTCCTGCTGAAGTCTCAGGGACAACAGACTTCAACCCCCAGCTCCCTAGAGTTCCTTGGGAAGTGCCTGCTGCTGTTTTGGGCCTTCTGAGGGACTTTGTTTCGCAAGGAGCTGGAAGCTCGGCCAAAGAGAAAGAAGCTTGTCACCTTCGCTGCTGCTGCAGTCGCATCCTGGGAGTTGCCGCTTTAGCTGTCGTATTGCACCGCATTGAGAGAAGCCTCTCACAACGAAGAGGAAGCGTGTTGCTGCTGCTGCCGTCGCATCTTGGATGGTGACACTGTAGCTGTCGTATTACACCGCATCGAGAGAAGAGTCTCGCAACGAAGAAGCGTGACGCCGTCGCTGCTGTTGCCGTCTCATTGTGGATGTCGCTGCTTTATCTGTCGTATTACACCGCATCAAGAAAATCACCTCGCATACACGGAGAACCGTGCCGCCGTCGGAGCTGCTCTCGGCGCATCTTGGATGTCGCCGCTGTAGTTGTCGCATTTTGCGAAAGCGGGTCGCAGCCGAAGCTGTTGTCGTCGCATCTCGGAATAAGGGTGTCGCCGCTGCAGCTGAACCATCGAATCGAAACTTCTCGCATCATTGGAGAAGTGTGCCGCATCTGGAAGATCCTCACGTCTTTATTTCTTTGCACCGGAACTTTGCCGCATTTCCATCGCTGCAACACTTTTGTTGTGGAAACTTAACGCATCGTAAGGTACATTGACTTAAAGTGTCGTATTTTAAGAACTGAACAGAACTAAGCTAAAACTACCATTTTAAGTACAGTAGTGTGTATTTTTATCATTTGTGGTCTTGTGTTAAGTCTATATAAAGAATACTTATTTTTTATATAAAACCTGTGTGGTGTCGATCTGTAGTGTTGTCACTTGATTACTGTATGCGTTCACTAATGCTTTACACACTGCCTCTGAGATAAGCCTGTCTGCTTGTGCCAAGCTACCAAGGGGGTGAGCAGAGGTTATTTTAGGAGTGTACCCCCTTACCATGACTAGAGGCAAGGGTCCCTATTTGTCACAAGTACCCACCTGTGCCAACTAGAGACCCCCAAATCTAACACAATCACAACAAATTCTCACCACAACTTGACGTTAATAGAAATGGTGAATCAACCGTGAAGGGGCCAATAGTCAAAGCAAGAGGTTTGGAAATGGGGCTAACAACCGGCATGCCTGAGAAACCCACCGAAACATTGTTTTGGCCAGACAGATCTGCTCCCGGGATCAGTGAACGGGAAACAGAGCTATTCATAACCCCTGTATCAATTAAGAATTTCTCGGTTGTACCTTGTAAATCCGCAGTGACATAGGCATAGGGTCTGCGCTGATTTACAGGCACCAGAACTGGTCCTTTGCCCTGTCCCTGGCTATCCTAGCTGTGAGAGATCCCCATCACTTTGTCGATGTCATAGTCATCATGATAGTACTGCCTCCCTCGGGGGTCATCAAAATAGTTCCAACTTTGTCTATTAGACAATGTATTCTCTGATTGCATCTCCCCCCAGCCTCCTCCTCCTCTTCCACATTCTCTCAAATTCTGCAATAACTTCAGGCACTCATTCCGCCAATGTCCCTCCCGCTTGCTATATGCACATTGGTTGAGCCCAATTGGTGTACTCAAAGAACCATCCCTTCTAGACCAGAGCAGCCGCTGGGCCTGTAACTGACCCTATACCTCTTCCACCTCCCCTCGCAACTTGCTGCATCAAAACCCTCATTTTCAGCTCTTTTGACTTTTTCTCGACTTTCTCCTTTGCTTCATTCTCTCTATGCTCATACTACTGAGCCAAAATCAGTATTACCAATGGGGAGTAGGTGCTCCACGTACTCTCTGAAGCCTGCAACCTAGTCGCGATCTCAGGAAGCAAGTTTTAACGAACCTGCTAACAAACAACTGGACACCACCTTCCAGCGACAGGTCCTGACCACTAAAGTCGA
Source organism: Lissotriton helveticus (assembly GCF_964261635.1). Taxonomy (NCBI): domain Eukaryota; kingdom Metazoa; phylum Chordata; class Amphibia; order Caudata; family Salamandridae; genus Lissotriton; species Lissotriton helveticus. The sequence goes on from NC_136061.1 coordinate 321,380,187, forward strand.
GGAACCCCCTTCAAACCTAGTAAAGAAATCAGACACACTCTTGTACTTCTTCTGACGACATGCAGTCAACTTGTCCCAATCCACCCTTCTCAGCGGGATGAGGGAATGCATGTATGTGATAATGCGACCCAGTAAAGCCAATAACTCTGTCTTCAGCTTGTCACCAGGCTTGCGTTCCTTATCCCACACCCTGATTTGATCCCATGTACCTCCTAATTCCACTACATGATCCTGTGTATGCACTTGCCTCCATATATCCACCGGTACCAACAGGCCAAAGAACAACTCAATATCAGCTAACGTCATCAGCCGTGGAGGAGGCCACCTCTGTGAACTTTTTGTAGTACGATGCCGGGTTTTTCCGAGGGTCCGACAACTAACTTTTAGGGGATATTGCCTCACTCCTCTTCCGAGGAGTATAGATCTACTATTCCTGAAACTGAGCATTGAATAGTGGCCTAATTACAGTATTCATGGAGTCCCTCAGTACTGGTATTTCAGGATGGTAAATGGGATGGACCTCCCTCATGGGGCACTGAGTCACCATGGTCGGATCCTTTTGGAGCAATCTGCCCCGGTAACCCACCAATGTCATTACATTGCTAAAAACCTCATTGGGAGCCATACCTGTAACTTATACCCTGTCACGTACGTCATAGATGATCTGCGGTGCAACACCCTGAAAACACTGCTCCCACAGCCTTACTAGCATAGTCGACGTGCTTAAGAGCATGCTGCTGTATGAAGGGCTCATAATCTTAAATCACACTCCACACATCTTCCACACTATGGATTGCATTCCAGGCCCACTGAGCTGCTTGATTCACCACCATTTGCTTTTCCTCATCACCCACAGCAGAACGCACCAACACTTTCTCCATGCTGTCTCGTGCTGCCACCCAATTCCTTTCATATATCACATGTACAGGGGTCTTGCCATTCGACAGTGCTTGGGTTGTCATACTTGAGGGAGAAAGAGCAGATGAGGAGACGGGTATCATCATGAAAAGAGACAGTGTTGTAGGAGTGAAAAGGGGTGTAGCTGCAGAAACGGCGTCAGTAGACAGAAAAGGAGAGCTCCCACCCCTGTTACTGGCATGAGCAGAGAGGAAGCAGGTGGGGCTGGGGTCGAAGCAGTTTGGCTAGAGGCAGAAATGCTAGGGAGAGCGGCACCAGGGGCCGGGGACTGAGATGTTGGAACCTTTGGGTATATCCACTCAGGAGCATAAGGTGGGGGAGGGCAAGAATCCAATAGTTCTTCAACAAAAACATCCACTTCCTCTCTGGTACATAACATTTATCAGTCTGTAATCGAAACTTTCTATCTGCACATTTCTATACCTTTCTCTATCTTTTCGCTTTCATAGGCCACTGTTTTCTGCATTATAGTTTGCATCTGTCTCTTCGGGCCTCTTTCTCTGCTCTCATACGCCATTGCTTTGCTTCCTTCTGCTATACCCTTAGAGAATCAAACATTGACTGCCTGCTCTTTTTGGTGACTACTTTGTACTGCAAGAAATTCAATTTTTGTTCATCATACAAGCCAGTAAGTGGCCACTGTAACTCAGCATTGTCCCTCGTGTATTTATTCCACAATCTGCTAAACATAAGAGGCCCAATACCATGCTTGACATTTACATCAAAATTTGGGGTACCCTCTGGAGGCAAAAAAGATAAGTAATAAAAAAATTGTTCAAGAACCAAACCAAAACGGTCCGGAGAACGCTCCCTACAGTCCGGAGACTGTACCAATTTCGAGAAGACAGGCATTAGCCCCAGACCTTTTCAAGCGTAGACCAGATTTCCAGTTGGCCTGGCTGATTGTTCGCACACAGTTCCAGACCTTTTCAAGAGTGGGCCAAATTTCCAGTTGGCCTGGTAGGCTGTTCACAAACACTCTGGGGCAGAATTACAAGCCCCTTGCGCCACTTTTGTGCCACCATTGCATCACTGATGCAGCGGAGGCGTAAATATATGCCATGCTGTGGGGGATTTACAAAGTGACGCTTCTAGGGAGGTGCATCATGTTGTAAAGCCCTGCACCACACGAACCCTGTGTGCTTAGGCAAGGCATCTTAATACGAGACACATGCACTGTCCCCATCAGACAAGTACAACACCAACACAGCACAGGGTGGTCGTTCAGGGGCAGGAATGCCTCGGAAAAGTGCCTGAGTGAAATCTACAAGATTTAACTCAGTCACTTTTCCAACCCCGCTGCGTCAAAACCTTGTGCTTGCTTGAAGCAGGCGTAAGATGTGGCGCACCATGTGGAAGATGGGCTGGGTTGGCACAGTGCTGGAGTTGCGCCGCGCCCGCGACACAACTCCAGCACTGTGCCAATCTAACACCGGCAGATGCGACACTCATCTGCCTATCCTTGCGCCATGGCGCGCCGCATTGGTGGTGCAACGATGCCAACTCAATGGGTTGCAAATGGTGGCACAGGGTCAGACTGATTTGCATATAGCCATGTCTGAACTGGGGTGGCGGAGTGGGCTAAAGAACGGTGATGGATTAAACCCAGATCTTTTGACTGGGTGTGAGTGTTTGATTGGTTAAGATGCTCCGTCCATTACCACCCCCTTTTGTACCGCTTTTGGCCGCCGTGAGTGTGGCAGGGTATGCTCAGACGTGAGTCCCTTGCTCACTTTGCCACTGGATTCAAGCAAGCCGGGCTGAGGACGGCTGTAATGCCAGAAACCGGTCCTCGGAAGCTTGTTTCCGGTCCAGGGAAGGCATGGCTTGGCAGTTCGGGCTGGACTGTTGCCATGAGGCACAGGGTCAGACTGATTTGCATATAGCCATGTCTGAACTGGGGTGGCGGAGTGGGCTAAAGAACGGTGAGGGATTAAACCCAGATCTTTTGACTGGGTGTGAGTGTTTGATTGGTTCAGATGCTCCGTCCATTACCACCCCCTTTTGTACCACTTTTGGCCGCCGTGAGTGTGGCAGGGTATGCTCAGACATGAGTCCCTTGCTCACTTTGCCACTGGATTCAAGCAAGCCGGGCTGAGGACGGCTGTAATGCCAGAAACCGGTCCTCGGAAGCTTGTTTCCGGTCCAGGGAAGGCATGGCTTGGCAGTTCGGGCTGGACTGTTGCCATGAGGCACAGGGTCAGACTGATTTGCATATAGCCATGTCTGAACTGGGGTGGGGGAGTGGGCTAAAGAACGGTGATGGATTAAACCCAGATCTTTTGACTGGGTGTGAGTGTTTGTTTGGTTCAGATGCTCCGTCCATTACCACCCCCTTTTGTACCAGTTTCAGGGGACCCTGCACTGGTAGAGAACTAGTGGGAGCGGGGGACAGTAGGGCAGGTGGCGAATGTATGTGCTCAGAGGGAAGAGCTTCCAGGAATTGGAGCTGGGTGTTCATAGGGGTGGATAAGATAGGGGAGGAAGTTTAGGACGGATATTGACCCCTAGACACCAATGGGAGCAGGCTGGGATTACGGGAGGGGATGAGGGAAGGGAGCATGGGGAGAATGTAAGGGAGAGGTGTGGCGCCGCGGCCAGGGCGACTGACGCTGGAATCTGGGGACCACGGTTCGATCCCCGGCTCCGGCGGCAGGTTAGCCCAGCACCATGTGACTCTGGGCAATAGCTCGCTTAATCTTCCCGACGGCCCCCAGCGCCTAGAGACCCTTACGGGTGATTGTGCGCTTTACAAATGTGGACTTTAATGTGGGCACTGTTGTGAGCTGTGGAGCTAGGGGAGTTAGGGCTGACTATCCTTGAGGAGGAGGGATAAAGCCTACTAGTATGCTGACTATACTGCCGTGGTTCATTCCCATCAGGCATTGAAGGAGAATTGTTCTTATGGGTAAAGGTAGTTAAAAGGGCGCCATTCTGAGCTAAGGTAGGGTCAGACTATGGTGCTAAAGGGGCATGGGATAGATTTTGAAGAGGCTGGGGGACCGGAGGGAGGCCGACACCTCCGGAGGGGGTGTATTTGATTCTAACCACTTTATTCAATATGGTGGGAAAAAATTGTCAAATACCACTAGGTTGTGATCTGAGGCTTGTATAATGATGGTTTTGGTTTTGTAAAGGTGGATGGTGGCTTCTGCTCTGTAAGCCAAGAAGGGCTCAACCAATAATCTAAGACCATGAGGAGTCTTCAGGGAAGTGGGGATCTGGAGCAGCGCATATATGGCCTTTCGCCATTGAGCTTGACGTTTAGTGTAGAAGATGAGATTATTTATGGTAACACCTTTTTTGATGGGGAAGTAAGAATCTGAGATAAGGGTTTCGGGATGGGTTTTAAGTAGTTTGAAGTTTGAAGTTTTTTGCAGCCTTTTTTGATAGGTTAGGGGGATTCAGAAATTTAGAAAGCATAATGGCCATCCGGCCCAAGTGCGGGAGTGATGGAATTCAAGGATTTAGGATCCATGACCATATCCATAGCCAAATCAGAGTTCTACTCGGCTCCAGACATATGAGACACAAGTAAGCCAGGAAATAGAACGTTTCAGGGATAGAGGTGGAGTGCTGACATTGGTCCCACATTTTCTCGAGGCACTGCACGAAGCCCATGAGCAGCATATCCTACCAACAAACTGGCGTCATGCCGAAATTGTGGTTTTTCTCAAGCCTGGCCATCCTCCTGAGGGCTCGGCCTCATATTGGCCTATCTCACTGCTCAATTTTGAGCCCAAACTCCTTCTGGCTTTATCCCACAACGCTCTACCAGACATAATATTCGGCGAGTCCATAACGCAACTGCAGGGGACCATAGGCTCGGTTGCCCGGCAGGGATTCGGCTGGCTGACATAGAAAAGACGTTCGACTCCTTGAGTTGGACATACCTCTTCCAACTCCTTTGTGCCAGTAATCTTGGCCCACGTTCCATAGCATATACCCAACTGCTCTATACAGATCTCTCTGTATCACTCCGGGAAGCGGGACACCGGTCTGCCCCCTTTCCTAGGCATCGAGGCACGAGACAGGTCTGCCCCCTGTCTCTGCTCCTCTTCGCTCTGGCCATGGAGCCCCTAGTGGTGTGGGTGTGACAGGACCCTCTGATACAGGGGTTTGAATGGATGCAGGAATACTCAGACAAACTCACTCGACACAGTTGATGTCCTATTTTTTATGATGCAACCGTGGTCCTCTGGACCCCGTGTCCTGCAGATACTCTGGATCTTCAGGGAAACCACAAGGCTGGGCACTAACCCCTCCAAATCCACACTTTTTCCCATATGCGGGAATCAGAGACTTCAGGCCTGGGCTTCACAATTATCCCATGCTACAGGGGCTTTAATGATCTGGTAGTCTTTATATCGCTGGGTCCTACGATCTCATGGACACATAATATCTCCTGCTGCTCCCCGCGGTCTGTAATGAGACTACTGTGTGGTCTCAGTTGCCCCTATCGCTTTATGGGTGATCCGCAATCTTTAAGATGGTATCTCTATCACGTCTGTTATATCGGTTGCAGAATTTCCCATACAATATTCCTCCTTCATGGTTCACACATCTTAATACTATCCTGAATAGGTTCCTATGGCAGGGAGGGCTGATCCAGGTTGCACTCCTTCAACGTACTATGGCGGGATTGCGGCTGCAGAAATTTACACATACTATTCTGCCTCTCACCTTCTGGTAATTAATGAATGGTGGTACGGGTCTCAGTCTGACCCAGCATACGCAGTAGAATGGCTGGCTAGGAAAGGCACACCCTTACTACCACTCCTGTATAGCTGAGTGACCCTAGACACCTTTCCCCCAGCTTGCAGGACTGTCATACAAATTTGGAGGCACACAGATATATCCATGGGCTGATGGGGAAGACTGACACGCTCAACTCCCCTGTGGCAGGGCACGTATCTACGGTCCGTATGAGCTCTGGCTGAATTTCGCAAATGAGATCTCATTGGATTCTCCACGCTGGGGGCCATCATGCAAGGTACCACACTTAAGTCCTTTCGACAGATACAAACCTACATAAATCAAAGTTCCGCTGCTATTTGCAACTGCAAAATGCTTTAGACCCCACATTCGTCATCTAGAGGCACTTCCTGAGTTTCACCCATTAGAAGGCCTCTTACTAATGGGGGACATCAGGGCCCACAAGATTAAGCAAATTTATTAGACGCTAAATACGCACACACAGAACACTATATATAAGACCAGGGCGGCATAGGTGCCAGCAGTGACAGATGATGACTGGACCGAGGCCCCAGCTAGTCCTCGGTATGCAGCGGTATCCTCATGCTACCGTCTCATTCAGTTTAAGTACCTCCACTGGATATATTACACCGAGTCCCAGTTATGGAAGATGGATGTTATCCAGTCCCTTCATTGTCTTCGCTGCAATAGCGACGAGGGATACTTCCTCCATACTGTGTGGAGCTGTACTGGTATACAACCATTCTGGACTTGGGTGGCTTCTTGTCTAGGCCAGGTTCTGGCCTGGACCATTCTACTCTACCGCAGACTACTGCTCGGTCGTAGGATAGATGAGATTGGGGAGAACCACTACAAGCCCCTTCTGTTTCTGGGCATCACTTGCTAAAATAGATATTGCACAGAAATGGAAGGCGACATCCCCACCTAGCATAGCGGGGTGGAAGAAGGCAATGGACAGGTGTGTGGCGGCCGAAATCGTGCTCTTTCAGGCAAGGGTAGGCCCACAGAAGCACCAAAAAATCTGGTCCCGCTGGGTAACATAGAGACATTGATTTACCCACATAACCACAACCAGACTCTCATAATCCCATTGAACGATCTGTGGGTCGCTATCCATTTTTAAAGTCCAACGAAACTGACTATTTACAGACAGTTTTTTTTATTAAGACACAATTACAATTCTTTGGGGGTGTTCAGTGTAGTTTGTTGTGTAGTTTGTTACACTTACGGCCTGGTGTTCTGCAGGCCAAACTGTTTTCAACTGTTACAACTAGGAACTGAGGGGTATATTATCAAGGGGTTTATTTCCGCTTTTTTGGCTTTAAAAGCCAAGAAAGCGGAGATAAAATTATCTCCCTATTACCAAGCTGTCGCTAACACCAGTTAGTGACAGCTAATAGGAGATAGCGACCATCTTGGGCCCCGCTTTGCATGTCAGTGATATTTATCACTAATGACATGCAAAGTGGGCGTGCCAAGATGTTAGCGACTGGAAACAGTCGCTAACATCGCTATCTCCTATTACCAACTTTTGGAGATATTCGCGCTAAGCGCGAATATCTCCAAAAGCTAACACCTGCCCTGAGCAGTTCTTCACCATGTTATCCAATGGGAGGTGGATAACATGGCTAAGAGCATTTGCTCGATAATGCATGAATATCGCGGACTTTTCAGCGATATTCATGCATTGCGGCCGTTTTTTATCGCATTTGCGATAAACCTTGCTAATAGCAAGGTTTATCTGCGATAAAAATCGCCGATGTGCGGCGATAATTTTTGTCTCTAAACAAGTTAGAGACAAAAATTATCGCTAGTTGTTGGTAATATACCCCTATATTTCGTATATAATATCTAGACTGTCTTTCACAGGGATCTGCCCACTCTGTACCTTCCAAAATGAATACAATTAGTGTGAGAAAAAAAATTTGGCCAATAGGAATAACAATGGTAAAAATATGGTTTTAAACATTTTTAATATCACTGTAAAAATATAGCTTGTAAAATATCGATGTATGTAATATTTGTGTTTTTTATATGTAATTTAGAATAGTGTGTTTGATTCTGCATGTTTAATAATTTGTTTTCATTTTTGATTTTAGTAAGATAAATTAGTAATTATGAAGTTGTTGAAATGTGTCTTTTTTGTTGTATTAATGTATAAATAATTTGCAGTGGGATATTCGATTTTTTAATGATGTGCAAATTAATATTGCTATATTTTTTGCCATATTCATAATTTTTACAAATAATAATTTATAGTTAATTAAAATACATATGAATGATGTTACATTTAAAACAAACTATTGTTTTGTAAACTTTAAAACAAATATTTAAATTTAAAAACAAATTAAAATGAATAATATATGAAAATTAAATACACTAAAGTAAAATAATTCTACATTTTGTCAAATAGAAAATGTACATTTCATAGGTTTTGTGAAAATTATCATTTTATTGTAGAAATATATTACTTCCAATAATTTTTTTAAAATTGGTTTTATTTTTTTTACTTTCATGATTGTTAAGTTTGGGAATATGATTTTATTTTTTATTTTATGGCTTAAAGTTTAGGAATGGCAGTAGATTTCTTAAAACATATATTAAATATGAATAACGATAAAACATTCTTGAATATGTTAATATTTAAATATATATATGTGTTTGTAGTCTTGATTAGTGTGTTTTTAAGTACATGTTAGTTTAATTTATTGATTAAATATTATGTGTGAGGGAAAAAACGCTCCGAATAGCCGTACGGAGCATTTTCCCATACGAATCGTACCCTGCAGCGTCCCCCGTACGTACGACGAAGTACAATTCGTACCAGGAGCTGGACTCCGTACGAATCGTACAGAGACCATACGAATCAAATCCCGTACGAAACTCCCTCGGAATCCGCTGTACGCGACATCCGTATGGTTCGTGGCTGCTTTTCTCGACCCGGCAATTCATGTGGGGTACGCACCGTACGACGCTTTTTCTACGGGAACCGAAAATGTCTGGAGAAGCAGAGTTCGCCTCGAAACAGGTACGGGACGCCCCCCCCCCCGGGTACAGTGCATACACCCCATGATCGCAGGGGTACGCACCGTACCCCTGCGATCATGGGGTGTATGCACCGCACCCCGCGATCATGGGGTGTACGCACCATACCCCATGTTCGCTGGGTATACGGTGCGTACACCCTGCGATCGTGGGTACGGTGCGTACACCCCATGATCGCAGGGGTACGGTGCGTAAGACTGCGATCAAGGGGTGTACGCACCGTACGGTGTGTATGTGATTGTGTGCTTTTCTGTATGAATCGCCCTTACCTGACGTGGATCGTACGGATCGTGTTCTCATACCCCGGTCCGGATCTTCGGGTCGGACGGCATGTGTATGAGTCGTAGGATTCACGGTGTCAGCCTTGCAATACGTACGGATTGCGACGATTCGGAGGGATTCACGAAATACGGATCGTACTACGTGACTCGGATGGACGGGTACGATTTGTACGGAGAGGGCTCTGGATACGAATCATACGGACGTTTTTTTTCCAAGATCGGAATCTGCCCCTTAGTGTCCAACACCTACCCCAAATTGGCTCAGACCTAAGTGGGAATACTACATGTCACTTCTTTAGTGTCCAACATCGTCCCCCTAATGGGTTAAATTGGTGTACAAATAGTAAATGTCATCCCTTCAGTGTCCAACACCTTCACCAAATAGTATTAAATTGGAGTTGGAATAGTAAAAGTCACCCTTTTAGTGTCGAACACCTTCCCCAAATTGCCATAGAATTGAATGAAAATAGTTAATGTCACTCTTTAGTGTCTAACACTTTCATCAAAAAAGTTTACTTTGTTAGTGGGAATACTAAGGGGGTTATTTACAAGTCCCTTGCGCTGCCCGTAGGTCATTTTTTCCCATGTCAAAAGTGATGCACTGAGCAAAGAGCTTGTAAATAAGCCCCTAAATGCCATCCCTTTAGTTTCCAACACCTACTGTAAATTGGTTTAGATTGGAGTGGGGATAGTAAATGTCACCCTTTAGTCCAACACCTTCTCCAAATTGATATAGATAGGAGTATAGATAGGAATCAGATTAGTAAATGTAACCTCTTTAGTGTCCAACACCATCTCTAAATTGGTATAGATTGGAGTGGGAATAATAAATGTCACTGTTTTAGTGTCCCACAACTTCCCTAAATGGTTTTAGATTACAGTAGGAATAGTAAATGTCACCCCTTTATGTCCAACACCCTCCCCATATTGGTTTAGTTTGGAATGGAAATAGTAAATCCAACCCCTTTAGTGCTAACCTTTGATTAGAGACAAAAGTATTTCATGTTTTCTATCTAAGAAATTGGATTTAATATCCTCTTTAATGGTAAGGTCATATTTGAAAATGCCACTTTTAGAGAGTTTGCATTTTCCTGCCCATATCCCTTTGGGGCTTGCAGCCTTGCTTAGGGCACATGACTGGGTGTAGTTGGCAGTTTAACTTTGCAAATTTCTACCAGACAGTCTCACAATAGAGAGATTAGTTGTGACTGAATGGGCCATCTGCTGGCAGGATTGGGGGGACAGAGCTGGGCACAGCCCCAGTTGCAATTGAATAGGCTGTTCTCTGCCTTTGCACAAAGGGCTTGTCATCAGTGATTTGCTCCTGCAGCCAGGTTGGAGCCAGGGCATGGGAGTCTGGAAATCCCATACTTCAAAGAGAAACCTCTAAAAATATCTCCTACTTCAATGGTATACAAATAGGGCCCTAAGACCCACTCTTCAGTTCACTTTCTGGACCTGCTGAAGGACTCTTAGAGAGCTGACTGCTCCTGTGGCCTACTGTGCACTCCATAAGACTGCTTCACTGCACCTGGAAGGACTGTTTTACTGCCTAGATCCTGCATTGTACCCAAGAGGCCTGACCTGCTTCTGTACTTGAACACAGGACTATAGAGTGACGCCAAATGCTAGTTTGCTGGCCTCCTGTTTGAGTGTTTGATTGGTTCAGATGCTCCGTTTATCACCACCTCCTTTTGTACGGCCTCCTGTTTAGAGCCGCACGCATGCTAACTTAAACTCAGACTTGGACCCGACCTGAGTGAGTTATAACTCCCAAGTGGTGCTCCTCCAGTCCCGGAACCAGCCAGAGTGAGTTATAACCCCTAAGTGTTACCCCTCCAGTCCTGGACCCTTGATTGTGGCACTAATCGTGCCCAGATACCCAAAATTCAAAACTTTAGACATAACATTTTGGCTAAAAACTGCTCTGAAAACCGAAGGAAGCAACCTGCTTGTTGATCTGCCTAAGGTGCATCGCCAGTCGGCCTGACTCTGCAGCAGTTCCTGCTACGTACTTCTCCACAGCAGCAAATCCTGTTCAACGGCCCTTCGCCAAAGAAGTATCCTGTCTCCCGGAACTCTTGTCGGTTACAGCCTCCTGCCTCGTTCCACTGAGATTTTTGAGTTCCCTAAAAGTGACTAAGTTCGAAACTCAGAAATCATTTGTGCAACTCTCTCTCCCCAGACACCATCGTTAGTCTTTCCCCACCCTACTGTACTTTCTCAGAACTTTTTCTTCAAAATTACTTCTAATTTATAGAGAAAAAAAGTTTGTTGTGTGGCCAAATAAACCATGGTGACTGCTTCTCAAACCTTTTGAGCCTTCAGAGGAACTGCCATGATGGTGGGTCCTCTGTAGTCTTGGAGTTCTCCACTAGGCCAAGGAACATCTCTAAATATGGCTAGCAGTAGTCTGCCTGGATGGCTGTGGTAACAGTCTTTGCTACCAAACTATAAATGAGGACTCAAGTCAGTTATACAGGCTTGAAAAATGCAAGGGTAAATCAACTACTTTTGGCAAATATAGCTACACAACAATGTTCATATCGAAGGTCATACATACAAGACCTTCGGTGAGAAGAAAAAAATAAGCTTAGTCCTCAGCTTTATAGTGACGTTCTTGTTGTTTCTTGGTATTTAATTTATGTGTCTTAGTATGGATAACAGAAAATCAGAATACTTGATTTTCAGTGGTAAAAGAAAGAAAACTTTATAAGCAATTTGCCAAATGCATGTCCCAGAATACCTTCTGAAACTACAGGGGAACACATTAGTTCTTGCTGTGGTCATGTGCCACCTAGATATTTGCAATGCAATCTGCCCTAGACTACATGGGTATAAATGTGGAAATAGTATTCCTGCATGTTAGTTCATAAATCCTTGTTATGTTATGTTATTTCCATTTCTAGAGCGCACAGCTGCCCCAGCAAAGGGGCGTCCCGGCGCAATATCTGGGGAAGAAACACGACTCAGTAAAGGCAAAGAATTGGAAAATGGAGTCCTAGGATCCAGTAGGAAAAATAAATGTTTTCACGGCTCTCCTAAATGCAAGTAGCTCATCCATGGCACGAATATGGGCCGGGAGAGAGTTCCACAGCTTAGGCGCGAGCACTCTAAAGGAGCGCCCACCTGCTCTACTTTTCTTAAAGCGTGGAACAACAGCTAAATTTTGCCCCGCTGACCTCAGCTGCCGAGAAGGGGCATAAGGGGACATAAGATGTTGCAGAATTTGGGGTGAGGATTGTTTAAGGATTTTAAACGATAGACACTTTGTCTTGAAATGAATCCTCTGTATCAGGGGTAACCAATGGAGCTTACGAATAGTATCTATGGCAGAACAAAATCTAGGAAGGCCTACCAGCGCCCTAGCGGCCGCAATCTGGACACGCTGCAGCCTAGTGGTTTCTGACAGATTAGCTCCTAGCAGAAGAGAGCTCGCATAATCGAGTCTAGACAGTATAGCCGCCTGAATTATCAGCTGTCGGGTGGGGGCATCAAAAAATTTAAAGATCGGCCCTAGCCCACGTAAAATCCCGAAGCAGGTAGCTGCGATTTTCTTAGTGTGGGTGGAAAAACTGAGGGAGGGATCAAGCCACACCCCAAGGTTTTTCACCTCAGCTGCTGGTGTAGGGATAGGGCCAAGATCTGATGGCCACCATTTGTCACCCCAAAGATTGCTCTGCTTACCCACAATCAGAACCTCGGTCTTTTTAGCGTTGAGCTGTAGGCAATTGGCCGTCATCCAACCTGCCACTGCGCTAAGACCCTCCCGAAATCTGATAGCTTCGGGATCTGAGTCCCCGCTGAGTGCAACCACCAGCTGCGTATCATCCGCGTAAGAGACCATAGTCAGGTCCCAACGCTTAGCTACTGCAGCCAGAGGCCGCACGTACAGATTAAACAGCGTGGGTCTGAGTGCCGACCCCTGCGGGACTCCCTGCTCAATGGGATAAGGTTTCGATTCAAATGGGGGGATGGAAACCCTGAAGGTGCAGTTAGAAAGAAACGACCGAAACCAATCTCAAGTGCCACGCCGATAATGCCTGCTTCTTCCAGACGCTACAACAGTATTGTATGTGAAACAGTGTCAAACGCGGCACTCAGATCGAGTAGAATCAGTGCCGCAGTTTGGCCCGAGTCCAACACCGTGCGCAGGTGTTCAGTCATGGAAAGAAGAGCAGTCTCGGTGCTGTAGCCAGCCCGGAAACCATTTTGCGAAGGGTCCAAGATGTTAGCGGACTGAAGATGGTTAGACAGAACACCATTGACATGCGCTTCTGCCACCTTCGCGACCCAAGGAAGCAAGGAGATAGGTCGATAATTCTCCAGCTTGGGGGGGTCCAAAGCGGGTTTTTTCAAGATGGGATTGACGTAAGCTAGTTTCCATTTAGATGGAATTAAACCCGAGGAGAGAGATAAATTTATGAGTTGGCGCAGGGGGGAAGAACACAAAGAGGATAACTCTTTAAATTGGACCGGTCTAAGAGGGTCCACTGGGGATCCAGACTTAACTTTGGCTGTCAGCTTGTGAAACTCCTCCTCCGATAAATCAGGGAGTATCGATAAGGCCAAATTACTGCTGATCGTGTAACTCAGATCCTCCTTTATTGGACTAGTGCTAGGGAAAGAGCGATATATTTTAGCCACCTTTTCAACAAGAAGGCTGCAAGATCTTCGCAATGTACAAGTGAGCAGATTTCAGCCACAGGTGCTCTATTGGCTGTGAGATCTTTTAACACCTTGAAGATCAGCTTTGTAGGATTAGAGCTGTTGTTAAATTCATGAGAGTAGTAGGCTGCTCGCGACCTACAGACAGCTCTATGATAGCTCTTAACTTGTGCTAGATAAAGAATTTTTTTCCCAGCCTCGTATGAGTTGCGCCAAGCTCTTTCTGCTTGCTTGCACGCTCTTTTTAGAAGTCAAAGAGAGTCGTTGTACCAGGGGCTAGGTTCTAGCAAGCGGCTCTTACTCCATGCGGCAGGAATCAGCAAATCAAGGGCTTTAGTGACCCACTCACAAAACAGGTCATAGCCAGATTCCACATCCTCAAAAGAGGGTAGCGGAAAACAGCTGACTAAGTGGTGGAAATCAGATGGTTTGAGTTTTTTCCAGGGGCGCATAAAAATAAGTCTGTCTGATACTTCGAAAGGACGATCCTTGATCGTAAGATGAAATTCTATCAGATAGTGGTCAGTCCAAGCTATAGGTCTAGGCAAGGTGACTATAGCCGTGGTTAAGTTTGTGAAAATCGGATCCAGCGTGTGCCCCGCCTTATGAGTAGGGTGGGTAACCAACTGAAAAAGCTGGAGGGCCTCCAGATCCGCAAGGATGCTGCTGATCGCAGGGATGTGGGGAGTATCCAGATGTAAATTGAGGTCTCCAATTATGCTAAAGTTAGCCGCCCCCAGCGCGAGCGAACTTACAAGATCGGGGAGAGCGTTCCTGAAGGACGTATCGCTGCCTGGAGGTCTGTAAATCAACAGGCCAGACATAGTGAAATGATGGCTGATCGTAATGCAAAAGTGTGCACTTTCACAGCCCACTATGTCAAGAGTTTTCCAGGTACAGGGGTAGCATGATTTAATAGCCATGGCGATCCCTCCTCCCCTGGAGTTTCGATTGTGCGTGAAGATGGAATATTCGGACGGGAATGCTAGGTTAGCCATGGCCATAGTCTCTTCCTGTAGCCATGTCTCGGTCATAAAAAAGATATCAGGAGTCCCATCTGATAACAGATCCCAAATGTCCTGATGATGCATGACCAGAGATCTAACATTAAGATGCCAGATCTTTAGCTCGCGGGAGGATTGGGGGATAGTAAATAAGGCAGATGACCGAGCATTGCTCATACCCAAGGACCCTGAAGGCCCGGAGATGGAAGCGCATGGAGGGAGTGATAACGTACCACATGGGCACTTAAAAGGGCCACATAGCGGATCGATAGGTGCGCTAGTACAAGATAGAGGGTGGTTCCGTAGTCTAAAGAGGTCCTCCCTAGAATACACACCTGCCGTACACAAAATAAATGTACAGAAATACTGGCACCTGGCGCTACCTTAGCGCTGGTGGGCGCAGACGGGCAGGACTCTGGCTTGACTCAGGCGCGATGAAGGCGCGCTACCGCTGCGCGGTAGGTGGACTGGTTTAAAAAGGCTCACCGCGCATCTACCGGAGCACTAGAGCACTCACAATGGCGCCCAATAAACGTCCCCTCTCCTGCCAAGATGTCCGCCGATATTCGCCGAGATCGGAAGCCCCAGGACCGAACCCGCTCAAGCAGCGGTGATCATACGATTATTGTGCAAGTAGGTGGAAGAATGCTCTTTAAAATCAGGGGATAAGGCAAGAAATGAAACAAAATACAAAACGGGAAATTAAAAACAATAGTACCTGTAGTACAATGTAAATAGCGCTGTAATTTTAAAAAGCTCTAGCGAGCTGTGAAATCTTGTCCAGACTAACCCTCACTTGGTTCCGCCTTAAATAGGCTCACCGCGCGTCTACCGGAGCTCTAGAGCGCTCACAATGGCGCCCAATAAACGTCCCCTCTCCTGCCAAGATGTCGGCCGATATTCGCCGAGATCGGAAGCCCCAGGACCGGACCCGCTCAAGCAGCGGTGATCATACGATTAATGTGCAAGTTATTGGAAGAATGCTCTTTAAAATCAGGGGATAAGGCAAGAAATGAAACAAAATACAAAACGGGAAATTAAAAACGATAGTACCTGTAGTACAATGTAAATAGCGCTGTAATTTTAAAAAGCTCTAGCGAGCTGTGAAATCTTGTAAGTGTATTTGCTTCCTTCCGATTTACTGATTACCTCGATATTGGTAAATCTGAAGGGAAGGGATACACAGAGTAGACTTCCTCCTGCCTCGGAATGCCAGTGAAATAAGGCTAAACGTACTTGAACAGAAGAAATGGCAGGGAAACTCGTCGGACCCACAAAAGGAATTAATATTGCTCCAAGCTGTGAGTCACATGCTGCTACAGTAAAGAGAAGCTGCATCACATCATTGCAGTGTTTGTAAAGGTTGAGTAAAGACACAAGATGTTGACACAAACATCACTTTTTCAATCAGTTTAAACATAACAAGCAGGATATGTGCCTTGCAAAAATGATTTGCACTTAAAAGTATCAGCCGTACATTGTTTACTTGTATAATATAAAGAGTATCCTGTGATGCGTCAAATATTAGCTTCCCTACATACAATCCCTATATATGTTTCTGCTCGTAAATAAACTCTACATGAAGATTCATTAATCCAAGAAAGTCAAAATATTTAATATGTATTTCACTGACATTTTCACAGAGCGTTTTTATCCATTTTAAATAATGTTGTTGTAATACTTTATTCGATAGACATTTATCATAAAAGTACAAACATACAAAAATATAAAAACAATCCATCCAAAGTACTACAATTACATCCAGAACAGCGAATAGCAAAAATAAACGTCGATAAAAACAGTTTAAAAACCGTTAAAAAAGGTGATTATACATGATCCAACAATCTAGAGCGTATTATCCAAGCACCCCCCAAATATTTTGCCACCCCACAGATGATATACATTGAAACAGTGTTAGTTGTAATACTGTAATACGGAGAGCTGACTTATGATCTTTTACACCCAACTCTCTACATACAGGTTTCAACCATTTAGTCCTAGCAGATTTATAAGCCGGGCAGGCAAACAAAAAATGACCAACGGTTTCTTCTGGGCATTGGCAACCAGGGCATTTTGATTCAATCGCCCTCTTAGACTTCCACTTTTTCAAAAAGTTTTTAAGGGGCAGTGTGCCATACCTTAGTTTCAAGAGCAAGGTTCTATCTCTTGCTACTTGTATAAAATCCATAAATGGTTCCAACTTCATAGATGGTTTATGATCAAGAAAGTTCGTCGTTAAGGTCCCCAGATTTGAGTTGCAGTTGATCTTGGACCCAACCCAATCCCAATATAGTTTCTTTACAATTTGCTTTGCAGGGGGGGCTTGAGACGCCCAGGACTCCCCCAAACCTATTGATTTTACTAGTTTCTTAAGGTTGTTAAGCCACTTTATTTGGTGAGAAACATTTAGGTTTATTAGCTCGTCCAACACTTGGGCGTACCCAGCTAGTTCCTCAGTTCTTCTAAGACGTACCCAGAATAGCAGTGGCCTTAGTTGGACTTTGTCCGAAATCGATTTTTTGCCCAGGTCAAAAAATAAGGGTAGCAAGGGGGTAGAGGCTGGAAGTGAGACTAAATCTCTAAGAAACTTATTTTCCGCCATTGCCAGTGCGTTAGTATTTTCAGCACCCCATAATTCGGAGCCATACACTGCCGAGGTCAAGGCCTTCCCTTCATAGACTACCAAGGCAGGGGCAACCGGTCTACTAATCGAGAGGCGCTGGTTCTTCAATATTGCACCGGACACCCTTTTAAGATTTAGAACCATTTTTGAGATCTGCGAATCCCAACTCATATTATTGGACAGCCTCACCCCTAGATAATCAAATTCGTTAACAACCTCTAAGGGGGATCCACACAAAGTAAGACGAACATTCCTAACCTTTCTGTTTGGGGTTAAAACCATTAGCTTTGTCTTCAGAGTGTTAACTGTTAGCCCACGATCATTACAAAAGAGAGAAAAGCGGTCAAGCAATTTTTGGAGACCCTTAGGGGTCTTGGACATCAAGAGGGTATAGTCAGCAGAAAGAAGTGTCAGGGTTTGCTCCCCGGCAAGGACGGGGGCATCTGCCGGATCCTCCCTCAAATGGTCCACCACCCCATTTATAAAGAGGGAGAACAGTGTCGGCGCCATCACACATCCTTGCCGAACCCCCCTGCTGACTGGTACCCTCTCTGTCAATTGACCCTGGCGCCCCCATCGTATCCTAGCATAATTGTCTTCATGCAATTTGATAACAAGTTGCAACAAGGAGCTGGGGAACCCCATAGCTTTTAAAATCTCCCACAACTTGGCACGTGGGATAACGTTGAACGCGGTTTTCAGGTCAATGAAAGCCAGATACAAGCAGCCCTTGGAAATTGATACTGACTTCCAGTAAACCGCACAAAACTGGAAGACCTGGTCCATTGCCCCAACATTCCGCCTAAAGCCCGCCTGGAAGTGGGTGAGAATATTATTATCCATTAGCCATGTCTCAACACGATTTATGATGACCCTGCCAACTACCTTTTGAATAGTATCAATTAAACTAACTGGTCTGTAGTTGGCAGGGTCCTCTCTATTTCCTTTTTCAAAAATCGTGATCACCTCCGCCCCTTTCCAAGATTCCGGGATGGGATGGCCTAACTGGACAAGAGTCATTAAATTAGCTATATACTCTGCCCAAATTATGGGATCATGTAATAGAAGATCACCGGGCAGACCATCTGGGCCGGCCGCTTTGCCTGGAAGTATATTTAAAATAGCGGCCTTAACTTCTTGCTGAGAAAATATTATATCATTGCCTGACAACTCCATTCCATTACCAGACAACTTCGAATCTGGATTGCTATTACTGCA
This sequence comes from Lissotriton helveticus, assembly GCF_964261635.1. NCBI lineage: Eukaryota > Metazoa > Chordata > Amphibia > Caudata > Salamandridae > Lissotriton > Lissotriton helveticus. The sequence goes on from NC_136061.1 coordinate 321,398,660, forward strand.
CTCTATTGGGGGAGGCAAGGGAGTTTGGTCGATAACATCGCTATACAATTTAAAAAAATGAGCATGCCATTGTTGTTCTGTAATATGATTTAAGATAGGATCGGTACCCCTCCGATCTAACTGATTGATCAGTTTCCAGAAAATAGTCAAATCCTTCCCACTGGCAGCAATTGTAAGCTGCTGCCAATGCTCTTCCTCCCAATTTTTCTTTGCTAGGGCAGTAGAGCCACAATACTCCTTTCTAGCTAACCTTACTGCCGTTTGATACTTTAATTTTATCGCTGCACCAATGGCCTGTCTTTTGGCTCTGCATTCGGCTGTATACCACAAGTTTGCCCTCGGCGGTCTATTGGCCACCAATGAGTTCCTTGGGGTGTTTTTAAGAAAGTACTCTCCTATTTTCCCTGTGAACTCTTTGTATTGGTTCAATAATATATGCCCCACAGGGGAAACCTCTCCCCAATCCACCGCTGCAAGACTTGAGATTTCTTCTTTAACTAAAACCCTAATATTATTGAGTTTCTCCTCTTCGCATTTTACCACCTCCCACCTCAGTTTTTGGTTACAATTGGAGGGTTTAACTTCCTTCGTGACCATCTCTAGGCCCCCATTGATACTAAACCCTTGTGCCCAATTAATTTCCATGCATAATGGGTTGTGATCGCTGTCTGAGGACTGCTTAACCTCCATATCTTTTAAACTAAGCCCAAGAATGAATATCTAAAAATAAATAATCAATTCGCGAGGGACAGCTTATTCTGTTATAGGTCATTGCCCCTTCCCGATCGGAGATAGTCCGCCCGTTTAGTGCCCTTAAATTATGTTCCAAGGCTAATGCATTCAGCTGTATTGCTCTGGCAGTCCACTTTTTAATAGGGGCCAGAGCTAATGAGGGTATAGCCTGTCTCCAATCTTCAGAGTTCAAGCCCAAAATATCCTCATCATCTAGGGGCTCAAATGTACAATTAAAATCACGCCCCAGCAGGATTTTAGACCTAGGTGGAAGCTTTGACAGTTTTGTATCTAACAGCTCAATAGTTTCCGATCTTAAACCACCCTGAACCCCTCTTGTATAAACACAGAACACATGAACAATTTCCCCATTTCGGTTTTTCAAGGAGATAGGCAAAATGTCATTGGACTGTGTATTATGTATGGTGACAATACAATTCAGGTTCACCCTTACCCAAATGAGCAGTCCACCTGAAGGGCGGGCGGTGATCATACGATTAATGTGCAAGTAGGTGGAAGAATGCTCTTTAAAATCAGGGGATAAGGCAAGAAATGAAACAAAATACAAAACGGGAAATTAAAAACGATAGTACCTGTAGTACAATGTAAATAGCGCTGTAATTTTAAAAAGCTCTAGCGAGCTGTGAAATCTTGTAAGTGTATTTGCTTCCTTCCGATTTACTGATTACCTCGATATTGGTAAATCTGAAGGGAAGGGATACACAGAGTAGACTTCCTCCTGCCTCGGAATGCCAGTGAAATAAGGCTAAACGTACTTGAACAGAAGAAATGGCAGGGAAACTCGTCGGACCCACAAAAGGAATTAATATTGCTCCAAGCTGTGAGTCACATGCTGCTACAGTAAATTCCCCTACCTTTGAGAGAAGCTGCATCACATCATTGCAGTGTTTGTAAAGGTTGAGTAAAGACACAAGATGTTGACACAAACATCACCTTTTCAATCAGTTTAAACATAACAAGCAGGATATGTGCCTTGCAAAAATTATTTGCACTTAAACGTATCAGCCGTACATTGTTTACTTGTATAATATAAAGAGTATCCTGTGATGCGTCAAATATTAGCTTCCCTACATACAATCCCTATATATGTTTCTGCTCGTTAATAAACTCTACATGAAGATTCATTAATCCAAGAAAGTCAAAATATTTAATATGTATTTCACTGACATTTTCACAGAGCGTTTTTATCCATTTTAAATAATGAGTTCAACCACATCGCAATTTCACCTATTTTTCTCTGGTCGAAATACCACTTTAGTTGTTAGCCTGAACTCATGCCATGAACAAAACAAGCATTTGTAATGTAATAGGTCTTGCATTACTGAAAATTTGAGCTATTGCCATTGCATTATTATTTGACAATGCCAGTGGCGTAACTAAACTTGAGGGGGCCCCCCTGCAAGGTACGTGGAGGGGCCCCCTGCCGCAGTGACGACTGGTGACATTTGAAAGTGGTGACGCATAAAATTAGTTTTGTAATGCACCGTCCGGGGTGGCGCCCAGTGCAACAACCTTTTTTGGCACGGCCCCCTCCTCTTAACTTCCTTCGCAGGTTCCCTCACTACCACCCGGCAAAAGTGGTCCCTCATCTCTCCAGAGCCCCCCTCACATACATTTCATTTGTTTTTTAAGCACTGTTAAAGGCTGGCTTTACTAATCCACTCGGCTATCCACATAGAAAGCAGATATGTTCTTTGCAGCAGGTATATTAACTCTCTGTGCTACTTTATGGCACGGCAATACTGCAACTAGACAAAAGTTTGATCTCTCTCTCTCTAGCAGGAACACTAATCACAAGAGTTATCTTGACATTTTTATTGCTGCCTGAAAAGTGGAGGCACAAGGAACTCTGCAGCAAGTACTTTTAAATTGTAAGTTATTGCTAAAGATAGGGCACCCTCTCCCAGGTGGGTGCCCCCTCCCCCTCCAGGTCAGTGCATTTTGTGGCTGCACGTGACACGGTGCCCTAAAGTCGGTTAAGCAGGGTTATTATAATTGCATGTATCTAACACATGTGAAATATCCTGTATGCTGTGAATGTTTACACCGTCTATCTTGCATGAGTGTTTTTTCAGTTCATAATCAAGCAGACAGCCCAGGCAGTTACAATCCATGCAGTACAGGTAGAGAGTTTGCAAAATGTGCCCAATGTTGGACTACAGATAGACTAAATGTCAGACTAAAGATTGAGCTCATAAGGGATGGGGATGCCAGTGCAGAAAGTAGAGCAGGGATGTAGTAATCTAGAAGCTGTGAATGTAATTTTCTGAATGGAAGCACACACACATCAGAAGCAGTGGCATATCTAAACTTGAGGGGGCCTCCCTGCAAGGTACGTGGAGGGGCCCCCTGCCGCATTGGAGGCTGGTGACATTTGAAAGTGGTGAGGCATACAATTAGTTTTGTAATGCACCATGGCGAGCAAGTGAAGCGAGCGAGCCCAAACAACCTAAGGAGGGTCCGGAGGGTTCTTTCCACAAGAAAACTTTGAAGAAAGTGTGGGCAAATGGTGCATTTTCAAGCAAATTCGAGAAAGCTAGATGGGTAATAAAGTAATTGTGAATGTGCAGTTATTACATTAATAAAGAGATATCATATAATAACATAGGTAGCTGCTTATTAAGAATAACCACAGCGCTTCATAACCGACTTCGAGATACAATGCTGAGTACCTCACAGATTTTTTTTATTTAACAAACAACCAACTAAACAGGTCACAAACTAGCAGCATTCAAGAAGTATTGCCTGCCTGGTGATGATGGTGATATGATATTCTACCTGGCAAATCCCATGCCATGGAGGGAAGGTGGTGAAATAAGAGAAGATATGCATATTGTGGACTCATTTAGTTTACCATTCAAAAGACCACAGCAGGAGTCACACATCCATACCAGAAATATAAACGTGTACAAAACTGATGCAACAACTTATACATCTAAGCATTGAAACCATTGTTGTGGGCTTTTAGAGTCTAGGTATTGTAATGATTGTGACAGCAGGATATGCATACGTTAACGTACCATCGGGCTTCCTCTTTACTTCACTTTGAAATATATAACGCCTTAGCAGTCTCCTCAGCCTACACTACAACTAACGCGTACACACTGCACACAGCAGTATAAAACAGAATTGCATGAGAGAAGAGCTATGGAGAGATAAGGGGCAATATTGGAGTGTCAGTGTAGTAGTGTGGTGGAATCTGGGAAGAAGGGTTTTTTGCGGGTGGACCATGGGAGAGGGTGCTAACAAACAATATTACCCCAGGCGCCATCATGCTAAAGCAGGCACTCTCTCTGATCTTGTCTTGTCACTCGTGCCCAATGCCTAGTTGATTCATACCAGAAACATCTAAAATCCCTCCATAAAGCACCAAGCTGGCTTGAAAATTTACAGTAACTTTACAGGTAGAAAAAGGTGTATATAAAATTTTCCATTGACCTAATGTTACAATTGGATTCAATAACTTCTGCTTAGCTTGCTTCACATGTGGATTTGTGAATGCTGCAGTTAAAATCAACAAGCATTTGCAATTCAATAGGTCTCGCATTTGCGAGAGGTAGAGCTATTGGCGTTGTAAAGTACGTCTTTTACCTATGTGATTTGGCATGGAGCGTGATTGGTGCATGTTAGGTTGTGACTAAATCACTTACCCACAAAATAGTTTACTTATGAGCAACCAGTTAGGGTGAAGCAGCCAGTGTTAAAGGCCACATACGTCACCACGTCTGCAAGAATAGTTAACCATGTGTTAGATGTTGATGGTAGACTGATAGAAGATAGGCTTGGTTGGGGGAGATAATCATACCTGTGACTACAGCGTAAGAGCCTTATTTTTGTTAATATACTTAGTGAAGAACCAATGTTGAGAGCAACAGAAATTACACAAATTCACGTATGCAAACTTGGGTTACCTGACAGCAATTTAATTATTGGTAAATCCAATCAACAAGTACTGTATTTCCCAATAAATGCAAATATGAAACATATGAAAAAATGTTGTTTAAAAAAGGTGGAGGACAAAAAGCAATGAGGGTTGACAGGTCAAGGTTGTTAGTGGCGAGTCGAGGAGGTCATGAGAGATATGAAGACAAATACATGGAAGGAGAATAGTTGAATAGAGAAAGGAGGGGAGATTTAACAAATAAATTGGATGCTGGATGGGAAGGAGGACTGGGATTCGGAGTGGGCAAAGAAGCAGATGTGTAGATGCAGGATGAAAGTCAAAACGTTTTAAGAATTTTCAAGGAAAACTGTTTTTTAGATTGAACAAAAGGTATTCATGTAGTCAAAAGTTGAGGGTGGCTGGAGAAGAAAGTAGATATAATACAAAGAAAGAGTGTAGGGTAGTTGGCTCGGAAAGCATGAAAAATGGTCAAGAACTGACATAGTTGTTAATTTATTCTTAACAAAGGGAGCATAACAAAAATGCCCACAATGTGCCTTGCCTTTAAAATGTGCCTTTCCAGTTTTGGTTATGTTTGGATGAGACTGCACAGTAGAGGTTTGCATCAACTTCACCTCATCCATTTATTTAACTAAGCTACATGAAACAGTGTAGTGCTGTTGCCTGTCATGTACACAGGTCTTGTCTAGTGTCCTGGTCCTGACTTTGCCGCATGTAGTGGTTGGTTTCATAGCTGTAAAGAAAGCAGACAGCATAAGGCTTTGAATGCAAACCTCACATTTGCTGCACATGGAGCACCATGGAAGAGGAATCCACTCTCATAGACCTTTGTGTGACATGTAGCTCTTTATGGTAATGCAATTGGACAGCAACATTTACACACCTTTACACACACAGTGCACTCATTGTATCACTCTTGGGAGGATGAAGGTCTAAGTCTGCCCTGAAGGGATTCAGACCATAGCCTATAGGTTTAATGCAGTGTTCTGCTGATACTTTAACCTACTAAGTTACCCTACAAGAAAAGCTGGGGACACCTGGAGTTCTGGTGACACCTAATTCAAAATGGATCCAATGTGTCTGTAGCGTTACACAAGCATGCCCCTGGAAGGAAATCATTACGTTTTACATGACACCACCTAAAACACAAGCACCAGTATCAGAACTAGATAAAATGTGCCATTGCAGGGATTTTCAGCTTTTGTGTGAAATGTTTTACATAGCACTGTATCCCAAGTCACTTCAGTCCAGGAGCGATTTTTAACAAAGCAAGTGGTTTGGCAGATGGGAGGTGGAGGTTTGCCATGCCAGAGACTGAGGGTGAAAGGCAATGGGAAATGGGACAGGAAGAATACCTGTGAGGCTGTGACTCCTGAATTTTCATGTCTGAAGTCCAGGCAATTTCTTTCTGAAATGCACAGTCATTGCACACTGAGCATATGTGCCTGGGTGAGAGTTTAGGAAAGGCCCGAGTGTAGCAGCAACATGTATTTAAAAAACTCTGGGCCTTCACAGATTTTTTAAATTTACAATCTCCACAAAACTATGAGACTTTTTATTGTGAACCTTTGATGTGCCTTACAGTTCCATATTCGAGCTCCAAAGCCCCATACAGTGTGGAGGCCCTTTCTGAATCAGTCCCAGAGTTATAATACTGGCTTTAGCCTGCCACCCTCCCTGCACCCAGGATGTGATGTTACGGCCAGAGCTGCCCACTTAGGAACTGGGGAACCAGGTTTAATTCTTACTTGAATTGTCTGCATTTCTGGGCATATCATTTCATTTCACGTGTCTATAAAAAATAAATGTGACCTTGTGTAATGTAACTGGTGCCCATAAAGCGCTCTATTACTTCGGGTCGAGTTGGCGGTATATAAATACTGCAAAAAGAGGTTGAAAACAAAGCCTTAACATAATGAATGACAAATAGATACTCATTTAGCGGCCAATTTGTACAAAGCGAAACCAGAAAATATTGATAAATCGCAGCTACCCCACTTAAATGGTGTGAACTTAGGCAAATATTTTATTTGACCAAATCTCAATTTTCTTCATTATCACGTATGCATGCACTTTTGAATATGTGAGTTCAGAATATCAGTTGAACAAAAGGTGCAGCTAAAAAATACAAAATATTGTGAAAGCTTTACCGTCAGGTAGCTACACATCGAATAACTTGCAACTTAAATGATTTTTTTTTTAATGATAGTGTCAAATGCACTGTAGTACATTATGAAAGTCTATTAGTTAATACACTGCAGCGGTCTGTGTGTAACCAGAGAGCCACAGAATTACATCTTAGTGCAGAGGTGAATAGTGACTTGTGTATTTCTAGTGCCACGAGGTCAGTCTGTGACAGAAAGCACTGAGATTATGTAATTCACATTTTAAACTTGCAGTACACACAGTAGAAGATATACTGCTACAAAATGCTTAAAAGTTTAAGATGGAATAGTGTTTCCCAAAAATATATTTGAATAATATTGAGACTGTACGTATTTTGTTTTACATTACTATCCATTCAACACCATGCCAATTGAAAACACTCACTGCACAGCTCACTTGTTAACTCTTTGCACTACCACTCAAAAAAGAATGTCTTTACCATCACAAACCTTTGATCAATTAAAGCCAGTACACGTACTAACTCACAAGCATCCTTTACGTTTGCAGATGTTTCCCTTTACATTTGCAGATTAACTAGTAGGCCCCATTTGCATTTCTTTCAGGCAGAACTTAAGCACACTGTCTGCAAGGCTTTGGGGTTACAGCACAGGAGACTTGCCCAATGACACTTCAGTTAAAGCACTTAATTTAAACTAGTTGAATGAATCATCCCCACTGCTGCTATTCGAGAGGAAATAGAGGTTAAAGGAGAGAGCGACAGGCCAAGGGCAGTGGGGGAAAGGAAGAGAGGAAGGGGTTTAGGGAGGGAAAGTGAAGCAGACACTTCGATACCCAAAGAGGACTAAAAGCACTCACCCGTCAATAGTAGTCATGTTGGCAGGTGTTGGTGTCTCATCAGAACAGTCCACAGTGCTTCCTTTCAATGAGGCCCAGCTTCAACTTCTGAAATCACCTCTCAATTACAGCTCTAAACAGAATACACAAGGCACAGAAGCATGCGCCGTGTAACTGTTTACAGCTCATGACCGCTCTGACGTCAGGCCATTTTCCAAATGCTGCAACCCCTCCTTTTCCAAGACGTCACACTGTGACGATTTAGCCTGACATCCATCGATGCTTTTGATATAATGTAAAATAGGATGGTTTTGCTTTTATAATTACTATCCACATCAATATAGCGCATTAATTAATTGGAAGGGTTTAGCCCCTCCGCCCACACCCAGAAACTGCCCCCTCCCGACTCAATCAGGAGCTTTCCAGCCCAAGCACTATGCTGAGGGGGCCACCTGGAGCTTGGGGGCTCCCCCCACACCGCGGGGATGCGGGGCCTGTGGTATGCCCCTGCGTGGAGAGCAGATGTGGGGGACTCTGGAGAGGACCTGCTAACCCTCAGCTCAGAGCCCCCGGCTGGGCACCGTAGAGCTGCAGTGCAGTCTGCTACCTGCTGAACTGTATGCTAGGCATACCTGACTCTACCCCAGCCCAAGCATGCTCGCCTTTTACTTGGGAACGCTGCAGTCCGTGCTCTGGGTCTGTCAGTGTGACTGGAGACCTCTGCCTGCGCTGGGTAAGGCAGAGGGGCATTAGAGACCCGCAGGGAGGTGTGCCCAAGAGCACTTGTCCCGGGACTTGGGAACTATCCACCTGGGGTTTTGGTGTGCCCAGGAAGATCGAGGATCTGAAGGCACCCCAGCTACCCCAGAGGAACCCCAGAGGCATCATTGCCAGGAACCTGTCCTGACATGCCTTCAAGGAGTCCCTCATGCCAAAAGACTCTTTCTGCCCATATACGGTCCTGGATGAGGACCACTCAAATCCTAGCATCTGCTTCCTCACTCTGGACTGTAGCTTCCATTGCAACCAAAGAAACTGCAAACTCCATGGCTCTGGAGGTTCCTTGTTGGCCAACATCTTGAGGAACAGCAGTGTGCACCTGCAGTGGGACACCCAGGAAAATCAGGACCTTTAGGGGCTTTGCCCTCAACTGCTTGTGAACAGCACCTACATGTGCTTCCAGTGTGACTCTGTCCAGTTGGGAGCCAGCTGCTGTGACTACCTCCTTACTGATGTCCACAACAACATAAAGTCTGCCTACATACCCTCTACAGGAATTAGAGCACACCCGGCCGAATGTGTGGACTCAACGGTGGAGCCGGCGGGCATGCAGGATATTGTGGTGGCCGTGACGGCCGTGAGGGGATGGATCTGTGTCATGCTGGTCATCATTTGCTTGTTGGTTGCTTACATCACTGAAAAACTCATGCATCCCACCTTCACTAGGGCATCATCCAAGAGGGGGACATGAGGTAGGCCGGTGTGGCTCACCCTCCGCCATGTTGGCCCTGCTAGTGCAGGTGTTGAAGGCTGTAACACAGGTGATGAAGGTTGCTGCACTGGTAGTGTTGGTAAGGGCTGCTGCATTGGTGGTGAAGGAGGGTGTTTTGTCTCTAGCGCCGTGTAGGAGGTCGCAGGTGATAGGAGCCAGCGGTCTAAACATTGAGTGGGCTGTGACTAATAAATGTAAATCAGGCTATTCTGGGATATTTATATCACAGTCTGTTACTAACTTCCAAACCCCACCCCCCTCCCCGCACCTACACAGCTCACTGCCTTAAACGACAGAAGGGACCACCCTGCAGTTTGTCTGGTGGAAGATATGGATGGTCTTTTTTCTAGATCTGAGCCACTAATTCTCCATAAACTTGAGGTTTGGAGTCTGACACTCTCCAGTGTACTTTCAATCAGGTGTGACTCAGTATCTGGGAAAAGTCAGATAGGACCAGACTCAAAACATAGCCAATCCTGGATATACAGGGATTTAGCAACAGCATCGCTATCTTAAAATATCAGAGCACAAACTTTTTAGGGTACTTCATGTGCCATGTTCACACCATTCCTGCCTCAGACACAGTTTCAAGCCAGGATGACAGAGCAAAAATGATTCTAACAACATTTTAAAATCCTATTTTAGCTTGAAGCCCAATGTGTTACCATGCGTGCAACACCAATGATTAAAAAAAAACTTAGAATTGTATTGTTTTCTCCTTATGTGTCTAGAAGACATCCTTAGAGCTATTTAAGAGTTGATATCTCATTTTGCCTTATATAAATATATATTCTTATCCTCGTGTCACTTTTATTCCGCGTCAATAAAAAGAACAGCAGACAGAAATAAAACCAGCTGCTGAGTACAAGTTGTACCTTCCACGCCAATCTGTTTGGCATAATTACGGATACTGAGTCACATTCACTTTTCAGGCATGAGGGTGGATCCCTCATGGACACCCATAACTCTGTTCGACAATAGTAGTCCCTGCAGTATGGTGGTATCACAACCAACTGAGAACAGGCCTATAGGGGAAATGGGGAATTTCGGAAAGACTGATACCATTGACGAGTCAGGAGGGTGGGCTGGGAAAGAGTCAATCAAATTTCCAGACTTCTTGACGAGGCTGACTCTTCCACCATCCCCACTGGAGCTTTGAACATTAATATGAATTTTGGAGGTTTTATGTGAGAATATGAAGGCACAAAGTATCAGCCGGCAACAATGTCGACTCCCTGATATCGATTTCCAATACCCCATCAAGGTCTGTAGAAATCAGTCATTCATTTAGATTTACTGTTCTTCTTACCTTGGGAATATACATCTAAAATGATGTCTACATACTTACCTTGAAGATACAGTGATGGTTTATATTGCTCGAGGTCGATATTTAAACCTCGACATTGTGTGAGAACACCATTATGTATGGCCAGGAGGAGGAGCCCTTACCCCTGGATAGCCAGATGTCCCACCCCCGGTTGAAAATTGCAAAAAACACAGTTGATGGACAGAATGTAGAACAATGTCATACATTCACCCCAGTACAAGGATCTGGGCCTAAATCCATCGTTTTTTTGCACTCCACACCACCCTGGGTTAGACACTGGCTATATGCAAATCAGCTCTGACCCTGTGCCTCATGGGAACAGACCAGTCCGAACTACCAAGCCACGTCTTTTCCAGACCGGAATCAAGCATCCAAGGACCGGTTTCTGGCTATCAGCCTTCATCAGCCTGGATAGCTTGACTCCAGTGGTGTGGAGAGCCTGGGACTCCTACCCCTGGTCTCATGGTCCAGGGAAACAATGGCTGAAAAAACAAGATTTGGCTTAGCCTTTGGGAACTTATAAGTGTTTAGCCGGAGATATTGACTTAACTTATGTCTTTAAGCTGTGCTGTACAGAAGTCTGCAGCATGCTGAAGTTATAATAAAGAAGTGTCAGAAGCATTTGTGTTACCTTAGATATGTAAAAAAAAAACATTATGTACAACTGAACGACCATATTAAAAAGTATTCAAAAAATTGTCTTGAGTTTTTTTTGTCCTTTCAATGCTGGCAACTTGTATCTGCCTGTCCCAATGGTTGATTGTTGTGTTTTTTTGTTATGGGGGCATAAATAACAGGAGGGTGAAGGTCAGTCAGTCAGTTAGTCAGTTAGTGAGAGTGAGTGAGTGAGAGAATCAGTCAGTGAGAGAGTCAGTCAGTGAGAGAGTCAATCAGTCAGTGAGAGAGAGAGAGTCAGTCAATGAGAGGGAGAGTCAGTGAGAGTCTGTCAGTGAGAGAGTCAGTGAGAGTCTTTCAGTGAGAGAGAGTCATTGAGCGTCTGTCAGTGAGAGAGAGTCATTGAGAGTCTGTCAGTGAGTGAGAGTGAGTCAGTCCGTAAGAGAGTGAGTCAGTGAGAGTGAGTCAGTGAGAGTCTGTCAGTGAGAATGAGTCAGTGAGAATGAGTCAGTGAGAGTCTATCAGTGAGAGTGAGTTTAAATAGTGCGAACTTTACCCTGAGGTGTCAGAGCGCTTTACAATAGAGTGAAGCAAGTTATATAAGGAATGAGGGTACACAGAAGTAAGTCAAAGTTACATATTGACTTGTTATGACCCCTTGGTTTTGAGAAAAGGACATTCTACTCGATTTTTCATGGCACTAACTACAGCGTGTGTTTGTGTGTGGGATGTCAAGTTGTGTGAATGCTGTCCACTACTCGGAAATGTTTCTGGCATTTGTTTTTGTTCTCGCTGGCTGCAGCGCGACCATAAAGAGGCAGGGAGTACGGCAAGGAGTGAGGCAGTGGAAAAGACAGAAAGTGAGGCAAAGCGGAAAGCAAAACTATAAAAGAAACAGTAGTGGTGTGGGTAACGAGGCATTTTTTCGTGCAGTGCTAATAACCCCCGCACTGCGCTCATTTCGGGACCTGTACCATACTTGAGCATCTGCATTAGGAACACTGCCAACAGTCATTGCATTTGTGGTGGTTGCTGGCCGCAGTTTCTATTACTCATTACATACATCATATTTGTACATTCGCCTGGACACCTTTGTGCCGATTCCGATCCTGGAAAAACGCTGTACAAATCGTGGTATGGAGTGTTTTCCCCATACAACTCGTACTTGTAAGGATTCCCCTACAACCCAGGAAGTACGATCAGTACAAATAGACGCACTCCATACAGATTGTAAAAAAGACCATACAACTCGTATATACAAGCGATTCCGATTCGGATTGCTCAGTACGCGACGTTCCCATGTATTCCCGGCAGCAGTTTACAACCCGTCAAGTACGATTCGTACAAACGGCGCTCCGTACGGCTCTTTTTTTCCAGGAGCCAAAAAGTGCCGTGAAAACCTTGTATGCCCCGAAAACAGTACGAGACAGACTCCCCATGTACGCGTCATACACCCCATACATACAGGTGTACGGTGTGTATGTACGGTGCATACAGATGACATGGAAAGTGGGGTACGGTGCGTACATACGCGATGAAGGGGTACGCACCATACACACGCCTCGCATGTGGGGGGACCCCTGTACGCCTCATACCCCTATACGACCCATACCCCGGTATGAGTCGTAACCCCAGAACGAGTCATACCAGGGTACGAGGCATATAGGGGTTTGCTTCGTTGCCCGGTACGAGTCATTCCCTGTATACATGCCATTTTCCATACAAATCGTATGCTGACAACCCGGTACGAATCGTACTTGACGGGTTGGACAGCCTTTTTACAAATTGTATGGTCTTTTTTACAAGTCCGTGTTGTACAGCTTCTCCCGATCCAATTTGTAAGGATCGGGCCGATCTGTATGTATTTTTCCCATACGAATCGTACTACACAAGTTGGAAGGGACTTGTACAATTCGTATGGACAAAAATATGGATCCGATTTGTATGGAAAATTAAAATCCAGGATCAGAATTGGTCCCCTTATGTAGGCCGGGGTCATAAATCATTATCATACATGATCATAAATTAGTTACCACTCAGTGTTATTGAACATCATAAATCAAGGGTCATAAATCATCGGGTGTCATAAATCATTCTGCCGCAACCGGCCATTATTTGGCTGTCATTAATCACTCTGCCTGATCATCATAAATCATCAGCCATAAATCTTGGTCATAAATCATCGGGCTGTCATAAATCATCCTGTCATTATCTGTCATCATTCTGTTGTCGTAAATCATTCTGCATGGACATCATAAATCATCGTTCGGCCATGAATCACTGGTTTGCCTTTGCTCATTTGCATCTCCTAGGGTCGTAATGCACCCTGAAAGCTCGTAGATTGTTCTTTGTTGTTTTCCACGCCCCTTTGCGTGTGGGGGTAGCCTTTCCCTGGAGTAAGGCCCCCAACTCACTACCTTGCTAGTCTCCTTTCGTGCCTTGCCATCTGGTGGGGACTGAGCTGCGAGTGGCGTCTCCGTTTGCTACCCCGATTTTTTTAGGTGTACTCACCCAGCCGTAAGGCATCCCAGAGTGAGTGGCCCTCCTTTTACACACTGCCCTGTCGCTGTGTTTTCATAACCAAACCAATACACCTCTTGTTTCCGCCGCGCTGCCAGGGAGGTTTCCTTCTTCCTGTGGCTCCCCATCTCTATGTCATCCCATGCACCTGCTGATGCTCTCTGTGCAGTCTGCCCTTGCCGTTGCCTCATTGAAGCGCTGGGCTACCAATCTCTAGCTGTGTTTCGGGGAGGCTGACGTCCGGTAGGCTCTGACAGCAAAGAATTATTTAAAAAAACAAAATTCCCTGCACTGGGGGCCGTAGGGGAGAGTAAGCAAGCTATTGCTCCGAGTCACACAGAGCTGGGCTAACCAGCGGCCAGCACTAGGGCTAGAACCGTGAACCCCTTAGTACGAGGTTGCGAAGCTTTGGCCGCTGCGCCCAACCTCTCCCATGCTACGCAACTTAGGTTTACATTAACTACTGGATGGATTGAGGGACCTCACTGCGATCGAGCTTCAATCAATCAATCAATCAATCATAACATTTGTATAGCGCGCTACTCACCCGGAGGGATCTCAAGGCGCTGGGGGAGAGGGGTCCATTATTGCTCGAAAAGCCAGGTCTTGAGTTGCTTCCTGAAGGAGAGATGGTCCTGGGTTAGCCGGAGGTGGATGCGGAGGGAGTTCCATGTCTTGGCTGCCAGGTAGGAGAAGGATCTTCCTCCGGTGGTGGCTCTGCGGATGCGTGGAACGGCGGTGAGGGTGAGGCTGGTTGATCGTAGCTGGCGGGTGGGAGTGTAGAAGGTCAGGCGGTTGTTGAGGTACTTGGGGCCCAGGTCGTGGAGAGCCTTGTGTACGTGGGTGAGGAGTCTGAACGTAATCCTCTTGCTGACGGGGAGCCAGTGCAGGTCTCTCAGGTGGCCGGAGATGTGGCTGTGTCGGGGGAAGTCCAGGACGAGTCGTGCGGAGGCGTTCTGGATGCATTGGAGTCTTTTCTGAAGTTTGGCTGTGGTTCCGGCGTAGAGGGTGTTTCCGTAGTCCAGTCGGCTGGTGACGAGTGCCTGGGTGACCGTCTTCCTCGTTTCGGTGGGGATCCACCGGAAGATCTTTCGGAGCATGCGCAGGGTGTTGAAGCACGATGATGAGACGGCGTTGACTTGTCTGGTCATCGAGAGGGAGGAGTCGAGAATGAAGCCCAGGTTACGTGCGTGGTCCGTTGGCTTGGGAGCGGTGCCCAGGGCAGGGGGCCACCAGGAGTCGTCCCAGGCGGAGGGCGATGATCCCAGGATGAGGACTTCCGTCTTGTCTGAGTTCAGTTTCAGGCGGCTGTTCTTCATCCACTCGGCGACGTCTTTCATCCCTTCGTGTAGGCTGGTTCTGGCGGTGGCGGGGTCGTTAGTGAGAGAGAGGATCAGCTGGGTGTTGTCGGCGTAGGAGATGATGTTGAGGTTGTGTTGGAGTGCGATGGCTGTGAGGGGGCTCATGTAGACGTTGAAGTGGGTGGGGCTGAGTGATGATCCTTGTGGTACGCCGCAGATGACTTCGGTGGCCTCGGATCTGAACGGGGGGAGCGGACTCTCTGGGTTCTTCCGGTGAGGAACGAGATGATCCACTCCAGTGCCTTGTCTTGGATTCCGATGTTGCTGAGGCGCTGCACTAGGGTGCGGTGGCAGACAGTGTCGAACGCTGCAGAGAGGTCCAGGAGGATGAGGGCCGCTGTTTCCCCGTTGTCGAGCAGGGATCTGATGTCGTCAGTGGCTGCGATGAGGGTGGTCTCGGTGCTGTGGTTGGCTCGGAAACCGGACTGCGAGTGGTCGAGGGATCCGTTCGTCTCGAGGAAGGCGGCAAGCTGTCTGTTGACGGTCTTCTCGATGACTTTGGCGGGAAAAGGGAGGAGCGAGATGGGGCGGAAGTTCTTGAGGTCGGTGGGGTCCGCTGTTGGTTTCTTCAGGAGGGCGCTGAGCTCGGCGTGCTTCCAGCTCTCCGGGAAGGTGGCGGTGTTGAAGGAGGTGTTGATGATGTCCCGGAGTTGGGTTGCGATGATGGAGTCGGCCTTGTTGAAGACGTGGTGGGGGCAGGGGTCGGTTGGTGATCCAGAGCTTCAGTGGTCCAGTTTAATTCAGTTGTCGCTCGAGGATTTTATACTCTTTAGTCTTAACTCAGCTGTTTAGGGAAGCTATTCGGGGGACTGGCAAGATGGACAGGGCAAAAACTTGGGAAACCTTAGTGGATGAACTGATAGCCTCTGGACAGGATGACACGGCACAAGGCAATAGCTTGGGAGTACACCAAATGTAACACACACAATCCTGGCTACCACTGTGCATGGCCGCTGAGCCCCACAACTTTATGCAGCCACTAACAGGCTGCCACAATATATCACGAGTTCCAATGCAACCCAGGGAGTGGAGGGGGTGGTGGGAACTGTTCTATTTTTTTCTTGAGTTCAAGGATTTGCGATTGTTCACAGGCCAATTATCCTATATGTCAAAAACGAATTTGTCATAAAGTACTGCTTATGATAACGAGACTTAATGCCAATAAAATATGGTTAAAAAAATAAGGTTATGTTGTCCACGTACATTGAAATTATTAGTATTCTATCTGTGAAGCCCAGTCCTCTGTGTGCATGGTGTTGGCCCATTCTCGCTCTTAGGGGTTCCATGGCTATGGCAAAAAGGAACGGGGAAAGAGGCCAGCCCCGCCTTGTGGTCCGAGACTCTGGAAAAGGATCAGAGATTAGGTCATTGGCTTTCAGCCTGGCAGTGGGGTTGGTATAGAGTAGTCGTATTAGTTCAACACATTTTGCACTGAATCCCATTCTTGATATTATGGTAAATAAGTAGGCTCATTAAAGGGAATCAAATGCCTTGGTGGCAACTGAGAAGGCGGCAAGGGCCTGTAGTTGAGAGACGAGATGGTGTTGCGTGGCAAAAAAAGTGCGCAGGTTGTGTGCTGTGGAACGGATAGGGATAAACCCCAACTGGTCCGGTCTGGCATAAGTGGGAGGAGGGGTTAAAGCCTGGTAGCAAGAAGTTTGGCGAGTATTTTAGTGTTGATGTTTCTGAGGGACAATGGACGATACGAGTCACATTGGTGTGTGGGCTTATCTGGTACTAGAAGTGATATTATCACTGATTCGCACATGTACGGGGTAGGATTCCTTTGTCAAATGATTCCTAATAAACTGCAAGTAGGTGAGGCACTAGTAAGGTTGCATTTGTTTTATAAAAAGAGACTTTCAGCCCATCTAGTACGGGAGCTTTGTCGCCCGGCATGCTGTTTATGGTTTGAATTATATCTTTGGCTGTGAAGGGTTCATCGAGGTAAGCACTGTGCGCTTCGCTAAGCCATATTAGTTCAATTGTTTCGAAGTAGTCTCACAGCTCTGCATGTGGACCACCGACAGGGAAGGTGTAAGGTGGTACATAGAATTCAGCAAGGAGGTCAAGTGTTGGGCGTTGTTCTCTAACTGGCCTGGAGTTATCTTTTAGGAGCTCAACAATATTTGTGGAAGCCCGTGGGCATATGAGTGTTGAAGCAAGGGTTCTACCGGGTTGGTCCCCTTTCCCATATTTTCTGACCCTGGCGTGTTTGCCTGGGTAGTGTATTTCTCTATGAGCTTCTTCCTTGTATTCAGTGATTTTAACTCTGATATTAGCTAATAGTGCTGGGTCGTGGTTGCTAAAGTACATGAGTCCCATTTCGCAAATGTCATGTTCTAGCCATGCTAGGCGCTGTCTGATTGATTTTAGAGTCTTCGATAGTTTAACTATCCATGCCCCCCTGATAACTGCCTTGAAGGCTTCCCAAAGTACAGAGGAGGATGACACCGATCCACCGATCCTTCATGAAGAATGAAAAATTGTAGTATGTTGCTAAGGATCTCCTCCCTGAATACTGTCTTACAAAGCGTTCAGGGGTAGGTGCCAAGTGAATGCCCGGTGGGTCGTCTGGGGTATTGTACAACAAAGAAGGACAGGTGAGTGATCTGATAGTGTTTGTGCTATGTGTCAAATGTCTGTAGTCCAGGTTGCTACATCGCCTGTTGACATCCAAAAATCTAGTCTGGACCAGGCATTGTGCTTTGATGATATGCACATTACCTCAGTGGTGTTTGGGTGCCTTTTGTGCCTTATGTCTGTCAGCCCTCGTTCTTGTAGTATTGATTAGAGCGTCCATCGTGCCCTGGGGTGTAGGTTGCGGGCAGCCCCTGAGCAATCCAGTTGGTCCTTCAAAATGGCGTTGAAATCTCCCCCCCAAATTAAGGTGCCACAGTCCATCAGAGACATTTTTGACCAGACTGTATTAAAAAAGTTGGGGTCGTCCGTGTCAGGCCCATATATTGCCACCAGAGTTATGGGTTTGTGCCTAAGGTGCCATGTATAATGGCCTATCTGCCTTCACGGTCAGTGGCAGTACGAGATGTAGTCCAGCCCAGTCCTCTTCTTAACAATATATCTACTCCTCTTGCATAGTTAGAGTAAACCGATGAGTGTGTCTCTCTCCAGTGTTTATTTCATAGTTTAAGTCTGTTGAGTTCAGGAGATACATATGTCTACACTATGATTAGGTAAGAGTGACTGCACCTTTTTTTCTATGATTGTTAGGCCCTCTTACGTTCCAAGTGAGGAAATTAACCAAAGTCATGTGTACCACTGATGTGCAAGCCTGTTACGGGTGTGTCCAGGTTGTGACACAATGTGTGCTTAATTTGTGGGTATGTGGGGATGTCTCACTGATGAGAAGATGCTGTGTGTAATAATAGTAAGTGCCCTTGCATATAGTTGTCGCTGAGCGTTGTGTATCCCCTTCTCCCATCCCCATACCAACTATGGTACCCATCCCATCCCCCCACACCAACCCCCAATTAGGTTGTAGCTTATTTCTCACACTCCGCCCCCCCCACCCAACAAGCAACACAAGACCAAGTTCTGCAAAGGGAGTTCTCCCAGCGGGCCTGGGTCGCTGGCTCACGGTCCCGCCAAGTTAGCAAGGTGGCGGAGCGTCACATGAACAATGGGCAAATCAGAGGTGAGTTTTGTATTATAAATACTTGAGCACAGCACTCTGAACTTTTAGTCTATATCTTCTTTGTGGTAGGGATCATATATGTCAATCAAATGGCAGTTCGACTGCCGAAAGATCAAAGCTAGAGTACCATTGTCAATCATAGTCACTCCTATCATTGTCCACTCTGGAGTTCTAAGTATGGCCAGTTGATCTTTTTGGCAGCTTATGTGTTTCGGGAATTTAAGGGCCAACTTTGCATCTGTGAAGATTTGGTATTGTCCATCAACTGTTGGTCTCAGTTTTGTTGGGTAGAGCAAAGCATATGGAATTTCAGCTTGTTGAGTAATATGGTTGGTTGGTGCAAATTCAGGCAGGGCCGCTTGTACTGTAGGGGTAAAGTCAGGATAGAACGAGATTTTGATGCCTTGGTGGTTTATGGTACTACGTTCGCTGGCCTGGCGCAGTAGTGTCTCTGTCCAGATAGTTGGGTATTCACGTGACGATGGGTCTTGATGTAGCTCCCACTGGAGGGTGAGGGCCCAGCGAACTGTGTGTGCACTCCACTATGAACATGTTGGAGATCTGTGCCCCAAATAGTCAAACAATGGTGTTTCTATGTACGGTTCCATCTTGGGAATCGCCATTGTCTCTGGTAGCCCAGTTATTCTCAGATTGTTGCCCCTAGAGCGGGCAACTAGATCCTCATTTTTCGCTCTTATCATGTTGAGGACTTTTTCCATTTGGAGTAGATGGTCTTTGGCTTTGACCTGAAACTCATGCGCATCAGAGGTTCGATTTTCAAGAATGTCTATCCTGTTTTTGTGAGAGTCAACTTGTTTTTTAACCATGTCGAGCCTATAGGTCACAGCATCTGGTTTAGTATCTATTGTCTTGAGGCTGGTTCTGACCTCAAGAAGTTTTGCACAGAGGTCATCTGCTTGGCTTTTGTACTTTCTTTTGTGTCCATTTCATTTTCTCGAATTGGAATTTTGATTCTTTGGGGTTGTTTTTCCCCATCACTTTAGGTTACAACATACCAGTGACACCTTCAGCTGGCTGTAGGTGAAGGTGTATTGGAGGCCATTTACCCCAGATGCATCTCTGTTATGTTCCAGTGCAGCTGTGACCTAATGGAGTTACACTTATGTGGCTCGGTCTGACCTGGAGTATCCGCCTGCACATTGAGGGTTAAATGGGGTGCAAGAGGCCTTGTTGATGTGGGCATTTTGGGGCTGTTTTCTCTGAGTCTGTGAGTTAGAGAGCACTGGTAATGGCAACTGCCGGCCATGGGTTAAGGGTGGTTTAGAGGCAGATCACCATCGGGGAGGTGCATGCATATCTCCGGCCCACCCGGGAGTGTCTGCCCAATTGCGGGAGGCTCAGTGAGGTCTATCAGGCCCCCTCAGCATGGTATACTTCTCCGGTTGCAGAAAGGATCTCTCATGCATGCCTTCACCGCCCATTCAAACATGAAGCCAAACCCGGATTTTGGGCCCCCACCGAGTCCGTGTGGCAGCCCCGGCCCTGGTGAACCATGTCAGAGACCTTGCTCCTCTGCCTGGCTGCCACCGCCCGACCACGCCCTCAGTAGGCCTAGCCTCCTGGATCGCTATGCAGGCTGCACGGCACACACAGTCAGCCTACGTGTTCAGCACCCCCTGCCGCAGCCCCGAGTGCTCTTCGCAGCCATGTAGTCTTGCAGAGGGGTCCTGGCTGGAGTTTCGCCATTAGCCCTTGGCAGGAGAACCCATACGCGGGACTGTGGGGGTCTCTGGCAGTCTCTTCCTCCTGTGAGGTCTCTCAGGGGGTCTGGCATCCCAGCACGATCTTGGGCCTTTTTTGGCTGCTGTGTCACCACACGCGGGACTCTAGCAGGAGCCATAGGGTACCATCAGGTCGCAGGGTTGTGAGCTTTCTCTGTATTGTGGCCCAGGGTTGCTCGGTTTAGCGGCCAGGTCCTGGCCCGCGTAATCTGGCAACCCGTCCGCAGGGGTCGCCGGCACACAGAATTTCTGGGGTTGGTAGCATAGAGCCCAGAGTGGCCTGGCTGTCTGTGAATGCCCTCTGATTGCCGTTCTGTGAGCAGAAATTTGCAGGATTACAACTTCGGCTGGCAGAGCCCTCTTAGTGAGTGGCAATCTTGCTGCTCGGTGAAGCCAGGTACCCAACCAAATTAAATGCTTGAAAACAGACAAGTTTATTTTTTTCCATACCTGACAAGGCTTATGGTAGCGTGGCTTGCCAGTGGAAGATAATTAAAATGCTTTGTAGGACGTGTTGAAAAAGGATCTGCCAAATATTCTGGATCTTCTGAATCTGGGAACTAAAAGAAGGTTGACAGAGCATAAACGGGGAGTCTGGTAGGGAATAATTGGATATAAGGCACTGAAGATAGGAATGGCAAGTAAATGACATGGCTTTATGACATTACAGAATGCCTTAAATATTTGTGTTTAGCCACAGATATGCACAGTAAAGTAAGATGGGTAGTCATAGAGAAACGCCATGCCCTAGTACTTATGCTCCCCACTTATTTCTTATACCTACACGGGGCCCTAGCTGCGGGGGCCCAGCGGGACTGGGCCAGCTTATATTTTACTGTAGCCCCTCCAAACATTACAGGTTATGCTTGCGGTCAGTTTGGGCCAGTTCCTCCTTCCAAATTCCTAATATGCTCAGCCTCTGCCCTTGAGCAGTGAGGGGAGGAGAGAAGGGGGGGAAAGTTCCCTTAGAATTAAAATAACTTGACAAGAGAGAGAGTGGAGAGACTGTGGCAGGGAGCGTGCCTTCCCTGACCTGACCCTTGCTTGACTCTGCGTCCGAAACCAGCCCAACATGAAATCATCCTCCAGAGCTGCCGTGCAACCTGAACATGTGTCTTCAGCTCAGAAAGAAGAGTTTCCATTCAGTACACAGATCTCTAATCTGCTGCTACTTTAAAGGCTTGCAGCAGCACCACCAGTGTCCAGTCCAGCAGCTACCGGTCAGAAGGTGGAATCGATTCAGCAGCACACAGCCAGACTCATATCTGCTGCTCATCAAGTAAGTAATCAAATCATCTCCTTGGTAAGCTAGGTCTTAGCGAAGCCTGGGACAGTCGGTCCTCTCCCCCGAAAGCTACTATAAAGACCCTCTACTGGAATTGGGTCACTATTAGAGTTAGTACGGACCAATCTCTTGGCAGGCTAACAGAAGAGTTCCTTAGACATAAGGATGTTCCATCCCGGGAACTTTATTTAGATCTGGTATAGAAATCCTATGATAGGGCCCTATATTTCAGGTTTAGGGTTGGGTCTCTTCCAGTGCGCGCCTTAACTGCCCACTGGAAGCCCCCGTCCCAGACCATTCCTTTCTGCCCCTTTTGCCAAACCAGTGTAGAGTCTGTACTGCATATCTTGTTTGTCTGTCCGGCCTATGTGCGCACAAGGCAGGCATGGCTTAAACCTATATGTCGGACTATGGGCACTAGGCACTCAAGTGAGGCACTCCGTATTCTAATATCGGACACTCGGCCACTGTATGTTTGTGGTCTTTCCAAATTTCTATCTTGGACATGGTCCATTAGAGTTAAAAGGCTAGCATCTAGGGCCGGATGTAGGTCGGTCGGTAACGGCCGAAAATCGGTATTTTCGGCCGTTACCGACCGGTATTAACGAAATGGTATGTAGGGCCACATATTTTACAGATTCGGTAAATTTACAGATCGGTAAATTTACCAAATCTGTAAAATACCGAATCGGTATTTTTACCTATTCGATAATTTTGATATGTAGGTGGGACTCTTCTGAGTCCCACAACCCTTACCGAATCTGTATTTTACCATTAAATATATTTGATGGTAAAATACAGATTCCGGTGTGCATGCACATGTGTGCATGCACACCTGTGCCATATGACAGGCAGACCTGCCCTTAGGGCAGGTATGCCTGCCACATGGCACCCGAGCCTCTTTTGGGGGTGCCAGAGGGTGTCAAAGTGACACCCCCTGCACCCTTGTGGAAATCTGTATTTACCGATTCGGTAAATACCGAATCGGTAATGCCTAATAATTCCTATGGGCTGCAAAGCCCATAGGAATGAATGGCCAGTACCGGTCGGTATTTACCGAATCGGTAAATACAGATTTTTACCGATTCAGTAAAAGGAACATCTGGATGTTCCTACATGTCCCCCCTTCTTATTTACCGATTTTTAATTACCGAATCGGTAAAATTCGGTAATTAAAAATCGGTAAATAAGTCCTACCTACATCTGGCCCCTAATGTTTAATTGCTTTTTAATCGAAGGAATAACCTTAAATTTTAAATTTTTAACTTTGTTTTTATTCTCTTGATATTTAAAGATCTCTTAAAAAAAACTTTTATAAAAATGTTTAAGAAATAATGTTTAAAACTATTGGCTAATTTTATATCTGTTTTTTGTATAAATGTTTTTTGTATTATTGTGATGCTTTTATGATTTGATTTATCGAAATAAAGCCTTTGAACTCGTAGTAATCAAATCAAATAATAAAGAAAGAGACTCCTTTCTCGTAACAGGTGTGGGTATTACCGAATCGGTATTTACCGATTCGGTAAATACCGAATCGCACCAATTCGGTAATACTTACCGAGTAATTACTAACCCTGGGCGGGCGGCTACGTTCCGTGCACGGAGTGTGCGTAGTGCCGGCTTCTACGCATTTTGCGTAGCAGGTGTAGAATCCGGCACTATGCACGCTCCGCAGACGGAGCGTAGCTGGCCGCCACCCGCCTCCCTCCCGCCCTCCCTAAATACTTTAAATTAAAAGTGTAAAAGAATTAAAAGGCACTTACCTTGCCCGCCGCTGCCCGCCGCGTCCCCGGGGCTCGCTATCTTCATGGCTTCCGTCTTGTGTATCTAATGCGCATGCGCGAGCGGCCGCGCATGCGCATTTCTCACGAGAAATGCGCATGCGCGGTCGCCCGCGCATGCGCATTAGATACACAAGACGGAAGCCATGAAGATAGCGAGCCCCGGGGACGCGGCGGGCAGCGGCGGGCAAGGTAAGTGCCTTTTAATTCTTTTACACTTTTAATTTAAAGTATTTAGGGAGGGCGGGAGGGAGGCCTGCGGTGCGTAGTGGGGCTACGCGGAGTGCGGAGGTGGGCGTAGTTTCTCGCCCACTTCACGTAGCTCCACGAAGCCCCACTACGCCCACTACGCCCAGGGTTAGTAATTACCTACATAGCATTTACCAATTCTAAAATACCGAATCACTAAAATTCGGTATTTTAGAATCGGTAAATGTAGTTTACCTACATCTAGCCCTGAATGAGTCTGAACTGAGAAGATGAACGTTAAGCCTCACTGCTGGGCCCTTTGTTCCCATCCAGAAGCCAGTCTGTATTGAACTTTTCTGGAGCTCCAGGTAGTGGCTGGTGTCAGGGCTGTGCAATGTTATGGTGCATACAGGATGTAGTATGCCCCTCTGAACTGACGATCAGCCCCCTCTTCTTTGATTTCAAATTCTCCCTGACAGTTTTGACACACAGAAGAGGAATCACAAACAGTCAGACGGATTCTGGGGGACCTGTGATGGTCTTTCTTGCTACATTGTGTTCCGGCGGCGCTGTGTTTGCGGGTGTTTTCTATGGTTAAAAGCATCGGCTGCCATGTTCCTTTCCTCAAGCAATTTACAGACAACAATTGAATGTCAAGATAAGTTAACTCCTGTGAATAATGTTCTTCCCTGAGAGGGATTAGAGTTTTGTCTAGTTTAGGTTTTGATTCACTTTAAAGTAGCTCAGAGGATTAATATGCCTGCTTGCAAAGAACGTGGGCCACGCAGATTCTAAAGTGCTTATAATATAAATAGGTCAGTGGGTTACTGCTTTTAAAAGAGACATCCTTTTGTTATTTGCAGTTTATAAGTTAAAATCTAAATATAGAACAGTGAGCTATTAACTTTCATCAAATAACCGCATGTACACTGCAAAGCATAGATTAGAGCATGGATTAATGTTGCAAAAATGGTTACTTTGGGTAGAAATCGATACTTATTATTAACCAGAACCCCTGGCTATGGTGAGTTTCTGAGTCTGAGTCTGTGCCTCTCTAGACCATGCACTATTATACTATACTTCCCACAGTATGGATGACATGTCACTCCGACACCTCGTAAGCCTCTGACTTATGTAACATGTCGTATGCACTGATTACAAACGTATGATTGATTGTCTCTGTGTAATGTGAGTGGGAGGCAAAGTACTCTGACACCCTACACTGGCGTGAGTGGTGTAATAACCAATGAAATGCATCTGAGAGAGAGTAGTTATGGAGATTTGGGCACCGTTAAAATGTGGTGGGGAAAGAATTTGCATTGGAGGTGGAGCCCAGCGCCTTGAGACCCTCACGGGTGAGTAGCGTGCTTTATAAACCCCTTATTGATTGATTGATTGAGGTGGTCAATTGGGGGCACCAGCAAACATTGTTGCCACCAACGCTAAATCCAGCCCTGATTTCATAGTTAAAAGTGCAAGAACTTTGAGCAGAACTAACAGAAAACCGGAAATACATGGTTAGCACAGATGTTTTGGTAAGTAGAATTGGGGCACTGATGTGAAGTAGTTACAAACATTTTTAGAACGTGTATGCAAGTGCACTGGAATCTGTAAAATGTATTATTTGTCCTATATTTTGACATACATTTTCTTGGAGGGCCGATAGAAGATGGAGGAGTGGTAAGGAATAGTAAGAAGTAGAAGTAGCACAGTGCTAGGTGGCGTGTAACCTACTGTCTTTGCTCAGAAATTTTCCAAGTGATTACTCTTTCTTTTTTTGCAAAAAAAGGCAGGCAATTCGGGGCTTCTTGTGAACAACTTCTAGTCAGTCTGGCTCAGCAATTACAGCACTTAAAGTGGTTTTACTCCAGGCTACTCACAGGTTTTTTTTCAGATTTAATCAGGTTTAATCCCATCCAGGCATCTCTTGGCTTACTTGTACCTATTCAAAGCACCTCTCACGTAGCTTACAGGCGTGTAGCTCCTTATGGAGAGGGGTGGGGTCAGTAGATCACTTACATAGCTGACCCTTGCTTAACTGTTGGAGTGAGCAACCAGCTGTCTCTGCCGTGCTGCCCCAATATCACTCCTGCCCTCACCTTGCCTCCGGACCGTTCCTGACTTCCACTCACGCAGGGAGAAGAGTACGGTCCAGTGCAGTATGTACCCTGTTTCGGTCCCAAACAGAACCGGAGCCGCCCTCAC
Organism: Lissotriton helveticus; assembly: GCF_964261635.1. Classification (NCBI taxonomy): domain Eukaryota; kingdom Metazoa; phylum Chordata; class Amphibia; order Caudata; family Salamandridae; genus Lissotriton; species Lissotriton helveticus. The sequence goes on from NC_136061.1 coordinate 321,424,453, forward strand.
TAGCCCCGTGTCCACAGGAATGGAACTTTGTGTAGCTGACTAGATGCACCCATTTGACCATGCGTCCATGTAGGGAAGAGGCTGTGTAATTCCCCAGTTAGTGGGAGGTCAGTGGGAGCCCGAGCCCAGCCACGGCCCGTGGAGGGAGTTTCAGTGGGGCGGAGAGGTAAAAACCGGAGTATGGATAATTGAAGGTAAGTAAACAATTTAATTAATAAAACGAATTTCGTAGCGCGCCCTGCATCGCAAAATGTGATGCAGGGTGCGCTACGAAATTCGCCCCTCCTCCGGCCCACCAAAACTCCCTCCACGTGGCTGCCCGAGCCACCAGCCATCAGCCATCAGCCATCCTCGTCACCGGTATCACTGGTATGACAGTATTTCAATAGCTTTTCCTCTGGCCGATTCCATGCGGGGGCAGTAACCGTCCATCCGTCGGCATTTGGAGCATTCGGAGCTCCTCTTCAGAAAAGCTGGAAGCAGGAAACAGGAAGTGGGTGGAACATAGGGGAAGCCCACCAGCGCTAGCAGCTATGTGTGTGGGCTACGCCTGCCTTCTGTCAGCCCTCTGTCAAAACATAAGTACAATATAACTGGAGAAAGTAGTACCTGGACGCATGAGTTGAACTATTCTCAAGGTGACTCGTAACAACTGAATGCCTGAAGTACTGGGTTTTTCAGAACCGGTACTGAACCGGTAACCCAGCGGTGCCAGGGACAACACCCTAAGACTTCGGGTCCTTCCTGTTTCAGACTACAGAAACACAGAGTGTTCTAGGTGAAGTCAAAGATCGAATTTATTGGCTGCAACCAAGTAACAGGCGTCCTAGAAGTACAACACGGTGTATATTCTCAGGAGACTGCTCAACCTTACAAAGGCAGTCTTCTCTTTTTATACAAAATATTACGCTTTAGGCGAAAATCCTTTGTTTTACAGTTGGTCATTCACATATTTTCACTACAAAGGAAAAGCAGAGTCATGATGACAAGTCCATATTTCAGTTCGTCCATCCCACAATCAATTATCCGGCAAGGCCCAGTATTTTCATCAGATATCGACGGGCCCCCAATAAAAACGGGCACCTCCTCCTCGTAAAGCAAGTCATAAAGTAGGAAACAGGGACAGGTGTGTGCAAGATTAGGTGTGGTTTGTGTGCGATGAAAGGTTTATGGCATGTTGTGCCTTGATACCATCTTGTTCGGCCACTGGGAGAGGAACTGACCGAACAGGTTTGGCCTTGGGCAGTGGAGTCAGCGTGCCCAGGTCGCAGAGAAGTCAGGGAAGGTGTGCGTGTCCTTCAGGATCGTGTTTGGCCTTAATCATTGGCCTATGTGAGGGCAACTCACAAAATGGCTGCCGTACACAAAATGGAACCCGAGGGTTCAGGACGAAAACTACGATTTCAAGGTGAAATCGTCACTCGAATATGACGAAAATGCTTGTGCATAGTGTACTAGCCATTCTCGGTCTTCTGATATCAAAATCGTCATGGTACGACAATGTTCATAACACTGTTCCAGAATTTCAAGTACTACAGACCCTCCTTTTTCCCTTACATAGGCAATAACCTATACTCATGCTAATCTGAGTCCAGATTTATATGCCTAAAGTCATTGAGATGTTGCTGTAGCATCATCCTATTACTTAGCTCGTCCCTCGATACAGGTTTCCTTACGCACGATGTGGCACAGAGGCCACATATTGCAGGAGCACACTGTACGCACAGACAGAACAGGAAAAGAATGGCTAAGATCATCCCAATGACCATTAGAATTTTCCATCCCCAGGCGGATATCAGTTCCCAGAACCATCCCATCAACGACCAATCTCCTTTATCCACATGAATAGATTCGAAAATCTTATGCAGTTTGGAGATGGCCTGGTACACTGTTGGAGCGTTATCTGGAATGAAAACACAGCAACTTGATTGGATCACTCTACATACCCCACCTCGGTCTGCAAGTATGACGTCTAACGCGACCCTGTTCTGAAGGGTCATAAGACGATCCGACTGGAGCTCAGCAGTCAAGTTACTAAGGGCACCGGCAGTTTCAACTACGGTGGACTCAACCACCCTTGTCAATTGCCTTATGTTCCTGCTGTTAACCATGGGTCCCCAGAACGGCAGAAAACCCTTCACGAAGTCCTTGTCTTATGGTAGTCTGCCGCAGCTGTTTAGTTGGGAGGCAACAGGAACGAAACAAAGCATGTGCCCGAAAAGTCAGGGGGCAACCATGTATAGGCTCTATCATGGCAGATGAAATAGGTACCCTTAGCTGCTAGGAACGAAGGGGAAGTCTGGGACGCAAAAACATACGTTGTAGTGCAGATACTTTTTCCTAGCTGAGCTCTGGGATTCTTGCCAACACCTTGCAGACATAAGTGACCCTGATGGGATACAATCCAGATCGGGGAAGACCTCATAGCTTGCTGTTTCTCACTCAGAGTAGCTCCATATCCGGTCATGTTCCATCCTATGTATACTAGTGTCTCATCTCTCGGGATAGTCTCATAGGAAATGTCTTCCTTAATCATATCTACTATACCTTTAACTAGAGCACTATTCTTAGGATTGTCTGTTACAGAACGTAGGGGGTAGGTCTCATGTGCGTAGATGAACATTGTTCTATATGCCCACACAGAACCATTATGGCTGAATGGCAGGACCAGATACGGGATACCTTTATCCGTTGTGTGAGGCATAAGACCGCACACACAACAGTTAGTCGTGTTCATTACTAGTTGATGTTGGTGCAAAAGCTGAACGAAGGAGTTATTAATAAACTCTAATCTCCTAGTGGACTCATGTTCAGGAAGAGGTTGAAAAGAATGTGAGTAAACTGTAGAAGGAGGAGGTATGGGCGATGTAGTGGGTGTAAATGTCACTCGAAAAGAGAATAAAACATATCCTATAAAAAACATCATTACACTGAACAACATAAAAATGCATAGTATCAAAAAGCGTTTCGTGGTCATCATTTTACATATTCTGGCTTTAAAGTTCATTGTTTTGGCAGGTCTCTCCATCTCGAAAAACTCCATCCTCTCTAAAATGCTGCTCGCGATGGTAGGGTGTTCTATGCTAAGGAATGCTTCTGTCAGTCCAGGGCAACTCCCTTAGACCAACCAGAACTGTCGACCTAACGTCTTCAGCTGCACCCCAAAGACTTGGGCTACTGCGACCCTACAGCTGAACCCGGATGGTGGTTCGAAAAACAAAAATAAAAAAGTTTCTCAGATGAGAGAGCTGCACTTTCAAAATTTAGCAAAGGGAAAAGAATTTATTTGTCCATAGTTCTCGGTCTCAGATTATAGCGTTTCTTCCCAGGTACTGTCTGGTCTTGAAACAGGAGTTCAGGCTCTGTAATGTCCAATCGAATTGACGGCGGCACAGCTTCTTGCAAGAGATTGTCACTTTCTTTTTCAGAAATTGTTCCTTTTACACTTGTATCACTGAAAGGCAGAAATCGAGGCACAGTTTCAGTCTCTGAGTCAGCGATACCCTCCTGGACCCACCGGTCGTACGGTAGAGGCAATGGCACCCTCTTGCAGTGTACACCGTGGATCCAGTTCTTTTTCCCTTCCACTCAAACGGCTGATCTCGTTGATAGAAGGACTAGGTGAGGGCCTGTCCAACGGGGCTGATCGTTTTTCGTCCGCTGGAAATTTTTCACCAGGATCGATCTGATGACCTGGAGTTTCAGAGACCTGAGGCAGAGTATCGTGAACCTGTTGGTGTAAAACACGCAATTTAGCCGTCAATTCGTACAAATAATCAAGCAGTACAGGGTGTTCGATCTCACTGAATTTTGTCGGCCTTGGCACTCCCCATATGTTGGCCGGACGGCCGAACACAATCTCATATGGACTAAGTCCCACTCGCGAATGCACAGTCGTTCTGGTTGAGAGGAGTGCTAAAGGCAGAGCGTCAGGCCATTTAAGACCAGAGCTCGCTTGAATTTTGGCCAATTTTAGTTTTAACGTGCCTTTGTAGCATTCTACTAGTCCAGCTGATTGGGGGTGATTTGCAGCGTGGAATTTCTGCTCGATACCTAGCCCTTCGCATACTTTCTTCATCACTTGACCCACAAATTCACTCCCATTGTCACTCCAGACCATTCTCGGCATTCCAAATCTAGGGAAGAATTCTTTGACAAGGGCTTTAGCTGTGGATAAGGCAGTGTTGTCTTTCAGGGGATATGCTTCTACCCATCTCGAAAAGGCACAAAAAACAACAAGTACGTATTTCAAATTGTTGCACCTTTCCATGTGGATGAAATCTAGCTGCAAAACCTCGAACGGATACGTAGGAGGAGCAAAATGACCAGCTGGAGTTGGGGCTCCCCTACCAGGATTGTATTTCAGACACACCATGCAATTCTTGACCGCATTCTCCGCACACTTAGGAATTCCAGCATTTTGCCATACCGGGGTCAACAACTTACAAATCCCTTTCACACTGATGTGAGCCATTCCATGGGCCATTGTAACCACTGCAAGCACATACGCATCGGGTAATAACCATCTTTGATGCTCTGATAATTCAACCCAGCAACCATTCGCATCCAATTTACCCGTACTCTCTCTCCACACACTCAACTCTTTTTCTGTAGCTTCAGCTTGAATGGACTTCACACTCTCTATCATGTCTTCACACATTCCAACGTCACCAACCCATCTTGCAGGGCCTGCAACATACATTCGACTCATCACATCCCTCGCTGTTTCTTTTGCGACTTCGTCAGCAAATGCATTTCCACAACCAACATCGTCAGTAACCTTCTTGTGCGCACTGCATTTCACAATCGCAACTTGCAACGGCAAGGTAAGTGACTCGAGAAGCTCATTCACCAACTGACCATGCTGTATCTTAGCTCCATGCGAAGTCAGAAACCCACGTTCTTTCCACAATCGTCCAAAACTGTGAGCCACACCAAACGCATACTGGCTGTCGGTATATATGTTCACTTTCATTCCTTTCGACAACACACGCGCTCGTGTAAGTGCAATCAACTCTGCTGCTTGAGCTGAATTATGTGGGATACGTGCAGTTTCAACAATCGTATGCAAAGTCGTAACAGCATATGCCGCAGTCGTATCTCCATTCGGAAGCTTGAAGCATGAACCATCCACCCATAAGGTACCATCACACTTTGCAAGAGGAGTGTCACTAAGATCTATTCTCCCTTTCGTTTCTTCTTCTGTTCTGAAAAAACAATCATGTTGTTCAGAAGCATCTAACTCTGTTACAATCGGCAACAACGTAGCTGGATTCAACGTGTTGCATCTCTTTATGTGCACATGACTCGCTAAAAGTGTCAACTCGTAACCTGACAATCGAGCACTAGTTAAGTGCTGTGTCTTGGTCTTGTTTAACAACGTGTCTACTGCATGTGGAACCATCACAATCAATGTATTATTCATCACTAAACCAGCAGACTGTTGAATAGAAACAGCTGCTGCCGTTGTGGCTCTTGAGCAACTCGGCAACGCTTTAGCTACCGGATCCAAAGTCGACGAAAAATACGCGCATGGACGCTGCTTGTCTCCGAACAACTGTGTCAACACCGATAATGCACAACCTTCTTTCTCATGGACATATATTGTAAAGGGCTTACTGTAGTCAGGGGTACCCAACACAGGAGCCGAACATAATGCATCACGCAACTCGGAAAAGCTCTTCTGACACTCTTCAGACCATGGAAGGGGATTCGGTGTATCTTTACAGGTTAATGCCACCAAAGGTTTGGCCAATAGAGAAAAATTCGGTATCCATTGTCTGAAATATGATGTAATACCTAAGAAAGCACGCACTTCTCTCTGTGTCCTTGGCACACTCAATTTCGCTATTGCCTGAATTCTTTCTGGGGTCAGTTTCCTTCCCTCCTTCAATAAGAGATGACCTAAGTAGGTCACTTCTTGTCGACAATATTGCAATTTTGAAAGAGACACTTTGTGGTGCAAATCAGACAAATGATGCAACAACGACAACGTGGCTTCTTTACAGATTTCCTCAGTATCTGCAGCGATGAGCAAATTATCGACGTACTGAATAAGGGTAGCCCCATCAGGTAAAACAATCGTATCTAGTTGTGTCTTTAAAGCCTGACTATATATCGATGGACTTTCACAGTAGCCCTGGGGAGCGCGTTTGAAGCGGAAGCTTCGTCCTCCTAAACTGAAGCCAAAAATATCCCTACTCTCCTCGGCAATCGGGATGCTGAAGAAAGCATTCTTCAAGTCAATCACCGAGAACCAAGTGGCGGAAGCTGGAATCATAGTCAATAATGCAGTGATATCAGGAACAACTGGAAATTGTGGCACAACGATCTTATTGACTTCTCTAAGATCAATTACAAACCTGTAAACAGGTGGCTGAGAAGGATCAGTACGTTTCAAAACAGGCAGAACAGGACTATTGCAGACATTACCTCTTGTCTCTTCAATCACATCTTTTTCATCAAATCATAAATGATCGCTAGCAACGCTTTTTCACCTTCACTAGAGATTTTGTATTGGGGAATGCGTGGCATTTTCACATTGGCTTTCAATGTAACGACATATGGCGGTATTTCCAAAAGACCCACATCATTAGGACCAGTAGCCCACAGAACATCAGGAAGAGAAGTCAATTCTGTCGGAAGCTTATCTTTTGACAAGTACATTGAAGAGACCACTTTCCTACCCAGTGTAAGTTGTACTCCCGAAGGAGAACAGTACAAAGTCGCATACCATCTCTTCAACAGGTCCAATCCTAACGGGTTTTCACCACAACCTGTCGTCAGAATAAGGGGTGCTTCGAATTCACAAGGTCCAACAGAAAGGGACATAGGACTAGAAATCGGGTTTCTAACCGGGGCGCCAGAAAAACCTACTGAAACATTCATTTCGCCAGACAAAGGTGCGCCAGGGAGTTTAGAGTGCATAATAGAACTCTTCGTAGCACCAGTATCCAACAGAAAAGGCTCTGACACACCTGATGTAATCACCTCAACATAAGGTCCACTCTGATCTACTGGAACTGAAACAACTCCCTCTCTTTGTCTACGGCTGTCCTAGCAATCATTACCTTCCATATGCTCATCTTCTGCATAGTAGTCATCAGCATAGTACTGAGCTGTCCTACCAGACGCGTTATTCTGCTGATCAAAACTATTTATTGAATTTTGAGGCGGGAAAGGACGCGTGTTCTGGGGAAAATTCCCACGTCCTCTACCTCTAGGCGCTTGTGAAATACCTCGACCTCTTGCGCTAGAAACACCATTCATACGCTGCAACAAAGCAGGGCAGCTACTTTTAAAATGACCCTCTTCTTTGCAATATGCACACTGATTAGGGCCTACAGGAAAACGTGATTGAGAAGGCTCGAACCTCCGCGAGTTTCTCTGATACTGTTGAGGTTGCTGATAGTTACTCTGACCACCACGTGGCGGATACGCTTGTTGTAACAGAACCTTCGTCTTTAACTCTTTAGTTTTCTTGTCTGCTCTATCTTTCTCATCTTTATCCCTATTTTCATAATACTGTGAAGTAGCCAATATCTGTGCTGAAGAGGAAACGGCCCAAGAACTCTCTGAATCTTTCAATTTCATACACAACTCGGGAAGCAAATTGTGCACAAACTTGTCAACGAACAACCGTTGACCACCTTCTGTACTCATATCTTGACCACTGTGGACGATAAACGTCTCTTCAAACCTGGTGAAGAAATCAGACACCGTTTCATCTTTCTTCTGCTTACACGCAGACAATTTATCCCAATTCACACGCATCACAGGCATTAAAGTTTTCATGTAATTGATGATCCTACCAGGGAGGTCTGCTACTAAAGGCTCTGGTTTAGCACCACCAACTTGTCGATCATTTGCAGCACTAATATTAGCCCATGAGTCACCTAACTCTTGATCATGATCTGCATGACGAATCTTTCCCCATAATGGCTGTGGAACAACATTTCCAAACAACATGTCTATATCGGCTAAATTCATAATGCATGAGCCTGCAGTTTGTGACAATTCCTTGTAATACCCTGCAGGATTTTTACGGGGATCAGGCAATGTCTGTTTAAGGGCCAAGACTTCAGCTCGTTTCCATGGAACATGTACCCAGACACGCTGAAAATGAGCTGGTATGGCATCAATGTTACGACCCGCATCAGCCTGAACTGCTTCCTTCCATACAGGAGGAACTTCTCTCATGGGGTATTGTCTCACCTTCTTCTTAACAGAGGAATCAGACTCAAACAACGACCGAGAAACACCCTCACTCCTGAATGATAATAATGTCGCAACTGCTTTCTCAACATCGGAACCCACAATTGTTCCGTTTGCAAACTCGAACCGTACACGGCACAACTCAGGCGGATTAGGCTCCAAATCATTTTCCTCTAAATCCTCACAAAGAAAAGTACACATTTTCTCAAAAACGTATCTCTGTTTCGGTGCTTCCCACTGATGGAAGACATCCATAACAGACTCTAGCTCATATCTCATCGGGTCAGTAACCCATTTATGTGCCAAATAATTCAATGTTTCCTTCTACCTAGAATCAGGCAGTTGGCTACGTAACTGTTTACGCTCTGAGACAGGGGTTGCACTTGTTGCTCCAAAGAGAGGATATAGAAGGCTAGCAACAGTGCTAGTCATTCTCTGTCGAACAGAAGGAGAAGACGATGAAAGGACAGGCGGAAAAGAAGAGTGAGGCAAGGCAGACACAGAGGCAGTGTCAGGGGGAGTACCAGGGGTGGTAGTCGATATAGTGGTCAAAGTTGTAGGAAGTAAAGGCAGAGCAGATGTCAAAGTCGGTGGCCCTTGAGGAGGCTGCACCAGAGGAATAGGAACCAACTGAAAAGGAGCTGGCTGTTGTGGAAGAACTTGAGGCACAACAATCGGGTATTGCACAACTAAAGGCTGCGGAGGTGCAGTAGCACTCTGCGCATAGGGGGGTGGCGAACTCAATAAATGCGACATTAGGGGGTCTTTTTCAAGATCTTTTGCTGCATCTTGCTGAAGAGACGGCAAGACTGGATAACATTTATCGATCGCCATTTTACGTTGCCTGTGCAACTGCTCACTTGCTTGTTCTTCTTCGTTATCTTTAAACTGCATAGCAGCTTGCATTATCGAGATACCCTTTTCTCTTTTATTTTTCTTCTCTAATTTAATTTCTTTCTGTTTGGCTTCCTTTCGCCATAGGCGGAAAGAGTCAAACATCGCCGGCCGGGCTTTCTTCTTGAAAAGTCTAACCTCTAGATTGTCTAAAATCTCTGTGTCAAAGCTACCATATTGGGGCCATTTTAGAACACCATCTTTTCTGGTGTATCGGATCCATACTTCATTATATGTGATGGGGCCTACGCCATGTTTCACATACAATTCATATGTTGGAGTTCCAATCGGAGGAACCGGACACGAGTCCTCCAATCGGGAATCCCTATTACAACCAAGACAAAACAAGTTTCCAAGTCTGCTAAGACCAGGCATCTTCGCTCTCTAGTCTAGTTTCAAACTTCAAAGGATTATCGTATACGATATTCTCGTGAATACACGAGTCCTTCGGCTTTGGTACTTGCAAGTTCCAAATCAAAAGATCCCAAAGGATACCCAAACTAAGAACCAAACTAAGGACTGGGAGACGCTCCACTTATACTTAACTGAGGTATCGATGACGTCACCAGAAGACTCGTCTATAGTTTCGCTCTACCAACATCAAGGGTCCAAAACAGGGCGATAGTCAGGGCAGCAATCCTTCGTAGCCGTCGGGAAGCGGGGAACCTCGCAGCAAAGACTTTCGGACCACGTCGACATGCAGGGGTCGATGAAGTGGCGGCCTTCCTCCAGAATTTTCACACAAAGCTCCTCACAAACCTCTGGCTTGGACCGGTACCGCTGATATCGCCCAACGTTGGGCGCCAACTGAAGTACTGGGTTTTTCAGAACCGGTACTGAACCGGTAACCCAGCGGTGCCAGGGACAACACCCTAAGACTTCGGGTCCTTCCTGTTTCAGACTACAGAAACACAGAGTCTTCTAGGTGAAGTCAAAGATCAAATTTATTGGTTGCAACCAAGTAACAGGCGTCCTAGAAGTACAACACGGTGTATATTCTCAGGAGACTGCTCAACCTTACAAAGCCAGTCTTCTCTTTTTATACAAAATATTACGCTTTAGGCGAACATTCTTTGTTTTACAGTTGGTCATTCACATATTTTCACTACAAAGGAAAAGCAGAGTCATGATGACAAGTCCATATTTCAGTTCGTCCAGCCCACAATCAATTATCCTAAATATTTCAAAAGGGGGTGGTGATGGACAGAGTATCTGAGTTAATCAGAACACTCCTACCCAGTCAACAGATCAGGGCTTGATCCATCACCGTTTTTTAGCTCACTGCACCATCCCAGTTCAGAACGCGGCTATATGCAAATTAGTCTGTCCCTGGCCCAGTGCATCATGGGAACAGGGCAGACCAAACTACCAAGCCAATTCTTCACTGGAAAGGAAACAAGCTTCCGGGGACCGGTTTCTGGCATTACAGCCGTCTTCGGCCCGGCTTGCTTGAATCCTGATGGTGCAGTGAGCAAGGGACTCATGTCTGAGCATACCCTTCCACACTTGTGGTGGCCAAAATATTTCAAAAGGGGGTGGTGATGGACAGAGTATCTGAGTTAATCAGAACACTCCTACCCAGTCAACAGATCAGGGCTTGATCCATCACCGTTTTTTTAGCTCACTGCACCATCCCAGTTCAGAACCCGGCTATATGCAAATTAGTCTGTCCTTGGCCCAGTGCATCATGGGAACAGGGCAGACCAAACTACCAAGCCAATTCTTCACTGGAAAGGAAACAAGCTTCCGGGGACCGGTTTCTGGCATTACAGCCGTCTTCGGCCCGGCTTGCTTGAATCCTGATGGTGCAGTGAGCAAGGGACTCATGTCTGAGCATACCCTTCCACACTTGTGGTGGCCAAAATATTTCAAAAGGGGGTGGTGATGGACAGAGTATCTAAGTTAATCAGAACACTCCTACCCAGTCAACAGATCAGGGCTTGATCCATCACCGTTTTTTAGCTCACTGCACCATCCCAGTTCAGAACCCGGCTATATGAAAATTAGTCTGTCCCTGGCCCAGTGCATCATGGAAACAGGGCAGACCAACCCCCTGTTATAAATCACAATCAATTATCCGGCAAGGCCCAGTATTTTCATCAGATATCGACGGGCCCCCAATAAAAACGGGCACCTCCTCCTCGTAAAGCAAGTCATAAAGTAGGAAACAGGGACAGGCGTGTGCAAGATTAGGTGTGGTTTGTGTGCGATGAAAGGTTTATGGCATGTTGTGCCTTGATACCATTTTGTTCGGCCACTGGGAGAGGAACTGACCGAACAGGTTTGGCCTTGGGCAGTGGAGTCAGCGTGCCCAGGTCGCAGAAAAGTCAAGGAAGGTGTACGTGTCCTTCAGGATCGTGTTTGGCCTTAATCATTGGCCTATGTGAGGGCAACTCACAAAATGGCTGCCGTACACAAAATGGAACCCGAGGGTTCAGGACGAAAACTACGATTTCAAGGTGAAATCGTCACTCGAATATGACGAAAATGCTTGTGCATAGTGTACTAGCCATTCTCGGTCTTCTGATATCAAAATCGTCATGGTACGACAATGTTCATAACACGGTTCCAGAATTTCAAGTACTACATGCCGGCTGGCCTTCCATTATTTGTTTGTGCAGGTATATGCCGATAGATGCATCCCGTTCAGCTAGTGGTCTGAGACTGCATCCTGTTCTTCCCTGCAAATAAAAGTCAAAAAATGTAAAACAATCCAAAACAGGTGAACAAAAAAGAAACACCAGAAATGTCAGGTCAGTCAACTATGCCCTCTCCGGCTCCAAGAGGGGTATGAAGAGGACAGAGAAATGCCCAACAGAGGATGGAGATGAATGCTAAGACACTGGCCGAGAAGGAAAAATAGTCTGAGCAGAATTAACTCATTGACTCATCGGATGACGATGAGTATATATAGGAGCTCGAGATAGAGAAGGGTGTACATAGCCATACACCAGATGGACGTACGGGGACAAAGAGAAGCAAAGACCAAAAGATAGATGAGAAGACACAGAGTACAAATGATGAAGCTCTGCTTAGTCCCAGACAATACCCTCTCTTTCACAAGCTCCCAAAACACCATACCATGAGCAAGACTAAAGATACTGTACAACCCTTCAATGAAGATGAAACTGGATTGCTACGATTACAAATACAAGATGTGATAAATCCCTTGCAAAATGCTTACATAGCCGCTCCTCCCCCCAAAGCACTGAGGGAGTGGAGAATCTCTCATGGGTCACAGTGAGCCGTAGTCAAGTAAGCAATAAAAGCCCGGTAGAGTAAGAGGTAGAGACTTTGAGAGAAGGGTTGAGAGGAGAAGCATCAATTCAAAAAATGCTATGAACTATTTTGAATGCGATAAAGGGGCTTCAAAGCATCTCAGGCAGTGGAGATTGCTCAGCTGCATGAAAGACTGGCAAAGCTGGAAGAGAATACGTCCAACACACCAAAGAGATTAGAAAAGGACGAAACTTGTATCTCAGATTTGGAGGACAAACTCTCGGCCACGCACCAAGATATGCTAGCTCTGAGTAGAAGTTAAAAACAAATGGAGCAAAAACTCCAGGATTTAGAAAATTACAACAGACGTTCAAACCTCCGACCAGTGGGAATCCTGGAAGGCTTGGAAAGTAAAGAAATGGTTGATTGGCCGAGTCATTACTAAGGAAAGTAATGCCATATCTACAAGGGGACCTAACAATCACTGGGGTCCATAGGGTCCCAGCACAGAAGCAACTTAATGCTAAATATCTGCCTACCATACTATTGAACTTTTCGAACTGCAGAATAAAGATAAAAATATTAAGCACCACTACTGCAAAAAGATCTTTTCAACCTCAGAGATTCAGCAGTTCAGAATATTCTTGGACTTGTCTGCAGCTTCATCATGCAGATGGAAAGATTTCATCAATGTGATCTATACATTTAAAGGGAGGGGAGCCCAAGCAGCAATTGTCCAGCAATCAAAGCTTAAAGTACTAGCTAATCTTTCAGACATTCACAATGCTGAATTACTTCTTACAGAGCTGTCAGCTGGGTGGGAGTAAGGCCTGTTTCGGGCCATGTAGAGGGTTGGGAAGGTATCAGGTAAACTGTTTATTAGCTCAGCATTCTGTTAGTTTAAGGGTGTACGGGATGAGCGGAAGGGTGTACAGGGATGCCAAAAAATGGCATCCAACAAAGAGGGGGGGAAGGAGGGAATAGTGGGTAATTCCGTCCTTTGAGGGTGGGTGGTTGGGATGAGGTGGAGGGGGTGAAGTGATTACAAAAAAGAGAGTTCTTTCATGAGTGCTCAAAAAACAAATCTATGAGTTCAAATACTACAGGGTGCACAGCCGTTATTTTGAGATGATAAAAAGAATAAGGATTAAGTTAATAAGGAGACCTATGTTACCTGTGTCGCGTCTTGAAAATTCAAAAGTATATTTGAACACTGAATGTACTAAAATTACTAGGGGGGCAATATGTTATTGGATATGTTCTTGGTCTGTGTTTATAGTCTTGTCCAATTATAGTATCAGACACTTTGGATATCATAGGATAAAACAGGTTCTCTATAAATCTTGTATGCACTTTAGTTTACAGGTGTTAGGAAGCTTAATCAGATCTTTCACTTGCAACGTAAGTCTGTCTATGTATACAGCGTACCCTACGGTGACCTGATTATTAGTTTCTTGAAGAATGTTGGTATATTATGCCCATGGCCTACACCTGTGGCCTCGATCTACCCTAGCTATAGTTGCTTTAATTACTTGTATATTTTACATACTATAGGTACTGTTTTTGCTATTTGTAGGGTATATACGCACTTTAGACTTTTGTTCTTTAATGATCTAAATTGGATGTTGTCTGATAAAGCACAGGGCACTGATGTTGTCTGATACAGCACAGGGAACTTTATATAGTCTTGATGCCAGAGCAATCTATGTTAGCACTAGCCACTTTAGATATTATAAGTACGCATTTTAGACTTTTGTTCTATTGTGATCCTAATTGGATTTTGTCTGCTATAGCACAGGGCACTTTATATAGTCTCAAAGCAGACTTGACTTATGTTAGCACTAGCCACTTTAGATATCATAAGTACTGTATACATCTTGCAACCACTTTAGTTCACTAGCTGTTATGAAACTCAATCAGATGCCTTTTGTACTCTAAATTAAGCTATCCTTTCATTGTATTTTACAGAGATTTGATCGTTAGTGGTATTTTACACATCTTTGATCTGTGCCCGTGGTTTCTGATCTATGCTGGCACTAGTCACTTTATATATTGTAGGTACTGTAAATGCTATCTATATGCTATTTTGCGCTCTAGACTTCTGTTTCTGCAGAAGTAATGTAAGCACCTTAGAATATTTGTGCCAGTCACAAAGTGAGGAATACGACCCTGAGAGACGCAGGATTGCGGGCTGCATCTACAGAATCGGATTACAATCTTTGATAAATCATTTATGAGTATGAAAAACTACATGGTTATTTATTTTAATGCCAATGGCCTGAATAACAAGCGCAAGGCCCAGGCACTTGAAAGCTGGCTCAGAAGTCATAACCCTGGTGCTATTCTGCTACAAGAAACCCATTTCCAGAGCGCATCGGATGTGAGCAAAATCTTTCAGAAATGGTCTGGCTTTCACTGTTCAGCAAACGCAGGGTGCACGCAGAAGGGGGGGTATGAATATATGTAGGGAAACATGTACAATTCCACATAAAAAACACACAGACCCAGGGGGCAGATGGACTCTCGTACACGAAGACTAAATCAATCAAATCTCACTTTGGTTACAATTTATGCCCCAGTTCTCGATAACCCTCTACCGCTGGTTCAGCCAAAAAAGGCACTTTCCTATATTCCAGGCCCTATTATAAGGGGGGGTAATTTTAATTTTCTGAAGGATCCCTCAGTTGACTCCTCTGAGAAGACTCAAAAGCAAAATAAGCCCCAGGTGGCTATTGCCCTGGATAACTGTAAAAATTACTTAGACATGGTAGATCGATGGAGCCTTCAAAACCCGGGAAAACAGGACTTTTCATGCTTCTCGGCAAAGTATGATACGGCTTCCAGGATAGATTA
The DNA here is from genome assembly GCF_964261635.1 of Lissotriton helveticus. Classification (NCBI taxonomy): domain Eukaryota; kingdom Metazoa; phylum Chordata; class Amphibia; order Caudata; family Salamandridae; genus Lissotriton; species Lissotriton helveticus. The sequence continues at coordinate 321,439,633 of NC_136061.1, forward strand.
TTTCTTATCACGCATGGCCTCACTATTGATACATACGACCACATCACAAACATTTTTTCAGACCATGTTATAATTAAGATGAAAATAACTGGAGAAGGAACGAGGGTAAAAACACACAAGAGATGGTATTTTAATAAACTTGTAAAAACGAGGGATAATTACATCAAAAGAAATCCCGCAACAAAAGGCTAAAAAAGATTAAGGATTGAGGCAAGATTCACGCAGGCAAATAAAGAGCACATTAAGGATAGGAATTTTAAGACAAAACAAGAGCTCCTACAAGCAAAATTACTAATGCTGGAGTATTACTATCAATTAGGGGATGGAGTAAGAACGACATATCTTCAAAAGATATACAAAGAGAGCGAGTACACACGGAAACTACTTGCATGGCAGGCATAAGAGAAGCAGGTCAAAAATAGAATTGAAAGCATCCAGGATGAGGAATCTAAAACACAACTAATTAACACTGAGGGTATTGGAGATACCTTTTCGAGGCATTATAGGGAAATCTATCAGACAGACCAACAAATGCCTCCTGACCACATTGTAGGTTTTCTAGATAATCTAACAATCCCTTCCCTCACCTTTGAAGAAGTTGAATTAGTGATTGGTTCGTTGGCAAATTTTAAAGCGACCGGAGAGGACGGAATGCCAGCACAAATATATAAAAGATTAGCCTCAATCCTTAACGTACAAATCTTAAAATTGGTTAACCACCTATTTAAAGGAAGGGTACCCCCGGGCTCTTTCCATACAGCAGTGGTAGTCCGCGTTCTGAAGAAAGATATAAATTAGGAAAATGTCAACTCCTACTGACCCATTGGTCTTCTTAACGTTGATTATAAGATCTTCACAAATCTTCTCACAAACAGGCCTTATCGAATTGTGGGCCCACTTATCCATGCAGATCAATTTGTCTTTGTAGCTGGGAGAAAGCTCTACCAATACGAAATTTTTAATAGAAGCATTAGATTATTTCCACAAGAATAGTATAGAGGCGCAGGTGTGGTCTTTAGATGCTGAGAAAGCCTTCGATCTAGTCTACTTGGAAAATACATTCTTGGCAAACCTTCAAGCCAGGAGATAGCACAGAACGCATAGCGCTCAGTAGGAGCTTTTACAGATACATTTTAATTATCCCGTTTTTTATTTGTGTTACTGTATGATTTGATGTGTTCACCTTGTTCTTCAAATTCGCCACTTACTTGCACATTAAAAATCTAAGAAACACCGCGTTGGGGCGGCTCCTCCTGCCACTTGACAAGCTTGCAGCTTGCAGCTTCATTTCATTTGTTTGAAACGATCGACTGCCACAGCGGCGGACATCTTGGGTGGGGGCTGGGGATCTGCACGGTCTAGTCGTCACAAGGACGCTAGACCGGTACTTAAGCCGAGCAAATTAGGCGGCCAGCTACTTGGAAAATACATTCTTGGCAAACCTTCAAGCCAGGAGATAGCACAGAACGCATAGCGCTCAGTAGGAGCTTTTACAGATAGATTTTAATTATCCCGTTTTTTATTTGTGTTACTGTATGATTTGATGTGTTCACCTTGTTCTTAAAATTCGCCACTTACTTGCACATTAAAAATCTAAGAAACACCGCGTTGGGGCGGCTCCTCCTGCCACTTGACAAGCTTGCAGCTTGCAGCTTCATTTCATTTGTTTTAAACGATCAACTGCCACAGCGGCGGACATCTTGGGTGGGGGCTGAGGATCTGCACGGTCTAGTCGTCACAAGGACGCTAGACCGGTACTTAAGCCGACCATGCTCACGCGCAGCGGTCACGCGCTGCGGGATCGCCAGAGCATCGCCGGAGTCACGCCAGAGTCCAGCCCGTCTGCGCCCGTCCGTGCACGGGCGGGCTCGGGGGCTCGGACTCCTGACCACCGGTATACTTATATGTCGGAAGAACTTCATCGCTTAGATAAAGATCAGCTGTCACTCAATCTAGATGTTATTGCTAGACTGGAAAAGTATGCCATACTGCGGTCTTGCAACAGAAATTCTAGGACCCAATACCCGGTGTTAAAGATAGCCAGTCTGAACACTAGGTCCCTTCACAGTCATCATGTGGAGATTTACACCCTACTTCAGGACAGAGATCTAGATGTCCTGACGCTTTCTGAAACCTGGATGGGTGAAAACTCCATGCCGGACATTATTGCTGCCCTTCCTAATGGCTACGACGCTATATGGCAGAACCGTGCAGGGTCGGTACGGGGGGGTGGAGTGGCGATTCTATTTAAAAAATCCCTATCCGTGGAGAAACTTTTATCCGAAACAGTGGATTTAGCCGATCTAGCTGGAGTAAAGATTTCCCTACACAATTCTTGCTGGGTGATTTTGTCGATTTACCGCCCGCCTAACTCATCCCCACTTTTTAATGATTTATTTGCTCCCATCATATCAGACCTATGTACAAGATACAAGAAGATCGTGATATTGGGAGATTTTAATATGCACTGGGATAGACCCCAAAGGGATCTGCCAACACGCCAACTGGACACTACCATGTCCGCTTTGAGTTTTAGTCAACTCGTGGAAGTACCCACACACATCAAGGGTCATACGCTTGACCTAGTATGGACCACTGACCCAAATGTTATTCTTAGGGATGTGGTTCCCTGTGTCTGGACTGACCATTACCTGGTGACCTGCGAGGTAAATGTTAAAGATTATTTAAAGCACCTACCCCGAGGTACCAGAAGAACCCGCAAATGGATCGAGGTTGATTTAAAAACCTTGACCTCGGTGCTCCCGGAAATGGCTTGTCTGACGAATACAGACGGAAGCCTGGATGTTGAATATGCGGATCTAATCCAGAACTTGAATAAAGCCATTGACCAGATAGCGCCGGAAAAAACTCAGTTAATCAAAGGACCTGGTAAAGAGGCTCCATGGTTCACTCCGTTGTTAAGGGAACAAAAAAGAAAACTCCGAGCCCGGGAGAGAATCTGGAGGAAAACTAAGCAGGATTCAGCAAATAACCAATATAAAGACTCACTCCACCTGTATAAAAAACTTATCTCTCAAGCTAAGGCGGAGTATTATGAGTCTCGCCTACAGAAGGCTAGGAATACCCAGAGGGAGACTTTTCAAATCCTATCGGAGTTAAGCAAAAAACAGGAGAATTCTGAGTCTCCCATAAACTGCGACACCTTCCAGGGGTATTTCTCAGATAAAGTAAAGACCATTATCTTGGAAATTAAGAATAGTATGGTGAATAGTGATACTATACATTCTGAGGTTCATAATCCTGCTCACTGTTCTATAGTACAGTTCCCTGAGATGGATGAGCTGAGCCTAGAGCAGCTAATGGGTAAAACCAAATCTGGCTCCCCAGCGGACCCATGTCCCCCGAGTGTCTTCCGTGTGGCACGGCCGCTATTGGAAGCTCGGATTATTTCTCTCTTTAATAGGTCTCTAGAAACAGGACATCTACCAAGTGATCTTAAGGAGGCGCGTGTCAGACCCCTGCTGAAGAAATCAGGCGCAGATCCGGCTGTCCTGAAGAACTGCAGGCCGATCTCCCAGTTGCCCTTCCTTGCAAAGGTCCTAGAGCAACACGTGCTGAAGTCCATGTCCCTGTACCTCGAATCCCATAGCTTACTGCATGAGCGACAGGCGGGGTTTCGAGCACACCATAGCACCGAGTTAGTGATGCTCTCGGTGCTAGACGAACTGAGAGGCATGGCTGACAGCAAAAAACCAAGCGCCCTGATTTTATTAGACCTGTCAGCGGCGTTCGATACCGTCAGCCATGACCTGCTCCTGGGAAGACTGGAGGCCTTTGGGATCAAAGGCTTGGCCTTTAAGTGGTTGCAATCTTTCCTTTCGGGAAGGACACAGAGGATACAATTGGGGGAGTCGATATCTGAGGTGGGGCTCTTAGAGTGCGGGGTACCACAGGGTTCCGCACTGTCCCCACTTCTGTTCAATCTCCATCTGCAGCCTCTGACTGCGTCCTTGGCCGAGATGGGCTGTAGAGTCTTCAATTATGCTGACGATACTCAGCTTGTGCTGAGTATCGATAACACAGGGACAGCACAAATCCAAGCTCAAAACATCTTGAGGTATACCGTGGGGTGGATGACGGAAAACCTACTAAAGATCAACCCGGATAAGACCGAGGTACTGGTAATCCCATCTACCACCTCACCATGGAGTGATCTGTATTGGCCTGCTGAGCTTGGATTAGCCCCAAAACCTAGTGCCAACGTAAAGAGTTTGGGGATTAAAATAGACTGTGATCTGTCAATGTGCAGCCAAATTTCCACCGTTGTTGGAACATGCACGAACATCATTAGACAACTGAGAAAGCTAGCCCCCCTCCTCTCTCATTCTATGATGCGCTCAATTGTAGCAGCAACCGTCATTTCACGGATCGACTATGGGAATGCCCTGTATCTTGGCCTCCCAAAAACATTGACAAACAGACTCCAGGTCGTAATGAATGACGCCGCACGACTGATCATCGGATTACCCAGACGAACAAAGGCCTCCCCTCTACTTCAAAACCTTCATTGGCTCCCTGTTAAAGAGAGGGTTGAGTTTAAGAGCCTCTGTATAGCGCACAAGGCGATCTATGGCCATGCGCCGGCCTATATCAAAGCTCGTCTGGAAGTATACAGCCCGAAGAGAACACTTAGATCATCGGATGCTCAGCTACTGGTCTGCCCCCGCTACAAATTAGTGACTAAGGGAGGGAGAGCCTTCTCTGTTTTGGCCCCTCAGTTATGGAACAAGCTGCCTGAGGGGCTACGCAGGGAGGTGAATCTCCTACGATTCAGGAAATCACTGAAAACACTGCTGTTCAGAAGAGCCCTGATCGCAATATAGTCCTGTAGCTGTGTCTCTTGGAGGAGTGAAGCTAAGTTATTGTAACAACATCTATTTCCAATGCGCTTAGAGACCTGTAGGTGATTGGGCGCGCTATAAATCTAAACTAACAATAACAATAACAATCCTGGGACTGTCTGTTTTTAATTCTTGAAAAGTACGGCTACCCAGAAGGTTTTATAAAATTAATAAGCAGTCTTTATAAGACTGAGAGCCTCAAATATTAATTAATTCTATAAATGTGGGTGTTTGCCATATAAATAAGGGTACAAGGCAAGGATGCCTCTATTCCCTATTTTATTCGCCCTTTTTATAGAACTTTTGGCAATAGCTATGAGACAGAAATGCCACACACTGCCACCCTCCGAGGCATGACCAATATAAAACTTTACCCCAATGATATTGTCCTTTTTTTTAAACTCCATGGAACATACTCAGGAGGAGATCCTAGGGATAATTTCAGGTGATAGGTGGTCATAAAATAAAAAAGGCCTAGACAGAAATTCTGTAATGCAATTGCTCCATTGATACGCTATTGCCAAATTTTAGGGTAGTACACAATTTTCTCTCAAGGAGATACCTAGAGATATATGTGACGGGAAGAGTAGAGGAGCGATTTCATCTGAATTATTTTCCCCTGATACAAAAAGTTAAGTGCCTTTTAGCACGATGGAATCAACTTCCATTATCAATCTTAGGCCGGGTGGCGCTTATACGAATGTCAGTCCTACCACTTTTTAACTTCTTATTTACAGCAGCTCCGTGGGTGGGCAGTCAAAATATCGAATTAAAAAAATAGACCTACATTAATATTGAGTTTTTAATATCGTAGGGACAGAATATCGAAGTCAAGAATATTGTTGACCGCAATATCGACTCCAAGGTAAGTAATATCAATTTTTAATATCGAAGTAAGTAATATCGTAAGCACAAATATCGTTGTTAATATCGATTTTTTTTTACTGTTATTTATTTTAGTATGTATTTCATATACATTGATAATTAAATTAATTATGTGATTTTCTATGTGTAGTGAGTTGTGGGTTTATAGGAAAATAGGGTGGGAAACAATTAAATTAAGTTAATTAATGAAATTGTTTTTATTTATTGGTATTTATTATTAATTCATTGTTAATTACTTATTAATTGGTAATTATTTTTTATTAATCAGTTAATTATATTAATTAGAATTAATGTATTACTTATTATTATTTATTGTCATTGTTCATTAATTATTACTTTGTGATTAATTATGAATTGGAAATTAATATTTATTAATTGGTTAATTTATAGTTATATTAATTTATTAATTGTTATTAATTGATTAATTGATAGTTACATTAATTTTGTTTTTTTGTATGTGTAGTGCTTTGTGTGTTAAAGGGAGAATAGTGTGGGATGTCATTTAATGCTATTTAGGTAAATATTAATTTTAATGTATTGGTATTTATTAATAATCTTTTTGTAAATTAGTTATTAATATTTTATTTTTTTAAATATGTAATTGATAAGGATGTTAATTTAACCCTTACGCTATCCGGCCCTTTCCCTACTGTTGCACTCTGTGGAGTGGGAATAGTAATTTTTACCCCTACGCTATCCAGAGCTTTCCCTACTGTTGCACTCTCTGGAGTCGCATTAGTAATTTTTACCCCTACGCTATCCAATGCTTTCCCTACTGTTGCACTCACTGGAGTGGGAATAGTACTTTTTACCCCTAAGCTATCCAACACTTTCCCTACTGTTGCACTATCCGGAGTGGGAATAGTATTTTTTACCCCCACGCTATCCAACACTTTCCCTACTGTTGCACTCACTGGAGTGGTAATAGTAGTTTTTACCCCTCCGCTATCCAACGCTTTCCCTACTGATGCAATATGTGGAGTAAGTATATATATTCATTTATATGTAGATGTTTAATTAATTTTGAAATTATATGTATTAGTTATTAATTTTTTTAAATGTTTCAATGTTTATATCTATCATTTTGTAAATCATATAAATGTTTTACTTATTTTTACATTATTATTAAAACATTTTAAAAAACTATATTTGTAACCGATATTTTTTACAACAATATTTTTATACTTACCTTTATGTAGATAGGACTTCGATATTTTTGACGTCGATATTTCTGTGTCGATATTTTTGTAGGTCGATTTTCTGTCTTTCGATATTTTGTCATACAATCAGCTCCGTGCGCTTTACAAATGTCAGTCTGTTTTCATCCTTTTTTTGGGCTAATAAGACACCAAGACTAGCCCTGCACTTTAAATTACCCGACTGAGGAGGGAGGATTGTCCCTCCCAAACATAAGAGAATATCATCATGCACATTTTGCACACAACAAACATGGATTTTATACCCAGTTTCACACTTCGGAGATGGATAATTTGTTTAAGGACAAAATTCTAATAGAGTTTAAAATTAAGGACCCAACAAGAATAGTTAAGGACCACAAGAAAGTGCGGTACAAAGTTCTTCAATGAATTCTTAAACAAAAAACTCAATTGGTAGCTCTTTATGGTATTCACAGCAATTTCGTATGCTGACGACAGACAGCTCGTCTTTCCCTTCTCAGATGTGTCGAAGGCTGCTTTTGACAATTTTAAGGGCTGCCTCCGTGATGTAGCCTGCTGGATGAATACTAACAAATTAAAACTGAACCCGGGTAAGACTGAGGTGCTCTTTTTTTTGGGGTAAGGCACATGGCCTTCCCCGGATCTGTGGTGGCCACCGGAGATGGGTCTCGCGCCCCTTCCCAGCACAAATGCAAAAAATGTGGGGGTGAGATGGGATGACAGAGTGTCCTTCTCCTCCCATATCCAACAGGTCACGGCAGGATGTCTAAGCAAACTAAGAAATCTCCGTAAGTTCCTCCTGCTACTACCGGAAGATTGCCGAAAAATGGTAGTTCAAGCGACGGTTACCTCAAGGCTGGATTATGCAAACGGCCTTCATCTGGGCCTACCTAAATATCTGATTCAACGATTACAGACCGTGCAGAATGCGGCTGCGAGGCTGATAAAACATATCCCTTTTAAACAGCATGTCTCTCCACATCTGCGCGATCTGCATTCGCTTCCAGTGGCAAGCAGATCAAATTTAAGGCTCTTACCCTGGCTTTCAGGGCCCTTCATGGTACGTGCCCTAACTATCTCAAACTGAGACTCCCCCGTTATCAACAGACGACACTCCTGCGTTCAAATTTCTTGCTCCAGCTACACACCCCGCGAGTTAGAAAGGCGCGTCTTGGTGGCAGAACTTTCTCGGCCAGCACGGCGAAGCTGTGGAACGCTCTACCACCTTCCATTCAGTCTGCAACATCAGAGGCTGGGTTTAGGAAGCTATTAAAAACGTGGCTCTTCACTCAAAAGATCTGATTCATTTGTGTCACTCTCTTAGTTAACTGCTCACACAGCGCCGGGACACCTCCAGGTGAGGTAGCTGTTCGCGCTTTATGAATTTCTGTATTATTATTACTATATTCCCAGAATAAATGGTGCAATGAGCCTGTCCTATCTCCACACTGGGAGGTTAAATTGCTACAAACTGGTATATTAAGAAAGTGGGAGAAGAACGGATAAAGGCATATAAAAGACTTTCTTAACTTAGACTCCTGGAAAAAGTGGCCCGAGATAGAAATCGGGCTTCTTCACTTCAAGGACATGCTTAAATAGTCATAAATTAAAATAAAGCACTTTTTGGAAAATATCAATGCTGGAACTTTAACAGCAAGTTCAGGAATACGTAAAGCTCTAGAAGGTCCTTAAAAGCGGCCAGTAAGTGCTTGGGCGAAAATATTTAATGATGATACATCTGCTGCTACCTATGAAAAAATGCGAGATGAATTGTGGAAAAAAGAAGGTTTGCAGATTCCAAGAACAATTTGGGGCAGAATTAACAAACGTAATTCCACATCATGCTGAGGTGCTAATTTTAAACTATTACAATTTTATTCAAAATGGTTAATCTACAGGATTCCTTCATTTCTGCATAGTATATAACCCCAGATTGACGATAAGTGTTTTTGTCATGATAAGGAAGGAGGAGGCATTTGGTCTCATATCATTTGGGACTGCGGCACCAGAGTAGGCTCCACTGAATAGCACTTGTCCAGGGCCCCCGCAGGCATTGTATGGTGCATTGGCTGCAATTTAACAGAGCTTCACCCTCTGCTACTCTATAAAGTCTCAGCTGACCTACTGTGTGACTCTGCCGCAGGTCCTCTTCCTGCCGGGCCTCTTCCTCATTTCCAATGTCAAATAACAAAATCCTCTCTGGCACGGTCAATCATTCAATTTTCATACACCTCATATCATCAAAACATAAACTGTAAACAAAAAATAAAAATGGGTGAGAATATCAATACTCTCAAAGAGCCAAATTTATTAGACCAATATTATTTATATATTTGTTATTAAAAACATCGCATTATTCTTAAAAAATGAACATTGCACTTCAATACAGATTAAAAAACAACAAAAGTTGTATCACAAAAAACATACACAAAATGACAAAAATAATACAATTCATTAAATAAACAACAGCACAGTGGAAGAACAAATCAGACAAAATATCATGTCATTAAACCAGCACTAGTCTGTGTGGGATCATACGTTTCTAGGCAATTCTTTAGTGTCTTTTGACTTACAATGTCCCAGAGATCTAGCGTTATAAGAAATAGCCGAGCATCGACGCGTTTTGGTGGGTATTCTATTATCACAGCCACCTTTTTCAGGAAAGTGATATCTCCCAGCAAAAGTTTGTTCACTCTGTAAAACTCAGTTCGCAGACTTCTGAGAAGCCTCACAGAGACTAGTAGGATTCTCCCAATGGAGTTAAAAATGTAAATATGATAGGGCCTAATTCAAAGAGCCTATTTGTGCCGTCCAATAGGTATCTTCACAAAATTAAATTCATGAACACTTTTGGTGCCTTAAAATCAGGTCAGTGGTGTTTCCCACATATACGTAATAACATACGGAAGAAAACTTCTTGTGGGTCACTCCTACTTTACAGTCAGGCACTTTTCATCTCCTGACTGATTGGCGTCTCAAGAGGGGCCGAATCCACTGTGTTACATCTTCTTCTTTTCGCCACCTGTATTCCTTCTGTTGCGTGGGGCAGGTCTAGCGTTGCGCCGGACTCCCCTATTTTGCCACATCTGGAGCGGGACCCAGCCTCTCTAGGAGCAAGCTCTGGTTCTCTTTCTCTCCGGCCCCCTATGTTGGAAGGGCCGCTGCGTTGCCTTGTCGCTCTCGGGCCCCGCCTAAATTCTCTCTTACCTCTGCCTCAGTCATCCTAGCGGGTGTCCGTAAAACCCATAAGTTTTTGCCGCCATTGCTCTCTAGGGGCTACCTCTCCCAAGGGCGATGTCTGAATGTCCAATTAGCCACAGATCTCCCTCAGCCATGTGCGGACCTTATGGTGTGCTCCAGGCCTCGGCTGCCAGGGCTCGTGCCAGGGCCATCTCTCTCCCTGCCAACTGCCGGCTTCCTGGGACGTAAAACTCACTTCGGGGTCCATTCTTTTGGTTAGCGCTTTCACTCTTCACTATCTGTGTCTCATGAGTGCTCGGAGGACGAGCTATGGTGTCGGTGGGCACCTGGAGAGAGGAGACAATGAAAGTATGTCTTATCTGCTCGCCATCTTGGCCACGCCCCATTTATGATGTTTTTAGATAATTTAATCTGATCATTTCATAAAAAATGTTTGTGCTAATTAATTATGATGTAAGATTGTGTATACTTTTATGCACCAAAAACAATGTAAATTACATTTTTGGACTGACTGACACCATGAAGATCAATGCTAGCTATCATCAGTGTATGCGTAAAGTGATTAAAATCAGGGACTATTATGCATCCTGAAATACATATGTTGTGTACACTGTTAAGTGCCCTTATGGGAAATGTTATGGAGGGTAAACAACTCACCAAGGATAAGATGGAATGAGCATCATCCTGCTAATCATGACAAGAACATTATTTCACGCTTTGTTTTAGATTTTAGTCAGTTCATTAGTCTTCATTTCGATTATAAAAATCACAAAAGCCATTACAGTCAGTTAAAAATTAAAACAGATTAAAAATACAAAATTGAAAAAGAGCAAGTCAAGACAGAGCTGACATTAATGTAAGGGGGCCACAATAGGATACATGAGTTTAAATATTAATACAGCAGATCAACATACTCTAATACACTATAAAAGACCATCATTTTAAAAAGATGTGATATGAGATATATCCAGCCAGCAATGGTTTGTTGGCAAAACGGTGTTATAAGGCCAAAAGACCTATGGCAGTGGTTTAGGCAGACAGCTACACTGGTCTTTGCTGAAATCACTAAGCCCTGCATCAAGACTTAACAGGGTAGCAAATTCAATCTACCACACATCCCTTAAAGTTGGTAAAAAGAGGATTGAAACAAATCAGTGTTCGCTTAGTTTGTTAGCCTGAATCGCCCATGCCCAACTCAAGAATTTTGCCATGGCAGCAACAAAGGATTCCTTGGTACATGTCTGCAGGATCCTAAGGGCCTCCATGGCTGATCTTGTGCCTAGGCTGGAACAAGTGTGCTTGAGCCATTTCATCGTAGGTGACCTATAGGCCAGGCGAACAAATAAGATATGAGCGATTGATTCAATATGTGCTAATGACAAAGGGCACATTTCTGTTGTAGACATGTGCCATTGACTAGTAAAAGCTTTAATCGGAAGGGAGCCTACCCTAAACTGGTGGTATAGCTTTCTATCAAATGGTTTTGAAATAAATTCCCAATACGATTCAAACCCAACCTCATGTTTGATCATCAAGAAATTCCTGTTCAAAGTTGGCATTGTGATAGCGGAAAAACGCTTCTTCTTCATCATGTCCAAGTAAACTGCCTTAAACTCCTTTTTTGTCAGTAATGGGTTGACTTCTGGATTCTCCCACAATGTACTCATCCCTATTTCTGTCAAGGATTTTTTTATATACTGGAGCCACTTGATCTTACCTAGGCACCCTACCCCTCTGAAATTCAAGAGAGCTTTGGCATACAGCTAGAGGTCAGGGGTAACCCAAAGCCTTCTCCAAAGAGCTATTGGCCTGAATCGAGCCAGTCCATCAATACAAAAACAACCCAGGTCCAAAAATAAAGGCAGCAATGGAGTAGATTGCGGCAAACCAGTTAGTGCCCTTATAAATTTGTTTTTGGAAGTAACCAGGGGAGTAATATCCTCTTGGCCCCTGAGTTCAGCGCCGTATAGGATTGCACTAGCGACTTTATAGTTGTATATCTTGAATCACTGACAAAATATCGATGTTGGATAGCGGGAGGGTAAAAATGAGTATTCCCACTCCAGAGAGTGCGACAGTAGAGAAAACAAAGGATAGCGTAGGAGTAAAAATTATTATTCCAACTCCAGAGAGTGCAACAGTAGGGACAGTGTTGGATAGCGTAGGGGTAACAATTACTATTCCAACTCTAGAGAATGCAACAGTAGGGAAAGTGTTGGATAGTGTAGGGGTAAAAATTACTATTCCAACTCCAGAGAGTGCAACAGTAGGGAAAGCTTTGGATAGCGTAGGGGTAAAAATTACTATTCCAACTCCAGAGAGTGCAACAGTAGGGAAAGCATTGGATAGCATGGAATTTAAATATAACATACTTATAAATAATTGTTGTAAATAAAATAATAAAAAATTTAAGTTTTAAATAACCCTGCATCATTTGCAAATACCCATTAATAATTACTAAAACATAATTTTGAATTGATTAATTAATTAACAATAAATTAAAAATAAATAACAATAAATATTATTTAAGAAATATATATTACCAAATAATAAATATTAAACACTAAAATATTTTTCAAAACAAAAAACATATTAATAATTAAAAATTGATCAACAATTAATTTGAAATAAAAAATATTTTTAATGAAACATTATTTACCAATTAATAAATTGAATTTCCAATTAATAAAAAGTAATTAACAATAAAAAATATCAATTACAAATTAAAAAAAATTAATTACCAAATAAAAAATGTAATTACCAATTAAAAAATGTAATTACCAATTACAAACATTAATTACCAATTAAAATAATTAATTGCCAATTAAAAAATGTAATTACCAATAACAAACCTTAATTACCAATAAAAAATGAATTGCCAATTAAAAAATGTAATTACCAATAACAAACCTTAATTAACAATTAAAAAAATTAATTTGCAATTAAAATAAATAATTACAAATTAATATTTAATTATACATAAAATGATTATCAATATCAATTAAAAATAATAATGAATTATTTACAATTAAATGACTTCCCACCCAATTCCCCTATAAACCCACAACCCGCTACAGAACTTAAACGCAAAAATGAATTAAAATTAATTTACAATTACTAAAAATTATTACTTAATTTTCTATAATAAAATTCCCTATTCCCCTATAAACCCACAACCCGCTCCAGTACTAAAACATAAAATTAAATTAAATATAATTTTTTTTATATTTAAACAATAGTACACATATAATTTAAAACAAATAAAAAACTTAACAAAAACATATAACACATACATATAAAATACATAATAAAATACATAACAACAAACAAATATCGATATTACTAACTTCGATATTACTTACATCGATATAAAAAAAATCGATATTACTTACCTTAGGGTCGATATTCTGTCCAACGATATTCTTGATCTCGATATTCTTCACCTTCGATATTTTTAACACAATATTAATGTTGGTCGATAATTTGGAATCGATATTTTGACTGTGTACCGTATATCTTAAGGGCGGGAGCTATGGGCTTGGTAAATGAAAGCCTATGCTCTTTTATAAGAGCCCTAGCCAACTGCACATGTTTTAGAGCTAGCATGTCAATCTGTGGCTTCCAGTTTAGTTTCCTATTTAAAGTTATCCCCAGGTAAGTGAACACTTCAGTCTGATCTAGAAGAAAATTATTCATGTATACTTTACCCTTAATGGCTTTGTACTTGTGAAGAACTATGAACTTTGACTTGTCCATATTGACCACCAACTCATGGTCACAGCAAAACTCCTCGAAAGGGGACAGGGCAGCCTGTGGCCCAGTTTGGGTCTTAGATAGGCTCAGGGTGTCGTCCGCGAACATGAGAAGGGGGACCTTCAAGCCCACCAAAGTTGGGGCGTCAGTGGGGCCTGTGGAATAATACTGAACAACCCTGTCAATAAACAAAGAAAACAGGGTAGGGGCGAGGACAACATCCTTGGCGCACGCCCTTTAACACGGAATATCTATCTGTTAGTTCTCCGTGTAAAGTAAAGTCCACATTTGTAAAGCGCACAATCACCCGTAAGGGTCTCTAGGCGCTGGGGGGCCGTCGGGAAGATTAAGCGAGCTATTGCCCAGAGTCACATGGTGCTGGGCTGACCTGCCGCCGGAGCCGGGGATCGAACCGTGGTCCCCAGATTCCAGCGTGTGTGCCCCATCTAACCTGTGCGTATTCGGAGTCATGTCATTTGACTAGCACTGCTAGTAACTCCAATGGCTTCCCCACATCCATAAATGCTCTCCACATTTTATTACAAGGGACCAAGTCGAAAGCTGACTTAAGATCGTTAAAAGCTGCATATAGCGTGCCCCCTTCTATGATAACAACCCGCCAGTAAATCATCACAAACCTAAGCACCTGATCAATGATGCTGGTATGGGGGGGGGGAAACCTGCCTGCAATGGTGATAGAATCTCAGACTCCTCTATCCACAGCTGGATTTGACACAGTACCAACCTGATTTTAGTCAAGATCATCACATCATGAACAAAATAGGTTTCCAAATAGTTGACCAGTTAAAGTATTACCAAGCGGAAGAGAAGCTACAACGTAAAGTAATGTGGTGGATGAAAAGATTGGACTGTTGTGCATCAAAAAGACTTAGGGGCCCATTAGGATGGCGAGTGGATTGCCCCCGCCAGGCTGGTGGTAGCCACCAACGGCCTGGCGGGGGCAATCCGCCCACCATCCTCAGCTAAATGACCCCCCGCCATATTAGTATGGCGGGGGGACCACAGCGGACGGAAAGACCGTCTGCCGCTTTTCCGCCCCGGTCGCCTTGCGGCCGGGGCGGAAAAGGTTTAATATGGTGGCGGTGACTATTAGACACCGCCTGCCATATTACCATGGGTTAAGTTGGATGCCTTTCCGTGGCGGCGATGCCGCCACGGAAAGGCATGCGATCTTCACTCTGGGGGGCCCCTGCGGGCCCCCAGAGTGAAGGAGAGGTGGGGGGTGCACACAGAGGGGTACCTGTGGTACCCCCTGCATTTACATAAACAAAGCGGCAGGCACCGCGCGGTGCTGCCGCTTTGTTTATGTAAATGCATACATGCATTTTTAGCATTATGGCGGGCGGTGCTGAGAGCACCGCCCGCCACAATGCTAAACATGCAGGATGCACCCGCCACAGTGGCGGACGCATCCTAATACCCCCCACAGGACCCCCGCCATTATGGCGGGCGGTCCCAATCACCGATAGGATGGCAGGCGGACTAAGTCTGCCCGCCATCCTAATTACCCCCTAAAGGTGAAATTGGAAATTGTGGGCCTGATTCACAAAGGTAAACCCACATTTTTGTGTATGTTAATGATTGTTTGCTATTTACAAAGGGATTTAGTAGTAGTATCTTTATGAGTGCTGTGTCTCAGCACGTAAAACGATAAGTGTGTTTTAGGCCCTGAGTATTTTTGGAGTACAAAACCTGCCCCAGTTACACCTAGGCTTTTAGACCTTATGGTGGAAGAAGTCACAGACTTCCTCATTAGCCACGAATCTGCCCTGATAACCTCCTGCCCGCAGATCTAAGTGTCAAACTTCCTATTCACACAGTTACATTTAACCCCAAAGGATCAGCTACCCTCCGCAACAGAGGAGTGATCATTAGCAACCTAATGCTAGTACCCATCTCCGCCCCTAGTCACGTCTCACACGCCGAATCCCCACTATCCGGCCACCTAATTAACTGCAGCTCAGCAGTAAAGCATGCCTTGGATATCACCGATCTCATACTTAGCCATAAATTGGACTTGGCGGTTCAGACTGAATCTTGAATCAATGAGTCCTCTTCTCCCTGCCTTACATTGTAAGGCTAGACAAACAATCCAATAAAAAAAGGGGGAGGCATTGCCACTCTAACCTCCTCGTTACCGAGCTTCCGGCCGATCCTACATACTGCTGTGAATACCTTGCACTGTCTATATGCAACAATACCACCCAACTGTGCAGACTGCACATCTTCTACCTCCCCCCAGGCATGAAAGACACCTTCACTGACCACCTCATGGAAATGTTCACAACCAAGGTCTCGCCTAACTCCAACAACATTTTCCTTGGCGATTTCAACCTGCTTTGGAAGCACCCCAAGGACCCCCAGGTCAGCTCCATCAGAGACTCCCTGACCGGCCTCACCCAAATCTGCTCACTCCCAACCCATTCGAAAGGCGCCACCCTTGACTGGATCATCTCCAAGGAATCAGCGGTCAAGCTTATCTCCATAGCCCCTTGCTACTGGTCTGACCACCATGCTATCACATTTCTACTGCCAGGCACCCACAAACATGGTCCCGTGATTCCCAAACGCTGGGTTAGAGACACCAAGAACCTGGATCACTTGAAACTGTCTGCCCGCTGTGAGTCTGACCTCCCCCCCTCACGTCTCCATGGTATATAACCTCACTGGCTATTCCTCCACAACCATATCCAACATTCTCGATTACCATGCTCCGTTAAAATTAGAAAAGAACCCCGATCAAAGACAGGAACCCTTGGTTCGATGGATCCCTCAACAATGAGAGGAGATTCCTCCGGCAGGCTGTACGCAACTGGAAACCGCACCCATCAGCAGCCAATCTACATCTACTCTGCCAGTCCAGAAACGCATACAACAGGAAAGTCTGCAACTCAAAAAAAGAATTCTTTAGAACTGAATTGGAGAACACCAAGAATAGACAGCACAAGCTATTCGAACTGGTCAAACACCAACCTAACAACTGGCTAAAATCTCCAAAGAAACCCCTTGAGCACCAATAACTTGCTAGGAATTTTCCTCCTCCTTCTGTGACAAAATCTCTGCCCTTGGAAATGATCTTAAATTGGCAATGCTCTCCCAAACCTCACTGGCTCCACCTCTTCTTTTGGTGCTGCCTTCCCAGACTTCACCCAAAAATCTAGCTCACTAGTCCAACTTCAAAGTCTACAAGGAACATTCTGTCTCAAAAATTCTCTTCTCCTCAAACCCGAACAATCACTACAACGATCCTCTCCCCTCTAACTGCCTAACCACCACCTCTCAAGCTATCATCCCCTCTTGGACTGCAATAATCAATGCTTCCCTCCTACAGGGAACGATACCTTACTCTCTTAAAGCTGGCCAAGTCGTCCCTATCTTAAAAAAACCTATGCTGGATCCTACTTCCCCTGACAACTGTAGACCTATATCCAACATTCCACTCTTAGTGAAAGTTCTTGAGAAATGCGTACAGCAGCAGCTGTGCCAACACATCACCAACTTCCACCTACTAGATGACTTCCAATCCGGTTTCCGACCTGGTCACGGCACTGAAGCCACCATCTTACACATCGTGGGTGATGCCTTTCAAGCCCTTGACCAAGTCAAAGCATGTCTCCTAATCCTCCTTGACCTATCCTCAGCTTTCGATACGGTTAACCACACTCCTCGAACGCCTCAAACTCATGATGGGACTGGATGTCACCGTTCTAGAATGGTTTAGGTTCTACCTCCAGAATCGTTCACAGAGAATCCTAATCAACTGCACCTTATCCGCTCCCACTCCGATCACGGTTGGAGTTCCCCAAGGATCAACCCTGTCCCCCAACCCTCTTCAACCTTTACCTTGAACCGCTCACAGAGATGCATCTTACCGCCATTATCGCTTACCACATGTATGCCAACGACACACAGATCTACATTAAAATCTCTTCTCCTGAGGACATACACTCCCTGAAGGAGGCCTTGAAGCTGACAGTACACTGGCTCACCTCTAACCAGCTCAAACTTAATGCTAACAAAATTGAATTTCTCCTCATCGCACCAAACAAAAACAACCCCGACATTCAAGAATGGTTCAAGGCTATCACAGCGTTAAACTGCACCCCTTTCATTGAAGTCTCTGCCAAATCACTTGGAATAACCCTTGACGGCAGCTTGAATAAGCGTTGCCACATCAATTTGATGGCCAAAACTGCCATATTTCACCTGAGCTACCTAAGAAACTTGAAACCCTTCCTCGACACTCCCAACCTAAAAATGGCTATCCAGGCGCTAGTCATCTTCAAACTAGAATATGGATGCTCCACCCTCACAGGGCTACCCAAGAGCTCGTTGACCCCTCTGAAAGCTTGCTTCAACGCTGCCACCAGACTCCTAACTGGTTCAAAGAAATTCAACCAGCAGAGTAGTCGGATGATATCATCAGCACATCGCAGAGGGCTAGTAGCTTAGAATCGGATCCCGAAGATAGTGAGGAGGACCGCCCCTTAACCTCCAAAAAATCATTGGTGCAAAGTGGTATGCAGAACAGAGGGTGGAAAGACCTGAAATGGGATTATTCTTCCGCCACTCCGTTTTCAGGTTCACCTTCAAGTAAATTACTGGTGGTAGCTGATGGAACCCCCTCTACGTTGGATATAATACACCAAGCTATCCTGGCACACAGAGAGGAAACACGACAAGATAGCCGAAAAGCTCAGGCAGGGATGAGGAAAATGCAGTGGGTTGTTAGGAAGCTCTCTAAAGCTTTCTCAAACATGGGAGAGAGAGTGGCGAAACTTGAAGAGAGAATTGTGGCTACGGAAGCGGATTCGACAAGTGCTATAACCCTGGTGGAGGCCCAAGGTGCACAAATCAAAGACATCCACTGGAAACTAGAAGAGTTTGAAAATAGACAAAGGAGAAATAACCTCAGAGTGCTGGGGGTTCAGTCGGGCTTGGAAGGGAGATATATAATTGATCTTTTTAAGGCGGCTTTTCCTGAACTATCGGAGTGGAATTGGGCGGCAGAAATTCAAAGAGCGCATCGCACTCCACTTAAACGTCGAGCACCAGCAAAGGAGGGTGACAGACCACGGGCTATATTAGTATTTTTCAGGAATTTTCTCCTGCGGAAAACAATTTTTGACAAAGCAAGGCCTGACGCCAAAAGATCAAGCCGAGGGGTCTCATTTTTTGTACGGCCTGATTTCTGCCACTCAACAGCAGAAAGGCGCTGGAGGCTGAGGCAGCCTATAAAACCTTTCCAGGACAAAAGTATCCAGGCCTATCCTATTTATCCAGCGCAACTAAAAGTGATCAATCAGGGGATTATGAGATACTTTTCATCTGAGATAAAAGAAAAAGAGTACCTGGACTCCCTGGACAAATAAAGATGCTTTTGCTGCTTCTCACAGTGGGGGGAAAAGGGATAGAA
Organism: Lissotriton helveticus; assembly: GCF_964261635.1. Classification (NCBI taxonomy): domain Eukaryota; kingdom Metazoa; phylum Chordata; class Amphibia; order Caudata; family Salamandridae; genus Lissotriton; species Lissotriton helveticus. The sequence goes on from NC_136061.1 coordinate 321,458,949, forward strand.
TCTGCCTGCTGGTCAATATAAAGGGATGGGGGGAGGTTGGGGGATGGAGCTGTGGGGGGGAAAGATGTGGTATAGCAGAATTGGGGTGGTTTGAGGATTTTGTGGTGTTAGGGTAGTTATAAGGGTCTATTATAACCTACTCAATGTTATGTTTGAAAGGACCCTCTGCCCACTAGTGCTGCGCACATCACATGCACAGACTTAGGTCTGAGTGCCTCTATGGGGTGGAGAGGCGAGTTGAGCTAGAGGAGTATGGGGTTCACGGTGTGGGGCTGTAGGGGGGAAGAGGGGGTGGTGGGTTGTACTTCACAAGGAAGGGAGGGATAAAAAGGAAAAAAAGGAAAATACCTGGTGCTACACTGTTTCTGTTTGGTTTAAAGTGTCTTCTGTAAAACAATGGTCTGAGACGATGGTCAGCCGATATTTCAGTAGAAAACAATGGGAAAGCTTATGATTTGCTCAGTTAATATAGGGTGCTTGAATGCTTGGAGTAAGAGACAGAGGCTAGGGCAATTTGTTAGATCAAATCAGCTAGACATGATTTGTTTACAGGAGACTCATCTACCCTGGGTCAAAAAACATTTGTTAAGTATTAAAGGGTTTGATCTGTTGGCATCCACCTCACAGACATCTACTGTTAGAGGGGTGGCAATACTGGCTAAATCCAGTTTGGGTAGACGCTGCCTGGCAGATACCTTGGACAGGCAGGCAATTGTGGAACTTGAGGTGGGATTTACACTTTGTACAATATATGGCTCCAAACAGGATGAACCGGAGGTTTTTGATCAACTGTGGTCAAATTATTGAACTGGCCATGCCCCCTCGTAGTGTGTAGGGACTTTAATGTCTCTGCAGATCTCACAGATATCGATAATAATGTAAAGTATACCTGCCGTAAGCCCAAAGTATTTAGAGCTCTGAGCTCCCTAATTAAATCACATAGTGTTGGGGAATAAAGAACCTCATAATCCAGGGTTCACCTATTTTTCATGCCCTTTTAGGAAGTACAAAAAAAGCTGGACTACTTTCTTCTACGGAGGCGCGGAGAGTAGGCATTACAAAATTACCAAAAGTGATCTCTGACCATAGCCCACTAATTTTACAATATGAAATAGATAAGGTTATTAACTCTCGTTCCAGATGGACTTTTGAGAGGAAATTGCTAGTGGATCCCAAATTCGTAGAACATCTAAAGAACTGGGCCCAATTTTTTTTTTTACATAAATCTGTACAGTACATCCCGAAATAGTGTGTGGGACTCATTTAAGGCAGCTTTGAGAGGTGAGACGATCAGCTTCTCTACTAGGCTGAGGAAGAGCAGCATATGAGGGATATATCACATGGAAATGAGGCCGAATGCAGTCAGCAGAAGAAACTAGCTATCAAGGCAGAATTACATAAGTGGATATCTCAGAAAAATGCTGATGAGTACCAGGCACACAGGGGTAGGATGTATGAGACTGTAGAGCAGGCAGGTAAACTCCTAGCACTAAGGATTAGGCAGGGCTATAGCAGAAATATAATAACAAAAATACATGATGGAAACCAGGAGTATGCAGAGCCGGAGGGTATTCTCAAGGTTTTTAAGAATTTCTATCAAAAATTATATAAGGAAGAGGACATGGCAGATTTTGCTAGTTTGACGTTTGAAGATTTGGGCCCTAATATGGCCGAGCAAGATAGAGCGGCGTTGGATAATTATCTGGCACTAAGTGAATTGGTAGAAACACTGCAGGATCTATCAACAGGGAAGGCTACAGGGCTAGATAGTATTCGGCTTGAATTATACAAATGCTTGCAGGATGTGATAGCTCCCCTGCTGTTGGACTTATTTAATGGCATAATCTGCTCTGGGAAAATTCCAGATTCCTGGAAAGAAACGATTGTCATTGTCTTCCATAAAAAATGCAAGCCTAAAGAAGATCCTGGTTCGTATCGTCCAATATCCCTCATATATACGGATACTAAAATCTATGCTAAGGTCTTGGCTAAAAGGCTGGGAGGGGTCATTGGCTGCCTGGTTTCCCCATGGTAGCATGGGTTTATCCCGGGTCGAGGGACAACTGACCATATCAGGCAGGTCATCACGTTGTTTGATGTGCAGCTGTCGTAGGGGGACGGTTCGCCATGATCCTTCTGGACGCGGAAAAGGCCTTTGATCGCGTCATGTGGAAGTATTTGTGGGGGATATTAGAACGGAGGGATTTGGCCCTAAAATAATGAGTGCTATAAAAGCTATGTATGCTGATCCTATAGCCAGAATCCAACTAATGGGAGGTAGCTCAGATGAAATTTATATCTCAAGGGGGACTCGACAAGGGTGCCCCTGCTCGCCAATCCTATTTGCCCTGTACATTGATCCACTAGTACGGAGGATACTAGGGTGTGAGGGTATTAAGCCAGTGATTTGTAAAGGGTTTGAAACCAAGCTGCTGGCCTATGCTAATGATTTGGTTATAATGACTACAGAAACAGATACTGCTTTGACTGTTCTTATAGGGATAACTACCGAATTTGGTCATTGTTCAGGGTACCACCTCAATGAAAATAAGGCCCAGCTAATCTGTTAGAGTAATATTATAAAGCAGGATGGAAGATACACAGATTCAGCAGTTTATCTCGGGGTTAGGATTAGCCTTGTAATGGATACAATTATTAAAGATAATGTTATCCCGCTTGTTACCTCAATTGTGGCAGAGCTAAAAAGAATATACTCCATACATTTGTCTGTAATAGGGAGAGACAATGTGCTCAAGATGTCCATGCTCCCTAAACTACTGTATCTTTTTCGCTCTATCACGCTTATGGTGGGGGAGGGCCTGCTAAAATCTATAGAGGCAGTCTTTGTGAATTTTATCTGGCCATATGGCAAAACTAGACGATCTATGCAATATCTGTCTCTGCCTTAAGATAATGGAGGGCTGGCAGTCTCCAATAAAAGATTTTATCATGATTTTACCATGTGGCCTGTCTTTTTAGTCAGATGGCGATATTATTAGACTGTGCCACAAACCTGTCTGGCTCCCTCTTTGGGAATGTAAATCCCCCATCCATTTTTGAATTGCTCTTAGGTAGAGAAGCCGTGGGGTTCCTGTTGCGTAAGACCGACAGACGCTATTATGACAAAATCCGATATAAGGTGCTAGACAGCGTCTGGGGGGGTCTGGAAAGTAATTCAGAAACCAATGGCAATCCTGAAAATTAACTATTACACACCCTTCTGGAATTCCAGTATCTTTCCACACCTTAGCAATGATAGGCTGTGGAGACTGTGGGAGCATCAATGAATTAGAAGATTGGGGGATCTATTGGAAGGGGATAACTTGATGAGTTTTGATGCTATTCAATGGAAATTCGAAATCCCAGCTAATCAAGGTTTTAAGTTCTTACAAATTTATCGACAGTTAACAAGTATTAGGCCACAGATTTCCCCAGGAGGCGAAATCAATATGGTCGAGAATCTAGTGGGAGGGGGTATTAAAATTAATATGATTTACAGGACAATAATCTCAACAATTCAAGACGATATGGAAAAGGTTTAGGCCTCTTGGATAATGAAATTAGGGGATTCAGATGTTGATTTAGATAAAGCGCTGCAATTAGATGGGAAACTGTTCCGCTCCACGAATCTGAGAGCTCAACATTACAAAACTTTGTTTAACTTATACTTCACAACAGCCAAGCTATTTGATTGGGATAAAATGGACGACGATAAATGCCCAAGGTGTCACGAAGGGCCTGCTAATTTGGTGCATATGTTTTATCACTGCAAAAAGCTAAGCTAAATTTGTGCTGAGATTGAAAAGTTTTGGAAGGGGCTGCTAGGTGTTAAGGTCATCCTATCCCCTAACCTAATGATAATAGGAACCAACTGTAATTTGGTTCTTAATAAGGAAGCCTTTGTTTTTATATGTGTGGTGGTTCTTCTGATATTACTGGCTGCAGGCTTGAAGGACACTACGGCCCCCTCCTTCCAGATGTGGCTATCTAGACTCCTGGGGATTCATAACATCGGGTCCGATTCACAGAACTAACTTAAAACAAAATCCTAAACTTACTACCATTTTGGTATTCACAGAAGGCACTTAGGGCCAGATGTAGGTAGCCCAATACCGGTCGGTAACGTCCGAAATTACCGAATTTCGGCCGTTACCGACCGGTATTAGGCATTTGAAATGTAGGAACCTAATTTAAGGATTCAGAAATTTACTGAATCGGTAATTTAAGGAATCAGTAAATTACCGAATTCTTAAATACCGATTCGGTAAATTACCGAATCCGTATTGTAGGGAGCACTCAAGTGAGTGCATTTGTCATTTAAGGATTTGTTATTTACCACCAACTACAAGTTGGTGGTAAATATCGAAAGTAACACACACATAAGTGTCAATGGGTCTCGAAAGAACCTAATACTCAATATGATGCAAAACAAGCTACTCAACAAAATGAAACAAAATAGGGATCAGAAAAAGTGAGATTAACTAGTCCTGAACTATCCTGAAAAAATAAGGATACCCATCAGTCACCACTCGGTACCGCCCTTCATCATTTGGGACTCCTTGAGGACCTTCCTTCTAACGAGCTATAGGTGATGTATGAGGATAAGGTGGAATATCCTTCATCAACAAAATAGCCCGCTGTACGGTCCTTGTGCTGTTAGTCAGTTGTCTCTATTTGTCGGTGACGGGATTGCAGTGCGTGTGAATGTGAGAAAGTGTGTTAAAATTGGTTGAAGGAGCAACACATCTTTTATTCTTCTTTCTGCCCAATCCTCCAATATTAAAAATAGAATAGCAAACAGCAGCTTCAAACAAATAACTGCCCAGATGTTATGTAGGTTCGACATGTTTCAGCAATAAAGTGGACCTAATAGCCCTTGCCTACCTCATGACCTATGTATCAGTGCTACTGCAATGTGCCAAAGTGATAAAGAATAAATAAACAAAAAGGAACATGATCACCTGAGATCCTAGGTGTCTGCTTCTTCCCTACACATGGATCGGTTGTACCACTAGTGGAAAAAAGGAACATGGTTTGAGAAGACAAGTCTGAATCATAAAATGTGCAGGCACTAAAATCAAGTATTGTAAAAATATCAATATCCTGACACCAGAAAAAAATCAATTGTGGTTTGCAAAATAGGACATGAGGCTCTATATCAATGTTATTTGTAGTTACATCGCGATACAAATTATTACTAAGATGTAATAGATCGCCTGCTTACCTTTTGTGCAGGGGAAATGAGCCTCACCTCACCTGGCAGTGGCTCAGGAGAAGGAAGCACCACTCTAAAAAAAGGGAAACAGAAACACACACGAAAGGTAAATGTTCCCTATCCTTTAAATCATAGTGTATACTCCAGAGAATTGCAATAAAAATAGGTGATTGTCAAACAACACCCTTAGGTAACGACAGGTGGTAGATGCGATAAGTAGAACAAAACACGAGATTTCTACCGACCACCCATTTGTTCAGGTCCTGCCACTTAGACAGACGTCGTACATAGAAATCAAATGAAGTGTCATGAGCGTACAACCATAGCACTTCAATCAAGTTCGAAGATTGTGTAGCGCGCCCTCATCTCTTGCTTACTGACCAGAGAAAAGCATATCAACCCGTAATTTAGAGCAAATATGTTATCACAGGGGAGGGTACAGAAGGTGTGCACCCTATATGCTTTTTGTGTTACTCTATCTGGAAATTGTTTACACGGCTACAGCTCAAACAGAGAGAAAGCGTCTTGTCATAGACACAGACGAAGACAGCATACGCCCTCAATGTTATTAAGCTCACTCTGCGCACTGCTAATCGCTGACCCAACTGTGGCGCAAAAGAGTAGAAAAAGTGTAGCGACACGCTGGGGCAGAGAAAGAGACTCTGAAAAGGCTGCTTACCTATCCGTCGGTACTTCTCGCCTGCATTCAAGCCGACTGGGGAGGTACCGATCGGAATAGGATCCGCCATTTATATTTTGGTAGTCTCGCATAGGCCAGCCCGTTGTCACGTGACAGTAATCATGTGATCTTGTAGGCGGCCTGATGTAACCAAAGCGATAATAATTTACTTATGATATTAATATCATGAACACTCAACTCAAAATAAAGTTGGAAAGGGCATCCGAGATAGTAATATGCCCACATAGTGTCAAAAAGCAAGATGAGCTGAACGCGGCTACCCTGCTCCCATGTATGCCGAGTCTCACGAGACTACGGTATAAACAAGGGAACATGGGAGTTGTAGTAAGAGCGCTATACCTATATGTATTAGCGCTGATGTAGTGAAACAAGCGAGATGAGCTTAGCGTGGCTGCCCTACTTCCGTGTATACCAAGTCTCGCGAGACTTCGGTATACCCAGGGGAACATGGGAGTTGTAGTAAGAGCCTAAACATATGTGTTTTAGCGCTGATGGCATTGGTCTAAAATGACAAAGAGCAAGATCTCGAAAAAAGTAAGGTGTATAAATATGAGACTGTCCCATAGTAAGGGCAAAAATACCCATCTTTATCAAAAATATGAATATGTTATTCGCCTGAAATTTCTATCCCCAACTGATGAGGACTCGGTTGAGTGTTTGTCAGTGCATCTAGTATGTGTCATAACAACGGGCTAGGAGGGTCCATTAGGTGAAAGTATATCTAGTACCTGCCTAAGTGAAATCAACCTAACCAGTGTACTCTGCCAATAGTGCAGTTGGAAAAGTATTTTAGACAGAAAGTATACTCAGAAAGGAAACCAATGGAATACTGGGCACCATTCACAGAATAGACCAAGGGATTTCATCGTTTAATCCTGTCTTATCGCTGCCTAGTCTGAAGACCCATTTCTGCTCTCTAACCAATAGATACTTTGTAAGGTCAGTGACAGGGTCCGGGATAAAAGGCTATTCCAAGACCGTCCATTGAAATGTAGATGGATCGTGTTGCGCTTCCAAGAAATGACTAGTACGTTTGGCGGCCTGTTTTTTACATCTTATTGTGCTTTTGTGTTCGGAAATTCTGGTCTTAATTTTCTGCGTGGTCATCCCCACATACTTCAACTGGCATGGGCATACAATCAGGTTTATCAGCTTATCGCTTTTGCAGTTTGTAAATCTTTTCTGTACCCAAGGTCTAGTTGTGCCAATGTCAATTTCAAGGGATTTCTTAGTTTGAGGTCAAGCTGTGCACGAGCCACATGAGTGGTGGCCTTGAACTGGCGGAAGATCCCAAATGGTACCAAGAGCCCTTGGTGTCTTATTTCTAGGTCTTGTGTGCACTACCTGGTCTTGCAGATTAGGACCTCTTTTGAACGCATAAAAGGGGTTTCAGGACAGATTCGTGGCCGGTATTTAGTCTCGGCCAGTGTTTCTTGACTATCTCTTGGATGTTATTCGACAGAGTCCCAAAGTTGTTAACAAAAGTCAGTCTCTGTAAGCTCTATTTGGGCAATGGGGGTTCTAAAAGTGCTTTACGGTTATAAGTCTTAGGACGTTTGAGTGAACAGCGTATCAGTCTAAAGTCAAGCCAGAACAGGGGATTAAGGCTATTATGCCCGCACTGGTGACAAAATCCCTAGTGTGTGTGTGTGTTTAGGTGCAGGTAGTCTGGGATACAATCCCCTAGATCCCAATTTTCGAAAAACAAGAAATTGTTTTACAAATCAAAGGTTAGCACAAATTGACTCCGCACACTTAAATAATAAATATCACAAAATCATTAATGTTATCCACAGCGGTCCAATATCTCTTCAGTCATTCTCCCAAGAATTCCAAAGTCAGGTTATCTTCAGTAGAAAAATTCTTTATTTTCACAAACACTTTTAAGATCAATAGCCAACGCGTTTCGTCCGTGACCGGACTTCTTCAGGGCTACATTTAAAAAACATAAAAACAATATATTTACATATGAATGGAATAAACCTATTCATAATTCATGTACACAAAATTTTCATTCAATTAGTAAGTTCATTTGAACACCAGACATTAGGAAACGCATTAATCAAAACCTGCTTTGGTTACAACACTTCTTTTCACACGGGAGAAAAATGCAAAAAGAAAAGAGCGAAATAGTTGTCTTTTCTATACTCTTTACAGATCATTAAACTGTTACAAGCATAAAAAAGAGATCAGAACACCAATGACAGTTAGTTTATGTCTGGGAAGTCTTCTTGTGAATCACATTTAAGAAAATTACATTAAAATAACCTTTGGCACATTATACAGATTTTAAATTTCCAATCATTGTATACCTTTATCTCGAATTCTCTATTTATGATGCTGCACAATGGTCTTCTAGCTTGAGATATAAATATTCTGTGGAAGGATAATACAGTCTTAGTCATTTATGTGGTCTTTATACTACAACATTTAGTTAAGCCTTTTGTCTCTCATTCCTTCCCTCATATGCATCATGAACAAATTTATGAACAATCAAATTATCCAACTTTCTTCAAAGGAGTATTCTAAATTCATATCCATCTAATGATTGATGGATTGGTATATGTGCATAACATGTATATTCATTTCTCAGGACAGATAGTCAAATTAAAATCATCCTTAGTAACACTTATCATTGAAAGAACCACTTTAACTAACCTATTCCTTGCCAGTAACATGGCAATATTGTATTTTAGCAATGGATATTCAATTATGTCACTTACTTCCATATGTTTATTTGTTATCGCAATCCAGGTCAGTCAAGTTCCAGTATATATTTTTTTGAAATAGGCAAAGTTTTATTGTAAGCCTACAAAGAGGGGAAAGAATAAAAAATATTTTTGAGAGTTTGTCTAGGAAAACATCTTAGTTTTCCAAAAATGTCTCCTCCTCCCTCACAGATCAACTAGAATACACACTGATTGTCCAGTAAAGTTGATCCTCCAAAAGAGAAACGTACAAAATGCCTATTTAACAAACAATCTCCCTTTTAGTTTAATGGAGAAAGTCACACTGCGAATAAACGCTAACAGATTATATTTAAGTTATAGCGCAGTAAGAGTTATGATGTGCAATTCAGTAACTGCTAAATGATATAAAAACTATTCTCACAATTTATGCGCTAAATATGACATAATGCTATCAATCGACGCCTATATATACTGATAAGAGAAAAGGTTGAGGGGTTTTTCAACTTTAGCATGATTATTCATCCAGCCCTCCATATATCAATTGAACCAAAAGGTGAAACCCCGTCGCCATCTTTGTAAAGTGATGTCAAGCTTCAATCAAGGAGCGAGCCAGCTTAGTTTGGACACTTTCTCCATAAACACCTGGCTATTACCACCACCAAGGTCTCAGCACATATCAAGGCTAATAAACGCATAGCAACCAAAACAAGTATAAGTCAAGCCCTCTAGCAGGAATTAGAATAGGCTCAGAGTCAACTCGTGGCACATCCAAACCGGTCACTCACCGCGAGTAAAGTATCGGCGCTCCGTGAAGCATGCGGTCGTCTGGTACAATGAGTGATCCTAGGTAGTGGTTTTTATACTATCCTGATAACTAATCAGCCAACAATTAGCAAACTTAATTGATAATTAGTGTAGAACAGATCAGGCAGAGATGAGGTCTATACTTGAAAAGAGGATCCGCCATCTTTAAATGGTCAAAACACACGGCGTCAGCAGACAACATTTGTTGCAACGCAATTATAAAACAAAATAAGCAAAAGTGTTACAATATTTTAATAATAAACCATCGTCACTATTAATCTGTGACATATTCTACATTTATCGCTCGACGTGTAATTTTTTCATTTGTTCGTTTATTAAGAGTGGTCTTTAATTAGCTAAACGATACTCGCATCAGAAGATGTAACATATAACGCTTGAGCAAATAAGATGTTCTTATATCAAATCGCGGTAGTGCACACATTTCAAAGATAGCCGGCAAGCCTACTTGATTTTGGCCGCCATCTTTGCCTAGTCAAAAGCCCATACTTTTAGTGCGGTGAGCTGTTCAGGTGTCATTTAGTTTAAAAAGTACGAGCTAAAGACAGCCTGAAAGCCCACTCAATTTTGGCCGCCCTCTTTACCCATCAGTCAATACTATTAGTGCGATATGTACTACACGTCGAATGTACGTGTAGTACATATCGCACTAATAGTATTGACTGATGACTAGGTAAAGAGGGCGGCCAAAATTGAGTGGGCTTTCAGGCTGTCTTTAGCTCGTACTTTTTAAACTAAATGACACCTGAACAGCTCACCGCACTAAAAGTATGGGCTTTTGACTAGGCAAAGATGGCGGCCAAAATCAAGTAGGCTTGCCGGCTATCTTTGAAATGTGTGCACTACCGCGATTTGATATAAGAACATCTTATTTGCTCAAGCGTTATATGTTACATCTTCTGATGCGAGTATCGTTTAGCTAATTAAAGACCACTCTTAATAAACGAACAAATGAAAAAATTACACGTCGAGCGATAAATGTAGAATATGTCACAGATTAATAGTGACGATGGTTTATTATTAAAATATTGTAACACTTTTGCTTACTTTGTTTTATAATTGCGTTGCAACAAATGTTGTCTGCTGACGCCGTGTGTTTTGACCATTTAAAGATGGCGGATCCTCTTTTCAAGTATAGACGTCATCTCTGCCTGATCTGTTCTACACTAATTATCAATTAAGTTTGCTAATTGTTGGCTGATTAGTTATCAGGATAGTATAAAAACCACTACCTAGGATCACTCATTGTACCAGACGACCGCATGCTTCACGGAGCGCCGATACTTTACTCGCGGTGAGTGACCGGTTTGGATGTGCCACGAGTTGACTCTGAGCCTATTCTAATTCCTGCTAGAGGGCTTGACTTATACTTGTTTTGGTTGCTATGCGTTTATTAGCCTTGATATGTGCTGAGACCTTGGTGGTGGTAATAGCCAGGTGTTTATGGAGAAAGTGTCCAAACTAAGCTGGCTCGCTCCTTGATTGAAGCTTGACATCACTTTACAAAGATGGCGACGGGGTTTCACCTTTTGGTTCAATTGATATATGGAGGGCTGGATGAATAATCATGCTAAAGTTGAAAAACCCCTCAACCTTTTCTCTTATCAGTATATATAGGCGTCGATTGATAGCATTATGTCATATTTAGCGCATAAATTGTGAGAATAGTTTTTATATCATTTAGCAGTTACTGAATTGCACATCATAACTCTTACTGCGCTATAACTTAAATATAATCTGTTAGCGTTTATTCGCAGTGTGACTTTCTCCATTAAACTAAAAGGGAGATTGTTTGTTAAATAGGCATTTTGTACGTTTCTCTTTTGGAGGATCAACTTTACTGGACAATCAGTGTGTATTTTAGTTGATCTGTGAGGGAGGAGGAGACATTTTTGGAAAACTAAGATGTTTTCCTAGACAAACTCTCAAAAATATTTTTTATTCTTTCCCCTCTTTGTAGGCTTACAATAAAACTTTGCCTATTTCAAAAAAATATATACTGGAACTTGGCTGACCTGGATTGCGATAACAAATAAACATATGGAAGTAAGTGACATAATTGAATATCCATTGCTAAAATACAATATTGCCATGTTACTGGCAAGGAATAGGTTAGTTAAAGTGGTTCTTTCAATGATAAGTGTTACTAAGGATGATTTTAATTTGACTATCTGTCCTGAGAAATGAATATACATGTTATGCACATATACCAATCCATCAATCATTAGATGGATATGAATTTAGAATACTCCTTTGAAGAAAGTTGGATAATTTGATTGTTCATAAATTTGTTCATGATGCATATGAGGGAAGGAATGAGAGACAAAAGGCTTAACTAAATGTTGTAGTATAAAGACCACATAAATGACTAAGACTGTATTATCCTTCCACAGAATATTTATATCTCAAGCTAGAAGACCATTGTGCAGCATCATAAATAGAGAATTCGAGATAAAGGTATACAATGATTGGAAATTTAAAATCTGTATAATGTGCCAAAGGTTATTTTAATGTAATTTTCTTAAATGTGATTCACAAGAAGACTTCCCAGACATAAACTAACTGTCTGTCATTGGTGTTCTGATCTCTTTTTTATGCTTGTAACAGTTTAATGATCTGTAAAGAGTATAGAAAAGACAACTATTTCGCTCTTTTCTTTTTGCATTTTTCTCCCGTGTGAAAAGAAGTGTTGTAACCAAAGCAGGTTTTGATTAATGCGTTTCCTAATGTCTGGTGTTCAAATGAACTTACTAATTGAATGAAAATTTTGTGTACATGAATTATGAATAGGTTTATTCCATTCATATGTAAATATATTGTTTTTATGTTTTTTAAATGTAGCCCTGAAGAAGTCCGGTCACGGACAAAACGCGTTGGCTATTGATCTTAAAAGTGTTTGTGAAAATAAAGAATTTTTCTACTGAAGATAACCTGACTTTGGAATTCTTGGGAGAATGACTGAAGAGATATTGGACCGCTGTGGATAACATTAATGATTTTGTGATATTTATTATTTAAGTGTGCGGAGTCAATTTGTGCTAGCGTATCAGTCTAGGAGGATATTTTCTGAGGCACAGTTATTTTTGTAGTGCAGTTGAATGTTCCTTGAACCCTATATCAGTAGAACAGTTTCTCTGTACTCTTAGAAATTGCCCGTAGGGCAAATTATCCCTGAGGGATCTGGGATGATGACTATCATAGCAGAGTAAGGAGTTCCTGGCCATGGGATTTCTGCACAACTCTGATTGTAAACCATTAGGAGTGGCATAAATCAGCAGATCCAAAAAGTCTAGTTGTTTCTTGTTGAACTCGACAGTGAACCGAAGGAACTCATTTCTGTTATTAAGCCATGTAAGAAAGTCTTGTAACTCATCAATGCCACCTCGCCAAACCACCAAGACGTCATCAATATAGCTCTTCCACACCGAACCGAGTTGAAAAAGGGGTTGGTTGTGGTGAGTATGTGCTCTTGCTCAAAGTGATGAACGTATAGGTTGGCTAAACTTGGGGCAAAAATGCCCATACTGGTGCCCGAGGTCTGAAGGTACACCGTATCCTCAAATTAAAAAAAATTATCTTTCATAGCAAGAATGGCACAAGCCATGATAAAGTGTGCAGGAGTTATACTGTCAAGGCCCTGAGATGTAGTAGTAAAGTTAGGACTCCTAACTTTACTAGTACTAAATTGAGAAAAATCCTAATTTTAAGACTTTTGGTATTCACAGAAGGCATTTAGGAATCCTAAAGTTAGGAGTCCTAACTTTACTACTACTAAACTGAGAGAAATCCTAATTTTAAGAATTTCGGTATTCACAGAAGGCATTTAGGAGTCTTCCTTTTACTACTACTAAATTGAGAAAAATCCTAATTTTAAGACTTTCGGTATTCACAGAAGGCATTTAGGAGTCCTAAAGTTAGGAATCCTAACTTTACTACTACTATACTGAGAAAAATCCTAATTTTAAGACTTTCGGTATTCACAGAAGGCACTTAGGAGTCCTAAAGTTAGGACTCCTAACTTCTTTGAATACCGAAATTAGTAAGTGCCTTCTGTGAATACAAAAATGAGTACGTGCCTTCTGTGAATACCAAAATGTTAGTAAGTTTAGGATTTTGTCTTAAGTTAGTTCTGTGAATCGGGCCCATCAAATCCTCCTTATATACCCAGAGAGACAGGAGAATGAGGTAGATGGGGCAGAACATCTGGTCTCCCCTTGAGGGCTGGAGGGATTCCCGTCTATATACCAGCCATATGCTAATATACTATGTCTTTTTAACATTTGCTCCCTGATCCTGATACCTTTGTAGTAATGCTGTGTATATATATTACCTTTCCTAGTATTGAAAAGTCTGATTTTAGCTAATATATTGTTTGATTCTTATTGGATATAAATAATATGTGTATAATGACTTTCTAAATGAAATATTTATAAAATGTATGGTTTGTTGATTGCACCAGGTATTTAATAAAAATATTTTTTTTTAAAGAAATTTAACCACGTCTCTCCCCACTTGAAAGCTCTAAAATGGCTTCCTCTCGAGGCCAGGGTCCAACTTAAGCTGGCTTGCATCACCCACAAGGCTCTATACTCCAATTTCCCGGCATATCTGGCCCAGAAACTTGTGATATCTGGAGGAGCCAGATTTCCCGATCTGCCAGAGACTTGTTGCTCCAACCAGCACGTCTACGGAAAAAAAAAACGTACAATCGGGCTTTTTCCGGGGCCGCTCCTAGAATCTGGAACTCACTTCCGCCCGCCATTAGAAGACTTCCCTCTCTGGCTCGTTTAAAAAAAGAAGCCCAAACTTTCCTAATGGGCAAATTCCTCCTTTAACACAGCATTACTTACACCTCAGTGTCCCGGTTCCTCCCACTATCTCAGCATTTTCCATGGTCTTCCTGGATGATACTCATCCACACTGAGACTGTTGTTTTAAATGTTTCCACCTGTGTTTTTTTCTTTTCTGTCTCCCCCATATGAATCCTGGGATTGAAACTGCCTGCCTCTTTGTACAATTTATCCTAACTGTATCCTCCCCCCCAGAAGTCCTTTGTTTACTTCCTATCTATCCTGTAAAGCTGTCTGATACCCTCACGGGTCTGGTTCGCGCTCTATAAAACTCTAAATAAATAAATATAAAACAAAGTTTTGGGTAAGGAGATGAATGGAAACAATATGTGTTTCACCATTGACATTCTACTCTCATTACAGTTGTTGGAATAAACTTGATCAGCAAATACACCTTAGAATAAAGGAATTTATGTTCCACATACAAGTTTTCTGAGGTAGATCTATAAAGACTCCAAGGTCACATGTTTACATCAATGGAGTTAGCGCTGTAGCATGGGTTTGTAGAACAAATTTCACTTGCATTTTATGTTAATATATATTATTATTATGTTAATTATTTGCTTTAGTGTGGCATTTTAGCTGAATATAGGAAATAAAAGTAGTGTTGAAATTATGTAATAAATTAACATGTCATGAAGATGTTTAATGCATTGATGAATCTAAGCTGTATGTTTATTTTGTTGATTGCAAGTTAACCCCTTGTATGCGGGGTGGATTCCCCCGCTGTGCTGGGGGGCGGGGGGGAGGCACACACAGCACCCCGCAGAGCAGGGGAAGTTCCCCAGCGTGCGAGCGTTCTAACGGTCATGACGAGCTCAGCTCGTCATGAGCACACGAGCACCGTGGCTCATGACGAGCTCAGCTCGTCATGAGCGTTCAAGGGGTTAAGTAAAAATTCTACATAAGAAAGAATTATGACTACATGAGTGACAGAATGTAGGTAGAAATGAATTAATTTAAAATAACTTTGAGATGAAGTCTGACTAATTTATAGAATAAGCAATAATTCCTAGCTGCAATGGGTAAGCGGAGCATCATCAATGATGATTGGCGCTTGAGCAGCATCTGTGATTTACCCCAGTGATGAGGGTCCACCAGTCTTTGCTTCTGGCACTGTCTGCTGATGGCGCTGCAAAGGACTGTGGGCCAGATGTAGGAAGGCCATTACCGGACTTTTCCTATGTAGGAGGCACATTTACCAATTCGGTAAATAACGAATCGGTATTTACCGATTCGGTATTTACCGAATCATCATTTACCAATTTGGTATTTACCAAATCGGTAAATGAAATGTAGGAAGCACTTCAAAGAGTGCTTCTGGGCTTTAAGGATTCGTTATTTACCACCAACTATTAGTTGGTGGTAAATAACGAATTCCTATGTAAATGCAAATCTGTACATTTACACCTGTGCCATGTGACAGACATATATGTATGTGTGCCACATGTGCACACAAGCACTAATCAGGGGTGCAACAGGGTGTCAAAGTGACACCCTGCCACCCTTGACTTTTTCCCAATTTTACCGAATTGGTAATTACCGATTCAGTAATTGACATTCATTCCTATGGGCCTCCAGGCCCATAGGAATGAATGGCAAATACCGAATCGGTAATTACAGATTCGGTAAATACCAAATCTTAACGATTTGGTATTTTTTACCGATTTTTTACCCACATAGCATTTCGAAAATACAGAATCGGTAAAATTAGGTATTTTCGAATCGGTAAATTTAAATTACCTACATCTAGCCCTGAGTCTCTAGTCATAACTCTACTGCCAAGAATCCTTCATTGAGCTGTTTTGTACAATGGAGATAACAAGGCTCTGTTATGGCCACTGCACATGGGGAATGGCTTTCGCAGTATTGATGATACCTAGTATAGAGCAGCTTCAGGTTGCACTCTGGGCAGACTACTAACCTACTTATGTCTGTGTCATCACCTCCTGAGCTTGATAAAGGACCCCATCCACAGTCATCTCCTAACCCCGTTTGGGTAACAATAGATGAGGTACTGTGAAAGATGTACTCATTTACCTCTCCATATATTTATAAACTATTTGACTTATTCTCATGTTTACCCACTCACCAATCTACACAACCACATACACAAATCACAATTCAATAAAGCAACACTCTCTTTTACCAAAACACAGACCTATTGGCTTTCTTAATGCTTGTTATTTTCAAAGATTGTGCTCATTCTAGGGATCAACCGGCTTTAATCTACTCCCAGCTTGGGTTGATAAGGGCACAGACACACAAGGAAATATAATAAACAGGTTGGGATCTCCTTGATGTTGGTCAAGAGGTAAAGATTACTTACACATTGTTAACCAGTAAACAACTTAGCCACTAAACCACTTTTCTTCCCACATAAGGTGAATGATGATGCACAAGTATGAGCCTCTGCACTATTAACAGCCTTGCTTGTTTCCAGGTCATGTGCATCGCGGGTTTTTCTGTGGGAGTTGGCTTCTGTTCAGCAACTGACACACTCCTCTCACAGGTAAGAATTATCTTGCTATTTTGTTTAGACAATATTTTAGTGCTAATTTGTTTGCACTAGACTTGGAGGATTGCATGACTGAGATGTTGGGCCATCATTGAATTAGCCTTGCTCTTAGTGCAGTGAACCTGCTACCCATCTCCTTCTTGATGCCTAAGATGTCTTAAAAACCCTGCTTCATAATGAGAAACTGTAAGGAATTGGTTTACTGGTTGAGAGGGCTGAAACCCTCATCAGGCAGCAACATTTAATCAAGCAATCAATCATGGGTTTGTTGAGCGTGACTACTCACTCGTAAGGTTCTCAAGGTGCTGGCGGTGGGAGGCGCAGGGTCCTGTCCATCAAGGAGGCGGTTTAATTGAAGAGCCATATTTTGAGGTCCCTCGTGAAGTTGGGGAGTGAGGTCGTCTGTCTGAGGTGGAGCGGGAGGGCGTTCCAGGCTCTGGCCACAAGGAAGGAGAAAGAGTGCCCTCCTGATCTTGACTTCCTGGTGCGGGGGACCAAGGTGTAGGAGAGCTGGGCTGAGTGTAGGGTCCTTTAGGGTGCGTGGAATGTGAGTCGGCTATTAAGGTATGCTGGTCCTGCGTAGTGGAAGGCTTTGTGTGCATGAGTGAGAATCTTGAAGGTGATTCTTGCCTTGATGGGGAACCAATAGAGTGGGCGCGGGTGCTGGGTGATGCGGCAGTGTCGTGGCAGGTTGAGGACTATTCTGGACGTGGCGTTCTGGATGTTTTGAAGTTTGCGGGTAAGGTTTTTGTTGATTCCGGGGTAGAGTGCGTTGCCGTAGTCGAGTCTGCAGGTGATGAGGGTGTGTGTGATGGTCTTTCTGTGTTTGAGGTGGATCCATTTAAATGTCTTGCGTAGGAGGCGGAGGGTGTGGAAGCAGGAGGATGTGACGGAGTTGATCTGGTTGTCCATTTTGAGTTCGGAATCCAGGAATATTCCAAGGTAGCGTGCGTGGTCCGTGAGGGTGGGCGGTCTTCGAAGGGCCACCAGGTGTTGTTCCATGCATCAGGTGTGGGCCCATGATGAGTACTTCCGTTTTGTCCATGTTGAGTTGTAGACAGCTGCTCTTCATCCATTTGGCAACTGCCTCCATGCCTTCTTGAAAGTTGTGTTTGGCTGCGTTGGGTTCGTTGGATAGGGGGAGGATGTCTTGCGTGTTGTCTGCGTCTGAAACAATGTTGAGTCTGTGTGTTCTGACGATGGGGGCAAGCAGAGCCATGTAGATGTTGAACAGCATGGGGTTGAGGGAGGATCCTTGAGGGACTCTGCAGGTGGTCTGTGTGGGTCCGAGAAGAAGTGAGGGAGTCTGACCCGCTGCATTCGGCCGGAGAGGAATGAGCGGTTTCAGTTTAGGGCCCTGTCCCGGATCCCTGCGCCGTGAAGTCTGCGTGTTAGGATGTGGTCAGAGACTGTGTTGAAGGCTACTGAAAGGTCGAGGAGGATGGGTACAGTCTCTCCTCTGTCCAGGAGGGAGCGGATGTGGTCTGTTGCGATGAGGAGGGCGGTTTCTGTGCTGAGGTTCTTTCTGCAGCTGGATTGGGAGGAGTCAAGGATGTTGTGCTCTTCGATGAAGGTGGCGAGTTGGCTGTTGATGGCTTTCTCTATTCGCTGGGAACAGAAGCAAGGAGATGGGTCTGTAGTTTATGAGGTTGGTGGGATCCGCCGAGGGTTTCTTTAAGTGGGGGTTGATCTCAGTGTGCTTCCAGTTCGGTTTGGTTGATCGTGTGGCGTAGCATGGGGTCAATGGTGTCGGCGGCTCTGTTTATTTATTTATTTACTTATAAAGTTTTATATGGCATAAACTTTATCCCGAAGGATATCAGAGCGCTTTACAATTATAGGGAAAGGTAACAAATCAAAACATGAGTCTAACATGGGGAGTACAATAGGCATTGAATCAAATAGTGCACACATAACAGCTCAATTATAAAAACTAATAACCAACATCAAAATAAAATCTAAACATGAGTCAAATGGGGCGTCTAATAGGCATTGACTCAAGTGGCGAACATCTTAATAGATCATTTATACACCTGTGTGAACGAAGAATGGGTAAGACGAAGTAACATAATGCCTTAAAGGGAGTAAATACAATAATCATGTACAGGAATACTAACCAAAAAGAAAATAATAATCATATATTGGAAAAATGACCGATACTATAGTATGTCCTATGCACTTAGAGCTAAACATTGCCCCTCCTGTTAAGGTAAGAACTTATTCATGAGGAATCTTTTTGCTTCCAATTTGTAAGCTGCCATAGAAGAGGTCCCCCAAATTTTACGAGCAAAGCCAGAGAAGGCTCGTTGGCATGTTCTCTTTTTGCAGAAGATCTGTGGTTTCAAGAGGAGGGAATGGGCACTTCTTGACAGTCTACCTCCTCCGGATAGTTCTAGTTTTTGTGCAAGGTAGATGTGGGTTTTAAAGTGGAGGCTTTGTGTGAGAGGCAGGCAATCTTCAGTTGAATTCTAGCTTCGTAGGATAGCCAATTTAGCGATTTTGAAACCGGGGACATGTGTGCATTACGCTTGGTGCCCGTGATCAGTCTGGCCGCTGCATTCAATGAAGCCTTTAGGGATCCAAAGAGTATTTGGGGAGGTCACATAGCGTAGCATTGCAATAGCCAAGTCTTGGTAAAACAAAAGCTTGGACCCCTTGCTTGAAATCGGCTTGCGGTAGGAAAGGTTTGAGATGTTCTCAGAAGGTGGTTAGCACCCTTGCACACATTTCTAAGGTGAGACTTTGTATTCAGATGCTTGTCCAGGGTAATTCCTAGAGATTTAGCTGAGTCGATAATGCGGGGGGAGCAGTTGAAGGCGGTGAGTTGGTTCATCCAAAGGTCGGTTTTAGAAGTATGTTTCAGGGGAGAAATGAGGAGGAATTCTATTTTGGAGGTGTTTGGCAGGAGGTGGTTCATAATTAACCAATTTTGGGCAGTCAGTAGGGTAGAGTTGAGTGAAGTGATGTCATCCGGAGAGGAGATTTTCAGATAGAGTTAGTTGTCGTCTGCATACATATGGAACCGAATGTCCAAGGATTTTGATTTTAGAACATTAGCTAATGATTCCGGAACAAATTGAAGAGAATGGGAGATAAGGAGGATCTTTGGGGAACCCTCATGCTGACTGGGGATGGCTGGGAGAGTGAGTGGTTCGCTTTAACTCTTTGGGTTCTGTGCTGCAGGAAGGACTAGAACCAATGCAGCACCTGACCCAAAAGGCCCATCCTATGCTCCAGAATGATTAGGAGGTTGTCATGATTGACAGTGTCAAATGAGGAGGAAAGATCAAGTAGGATAAGTAGGCAGTATTCATTTCAATCAAGCATTATTAAGATGTCATCTATCACGTGAGTGAGAGCCGATTCAGTGCTGTGCCCACTACAAAAGGCAGATTTGTGTTGGTCCAGGAAGTCGAAATTTTTGATGTGTGCACATAGTTGTGACTGGACGCATTTTTCCAGGAGTTTGTCTAGAGTGTGTATGCTGTAGATAGGTCGGAAGTTGTTAAGATCTGTACTATCAGCTGTGGGTATTTGCAATATAGGTGTTACCTGAGCATCTTTTAGCATTCTGGGATCGTGCCTTGTGACAGAGACGCATTGACGATCTTTGTCCAGAAAGGGGCGATTTTGTCCTTAATTACTTTGAAGATGTAAGGTGGTAACGGGTCACTGAAGTGATTAGATGGGTTGATAATCCAAAGTACCTTTTTGATATCATATTCATTGAGGGGGGTAAAGGTGTCCCAGGAAGCGTTGTTCTTGACACCCCAACTAAGTGGTGTTGTCTTGTCTAGTACGGCCAGTGGGGGTGCAGGTTAATTGGGTAGCAATAGTGCCTTCCTGGCTTCCAGATCAATGTTAATAAGCCTAATTTTCTCCGTAAGAAAGGCAGCCAGATCATCACATGAGGGAGGTCTGAGTTCCGAAGCTGATCGGTTAGGGGCTACCACCGATTGTTGTTTAACCAGTTCAAACAGTTTCTTGGGTCGAATCGCAGCTTGGTTAAGTTGTGATCTTAAACACTCTGCCTTGGCTGTCTTGATTTGTTTGTTATATGCACTTCTTGCTGCTCTAAGGTTTTTTAGATGGTCAGCAAATGGAGTGGTTCTCCAGGAACGTTCAATGGCCCTTAGATTGCGATGTTCCAAATTTAGGTTGCCATTGAACTAAGTTTTAGAAATTTTTGCAGGTGCATTTTTTTATTGGAGTGGGGCGATAGAATTCATGATGTTGGAAATAGAAGAGTTGTAGAAGTCTGTGAGAGCATGGACTTCAGATATGTCCAATTGGGGAGAGAGGGCCTGATTACAGCGGGTTGCTAGGTCAGCAGTATTCATATCTCTGAGGTCCCTTTTCCAAATCTTTGGTATGTTTTTTTATGCCTTACTCTGATAAATCCTCGAGTTGATATGGAAGGAAATTATGTGATGGTCCGACCAATCACATGGTATGATGGAATCCAATGCAATGGAATGACCTTTGGAGATGATGAGGTCTAACGTTTCCCCTTTAATGTGAGTAGGCTGGTCACAATGTTTAATCAATTTGTGGTCATGTAAGAAGGAATTGAGGCATGAGACTGCTGGATCATTAGTGTTAGACCAGTGAAGGTTAAAGTCACCAAGATAGATGTCAGACTGGACTGAGTCCACATTGCCAGAGATGATTTCCATTAATTGTTCAATGAAGGGGAGATTGTTGCCTGGGGGTGATAGAATGTGTGTAGTTTGCAAACCAGATGATTGTTACTAGAGATGTTGAGACAAAGGTATTCGCACGTTACCGGCGAAGATGACTCTGGAAGGGAGACTGCAAGCGTACTCGGATGTATACAAGCTAAGCCACTACCCAGCTTCTTAACTCTGTCAAGACGAATTATGTCGTGGTTAGGGGGCACCAAGAGGTCCAGAATTGGGGTGGACGAAGGGTTGAGCCAAGTTTCTGTGAGGATAACGATGTCTAGCTCATTCTGTTGAATGAGGTCGAAGATCTCGTAGGCGTGTTTTCTAGCAGACCTACAATTGAGTAGTATGCATTTGAGTGGAGCCGAAGTTTAGGGGGAAGGGGTGTGAGTGATATTCACTCTCTTGAGGTTATCGTTGTTTACAGTTAAGGTTAGAATGAATGGTTTGAATTATTCCCTTCGGACACATGTTGAGGTCCGTTTTGGACGAATAAGACTTGAGAATGCTGTCTATTTCATTGGGCGTAAAACAGGACGTGCTTCTTAGGCGATAGGCTGTGTTAGGTAGAGGAACAGAATTCAAGGTGGTTGGTTACAGGGGATTGTCGCGGGGAGCTGTGTCAGTGGCGTTGGCGGGTGCTCTGGGCCGGTTCGGACTAGAGAGGAGGGGGCTTAACAAGGGGAGATATTCAAATGAGAGGGTTTTCAAAGCGTGGAGTTCGAGGGAGAGAAGGTGCAGCCGGAGGTAGATATCATCCAAGCGTGCCAACAAGTCTGGGTGTTGGGAAAGGGGAGGAAATTGAGTGTTGAGATCTGGAGAGGTGTGAGGATGACTAAGGGCCCTAATTAGGTAGCTAAATACCGGTCGGTAATGGCCGAAATTCGGTAAATTAGCTGTTACCGACCGGTATTTATGCCTTCGAGATGTAGGAGGCCAAAAGTAAGGATTCGGTAAATATGAATCGGTAAATACCGATTCTTATTTACCGAACCAGAAATACCAAATCGGTAATTACCAAATTCTTATTTACCGAATCGGTGAATAAGAAACGGTAAAGTTGATATTTGAGATGTAGGTAACTTCTAAAATACCGAATTGCATGCAATTCGGTATTTAAGAGTCGGTAATTACCATGGATTGAAAGCAAGTGGTAAACTGGTGCAGGCCATAAAATAGGCCCCAAAATGCAACCGAGTGACCAGAATGGCGGCATTCTATGTGAAATCAAGGCGGCTACGGCTACAGGCAGCAGGAGAGAGGATCTGGAGACGGGAGGAGCAAGTCTACAGACAGCAGATCACACTCTTTCAACTTACTGAGGCAGAGGTTGATGAAAGGTACACGCTACACCCCCACACCATCCTGGACTTGATAAGAGACCTGCACCCACTCCTGGAGCACCCAACACCAAGGGCGTACGCCATACCACCACATGTGCAGATGCTCTGTAGCCTACACCTGCTTGCATCTGGCAGTTACCAGGGGGTGATAGCTGCGATAGGTGGGGTGTCCCAGAGCTGCCTGTCCCGTTTCTTTAGGAAGTTCCTGGAGGCCATGATGCAGAGAATGCATCATTACATCAGCTTCCCTGACACAAATGCGGAACTGTTAAAGACCAAGACTGACTTCTACCAAATGGCAAACTTTCCACATGTGATTGGCTGCATTGATGACACACACATCCCAATCTGCCCACCTGCATCCACAGAACACATTTACAGGAACAGAAAGTCCACCCACTCAATATATGTGCAGGTAATATGTGATGCCAACAACATAATCACAGACATCGTGGCCAATTTCCAGGAAGCACCCACGACTCCTACAACTTTCAAAGCAGTGGGATCTACACACGCCTTACAGCGGGGGAATTCGAGAAGGATACCTGCTAGGTAAAACACTGTGACAAGCCCTGATAGATTTTGCAGATGTAGGTTCTGTTGCGCATGTGATTAATGGCTCTCTCATTTCCACATAGGTGATAGCGCATATGCCGTCCGCTCATTCATCCTGAAAGCCTACCTGAACCCATCAATCCCGAGTGAGAGACGATACAACGTGGCACACAAATCTACTCGCAACGTTGTGGAGCGCACCTTTGGGCTGTTAAAAAGCAGGTTCCGCTGCCTGTGGAGGGGCACGTCAGTACTCACCCATCATCTGCTGTATGATCATCGCAACTTGCGCAATGTTGCACAACCTTGCCTCAAAGAAGGGTAGAGAAGTGGAATTAAGTGATTATGAGGACCACGATGATGAAAGTGCACAGCCTGAGCCCTACACAGCAGGAGTTGCGTCAGCAACAGATGGGAGACAGAGACGGGCAGAGATCACACACAACTATTTCTAAGTACATAAGGAGACACAGCCAGGTGTAGTATGTACACAACATAGTTTAATTGTTGGTACTACGCCAGTACACTAATGCACAAATGTTCAAGACCAAATGTAGCCATCTATTCTGGCAGTCCTGGGTTACTTCACCTATTCCAGGTCAGGGAGTGTGGACAGCATTAGTTTTTGTGGCCACGCCTACCGGTGCCGGATGACATTGGCTAGCTGTCCTCACTGGGTGCGTGTGAAGTGGCAGCCCCATGGAGCCTGCTGCTCCTCCGTGTGTCAGGAATAGGGGGGGTTGGCATGCTGTTCCTACTGGTGCTCTCCTCACTCTCGCCCACATCCAGAGCAACAGTATGTGCCGACTGCGCAGTCAGCAGCACCTTAACGGCACTTGTCACCTTCACAAGGAGACCTCACTGCTGCTGTGAGCCAGTCCCTCCTGCATGTTTACACATCGCCTGGAAATCAGGAAAGTGGCAGTGGCCAGGCAGTTGACTGTCCTTGTATGTCGTTCTGCAAGCTGCCTCTCCTTCCGCCTTGCTGCCCTGTCCTGGTCAAGCTTGCTGCACAAGAGCAGTATAGACTGGGACATGTCCCGTATGCCCGCAGCCATCTCTCTCACAGCCGCAGCCATCTCTCTACTCCCCTCCGCCATTGAGCTAATGCCCTTTTCAATGTTTGTCATGTTCTGATTCAGGTTCCTCATCTGGCGTTGTACAGACTGGATGGTCTTCCCCTGCATGCGCTGTACTTTGACCATGCTACTCTCAAGTCCACAGAAGACACTGGGACCCTCACCATGGGGCAAATCAATGCTGTCTCTGGCCTTGCGGTGTCTGACACCTGTGCGGGCACCCTCGGCGCTGGACTGCTGATTGCCAGTGCTGTCCTCACCGGCCACGGTTGATGTTTCACCCCCACCATGTCTCCTGCTGATGTCTCCATTTCTATTAGTGTGGCAGCTACATACCTTTTGCTTTTTTGGACTGCAGGTATTGTGACAGCCGGTGACGCAAGCAGTTCAGGTGAGGTCCGGAGTAGAGGGGATCCAAAACGCTGTGGGGAGGCCTGCAGCTGTGGTGACGCTGGAAGGTCTAGGGAGGCTGGTGGTGCGGCAGTTTCCTGGGTGGTATTCCCTGCACTTGTACCCGCCTCCTGTGTGTCTTCCCTTTGTGGTGCACTGCCTTCCTTCTCCTGGGTACGCCTGCAAGATGTCTCACCTGTAGACAGAAATGCATACATTAGCTCTGTGGTCCTACAGCCCTGCTTATACAATTAAATTCTGATCTCTGAAACACTGTTGCTATTGCCTCAACTTGCTTATCACTGATGTGTGTTGCATGCCTTGTTGTTTGGTTTGCTGTCTGACATGGTAGATCTTTCATTGACTACATCTCCCATAATGCATTGCTGGTGTATGTTGCTAGCTGTCCTGGAGTGGGGTTAACACTACCACATAGGGGAAGGTGAGAGGGAAGGGGATGGGGTGGGGGTGATTGCTGTGCATGCTCCTTACCTTTTCTGGTGGCAGCTCGGGCTGAGCTGTCTGCATCTCCCAGTCCACAGACGCTGTCTGGTTCGATGGTGGACTCCACCAGCTCCTCCAGCTCAATCAGGGCAGGTGCCTTGTTCTGCCCTACTCCAGTCAGGTTTGCCTGTTTGTGGAGCTCAGCCATCTTGAGTTTGTCAAGCTCCGGAGGTCGTACCACCTCTTGTTCAGGTCATCAATGTCCCGTGTTGTTACCCCAATGGCATTTACTTTTGACTTTATTGCCAGCCAAATCTTCCTTTTGGCAGATTCTGCCACCATCAGGGACTGCTTCCCAAACAATTTATTGTGCTCCTTCACAACCTCCTCCACCAGGACCTGCAGCTCCATGGTGCTGAATTTGATCTTCCTCTTCCTCTCTGCAACCTCACTCTCTGTGTCTTTGCTTGCCATGTTTTCACTTTCCCAGGAGTAAAGTTTTCCAGTGGCTCACAGGCTCTGCTCTGCTCTCACAGCCTCTCCAGCAGCTTCAGATTGCTTGCACCTGCCTGGGTGTGGCTACTTCCTGGTTGGGAGATGGGGTGTTTGCACCTGATTGGCTGAATCCTGTTTATTTTCTGATTTGATTTAGCCGATTTGGTATTTACCGATTCGGAATTTACTGATTCGGTATTTACCGATCAGTGTTGGGGATTTGGTATTAATGTACCGAATTTTACAGATTCTGTAAATTTCACCAAATTGTTACCTACATCCCAAATACCGATTTCTTAATACCGATTCGGTAAAATTCGGTAATTTTCGGAATTTAAGAAATGGTATTTGGGATTTACCTACATTTGGCCCTAAGTGTGTTAGAGGGGTCCGAAGCGGTAATGGGGAATACACTGGGAGAAGGTATGTCCCTGAATATGAGGGGTGTTCCAGAAAGCATAGCCCAGGAAGTTGATTGCGTGTGGATAGCTGCAGAGAGGGAAGGGTGCCAATGAGTGTTAGAGGGGTCAGTGGCGATAATGGGAGAATCCAGAGGGGGGATTGGTCACTGAGTGTTAGTGGTGTGCCAGGAAGTATTGATGAGAGGATTGGAAGTGGAGATATGGTTAATGGTCGCGAAATATGATTTGAGTGCGATTCGAATATTTCTTCAGCCTGCAGGGGCAAGGGAAGGGTGGTGAGAGAAGAGGGATGTGAATCTGAGGAGGGAGTGGGAGCATTGAATTGGAGTGAACTTGAAGTGGTTAGTGTTGTATCTAGTCGCCCTGGGGTTGAATAATTAGCTACCAAGCTTTTGATCTGCAGAAAGAGTTTGTCGAAGTGCTCTAGGTTTCGATTAGCAGCTTGAATGAGAACAATCCCATTGTTATAGATAGTAATGGTGAGATCTATTTTGTGGATCGGGATGGACTAAATCCATGGGGTGTTTTCCTTATCTATTTGCACTGGAAAAATGATGTGAAAGTTCTTCTCCATTGGGCTCTCTTTATCGTGAAGAAGAGTAGGTCAGACATGGTGTTACCATTGTGCACTTTGAAGTATGTATCTGATATGAGTTTCTGAGTTTCCGTTGTTGAAGATGTGGTGGGGGCGGGGGTACGTGGGGCCCCCGGAATGGATTGACTTCATCATTCTCAGAGTCTCTTCCGAGGTGAGGGTTGTCCAGCTGTCAGTCATTGGCTTCAAGGAGTTGGGGGTTGTTTGTGTGGGTTCTGTGAGTTGGCTATCTTCGTCGAAATTGTCGTAAATGTTCTTGATTTTGTGGTGGAAGAAGGTGCTGAGTTTGTCGTAGAGGTCTTGTGAGGAAAGGATGTCTGTAGACTCACTGATGGGTTGGACAAACTCTTTGATGATGCTGAAGAGTTCTTTGCTGTTGTGCGCGTACGTGGAGATTCTGTCTTCAATCGCTTTGTTTCTTGTAACTCTGATGATTTGGTGGTGGGCGTGGATGGTGGTTCTGAAATTGCTGTGGGCTTCTGTAGATTTGGAGTTTCTCCAGGCCTTTTCGAGGTGGCTGCATTTGCGTCTGGACTCTCGGAGTTCGATGGTGAACGAGCTAGCTTTCCTGGCGTATTTGTTGTTGTTCTTCTTGAGGGGGGCTATGGTGTTGGTGCAGTCAGAGATTCATCTTGTGGTATTGGGTTTCGTCAGGTCTACATACTCTGCAAAAACTCTCGAACACCATAAAATAGAAGTTGGCACGGAAACTGGAAAATGCAAAAGACAAGTTTATTAGGACCCCATGGGGTGGTGGTACATTCCTACAGCACCCTTCCGCAATGCAAGAAGTATCACACCGAACATCGGTGCGCGACCTCTTTTATACAAGTCTAATAGTAATAAAAAGGTAGGCGGTATACATTTGAACAGTTTTAGGTACATATAAGGGCATTTTTGGAACACAGCCAGCATGTGGGAGGAGTTTGATGCCACTCGTCAGTTTGGGGAACATCCCTAAGGAGTGACCACTCGTTAGTCCAAAGATCGTGTGTACGCATGTGCGAGATTGACCAGTGCTAAAAATAGCCTGTTGCTAGGCAGGGTAAAGGTTCATTGGCATGGAGGAAGGACAAAAGCGCATGCTGACCACGAGGCCGCATGTTCATACAAAATGGAAGCCACCAAATACAAAATGGCCCCCGCACGTTTAGTCAAGTTAACAGTAAAAGCTCGTGTAGCTGAGCTAAATGCTAACTCAGGTGCTGCCAATTACGACAGACGGCCCTTTTAGCATTTAGCTGAAGCTACCTCATAATGGAAGTAATCCGGATGTTCATCGTCAATGTCAATCATAATTATTTTCATCACTTCAGCATTACTCATCTGTACATTTTTAGCAATAGCTCGTTTGGATGGGATACAGGCTGTAATACATACAGAGCATAAAGTAGGGCCACATTGGATACATAAGCAAAAGAAGAAGAATATCCCAATAATCACACATTGAACTGTTAACAGCTTCCAACCCCATGTACTGAGCAAAGTCCAAAACCAACCAGAAAAAGTCCATGTACCGTTTTCGGGGTGAATTTCAGCAGCAATTTTGTGCTAATTTGGAAATGGCATCATACACAGAAGGTGAATTATCGGGGACATAAACACAACAACTACTCCCGATAATGCGGCATGCACCCCCACGATCAGCTAATACTACGTCCAGAACCATTCGGTTCTGAAGCGTAACAATTCTCTTAATCTGGAGTTCCTCAGTTATGTTCCCTAAAGCAGAGGCAGTTTCATTAGCAACATCTTCCACAATACGTGTTAGCCGTCTTATTTTCCTGCTGTTTAAAGCAGCACCAACAAAAGAGAACAGACCTAAATTAAAATCTACATATTGTTGTAGTGAGGTGTCAGTTTGGTCAACATTGTCAAGTTCCAATGTTCTCTTAACCCTATTCAATATAAAATCGTGATATAATACAAAATCATTATGGTACATAGGTGGGGCTATCTCATTTATTTTTATTTTTATTCTTTTTTCTTCTGTAACTGAACGCTTACCTTCAAAAAGCGCCAAGATGCTCCTTTCGGAGCGACCGCTGCGCTTTGCAAATAACACAACAAATTACAAATTACAAAATTACAAATAAACACAGGGGGTAGTACAAAAGATATATAGCAGGTTCCTAACCATCCAAGAGGAAGACGATGATATCCTTTATTACCACAAATAAAATAAGTGTTTCGTGAGGCCACAAAAGTAATACCATTTGGTGTATCAAATGTGAGAGTAGTATTGCATTCACTCCTCCCTACCGGAATTGTTCCCTTGTTTCTTATGCAAAGATCTGCTTTTGTATCAATAACCGTAATCACATGCAAACTAGACATATTTATTAGTCTTTGATTGGTGAAAATACGAGGTGTAGATACATTGTCCGGTCGATATTCTTCCCACTCAAATTTAGTTCCTTCTGCTTGTGGATAGCCATCTCTATCGTTGTAACAGACCTTGTTCAATCGGAAAAGAAGTCCACCTTTTGTTGGCCATCTTAAAGTAAAAAGAAGAGTGTACCAAGCATTACAAGAACCATTGTGAGAAAATGGAAGAGGAATAAGAGTAGTTCCTCCTCTCTTTGGATGTCCAGGCAACATTCCACACACCCAACAATTTGAGGTGTTTGTCATATTGTGGGTATGATGTAGAATTTGAATGAAACTGTTATTCAAGTAAGTCTGTCTATGTCTCTCTTCATGATAGGGCAAAGTAAAATGGAAATGTTCGGATGGA
The DNA here is from genome assembly GCF_964261635.1 of Lissotriton helveticus. Lineage (NCBI taxonomy): Eukaryota > Metazoa > Chordata > Amphibia > Caudata > Salamandridae > Lissotriton > Lissotriton helveticus. The sequence continues at coordinate 321,488,489 of NC_136061.1, forward strand.
ATTGGAGTGGTAGGCAGTAAATGTTCTCGTGCAGGAAACAGTCGTTCTATAGTCCAAGCTATTACTGCTATTATTACTATAGTTGTAACAAAAAGAACTGCACCCAAAATTCTTCGATTTCTCAGTATCGTAGGTGCCATAGAACAAAGAACAAAGTCTCAAGAACCAAACTAAAAATAAAAATGTAGTGCTGAGAACCGAGGCTGCCGCTGGTTTCTTCTCCGAGACTACACTGGCCACACTGGCCAGAACTGATCCCCCCCCTTGATATTCCCGGCTTCCGTTTTCACAAACCTCGGAACGATTACTAACCAGTCTCGAAAAATATAAAAAATATTATTTCCTTGGCCGCAGGTTATACTTCGCTCCACCAGAAACAGTATGTTCCGGGAAGGCTCCCTCCGACTCGTGAGGCGTAACAGCTGGGCTCTTCTCCGCGTCCAAGATGTCTCGATAATCAGACAACACCGCAGGGTTCACCAGATCCGGAGAGACACGTTGGCAGTGAGTTGAATGTATCCACCGTTTCTTATTCGTGACACGCACAGCCGTCCGCGTTGCCAGCAACACTTGTTCAGGGCCACGCCACCTCGGCTCCAAACTGCTGGTTCTCTCGAAAACACGAACCATCACGTAGTCACCAGGACGGAGATCATGAGCTTCTCCAATAGAGTTATCGGGGAGCGCTTCTCGAACCTGTTGATGAATAGAAAGTAAATCATTTGTTAATCGTGCCAAATAATCGTTCATCATTATACAAGGCACATCATGTATCAAACGAGGCTTTGGAACTCCCCAAATATTCATGGGCCTTCCGAACACCACTTCATAGGGTGTGAGGCCAGATTGGGAATGTGGCACTGATCTAATAGACAGCAATGCCAAAGGCAAAGCGTCCGGCCATTTCAAAGACGTGGATGCCACGATCTTTGCTAGCTTCAGCTTCAGAGTCGCATTGTACCTCTCTACTAGACCTGCTGACTGCGGGTGGAATACAGCGTGGAACTTTTGCTTAATTCCCAATCCTTTCAGGACATACTCCACTACTTTCCCAACGAAATGAGGACCATTATCATTCACCAAATTTACAAACACCATAACGCGGGAAGTACTCTTTGAGTAACACCTTAGCTGTTGTCAATGCTGTATTATCCTTCGTGGGGTAGGCCTCAATCCATTTACTGAAGGCGCACACCACCACTAGGACATATTTGAGGTTATTACAGCGCTCAAGCTGGATGTAATCCATTTGCAGTACTTCGAATGGTGCAGTAGGTGGAACGAACCCTCCTTTAGGAGTATAGGTCCCTTTAGCAGGATTGTACTGTAGGCATATCAAACAGGTTGTGATGTATTCCTATAGGTTCTGAATCGATCCCCCTATTCCTGACCCTATTCTGGTTAAACAAACCAACAAGTTAACTAACAGTCAGCCCATGAGGCAGAAAACCCCCATGATGCAGATACCGTTATCTGACGCAGTCACACTACGGCACAGGAACGTGTTATCTGATTAGGTCATAACGCTTGCGATCTAATTAGACAAGCGATATTCCTCCAGCCCCTGATAAGGCATACGGAGTTCTCATAACAAATCAAACCTATGACAACCTGGGCAAAACCCTGCGGCCATTGTTTTGATTTCACCGAGAACTTCAGCAAAAGAATGTGCTAACGAGCAAGTCGTATGACATCCTTATTGACGTATCTATGTCCATCCTTACGTCAATCTCGGCACCTTAAAGGTATAAATATTACCGATATTGCCCTATGCAAACACACGCGGTGGTGACGAGACGGAGCAGCCATACTTGCCGAAGCCCAGAGCAGAGCAGACCCCGCTGGCACAGCCCCGCCTTCCTGACGCGCTGAGAACGAGACGCGCTGATTTCTCCTGCCGAGAGATCCAGCACCGGCGCTTCCGGGTAGCCCTCGCAGGCAGCCTGGAATATCGAGACCAGAGAGAGAGATACCATCCCTCATTCAACCTAGATTCCAGGTACAGAACTGAATAACCCCTCACAGAGAATTCTTTAGTTATTCACTTGGCAAAAACAAACTTAACTTAAACTGTAACTTTCTATTCCCGCCCACGTATTAGGCTTAGGTCAGGTACACGGGGTAGGCGTATTTAGAAACACCAGTTGAGTACGTTTAGTCAAATGTATATGTGTATGTAATATATTTTATTCATTTTAAAACATCTTATGGCTTAGAAACCATATCAATGTTTTTACAGTATTATTTTATACTATTGCTTTTAATGTATGCACTTTACTTAGCTATAAGTATTGCAATAATATCGATCCATTTCTCTTGTATGAGAAAAGAGACTGATCAATAAATAACACCTTTTTATTGAACACGCCCGTCTCTTCCTTTTCTCTACAATCTGATGAGACTAAGAATGCACGTACTGACTGAGTAAAATAAATTGCCTTTTGTTCACACGACTCTCGAGATATACTCTTGATTAGGGGAGAGCAAAGTTGTCATGTTCTATGGTTGTCAGAAACTAAATCCCTTCTTGTCTAATCAGGGAAGTTAAGTCCTTCCTGGACATTCGAGAAAGTTTCTAGTGAACTCTGAGCTAGCTGGCAAAACCCAAAACTTTAAGTCTAGTATCGACAGTAGTAGACCTAGTTAACGTCTGGCCTAGGCCTTTACTGCTGTAGGTATTATTCCAATGCGCAGAGCATATTGGGATGATAGGAACTACACTACATGGCGCCCAACGTGTTTGGAAAGGGCGATAAAACTAACGTAAGACATTTAGAGTAACTCAGTCGTGCTTTCTCACTCAGACCCCTTTTCCCATAATACTCCAAAGACGTCTGGAGTGGGTGAAAGGTTATATCCGCCAGACCTCGCAGGAGGGAACTCCTATGTATGGTTCTTGGTATAAGTCAACGTTGAAGGATACACTGTTCCAAAATTTTGTGCATCTAATCTTTGTTTCCATAAGAAACCTGATCTGCAAACAAACACAAAAATAACCATCCTGTCAGTAAAATGGTAGACAGTGATGAGGAAAGAGAGGCAGTTAGATTAGCAACTGAACTCGCAGCAGCTGATGCTACCATGCAAGAAGCTGACCCGGATATAATACTCATCCCGGTCATTAAAAGGAAATCTATAACCATAAAACTTATAGAAAATGGACTGACACCTAGAGGTGGTACAGTCATATTCGTAATTGAGGCACACGAATATCGGCAGACAGAGGTATACTATTCATGGATAAACTTTCCAGCAGCAAATCCTGTAACAAAGTACTTCCACTATTACAAAATAGAGGAACCTCCTGAAACGTACACTCCTTTCGAGGAGGTGGAAGTACCACTCAAATTTCAAGAGCGTTTGCTCTTATTTGATGGCGCCCTAAAACATAATAATCACATCACCAGGCTCGGTCCTTTAGGTAGACCAGGAGCAACGTGGCCGGTCCTAGCCGGATACACACCACATCCAGACATCGACGGGATGTCTGCAGCTAATCTGTTAACACAGCTAAAACAATTAATAAAAATACATAGACAATTAGTCCAGTATGTGATGCGGACTTCTACAATTCAGCCAGCAATTAAAATTCCACAGCTGACCCCTCACCAGGGGAACACAAATAAAATTACACCACAGAATATACAATCCTGCCTAGGTAAAGTACCGGCTAAACGGGAACAAATACCATTCTGGCTAGCGCAGAAAATAACCCAAATAGAGGCGGTGTTTCCAGACACCACCCCGCTAGAAAAGCACAGGATTCTGACTATCTGTCTTCCAATGGGAATCGCACCACACATTGAGGACTGTGACACTTGGGGTACAGTCTTTGCTTCCATCTACACAAAAACGCACGGTGTTCCATCCATTTCGGTAATACCAGATGTGCTAAAACAAATTCAAGATGAATATGGTCCAGAACCCGCTTTAACTCTTGGTATGAAATTACTGAAAGACTTCAAGCAGGTCTCGGCTATATTATTAGCCAACATAAAAGGTGAAGCAGCAAACGTGGCGATCCGCCAGAGGTTAAAAGAGACAGATATAGCAGACCAACCAGCTGAAATTGCCAGAATCATAGAAAAATCCTATGAGGAACTAGGTAGAGATAGTTTAGGTGGAATACCAGTAAAACCGCAACTAATTGAAAGTCCTGAAAAAATATTTTTTAATAATAATTCTACATCACCAAAAAAGAACTGGGATGGAAACAAACAATCCAATCCTAAAGAAAAGAAATTCCAGTCCAGAGGAAGGTCTCCTAGGCGAAGAGAAAAATCTCCGAACCAAAGACACAGGTCACCTCAGAGTGACCCCTCTGGGAAAAGATATAACCTTAGAAATAGGGATAATATAAAAAAGCCTGATAGATATCAAGACATTGATACACGTCCCTCTCAATCTTTTCAGACTTCCTCGCAGAAATCGGAAAGAAGAGGACGATCAGAACAAAGAGAAGAGCACGCCAAGTCCAAAGACAAGGAACCTGCTCAGCTAAAAAAGAAATTACAATTTCCAAAAAAGAAGGTAGCCAGCATTAAAATAGTTAACAATGCCGAGAATACTGAGAACACAACTGAAAAACGGAGAATGGGCTCAGACAATGCTAGACAGCGCAGCAGAAGTGAGCATAGCTCGCAAAGTCCTTATGAATCATCTGGAGACAGTGGACACGAATGAATATCTTCAAGTGGAAACTGCGGACACCAGAGTTAGCAAACCTCACAAAATATACGAAATAACATTGCGTATAGAGGGGGATAAGACTAGAAAAATAAGGGGACTATTTTGGGATAATCTCTCCAAGGGCTATGATATCCTTCTAGCTGAAAAAGACTGGCCACCAGAGTTTGTCAGGGAGTGCCCTCATGGCGAAGAAATAATTATGCCTGCCTTCTCAAATCAAATTCCTATTCATAAAAAATACACACTTGCTAGAAAGTGGGCAGTGGCTCTAGCTCCTGCTTTATATAAAAATCACGTGGGATGGGATGAGGACTCTCCTCCTCACAAAATCCAGTTAAAATCACAACCAACTGCACAAAGGCAGTACCCAATTAAGCAAGAAGCTAAAAAACAGGTAAATGAAATACTAGATCAGCTAGAATACCAGGGGGTGATTGAAACTTGCACCTCACAAATGAACAACCCTTTGTTTCCGGTCTCCAAACCAGACAATTCATACCGTCTAGTTTTGGATTACCGACACCTTAACACATGTTGCAAAACGTTTGCAGTGCAAAACTCACATAGTGCTGCACTAATGAATAACATAGTGCGCAAAAAATACAAAACAACATTAGACATCTCTAATGGATTCTTTTGTCAAAACATAGCACCAGAGCGCAGATATTTAACTGCATTGTCAATAAATGGCACTCAAAAACAATTCTGTCAGTTAGCCCAGGGGTACAAGAACAGCCCGGGGGTATTCTCAGCGAGAGTAACAGAATTACTACAACTATATGATGACGAAGCATTATCTTATGTCGATGACATATACTTAACAGATGATGACTTGGAGACTCACTTGAAAAGAGTGAACACCATAATACTTGGGTTCGCAGCAGAGGGTTACAGATTCAACTTTAAAAAATCCAGAATTGCCCATCTGACAGTCCTGTTCTTAGGATATGAATTATCAAGCGAAGGCAAAAGCCTGGCTGACAATTTCCTAGAGAAATGTGCCGTACTCCAAGCACCTAGAACACTAAAAAACTTACAGTCAATTCTAGGCTTCCTAAATTTCGGAAGAACATACATTGCAAATTACGCAGAAAGGGTCAAACCCCTTTATGATCTGATAAAACCCGATTTTAAAAGATCCAATTGGACTCAAATACACACAGAAATTTTGAGATCCCTACAAACAGACATGCTAATTAAAACAAAATTAGAAACACGTGATAACACACGCAATCTTGTGATTCGAGTCATCCCAGGGAGATGCGGATTCACATACCTGACCTCTAATGAGGGAGAAAAGGTACCAATTGCTTTCAAATCACACTTGTACACAGAAGCTGAACAAAATTTCAGCAACAAAGAAAAAATTGTTCATACAGTTCAAACCGCAATAGCTAGAGAAAAAGATCAAGCTGACGGTAGACATATCACAGTCAGAACAGCTGAATCAGCCTTTGAGGCACTAACAACACCGTGTAATTTACCAACAACAACATTGAATCCGGAATGGATACAATGGGTGAATTCAATCACAACGGACAAAGTATACTATTACTTTGATCAAGAACTAGAAGAATTAAAAAATCTAGAATATGAAAGAACATTCCCTCTGCCAATCGACATTCTGCCTTTACGACATTACGCCTGTGTAATTTATACAGACGGACATGCTCAACCCCCCGTTTGGGGAGAACAGGCATACAACCCCACATGTGGGATTACAAAAGAAGTGTGGCGCGGAGGTAAACTAAAACCTCTATTAACAAAAACACACTCAGTAGAAACTAATTCAGAACAACAAACTGAAATACTAGCATTGAAAATGGCGCTAGATAATGCGGATCGCGAATTCCCGACACTCATAGTGTCAGATTCCTATTACTGCGTCAAATCATATAACAAGGATTTGCAGACATGGATTCAAAACGGTTACAAAGATGACACAGATGCAACAATAAAGCAGAAAATGCTTTGGGAACAAATAGCTCTTTTACAAAAAGAGCTACCAAAGACTCACGTGACACAATCACTGAGTCATCAGCGTGATGGCGTTCACGTTGCAGGGAATTCATTGGCTGAGACAGCCACAGCGGCAGCCACTAAATCGGCTCCCGTAGTTCGAAAAAAGCGTACATTAAAATACATTGACGGTGAAACAGTACTGGCAGTGAAAACGTCATCAAAAGGCGACTGCTCAGCGTTACCGATCAACTATCCACTCAATTATACATACATAATCGATGCAAACTCCGTCCCTTTTGCTCGAATCCCTGGAGTGGGGGATAGGGTGATTCCAAACATGGACAGGAGAAACTTGTTAATCGCAGACGCACATATGGGCGAGGGTCTCAGACACCTAAAACTAAAAGATTCTCTGGAAGAATTACAATCACGGTACTGGTGGCCAGGCATGAGCCTGCGTCACACCATGTTTGTAAAAAACTGCCCAAACTGCAACAGAGATCGCAGTGGGGAGAGAAACAGTTTAATACCTCGCCGGTTTACTCCAGAAAAGATCAAGAGTAAAAAAGAAGGCTTGCGATTAACATATACAGGCTAGTTTACACTTATAATGTAGATCACCAGCACTCGGCTGACGTCTGGACTGTTATACAAAGATTTGCGAGTCTAAATGGCATATACGCTAAGAGCATGCTACGTTTGACCATTGTTTTCACTCTAGCCCTCCAGCCTGATGGGAAACATGGCCAAATGAGCATAGCACAGCGGGAATCTTCTCACTTCCTTCCTGAGGGATACGGGATGGTGTAAAGAAAAAACCAAGGCATAAAGCAATCTATAACGGAAAGGATATTAGGTTCGGGAGCTGGGTGGGTCAAACATCTAATAAGTGTCCAACGTAGTCTAAATAACTTGCCAAGAAATTCTCTGAAGGGATTCAGTGCGTACGAATTATTATTTGGAACTAGGATGTTGATCTCTGACATTGATAGTCAGACTTCAGTGGTGAAAGAAAAAAGCTTTGATATCAAAGACCGTTTGGCTATTTTGCAGGACTTAAACAAAACAAGAAAAGACCTGAGCAACATAAAATTGAAACAACAGCCAACAACCACTGAAGAACCACCACCTGTCCCAGCAAGACCTGTCTGGATTCCAAAAGTCGGGGATCTAGTCAGGGAAAAGATCGCGGTAAAGAAGGAATTTGGGCCTTCTTACAGAAAAGCAGTTCCTGTCTTGTCTGTCAACGGGACAAGATCAGTTGTACTACCGCCACTTGCTGGAAAAAAGGAGAACCGAGTTGTATCCATCGACCTGGTAAAACCACAACATGTGGCCGATAACAAACAGTAGGCCAAGTGGACTCCCAATAAGTAGCAGAACACCAAGGTTTGCTAACAGTACAGAGGTCCTAACGAAGAGGCTCATCACATTCGAAACGCCTACAGAAGAACAACAAGGACTATGCAACAATGCAATGGAACTTAGACCTCTGAAAACCCAAATAAAAACATTTAGCAGAGACACACCAATCTATAATGAAGTACCAAGTGCAAATGCAAGAAACAGTAATCCTGAACCAATTGGAACAATTGACAGAACTGCATCCGGCTACTTCATAAACTTCGATGATTCCTCTGAAGGCTTCAGTGAATCAAAAATACAGACATCATCAAAAACCTTTAAAGATAAAGCTAAAGAACTTTTGAAACAACTGAAAGAAACATATCTGATTTCTCCATGGATTGAATTTTGGGTGGGTTTTGGTGCATTTATCCTCATACTTTGGCTCATCATGGTACTAACTTTGGGACGCTTCGTTGAGGGAAAATATGCTAAAATGGACACAGCAAGTCAGAAAATCAACTTGATCCTCAAACCACACACATCTTCACACGTCGAGAAAAGAGAACTTTCTTCAGTCAACTTTACAGCCAATCCTATACCGGGTGGGGTAGCATGGGACAACACAGACTACGAAATTTATGGTCCGGTGCGCCAATGGATGCAGAAACATTGTTGAGCCCGATCAAGGTTCATGCTTTGTGCTGCCCTCAAAGGCTACCAATCCTGATGACGGCATTCGTGGAAGCTTCACCACTACGATTGATGGGTAGTGAAGTTCAAGATGAAAGCAGCATCGACCAGGTACGACCTTCTGTCAGCAATGCAAATCAGAATGTCAATGGAAACAATCATGCGCACGAATGCATGATTACACCTATTTCCGAGTTAGTGGAACTTTCCCAGGAAGCTGTTGACAGTTTTTTTCGAAAGCCTAAATGATATGAGACTTTTGAACAAGCTCGCACACGGCGTTCCCTGAATTCGGCCTTCAACTTTAAAAATAAAGTCACATGAACAATTTTCCCTCCAGTTCACGGACAGCAATTTTTCAGCAGCCCCAAAATATTTTTTCATATTTTTCGGGACACTATCTTCTGCTTAAAGTAAGAACTATTCTTAAAGAACTAAGGTTTCTAAATTTTAGATAGCTTATAGACATAGCTTATAGACATTAGCTGCCCGCTGGTATGTTCATAAATATTTTAAATATTTTATTCTGTGATGGAATGGTCTCGAACTTTTTTTCCGTATTAAGAGCCATTTCATGTGTAAATTCTCATATACCAAATAGCAATAATGTATACAAATGCGTGATTAACTTAGCATTATTATACAGCTTGAGTGCATACAATACATATGATTGCAACTTTTCCGTATATTTGAAAATTTCAAAATGCATTTATGTACTTTGGGGTGGTAAGGTATACACAATACTCTATAGTATGTTGTACTATGTTTTACTATGCATAGATTAGTAAATATGACCATAGTTAGCGTGGAGTGGGTGTGATGTATTCCTATAGGTTCTGAATCGATCCCCCTATTCCTGACCCTATTCTGGTTAAACAAACCAACAAGTTAACTAACAGTCAGCCCATGAGGCAGAAAACCCCCATGATGCAGATACCGTTATCTGACGCAGTCACACTACGGCACAGGAACGTGTTATCTGATTAGGTCATAACGCTTGCGATCTAATTAGACAAGCGATATTCCTCCAGCCCCTGATAAGGCATACGGAGTTCTCATAACAAATCAAACCTATGACAACCTGGGCAAAACCCTGCGGCCATTGTTTTGATTTCACCGAGAACTTCAGCAAAAGAATGTGCTAACGAGCAAGTCGTATGACATCCTTATTGACGTATCTATGTCCATCCTTACGTCAATCTCGGCACCTTAAAGGTATAAATATTACCGATATTGCCCTATGCAAACACACGCGGTGGTGACGAGACGGAGCAGCCATACTTGCCGAAGCCCAGAGCAGACCCCGCTGGCACAGCCCCGCCTTCCTGACGCGCTGAGAACGAGACGCGCTGATTTCTCCTGCCGAGAGATCCAGCACCGGCGCTTCCGGGTAGCCCTCGCAGGCAGCCTGGAATATCGAGACCAGAGAGAGAGATACCATCCCTCATTCAACCTAGATTCCAGGTACAGAACTGAATAACTCCTCACAGAGAATTCTTTAGTTATTCACTTGGCAAAAACAAACTTAACTTAAACTGTAACTTTCTATTCCCGCCCACGTATTAGGCTTAGGTCAGGTACACGTGGTAGGCGTATTTAGAAACACCAGTTGAGTACGTTTAGTCAAATGTATATGTGTATGTAATATATTTTATTCATTTTAAAACATCTTATGGCTTAGAAACCATATCAATGTTTTTACAGTATTATTTTATACTATTGCTTTTAATGTATGCACTTTACTTAGCTATAAGTATTGCAATAATATCGATCCATTTCTCTTGTATGAGAAAAGAGACTGATCAATAAATAACACCTTTTTATTGAACACGCCCGTCTCTTCCTTTTCTCTACAATCTGATGAGACTAAGAATGCACGTACTGACTGAGTAAAATAAATTGCCTTTTGTTCACACGACTCTCGAGATATACTCTTGATTAGGGGAGAGCAAAGTTGTCATGTTCTATGGTTGTCAGAAACTAAATCCCTTCTTGTCTAATCAGGGAAGTTAAGTCCTTCCTGAACATTCGAGAAAGTTTCTAGTGAACTCTGAGCTAGCTGGCAAAACCCAAAACTTTAAGTCTAGTATCGACAGTAGTAGACCTAGTTAACGTCTGGCCTAGGCCTTTACTGCTGTAGGTATTATTCCAATGCGCAGAGCCTATTGGGATGATAGGAACTACACTACAAGGTCTGCACTACTCTTTTAGCCGTGCTGGCAATCTCAGGATGCTCCCAAACTCGTGTAAGCAATTTAGTGATTGCAAGAGCTCCAACATGTGCCAGCCCATGTGTCATTTGAACCATTGCTTGCAAATAAGCGGCAGGCAATTTCCATCTCTCCATATCTTTGCTACGCCAACAACCCTCATCATCCAACACTCCCTCTGTTGCCCAGGTTGCGAGTTCTGCTTCAGATGCTGAACATGGCAGTCTCTCTCGCTATGCGGTCTGCAAAAGCATTTCCTTGCCCTATTTTGTCTGTCACCTTCTTGTGTGCACTACATTTAATTATCGCTACCTTCTTTAGACATAGTGCATTCAGGAGATCACGTACCAGCTCTCCATGCATGATGTGTGTTCCATGTGAGGTCAGAAACCCTCGTTCCTTCCAGAGCAGGCCAAAATCGTGCACTACTCCAAAAGCGTAACGGCTATCAGTGTAGATGTTCACACATAAACCAGCACTTAACTCACATGCTTTCGTTAAGGCTATCAGTTCAGCCGCTTGGGCCGATTTTTGCGGTATTCGTGCTGTTTCTACCACTGTTTTAAGTGTCGTGATTGCATAGGCTGCGGAAGTCGTGCCATCTGGCAGCTTCACACACGATCCATCAACCCACAGTTCCCCATCTACATCTGGAAGTGGCGTATCCTGTAAATCGATACAACCCTTTGTTTGTTCTTCAGTCAGAAAAACACAATCATGTTGTTCTTCCTTCTGGGTCTCAGGAACAGGATATGGCAATAAAGTAGCAGGGTTCAGAGTGGCGCACCTCTTCAATGTAATGTGTGGCGCCAACAGTGTTAACTCGTATCCTGTTAAACGGGCACTGGTTAGATGCTGCGTTTTCGTTTGGTTCAATAAAGCATCTACCGCATGGGGAACTAACACCAACAATTTGTGTGACAAAACTATTCCCTCACTCTGTCGTATAGCTACTGCTGTTGCTGCAACTGCTCGAAAACATCCAGGCAGTCCTCGAGCCACAGGATCGAGTACTGCTGAAAAGTATGCACAAGGCCTCTTTTTGTCTCCGTGTAACTGTACTAAGACTGACAATGCGCACCCATCCTTCTCATGTACATACAATGTAAAGAGCTTTGTAAAATCTGGTGTACCTAACACTGGTGCAGAACAAAGAGCTTGTCTCAATTGTTCAAAAGCATTCTGACATTCATCCGTCCATTCAAGGGGGATTGGTGCAGTTTTAGACAACAATGCTAACAAAGGTTTTATAATGTACGAAAATCCTAATATCCATTGCCTACAAAAGGACGTCAAACCTATGAAGGCACGAACATCCTTCTGAGTGCAAGGGACTGGTGTGTCTAAAATTGCTTGAATTCGATCTGATGTCAATGCACGTCCCTCCTTAGACAAAAGATGACCGAGGTAGGTCACCTTTGGTCTACAATATTGCAACTTCTTTCGTGAAACCTTGTGATTATTTTTAGCAAGGAAAGAAAGTAGGGAGAGAGTACTCTCCTCACATTGCTCCTGCGTGTCTGCTGCAAGCAAAATGTCGTCAACATATTGGATAAGAGCCACCCCAGACTGCAAGTCAAAAGAATCAAGCTGTCTTTTTAAAGCCTGGCTGTAAATGCTAGGGCTTTCTGTGTAACCTTGAGGAACTCGACAAAATCTATAAGATTTATTATTTAGTGTAAAACGAACAAATATCGGCTGTCAGGATGAATGGGGATCGAAAAGAAAGCATTCTTCAAGTCGATTACCGTAAATGTAGTAGATGTGGGTGGAACCAAAGTGAGTAAGGTGGTGATGTCAGACACTACTGGATACTGGGGTACAACTATCTTATTAATTTCCCTCAAATCAATAATGAAACGATAGATCTTAGTGTCTGTATCTTTCTTTAGGATCGGAAGAATTGGGCTGTTGCAAACATTATAGGGAACTTCCTCCACCACCCCTGCCATTATCAAATCATTCACAATGTGTGTCAAAGCTATTTCGCCTTCTCTGGAGATCTTGTACTGAGGGACGCGAGGCAAAGTCGCTCCCTCCTTTACAGTAATACGTACAGGAGGAATAATCATTTGACCCACATCAGTATCGGAAGTGGCCCATAAAGTACTTGGAAGAGATGCTAACGCATCGGCCTCCTGCATGAGGCATGATCTCTCAACCTCTGGGTAGTTCTCATTCAAAATAACCCGCACCCCTTCAGGGGTACAGCGTATTGTTGCACGAAAATGCTTTAGCATATCAAGTCCCATAATATTATCTGGTGTATTTGGAGATAATAGAAACGGACATGGGGCAGTGAAGTTATCAATGTGAAATAGAAGGGGTTTAGACAATTGGCTTAGAGAAGGTGTTCCATCGAACCCTATTGCAGTAATTGTTTCGCCAGACAGGGGAGCCCTTGGAACCAAGTGTTTGGACAGAGCGCTACGAGTAGCTCCCGTATCAACCAGAAACTGATCAGTAGAACCCTAAACATGTGCTGATATATATGGACCCCTTTGATCGACTGGTACTTCAACCGATTCCACACCCCATCCTACGCAATCCTATGCATAACGATTATCCTGAGACTCAGTATTCTCTCCTTCAGCTATCTGATATATATTCCGTCGATCAAAAGTATTGTGATCAGCCTGACCACGACCCCTCTCTTCAAACCTACCACGATCATTTGCTCCACCCCTTGGTCCTGAATAACTATTCCGCGACCTTCCACTTCCTCGACCCCACTGATTACGCTGTTCACGAAGAAACGGACAATCTGAAACCCAATGTCCAAACTGCTTACAGTATGCACACTGATCCTCAGAAATATCGGAACGAGGGGGAGACGTAACATACGATCCTCGTCTACCCCTATCATTCCCTCTCGATTGCGTAGCATAAACCTGAGCCAACATCACCTTCGTCTTTAAGTCCTTTGCTTTCTTATCACTACTTTCTTTAGCCTCCAATTCCTGCCGTTCATAATACTGAGCCATGCTTAATAAAGAAGCGGGGGTTGCAGTGGTCCATGAACTTTCGCTAGCCTTTAACCGTTTTGCAATCTCCGGTAGGAGATTAGCCACATACTTGTCAACGAACAAATGCCTGCCCGTGTCCTCTGTTAATAATTGACCACTGTAATCATGGAATGCTTCCTCAAATCGTGAAAAGAATTCAGAGACCGATTCGTCCGACTTCTGTTTACAAGACGCTAACATTGTCCAATCAATTTTCCTAGGGGGAACAAGCGTTTTTAATTTAGTCAATATAGCCTCCGGGAGGTCTAAAATTAACCGGCATGGTTTACATGCGGGTTCCCTATCCAGATCAGCTCGAACTATGTCCTTCCACTCTGCACCTAGGATCGTCCCATCATCAAACTTACGAATCGCCCTCCACATATCAGGAGGCAATATCAACCCAAAGAAAAGATCAATATCAACTAATGTCATAACGCACGAAGAAATAGCGCCTTCCACTCCTTCATAGAAAGCTGCTGGATTTTTACGGGGGTCAGGCAAAGCATTTTTGAGTGCCATAACATCTGCTCTATTCCATGGCGTATAAACCCAATTATATATAAAATAACCCTTCGCATCTTTAGACATCTTATCATCGTCCGTGCCTGCCCCTTTAGGAGGGACATACAAAGGCGCAGCTTCTCGCATAGGCATAACATTAACTGCAGCGCTCTTATCTGTTCCAAAGATAGGGCACTCTTTGGAAATTTTCGTCGATCCAGATGCTGGCGGACCCGATGCCTTTTCCGCCGCTCGCAGTCGTGTCGCCTCATCCCGTAGCTGAACCAAACGCCGGAAAAATTCATCCGCATCTGCAAGAGCAAAAAGACCTTTACGAAAATTCTCACGACCAACTGATATATCTTTAGATTCCAACTCGGATGAACTCCGTCTAAACCGTTCAACAACTTCATCTGCAAAATTATTTAAAAAATACAATCGTTCCCTTTCAGACCACAAACTCATAAAACCATCAACCTCTGAAACAGCTATGGCATTTTTATTTAGTTTACGAGCAACCGAGTGCAGTTCCATAGTTCGTTCAGCAGTTAACCTGGTACGCTGACTATCCCGATTATCCTCGTCCGAGTCCTCATCCGGAGCCGTAGGTGGAACGTACGGAGGCGGGCAACGATCTAGTAATGAAAAATCATCTAACTCATTAGTAAGGACAGGATAAAGAGGACGTCGAATAGGAAACTGACCATTAACCTGTAAATTACGTTCTCGAGTCTCTTTCTCTTTTTGTTCCTGCAATTCTTTTTCCTGCAGCTGTAAAGCTTTATCACGAGCAGCCTTTCGCTACTCCTTGTCCGCCAAGGCTTGTTCACGCTTCATTCGTTCACGCACCGCTTTCTCCCACATACGCACACAATCAAACATATCCTGTCTAGACCTGCGCTGAAACAAACATTGTTCCACGTACTGAACTTTTCGTAAGTCAAACGACCCATGTAGTGGCCATTGTAATTCACGATCAGTTTTGGTATATTTATGCCATAATGTACTATACATAATGGGAGGAAGGCCAAATTTTAGGTACATTTCGCGATTAGGAGTTCCCTCTGGGGGAGCCGGCTGAGATTCATTTAATCGATAATTGGTACCATTTCCAAAACAGCACATTCCTCGAAGTGTGCTTAGAACAGGCATGTCAAAATATCACGAAAACGCGATATTACAACAAATGGCACTTAAATGTTCTTTACGCACGGTGTGCCGTTCAAACAAATTCAAAGTCAGAGAAATATCCCTACATGCCTGCCTATGTGAGGTGCACTCCACATATAATTCAAATCATAGGTCCAAACGTTAGCTAACTCAAACAAATTCAAACAGCCACAGTAAGTGTCAGTAGACTACCTTACCAATCATAAGCTTACCAAATATTTTCAAAGTGTCCAGATTCCGACTGCCAAGTTCCGTAATCGAATCAGCCAAACGGGCACTACACGACAATCCAAACGATCAGGATCTCAGTTGAGGACCGGCGCCACCTGCAAGTACAGATCAGAAGGAAAGGAAAAAACACCGTGGGTGCCAAGACTCGGGTCACTCAGTGGCAGCGTACGCGTCCATGGCGAGTTTCCAATCCTTCGTCACGATCTCTCCTTCGGGCATCCGAGTCGCCGATGAGTCCCTTCGTGGTCGCCAATTGTGGTATTGGGTTTCGTCAGGTCTACATACTCTGCAAAAACTCTCGAACACCATAAAATAGAACTTGGCACGGAAACTGGAAAATGCAAAAGACAAGTTTATTAGGACCCCATGGGGTGGTGGTACATTCCTACAGCACCCTTCGGCAATGCAAGAAGTATCACACCGAACATCGGTGCGCAACCTCTTTTATACAAGTCTAATAGTAATAAAAAGGTAGGCGGTATACATTTGAACAGTTTTAGGTACATATAAGGGCATTTTTGGAACACAGCCAGCATGTGGGAGGAGTTTGATGCCACTGGTCAGTTTGGGGAACATTCCTAAGGAGTGACCACTCGTTAGTCCAAAGATCGTGTGTACGCATGTGCGAGATTGACCAGTGCTAAAAATAGCCTGTTGCTAGGCAGGGTAAAGGTTCATTGGCATGGAGGAAGGACGAAAGGGCATGCTAACCACGAGGCCGCATGTTCATACAAAATGGAAGCCACCAAATACAAAATGGCCCCCGCACGTTTAGTCAAGTTAACAGTAAAAGCTTGTGTAGCTGAGCTAAATGCTAACTCAGGTGCTGCCAATTACGACAGTCTGTTCAGGTCTCAGGCTGCGGTGCCTGGGTCGTTGTTGTTGTAACGGTTGGGGTGGATTTGCTGAGTGCGGTGGGGAGCTGGTCGTCGGTGATTTTGGTCCAATTTCTTCGTGGGAGCAGGTGCTGGGCTCTGTGGATGGTGGGTGTAGTGAAGGTAAAATGGATGTAGTGATGGTCTGTCCATGGGAGTTTGGTGGTGTGGCTGACAGTGATGGAGTTTCCTATTGTGAAGATGGGGTCGAGGGTGTGTCATGCTGAGTGCGTGGGTTCAGTCACAATCTGGCGGGGTCCTATGTTGTGGAGGTTGTCCAGGAGGGATGTGGTGTTGGGGTCTAGTTGGTTGCTGAGGTGGAAGTTGAGGTCTCCCAGCAAGGTGTAGTTGGTGGACGCGATGGCCTGTGGGGTGATGCTGTCCATGATGGCATTGGTGAAAGGTCCGCTGGGTCAGGGGGTCAGTGGATAAGGGTTCCCTGGACCATGGTGGCAGGGCTGGCCTATATCTTGAAGTGTAGGTGTTCCATAAGGTCTGTGGGCTCGTCGGAAAGTGTGCTCAGTCGGAGTATGGATTTGTGGACGATGGCGATTTCCCCCCCAGGGAGGAACGAGCAGTCCTTCCAGGAGATCTTGTATCCTTGGGGAATGGCAGTGACGAAGTCAGGTCCCCAGGTTGTGTTGGTCCAGGTTTCAGTGAGTAATGCGACGTCCTGGGTGGTGCTATCGAGGAGTTCCCAGATTTGGGTGGCATGTTTGTGAAGGGATCGGACATTGAGGATGATGCATTGCAGGTTCTTTGGTGTGGTTCTGTTGTTGCGGGCGGGTTATGCTGGGTCCGTGGGTGTCGCTGGTGAAGCCGGCTTGCAGTTGTTGTTTCAACCTGGATTGAGTACATAGAGTGCAATTGGGTTGTAGCGTCGGTGGTTCGGAGTTCCCGGGTTCCTGACGCTGGTCGCGGTGAGGTCACGGACCGGCACAGACGAGCGCTGACGAAGGTGAAAGAAAAAAGAAAAGCAGGCAGAAAACTAGGCAAGAGAGAAAGTGAGGGATGAGGCACAGGTATAGCATGCAGGTGGAGGAGGGCCTCGAACACCAACACAGAGTGGAGGGTCCCAGGAGGGCCTCAATTGATCGGGTGACCTTGATGGTGGAGCTGCGAGGGTGGGAGAGCAATTTCACTGGAAGAGCAATTTCACTGATAATGAGTCAGTGGTCTTGCTCGCCTGTCCTCGCAGCGGCCCCATTAAGTAGGGGTCGGGGAGGGCTGGACAGCTGAGAGGCAGGAGTGGGGAGGGGAAACTGACTTGGGCTGGTCGCTCTTGGGGGGAAGGGCCGCGAGGGCAGCAGCCGCATGAAAGAAAGCGGGTGAGAGGCGCACAGTGTAGAAAAGTGAAAAGTGAAAGGAGGATGGAAAATGATAGAGGGTGACAGTAAGAGGGTGAAAAAATGAAGGTGAAAGGAAAAGGAAAAGCAGGCAGAAAAACAAGTCAAGAGAGAGAGTGAGAGGTCCACTGGACCACCAGGGATGAGGCGCAGGCATTGCCTGCGGGTGGAGGAGGGCCTCAAACACCAACACAGTGTTCAGGGGCTCAGGAGGGCCTCACTTGATGGTGGAGCTGCGAGGGTAGGAGAGTAATTTCACTGTCAATGAGTCACTGAGAAGTGCAATTCTACTCAGAGTGAATTCACAAACAACCACTAAATTAACCTGTCCTCAACCCTTGGGTATCTTGATACATAGCAGCTAGGCTAAACCCAGAGTGAATGTGTAAAGTATTTGCTCAACACTCCCAACATTAGCACAGTGAAAATACACTGCAAAAGGAGCCCACTGTAGTTTTAGACAAATGATTTTAATAAATATAACAAGTCCAAAATTACAAGAATCCAGTAAGTAGAATAAGAGATATTTAATTTTACAGATTTTAGTAAAAATTGCAACAAAAGACATAAACTGTGGATATCTGGTAGCACTGAACCAGGACAAAGCTGCAAATTCAGGCCGAATGTGATGTACGCATGGGTCGGCTAGAAGGGCCCAGTTAGGCCTGCTGAACAAAGTACTTTCAATCATGGTTTGTAGAGCTTTGGGACGATCCTCGTTGAAGATGTATTGTGCGGCCGAAGCAGTGTCAATTCTGAGATGTGGCAAGTCTGCAGTGCGAGGTCCTGTTGTATCGTCGTCAAAGACCCCGTTGAGGAGTGCTTGCAATGCGAAGTCCGGAGTCATGGATACATCGCGCAGTCAGGGCTAATGTGTCAGATCTGAAGAGCTGTAAGGCTGCAATGTAGAGTAGGTCTTAATTGTCGAGGCTGCAAGGATGTGGCGCACAGCACCAGTTCTGAATGTGATGCAGGCTCTGGCTTAAAAGCAGGTCTTTGCGATTGGTCCAATCCATGCAGCAGAAGAGATATGGCGGAGGAGATGCATCAGTTCTGCCGGATCCACAGAGGCTGGCAAAGCACCATAAGCCCACTTCCAAGTGTCCAGGACTAGAGAAGCACCACTTGGCAGGGGAGACTCACAGATAGCAGAGTCCAGTGTAAGGTTTTTGGGGCCTTCTGACACTTAGGCACAACTAAGGAGGCCAGTCAACTAGCCGCTGGAGTCACTCTGTGGTTCTGGGTTCAAGAGATGTAGTTCCAGTCCTTCTCATACAGGCAGGAGGGCAGCAGGTCAGCACAGCAAAGTAGCTGCTTCACAAGGCAGGAGCCCAGCAGAGTACAGTCCAGCGGAGTGTCAGTCCTTGAGCAGCACAGGACTCCTGGCAGAAAATCCACAGGTCCAAAAGTGTACTGAAGAGTTTGGCCTGATTAAAAAAAAGGTTAAACCTACACTTTGTGTATGTTTACAATTATTTGGTATTCACCATGGGATTTACAACTAGTATCTTTACTAGTGCCTAGTCTTCATCCATAAAAAGACAGGTCTTACTATGTGCAGAGACTCTGCACTCGTAAAGATACTATTCGTAAACCCTGTTGTGAAAACCAAACAATCATAGAAGGACTTCTAAAATCATCTGAAATTCATTATGAAAAATGAATTCCAAGACTATAATATTTTTATATATATATATTGTAAGTGGAGTTTTAAGTAATATACAAATAGTTTATTTAAGTTAACTGTCTGATTCTTTAAAATCTTCACAATATGTTCACAGGAAATAAATACAAATATAAAGTATTTCATAAACGACAGTTATACTCATTAAAACCAAGCAGACTAAAATGCAATTTTATCTTAACCCTGGCACCATAAGTACAAGTTGAGGAAATTGTGTATCTGAACATGATGCTGAAAGCTTTAAGAGCATCATCTTTTGGTCTAACCCCATGCTGCAGAGGATCTTAGCTATGTCATCCTTAGGCTAACCTCACAAGTAATATTAATGCAGTAAAACCGAGCGTTCAATTTGTAATTAATTCATGGGGATTTGAGCTTTGGTTGCAATCCTGCCACAAGCAAACTTCACGCTTTGGCAAAGTTACAACTCATTAAAACCGGATGTACGACATTACAATGCATGCTTTTACCACGCATGCTTTTACATCGCAAGTTTTACAACGCATACCATTACAACGCATAGTGCTTTGGGACGCTGGATAGTGAATAGTTTAATTTACTATTCCAACTCCAGTCCCCGTGGATAGTAGGGAAGGTGTTGGATAGTACATTAAACCTATTCCCTATCCTAGAGCGCCCCCCAGCGCAATGCGTTGTAATGGTTTGCGTTGTAAAAGTTGCGATGTAAAAGCATCGCGTGGTAAAAGTTGCATTGTAAGTGATGTTTCCCATTAAAACCATACAAACTGAAGTACAAAAAGGCTACATGGGCAATCGTAATAATGGCCGTTTTAGCAGCATTGTCTTGAACCAGGTATCACAGGTGTAATTTAAAATTGTTTCGCTCATTGAAGCCATTCAGGCTGAAGTGTTTTCAAAGAGATACATGCTACGTATTCAATTGTAATGATGACAGTTTTAGCAACATCAACTTACAGCTGGTGTCACTATTTAGAATTATTTAGCTCATAGGACCATGCAGGCTAAAGTACATTCAGGGAAAAGAAGAAACCAAAAACGGTGTGTCCCATCATGTTGTTGAGGTATTTGAGTACATCCTTTTATTATCCTGCATCATGCTACAGGCAATCTTGACTGCAACCTCTTTGCTGGCCTCTCGGATGGACTTATTACAAATTCTGAACCTTGAGGCCTCAGTTTCTCTCTTGTTATAATATAGAACTTGGAGATTCTTGCTAGGTCCATAGAAATCGTACATGTATAGATGTAGTAGACAGCCTCCTTATGTCAGCGAATCCCTTGCTGCAAAAATGTTGGCCTTAGTAGGAGGCGCCCTTGGAGCTACAATTCAGAGCAGCAACACAGTAAATGGATCACTGACTCTATGACCTTGCTACACAGTCTGAACTGCTGTGGGCCTAGTAGAGGCATTTTCCAGTGTGTTATAAACTCGCAAATTGGCACAGTCATGAGCCTGGTGTTCAAAATGTTCCAAAGGGCTTGCCTACCCTAGGCACCTTTCAAGTATGGCTGGCAAGGCATGTCCACATGCAAATTATAGAGTCACAAAGTGCCCCGGATCCACCTTGTTCAAGGAAAGATCTTGTTCCTTCAAAAGAATCCTTCCTTGCTTCTTTAAGATGCTCTTTCAAATTGGCATTATTTATGACTTGCTCAATTATGCTTTACGCAGTAAGATTTAAAGTTGTTATGGCACTGTAGAAGTAATGAGCTCAGTGACTATGTTCGTCATTAAAAATGATATTGAATGCGTATTATATTGATCCAACATCAGCCCTGGTTTCTTGATGATAGTACTCTATCTTGTCTTTTTACCTTCCATGTCCATCATTTTTGGACTGAATTCTAGGCGTATCAATGTGCGCATTGGTTATTGTTCATATAGTATCTGTATGTGTTCCAGGATGAGCCAGATGCACATAACTTATTGTAGGCAAGAATTTAGCTCAAATTACTGTGTTTTTCAAGGTACCCCCCTTCAAGGACCAACATTGCTCATTGCGCAGCCATCACCCCCGTAGTCAGGGTCAATAATGCCTACCCGCCCGTAACAAGCTCAGGATCATTGTGACAGGCTGCAGGGTTTAAAGAAGGGCCCGCAGGAGGTGGGTGAACGCAACAAGGGTTGCCAGTCTAGTCTCTCGCGGGTGGTTGAAGGCGCGAGGACAGACTCGGTTGTGAAGTGTGGCGGCAGAATTCGGATGCGTGCACTTCACCAACGTTTTCACAGAGTGTGCACCTCCTGCGCAAGCACTTTAGTTAGCATATTTTCTCTCAAGCATGTGTAGTTTCTAGTTCAGGGTAGTGATCATTTGTGGAAGCGTCGGTCAGTGAGTTAGGGAATTTAGAGATTCGGAGTACTACGAAAGCATGTAAGGAAAAGAAAGAAAAAGGAATTGGAAGTAAGAAAGAAGCTTACCCAAAATCCTGTTTTATCCAGTGGGTTCTACTCTTCTGAATCAACCAAACCTCAAGTTTTAAGCTGTAAAAGAAAAATAGGAAAAGTTTAAGCCAATGACAATGTGTTTAATGCTTAACACCTAGTAAACACATTTACCACTGAGAAATAGACAAGACATAATAAAAGAGATCTAATATTTTGGAAGCTAATTCTTAACCAGAATGAAAGAAGAGATGCAAAAGCCTTTAGCTTAGAGGGTAAGCGAATATAAATTAAATACGCTACAAGGAGATTCAGTTGAGCTAAGGAAGTGGGTTAATGGTTGTCGTGTCATTGGCTTACAGTTCACGAGAAAGAACACAAGTAGAGAAACGTACCCAGAAGGGGTAGAAGAAGGCAGCAGAATGAACCAAGGAAATGCGAGGCAGTCTCTGTCCCCTTCCTCTTTCCTCCTTCAGGGTTCACGCAAGCGCCTGTTGTCCGTGGGTTCGTAGGAAAGCCTGTTGAGGGAATTGGGAAAAACTCAGCAATCTGCTCCTGGGAAGTTATTGAAGTAAATCGTGAGTACCACGTTGGGTTCTTGACAGTGTTTTAAACTGACTTGATCCCTAATGCCCTTGCTTGAAGAGAGGCTTTTCCTGAGGCCCAGAGCCAGAGGGAAGATAGTTATATTTATTCCTCATAGTGATATGTATGTGGCCAGTGTTCCATGACAGTTGTAGTTTTTTGATGTGTTTACCAAAAATAAAGACTTTGGTTTTTGTAGCATTGACCGTTGGTTAATTTGCTCACTATGTAAGATATTTAGGGCCCTCCTCATTCTAACATGTGTTTGGCCTAGAATTACCAAATTATCTGTGTACTGCATGATGGGAAGCATGAGTGATCCAAGCCTGGGGGGTACATATTTCCCATCATTACTGCCTGACCCAAGTCAGCCATGTACACATCGAATAATATGGCTGCAATAATGCACCCCTGCTTCAAACCCTTGTTACTGTTTTTAGTGTAGCATGAGATTGGGTTAGATTGACATGGATCCAGGTGCCTGAATATTGAGCAATTATTGGACGCAATAGCTACTTAGGGATCCTGCATTCAGCTATTTTGGCCCTATGTTTCGAAAATATCATGGTAATAAGTTAACATTTCAGCCTTGTCAGTAACTGATGGAATTGTTTGTGATAAAGTTCCTTTCAACATATTCAGTCCTTCGGTAATCCTGTAGATACCATATGTGTTTGAAGTTTCCATGGGGGATGTAATGATACCTGGTTTAAATTCAGATGATTGAGATGTTGAAACTGTAAACTCCATGCTCTCGGAGTTTTTTCATTTAAGCTTTTGAGGTTGTCCCTACAGAAGCTTGTTGCAGTAAGTTATCGCTCCGTTATTTTGGAGTAATTACACACAGATTGGTGAGGTGAAGGGTCTTTTCACTTTTTTTCTTTTCGAAAGGTGGCAACTGAAATACGATGATAAATCATTACCTTCTTAATGACCAGATGCCGTGTGATTTTTGTGATGTTGTAAAAGTGTAAATTGTAGTAGTTGCTGAATACTGTCCATATATCATTTTGTAGATTCATAAGGCTCCTGATGAAGGGCCAATCTTTGGCCCGAAATGCATTGAGCCGACAATGGACATCTGAAGAAGATTATAGAAATGATGTAGTGTTTTTTATTTAAATGCACTTTGTTTATTGGAATATTATGATTTGATGTACATATGTTCTTTGCTTTATCCAAAAACAATTGCCAAGTAAAAGTGAATATTCATGCAATGACATGGTTTGTGTTGAATTCAAATAAGTGTAAAAAGGGCAGAGAAACAGATTAAGTACAATGTATAGAGATTTAATACACAACTGAAGGAGTTGGGGTATTTACCATAGCTATAGTGCGCAGTGGCCCAGCCCTGCGGGCTCGAGGTAGGTAGGTAACATTGTCTGACTCCCACACAAAGTAATTTCAAAACATTCAAAGATACATTTGTATATTTTTCAGGATATGACGGCAACTACAACGCCGCCGTTTCCACGCTCTACTTAACCACGCATGCTTTGCAACGCATGCGTGGTTACCACGTAAAGCCTTTACCACGCATTTCTTTACTACAAAATACGTAGTAAAGGAATGTGTGGTAAAGGAAGAATTAAAAAAGTGGCTGGGGGGGACCCCCCCAAAAAAAGAATAAGTTTAAAAAAAGAAAGAACACTTACCATAAAGACGATGATTTGTGCCTTTCGTCCTTCCTGAAATAAGCCAGCCTCCCTAACGACCTAGTAACGTACGTGCATCTACGTACGGCCTTTACACAAAAATAGAAAAGGGTCCACATAACATTGAAGAAGGAGAAGTCCGTCTATGAAAAACTGTGAGTATTTGTTTTAAATTATACTAACTTCAAATGATTTTAGGGAACATATAAGGAATTGGGGCAGGGATCGAAAAAAGCATTTACAATGAAAATGCCATTATCATGCATAGGTATACAACAAAAATCGTTGTATAACTATGCGTGTTAAAGGCATTTTCGTTGTAAAGCATTTTCGTGGTAGAGGTATTCGCGTTGTAACGCATGCGTGGAAAAGGCATGTGTTACAACGGAATGCTTAGTAACATCATACAACCGATATGACACCTCAGATCCAACATCATATTATTTCAAATGAATCCCTACACCACCCAAAACATATGTGCTTACACAAACTAAGCTAATATATAGAACTTGGTTTGTTACCTTATGAGCCCTTAAAGGCTATGATTATTGGAAGGACTGAAATCAGCATGGGGAACCAAAGCTTGTCACGTTCAGTCGATGAAAACCTTGTTTTGAGCATGTCTAATTCTAACACAAATGACCTTCCTGAATGGCACCATCCAGCAGGCTACATGTCTGAGACTGGTAAATGTGAAAGAAATGAAAGCCTCAAATATTCCTTCCATTGCCCGCTAGGATAATTGGCAAAGTCTGACAAATTGTTCTGAAGAACACCTGAATCGTATGGTGTAGTATGGTACATTTAAATCCTTTCAGATCCTCATTGGTGGTTATTGTGGCCAGTAGAGACAAATTGTTGTCATGCTCATTTTCTTAACTCCACACAGTGATTTAAGTAGAGTCACCCCGAGCCCGATGTTTCAACTCACAACATTCAGGAATTGTTACTACCTATTCAGTGGGGAAATTGTATCAACAGTGGTTGAAACTGTCTGCAGTGACACAATATCTTTCTCTCCTATCAGATTTATCCAATTTTCTATTAGACCCTAGTTCCCCACGTTCAGGAAGATTTATTTATGCTACCTTTAATGAAATTTGGGAATGATCGCAAATGGAAGCTGCACAATTTTAAGACAAAGTGCTCAAGATAATTTGGATACCGTGCTTGCTGTTGTTGATAATAGTATTAATACACTCGCTTCTCACATTTATAATTTGAATAGCATTGTTTCATCCATTATTGATATTGTGCAAAGTGACATGTCGACATTGTATCTCGAGCAGAGCCAGCTTAGATCTATCATGCTGTTTATTTGAACACTTCAAACCCTTAAGAATGGGCGCGTACCTTGCGTTATCTGAATTCCAGTAGCTTATTTTTGCCTTTCAATTTAAAATGCAAAGAGCAACTGATGGCAAAGAAAGATGCCACCTATACAATGTTGTACTTAGAGCAGTTAGAACAGCTCCCATTTACCACAGCTGAAACACCTTCAGCTGTCTCGTGAATACTTTGCACAATATATTTTCCCATTTCAACATTTCATTGTATGAAAAATTTCCATGTCAGTAGATATGAACTCCTAGGAGGTAGCTTCATTCATGAATTAGGGTCAATTCCCTTTTCCTATCATTGTGAATGTACCAGCAAAGAGGTTTTCCTTACTGGGAAAGAATGTAGCTCTTCTGTCGGGCACTCTCTTGTTTGCAATCATGTGACCTTCCACGGTGCATGTAATGCTTCGGTAGTGAATTTAGCCTGTTTTATAAAAGGGATACCAGCTCCTGCAATACTCCCACTTATTACGGTCCTTTCAAATGGATGTTGTTTAAAGTTCAGTGATCAAGATTGCTATGACATGCGAGCAGGGAAGCCATATAGTTTATGTTTCTCAAACGGTCACATGTTCTATAATGTCCTGTTCCCCCTACACCAGGAGTTATGGATAGCCCATTGTGGCCTTCCATTCCAACTTTGAAGACCAATTAGAATAAACTAAGCATACTCAAAGCACTATTGTTTAAAAAAGAAGTAGCACTAGCATCTGCTCGAGAAACGTTTGAATTACAGGTTGTAAGGTCATCTGGTGAGATACAGTACTTGTAAAAGAGCGACCAACCCTTACATTCTGTTAAATTAGTTAGTCATATTTTTAATATATCTAATACTGCAGGCCTTGCACATTTCTATAAGATTATGGGAGCTGGCCTGGTGAGTTCACTCCAAACTATCTTTGGGGTAATACCAGGTTTTATTCATTCCTTTTTTCGAGTGTGTTCGGAGGATTTCCCCTGCTGTTATTCTTAATTTGTGGCATTTTGGTCCTATTTATGCTCCTTAGCAATGGATGGTCTATTTGCAAGCCCACTAGAACTATCACCCCTCTAGCTGTGTCATGAGTGTATGCTTCGATACTTTGGAATCTTGTTGCTTTAGCAAAGGGACCTTGATTGTATGCTTCTGGTGCACCTTTGACTGGGCACTAGATATTTGCTTAGCTTTGCAGACACCTGCTCTTAAGGACATTGAACTGATAATGAATCCATTAACAACTAATTTTCAGAATCGTTTTTTGGGTTTGTAGGTTCTCTACTATGCAAGGCATGAACCACTCCTTCCAGAGGAGATGTGTACATCGGCAAATAGATTACCAAATACGGGTTCTAATAACATGGATGCAGGTTGCACGACTACTTTCTCATCATCTGCTGAGACCAAGGACCATGGCTGTTCTTTGGAGCTTGTGAACTGGGCTGTCGATCAATCATCTGTGGAGAGGGAATCCTTTTTTGGAATGGCTGGCCTTTGAATTTGCGAGTGACATCGGTTATATTTTCTAAATTGACATGTTAGTTTTAGAATACTATCTTTATTATAGCATGATAAATAGAAATGCTTAGAATTTTCTTATTTTGTTAACACATTCTTATTATTTAGTTATTTGTTGTGCTATCGTCCTGACCAAAGTGTGTGTTCCCTAAGGAACCCATTGCAATTTTCCCTTTTTTATTCACACCGTGCATGTTGCAGACCGCTTTTGCTTTGCACACGTTACAAAATATCATGCTTGTGTGTTGTGCCACATTATACTTTTTCAAAAAGGCTACACATGTTTTCATATTTTGGTCTTCTCCTGGGATTCAGTTGGAACATCTCACGCAAGGGCAAACAACACTGCTCCTTGTTATTCTTCATGGTTGGACACTAGCACCTAAACATACTAGAAAAATTTAACTGCTGTTTTTAAGCATACCAGTTTTATCATATAATCCAGAAATTGTCATTTAAAAAAAAACACAGAGAGCAGATACTTTCACAGAACAAATGTCCTGAGATCAGAGGGCTGCGTCAGCAGAGATGCAGAACAGCTATCCATGTATGCCAATGTATGGGGTTTGCCCCTAGTATGAGAGATCTATAATACAACACTCTGCCTTAGTAGTGAGGGTGGGCTTAGGCAGATCTGTCAGCTAATATGACAGTGCTCTTTATAGTGTATGGTGTTTTAATTATGCTAATTACATTGTTGACCTGCATATGTTTTCTAATTGTAGAGCAGTTATTGCACATTAGAGGACAATAGTTTCAATAAATATTGTAAGCTTCTTGCTATTATATTTATTGTGGACATGTAAGAGAACGAAAGGTGATGACCTGCTTTCATGATCCCTGATAATCTTTAGAGTGTTGTGTTTTGGGATGCCAAATCACTTGTCTCTTTGGAAAGGTTAAGAGGGCAAGTGAGGCACTATTAGCTAGTCAGAATTGGCCTGTAGGTACTCATGTGGTATGGTGTCCTAGTCCCTTCATACTGATGTTCTATGGTCCCAGACATAGTTCTGTTTCTGAAATGTAAACACCTAAGGTAACTCATGTATGTTCAAAAGGAACATAATACAACTTTACATAGACATTATAACTTTACATAGACATACAGGCAGAACAACAGAATTTGAAAAAATACAAACATAATTTTACTTAAACAATACAATATAAATATTGAAATATATAATTCCCATCCACACTCCAATCATATCTACATTCACTCTAGGATCATTCTATACATTAAAAACAACATACACAGACAAATCAATAACACCGACAATATGATCGATTGGTGTTGTATAGCGTTTCCTAATTTATGATACACTCTTCATCAAGGCAAAAAATGCTGATCACAAACACAGGGAGTAAAATAATCAAAACAAAATCAGTTACTTGATGAATATTCTTTCTATGCACCTTTCGGCAAAAAAGTGCCTTCTTCAGGAAAAGCCCTACAAGACACTTGTGTAGTACCAGGGTATCGGCTCCAAAAACATCAACGCATGGAAGGTCTACATGTATACAATGAAATGTGCCTGGTATTGTTGGAGGTCGAGAATATAGCACTAGCTGTATACACCTCAGTGAGGTAAAATGGACCTTAAATGGGTGGCCTACAAAGCAAGCAACCGAAGATGAGAACACACTCTAGCAAGTATTCTCACTAGTGAACAGTAAATGTGGGTGCCTAATAAGTATGTAGTACCAAAAATTGTTTGTTGATAGTTATAAATATGAACCAATATGAAAATGATAAGCTTTGGATGTTACTTGATAGGAAGCCAACAGTAACTAGCTCAGCAGCCGAACACCATGTGAACGGCAGAATAGTTTTGTTTCCGAACAGAACCCTTGCAACAAGCCCATAATGTTCTTCCATCAATAGCATCAAAAGCTATGCTATGATCTATAAAGGAATCATTTAGCGGGCTTGCTGCTTTTTTTTATTGCTTTATCCATCAGATATGAAAGGGCAATGACATTGTTGGTCCTTGAAGCCTTTGAGCGGAAGCCCATTCGGTAATATGTTATTATATTGTTAACAGTGACCCAGGCTTCTAATTCACGCAAAAGCATTTTGGCAAATTCTTTCCCTTCTACGTCTAGCAAGACAATTGGTTTGTATTTTTCTGGGGTCATGTTTTCACCCTTTTTGTGGATGGGATATAACAAACAATCGTAAAATGTGTAAGTTTACATTTATGAATCAGGCCCTCAGTATCTGAGGTCCAGTATTTGAAGTAGAGGAGAAGCTTCTAGAGGCTTCCCTTTGTGGTGCCTAGGCATCCTGCGTTCTCTGTCATGAATCCAGACTAACTACTATGTAGCTCTTTGTGTAGAGGCAGGGTGCAGCTAATTCAGGTGTAAGTAGGGCTGTGGCCAGTTTCTACCTTCCATACTGCCAGTGATGGCCCATCCAGGCACACCTAACTCTTTACTCTGTGTTGCTGTCTTGGGGGGAAAACACAAAGCCCAACTGTCAGCTACTCCCAGTCATGTGACCAGAGACATGCTACTGGCACTAAATGGCTATGGCCACTTTCTAAAAGTGAACCCTCTATTGCTTTGCAATTTGAGAGACTTGGTTAACCCACCGTCTCTTTGTTTTAAGCCAATAAGAAAAGTTCATGAAACCCCTGGTGTATATGCTTTCAAAGTCACTCCTAAAATGTATGTACAGTATTTAATAGCATATTGGTCATGGTCTCTCCCTCGATTTTACATGGTTTGTGTAGGTGAAAGCTACTGGACTCAAGAGCATAGTATTGGCTGATTTCGTCAGCATAGTGGTTGTCTCTGGTGACAAAATCATTGTTGCTCTTGTGTGCAGCACACTTCACCACCGCAATTGCTCTTGGGAACTGGAGGGCATTTTACTGATTTAAAATATACAACCCATTGAGGATTGGGGTGCCAGTTGAAGTCAAAATCACTGCTATGACCATAACTGATCGAAACTGTTCACAACTCCAAATCCATACCGGCTGTCAGTGTAAATGAAAAAGCCGTCTGAAGTACAGCAGGCTCTGATAAGGGCTATCATTTCAGCATCTTGTGCAGAAGTTACATGATACAAGTAAGATGTCTCTATTACCCCACTCAAAGTAAATACAGCATAAGCAGCTTTAAAAATACCAGGTTGGTGTCTCAGACATGACCTATCAATGAAAAGGGTATGGTCAGATTCAGTAAGGGGAACATCCAGTATATCAGGCCTTTGTTTTGTGCACAACTCAGTTACACTAATGCAGTATTGGTCGAAATCCCCCTTATTGTTTCCCCATGGGGTTGGTAATGGAGAAGCTGGGTTTAGCAAGTTACATCTCTGGATGGAAACATTTTCAGCTGCCAAAATGTTTTTCTCATAGTAGGTTAGATGGCTATTTGTCAAATGCTGAGCGCTGGTATGAGTCAACAGGATCTTGTCAGAGTATGGCACCATCACAATCAAAGGATAGCCCATCATGATCGCCTCAGTTTTTTGCATGTTAAGGCTAACTGCTGCAACCACTTTGAGCCAACCAGGCAATACAGCAGCCATTGGATCAAGAGTAGCTGAAAAATAGCTGATGGGATGCCTAGTGTCTCCATGGGTTTGTATTAGTACAGACTGTGCACACCCATCTCTTTCATGAGAAAAGAGTGCACATCTTTCATATAGTGTATCATTCCAAGAGCGGATGCTCTGCAATGTAAATGTTTAAGCTATCAGAAAGTGTCCATGCTATTGTCATCCTTTGGTACTGGACCATTGATATCAGCATGAGTCAGCCTTATCAAAGTTTGCCACCAAGAAAAAGTGTGGGATCCATTTTCAGCAATAGCAAGCATGCCCCAAAACATCCTCACCTCTCTCTGATTAGTTGGGAACTTCATTTGAAGAACTGTCTATTTGCTCTCATGAGATACACACCTCACTCCCTTTGCTATTTGGTGTCCTGTTTAAAAATCACCTGTGTTCTCTATACATGTGTCCTGCTTGCAAGCTTCTCTTGTCATTGAGCCGATCAGAAGATCATCAATGTATTGTATTATAGTCAAGCTACATGGCAGCTGCAAGGACTCTAAGTTATTTTTAAGAACTTGGTTGAAGTAGGAAGGTCTCTATGTATACCTCTATGTATACCCTGTGTCGTATGACACCCTTAAAACTGGAACTCGAAGAGAAACTGGCTCTCTTCGTGCAACGGGACCAAGAAGAATGTCTGACAAAGATCAATGACCGTGAATCATTGTTCTAATGAGGGGATTTGTGATAGGCTCACAGCAGGGTTTGGTACCACAGGATAGCATGGAATGACAATTTGGTTAATCTTTCGGCTTTCTTGGATGATCCTCCACTTTTTCTGGATTACTTTCCTGCCATAATAGGGGAGATGGGAGTGCTTCCAATAACCTCCTTTAATATCCCTTGCTCTAACATGTTATCAATGATAGGGGTAATCTCCTCAATGGCCTTGGGGGTCATCCTGTACGGGCCAGTCTGAGGGAAAATCGCAGTAGGCTGAAGGGTAATATTTAGGGGATTGGCATCCTTGATCAATCCAATATCTTTTCCAGTAAAATCTCAAACATTTTCTTAAACTGCCTCCCTTAAATCTATTTATACATCCTCAGTAGAGAGGATCTGGTATAGCCAGACAACAGGCTCTGGTGACTGTAACTTAAACTCAGCTTCTCGATTATCAATTACCACTCCATACTGCATACAATATATTATGCAGTTGAACTTACAGAGAAGCTTTATGCCCAAAAGGTTCACAGGACTTAAATCACAGATAACAAGTTGGTGTTGCTCCCTAACGTCTCCTATCTTTGCTGGAGCACTAACTTGTTTAGTATGCTGCTGATTCGTGATACCTACAACTTGGACTTCTTTTGCCAAAAGGAGTAGGTTAGGTACCTCAACTGTTCTGACCATGGAAGGAATGGCTCCTGTATCTATTAGGAAAGATGCAAGATGTCTGTTTACCTAGCCATCCTCTGATTCACTTCTAGGACTGCACCAAGCATGCACTCCTCCTTCCCCCTCAGGCACTGTCATCGGAGTGACATCACAAGATCTCCCATCATCCACCTAAACAGGAAGCCACATCAGTGAATGTCCCATCATCTATCTTGACAGGAAGTGGCATTATTGTTTTTTTGGCCAAAAACGTCTTTAAAAGAATTAGACAAGCAAGAGTACTTCATTACACATCAGCACAGGAATTGACATCACTAGATCTCCCATCATCAACCTACACAGGAAGTGACATCACTGAATTCCCCATCATCCATCTGGCCAGGAAGTAACATTACTGATTTCCCACCCAAAACTGTCTTTAAAAGAGAAGCCAAGCAAGAGGATTTCATTTTCCATCACACCTTTAGCACAGTAAGTGACATCATTGGATCTTCCAAGGATGTGTGTAGGAAGTGATGTCACTTCCTACACACAGGAAGTGACATCACCAAATGTTCTACCATCAATCTGGACAGAAAGTGACAATACTGATTTTCGGCCAAAACCATCACACCCGCCCAGGACCTACTTAATGACAGCTGCAACACGGAACCACAGCGGGTGCTGCAGGTGCACCAAAGGTAAGCCGGTCTGGGCTCGTCTACGTCTAGACAGCACCCTGGGCCAGGAACCCTGGTCCAATCACTGTCCAGAGATACTCCGCAGCACTCCTCAGGTCACTTGACCCCAGACTCTTTTCCCCCAACTGCTACCGTGCCATGCCTCACATCACTATGATACAAGCTTTCGCCTGAACCCATTGACGGTTTTCCAACTGTCACACACCCACGTAAACACTAACATCGCTCTTAACACCCCCTATAAACGTACACGCCACAAAAGTGCCAGCAGCGCCTACATCCCCAAGCCACTGCAAACCTGCATGTCAACTCCCACTCACATGCTTGATTCTCAACACACAAATTCTCAGCAAACACACAACCGAAATATGGGACCTGCTGAGTAGCGATGCACCCAACATATGCTTTATCACAGAGACCAAGCTGAACCCCTCATTGGCGTCTGACATTGCCACAACAATCCCTGTGGGCTACAACATCACTCACCAGGACCACCTTCAAAAGCCAGGAGGAAGTGTTACATGGCTGGGTTAGGCGTGAAAAGAAACACTGCCATTTTACATGCATACCTTATTTAAGTTGCCCTCTTTTCTACACAATGACTTTTGCCACACATGTGCTTCCGTAACACGGCAGAATTGGTTTCTCTGAAACCACATTGCTTACAAATCCTCTTCGTAAGTATATTATTACAACACCTTGAATCTTTCGTACCATGGCTAG
Organism: Lissotriton helveticus; assembly: GCF_964261635.1. NCBI lineage: Eukaryota > Metazoa > Chordata > Amphibia > Caudata > Salamandridae > Lissotriton > Lissotriton helveticus. Next base: position 321,521,948 of record NC_136061.1, read on the forward strand.
ATATACATTGTGCAAATGTTGTTTGTTATTTGTTCATGAGGAAACATGACTATCACAAGACAATAAACCAAAATTAGCCTGACTGAAACCTCGCAGCAGAAGCATGGATGATGTTATTATAAATAAACAGAACAGAAAGGGGCTAGTTTGCAACAATTACCTACTAGACTCAGGTGCGCACTACGTGAAAAGTTTCAAATGATCTCACAAAGTTTTAACATAAAATATTAGCACCTTATTCGTGCGGTTTATTCATCTGTATACAATTGGTTCAACAATCTCATGAACATTGATTAAACATATAATGTGATTACATCAGCATGAATATACAAATTCTGTTAAAAAAAAATTTCATTTGAAGATGTCGATAGCCCAATGCATTTCGGGATTATGAAGTGATCCCTTCGTCAGGGGAAAACACTATGAAAAACAAAAGATATCACAAGCTCATAAGTTCAAATTGCTTTACAAATGAGTATGGTTCATTCTGCAGATCGATACTGAAAAATTAGAATGAGTGAACAAAAGCGTAAAGAACCATCACCAAAAAAGTACCCCCAATGTGATTTCAACATATTAAAAAAAACTCACTCCAATAATGGGGAAACACCCCACTCGGTGTGTAAAGCGAAATTATGGGAAAAAAACTGAAATCCAAAATAGAAACATTTCAATTCAATACGGCGTAACACAAACTATGCACAGTTCCTCTTAAATCCAATCCAAAACATACTCACATCCTAAAACAATACACAATCTGAAAATTAATAGAAGAAATAGTTGGTCACTCCAGTGTTACAGGATCTAAACAAATGGCTAACATGACTCCACCTCCTTTATGGAATGTGAACAGACACACGTACCATAGGACTTGAAACACTTCCCATAAAACAGCCCAAAGTTCAAAACTCGGATGCTGAAACGTTCTCAAGCTGTAAATACACAATAAAATCTGCCGTCAGTGCAATGAACAAAGCACTGCTTCTACAACAACTCAGTCGAGTTCCACAGAACCATAGCGACGCTTACCTTCAAGAAACCAGGTAAACACTCCTCATATCCGCGTTGTAGGTAGATCACATGACATGTGACGTCAACTTTCACCTGGAAGACCAAAATGACCCTTGCTCCACAGCACTCCTCAAAAGCTAGAGAAACATTCGACTCACCCAGTTAGTCCCAGAAACAACCAACACTACAGGACACACACTGGACCTCATCTTTACCACACACGACAACATCAAATACAACTCAGCCACACTTCTCACGTTGGGCCAACTACTTGATCATCCACTCCCAAATCAACACACCTCAAATCAACGCCCTTGACTGGTACAGCATTCCAAGCCGTAGCTGGGGAGAAATCACAGAAGCAGACTCGCTCAGCGCCCGGAGCACAGATCAATCTAGATCGACAAGGGCATAAATTACTTCAACTGGATCAAGAACTGCACAGACTCCCTCACATCCAGCATACTCAAAAAGCATAGTAGATCATACAACAAGGTCTGCTGGTACAAAGAAGACCTCCAACACACCTCAGAAAACTGTAAACAGCCAGAATGGAAATGGAGAGCCAGCTACAACACCATCAACAGAACTACCTACAAGACTCCACTCAGATGCTATCACCAGCAAAGAAAGCAAGGAGAACTTCTCGATCGTTAAGGATTGAATCTCACCCTTAGCCACTGTCACCAACATTGCTGCCTCCCAACAATTCAGTGACAACCTTTCCAACATTTTCCACAGCAACATCACTAACATTTGCAGCAACTTAGCACACCAACCCAACCCAACCCTTAGAGAACTCATTACTAACCTACCCACCACTAGCCAAGAAATCCATCAGACAAAATAAATAACCCCAATCAGAAATGACACAGCTGCAATCATGCAGTCCATCCACTCAGGGGCCCAACAAACCCATGTCCCCAAAACATCTACAACTTGGAAATATCACCAATCAACACCAGCCGGACCCACATCATCAAAACCTCCATCACATCCACTACTTTTCCAGATGAATAAAAACTTGCAGGAATCAACGTCCTGTTCAAGAAGCCTACGACCTACCCGAAGCAACTGAGCAACTTTCGACCCATCTCCCTGTTTCCCTATACAGCCAAAGTGATTGAGAAGGCTATCAACAAGCAACTCACAACTCACCTCAAACTTGACCATCTACTATATAACACTCAATCAGGGTTCAGAAAGAACCACAGTACCTAAAAAGCACTCATCCCGGTCACTGAGGACATTCAAAGCATCCTGGATCGAGGAGAAACAGAACCTCTCTTCCTGCTAAACCTCTCTGTGGCTTTTGACAGTCTCCCAGAACACCCTCATCAGAAGATGGATCTGTTCCTTCCTCACGGGAAGAAACCAAAGGGTCAGGCTTCCACTTTTCACATCAGAGAACAAGAAATTGATATGTGGAGTCCCACAAGGATTGTTCCTCAGTCCTACCTTTTTCTACATATACATGACAACGTTCGCCAACATCATCCAATAAGAAGATATCACCGTCCTATCCTATGTCAGTGACACTCAACACATCCTCTCCCGATGGACAAAACAGCCACCACAAAAAACAATTTCACCAACTGCATGACCATGGAAGCAGACTGGATGCAAACTAACTGCCTGTAGCTCAACTCTGACACAATGGAAGTACTGGACTTTGTCAACAAAACCTACACATAGTACTTCACCTGGTGGCCATCAGAGCTAGGATCAACATCCACACCCACAGACACGCAAGAAATCTAGGAATCATCCTAGACGACAAGCTCAACATGACAGCTCAAGTCAATAGAGTGTGCACTTCCTGCTTCTATATTCTACACATGCTGTGAAAAATCTTCAAATGATTACCTCAGAACACCAAACGGACAATCACACAAGCATTTATCACTAGCAGGCTGGACTACGTCAATGCTCCCTACGCCGGAATCTCTAAACAACTCCCATAAAGAACCCAGGTCATCCAGAACACTGCTGCTAGACTCATTCTTCACTTCTCACACCTCACCCACATCACACATCACACAATCCCTCAGGAACCTCCACTGGCAGCCAACTCACAAGCGCAGCCAATTCAAAATTCTCACACATACATACAAAGTCCTGGACAACACAGGACCAGAATATCTGAAAAGCCGCAAAAACTTTGAGCCAACTCTCTTTCTTACTCTCACCCATACACATTCCCTGCTTCTAGCAGAAGCAAAACTGGAGGCCGCTCATTCTCCTACATTGCACCAAAGACATGAAATGACTTCTGTCAAAACTTCATAGCCTCCTCCTCACTTCTTGAGTTCCGCAAGAAGCTGAAGACCTGGCTCTTTGTATAATCACCTTGGGGACCACAGATCTACACAACTGCCCAAGTGCATGGAAACCCTCTCAGGTGATTAGTGTTCTATACAAATCAATATAACAAAATATAACACATCCACATCTTCCCACAATACCTTTAAAATGGTTACAGTATACCCCAGCTGGGTAAACTACTTATTTCGGTTTTCTCTAAGCTTTGGGAGGCAATAGATAAAATAGGAAAGATCTTATTGGGACATGTACATATGCTCTTCCTTGTACCTCTTATAAGGGAAACTCCCTTAACTCTTCTCCAACTACTACTTCTTTTTCCCATGTTCCCCTTTGCTACACATTGGTCTTTTCTTTCTTGGACTACAGTTCTCTTAGTTTCTCTGTGTCACTCCACTCTCAACTTCAGCATCCGTAATCCTTTTTCACTCGCATCCATCCTAGCATTTCTCTGCAACTTATTCTATTGTGTTATATCAATACCACATTCACCCCCACCTTTTCCATCTTCATTACATAACAATGGGGTGACCCAGAAATAATCTGAAGGACCTGGGTAATTTGTGATATATAGCAACAGTGGTCCAATCGGGTAGATCCACTAAACTGATAAGGTTTATATGAATAAACCTATCCATTTTTCAATCCCCCAACACATATTTCTCCAAGATGTGAGTAGATACTATTTCTGACAGTATTCCTATAAACTTAACATCACCTGCAATGAAAACACATTTAAATGCATGAAGTTTTCTGTATTTTGAAAAACAGCAAACATAAATACATTATATACACATATGGTCTCTCCAAAGAGAAATGTGACGGGGGGCTCAGGAAAGAAGTGCTTGTACGTGGAGTATTTTGAACAAAAAAGGTGAGAGAAAATAGACCAATTACAGATATCATCTTATTTACACAATAGACAGTTTGTATATATCTATTATTCAGCATAAATACAGCCTCATCTAAAAAGAGGTCATCGTATCATTCATAATGGCCCCTTTGTGGAACCAATTTACAATCCAGGCGGTATGGAATATCGATGTTTCGACCCAGCAAGAAGTTGGAGGGGTAATCTCAGCCTCAAAAGTGGGTCTTCATCAGGACTGGGTAACCATTTAGAATGGATAGCAACTTGGAAAGCTCATCCAGTGTCAAGACTGCAGCATTAATCATTGGATTGTAAATTGGTTTGGAAATTGTTCTATTTAGCTTCCTCATCGCAATAGTGTCAAGTATGTTTGTCATGGATTGGATGCGGTGAGCAGTAAGGCCATTCACAGTCATGACATTTGTGGGAAGAGGTAACCCTTTTTTCACCACCATCCCTGGCTGGGATGCCTTCAGGGAGGAACCTTTCTTCTTATTTGCATCCTTCTTTCTTTTAGATAACATATTCCCTATTATAACAACGATCACAATCAGTCCAGGTTCAAACTTTCATTCTTCTCACACCAACAATTAATCTTATCCATCCACCAATCACAGTATGTCTCGGTCGCAGGTCACCCTATCACAGCATGCTTTTGTTGTTCACCAGCCAATAACTGTGCTGCACTGTACTGACACAACACTCTGATCACTCTGAATTTTCTTTTTAATCTTTACTCCTTTTACCAGCTTCTACTGCACAAAAACATTTCTAAAGAACCAGAATTCTACCTACACTCATACTATGTGAGCTCTCGACATGTGAATTTTACTACTCAGTGTATCCACTGTTAATACACTTGCACAAGAAAATTATGTTTCAAATATGATGTATCTGATAGCGCCTCATAGTACTCCTCTTATAGCAGGCAAGTTTACAGAATCAGGGGCAGATTTACAAGCCCCTTGCACCACTTTTGCGTCAATTTTAACATGGGAAAATTGACGTAAGCGGCTTGTAAATAAGCTCCTCAGTATTCAACATGCGGTACATCTTGCAAAAGTTTTCAAAAATCATCAAAACCACAATGATTATAACTCACCCGATAATCAAAGCCACCTGACCTTTATCCTCAATTATCATCTACTGCACACCTGTTTACCACTTGCTACAACTCCCAACATACCAAGAACTTTTTTTCTAGTGAAATCTTCCAAGACAAGTCCAACACCAAAGAACTCTTTAAAACTGTGAAAAGATTAACCTCTCCACACATCCCAAAAGTCCTGAACTATGTGATAATGTGGCCACCTTTTTTCAACAAAAGGTGGAGGCTATATTTTCCACATTCACTCCCAGCTGAAAGGGTCTGATTTTCACCCAGTGAGTCTCAATCAGGTGGATCCAACCTCATGACCAGTTTTTGAACATTTTACCCCTCTTGGGTGGGAGGAAACCGCTAAACTGTTGTCTTCTGCTCGCTCCGGTTCCCCTGTGGTTTCCTGCCCGGTCCCGATACTTAAATCCATTTCGGATGTGATTTGTTCAGTCTTGAACCCTTTGATTAACAACATTTTCACTACCGGAATTTTTCCGACAGCCTCGAAGAAGGCGTCAATACTTCCCCTTTTAAAAAAGCCTACTCTGGATCCCACAGACCCAGGGAACTATTGGCCATTTTCGCGACTTCCCCTGCCCTCAAAAATTACTGAAAAGGACATGAATGTTCAGCTCAGTAGCTTTTTTCACAGCAATAATGTACTTGATCCCACCCAATATGGCTTCAGAGCTGACCATAGCACTGAGTCGGCCCTCATCAAATCTTGTGAGGAGGTAAGGGAGGCGCTGGATGGTGGTGGCTATACTTATAATTTTAGATCTCTCAGCAGCCTTTGACACGGTCCATCATAAAGTTTTGATGGACCGGTTGTCGGGGGTAGGGGTACGAGGGGCTGCTTGGAAACCCTTCCACTCCTTCTTATCAGAGAGAACTCAAACGGTCGATTTAGATAATAATAAATCTCAGCCCTTCAGCCTTCCTTGCGGGGTGCTGCAGGGGTCATCACTGAGCCCGACGCTCTTTAATATCTATGTGACATCCCTGGCAGCCCTGATTAGATCGTTTGGTTTTCAGTTCACTTCATACGACGACGACACTCAGATTGTACTATCCTTCAAGGACGGTCTGGTTAAAGAAACAGGAGTTTGCTTCCACGACTGCATGAGGGATATCTCAAGCTGCTTGTCGGCGAATTGTTTGAAACTGAATTCCAACAAAACGGAGGTGATTGTATTTGGAAACAACCTTGATGTTTGGACCCCAGATTGGTGGCCAACAGATATGGGAAACCATCCTACCCCAGACCTTAAAGGGAAAAATTTGGGAGTAATAGTGGACAATAAATTGACTTTCTGTGACCACATCAGTTCAGTTGTTTACTCTTGTTTTCTGATTTTGCGAGTTTTAAGGAACATAAAACCGTATCTCTAGGTCCGCAAAATATGCGAATATGTGAAAATTTGCGTTTTTTTAATTTTTGCGTGTTCACAGAGTTTTTTTTAGGTGCGGCGGCCGCGAAGTTATCCATGCGGTCGTTCATGGGAGCGGCCATCTTGTTTCCAGTGTTCACGTTGTGCATTTCCATTTCCGGCTGCCAGTTGCATGCTCGCGTGCGGACCGCAATTACGTGTTCGCGTCTGTTTTTGCGTGCTCGTGGGGGAAATATCGTGCAAACTTACCCACACGGTCGCAATGGGCGCGGCCATCACTGTTTTTCATTCATTGCTATGGTTCTGGGCATGCTTTTTCAATCCTCCCTTAATCTTAGCAATCATTTGTTTCTTTGAACTTTTTAAAACTTTTTTTTACTCATTGCCTATCTCTTGATTTTTGTACTTCTATATTTTGTGTTTTTTTCTACTTTTGGTTACTTGGCAATAGGAGCCGGGAAGAACATGAAGGGGAAGGGTCCTGCACCCCATACCTGGCTCCCTTGCGGGCGCTTAAGCGGGGAGGCACTAGTAGCCCGGGAGATCTTCAGCGTGGTGGAGGTGGCCGCACTGGTTTTCTTCGTCCAGCGCCACCTCCCCAAGACCGTCGCGGCAGGCGGCAGGTCCGGTGCCGGGTACGGGCTCCGGGAGCGTCGTCAGCTATGGGGTAAGGTGTGCAGGGCCATGTATCGGAAGTCTGGGGCCCGTCGCACCTACAACCAGGCGACGCACCGGTGGTCCGACATCCTGGGGGAGAGCAAGACCTGCTCGACCTGCTTGGAGTCGAGATCCCGGGCCTTGGTGAGTAGAAGTAGCTAGTATTTAATCACTACTTTGTTTTCTCCTGCTCTGTGTGATATTGCAATTTGTTTTTTCCGAAGAGCAAGAATGCTGCCGATTACATTGCAGGTAAATTATGTTTCAAAAGCTTCTGTGATTGCAGGTGCTCGCCTGCTCACTTGCGGTGCTACTATGCTTACTTGTTTTCAATTTTGTGGTCATTGGCCTGAGTGATTATGTATGAGTGAGTTGTACTTTACAGAACTGCGTAATGCTAGACACTAGAGACTCAAGTCCAGTCCTTCCTTTGTTCTCCTGCCAAGAGATAGTGGTGGTGGATTGGTAGTTCGAGTATATTATGACTGGTTATTTAGTAGGAAACGTTTTAGTGGTCTGCAATCATGACGGACTGTGTCTGTCACTTCGCGTGCTGCGGAGTGCTGCCTGCCAGTCCTAGTAGAACCTTTTTGTAGTTGGTTTAGTGAGTTACATAACTTTCGAAGTAGACGGTCCGCAAATCCGGCAGTACTGTATTGTGGAGTGGTGTGGCTCATTGGTTAGAGGCGGCAGACCTGTAAGGAGAGAACGGCCCGGGACCAGGGTTCAATTCCCAACGCGGCAGGGTCTTGGACCAGGGTCAACGGACTCGATAATGCTCGCCTCAGTGCCTATTCTAACCAGGGAACACACTCGGTAACTTAAGCTTGCCTCATCTCTACAACGGCCCCCCACAGACGCCGGGGATGCCTGGTTTCACCCTGTGAGATACCCAGAAAAGGGACCATCTCACAGGGAAAACCAGGACGGGTTCCCAGCGGTCTACAGCGCCAGGACACTCGGGTAGAGTAACAGTGCGCTTTACAAGTATCCCACATTTACATTTACATTTACTAATATCCTAGTAGACCACATCAGATAGGTCAATAAATTTAGTGCAATTATTGTCTATTTCCCCGAAATAATTTGTTATTATTTTTTTGAAATGTTTGATTTAGTTGACAACAATGATCCATGTTTGTGTCTTTCTTTCATGTTGTACATCAGCTTCCCCCAGGGGCAAGAGGACAGAGGAGGACGTAGCGGCGCCGGCGGAGCAGGAACAACAACAGGAAGGCCAGGATAGGTCCACCGAGGGCTCCTCTGCTTGCCCCAGTAAGTTTTCCTGTTAATGTTATTAATTATACTTCCCCATCTTTTACAGCACCTATTTATTCCAAACGTTCCTCATAATTCTATTTTTTCCTAAATCGTCTTTGATCTTCTTGTAGACTGTGTCTAAATTCTTATCCTGCCTCTACTATGACTCTCTGTGCTACTACTAGATTATTATTAGTCTGTCTGTGTAGCTAGCTAAGCTTGCACAGTTGGCAAAAGGTGTACTGTTAAACAAAACTCCTATTCAGCAATTGCTCTAGGCACTGAGTGCAGACGTCTGGGTTGTAAACAATGTCTATTGAAGTCTTCTAAATGTTTATGCTTTGACAATTCCCAACAATAAAATGTCAATGGCCACCAAGAATAAGATAATAGTTTACTTTTTGATTGGATAGGAGGACATGCTACTACTGTTGCAGGGACTATTCTGCACATACAGAACTATGGACAAGAAATAGGGCATTGGTTATAAATTATAATAGGCGCAGTTAGACTTTCCACATACCTCAGTCATACCAGAAGTTGAACCCCCAATCTCCTTAGTGACTAGCTAGTGTGTCAGAGAGTAATTATTTTTCTCCCGAATGCAGCGATGATCCCCAATGATTATACAACCCAGAGAACATAAGGCTATGGAGTCAGAGTCCCGACCTCTCAGAGTCACAGACTCATGCTTGCAAATTGCAAACCCTTTCGCTCACTCACTCATGACCAAAAACCACAGAGTCTATGTTAGTTTTAAAGCTTTATTAAGTAAAGCAAGTAGCTCTGTGTGTACTCTGTAAACATTTAAATTGTGCATTATATAAAAACATTTATTAAAATGAATGTCATATAACAAACGGAGAACGACTGAAAAGTGGCTGATTTCACACAGTAATTGTGGGAGAGCCCTCACCTGGTTGGAACTTAAAGTCTTGGTGGGGATGAATCGTTGACGACTCCAACTAAGAAATGATGATGATCTTGCTCTTGTTCGTAGAAGGGAAGCTTCTGTCTGTTATGAGAAAAATGGTGTGTGTTATAAAGCAAACATTCACCAGTTGTGTCAAAAAGTGTAGCATCACATGTTATGGCTAAGCATAAATAAAAAACACCCTTCCCTGAAGAAAGTGACATTTTTAGTTTAGACTAGAGAGTCACAAATTATTAAATGTGTTTATGTAGTACTAGTACCTTTTCTTCATTCCTAGACAAAATAGGGAGTGGTGTATATGGCATCTAAAAGTATTAAATGTTTTTTCTAGGCGTAACACCATCGGCACTCTAGGGTCGGATGCGGTGCCACAGCCAGCTGGAACTGCTGTGGGGGATGCCACGGTAGTGGCGGGCATTGGTAAGCTATTATATTCCTTACTTATTGAGATTGCAGAGTGGGCTCTCTGCAGGGGTGTATATGTTGTACAGTACAAGTACACTTTACTGTTTAGAAGACTTACAAATTTAGAACTAATTTTTTGTCAACCAGGTAGAAGACAGTCACCCTTGACTTCTCATTAGCAATAGCGGCGGGAGTTGATGAGTAACCAATGGCCTCCTCTAAATTTGACTTCAACTCAGCTGTGAAAGTTTTATCGAGAAGCCAAGTCAGATCAGAGATGAACTTGATGGATGGGATGAACGGAAAGGGAAAGAAGGGTGTAAGGAAGGACGAGCGAGTGAAAATTAATGACTGGCAAAGAATGATACTTGTTTTTGAATGCTGCCCGAGGTGGCTGGGAATCTGATGCATGGTCTGATGCATGGCCGGTTGAAGGCTGAAGCAAGGATGGGTGGAAGGAGAAAGAAAAGAGGACTGCCTGGGTGGGTGAAACAGAAACTGTATGAGTACGCAATATATCCTTTGGTTCAAATTCAAATGCAAGTCAAGCACGGATGCATGGCTGGCCTTTTACAAAAAAAAAAAAGAGGTTGTTTTTCGGTGAGAAAAAGTAAGGTTTGTCCAGTTGAGAGTCAGACATTAAGAAGAATGATTGACATTTACTTTGAATGGATGGATGCCTGCCTGCCTGGATGGTATCTTCCTCATAGTTAGCATAGGTGTATGTAGTAGACAGAGAAGACGGTCACTTGATGAAGAGTGTTACTTTGAAGAGCATGTAACACCACACGTCCGTGCCAGAGTAGCAAAGCCGAGGAAAGTAGAAGTTGTATTTTTTCAGAATACTACCATGACTAGTAACAGTAGTTTGCAAGCACAGCATATATCCGCCGATTACGGAGACCACTCACTCACTACCTCTGTTAATAATTTTTTTACAACTTGTGTGGCCTATCGGTGTTCACTCAATCAAAAGCAAAGCACCTAAATGTCATCCCATATGTAAGCAAATATCCTGTGAAGGGATAGATGATCATATTATCTTCTTCATTTTCCTTTTGTAGTATTCAGGGGCAGGGCAGGGTGAAAGTTACATTAATTAAGCAGTCGCCCTTGTAACAGAGTATGGCCAGTGCCACCCGTAATAGAAAAGTAAGAGCTTCACCACCTGCATGTACTGGACTGGTAACAGTAACGCAAGTCTGTGTCATCATGGCTTGCATCTGTTGGCTCGGGTGCAAGTTGACTGCGCTGGCATTATGCCGGCTTCCACAAGTTTACGTACCAATTTCGCTAAACAAGAGAGAAGAAGAAGACAGGTGTACTGTCTGAGTGTAATGTAGTGAGTCCATATAGTGCTAGTAGAATTCCTGAAACTCCCACTAATGTTAGAGCAGAGGGCGACGAAGTGGGAGGTTAGATAGATATGTGCCACAAATGTTATGTACTGTGCTTGCAAGTTGCTAGTGCTACTGTGACACAACTTTCTGCTGAATTATTTTGTGTTAATCTTAAAGAGCATTGGTTACAGTATGTTTTTCTTTCTTCATATAGATGCTCCTTCCAAACTTACACGGAAGGAGTTGGCTAGATGGGCCCGGCAACGGAAACTGGAGGCAATTGTTGCTGAATATTGGCGGCTGGTGGCCCAGGAGGAGGAGGACACGCAGTCACACTGGACATCAACATCCACGACCGCTGCATCCTCCTCCGCCCACCCTGAGTCGTCCAGTCAGTGCAAGCCTTCAGCGGTACGGAGCCGTGGTCCCGCAGCCACCCACCACCGCCAAGCAGCAAAAAAATCAGCTGCCCCCCACAGCAGGTGCAAGGCTTGTCTGCACCACTTGACCCTCAGAGTGTCCAACCTTGAGCAGGAGGTGGAGAGGCTGAAAACCCTGCTCAAGGACCTCCGCAGAGAGCATCGTGACCACCTGGCCAAAGGACACCGCCGGCGGAAGTAGAGGAGAGACTGTCCCTTGCCCCTTTTTTTTAATAAACTTTTTATTGACATAAAGGCATAGTATACAGTCATCATGTTACTAATAAGTTGGTACACATATATATATACAATACATTTCCGAACTCTTAATCTGTAGTTTGTATGCTGCATTCCAATCTCATACCTCCTCACTAAGTCTAGTGTACTTTCCTCCGTACATCCTTATATAAGTAGCTAGCATTTAACAATTTCCTCCCGTTCTAAAATACCCAACATAGGAAACTCTCATATAACTCTAAAAGAGAGTCTCCCCCCCCCCCCAAACTTGGGTCATCTCTCGGCGTATGTTGTATAGTCCTCCACCCTTCAGCAGTCCATCTTGTCCCAGTTTCTTTGTCCAGGTAGGTTATTCCAACACGTCGCTACTGTTAGCACTGGTAAACATACCCCTCCAGCCCCGGCTATCACTCCTCCTCCTCCTCGGAGTCTAGATCGTCTCCCTCTGGCAGGGGTTCGCATAGCTCACCCCTATAAACATTCCATGCTGTCCACACCTTATTCCATTTACGGGGGGCTGTTCGAAGGGCATACACAGTTCTTTCCGTGACCATCAGGACATCCATGTTTTTAGCCCACCTGTGTGCCGTGGGTAAGTCCGGAGCCCCCCATTTTTGTGCAATATCACGTTTAGCCACTGTCATGGCTAGTGTGGCCCAGATTAATCCATATCTGTCTAGGTCATTGGGGTCCCAGACGTTCAAAAGGCACTTGCGTGGTTCTGGTGTAGTGGAAATCTTAAGTGTTTGGGAAACTGTGCGCATTATTTGTCTCCAGAATTCCTGTATTTGTGGGCAGTCCCACAGTGTATGGAGCAATGTACCCTCCTCCCCGCAACCCCTCAGGCAGAAGGGACTGGGCGCTCTATGTATTTTGTGGAGTAGTGTCCTGGTGTAATAAATGCGGTGCAGTATTTTTAGTTGCACCAGCCTAAATTTTGCCGAGATGCCCACCTCTCTCGGGGAGGCCAAGGCTTCATTCCACTCTGACTCATCCAACATACCAATGTCCCCCTCCCATCGTTCCTTAAGTTTCAGCATGGGGTCTGGTAAGTTGTTGACCAGTTTTTTGTAAGTAAGGGAAGTGGCGCTCTGCTGCATGAAGTCTGTCAGTAGTCTGTCTTCAAGTGGCGAGGATTCCGGCAAATCAGTGCCCGGTGGGATTGCCTGGAGTAGTGCGTGCCTGATCTGTATATATCGAAATGTTTCAGTGGGTCTGAGGTCATACTGCTGCTGGAGTTGTGGGAAGGGTATTACTGTGTCTCTTTCCCAGAGGTCCCCCACTGTAGAGATTCCTATCAGGTCCCACTGCGCAAACCCCTTGCACGCCCTAAGGTTGCCCAGTGACTTCGTGTCCCATAAAGGTGTCATTTTGGTGAGTCTACCTTTCCAGCCCATTCGTGCCTGCGCTACATGCCAGAGGGTCGCTGTGTGACGTGTCGGACTGTGCAGAGTATTGAGTTGTGATTTATTATACAATACCGATAGCATGCATTCTGTCCCTAATTGTGCCCAATCTGCCCTGTATGCTGGGTCATCTCTCGGAGTGTGGATCCACTGGTTAATTACCTTAAGTTGAGCTGCCCAGTAATACAGCTGAATGTTGGGAAGTGCAATCCCCCCTTCATACCAACTTTTCACCAATTTGTCATATGCTATTCGTGCTGGACCATTGCTCCAGAGCAGGTTGGAGACCAGCGCCGCAATCTGTTTGAAGTATCGTGAAGGGACAGGATGTGGGGTGTTTTCTAGTATGTATAAAAATCTGGGGAGTGACATCATCTTAAATAAGGCTGCCCTCCCCAGGAGGGTGAGGGGCAGGGTCGCCCAATGTTTTACGTCTGCGCGTAAGCGATCTATTGGAGGCTTCAAGTTGTTAGCAAAAAATTCTGCTTCAGAATGTGCAATAACAATGCCCAAATATTTGAAGGAGGCCGTCGGTGCCGCCAGTGGGCAGCTTTCCTGCAGTCTCGGTGCCGGACCCTTCAACGTGTAGACCACCGATTTCGACCAGTTCAAGGTATATACTGAGGATTTCCCATGGGTATTACAAATGTCTAGTAGGGCTGGGATTCCGTTGTCGGGGTCCACCATGTAGATGAGCATGTCGTCAGCATATAGGGATACCTTGTCTTTCCATCCCTCCTCCCATTCAATGCCCCTAAATAGGGGTGTGTTTCTTATCAGGATTGCTAAAGGCTCGAGCACCAACGCGAAGAGCAAGGGCGACAAGGGACACCCCTGTCTGGTCCCTCTACCCAACGGGAACACCAGTGAGATGTGGCCATTCGCCACTACCTGCGCCACCGGCTTGGTGTAGAGCAGTCGTATCCATGCTATGTATTTCGACCCAAAGCCCATACGCGCAAGCACCTCAAATAGGTATTCCCATTCCACTAAATCAAAAGCCATTTTTGCATCAAGGGAGAGGATCACCGCCTGTTCTGCGAGGAGGTGCGATCGAGCCAGTACCCCATGGACCCTCCGGAGGTTCAGTGCCGTGCTTCTATGGGGCATGAAGCCCGATTGGTCGGGGTGGATCAGGGTGCTTAGGTGCGGCATCAGACGGGTGGCCAGAAGTTTTGCCAGCACCTTGGCCTCCACATTTAGCAATGATATCGGATGATACGATGTGCATTCGTCTGGGGGTTTACCCGGCTTAGGTATATCCACTATTGTGGCCGTGCGTTGATCTAGTGGTAATTCTGTCTGCTCCCTACTCTCATATACATGTCCAGTAATGGCCCACTGAGTTCCGAGGCCACTGATTTATACCATTCTACAAGCAGCCCATTTGGTCCCAGCGCTTTGCCTGACTGTAGCGATTGTATTGCTAACTGGATCTCTTCTTCCGAAAGGTCTTCCTCTAAATCCCGTGCAGCCTCTGGTGTTATGCGGGGGATGACAATATCTGCCAGCGAGACTGCCGCCATGTGTGCTGTTACTATATGCTCTGGGGTGTATATTTTTTGAAAATGACGTGCTAAGGTGTGTACAATGTCTTCCGGGTGAGTTAGTATTTGGCCGTCAGCGGCAGTCAGCCTCTGAATACCTCTCGTACCACCTTCCCTCTTATCCAGCCATGCCAGCAGTTTCCCTGCCTTGTCGCCCACGTCATAAATTCTATGTGTAGTGTTCGTGATGTGTCCCTGCACCGTCGCTCTGAGGTGGGCCTGGTATTGATGTTGCCGTAGCTGCAGCGTGTGTGTCGTAGTCGGGGAGGGGTCTGCCATATGTGCTGTGTTTGCATCGTGGAGCGCCAATTCCAGTTCAGTAAGTTCTTTCTGGGAATCTCGTTTATGCCCCATGATGGCTGCTATTGCAGTCCCTCGTAGGACGGTCTTGTAGGCCTCCCACAGAATCGACGGCGAGGCCACCGTCCCCTCGTTTTCGGCAAAGTAGTGTTTCGTGGCTAGTTTTAGTTTCTTTCTTATTTTTGGGACTTTCAGGTAATTAGGATAGAGTGGGTAGACCCTAGCGCTTTTCTGTTCTCTGGTAGTAAGGGTGAGTATGATCGGTGAATGGTCAGATATGCCTCTGGGTAGGATGTCGATCCTGTCTACCGAACCTAGTCCCTCCCCCAGGAACAAGAAGTAGTCTATGCGAGATAGGCATTAAGCGGCTTGCCCTCCCACTGGCCATGTATCGCCGCGAAGCGCCCCTGGTCGTCCGTCACATGCTGTGTAATAAGAAAGGGTGATGATTTTTTCACGAGTATCCCCGTTCCCCTAGATCCAGAGGTGAAGTCTGCATGCGTCGCCATTTTGTATCCGCGCCTATCAAGCGCTCTGCATGTTGTCCCCTTAAGGTGTGTTTCTTGGAGTAGAACCACATCCGGGCTCTGACGTTTAATAGCCTGCAGCACCAGGCCTCTTTTTATCTTGTCCCCCAGGCCCCTGACGTTCCAAGTTAATATGCGCAGATGGGGCACTCCTACCGCCACCGTGGGTGCAGTCTGAAGTGGGATGGTCATGGTGTTGTTGTAATAGTGTCGTGAGCAACGTGTCGGTGTCTTTCGTGACGTGGCCTAGGAGTATGCCGCTATCTAGGGCGGTAGTATGACATGTGAAGTGAGTGATGACCAGAACCAAAATCGTGAACAATGAGAACAATAACAAGAGTACCTTAGGCTCCCTTCCACCCCCCCTCCCTGCTCCCCTGCACCACGGACAGGTCCCCGCCCGCATCCCCAACTTGGCAGAGTGCTCAATCCCGTTCCCAACTATCTTACTTGCTCGTGGGGTTGGTGAGTCCCCTACAGGCACCGGCCAATGCCCACCCTACTCAGCTCCGCCAACTCCAGGTTTCTACATGTTTCAAGTACGTTGACGTGTCGGTAATGCACTACTCATATTTTGACCGGCGGTCCCGAATCAAATGGGTCTCTTTCCAAATCCGATTCCAGTCCTGCAGCGTCATCTCCGCGTGAAGGATTAACGGACATTTGCTCCGCTGGTCCGCCGCTGTGGTGTTCCTGTCGATCTCTGCATGGGCGCTGGGGTTGCCCCACCTGTCTCCATCCGTCAAGCCAGTCCCGTGCCACCTCCGGGTTGTCAAAGAACCACGTTTTTCCATCGGCCACGATCCGCAATTTGGCGGGGAACAGCATCGAGTATGGCAGGCCTTTATCTCACAGCGCCTTTTTGATCTCTGTGAAGGACTTCCGGCGCCTGGCCACCTCCGCCGTATAATCCGGAAAGAAAGCCAGAGTCGAGTTTTGGATTTTCACAGGTGGTGAGCTCCTTGCCGCCTGTAGGATTGCGTCTCTGTCCCTAAAATTAAAGAGTCTGGCCAGTACAGGTCTCGGCGTGGCTCCTGGCTTGGGTGTCCCGCCAGGTACTCGGTGTGCCCTTTCGACTGAAAAAAAGTTTGATAGGCCTTTCGGCCGCAGTTTATTCTGGATGAGGTCCTCGACGTACAAATCCATTGCACCCTTCCCCTCTGTTTCTGGCAGGCCAAGGATGCGTACGTTATTCCTCCTGGAGCGCCCCTCCTGGTCGTCGAGCTTCTCCTGTAGTTGTTTAGTGACCTTTTCCATGCGTTCCATTGCTACTTGCAGGTCCGAAGTGTCCTCTACCAGCGCTTTTGTTACCACCTCAACCTGGGATACCCTTTCCGACATTTTCTGGAAGTCAGCCCGCAACAGGGTAACTTCTGAAGAGATGGAACCCACTGTTGTTTGTACCTCTGAGAGGGTTTTCATTATATCCTCCAAAGTCACTTTTTTTGTCCCCTCCGCATCCGGAGCAGAGCCCGCGGAGTGCCGCCCACCAGCCTGGGGGTGTCCGTGCTGCGAGTAGGCAAATTTGTCCAGTTTAGCCTGTGTCGAGGCGCTCCTAGTCCCCTTGCCCGCCATGGCGTGGTGTGCTTGGATCGCGGGGTCTGTGTACAGTGGCACCCCTGGCACCACAATTCAACGAGCTGCGGGGCCGCTTCCGTAGGCCGGGGGGGGGGTATCCAGTCAGGCCGGTCCGAGCCGGTTTCAGAATCCCAGACCGCTCCACACAGGGTCCTCAGCTAGTGGTCGGACTGCAGTTATCGTGCCCAGTACAATGTCCCGCACAGTATAACCGGTTTAGCCACTCCGCACGGCTCCGGTTGGAGAGCACCCCTCCAGTTTGTTTCAAAGCTCGGCCCCTCTACGTGGTCAGAATAACGCGCCTGTACTGAGTGTCTATATGTTGTAGGGTCAAGCAGATTTTAAGTTCAACTGTTCCGATGGCGTTGATCTCCAGGGAAGGCGCCCCCCGCCGACTGGTGTCCAGCCCCCCACCTTAGAGCAGGCTGATGCCCCACAGCAGTAGCTCCAGGGTGTCTCTAACGTGTATAGCGTCTTCAATACGCTTCCAGGTGCCAACCCCTCCTGGTAGCGTCCACTGTGGGCACTTGTGTCAGGATCCAGGGGCTCAGTCTTTTGTTCCTCCCCCACTAATCACCTGTGGGGTCTCGATTGTAGTTGCCCCCATACGAGGATGTCAGGGCCCCCAGTGCGATCAGCCCGGGCTCAGGATGTGTGCGCCGGCCCCGCTCCCAAGATGGCGTCCGATTGTGTTGCAGGGGGGGGAGGGGGGCACCCTCCAGGTCGCGGACCTCCGCACTCCGCAGTTCTCACCTTCAGGCCGCTCGCTCCGGCAGTTCAGGGTGTCTCGTCTTCCCGGGGGCTAGCAGTTGCAATGCGCAGGGCCGGAGTGACCCTCGCCGAAGTTCCGCGGGGAGGGGGGGAAAGGTGGGGGTTTTTCACCTCGCCGAGGCTGGAGAGGGCGCACTTCCGCCGGGACCCCTCCGGTACGCAAGGCCGGTGTCTCCAGGCAGGTGCAGGCCACAAGTCAATAGTGCCGGACGGAGCAGTTCCCGGACTCCAATTTTCACCGGGATTGGATCGGGCAGTGCCGCACAGGTTCCTGAGTTGGCGCCGCTACTTCGGGCAGGCGATTCTACGGATGAGTGATCGGATTTTACTAAGGGGCCGCTATGCCGTGGGGAGCTCCCGAATCAAGCTGCCGCCATGCTCGGCAGTTGGCCACGCCCCCCTTGCCCCTTTTTTAAAGACTTTTGGTGGGGTGGGAATTGGCCGTTGGGGTTTTGGAACTTTTCTTCAGGACATTTCATGGACATTGGTTGGGGTTAGGGAGGGGGTGGGTTGGGTCTTGTGGGATAGTTTATTTTTGTCAGGGTGTAAATAATTATTTATTTTCAACTTAAACATAGCATATGCGTTTTTACTGTTTTGTTCGGGAGGCAGGGGGGGTTAACTCAACTGTACGTTTGTTTTCCTGAAACTTAACTGGCTGGTTGATTCAAATTGTCTATTCGCCCAATCTCCTCCTACTCCATTATTCTTCCTCCCCCAAAATGCTTATCTTACCTGTGATTCGTGTTTGAGAATAGGGCTAGGCACAGGGCTGGGTGCATGGCAAATGGCGATTAAGGTTGGCTCTGGAATCCTGGACAGATGAAATGTCATCGTTATGGTGGTGGTAGTAGTAGTGGTACACACTGACAGTAGCAGCATATGGAAAAAAAAGGAAATGAAACATTGAGTGGCCTGAGCGTAGCATTAGAACAGTACGATAGATAGTACAGTACACAGTAAGAATATATCCTCGGATTCCTTCACCATCCTTGAAATTGATTTTCTGTTGCTTTGACCTTATCCTCCCCAGCAAGTGTGTGAAATTATTGTTGTCATTTAGTCACACCTCAATGAAAACCACACAGAGGGTTAGGGTTTGAAAATTGGATGGGAATGTGGGTTTTTGGGAAAGTTTTGTGGAGAGAGGAAAAAAAACACAGCATGAACAAACAACAAATGAAGAAAAACAAATCTTTGGATACGAAGATATCCATAAATCTTTTAAGGGACATAAAGGAGGTGCACTACTGCATGCATGAAGTTGTTTGCTAAATGAATGGTTAGGTTACTGAAAAGTAGTACTTACTACAACTTACTAACTATGAAGAAACATTATTTGACAGTGCAGTGCTGCAGTAATTACGCAATTTCACTTGCCTATCTGCCCTTAGAGAGAATAAACACTTATTAATACATTAAATTAGTTGCAGAAATAGCAAAGACACGTATCAAATAGCTGGAGGGATGAATTTGAAGCAGAGAGCAAACAAACACACAGAGTCACACTCATAAAAGTTCACAACAATAACAATATTTAAAAGATATGGAGAAGTGAAGAGGATACTGTAACTGTATGTTGTAGTTGTCCTGTTCAATTTGGGAAGTTGCATGTATCCAGCCATTCCTCTTATTCGCGGTACTCCTCCATTCCATCTGACGCTCGTCGATCAATCTTGGTGACCAGACAGACACACTGTACACTGCCTGCCTGGCGGATGCGGAATTGCGGATCGCTAACGGTAAGCCTGAGTTAATCATTTTTCCCATCGTACAGGGTAAAAGCCGGCCTGTAATTGTTGATGGAAAAACAGGAAGTGATATTAAAAAACACCACGTAGAAAAAAATATAAGGTACGGTGTGTAGTTCAAAAATAACACTTTCAGTTTCAGAGGTGACAGTATTACATACAAGCATAATTTCTAAAGTGCGAACTCTGAGTCTCCTTTTCAAGGATAGTAATTAGCACACAGCAGGCCAGGGCCATGCAGACGGTCAAGGCAGGCACCACTGAGTGAAGCAACCTGATGCAGCAAGCCACATAGCCGCAATTTTACATGAACTGCTATCTGGACTCTGGTATAACAACACTACACTGGCTCGACCACTCCATACCACGAATAAACAGACATGTAGTTCTGCTGTAGGTGTTGTTGACTGGTTTACCTGTTTGCCACTCACGAAATGGCCATAGTTCTTCCGTAAACTGACGATGATGATCCATCCATCCCAATGAGTGACTGTAAAGAAAAAAGATATTATGTAACTTTGATCATCAAGACTACTCATCATCATCATGGTATATTGGCAAACTCAATGTTGTTCATGCAGTCGCAGTCTACACACACAGTGAGTCCAAGGAAATTTTGCATATTAAAAAATGCAACGTAGTGACCCATGCAGTAGCAGTAGAATTTGAATTAAACAAGGTAAAAAAACAGAGTAGACTTGAGTTACATTTAGTGTGTAAAAGATTAAATAATAACAGAAGACATATGATGATTCATTTCATGCACAACAAACAAACAGCAATTGCTTTCAGCAGAGCCAGACAGCCAGTGCTGTCCACTGCATGCCATCTCATTATTCATTACCTGTTCCACTTTTTGTCCGCATCCTGTTCTTAAAGTGAATGCCCAAAGGGCAGCCTCTCGTGTCAATTTCAGAAGTAACTGTCAGCAATCAGCATATAGTCAGTAATTCCAGTCCCACTTCTTTTGAGGGGACTCTTCTACGAAGCGACAGTTTCTTCATTCTGCGTAATCCAGCCATCTGCCTTGAGGGAAATGGATTGGGGGAGTCTGGAGGAGGAGGAGGAGGATAGAGGAGCATGACTGACTTGTGAACTTGTGAACTTCAGGATTGCAGACAGCGGCACCTTCAATAAGGTAATAAGACGAAGACAGTGCTGCTGATGGATTTGTTGTGATTAGAGTTTTGTTGTGGTAAAAGTTGCAAAACAAAGAAAGACACATAGGAGTAAAAGTGAATAAGGAGTCAGGACAAAAAAAAAGGAAGTCAGTTTCAGGCCTAGGTGTCAGGGAAGTAGAGCTCGTCCTCAAACTCTGTGAATTGAGATGGGAGTAGGTCAGCTAACAGAGAAGAACTTCCATCACCTAAGTCGGTATCCTCTTCTTCCTGCATGGATTTACGTATTTTGTAATCTGGTGGCATGAAGTGCTGATTCATCTTGATCACTGTTAACCTCTCCACATTTTTGGGCGAGAGGCAGGTCCTTTTTGAAGTTACAATGGCACCAGAAGCACGGAAAACACATTCAGAAGACACGCTTGCGAGTGGGCAGACAATTAATTTAGAGCCAGGTTGGTGATCAGTGGCCATTGACCCCTTTTCCCATACCAATGCAGCAATGGGTTCTGATTAAAGAAGACCTCTGTTGGGTCATCCAGATAGGCCTGCACCATCCACTCAAGGTTCTCCAGGGGTGCTCCACTTTGTGTACCATCTGTGGCCTTTGCATCAAACACTGGAACGAGCAAACCCTTGATGAGTTCTCCAATCCGCTTCCAACAATATTATGGCTGGGCCTGGTGCAGGTGAGGATGATGATACGGTTGCTGGTGTCGGTAACGGCTGTGAGGGAAAGTGACTGCCTTCGGCCACAGAAGTGGACCTTGACGCCGGATGTCCTGCTGATTCAGTAGTACTTCTGCCGGTTCCTTCAATTTCCTGCCGCTCTTTTTCGAACCGAGTGGCTGACAGAGCTAGCCAATGTTTGTAGTTTGAAACATCTGCTTCATTAAAAGGAATGAATGCTTTGCTGGCCACTGCCTTTTTGTACCGTGGATCCAGAATAGTGGCACAAATGTAATGTTGTTCTGTATGTATTTTTTTAAGCCTTTCATTGTCAACTAGGCGAGTTAAAAAGCTCACAGCCAACTGATATGCGTCTTGCTTGTCAGTATCATTCATTCATTTCATCTTTATTTCAACTATGTTGTCATAAAAGAAATCACATTTAATTGAACAATTTAAAAGGATTGATACATTACATTTAGATACACAGTAAAAAAACACATGTCCAGGGAGCTATTTCATCACAGCCAGTAGATAGCAATAGACATACATGAATGCATGGACAACTAAGATCCCCTGCCCATCTAGAATCAGAGATCAGGCTCCCTAGCTCCCATAGAGTTATATTTACTGAATCCTATTTCAAACCGAGTTCACGTATTTCCTTCTAGTGGACCACATGGCTGCTAGAAATTTTGTTACAGCAAACACAGTTAGAGGAGAAAGATCCGTTTTAAGTATTCTATGTGCTTGCGCACAGCGCATGATAACCACATTTTTGCACAGTGGAATAATCCACTTCTTTCTGACTTTTTGATAAGCAGGGCAGAAAAACATGACATGCAATTCATTTTCAAGCTCCGAGGGGCAACCGGGCCAATTTTTAGGTGAGGATGGACACCACTTACTCGTAAAATCTCTAATTGGCAGAGATCCGTGTCTCCATTGAAAGTACAACTTCCTAAAAACAACTGGACTAACAACGTCGAAGACAGACTCAAATTTATAAAAATCTTTAGTCGTTAAAAAGGTGCCAGACAGAGTTCCAGTTTTGACATTCACTATACATGCGGTTAAGTTACTTTCATGGTACAGATTAACTAGATGCTTGCGCGATAGGTTTCTGCATGCATGCTCCGGATCGGACCACATGAGCGCGAGGCCTAGTCTCTCAAATTCCGCTCTTATATGCTTAAGCCATGGGAGTTTCTGCACATTCGGGAGTCTTAGGACATCCGAAAGCTCTTGCCTGTATATCTTTAACTCTGGGGTAACCCAGAGTCTCCTCCAGAATGTTAGCGGTTTGAGGGCCAATTCTTTATTTATGGGTCTAATGCCCAGGTCCAACCGGAGCGGCAACAATGGTGTGCTAGGTGGAAGTGCTACCAACTGTCTTAGGAATCTGTTCTCCACGACGGCAATCGCAGGTGCACACTTGTGACCCCACAGTTCGCCACCATGGATTACAGCGCCCCGTGCCTGCAATTTATAAATTTCCAGTGGTGGGCCAATTGGTTTAACCGCAGATTTGTTTAAGAGCTTCGTAATGGCCCCCACTTTTTGGGACAGCTTAAGTTGAAGTTTTATTTGATGTTGCCCCCATGTCATATTTTCGTTTAAAGTGAGACCCAGGTACTCAAACGTCTGAACTCGTTGAAGGCAGACTCCACCTATCTCAGGGCTCGGGCGAGTTATTATTGGGGGGTTAAAAACCATATATTTCGTTTTCATGGTGTTTATTTCCAACCCCCGGTCCTGGCAGAAGAGCACGAAGCCATCCAGGACTCGCTGGATGCCCATAGGGGTCTTGGAGAGCAATAAGGTATTATCCGCAAACATAATCGCGGAGATACCAAACCCAGCAAGTTTTGGGGAGTCGTTATTGGGGACCGCATTCAGGTGGGAGATTACCCCGTTGACATAAAGGCAAAACAGGGTGGGCGCCAGGACGCACCCCTGTCTTACCCCCCTGCCAACGGGGAATCTAGATGACAAGGAGCCATTTTTCCCGCACCTGACCTGTGCGAAATTCTCAGTGTGCAGTCGGATTATTATATTCAGAAGAGCAAAAGGAATGCCCATTTCTGAAAGCACACTCCACAGTTTCCGACGTGGGACTAGATCGAAAGCTGCGCGAAGGTCCACAAAGACAGTATTAAGTGAGCCGTCCTCGATCTTAACAGTATTCCAATAGAGCAGGGTTAAGCGAAAGATCTGCTCCGTAGTGGATACTTTCTTTCTAAATCCAGCTTGATATGGGCTTAGGATGTCAAATTCCTCTATCCAATCTAAAAGGCGATCTAAGATCAACCTCGTGAATAGCTTTTGCGACACATCAATGAGTCAGTATCACCTTTGAACATTGAAGACACCGCCTTCAGTTGGTGCTCTAGCATACGCAAAAATGGGATAGCTTTGCCCAAAGTACAGTCCTCCCTGCTGACTTCACGCGTGAAGACCTCAAAAGGACGAAGCATGTCTGTCAGGCTTTTAACTAGGTCCCATTCCTCCAACTCTAGCCTCATGTCTTTCATAATAGAACCCTGTGCAAAGACATACTCATTGATTACCTAGCACTGCTCAGACAGACGCTCAAGCATGTAGAAGGTTGGGTTCCAACGTGTTACCACCTCCTGGATGAGTCCTCTGACTGGCACTCTACGGTCACATTGAATGTTCCTCAGATGCTTCCGGGCCTTAAAAGAATGGCCGAAATGTGTGCAGATTATTCGGCAGGTGGTCAGTAACTTGCTGACTTTGTTTTCTTTTTTCCAGAAATCTTGAACAACTAGGTTAATACTGTGTGCCAAACACGGCACTCTGAAATAGCCACCATCGTACATGGCCCTAACTATATTTCTGCCATTATCCGTGAAAACATAACCAATCATGCGGTTTCTTGGATGCAGCCATTCAAAGACCTTACTGTTAAACTCCTCCAAAATGGTTACTGCAGTATGAGATTTCTCCGTGGCAAACATGGCTACTGTTGCATCTTTCCGACAGGCTTGAAAAACTGTGTCACTGTGACACCTGCATATAACTTGTCTCTAACCCCTGCAGAAGAGACCCAGTGTGCAGTGATGCACATGTAATCAAGGGCTTGGCAACTGGTCCACATGTCTGTTGTCAGGTGGATAGTGGGAACAGCACTCTTCTGCAAAGTTGCCCCAATCACCTCCAGCACATCTTGATGTAGTGCTGGAACCGCAACTCTGGCAAAATAGGACCGGCTAGGAACCTTCTATTTAGGGCAGACTGTTGCCACAAATTCTAGAAAACCCACCCCTTCCACGAAAGAAAAAGGGAGAAGGTCCAGCGCTAACATTTTAGCCAGCACTGCATTATAAAGACATGCCGTTAGGTGGTTGCGTTCAAATGGCACCACCGACCAAAACATGCTTTTAATGGTGGTCTGGACCGTTTTCGTACGTGATGATGATGATCCAGACTTCTTCAACCCAGTTAGGCTCATTGATGTACTTTTTCGCATTGGTGTCTCTCCCAGACTCTTAGTGTGCCTCATAGATGTTGCTGGGGTAGAGGGTGTGGGCGCTACCACTGCAGTGCTGCTGTCAGGGGTACTGTGTGTACCAGAAAAAAAGTCTGTCGCTTCTTCACCTCCCTCCTGCACGATCAGCCCCTCGTCATCATCAGATGCAATATCAATGGATACATTTGGATTTGTTGTACTTTTGGCTTCCCGGAGCTTACTTAGGTGCGCCTCCCAATGGATAGTGTGGTGTTTTTGGAGATTACCTCTCTGGCCTCCGGTACCATAGTTGGTACCAAGCTTACCCCGACTAACTACAGTTTTACAAATCGAACAAACAACTAGGTTTTCTGCCTTTTTGTTAATACTAAAGAAGTCCCAAACTGGGGAGTTGAGATTTCTGGTGGTGGTGGTGGAGGTGCTACTTTCAATGCCAGATAAAGTGGAGGATGGGCGTGGCCGAATTCGACCGTGTTGTGCACTTACAGTTACAGCACCACTACTTGTGGTAATGGAGGTCAATCTTGATGGAGGTCCCTGCCGGCCCTTCTGAAGCGAAAATATGGCAGCTGTAGGTCGTGTTGGTGTAGTGGTTACCTGTGTTGGTGGTGGTACCAGTGCCACGCCGCCCACATCCCGCTCAGCAGCAATTTGGGATAGGGTAAAAATGTCTGTCTGCTGCATGCCCGCTGGGGCTGGAGTGACGACTGTGATGAAAGGGTCGTCATCGTCAGACTGTTCATCAGCAGCAGAATACACCACTTCTACATCTTGTTCGTCGTCATCACCCATAAGTGGAAGCCTTGCGGGAACCTTCCTTTTTGGCTTAGCTACCTTTGTGGGTTCATGGTGTGCCTCCCTCTCAGATGGTGGGTTCCAATCTTGATCTAGATCATCAGAAGGAAGGGGGCTTGAAGAACTTGTACTAGCCCCCCTAGACATTTTTCTAGCTGGGGATCTGGAAGACAATGGTTCATCAGGAGGAGTGGCTTGCTCGGATGATACCTCCGCTTGAATCTAAATTTCCTGATGTGCCCCTACTTCTGGAGCAACAATCATTGTGGGCAGTTGTGCCTCTCCATGCGCCTCTCCTTGCGCCTCTCCTTGCGCCTCTCCCTGCGCCTCTCCTTGCACCTCTCCTTGTTGCACCTGTGGTTGTCGTTGTGGCTGCGGTTGAACACTCGTCAGATGAGTTACACCCTGCGTTGATTGGATGCTACTTTCTTGCGATGAGTCAACGCCAACATCACTGGTCGATGGTGATTGAGAAATTAAAGTGGCTGCCTCTGCGGCACTCATGGCCTTGGGCCTAACTTGGCGTGGTGGCACTGAGACCAATGAAGCTGAGGTGCTGCTCCCATCTTGGTCCCCGGCGGACACCGCTTCTGCAGGGGTAGTTTTTTTTTAGCAAAAAAAGTGTCTGTGGGCACACCAGTCTCCTTGGTAAGTGGCGCCAGTTGCTTCTTCTGCTCCTTCTTACTGGCAGTGGCACTGGCAACTTTCTTGGTAGAGGAGCTACGGCCACCTTTCTTTGGGCCCATCTTCTTCAGATGTCAGAGCAGCAGGCCGCAGTTGCACTAGTTGCAGAGTTGTCTGTGGCCAAACGTGACGTCACATGACGTTGTGCTGCAAACACCGCAGCAGGACTTCTTCCTGGCACTGATGAGGAACGATGAGGATGATGCGTGGTTCTCTTCTTTGTGCACCTAAAAGCAAAGGGAGCCAGAGGAACATCAGTTAAATAAAGGTTGCATATGTCGTGCTTCAATTAATATTTACAACTAGGCATTTATTATTATTACAAAAATTTCAATAATTTCTAATCAAAAATGGATGTTTACATTAATAGAAGAGAGACCACACAGAGAGAGTTGCTTGTTTCATGCACCACTGAGTACCCCTGGGCATAATGGATGTAAGGAGGCAGACTGAGTGCAGGCCTATGGCACAAAGCACACTGCCTGGCTTCAACATGGCCCCTTGACCCCCACTCACATGGCCAGGCCCTGCCTGGACCAGGCCTCAAAATGGCCCCACCCACATGGCCAGGCCCCCCCAAAAGCACCCCAAAAAATCGAAAAACACACAGAAATCACCACAATCCAATGCAATCCATGGCCTAAATGATGTTAAGTTCAAGACACCATCACATAAAGACTTGGTCCATGCACCACTGACTACCCCTGGGCATATAATGGGTGAAAGCAAGGCAGACTGGGTGCAGGCCAATAGCAGAAAGCACACTGCCTGGCTTCAAAATGGCCCCTTAACCCCCACCCACATGGTCAGGCCCTGCCTGGACCATGCCTCAAAATGGACCCCACCCACATGGCCAGGCCCCCCCAACAACACCCCAAAAAATCAAAAAACACACAAAAATCACCACAATCCAATGCAATCCATGCCCTAAATGATGTTTAAATTCACGACACCACCACAGAAAGACTTGGTCCATGCACCACTGACTACCCCATGGCATATAATGGGTGAAAGCAAGGCAGACTGGGTGCAGGCCTATGGCACAAAGCACACTGCCTGGCTTCAAAATGGTCCCTTGACCCCCACTCACATGGCCAGGCCCTGCCTGGACCAGGCCTCAAAATGGCCCCACCCACAGGGCCAGGCACCCCCAACAGCACCCTAAAAAATCGAAAAACACACAAAAATCACCACAATCCAATGCAATCCATGGCCTAAATGATGTTAAATTCAAGACACCATCACAGAAAGACTTGGTCCATGCACCACTGACTACCCCTGGGCATATAATGGGTGAAAGCAAGGCAGACTGGGTGCAGGCCAATAGCAGAAAGTACACTGCCTGGCTTCAAAATGGCCCCTTAACCCCCACCCACATGGCCAGGCCCTGCCTGGACCAGGCCTCAAAATGGAATCCACCCACATGGCCAGGCCCCCCCATCAACACCCCAAAAAATAAAAAAACACACAAAAATCACCCCAATCCAATGCAATCCATGCCCTAAATGATGTTTAAATTCACGACACCAACACAGAAAGACTTGGTCCATGCACTACTGACTACCCCATGGCATATAATGGGTGAAAGCAAGGCAGACTGGGTGCAGGCCTATGGCACAAAGCACACTGCCTGGCTTCCAAATGGCCCCTTGACCCCCACCCACATGACCAGGCCTCAAAATGGCCCCCACCTACATGGCCAGGCCCCAACAACACCCCAAAAAAACAAAAAAACACACAAAAATCACCGCAATCCAATGCCATCCATGCCCTAAATGATGTTTAAATTCAAGAGACCCCACAGAAAGACTTGTTCCATGCACCACTGAGTGACTACCCCTGGGCCTACTGGCCAGTGTGGCTTTACACGCACCCCAAAATAAAAAATAAAAATTCCACATATAACAGTGAGCTATTCATCAATTCCATGACATAAATGATATTTAAGTTCAACAAAACTGACAGAAACAGTTGTATCATGCACCCATTACTAACCTTGGGCCTACTGGATACCTATCTATCCACAATGTAAAAATTTTAAAAATTGGAGTTGCAGCAACGGCAATGCCCCAAACAAACAACACCAACTTACTTGTAAAATCTCAAATCCAAAAGTAATCCAAAAGTGATCCAAACAAAAAGTCCTCAAATACAAATATCCAGCAGCAGCCACAAAAAGTAGTCCTTCCAACTCCAGATCTAAATGAAAAGTGACCAGGACATTGACAAAGCACTGGGAGGAGCCTGCTGGACAGAAACAAGAAGTTGGAGACTCTGGGGCACTTCCCTCCTCCCACCCCCAAATAATGGACTCCTTGCACAAAAAAGTGCAGCCAAATGTCAATCTGAGGATTTATTCTGATCCAAATCATCATTTTCAGAAGGTTTATGCTGCCTGCGGTAGATTTCTTGTGCAAGTTCGGGAAAGCGAGCTGTTCAAATCTCCCGCCGGAAGTCAGCTGCGCGTCACATCTACGTGTTTGCAATTGTTTACACTTGTGATGCGTGATCGCGGGCCCTTATGACGTAGTCGCATTCTCAAACTCTCGCAGTGCAAGATGGGGGCCCACTATGACGTACTCGCGGTCGAAAAGTCTCAAGCGATCACGCAGCCAGATCCAAAATGGCGGAGCGCACGCAAACCGGGAGGAAAAACTACTCGGCGAACTCAGAATCACGGCAAGTCAACGCCGCGCACGCAAGATTGTATTTTTGAAGCGCGACCAAGCAAAAAAATCCGCCAGCAGGCGAATTGCGAATTTTTTTACAATTTTGCACGATTCGCGGACCGCGAAATTGCCAAAAATTTGCAAAATCCGCGAGCGGAACGGATTTTCAGCCCACACCTATTATTTTTAATCATATGTCCGCTTATGCTCGCAAAAATACTGCATCTTAGGGCACGTCGTTAAACTAAACATTTTAAACTTTACCGTGTCTCTTTTTTACCCATGTTGTGGACTGGTATGAGAATATAATGAAAGAGTGTTCTTGATTCCCACCTTTCCTGAGAGTAACCTAAGTCACATGTTCTGGGTTGTCAAATCATTGGTCCCTTTGCTATAGGACGAAGAGCTAATGTGACACTGATGCTAGTCGGTTAGGGGTTTGAGGTACTGAGGTGAGTTTTTTGGTCCACCACAATTCAGTGATGTCCTAGGTCTCTGTGCACAGTTCTGTGTAGGAGCAGAATCCCTGCAACAACACTCCCTAACTGACTCCCACAGTCCGCCCCATGCCCTCCAACAATCCATGGCTGGTGTGGTTGGAGCAATGACTCGGAGACAACAACTGTCTAGTCAGAGTGGCTACAGTGATGTCATCTGTGATTTGGAAAACATAAGTAGGGACATGGAGAACATGAAGCGGATACAGGCACAAAGAATGGCTACCATGGCTGCACACAAAAAAGCGGTAGATGGGATCTTCCATGCCCTGCAGATCCTCATCATGGCAGTGATGCCACAAGACATTGCTCAGATGAATGCTGTTGCTACTTCTACATCCACATCTCCGGCACCTGATGTGTCAGTGTCACACAGTGCTGCAGACCAAACACCACCACCTACATGTGAGGCACATAAAACATCAGAGGACGAAGATGAGGATGAATCTGCCTTAGTGGTAAGAAGGAAGCAGTAGCACTCATCTCTGCCATATGGCTTGTTTCTGCCCTCTGCATCATGCCCTGGAATAACACCTTCCACTGTCCTCCGATACACTCTGCGACACTAAACCTGGACCGCGACATGGACTGCCATATTTTGTTTGCTTAACAATGACACAGCTGACTGGACTCTTCCCCTTCCAAGGAACGTGTCAATTCCTAAAGGCCTCTGGCTGGCCCTCCACAGGGCAACATTGTAAAGTGTTGTCTGCATGGCCCAGGGCTAAGACAGCTTTAACACTTCACTGAACGCAAATAATACATACTAATACACACAGACATGTCGTGTCTGTGATTAATCAAGTATGAAAGCATGGACGAATGTAGGGGCATTGATTCCCCCTTAAGTACATGTTGCTCATGTTTTGGGACTTGAGTCACAGGGTGCATCCCTGCATCATGGTGGTACATATTTGTCCCCATAAGAAGACTTGTTGTAAATTGTAGGTCACAAATGACAGCCTACTTATAAAAATTTGGGACACATGTGAAACACTGATGTGTGGGATTCCGTACTATCTTTGACACACAGAAATGGCATTTCAAATACGTGACACCCTAAACAACCTCTCTGTACAGAGGTGACACACCCACCATCTTTTTTCAAAATATGAGATTGTTAGCGCTACATGTTGCACTTACACTTGTAGAGTGATGTGCTTGTACAGAGGAGTGACATGCACTCAGGGAATGTGTGTTGTAATTAATGTATTTTCACTTGCTGTGCCTGTGGTAATTTTGTACTGTCCCATGATTGCTAAGGACTGTAACAATGTGATGTGCTCATGTGAAGAAATTGTCAGTGATGGTGTTGCTATGGGCTATTCCTGCTGCAGCGGGGTGGGCTCCACCTGCCTCATCTTCCTCATCATCGTCCAGTGCATCTGGCACTTGTATCCATAGGGCATTAGTACATACACATACATTGTGCAACACACAACTTGCAACAATCGTCTTGCACACGATGTCTGGGCTGTACAGTAGTCTTCCACCTGTGATGTCCAGGCACCTGAAACGTGACTTCAACACACCAAATGTGCGTTCCACAATGCCCCTGGTGAGTTTGTGGGCCGCATTGTACTGCCTCTGGGCCTGTGTGTTCAGGGCTCGGAGGGGTGTCATTACCCAAGTGCAGAGTGCATATCCTTGATCACTTGTGTGACAGTGCAGAAAGACATGACATGAGTCAATAGTTGGTTCTGCATGATGTGTTGGCAGACTCACTGTTCCATTGGTGGGTGAGATGTGTGACTTAGTGATTCCTGTTTGACATGTACTGCTTGTAGCAAATGAGCGGCATCAATATGTATAACGTAGCCTCACTGCTGCCCCTCCCTCCCCCCGAGCCTATTTACTAGTGTGGGCACCGCGGTTGCATCACTTGCACTCCTACTGCACACCATTGTCTTGCCTGTCTGCGTATGTCCACAAGCCTGATAAAACACTGTGGTGTTGTGCGTTTAAGGTGGGCGGCCACTTGTGTGTAGGCCTATGGTAAGGTAAGTGCAGACTAGAGTTCATGGCTGGCTGAACTCGTGATACGGTTGAGGGTAGACCTTTGGTTTATGCTGCGGTAATAGTGACACACACAACAGTTGTCATGTATGATCCCAAACCCCGAGCGGGCTTGCGCTCCTTCATTTACCTCTTTGGTCGAGCCCACACTCCGGGGGATGCTACATTGCAACATTGTCCATCGCCGGATGGTTTGCGCTGACACTACAACTGAGACACACACATTAGTTACTTCCTTGGCAATGCCAAAACTTAACCACGCCCAGGGCCCCGGGTTGATTAACCACACCCCTATGCTGTACTGTCGTATGCCAGCCCACTCTGCTTACGCTTACAGGGGGGTACGACACAGCTACATGTCCCAGGTCTTCCCCACTGCCTGAGGTGACATGGTTGCGTCCGCTGTACACAGCACAATGTAATGTGGTAGGGCTCTGGGCCCTCATGCATACATAATGACCACACGGACACACTTAGATAGTTTGTGGAACTAGCTACTGGCACGTGCGCCCAGACCCTTTTATTACCAGGGTCACATCTCCAGTGACGCCTGTGCTGGATGGATGTGGGGTGAGTGTAAGCCAGCCCTCAGGGAGTGGTTGGTGCTGGCAACAACTACAACTGTGATCAGACAATTAGAAGTTCAAAGTTCAAACAGCAAGGGTCCATGTCTTGAGCTGCACAGAGTTAGTGGCCCCGGATGCACTGCGGCTGGCACAGGCACACCTCCACGGGGACGGTGAAATGCGCTGCTCTGAGGTAGGGCCACGAGAGCTGATCTGGTCCTTGTCGATGTCCAAGGTGAATGTCGCTGTGTGGTTCAGGGGACAGTGGAAAGTGTTCTTCCAGGGCATGATGCAGAGGGCAGAACCAAGCAGAAACAGGCAATATGGAGAAGATGAATGCTACAGACTCATTCTTAACACCAAGTCAGTATCAGCTACATGATGATGAAGACAACCCCCAGGCCATATACTTAGATGCCACCAAAGTGCAACTAGAGAGTGTCCATGAATTTCGGGGCACAGAGTTAGTGGCACCAGAGCTGAAAGGCGATGCAGTCTGTGATAAGGCCTGTACAATGATATAAACTCTCCCATAAATAAATCAAGGCTCAATTCCAAATCTGTGACCTACTCGACCACAGTGTAGGCCAGAAGCAGTGGTCAGCAGAGGCCCACAGCCATGTTGGCTTGCAATGCACAGAGTTAGTGGCACCAGAGCAGTTGTTGGTAGTGTTCTGTCACCTCCATAACAATGGTTCTTTTATCCTCTGGACTGAACCGCGTCTTCCTCTTACACCTCTTACACCTCTCCATGCGTACAATGATATGATCTCTGCCATAAAGAAATCAAGACTTCAAATGTGTGACCTACTTGATATCAGTGTAGGCTGGAGGCCGGAGGCAGCAGTGTAGTACGTCAACGAGAAAGGAGTGCTGGGGCCAGTGTCACGGATGCCAGCGATGGTCTGAGAAGGCGCCAAGGTCGCGGGCCTTGGGCTTGGACCGGCACATGGTGGGCCCTCTTTGACACACCCTGGTGTCGGCATGTGAACAGTGCGGCCTGGGTGCGCAGCTGTGGGCAAGACAGGGACCAGTGGCCTGGGGTGCAGCAAGCATACAGGATCGCAGGCAACACCGCTCGTGGCGTCGGCCTCATGGCAGGCTGTGAGATTCGCGACCCTGGCAGACACGTTGGCCATCCCTGAAGGAAATCAAGCCCAGAGCTAAGTGCTTTTTATTTACACCCTAATGCCAGCCTGGCGTACTCCGGGCTAGCCCACTCCGCTCACGCTTACAGGGAGGATGTAACAAGCTACATTTCCGTGAACTTCCCCACTGGCTGAGGTAACATGGTTGCGTCCACTCTCCACTACACTCCAAACACCAGCAATGTATGTCGACATGGATATGTCTGTGGTCTGCATACTGCAGTCTGGCCAGCACATCCACGCCACAATTGGCATTGTGTACATTCTCATTTATGCTCACTTGCCTCCTTCGCACATGCCTGGTTCCCACCTCTCCACACAATCTGCTATTTTGTGGTTGAGTTGCCATGCCGTTGATGGCTTATGTACATGGCAAGCCCAGGTTACCCTAGTAAGTTGTGCTATCATGTCTGGTAGGTGGACATGTTATTTAGCATGTTGTATGTGAGTTTGTAACATGTGCATTCCTAGAGTTGTGAGTTTCATGATTGTGGAATTGAGGATTGTGGTGTGTCAATTTGGTACTTACCAACGAGCAATGCATTTCCGTAGGTGCCAACCTCAAAACGCTGGTTGATGATCGACTGTCGGAAGATATAGGAATCATGCACACTGCCTGGGTAGTTAGCGATGACATTGGTGTAGAGTCCCCAGTGGTCCACTATTGCCTGCACATTGATGTAATGTGTGTGCTTTCTGTTAGGGTAATTGTGTGCTGTGTTGGCAGGGGGCAAGTAGGACATGTGTGCAGTCAATTGCTCCCAACATGTGCTGGAAGCCAGATATGGTGTAGAAGCCTTGCTTGGCCTCCAGCTGTTCCTGCCCAGTGTGTGGGAAGTGAAGGTGCTGGGGTACCAAGTTGATGATGGCATTCAAGACAGTTGTGATGAACTTTGATAGGGCTGGTTGTGAGACTCCTCCGACTCTGGCGGTTGTTGGTTGGAAGGTACCAGAGGTCAACAGGTGCAGCACAGTCAGCAGCTTTTTCTGTGGTGGGATGTTGGTTGTCCGCTGTGTTGGTACCGTCAGCATTGATGGTCAGGGTGCGGAGGATGGTTGTTCTTTTGAGCCTGTAGTGGGCAATGACATCCTCTGGTGTTAAGTCTGTGAGGCTGGTGCATTTTCTGAAGGTCCGCTGTCTTTTTGTCTGCGCTGCCTCTGTGGTAGTCAGGGGAGGGACGGGGGGCCCGGGTGGTGGGCCTGGGGGTGGTGGTGGTGGGTGTTGTGGCACTCTTAGGGCTCCGATCTGTATAAGTAGCTCCATGGCATCTGTTGTTCTTCAGGTGTGGCTCTGGGCTGGGCTCACTTTTATGGTGCAGGTTGTCCTCCAACTTTACACCAGGTAAGAGCAGGTGTTAAATCCCTGCTGCTAAAGCTCCTTATTGCATGTTTTGGGATCGTATTGCCGATCTGGCTGGTCGTTGAGAATGTTGCGAAGTGGTGTTGTCACAGCTTTTTGCACGAGAACGCCTTCTCTGCATCTCATTAGCATTAGTTGCCGGTGTCATCTGTGGCAATGTTTTTTGCGGATGCTATCGCAGGAAAACTGGTGATATCGGCTGTTAGCACCAGATAGTGAATAGGGCTATACATTTATTGCCACTTTGGCTGCGATTAAGTGCTGATAACTCAGCGATAAGTACTTGAGAATATGCCCCGAAGAGTTTATTTTCTGCGAGGCTCGAAAATGTCTTCTCTGTGAGGCCAGCAAAAGTGCTACGAATGAGCTAAACAAGTTAACACGAGCATCTGCGCATCCTCAAACAGCTGAAATGAATCAAAAGAATATTGTGGAAAGCGTAGTAGCCGTGAATTGGCACCCATATGAGCGTGCAAGCCACAAATGCAGAATAACCAGCGCGGGCGCCATTACCAAAGCAGCCTTTGCAAGCAAAGCAATGCAGCATAACCAAAAGAATTCCCCAAACAGCAAATTAACCCTGAAGGCGTGAGGAAAGGGTACTTTACCCGTGCTCCTTAGCCTTCAAAGGAAGTGACATGCCAGCTATTGCAACCACTTAGGAGGCACCAAAGAAGAGCGCCACGAGAATTAACCAACCATAAGCAGCAGGCGGGGAAAATGTCGGAATATCAATTACTGCAGGTCTTGCAGACAGTGCATGCGCTGAAGCACGACCTTTCATTTTTTTAAACTCATTCCGTTTTCTTTTAAACAAAATGCATTGAAAAAAAACGTAATTTGAAAGCAATCACAGACATGGGGGCAGCCGCGGTCGGTAGGGGAGTGCTGCCGGGGCGGTGACGCGGGGATGGGGAGGGGCATAGTGGGGGTTAGTAATGTATGGATAATGGAGGTTTGCAGGTTAGTAAACATTTAAATAAATCAAACGTATTTCGTTGCGCGCACTGCATTGCATTTGCGGATGCAGAGCAAGCAACGAAATTCGTTTGATTTATTTAAATGTTTACTAACCTGCAAACCTCCACTATCCATACATTACTAACCCCCACCCTGCCCCTCCCCCTCCCCACGTCACCGCCCCGGCAGGTACTCCCCTACCGACCGCGGCTGCATGGGGGACTGCTGACCTCGGCAGGCCACCATCTCTGTGAAGGTTGTGATTCCTAGGGGGTTGCAATATGCAAACTACTACATTAATATTCATGAGGTAAGTCAAATTGCGATCCACTAGGAATTGATAATTTGTGAAACGACCTTTTAACACATAGGTCGGTTCACACCAGTATCCAACAGATAACACCTACTATTGCTTTTCTTTTTTCTTTTTTTCTATTCTTTTTTTATCTTTTAGCATCATCAATGCTTCTTCACATCCCCAATTCTTTGGTAATACAAAACAATTAAAGTATTAATTAAAAGTCCTACTCTTGTGCACTTTGATGAAAGTACCCAATCCATTCCAGAAACCTGATTTTTCACTTAGGCCATGATTAGGAGTCAGGCAAAGTAGAATTTATGCAATTCCACTCCTGATTTGGAGTCAGCTAGTATTCATGCACACTGTTTGCCCAGATGTTGGAACACTGAAATCGGTTTTACCAGGTAGTAATTTCATTGGAAAAAATTGTATGAGGCTTTTGCTGCAGGTGTAGTCAAGCTTCTTTTCCTGTATTTCTGGCAGGGCAGAGTATGCAATGCTACACCCCACATCCCCTCTATGTACCCAACCCCTCTTAAAGGATGCTACATACATTTACTATTAGGTCAGAATAGGCAGTAAATGTATGCGTTAAACCCTGTAAGTTGGGAATTCAGGGGCATGTTAGCAACAAATAGCGATAATTATCGCTAAATGTGCTTAGCATATTTGTTTTTATCGCCGGCTATCGTCGGATATTATCGCAGAGAAAACGTGCTATTAGCAACGTTTATCTCCAAAGCGATAAAATATCCAGCGATAGCGGCGAAAGTCGTGAATATCGCTGGAAATCCAGCGATATTCAGGCATTATCGCTAACGGGAACTTAACCAGAATATCCACCTTCCATTGGATATACAGGTTAAGAAGTGGTCTGAGCAGGCGTTAGGTTTTGTCGCTATTCGCGCAAATTTATTTATTGCTTCTCCTGCCTTGCTAATAGGTGATAGCTGTGTTAGCGACTGCTTTCAGTCGCTAACAGGTTGGGTAAGCCAACTTTGCATGTCATTAGCGATAAATATCACTGACATGCAAAGCGGTCCCCGGACCTGTAGCTATCACCTACAAGCTGCTGTTAGCGACTGCTTGCTAATAGGGCGATAAATATATCGCCGCTTTCGCGGGGAAAAGTCCAGCTAAAGAGGCGATATCGCCCTTGCTAATATACCCCTCAGTGTGGTTTTATGATCAGTATTCATGTGATAATTCCCATTCCATGGGATTCAACTTGTAATTGTAAAGTCCTGTTGCAGTGTTCTTGTGTAGTAATGTACATTTTGCATGTGTCTTTACCACCTTGCCAGTGCTGTGCAGCCCGTAATCAGGCCCCTAGCATCTGTTAAACTGAAAGCATAAAGGTAATGCAATATTAGAGATCCAGAAAAAAGTTATATTTAGCAGCCATGCCAAGAAGGGTGCATTATAGCTCTTAACATATTTCAAACTCACCCAGACTCCTGATCAAAATTCATATTATTGAATGAAACTGAAGTTGCAATTATATAGTGCTAACTACCCCAGAAGGGGCATTGAAGTAAATTTCATGAATGTATGGATATAAAACAAATCCGGTGTATTTATAATAAAAGTGAAAATCGGTCTGGCATGATAATGTTTTCGATCCTAAATCAGCAGGTAAAGATTACCTAATAAGCCAACAGTCTTCATCACGTCTCCTATTTTCTTTTCAGACTTTCGGTTGTAGAAACATGCAGCAAATTGGAGTCATCCTGCAGCGCTCATTGCTCA
Organism: Lissotriton helveticus; assembly: GCF_964261635.1. Classification (NCBI taxonomy): domain Eukaryota; kingdom Metazoa; phylum Chordata; class Amphibia; order Caudata; family Salamandridae; genus Lissotriton; species Lissotriton helveticus. The sequence goes on from NC_136061.1 coordinate 321,559,799, forward strand.
TGTTAATTCTTATTTGCTTTCCCTGCTGGGCTTTCTTCATCAACACGGAGAATCTTCTACTATTGGCCAAGCAAGATCCCAAGGTCGCCAGGTACTATTTTTAGTTTCTTTTTTCAGATACCCAGTTAGAGAGTATTAGAATACTTTTCAGACCTATGTAACTAAAATGTTTAAAATGGGCAATGACACATAGTAGGACTTGACGAAAAATGATCCATGTGAATAGCAATTCCTTTATGAGTGTGTACCAAGCCTCAGGTACCAGCTTCGTGAATCTGCATTGGTTTACAGATTGATTCATAATCTTGGCCTTATTAAATGCATAACTACTGGAGACCTAAGCCCCAGCAGAGGCAAATATAACATAACAGAGTGTGTGAAATTGATGCATACATTCATGGCAAATGTTGGAACGGACCCTCTCTGCAGGATCACCCCAAAACATTTTGCCTTCAACCCTCCTGTTTTCTGAACACGTTTTAGTTGGCTTTTAAAGCTCTGTTTACTTTACCCATGCTATCTGGTGCCAAAGGACTCTCTCCTTTAAACATAGTACATTTGACTTACACCCAATTGAAACATTTAATTTACTTGTATGTCATTAGTAAAGTGGTCCTTCATGTACTAAGGGCCAGAAAATAAAACGCTACTTGTGGGCTTGCAGCACTTATTGTGTCACCCAATCAAGTAGCCTTTTAAAAACATGTAACAGGCCTGCCATAGCAGCCTGTGTGTGTATTTTTAAACTGTAATTTCGACCTGGTAGGATAAACCTTTTGCCAGGTCCAAACCTTCCTCTTTAATAAGTATAAGTCACCCCTAGGTTAGCTCCCTATACAGCCCATAGGGCAGGGTATGTTGTATTTAAAATGCTGGACATGTACTGTTAGGTTTTGCATGTCCTGGTAGTAAAAAGCTCTCAAATTTGTACCTCTAATGCAAGGCCTACCTCCCCCAAATAATAGCATTAGGTTACCTTATTACATTTAATAAGGGTAGCATTTGTGTGGGAGTGGGTAGGAATGTCATGTTTGGTGAGAAGTTGTAATTTAAAACTCTCTTTAATGGTAGAGTGGGATTTTAAGTCACAATTCTGGAAATGCCACATTTATAAAGTCGACATTTTCTTGTGCTAACCATTTGGTGCTGCAGCCTGCTTCCTGGAAGTATTTGGCAGATGGCCTTTGTGGATCCCTCCCAGGCAGTATCACAAAAGAGGGCCTGGGTGTTGGCAGGAAGGGCCATCCTGACTTGATGATGCAGGGGGTCACCTGTCAGACTTTCACTTCAAAGACACTACCTAAGCTCACATACAAACAGTTTCACACTAGTCTATTGTGGCTGCAGACAGAGCTGGACCAGGGTAGGGAAGCAGGAAATTCCAAACACCTCTATGGAGGCAAAATGCCAAAAGCTTCTCCCATTTTGATGCTAGCACAAACTATAAATATATCCTCAGAACTACGCTTCAGATTACTGCAGGACCTGTGGAAGACTCAGAAGATGGAATGCTGTGCTGCGCTGCTGCTGAAAGGATAGCCCTGCTGCCCTGCTGCCCTGCTGCCCTACTGCAAGAAGGACTGTCCTGCTGCCCTGCTACTCGAGGAAGGTAACCTGGACCTGCTTCTTGAGCCCAAACCCACCAGGGTAACTCAAAGTGCTCTGCTCGCTGACTGGTAGCCTGTCTTGAGCTACAGAGACATACTAAGCTCTAGTGACCTGTCCTGCACATGCCCAGACTAAACTGGACCTGCCACAGCACTACTACTAGCCGCTGCTGGAGTGAGTCCTGATCCCCAAGAGATGCTCCCCAGGTCCTGTAACTTTGGCTGGCATCAAAGAGTACCTCACGTGCCCAACTGTGGGTTCCTTCAGATAGCAACACGACGTAACACAACAGGTTAGATGTGCAAGACATCTAACCTGGGCTTCTATTGGAATTCTATAACGCATATTAGCAAGCCCATTATCGCTGTTTTAGGGGCAGTTTCCTGCCGCTAAAACAGCGATCATTTTAACAAGGTTCTTGCTAATATGACCATAAATGAAGTTACTGACTGCACCTACAACCTCACCAGGACACCACAACAAGTTACACCACATCCATAAACTGTGTAAAAATTGGTACAAAAGGGAAACAGCAACCACCCACCAAACTTCCACAGGACAGGGTACACCACCCCCATGACCTCAGTAAAGATGGGTACACAGGGCAGTATAAACTGGAAGGGCTGCCCTACAACTGATATGGACTAGATACACAAACTACGACCTTAAGGGCCCAGACACTAAAATGAGAGATGCATTATAATGGCCAGCAAGATAATGAATAGAAAGTCCTGAGCTCCGGTGAGCGGTTTCTCACCCGAGATCTTCAGCCAGACGTGAAGTCCTTGTTAAGCAGAGCAGTGGAGATGTCGCCAACCAGTCCTCCAGCTATTTAAGCAGCAAACTTCATGTGCTCAGCAATTGGCCATTTGCAGGTGGTGAAGAGAAGAAACTGACAGTTCCTCAAGTCACAATCGAGTGGTCCTTTCTTTCCTTGTACAGGGGCAGTGGCGTCAGATAACCACTGGATGGTATTGTTGTATCAATCCATAGACTACGAGCCCGAAACACTACCTTTAAGTTCCCCATAGAAAGTGAGCATCGGAAAACGTGGCTGGTGCTGAGTTTCCCCAACGCATCCCAAATGCTGACTCAAAAGTCAAAGAAGAAGGCCTTGTAGTTGCTGGATACTAACTGGCTGAGGTAACTCAAGGGACAAAGGAGATGTCGGCACGTAGTTCACCTGACTTCCCAGATGGCTTCTTCATTTCTTTTATGTTCTGCTCCAAAGTGCTATGAAAAATGACAAATCTTTATATTTTAATGGAAATAATGTTTAAAACCTGGAAAACAACACCATTCTCAAGTGCAACTCTTGGGCACAGCTTGGATGGAGTGAGTTAATTAAAAAAAATATACTGTATATATTTATGATGCGATGGACTGAAATCTCAGCAATCTGACCATAACATCTTTCTGTATGAATGTTGGAATTTACAGAATTGCATCCTAAAAAGTTCTAGGGAAATCCATGAACAACATATTTATACATACATATTTGCTCTTAATGTACACCATACTGGTGGCTGGTGAAGTTTGACAGTGGTAGTGTGTAGGACCAAACCATGAATTTGCTCTAATGAACACAACTGTCTAAAGAGGGGTGGGATTCTCCCCCAGCGAAACGTTATAGAAACTGTGTAAATGGTGCAATTTCAGCACCATTTCCTCAATAAACTGACAAAAGAGCAATAGAGAAAACAACTATTTCAGAGGAAGGAGGGGTTTAAGTTACAAATGCTGGCTGCAGCCTTTGTGAACAGACAGGATGGCCCTGTAGGTATATGTGTTGATAATTTTCTGACCGGATGCGTCTGACAGGAGCCAGCTGGGTGGAGACAGAGGTGGAAAGCACCAGTGTTCCAAATAGGCTGCAATGCCCTTCTGTGTTCTTCCAGTAGCCGGAAGTGATGTCTTTGAAAAATGTGCAGACATACCCAAGCATCAGGAGCATAGAGGTGGTGAAATGGAGCAGCAGAACGTGTGTGGCACATATTTTCTTGTAACGCTCGCCCTGTGTAGTAATAGGAGCTTTTTGGTTTCACAGTAGGAATCCTCTTCATTTAGTTCCAAATACTTAGAGGAGGAGGTTAATTGCATGTGTAAAAACACAATGCACAGGAGCACCTTTGTTCTGGCCATTGTGGGAAAGTAGGATCTGCTTTTATGGTTACACCCACTTTTTGCCTGGTGCTAAGCTGGTTTTGACTAATCTGACTGGGATCCAGCTAATCAGGACCCCAGTCTTTCTGCTTTCTCTCCTAAATTGTTATGTTCAGTAATCAGGTACATCACAGATTGGATACTGAGGTACCCTTATCAATCCCTAGTATTTGGTACTAAGATATCCAGAGCATAGGTACCCCATAGGTCCCCCATTGGCTGAAGCATTTATTATGCCACCCATGGGAGACAATTCAAACTGTAACTACAGGCCTGCAATTGCAGCCTGAGTAAGCCGGTGCTAGCATTACCTACGAAAGATATAGGTTTCCTATATCTAGGGTCTCTGCACTAAAACAATTATAAGTCACATCTGTAGCAGGCCTTTGCAATCCTGAAGGCAGGGTGCTTGGTTGTAAGTGTGAGGGTTCCTCTGCATGAGCAGGACACCCCAACAGCCTACGGAGTCCATCCCCCCGGTTGTAAGTGGGAAAACCAAATACCATATAGAGGGGCACTGCATAATTACGCGATGACCATCTCGAAATTGGCTGCAAAGAATCCTATCATGTTTGATATCAAAGATGTTAGAATCATCTCATAAATGGTGTGTGAAATATTATTCCAAGCACTGTAAAGGTCCTCCGTTTGGCTCTCAGTGTTCCTGGTATCAGTCTTCTAGACCGGGACAGCACAACATGTCTGCTGCCGACCAGAGACACGATTCTGCCCTCCTGCTGCTGAGCCATGCTTGAGCAGGGGAAGGCAGAACAATAGGTTTCCTGTCACAGGGAGGTGTGATCACCTTCCAGACAGGTTTATTGTATTGGGGCCTGGTGGGTGCATTTACCAGTGCCACTCAGTCTGCACGAGGGGCACATTTGGTGCCCTCCATGCATAGTCCAGTTCAAACCAGCTCAAGTAGTCATTTCCTCCCGCTCTGGCACGAAACTCGACAATGGCCATGGGAATATCCTCCCTCCTGTCCAATCTCTCCCCTGGGAGGGAACCATGAATCGTCCCAAACCTTTCCTTAGGGTACCTAAGGTCTTACCTGGGTGTAGGTCCCTAGATTCGTCGTGGGACATGATTCAATTCAGACACCACTTCAACTTCTACCGTCTGGGCACTCTGGACTTCGTTTGGGCTCGACTTCGTCTCCCTGCTCTTCTGCTGCATCGTCTGTGCCTGTGCACCATACAGGAACCTTCCAAGGCCTGGGGCATCCAAGACACCTGAAGGAATCTTCCTCGAAGTGAAGGCGTCACTTCCCTGCATCTGCACGCACCCCAACTAAGCTGACGGTCTGCTGATTCAGGGCTCCCATGGACTCCAAAAGGCTCAGCAACACAGATGGTGGTTTCTCTCATCCCTCGAGGCCTGCCCTGTCTTCTCACGAACTTTGAGACCAGTATCCCTCGTTGGAGCTGCAAGAAATAAACCCCTGTGCATCGCGTCAACTTGTTATTGCAAAGGCTTGTTGGCTTCCTTCCACCAAGTTCTTTGGGCTCCAAGTAGCCCCACTCTCAAGCATCTCCAGTGACCATAATCTTTGTCCACACCACATTGTTTGCACCATAGCCTGCATCTTTTGTTGTGCTCCTCGAGGTCCTCCTGTGACTCCAGTTCCTCTGCCCTGTGGGCCCTGTTGAGGGTCAACTTGGATTTCTTTTCGGGTCCCCCTATTGCTTGGGCCTGCCCTGACTCCCCTTCTTGTGGTGAGTCCCCTGGACCTTGCTGGTCCCGACACTGCACCTTCTGCACCTTCTACGTAGTTTGCAGTTGCCATGGCTTGTTGGTACTGCCGACAGATACCTACCCCTCAACTCTCGACACCAGATGTGGGACAACCCGTGAATGGCTCCTGGTCTTCCACAGCTTCGCTTGGTCCTCACAGCTACAGAGTCAAGCTCACCGTCAACTCTCCTACATGTCCCGACATTGTTGGACATTCGTCTTCCAGGTCTCCGGGTCACTCCTGAGTGACATAGACTCTGTCCCCTCTGCTCGGTTCCAATTGAATCGACCTTCGGATTCCACCTAACACTTTCATATTCTCCAGCAGCGGAATTTTCCTGAAGTGGTCCATTGGGCTAATGTTTTTGTTTTTTACAGAGTTTTATATAGCGCGAACTTGACCCGAATCAGGTATCAGAGTGCTTTACATAGCACCAGTTGCGTTACGTGAGGACACATTCATTTTTGTTTGGAACAGGGAGATTAAGTGATTTGCCCAGAATCACTGGATGTTCAGCGTCATTGCCGAGACTCAGACCCAGTTCCCAAGGTTCGAGGTCAACCGCCCTAGCCGGTAGGCCAACTCCTCTCCCCCATGTTAGAAATGGGGGTCTCTAGTTGGCAGAGGTAGGTACCTTTGTCCAAATAGGGATCCTTGCTTTTAGTCATGGTAAGGGGGATACACACTTTAGATAACCCCTGCTCACCTCCATGGTAGCTTGGCACGAGCAGGCAGGCTTATCCCAAAGGCAATGTGTAAAGTATTTGTACCAACACTCACAGTAACACAGTGAAAACACCACAAAAGGACACCACACCAGTTTAATAAAATAAAGTATCTTTATCTAAACTTAACAAGATTAAAACAACAAAAATCCAACATACACAGTTAAAAATATGACTTTCAAAAGGTTTCAAGAACTTGTACCATGTAAAACTATGGATGCGTGACTTTTCACCAAAGTGCCTGTAGTTGCATCAAAGTTCACCAAGCCAAACAGCCACAGCGTTGAAAAACAAAGAGGTGCGACACTCCTGAGACCCTGCGGAGGCGATGCGACAGTTCTGCGACATTCAGAGGACGAAATGTGTCGAATCCAGCATGTATGGGGAGTGATGCGTCAATTCTTCGTGCTGGTTCCGATCCGCATGTGATGCTTTGGGGAAGGGTGCGCGATGCTACTTTGGTCCTCTTCAGCCGCGATCCCTCAATGCGTTAATTCTTGCTGCTATGACAGGTGCTGCGACAGTTTTCGCAGTAGCGCAGCAATGCAGGTAAATTAATCTCGCGCCTTCAAAATGCGTCAGAAAAACAGCCACAAGAAGAGCGATGTGTCGATTTATATAGTTCTTTGAGTTTCTTCTCTTCAAGCTCCCTAACAGCAGCAACAATATCCAGAGGCCCAAAACCGGCACAGGCGCCTCAAGGCAAGTCAGAACTCACAACAGCAGAGTCAGGGGAGCTGGGGGTGAAGTCTCTGTGTCCCTGAGACATCTGAACAGGAGGCCAGCTCACTTCAGGCCCTTGGAGAGCCCCTTCAAGCAGGGGACACAGCACGCAGCAAAGTCCTACTCCTTTCCTTGGCAGAAACAGCAACTGCAGGTCAACCCCAGACACACAGCAAGGGCAATACTACTCCTCAGTCTCTCCAGCTCTTCCCCTTGGCAAAGGTTCCTCTTGAATTCCAGGAATGATCTAAAAGTCTTGGGTTTTGGGTCAGATACTTATACCCTAAAATGTCTATGTTCTCTTTGTGCAAGGGCCTCAGCCCAGTTCAAACCAGTTGTGGGGGGCACTCTGCAAGTGCACAACAAAATCCATTGTCAGTGTGAGCCTTGGCTCCAGACACACCACCGGGGGTTTGGAGCCAGCATTTTGGAAGGCAGTCACAGCCCTATTCAGGTACAGGGGTTACTCCTACCACTACTCCAAATACAGATCAGGCCTATTCAGCCTAGTGCTGACTCATCCAGACTCCTGGAGCCACATAAGAGAGGTAGCCTATAGGGATGGATGGAGAGGTATCCCAACAGCGAATAGATACAGCTGTCTAGAGATGGTTGACTGACCACCATCGGACGAGGATTCACTAGGGGGTCATGGGGAAGGTTCAGACTCCACAATTCCACCAAGTGGTAATTTAACAAAGGACTTTCAAGCCCTAAGCATCATCTTCTGGAATATTGCGGGCCTTCGCCCAAAGGTCGAAGATGGTAGTGCCCTGAGTTTCCTGGAAAAGTACAAAATCATATGTCTCCAGGAGACATGGTCTACGAGTGAACTCCATCTCTTAGGTTATAGAACCTATTTTTCCCCAGCCTTAGCGGGAGTCATGGGCAGGCCCAAGGGAGGACTAACCATCTTCATAACTAATACATTACAAGACGTAAAAGTAACTGTAGTAGAATTGGACGTTAATTTTCAGCTTCTTCGTCTCTCTATTAATAATAAAGAGACCATCTTCCTGCTTAATCTGTACAACAATCTAGCGGAAGGACAGGTTTTGAGGGTTGTGTCCAATCTTTATGATAAGTTCTCCCAGCTCAGTCAGGATCACAGAGAAAAAGGAACCATGAACATCGTATGGGGGGGGGGGACTTTAACCTGCACCCCTGCTCATTCAGCAGTAATAACATCTTGGGCTAGTGGACGAACATGATAGCCCCCTCGTACATTTTAACCATATTAAGCTGGGGTCCCTTATGAACGAAGTTATGACAGCCCTGGGCCTCACAATAGTTAATAATTTGGTACCATCCCTGGATAGGCTGCTACCAACATATTTAGGGAGGGGGTTTGAAACAACAGTTGACTACGTTTTGGTATCAAATCTTCTTGCTAATAGAGTAAGGAACTTTGAGGTGCTGCCTAATATACTAAGGGGAAGATTTAAGAAGGCCCTGCGCCGCCGGTGCGTCACTTTTTCCCATGTTAAAAGTGACGCACTCGCGGCGCAAGGCCTTCATAAATCTGCCCCCAAGTGATCATTCTGCCCTCAGGTTCGAATTGTATCTGACACATTTACACTTACCTCCACAGATCATAGCTAACGCATTAAGTCAGAACACTATACATATTGACAGGATAAATGGGCTCTCTATAAGATGGGACAAGATAAACCCTGGGCAAATTACTGAAAAGCTGATTAGAGTAGCCTACCCACATATCCTGAGATGCTTCGATTTAGCAACCACAGATGAGGAAGTCCTTAACAACTTTGCTGTAATTCTAGTAAAAATAAAGGAATTACTGACAGCAAAGCCCAAAACAGATCAATTTAGGAAGGCTGGGTGGTTTAATCATAGCTGTACGGCGGCCCACACAAAATTAAAAGTCGCCCTGAATAAAACCACCAGAGACCCCCAGGCAATCAGTGGGCTCAGGAAAGAGTACACGATTGCGCGGAAAAAGAGAAAGGGAGAATTAAAACAAGCCTTGTGGGACCAACTACACAAAAGTGCCCTAGAGAAAAATAGCGAGGCCTTTTGGAGAGTGGTGAAATCCCCGTATCTAGCAGATGATAACCTTCCCAAAATTGAAGTTGCAATTGAGGAATCAGTCTGGGTCTCCCACTTCACGAAAATATTTCAGAAGAACGCTGTTCAATTAACCACAGACGCTCCCCCTCCTGCAGTCTTATACCCCATTCCCCTAGATTTTGATAAATCTGAGGTGCTCCTGGCCCTAAACGCTAGTAAGAACGGGAAAGCCCTGGGACCCGACGGGGTCCCTGCGGACCTTTTTAAGCACAACACCGATCTTTGGGCCCCAATACTGACCAGGGTGTGTAACGCAGTTACAGAGAAAGGGCTGTTGGACTCCTGGACCAAATCCATCATGGTCCCAATTTTCAAAAAAGGAGACCGGCAAGAGGTATCCTGCTACCGCCCTATCTCACTGCTGGATTGGCTGGGCAAGGTAGTGGGTAGAGTCGTGCTTGAGCGTCTCCAGTCGTGGGCCGAGGACGGGCGGGTCCTCTCTGACCTCCAATTCGGTTTTAGGGAGGGCTTTGGCACAATAGAACAGGCTTTAAACCTTTCCATGATGCTGGGGAAATATGTTCAAGCAAAGCAGGGCAAGCTATATATGGTTTACGTAGACTTGTCAGCCGCGTTTGACTGTGTCTCCCACGCAAAGCTTTGGACTGTCCTGGGACAAATAGGAGTAGATGCTCCCCTCGTAGACTTTGTGAGGGAGCTATATTCCAAGGCCTCTGCAAGGGTACGTTTCGGCACAAAGGGTGAGCTATCGGCGTCGCTTGGAGTGGAGCATGGCGTTTGTCAAGGGTGCGTCCTGGCCCCCTTCTTGTTCTCCCTCTATACAAATGGCCTAGAGGCGGAGATGCTGAGGGGGGCTCAGGACCTACCTCAAGTGTGAAAGCGCCCGATCCCTGCTCTGCTCTATGCAGACGACGCCGTGATACTGGCCCGTACCCCACACGAACTGCAGAAGGCCTTGGATAGGTACGAACACTTCATGGGGAGCCTTAATTTACATATAAATACAAAAAAGACATATGTAATGACAGCAGGAACAGGGAAAAAACGGGTTAAAGATATTTTCCTCAGTAATCAGAAACTTGCATCAACGGCCCATTACCCCTACTTGGGCATTTTAATAGACCAGAAATTGAATTGGAAAGCCGCGGTTGAGGCAAGGAAACATCTTTTTATGAGAGCTAACACCGCTCTCATAAATTTCTCACAAAGGTTGGGAAAAAGGCCTCCCGTGGAACTACTAAAAATCTATTCTGCTAAATGCCATTCAATAGCCCTATATGGGGCTGGAGTGTGGGGGCACGTCAACACTAGCTCCTTACAGGTGGCAGAAAACACTTTTTTAAGGTTTCTTTTAGCTGCACCCAAACGTATTTCCACATTAGCTTGTCACTTGGAATTAGGGATACCATATTTGGGGGATTTGGTAAAAATCCAGCCACTTCTACTTTGGCGGCGAATATGGATTTCTGAAAAGAACCTAATAACAAAGGAAATTATGGCAGATTGCATGGATTTAGACTACTCACTGAATATTAGTTCGCTCCTCTATGTGAAAAACTTTCTTACTGATTTAGGGCTCGAGTCTTATTATATAACACCTGAGAAAATTTGTGAAATCTCAAAGAAGGACCTGAAAGCAAGGGCACTGAGTTATCTGGACGGCCTAAGGCTTGCTAGTGAAGCAATGAAACCTTCTGCCCAACATGTAATTGCTGTTCAGATTACCCTGTCTATTCAGCCCTTTCTAACATATGAGTTTAAAGTATTTGAGCGACTTCTTTTGACGAGATTTAGACTAAGTCTCTTCCACCGTTTAGTTACATTCCCAACGAGAAATAGCTGGGACTCGATTCTTATGCCCTGCCCCTGCGATGATACATCAGAGCAGACGACGATACACACTGTTCTGCAAATTTTATCATGTTCATCGGAGACTTTGGTTGTTACCTTTGTTAAAACAGTGGGGTCTCAGGCAATGTCGCCCAGCGAAGTTGCGATTACAGTTTTTAGAGTCCGAATTTATTTGTTACTACGTCATCAATTTTCTGAAATGTATTTTTAAACACAGAATTAACCTATAGAGTATTTTTATGATTTATGAATTGGATAACTTTTATCAATCTCCAAATAATGACTCTCAATGCTAGTGTGGAATGATTACCTTTTAAATCGTAATGATTGTGTTTTAATTGTTAAAAAAAAATCTTTTTTATCTGATTACAATACTGCTTTTATGGTTTTTCTATTTTGTAAAACCGAATAAAGAAATATTCATTCATTCACTGCACCTCCCCAGACTCTGTCATTCCAAAACAAGACAGTCAATCCACAAACAGGCAGAGGCACACAGGATGGTTGAACAAGAAAATAGCCACTTTCTAAAAGTAGTACTTTCAAACACTATTTAAAAAACATCTTTAGTAAAAGATGTGTTATTAAATCCTGAATTCAGGGATACCAAACTCCACTTTTCTATGGGAAGATATGCTTGTAAAATGTCAGAAAGCACGCCCCATTCTGTCGTATAGGGCTAGATAGCCTTTCAATAGTGGGAAACGAAATTGGCAGTATTCACTATCAGGACATGTTACACACACCAGTACATGTCCTACCTTTCACTTACACAGCGCCTTGCCCAGGGGGGGTACCTTGGGCCTACCATAGTGGTGCCCTATATGTAGGAAAAGGTGAATGTTAGGGCTTGGCAAGTGGGTGCACTTGCCAACTCGACATGGCAGTTAACAAACTGTACACAGGCAATGCAGTGGCAGGCCTGAGACATCTTTTCAGGGCTACTCATGTGGGTGGCACAATCAGTGCTGCAGACCCACTAGTAGCATTACATTTACCAGCCTGGCACACTTAGTGCATTTTACTAGGGACCTTCTGGTTAATCAAATATGCCAATCATGGATAACCAATCACAATAACAATTTACACAGAGAGCATCTGCACTTTAGCACTGATCAGCAGTGGTAAAGTGCCCAGAGTCCAATAGTCAACAAACACAGGTCAGGAAAAGATAGGAGGAAGAAGCAAAACATTTAGGGATAACTCTGCAAAAAGGGCCATTTCCAACAGTTCGACAGCGGTTTCCGACACCACTTAACACCTATGCACCCGGCTTCTCCGGTGTAGTTAACATGGGTACTAGGGTATCCACGTGTTGGGCAGTTATCCAACCTTCTGTCTATAACAGGGTTTCTTCAGGGTCCACTGGGAATGGTCTTTTTTCTTTAAAACTTCAACCGTGACTTACATGTTGATTTGTACGTAGAACACGGTTGTGTGCCCACACTGCACACGATCTCTGTGGAGTTCCTAGTCACTCACCTTGGGTGGTTCTTTGGGTCCCTAGCACTTCTACGTCCTCTTGTTGTAATTTAGCAGCGATTAGGTTAAGCATTAGCAGAAGACATCTTGTATTTAGAGACTATCTTGTCCGTTGTGGAATCCATTTTGTATTTCTGGCAGCCATTTTGTTTGCCATGTGCTCGCCATGTGCTCTGTCCTACCTTCCTGGTAACTGCTCTTGAAATCCGCCTAGAGACGAGATATATTTAGCTTCTTCTGCTTTGCACATGCTCAGTTGAGCTTACAGCTGTCCCCAACTTGTAACTGTCAGGATGTGTCCACCAGAAATAGCTAACTGTCAGCCCCTCCCACTTGTTGCCAGCACACTCCCTGTATGACCTTGTATGTATTTGAAACCAGCATTTTGTACTTGTACCGCTTTCATTTGAGCCCATGTGTGGGTATAAAAGGACCAAGCTCCTTCCAGTCAGTGTGCTACCTCATACACTACCGAAGGGTGTTGTGTGAATGTAGTTCCACCTCATGAGGTTTAATAAACTTTGTCTTTTCTGTTCCGGTTTCTGTGCCAACTTCTTCCTATTGGTCTGAGAACTCTGTGCACAGAAGGGAGAACCCCTAGCACTGGTAGGCCTTGCTGAGGCTCACCACGACAAATTGGCGCTTCCAACGCGGGGCTCATCTGCAACTCGGCTGCCTGAAGGACTGGTCGCGACGAAGGATTGGAATCTCGTTTTGGACGCGATCGCTGCCTGAGGAGACCCGAGACTTGGCACCCACGGGGTTTTTCCTTTCTTTCTGATCTGACCATCTAGGTGGCGCCGGTCCTCGACTGAGATCTCATCTGTTGATTCGCCATGCAGTGACCATTTGGTCAATTTGAGAACTTGGCAGTTGGAACCTGCACACAATTTGATTGGTAAGAGCCGTTCTGCGGCACTTGCTGTTGGTTTGACGCCTTTGATTGGTAAGGTAGTTTAGTAACACTTACTGCGGTTTTGTTTGTATGATTGGCCAATATTGAATCTCGTTTGATAAATATATATATGTGTTGCAATACATATAGGCAGGTAATGAGGAGATTTTTCTGTATTTTTATTTGTTTGAACGGCGCAACATACGAAGAGTACCTTAAGTGCTACTTTTGATTATAATACTGCATATTTTGCACTATTTTTGGCATGCCTGTTTCCAGCACACTTCGTAGGATGTGTTGCTTTTGTAGTGGTACCAGTTTGAAACTCGACGAAGCACAACCGGCCCCCCCGGAAGGGACGCCTAATAGGGACATGTATGTTAAGTATGGTATTTCTTCCATAATGTACAGCACGTTATGGAATAAATATACTAGTAAAGATCCTGAGTTGCGTTGGCCTATGCATGGGTCATTTGATTTACGAAAGATTCAGTATGTGGAGCAACGGATGTTTAAGCGAAAGGCTAGGCAAGATATGTTTGACTGTGTACGAATGTGGGAGAAAGAAGTGCATGAACGAATGAAGCGTGAGCAAGCCTTGATTGAAAAAGAACAGCGGAAGATTATCCATGCGAAAGCATTGGAAATGAAAAATAGGGAAATGAAATAAATTAAAGAGAGGGAAGATAGGGAGCATCATTTACAGGTAAATGGCCAATACGCTGTTCGTAGACCTCTTTATCCTATTCTTAGTAAAACCCCAAGATGACTCTCTCTTATCAGATCGTTGTCCACCTCCTTATACTCTTCCTTCTGCTCCTTATGAGTCAGATGAGGACTCTTCTACAGACCAGGACAAAGCTAGAGAAACTAGCTCAATGTTATCTGCTGAACGTGCGTCTCAGATTAGATCTGCTGCGCGTAAAGCCGTTCGTAGTACTACTACTGCTTCTGAACTTCTAGATAGTATAAAAAGTTGGCAGGAAAGGGAGCAGATATATTTTACTGAGGTATTTGCTGCAGAAGTTATTGAACAATTTAGGAAACATTCGGTAGAAATGGAGCCCGATGATGTAGCAGCTGATTGTAAACAATTACGTGACGGTCTTTTTGTCTTCTCGCAGGTGGCTGACACGATCAGACGCTTGGTTAAACTGCGTGTTAAAGCAGCCCGTTTGCGAGACGAGAAAAAGGCAGCAGACGCAGCTGCACCAACATCTCAGATCAGCATGGCATGAACTTCTACTCTTGAAACAGATAAGAATGTTGTAATTAATGTGAAACCCATGCGGGAAGCCGCGCCTTTATATGTTCCTCCTAAGGGAACGGGTACAAATGATGATAAGACTTCTGTAGATGCTAAAGGGTATTTTATTTATAATTGGGTTTACACTCCTTGGAATAGAGCAGATGTTATGGCCCTTAAAAATGCATTGCCTGATCCGCGAAAGAATCCAGCAGCCTTTATTGAGGAAGTTGATGGTGCAATTAGTTCTTGTACTATGACTTTGCCTGATATTGTTTTGTTTTTTGGATTAATATTACCACCTGATATGTGGAGAACTGTGCGTAAAGTTGATGACCGTGCGACATTTGGAGCATTATGGAAAGATTTAGAGCAGTTAGATGAAGATCGAGAACCTGCGCAGAAACCGTGTCAGTTAATTTTAGACCTTCCGGCAGCTATACTAGTTAAGGTAAAGACGATTATTCCCCCTAAAACGATAGATTGGACTATATTAGCGTCGCGTAAGCAAAAGGCAGATGAATCGGTTTAAGATTTCTTTACACGCTTTGAAGAGGCATTCCACGATTTTAGTGGCCAGTCATTAACAGATGACACGGGTAGGCATCTGTTTGTCGATAAATATGTCGCAAACCTTTTGCCAGGAATAGCTAGTCGCCTAAAGGCCAGAGAGAGTTCATGGACTACCTCTTCTCCGGCTTGTCTCTTAACCATGGCTCAGTATTATGAGCGACAAGAATTAGAAGCTAAAAGTAATGAGGATAAAAAGTCTAAAGAGTTAAAAACAAAGGTTATGTTAGCTCAAGCTTATGAACCACCTTCTAGAGGTAATGATAGAGGCGGACGTAGATCTTATGGTTCGTCTTTTCCTTCTTATACTCGTTCGAATTTATCTATTGACCAGTGTGCGTACTGCAAGAAATTTGGACATTGGCTTTCTGATTGTCCAGTACTGCGTGCTCAGCAGTGTCCACGTGGTCGGGGACAAATGAGAAATCGCTCAGCATATTCAGGGCCTAGAGGAAGCAAGAATGATCGCGCTAGGTTTGATGCTAATACACATGGGCAGGATGGGTTTAACACTTTTGATAGAAGGAACCAATATCAAATGTCCGACTATGTGCCTTCTGATTTACACGATTCTGCTTATGCATAGGATTGCCTAGGATGGGGTAAGGAATCAGTTGAAGTTCCAGTAGATCAGAGGGGTCCCTATGTTACAGCACATGTTTTGGGTTCTACTGATCAGTTTCTGGTTGATACAGGAGCTACTCGTAGTGCCTTGTCTAAACAATTGGTTCCAAGGGCTCCCCTGTCTGGCTTAACCATTACATTGATAGGTTTCGATGGAACACCTTCCCTTAGCCCATTGTCACAACTACTTGCATTCCATGTTGAGAAGTTTACTGCTCCATGTCCGTTTTTGCTTTCTCAAAACACACCAGATAATATTGCGGGTCTTGATATGCTTAAATATTTCAGGGCTACGATACGATGTTCTCCGGAAGGAGTACGGGTTATTTTGAATGACAACTACCCTGTAATTGGGAGACCCTGTATTATTAAAGAGGACATTGCATTAGCTTCACTCCCTAGTACCTTGTGGGCTACTTCAGACACCGATGTAGGGCAAATGGTTATTCCACCAGTGCATATTAGTGTCAAGGAGGGTGCTTCTTTGCCAAGACTGCCTCAGTATAAAATTTCTAAAGAAGGAGAAGAAGCACGTGCACGCATTGTTCACGATTTGATTAAAGTGGGGGTTGTGGAAGAAGTTCCTTACAATGTTTGCAATAGTCCGATTCTTCCCATTTTGAAAAAAGATACTGACACTAAGATTTATAGATTTACCATTGACATTGAGAAGTAAACAAGATTGTAGTACCGCAGTACCCTGTGGTGTCTGACATAACGACACTACTTACTTTGGTTCCTCCGACAGCAACTACATTCTCTCTTATAGACTTGAAGAGCGCTTTCTTTTCGGTCCCTATTCATCTTGAAAGTCGATATTTGTTCGGTTTCACTTTAAATAATCGATCATATAGATTTTGTAGAGTTCCTCAAGGCTATACTGAGAATCCTAGTATTTACAGTCAAGCATTGAAGAGACAGCTTGATTCCTTTACTTTGCCTGAAGGAGTGGCTCTCATACAATATGTCGATGACATCTTGTTGGCAGCTGATACGCCTGAGCAGTGTGAAAAATTTACCTTGCCTTTGCTTACTTTTCTTGCTACACACATCATAAAGTATCATGAAAGAAATTGCAATATTGTAGACCGAAGGTAACCTACCTAGGTCACCTTCTGTCTAAGGAGGGCCGTGCATTGACACCAGATCGCATTCAGGCAATTTTAGACACCCCAGTACTTTCCACACAGAAAGATGTCCGTGCATTCATTGGTTTGACTTTGTTTTGTAGGCAATGGATATTGGGTTTTTCACACATTGTTAAACCCCTGCTACGCATTTAACTAAAAACACTCAGATTCCCCTTCCATGGACAGATGAATGCCAAAATGCTTTTCATCAGTTAAGACAAGCTCTTTGTTCTGCACCCGTGTTAGGCACACCAGATTACACCAAGGCTTTTACACTCTATGTACACGAGAAAGATGGATGTGCATTGTCAGTTTTAGTACAGACACGGTGACAAGCAGCGTCCCTGTGCATATTTTTCTGCAGTTCTTGATCCTGTTGCTTGTGTGTTGCCTGGATGTTTCCGTTCAGTTGCAGCAACAGATGTGACCATACGTCAGAGTGAAGGGCTAGTTTTGTCACACAAACTGTTGGTGCTAGTGCCCCATGCATTTGATGCCCTTTTGAATCAACTAAGACACAACACTTAACTAGTGCTCGTTTGACAGGATACGAATTGACACTGTTAGCACCTCATATTACCTTGAAGAGGTGCGCGACACTGAACCCAGCCACTTTGTTGCCATATCCTGCGACTCAGTCCCAGTCAAAGGAACCTCATGATTGTATATTCCTTACTGAGGAACAGACAAAGGGTTGTATCGATTTGCCAGATACGCCCCTTCCAGATGTAGATGGGGCGCTGTGGGTTGATGGGTCCTGTTGGAAGTTACCAGATGGCACGACTTCAGCTGCTTATGCAATCACCACGCTTGAGACAGTAGTGGAAACAGCTTGCATACCACAGAAGTCGGCTCAAGCAGCTGAACTAATAGCTTTGACAGGAGCGTGTGAACTTAGCACTGACTTGTGTGTGAACATTTTCACGGATAGCGGCTATGCTTTTGGAGTGGTTCATGATTTTGGCCTACTCTGGAAGGAAAAAGGCTTTCTTACATCCCACGGGATGCAGATAATGCACGGAGAATTAGTACATAATCTGTTGACTGCACTTACATACCCAAAGAAAGTTGCTATTATGAAGTGTAGCGCACACAAGAAAATCATTGTCAAAATAGGACAAGGCAATGCCTTTGCAGATCGCGTAGCTCGTGAAACTGCGATGCAGCGAAACACTACTTCCATGTACGTAGTGAAGTCTCAAGCTGAGCGTCTGCATGATGCTAGAGAGGAAGTATTGGATATACGGAGATCTGCCTCTGTGGAAGAGCTTGAGCAATGGTCTAAAGAAGGAATGTTAGATGATGAGGGTTGTTGGCATAACAAATGAATAAGTGGAAATTGCATGCAGCCTATTTACAACCTATGTTTCAAATGCCACATGGGCTGGCACATGTTGGAGCCCTAGCAATAACTAAATTGCTTATGCAAGTCTGGGAGCATTCTGAAATTGCCAGCACAGCTAAAAGAATAGTACAGTCTTGCTTGATCTGTTGGCAGTATAATCCTGGAAAAGGGACACGGACTCCTACAGGAGGGTTTGCTACATAAACCGCACCTTTTGAAGTTTTGTAGATGGATTACATCCAACTTGAATGCTGCAATAATCTAAAATACGTCCTAGTGGTGGTATGTGCCTTCAGTAAATGGATAGAGGCGTACCCTACAAAGGATAATACTGTTCTTACCAGAGCAAAGGTGCTTCTGAAGGAATACTTTCCTAGGTATGGTGTTTGTAAGCTTTTGTGGAGTGACAACAGACCTCATTTAATTGGGCAAGTTGTTGAGTATGTCCTGAAAGGGTTAGAAATCAAACAGAAATTCCATACAGTCTTCCACCTGCAATCAGCAGGATTGGTGGAAAGGTATAACGCTACTTTAAAATTGAAGCTGGCATAAATACTGGCTTCCACGTCCCTAAAGTGGCCAGATGCACTACTTTTGGCATTATTATCCATAAGATCGGTGCCACACTCACGATCAGGTCTTACCCCGTATGAGGTGGTATTTGGGAGACCGATGAACATTTGGGAAGTTCCTAAGCCACGCCCCATACATGATGTACCTTGTGTTCTGTTGAATGATTACTTGGCACAGTTAACCGACAGTTTGATCTCTATTCATCAACAGGTTTGAGAAGCTCTTCCTGACAGATCTACAGGTGAGGCCCATGATCTCCGTCCTGGCGGCTATGTGATGGTCAAGGTCTTCGACAGATCGAACAGCTTGGAACCGAGGTGTCGAGGTCGGGAACAGGTGCTTTTGGCTACAAGGACAGCAGTTTGAGTGACGAACAAAAAGAACTGGGTCCACAGCACGCATTGCAAGCGTGTGTTGCCTGCCTTGGTGGAACCTGCTGCGCTGACCGACCATCGAGAGATTCTGCAGACAGAGAAAGGTCAAGCTATCTCACCTGACGAATCTGCAGAAGTCTTCCGGGACCACACGATTCCTGGACCATCGCGATACCACTTGAGACCGAGGAAAGAATCTGCACTGTTGACAAAGCCTCTGCAAGGGTACGTTTCGGCACAAAGGGCGAGCTATCGGCGTCGTTTGGAGTGGAGCATGGCGTTCGTCAAGGGTGCGTCCTGGCCCCTTCTTGTTCTCCCTCTATACAAATGGCCTAGAGGCGGAGATGCTGAGGGGGGCTCAGGACCTACCTCAAGTGTGAAAGCGCCCGATCCCTGCTCTGCTCTATGCAGACGACGCCGTGATACTGGCCCGTACCCCACACGAACTGCAGAAGGCCTTGGATAGGTACGAACACTTCATGGGGAGCCTTAATTTACATATAAATACAAAAAAGACATATGTAATGACAGCAGGAACAGGGAAAAAACGGGTTAAAGATATTTTCCTCAGTAATCAGAAACTTGCATCAACGGCCCATTACCCCTACTTGGGCATTTTAATAGACCAGAAATTGAATTGGAAAGCCGCGGTTGAGGCAAGGAAACATCTTTTTATGAGAGCTAACACCGCTCTCATAAATTTCTCACAAAGGTTGGGAAAAAGGCCTCCCGTGGAACTACTAAAAATCTATTCTGCTAAATGCCATTCAATAGCCCTATATGGGGCTGGAGCGTGGGGGCACGTCAACACTAGCTCCTTACAGGTGGCAGAAAACACTTTTTTAAGGTTTCTTTTAGCTGCACCCAAACGTATTTCCACATTAGCTTGTCACTTGGAATTAGGGATACCATATTTGGGGGATTTGGTAAAAATCCAGCCACTTCTACTTTGGCGGCGAATATGGATTTCTGAAAAGAACCTAATAACAAAGGAAATTATGGCAGATTGCATGGATTTAGACTACTCACTGAATATTAGTTCGCTCCTCTATGTGAAAAACTTTCTTACTGATTTAGGGCTCGAGTCTTATTATATAACACCTGAGAAAATTTGTGAAATCTCAAAGAAGGACCTGAAAGCAAGGGCACTGAGTTATCTGGACGGCCTAAGGCTTGCTAGTGAAGCAATGAAACCTTCTGCCCAACATGTAATTGCTGTTCAGATTACCCTGTCTATTCAGCCCTTTCTAACATATGAGTTTAAAGTATTTGAGCGACTTCTTTTGACGAGATTTAGACTAAGTCTCTTCCACCGTTTAGTTACATTCCCAACGAGAAATAGCTGGGACTCGATTCTTATGCCCTGCCCCTGCGATGATACATCAGAGCAGACGACGATACACACTGTTCTGCAAATTTTATCATGTTCATCGGAGACTTTGGTCGTTACCTTTGTTAAAACAGTGGGGTCTCAGGCAATGTCGCCCAGCGAAGTTGCGATTACAGTTTTTAGAGTCCGAATTTATTTGTTACTACGTCATCAATTTTCTGAAATGTATTTTTAAACACAGAATTAACCTATAGAGTATTTTTATGATTTATGAATTGGATAACTTTTATCAATCTCCAAATAATGACTCTCAATGCTAGTGTGGAATGATTACCTTTTAAATCGTAATGATTGTGTTTTAATTGTTAAAAAAAAATCTTTTTTATCTGATTACAATACTGCTTTTATGGTTTTTCTATTTTGTAAAACCGAATAAAGAAATATTCATTCATTCACTGCACCTCCCCAGACTCTGTCATTCCAAAACAAGACAGTCAATCCACAAACAGGCAGAGGCACACAGGATGGTTGAACAAGAAAATAGCCACTTTCTAAAAGTAGTACTTTCAAACACAATTTAAAAAACATCTTTAGTAAAAGATGTGTTATTAAATCCTGAATTCAGGGATACCAAACTCCACTTTTCTATGGGAAGATATGCTTGTAAAATGTCAGAAAGCACGCCCCATTCTGTCGTATAGGGCTAGATAGCCTTTCAATAGTGGGAAACGAAATTGGCAGTATTCACTATCAGGACATGTTACACACACCAGTACATGTCCTACCTTTCACTTACACAGCGCCTTGCCCAGGGGGGGTACCTTGGGCCTACCATAGTGGTGCCCTATATGTAGGAAAAGGTGAATGTTAGGGCTTGGCAAGTGGGTGCACTTGCCAACTCGACATGGCAGTTAACAAACTGTACACAGGCAATGCAGTGGCAGGCCTGAGACATCTTTTCAGGGCTACTCATGTGGGTGGCACAATCAGTGCTGCAGACCCACTAGTAGCATTACATTTACCAGCCTGGCACACTTAGTGCATTTTACTAGGGACCTTCTGGTAAATCAAATATGCCAATCATGGATAACCAATCACAATAACAATTTACACAGAGAGCATCTGCACTTTAGCACTGATCAGCAGTGGTAAAGTGCCCAGAGTCCAATAGTCAACAAACACAGGTCAGGAAAAGATAGGAGGAAGAAGCAAAACATTTAGGGATAACTCTGCAAAAAGGGCCATTTCCAACAGTTCAACAGCGGTTTCCGACACCACTTAATACCTATGCACCCGGCTTCTCCGGTGTAGTTAACATGGGTACTAGGGTATCCACGTGTTGGGCAGTTATCCAACCTTCTGTCTATAACACGGTTTCTTCAGGGTCCACTGGGAATGGTCTTTTTTCTTTAAAACTTCAACCGTGACTTACATGTTGATTTGTACGTAGAACACGGTTTGGTGCCCACACTGCACACGATCTCTGTGGAGTTCCTAGTCACTCACCTTGGGTGGTTCTTTGGGTCCCTAGCACTTCTACGTCCTCTTGTTGTAATTTAGCAGCGATTAGGTTAAGCATTAGCAGAAGACATCTTGTATTTAGAGACTATCTTGTCCGTTGTGTGGAATCCATTTTGTATTTCTGGCAGCCATTTTGTTTGCCATGTGCTCGCCATGTGCTCTGTCCTACCTTCCTGGTAACTGCTCTTGAAATCCGCCTAGAGACGAGATATATTTAGCTTCTTCTGCTTTGCACATGCTCAGTTGAGCTTACAGCTGTCCCCAACTTGTAACTGTCAGGATGTGTCCACCAGAAATAGCTAACTGTCAGCCCCTCCCACTTGTTGCCAGCACACTCCCTGTATGACCTTGTATGTATTTGAAACCAGCATTTTGTACTTGTACCGCTTTCATTTGAGCCCATGTGTGGGTATAAAAGGACCAAGCTCCTTCCAGTCAGTGTGCTACCTCATACACTACCGAAGGGTGTTGTGTGAATGTAGTTCCACCTCATGAGGTTTAATAAACTTTGTCTTTTCTGTTCCGGTTTCTGTGCCAACTTCTTCCTATTGGTCTGAGAACTCTGTGCACAGAAGGGAGAACCCCTAGCACTGGTAGGCCTTGCTGAGGCTCACCACGACAAATTGGCGCTTCCAACGCGGGGCTCATCTGCAACTCGGCTGCCTGAAGGACTGGTCGCGACGAAGGATTGGAATCTCGTTTTGGACGCGATCGCTGCCTGAGGAGACCCGAGACTTGGCACCCACGGGGTTTTTCCTTTCTTTCTGATCTGACCATCTAGGTGGCGCCGGTCCTCGACTGAGATCTCATCTGTTGATTCGCCATGCAGTGACCATTTGGTCAATTTGAGAACTTGGCAGTTGGAACCTGCACACCATTTGATTGGTAAGAGCCGTTCTGCGGCACTTGCTGTTGGTTTGACGCCTTTGATTGGTAAGGTAGTTTAGTAACACTTACTGCGGTTTTGTTTGTATGATTGGCCAATATTGAATCTCGTTTGATAAATATATATATGTGTTGCAATACATATAGGCAGGTAATGAGGAGATTTTTCTGTATTTTTATTTGTTTGAACGGCGCAACATACGAAGAGTACCTTAAGTGCTACTTTTGATTATAATACTGCATATTTTGCACTATTTTTGGCATGCCTGTTTCCAGCACACTTCGTAGGATGTGTTGCTTTTGTAGTGGTACCAGTTTGAAACTCGACGAAGCACAACCGGCCCCCCCGGAAGGGACGCCTAATAGGGACATGTATGTTAAGTATGGTATTTCTTCCATAATGTACAGCACGTTATGGAATAAATATACTAGTAAAGATCCTGAGTTGCGTTGGCCTATGCATGGGTCATTTGATTTACGAAAGATTCAGTATGTTGAGGAAAATTGAATTTTGCCTTGTCATGTGTGCCTACGTGTTCCCCATCCTATGTTATATGTGCATGATCGATATGCATATATCCCTTTATGATCGATTACAGACGCAATTATAGTTGTGTCCAACTTTAGTATGTCAGTTATCCGGTCCCCGTGAAAGCAACGTGAATTAGGCTTCTAGGCCTATGTTGCCCACGTTTTACATTATGCACGTTAATTCATCGAACTGTCCCCGTTTCTAGGCCTCAAAGGGCCTGAACACCAGATTCAAGCTCCAGTCTCCTGAACCCACTCCGAGGAGCGATGCAGCCCCTCCCGCATCCCTGACCCTTCGCTTACTTCTTGCCGCGCAGCGCGGTGCCCGGCCTGGCTCTGCCTGCCTGTCTGCCAAGAATATGTTATGCCTCTAGTTATCAGTTCAGCTCTCCGTCTTCACATTCCTAAGCTAACGAACTGCATAAACATCTCCAGCTATAGTCTAGTCTCTCTGTCTCCATGCAAGAGAATTACTGTATTAATATCCATAGAAGATTCATAGCACACGCAATACACGTAGAATATATGCATGTACCAGTCTTAGTGTCAAGTAGCTTTTGCCCTGATAACTTTTAGATTCTATCAACATGTTCTCCAAACACCAGATACCAGATATGCTATAGGTACATGTCGTCCTGACATCGTAGACTTTAGTCTCCTCTTCTAGTGCAGAAGTCATAGCCCCCAGTTCTCCCTAGTTACACGTCATGGCCCGTTTGCGCGCACCACTAGGTTAAAGGTTCCAGCTGCCCAGGTAGCCCCCTCCATGTATCCACCCATTTAAGACACTTCTGTGACGTTTTCATCACATGTCTACGTACACGCCTTCTTTGTACGCCCATTTGTTCTTATCTTACGTTTGTCACTTGTTACGCCTACTGTATTCAATGCAATTGTAATGTTTTCCTATATATACTATGTACTGTTAATGAGACGTTGCAGCTGCCAGTCCATGCCATTCTATTTCAGGCTGTTCCGATCCTGTCCCTTCCCTTATGCCTGATTAAAGCCTGTTCGACTCAGATACCCCGGATCCTGCCTCTTATTTATTGAGCTATCTGTTTTATTTAATGTATTCAAAAATAGTACCGGTAATTAATTATTTATTTACCACATAATGGCGCCCGAATAGGGACGAGCCCCTTCCCCACGCGCCGGCGATGTAACGCAGGCCCCCTGACCCTTCTACAGCCGTGACGGAACTCTACCGTGCACGTGCAGATATTTCTGCTTCATCAAGTCTCCCTCAGGCCCACGGAGGAGACGGAGACTGCGGTCCGGCATCCAGACGAGGCGGTGAGGAATGCGGTTCGTCCCGACCAGAGCCCAAGCTGAGAGAGCAAGGTCCGAGGTATCCGGAGGCCCACCTGTTTCTGAAGCCCGAAGTTCGAAGCGCATGCGTAGTAACCAGACGTCGTAGCAGTCCAGTCCAGTCCGAGGCCTTCAAGTTTTGCTTCCCGGTGAGTACCGTTGCTGTGGGAGTATCTAGACGGGGTCATTAGTTTGTCTCCGGTCCGATGGGTTTGGGTACACAGATCCAGTCCGACGTGTCCATCTAGGTGGATACGGTATGACGTGTCTCTTTATGAGACCGGTATGTTCTGTACTGTTTTAGCAGTGCATCCAGTAATTCTAGTAAGTCCGTTTCTCGAGAAATTCAAGTGTTATGTTTTTCAGTGTATCAGGTAGTATTCTGTTCGAACTGTTATTAATGTATTTCTATGTCGTGGTATGAGTGATTTGTTTGCCATTTCATTACTGTGATTATTGTGTATTGTGTTTAATTCAAGTACGACTCGAAAATGCCTCTGTTTTCAAAGTTATGTCAGATAAAAACCAGAAAAGGGTTACTCGAAGAAGCAGTTCCTGTCCCTCCTAGGGACAGTCCTGGACATTTTATGTATCACAAGCATGGCTTAGATGCCATATTGTATCTAGACTTATGGGTAGATTATACAAAGAATCTTGAAGAGAAATATAGATGGCCTGTATCAGGTACATGGGATGCCGAGTGCATCATGCGAGTAGAAGAAGCATTATGGAAAAAGAAAGCCAGACAGTCCCAGAAAGACGCCATCGAGTTATGGCGCAAAGAATCTCATAGAAGAACCGAAAAAGAATTCAGAAAAGCAGAATTAAGTAGGGAATCCTCAGAAAAAGCCCAAGAAAGGGAACTTCTAGAAGAAGGTGAACGAGTTAGAACAGAACAATCAGACAGACAGAGAAATGCCCTAATTAGAGGTATGTATCCTCTTCTTGCCGAGGGCTTGCCGAAGGCAATCCCGGAAGCACCCTGTAATTTACCGCCACCATTGGTCCCGATTAAGCTACGTCATAAACCGACTGCAGCTGAAATTTTCCTTTCGTCCTATTTAGACGACACTGTCCCAGAATATGCTAATACAGATCCTACTCCGCCAGTCCAAGTTCAAGTCCAGCCTCCAGTTAATGTAATTCCTGTTCCTCCAGTCGTTGGTCCTGTCCATGCGCCAGTTCCCCAGGATCAACCCACATTACGTACTCCTACTGTACCAGTCACTTTACCAGCACCCGCACATTCAGTATTAGTTAACGATTCCAGTTCAGGAGGAGCAGGGGGAGGTGCTCCTATCACCCCGCCTCAAGTAAAACGACTGACGCCGAGAGACGCAGCGTTACAGCACACGCCAAAAGTGACTACATACGCAGACCTCAAGCGACACCTTACTGACTGCATATATGATTCAGTTCCAGGCGAAGATCACATGATATTATATTCAGTACGTTTAAGGCGAGTTGCCAACTTTTTGGCCACCCTGCCCGAGATGAAGGAACATCTAGACAGAATATATCATTTTATCCGTACTGGGGAGAACCCAGGAAGTATTCACGAAGCTATGGTACACAGGAAAGTCGAGATTCAAGGCATGATTTTACAGTTCTTGATTAACTGTTTAATAAGAGAGCAAGATTATCCTGATAAAGACAAAGACGAGATGAAAGCCCTGACTAGGTGGAGTGACAATATAGCCGAGGGAAAACACAAGTCACAAGGTAGTATAGAAAGTATGTACAGGAAAATTTGTAAGGAAATTATAAGTATACACCAGAAGGAGGAAGCAAAGAGAGCAACCGAGAAAGAGAATGACTCTTCAAGTGAAGAGGTAGACAGCGAGAATCCCGCCAGAATAGCGTATGTAGGTAGAACTAGATTTTCCGACAGACATTCACGTCTAGATTACAAGAAAGTTTTTCCTCCTCCCGTACCAGAACAGTGTTCTCTTGAACAAGTATTCCAGGCCACCGATACAATTCTGAAATTACGAATAGGTTATAGTGAGCTTAGTACCATGCATGAACAATAACTAGCCCGATCAGCAGTCCGATGGGTTAGTGATTCTGCCACGTTTCCAGACGAAGTAGTGGCCCAAACGTTTCTGAAACTACCGCCAGCCGAGCAGCGACTGGTGGGTATGTATATGATCCAGCACCTCATTACACTGTATGAGGATCAGCATTCTGATCCAGGTCCTTTACATGATGTACTGAACGAGTTACTCCTAAACCGATGGAAAGGTCTAGGTACCGATTTAATTAGTGTCATTCTAGAACAGCGCCACAAATACAGAACGTTCCTGAATCCACATTTTGTTCCTGTTCCACCCCCAGTAAGAAAATCGTTCTACATAGACAGACAGAATCCGTTACGAGAAGTACATCCAGTTAAGGGAGCGGGGGGTAATCTTGAACGAGTATTTGTTTACACCCCTATAACGAAAATAGAACTTCTAGAAATGAAAAAGTTAATACCCTGTCACGATAAAGATCCAGCAGGGTTCCACCGTGAATTAAAGGACATGCTCCGTATGGGAGAATACACGTATCCTGACATTATTAAAATGTTAAAGGTCCTGCTGCCTGCGGGCATATATGAAAAACTCAAAGAAAAAGAATGGGAGGTGGGAGAGAAAAAGATAGATTGGACCGCATTAGAGACTGAAGATAACACACGAGTTCCAGGTACCGGTCTTGGGGATAAAGCTAAAGCATTGCCCGAGTTACTGATACAAGTCTTGCCAAGATTACTAGCCACGAAAAAGGAAGATTGGGATGCCATCTCAGCCTGTAAACAGAAACAGGACGAAGACACTAGTGATTTTTATTCTAGATTTGAGAAATGTTTCATTATTAATAGTGGTCTGAAAACAAATAGTGAATCGTATCCACATCTTTTTGTTACCAAACTAGTTGAGAATTCTTTACCGCAAGTTAAAAATAGAGTATTGAAAGTCGAAAGTACCTGGCAAGCAAATACTCCATCACAAATGCTCCAGATGCTACAGTATCACCAGAACAGAATCAGGGAAGAGCAGGAACACGAAAGGAGACGTATGAAAGACACGAAAATGAAAGTACTAGTTGCACAGTCTGTTCCACAAGACAGTCAGAAGAGGGGTCCGAGTCAAACTAGTCATTCTACAGCTCCTGTTAAAGGGACCTGCAATTATTGTAAACAGCCAGGTCATTACATAAACGAATGTGCAGTTCTGAAACACAATATAGCTACTGGTAAAACAAAAGAGAGACCACGTCCTCCTAGACAAGAACACGTTCCGCAGAATGCCCAGCCACCGCAGAACGCACAACAGACAGTTACAGTACCGCAGCCTATAGCTGCCACACAACACGTTACACAACAGATGTACCAGTACGCACAGTCAGATTATCCAGAATATCAGCAGTATTCATGAAACAGCCTAGAGAGGGAGGTTGGCTTGCCTCTCATCGAGATTCCTGTAGATCAAGAGGGTCCCTATGTACACAGTCAAGTATTAGGGAAAGACAGAAAGTTTCTGATTGATACAGGGGCAAGTAGGACTACCATCAGTCATGACCAGGTTCCAGGGGCTCCACTCTCAGGCTCTAGAAATGTTTCCCTTGGATTTTCAGGAAAGCCTATTGTTAATGAAATATCGAAACCAGTTTCCCTAGAAGTTGGTCCATTGTCCCGAACTACAGACTTGTTACTTACGAAATCATGTCCTGAAAATTTACTAGGCATCAAGACATTGAAAGAATTAGGAGCAGTTATATGCTGTTCCCCAGAAGGAGTGAGATTGTTTTTGCGTGATTTTAAAGGTCATTATGTATTACGTAATTTTGATCCAAGATTATTGAATGTACCACAGCATTTATGGGCGCAAGGTCCAACTGATGTAGGTTGTATGCACATTACACCCTATCGTGTCACTCTGAAACAAGGTGTTGTATTGCCACGAATCCGACAGTACAAATTGCCACCTGAGGCTGTAGCAGCCTTATCCAAAATTATTGACGAGCTCATTGCTCAAGGAGTGGTTGTAGAAACTGACTCCAATGTATGTAATTCTCCTATCATTCCGATTCTGAAACGTACTGATCCCAATGCACCTCCAGTTTATCGATTAGTGATCGATCTTCGAGAACTTAATAAATGTATCATACCCCAGTACCCAGTGGTTCCAGATATTTCTTCCCTATTAACTGCCATTGATTCCGAAGCTACGTTCTTTACTGTTATTGATCTCAAGAACGCATTCTTTAGTGTCCCCATTCATCCAGACAGCCAGTTTCTTTTCGGATTCTGTTTAAATGGAAGGAGCTATAAATTTACACGAGCTCCTCAAGGTTTCACGGAAAGTCCTAGCATTTACAGTCAAGCACTTAAAAGACAACTAGACAATATTCACATGCCAACTGACACTGCCCTGCTCCAGTATGTTGATGATCTATTGATCTCAGCCCGTTCTGAACGTGACTGCGAACGTGCGTCACTTACAGTCTTGTATTTCCTGGCCGAGATGGGGCACAAGGTGTCCCCTTCCAAATTGCAATTCTGTGTCCAGCAAGTGGTCTACCTAGGACACTTACTGTCCAAGAGGGGTAGGCAGTTGACACCTGACCGTATCCAGTTAATAGCACATCTTCCACAGCCCAAGACTCAGAAGGAGGTACGAGCTTTTATCGGCCTCACTTCTTACTGCAGACAATGGATTCCTCAGTACGCATATCTAGCCAAGCCACTGATACAGTTAACGACACAGGAGGCAGCCACATCGACTGTCCTCCCTTGGACCCAAGAACATACACTTGTTTTCAATGAGTTAAAGAAAGCTTTATGCCAAGCACCTGTTCTAGCGACACCAAACTACAGTAAGCCTTTTACACTTTTTGTCACTGAACGTGATGGTACTGCATTATCTGTTCTTACACAAGATCAAGCAGGACAACACAAGCCTTGTGCTTATTTTTCTAGCACATTAGATCCAGTAGCCCAGGCTCTGCCTGCGTGCCTCAAGTCAGTTGCAGCCACAACCCTAGCTATCAGACAAAGTGATTCCATAGTGTTAGGACACTCCCTGACAGTACAAGTTCCACACTCCGTGGAAGTTCTTTTGAACCAAACACAGACTCAGCACTTGACAATTGCACGTTTAACAGGTTATGAACTGACACTGTTTCAGCCACACATAGAAATCAGACGCTGCAACATTTTAAATCCTGCTACACTGTTACCCTCAGTTACTTCAAATCCTACCACACATGACTGCGTGGAAGTTGTTAACACCATGACAAAGCCAAGACAAGACTTGACCGACATTGCATTACCTGACCCCGACCTGACACTTTATGTGGATGGTTCATGTATGAGAACAAATACAGGAGAACTAGTAGCCGCGTATGCAGTGACTACTGAAACTGAAGTTATAGAAACACATCATATTGACACCCTGTCTGCTCAAGCAGCAGAGCTCATCGCTCTGATTCAAGCCTGCATACGAGCCAAGAACCTGAAAGTAAACATATACACAGATTCACGTTATGCATTCGGAGTCGTTCACGACTTTGGAGTACTCTGGCAAGAAAGAGGTTTCATGACTTCTCATGGAACCAAGATTCAGCATGGCCCCCTCATTCAAGCTCTGTTAGAAGCCACACATTTTCCGACAGCCATTGCCATTATGAAGTGCAAAGCACATACGAAAGTCACTGACATCATTTCCCAGGGTAACGATCTAGCAGATCGAACAGCCAAGCTTACAGCCCAGACTCCAGACATTCCAGTTAACACGACACAGACAGACGTTCCAGTTCAGACGACTTGTATGACAGTTAAGGACCCCACACAAGATGTACTAGATATACAGTCACATGCTACCCCAGACGAAATCAAGAAATGGTCTGAACAAGGAGGGGTCCAGACAGATCAAGGATGGTTGACGAAGGGAAAAGCCACATGGTTTCTCCCCGACTCTATGGTTCAAGTCATTATTAACACTGCACATAGTCCAGCACACTTAGGAGAAAAAGCCATGTTAGACAGTATTCAGAACCTCTGGTTTAACAAGCATTTACGAGCAGCAGCCAAGCAGAAAGTACGTACCTGCATGATATGTTGTCAGTTCAATCCAGGTAAAGGTATTCCGGTGGAACAAGGTGGATTCCATCCTCCTGACCACCCTTTTGAAGTCCTCCAGATGGATCGATGTCGAGGTTTCAAGTATGTCCTCGTAGTTGTATGCGCTTTGTCCAGATGGACGGAAGCATATCCAGTCCCAGATTACACTGCCGCGACCACTGCTAGGCAGTTGGTTCGTGAGTATTTCCCTCGCTATGGATTACCGAGGGTCGTGTATTCAGATAACGGCCAGCCATTCTCATCCGAACTCATGAAACAAGTATCCCTTCTGTTAGGGTACCAGTGGAAGTTCCACTGTGTACGACATCCTGAAGCAGCTGGTCTCGTCGAGAGACATAATCAGACCCTGAAAATCCGCATTGCCAAGGTATGCGCAGAGAAAGGCGTAGATTGGATAGTAGCACTGCCAGTCGCCCTTTTTTACATGAGAATGGTCGCACACTCCCGTTCAGGTCTGTCCCCTTTCGAGGTAGTTTTCGGCCGTCCCCCAAACATGTGGGGTACACCTAGACCACGTACCATTACCGATGTTGACAGTAATATGCTGACAGATTACCTGGCTTCCTTGATGTCTGCACTACTCTCTTGTCGTTCACAGGTTGCCGCTGCTTTTCCAGACAACACTCAAGTGAAACCGCACGAGGTCATACCAGGCGACCTCGTTTTGATTAGGAACTTTGATCGTTCAAGTCCGCTGGAGCCCCGCTGGAAAGAACCAAAGCTCGTTCTGATGACAACAAGGACTGCAATCAAGGTCGAGGGTCGAAAAGGCTGGTTGCATTCCAGTCACGTGAAGCGATTTCATGGACTCCCTCCAAAAACTTTTTTCAAAGACTGCCCAGTTCTCAAGGACTGCCCAGATACTGACTCTAAACTTCCCCTGTTAGAGAAAACTCCGCAGCAGGAGTATAAAGAAAAATTAAGGTCTAGTAAGTCAGCCAGTTTAATTGTCTAAGTCCCTCTCGGGTGAAACGGTTAGACAGGTTCCTGACATGTATGAGATAGACCCACACAGTGAGAGAGTTAGTGAAAACTCTAAGAGAATACGTTATTGTAAGAATCTTCGAAGTCGATGCATTGTTACTCTATTATTCATGTTATTTCTGAGTCTTATGGTTTCCTGCATAAGTTATGCCTTGCATCTATGTTTTCCTATCGTTTCACATGTACATTTTTCCTCTAATGTTACAGTAGAGCACACTTTTAGTGAACTACCTCCTCATGAGTTATCCTATCGTCTTGCAATGCGCAATAATACCTTCATTCGAATGTTACACTATTCACACCAGACCAGCAATGCCACTAATTGTTGGGTGTGTGGTCGACTCCCCCCTTTTCAGACACCGAAGGGAGTACTGCCACTCTTTCCCTATCCGTTTTCACACAATGGTTCATGTGGAGCATGGTCCACGTTAACGTCATCCTCAAACGATATGTCCCTTTTGAATAGAACATGTTTCCCAGACAAGGAAGGTCTTTCCCAGAGAACAGGGTTAGATCTAGAAAATGAAGTATATGATCTAGGTAATTATTCCTCAAATTTCATGGTTTTGAATGTTCAGTCCGAGACTACTCCAGATTTGCCTGCTATTACAGTCCTACCAGTGAAAGGCGAATTATGTGTCAGAAAGAATGGTTCAGTACATCTAGGACACAGTGATTGTACCACTGTGGTCGAGTATAGTGACAGTGGGAAATCTACTTTCAAAGCCTCACGTCATTCATATTTTGTATGTGGTCAGACCGCATATGTTCGTCTGCCCCTGGATTGGGATGGAACATGTTACATTGCCTTCCTACTGCCACCAGTTTTTCTAGCCCCATCCGATTATCACAGAAATACACATCTAGTACACTTTAGACATAGAAGGGAGATCGAGTCCCCCATTGTCGATCAAACTGAAACTGCCTTAGAACAGTATCAAGACTTCAATAAAGGTTTCTTTTTCTTCATAGGTCCTGTCCAGAATAGTAAGCTAATACGTAGGCTAACCAGAACCCTTGAAGCAGTAATGAATGAGACTACTTCCGCTCTAGGTAACTTAACTGAAGAACAATCTGCTATGAGATTTGTCGTGCTCCAAAATCGTCTCGTCCTTGACGTCATACTGGCCGATAGGGGCGGAGCTTGTAGAGTCATCGGATCTAGTTGCTGCATTTTCATTCCTAATAACGCACTGTCTGTATATTCAGCTATAACCAGACTTCATAAAATAGCCCATCAGTTACACCAGAATCCAGGCACCTGGACATGGTCCGGTTGGCTCTGGAGTATAATATCTGCCTGGGGATGGAAAGTATTGTTATTTCTGGGTATAGTAGTAATGATCATATTCAGTTGTTGCCTATGTTTACAATGTGGCCCTGCGATTTGCGGCTTGTGCGCTACATCTTGTATTCCTAGTCCTAAGTCCCGTTCCAAGAAAATCCGAGACGAGCAAATGATGCTCTATGAACAGATAGATGGTATCATGACTATTGATGTTTCCTGAAGGAAACGTAGGGCACAAGGAGGGAATGAGGAAAATTGAATTTTGCCTTGTCATGTGTGCCTACGTGTTCCCCATCCTATGTTATATGTGCATGATCGATATGCATATATCCCTTTATGATCGATTACAGACGCAATTATAGTTGTGTCCAAGTTTAGTATGTCAGTTATCCGGTCCCCGTGAAAGCAACGTGAATTAGGCTTCTAGGCCTATGTTGCCCACGTTTTACATTATGCACGTTAATTCATCGAACTGTCCCCGTTTCTAGGCCTCAAAGGGCCTGAACACCAGATTGAAGCTCCAGTCTCCTGAACCCACTCCGAGGAGCGATGCAGCCCCTCCCGCATCCCTGACCCTTCGCTTACTTCTTGCCGCGCAGCGCGGTGCCCGGCCTGGCTCTGCCTGCCTGTCTGCCAAGAATATGTTATGCCTCTAGTTATCAGTTCAGCTCTCCGTCTTCACATTCCTAAGCTAACAAACTGCATAAACATCTCCAGCTATAGTCTAGTCTCTCTGTCTCCATGCAAGAGAATTACTGTATTAATATCCATAGAAGATTCATAGCACACGCAATACACGTAGAATATATGCATGTACCAGTCTTAGTGTCAAGTAGCTTTTGCCCTGATAACTTTTAGATTCTATCAACATGTTCTCCAAACACCAGATACCAGATATGCTATAGGTACATGTCGTCCTGACATCGTAGACTTTAGTCTCCTCTTCTAGTGCAGAAGTCATAGCCCCCAGTTCTCCCTAGTTACACGTCATGGCCCGTTTGCGCGCACCACTAGGTTAAAGGTTCCAGCTGCCCAGGTAGCCCCCTCCATGTATCCACCCATTTAAGACACTTCTGTGACGTTTTCATCACATGTCTACGTACACGCCTTCTTTGTACGCCCATTTGTTCTTATCTTACGTTTGTCACTTGTTACGCCTACTGTATTCAATGCAATTGTAATGTTTTCCTATATATACTATGTACTGTTAATGAGACGTTGCAGCTGCCAGTCCATGCCATTCTATTTCAGGCTGTTCCGATCCTGTCCCTTCCCTTATGCCTGATTAAAGCCTGTTCGACTCAGATACCCCGGATCCTGCCTCTTATTTATTGAGCTATCTGTTTTATTTAATGTATTCAAAAATAGTACCGGTAATTAATTATTTATTTACCACAATGTGGAGCAACGGATGTTTAAGCGAAAGGCTAGGCAAGATATGTTTGACTGTGTACGAATGTGGGAGAAAGAAGTGCATGAACGAATGAAGCGTGAGCAAGCCTTGATTGAAAAAGAACAGCGGAAGAGTATCCATGCGAAAGCATTGGAAATGAAAAATAGGGAAATGAAATAAATTAAAGAGAGGGAAGATAGGGAGCATCATTTACAGGTAAATGGCCAATACGCTGTTCGTAGACCTCTTTATCCTATTCTTAGTAAAACCCCAAGATGACTCTCTCTTATCAGATCGTTGTCCACCTCCTTATACTCTTCCTTCTGCTCCTTATGAGTCAGATGAGGACTCTTCTACAGACCAGGACAAAGCTAGAGAAACTAGCTCAATGTTATCTGCTGAACGTGCGTCTCAGATTAGATCTGCTGCGCGTAAAGCCGTTCGTAGTACTACTACTGCTTCTGAACTTCTAGATAGTATAAAAAGTTGGCAGGAAAGGGAGCAGATATATTTTACTGAGGTATTTGCTGCAGAAGTTATTGAACAATTTAGGAAACATTCGGTAGAAATGGAGCCCGATGATGTAGCAGCTGATTGTAAACAATTACGTGACGGTCTTTTTGTCTTCTCGCAGGTGGCTGACACGATCAGACGCTTGGTTAAACTGCGTGTTAAAGCAGCCCGTTTGCGAGACGAGAAAAAGGCAGCAGACGCAGCTGCACCAACATCTCAGATCAGCATGGCATGAACTTCTACTCTTGAAACAGATAAGAATGTTGTAATTAATGTGAAACCCATGCGGGAAGCCGCGCCTTTATATGTTCCTCCTAAGGGAACGGGTACAAATGATGATAAGACTTCTGTAGATGCTAAAGGGTATTTTATTTATAATTGGGTTTACACTCCTTGGAATAGAGCAGATGTTATGGCCCTTAAAAATGCATTGCCTGATCCGCGAAAGAATCCAGCAGCCTTTATTGAGGAAGTTGATGGTGCAATTAGTTCTTATACTATGACTTTGCCTGATATTGTTTTGTTTTTTGGATTAATATTACCACCTGATATGTGGAGAACTGTGCGTAAAGTTGATGACCGTGCGACATTTGGAGCATTATGGAAAGATTTAGAGCAGTTAGATGAAGATCGAGAACCTGCGCAGAAACCGTGTCAGTTAATTTTAGACCTTCCGGCAGCTATACTAGTTAAGGTAAAGACGATTATTCCCCCTAAAACGATAGATTGGACTATATTAGCGTCGCGTAAGCAAAAGGCAGATGAATCAGTTTACGATTTCTTTACACGCTTTAAAGAGGCATTCCACGATTTTAGTGGCCAGTCATTAACAGATGACACGGGTAGGCATCTGTTTGTCGATAAATATGTCGCAAACCTTTTGCCAGGAATAGCTAGTCGCCTAAAGGCCAGAGAGAGTTCATGGACTACCTCTTCTCCGGCTTGTCTCTTAACCATGGCTCAGTATTATGAGCGACAAGAATTAGAAGCTAAAAGTAATGAGGATAAAAAGTCTAAAGAGTTAAAAACAAAGGTTATGTTAGCTCAAGCTTATGAACCACCTTCTAGAGGTAATGATAGAGGCGGACGTAGATCTTATGGTTCGTCTTTTCCTTCTTATACTCGTTCGAATTTATCTATTGACCAGTGTGCGTACTGCAAGAAATTTGGACATTGGCTTTCTGATTGTCCAGTACTGCGTGCTCAGCAGTGTCCACGTGGTCGGGGACAAATGAGAAATCGCTCAGCATATTCAGGGCCTAGAGGAAGCAAGAATGATCGCGCTAGGTTTGATGCTAATACACATGGGCAGGATGGGTTTAACACTTTTGATAGAAGGAACCAATATCAAATGTCCGACTATGTGCCTTCTGATTTACACGATTCTGCTTATGCATAGGATTGCCTAGGATGGGGTAAGGAATCAGTTGAAGTTCCAGTAGATCAGAGGGGTCCCTATGTTACAGCACATGTTTTGGGTTCTACTGATCAGTTTCTGGTTGATACAGGAGCTACTCGTAGTGCCTTGTCTAAACAATTGGTTCCAAGGGCTCCCCTGTCTGGCTTAACCATTACATTGATAGGTTTCGATGGAACACCTTCCCTTAGCCCATTGTCACAACTACTTGCATTCCATGTTGAGAAGTTTACTGCTCCATGTCCGTTTTTGCTTTCTCAAAACACACCAGATAATATTGCGGGTCTTGATATGCTTAAATATTTCAGGGCTACGATACGATGTTCTCCGGAAGGAGTACGGGTTATTTTGAATGACAACTACCCTGTAATTGGGAGACCCTGTATTATTAAAGAGGACATTGCATTAGCTTCACTCCCTAGTACCTTGTGGGCTACTTCAGACACCGATGAAGGGCAAATGGTTATTCCACCAGTGCATATTAGTGTCAAGGAGGGTGCTTCTTTGCCAAGACTGCCTCAGTATAAAATTTCTAAAGAAGGAGAAGAAGCACGTGCACGCATTGTTCACGATTTGATTAAAGTGGGGGTTGTGGAAGAAGTTCCTTACAATGTTTGCAATAGTCCGATTCTTCCCATTTTGAAAAAAGATACTGACACTAAGATTTATAGATTTACCATTGACATTGAGAAGTAAACAAGATTGTAGTACCGCAGTACCCTGTGGTGTCTGACATAACGACA
Source organism: Lissotriton helveticus (assembly GCF_964261635.1). Classification (NCBI taxonomy): domain Eukaryota; kingdom Metazoa; phylum Chordata; class Amphibia; order Caudata; family Salamandridae; genus Lissotriton; species Lissotriton helveticus. The sequence goes on from NC_136061.1 coordinate 321,596,941, forward strand.
CTACTTACTTTGGTTCCTCCGACAGCAACTACATTCTCTCTTATAGACTTGAAGAGCGCTTTCTTTTCGGTCCCTATTCATCTTGAAAGTCGATATTTGTTCGGTTTCACTTTAAATAATCGATCATATAGATTTTGTAGAGTTCCTCAAGGCTATACTGAGAATCCTAGTATTTACTTTGCCTGAAGGAGTGGCTCTCATACAATATGTCGATGACATCTTGTTGGCAGCTGATACGCCTGAGCAGTGTGAAAAATTTACCTTGCCTTTGCTTACTTTTCTTGCTACACACATCATAAAGTATCACGAAAGAAATTGCAATATTGTAGACCGAAGGTAACCTACCTAGGTCACCTTCTGTCTAAGGAGGGCCGTGCATTGACACCAGATCGCATTCAGGCAATTTTAGACACCCCAGTACTTTCCACACAGAAAGATGTCCGTGCATTCATTGGTTTGACTTTGTTTTGTAGGCAATGGATATTGGGTTTTTCACACATTGTTAAACCCCTGCTACGCATTTAACTAAAAACACTCAGATTCCCCTTCCATGGACAGATGAATGCCAAAATGCTTTTCGTCAGTTAAGACAAGCTCTTTGTTCTGCACCCGTGTTAGGCACACCAGATTACACCAAGGCTTTTACACTCTATGTACACGAGAAAGATGGATGTGCATTGTCAGTTTTAGTACAGACACGGTGACAAGCAGCGTCCCTGTGCATATTTTTCTGCAGTTCTTGATCCTGTTGCTTGTGTGTTGCCTGGATGTTTCCGTTCAGTTGCAGCAACAGCTGTGACCATACGTCAGAGTGAAGGGCTAGTTTTGTCACACAAACTGTTGGTGCTAGTGCCCCATTCATTTGATGCCCTTTTGAATCAACTAAGACACAACACTTAACTAGTGCTCGTTTGACAGGATACGAATTGACACTGTTAGCACCTCATATTACCTTGAAGAGGTGCGCGACACTGAACCCAGCCACTTTGTTGCCATATCCTGCGACTCAGTCCCAGTCAAAGGAACCTCATGATTGTATATTCCTTACTGAGGAACAGACAAAGGGTTGTATCGATTTGCCAGATACGCCCCTTCCAGATGTAGATGGGGCGCTGTGGGTTGATGGGTCCTGTTGGAAGTTACCAGATGGCACGACTTCAGCTGCTTATGCAATCACCACGCTTGAGACAGTAGTGGAAACAGCTTGCATACCACAGAAGTCGGCTCAAGCAGCTGAACTAATAGCTTTGACAGGAGCGTGTGAACTTAGCACTGACTTGTGTGTGAACATTTTCACGGATAGCGGCTATGCTTTTGGAGTGGTTCATGATTTTGGCCTACTCTGGAAGGAAAAAGGCTTTCTTACATCCCACGGGATGCAGATAATGCACGGAGAATTAGTACATAATCTGTTGACTGCACTTACATACCCAAAGAAAGTTGCTATTATGAAGTGTAGCGCACACAAGAAAATCATTGTCAAAATAGGACAAGGCAATGCCTTTGCAGATCGCGTAGCTCGTGAAACTGCGATGCAGCGAAACACTACTTCCATGTACGTAGTGAAGTCTCAAGCTGAGCGTCTGCATGATGCTAGAGAGGAAGTATTGGATATACAGAGATCTGCCTCTATGGAAGAGCTTGAGCAATGGTCTAAAGAAGGAATGTTAGATGATGAGGGTTGTTGGCATAACAAATGAATAAGTGGAAATTGCATGCAGCCTATTTACAACCTATGTTTCAAATGCCACATGGGCTGGCACATGTTGGAGCCCTAGCAATAACTAAATTGCTTATGCAAGTCTGGGAGCATTCTGAAATTGCCAGCACAGCTAAAAGAATGGTACAGTCTTGCTTGATCTGTTGGCAGTATAATCCTGGAAAAGGGACACGACTCCTACAGGAGGGTTTGCTACATAAACCGCACCTATTGAAGTTTTGTAGATGGATTACATCCAACTTGAACGCTGCAATAATCTAAAATACGTCCTAGTGGTGGTATGTGCCTTCAGTAAATGGATAGAGGCGTACCCTACAAAGGATAATACTGTTCTTACCAGAGCAAAGGTGCTTCTGAAGGAATACTTTCCTAGGTATGGTGTTTGTAAGCTTTTGTGGAGTGACAACAGACCTCATTTAATTGGGCAAGTTGTTGAGTATGTCCTGAAAGGGTTAGAAATCAAACAGAAATTCCATACAGTCTTCCACCTGCAATCAGCAGGATTGGTGGAAAGGTATAACGCTACTTTAAAATTGAAGCTGGCATAAATACTGGCTTCCACGTCCCTAAAGTGGCCAGATGCACTACTTTTGGCATTATTATCCATAAGATCGGTGCCACACTCACGATCAAGTCTTACCCCGTATGAGGTGGTATTTGGGAGACCGATGAACATTTGGGAAGTTCCTAAGCCACGCCCCATACATGATGTACCATGTGTTCTGTTGAATGATTACTTGGCACACTTAACCGACAGTTTGATCTCTATTCATCAACAGGTTTGAGAAGCTCTTCCTGACAGATCTACAGGTGAGGCCCATGATCTCCGTCCTGGCGGCTATGTGATGGTCAAGGTCTTCGACAGATCGAACAGCTTGGAACCGAGGTGTCGAGGTCGGGAGCAGGTGCTTTTGGCTACAAGGACAGCAGTTTGAGTGACGAACAAAAAGAACTGGGTCCACAGCACGCATTGCAAGCGTGTGTTGCCTGCCTTGGTGGAACCTGCTGCGCTGACCGACCATCGAGAGATTCTGCAGACAGAGAAAGGTCAAGCTATCTCACCTGACGAATCTGCAGAAGTCTTCCGGGACCACACGATTCCTGGACCATCGCGATACCACTTGAGACCGAAGAAAGAATCTGCACTGTTGACAAAGACTGGTTGAGCTACCGCCCTGGGTTTGTGAAACGGAGAGCCAATGTGGCAAGGGGGGGATCAGCCCTACATTAGTGTAGTGCATGTCCCTTCTTTTTTGCTTTGTCAAGGCCGCGCCCCACTAACGGGAGGAGTCGCAGTGCTTCTGGACTTGCCGTCAGGTGAGGCGAGGGAGTCTTTGGAGCGGAGGGTGGAGCTGGATGCCGGCACGGGCCGTGAGCCGAGAGCCGAGTCGGGGTCGAGCTGGGAGAGCTGGGAGCTGAGAGAGAGTCGGCCTCCATCTCCTCTCGGGCATTGCCAGTACAGGGGGGAGGCTGCAGCGGTTCAGTGGTTCCGCGCACCGGTAAGTCGGCAGAAGCGGGTGTGTGGCAGTGAGGCGCAAGGGTCAAGTCTGACACCGCTGGCGGAGTGAGCAGGGCATTTGGTTGGTCGGCTGGCGGATGGGTGAAAACGGGCCTGACCCAGATCCCGGCCCCTGGCTCTGTGCCTTAAGCCCCCCCTCCACCCCCCCCCGGGTGCCGCATGGTGTGCGGTGTGCCAATCGTTGCAGCCTACCTAACCCCCCTCCTTCCCTGTGCTGCTTTTCAAACTGCAGGGTGCCCTTCTCGCTCACCGTGCTCTTCTGGCCCCTGGCCTCTGGCTCTTGTCTCCTGTGTCTGTGGCCTGTCCATTCTCCCTCGCAGCTTCCACCCCCTGCCTGGCCTCTCGGGCGTGTGGGGTACTTGGCCTCTTACCCAGCTCTGGGGCTGCTCCCCCCGCCCCTCCCCCTCGAATCCACCCGGCGCTCACTAGTTTCGCTGCTGTCCTGCGTCACAGGCTGGTTGAGTCGTCCTGTCCCATTCCACCTCCCCAGTGTTTGCCCCAGTACCTGTGTGGCTTCAGTTAGGGGAGGGGGGAACACAGGGTCAGGATCTGGTCTCCTGGCCTGGGGCGCGAGTGGTGCGGCGAGCGGGCGGGCGCAGGCGGGAGGACAAGGGCTGGGAATTCAAAAGAATACAAAAGTGCGGGGGGGTGCCACTAGCAAAGTATTGATTAAAGCACTGGTGCGACCCCATCGAAGCGTCAAAAGCAACTTATGAAGAACGCCAGTTACTAATAGACCTGGCTGCCCTGGTAGCGAGAATAAATTAATCTCGCAGGATAATACTGACAGCACAGACTCAAACCTCAGGCCAACATCAGCTAGCTAGAGATAACACCTTCTGACCTTCTGACCCACCAGAGATACCAGAATTATTAGATCCACCAGCTTTCAAACTCCGAAAGAGCTCAGTAGAGGCACCTTATCGGTTTCTTGACAAGGTCATCCATCGCAGCTTGCCTTGATCCGTTTCAACTAACAGAAGCCATGAGATCTGGGAAAATTAGAAAAACAGCATCCGCTCCAAAACGGAGGAAACCAAAACAGTCGATAATGGGTGGGGAGCCCCACCAAGGAAGCAATGAAACAGGGAACACAGTAAAAACGTCGCCAATTAGCAATGGCAACAGTAACACCATTCACAACGGCAAGAGTATGGTTACATCAAATACCTCAAAACCTTCGAATCTGTTGGACTATTATAAAAAAATTCCATCTATGTCGAACACTCTTCCACAGTTCCAGCCATCGGAGGCTACCAGGGTCGGAGCACCGGACCAACTGGCCAAAATAAGTATGCTCCCATTTCAACCGCATTCTTTACATCAGGTACTACTCTCGGATGTTTTTACTTTTGGCTCCGCTCTTAGCGTTTCAATCGCACCCCGGCCTGGGGGGATCAGCCTAAAAGAAACCCCTCAATCTAATCATCATCAGCAACTGCACTCAGGCCTGGTCTCTTCGCCTACTTCTATGTCTATCTCTATGTCCAAGCAAGAAGCCTGTTTTTCGGAAACCCTTCAGTTAAGCTCTTCGCATATCTCAAGCCCTCTTAAAGACCAAGCCCAGAAACCAGAAATATCAGTATCATCGTCATGTCAAGATTTAGTCGCATTAAAGGAACCTATAACGGTCCCTCATCGCCAATTAATCTTCCCGCAAATTCACGTGCAAGACTCTCACGTCTGTAACAAAATTTTAGGTTCTGCTCAATTGCCCCAAACTATAAGTGCTCCAAAGGATCATCGGGCCGTGTCCAGTCCCCAGCAAATTGTATTCTCACCAACACCGGTAGTAATGACATCACCGAAAAAACCATCAAAAAAATCCGACTCAAATGACCAGTTTTTAGCGGACCTGTCATTTTTTCTTAAAAACTCACCTAGACGTACATCAAATCCAAAGCCTAACCAAGAGGAGCCCACAGCAACAGGTGTCTGGCCTCAGCTCCTACAAACTTTTCAACAAACTGTCAATGCATTAAACTATCACTCTGACAAATTGGATGTGCAGGTCGACCTTCTGAATACTTTAGCGCTGTTCACTGCAGGCATTGACAACAAACTGGATAAACTGAACAACCTAATAGTAGGAGCGCAATCCTCTGCAAAGCTCATCCAGTCGGTCTGTTGTTGCTCTCCAATCATCGACTCCCTTTCGTCGCTTCCAGCTTTTCTATCAAATGTCATAGAAGAAGTCAAACTGCTGAAGGGAGGCAACTCACTTATAACTCTCTGTCCGCAATCGCACGTACCGCCATGCATGAATCAAGAACCAGCTCATAATATCTGTATTCCTGCCGAGCAATCTAATATCAAATTATTATATTCAAAAACAACAGAAGTGATATTTATCAAAATTTGAATGACAAGTGTAAGAACGAGAGTCCAAGTTCTCATCCAATAGACATTCAAACACCAAAATCCTGAAGTGCGTTGATCCGTATTTATATTTCAAATTTCACAGTTCAGTCCAGATTCTCAAGTCCTTTATTCAATCAGAACGTATTCTTAAAGTTCATTCCAGATTCTCAAAATCAGATTCCAAATTTCACAAGTTTCAAAGAACATCCACTGCAGCCAACACGTGTTTCGTTGGGCATTTATCTATGCCAACCAACTTCCTCAGGGCTGCAAGCCAAAATAATACAAGATAAAAACTAATGTAAAGAAATGTACCAATAATAAGAGTAGTCCAATTATTTATGAAAAGGTTAAGTTAAACTTAATAAAATCACCACCTAGGTGAAAGAAAAAACATAGTACCCTCATTACAGTGACAAATTATAACCGTACACACATTATGTGGATCCCGGTGTCAAGTCATGGTCAACAGAAAAACATTCTGCCATTTCGCCAAATTCGTATCACATAAGTGTATTACCTCGATCACAATAGATTATCCTTCAGTATCAAATTTCTTCCAGCAAGCGTTTATCACGAAAATCAACAGTATCTGGAATGATACAGGGAGGCTCTAAGCTCTGTCACCACAATATTTAAGTTAAGTCGTTCTTACACCAAATGGCTATCATGGATTTATAAAGTATCTAAATCTCATAAGACGAGTCCAATAGTATCGTCAATACTAGCACACATATAATCGAAAAATATAAATAATAAATGGTACCTCTCCACTTTTTCACTCCCACGTATATCTCATACAATAGCGATGTATATGTTTCTCAATGGATCTGTCATAAAGATCGCAAAATCAGAATCCTATTTGATACAATATATTTCAGCAAGTGCCATTCAATTAGCACCGAACTCCCCTTACCTAAATCTCGCTAGATAAGCGTCCAATGCTCCGCTCCCGTAATATTAATGTCCGTTCAATAATTAAATGGCAGGGTCTATAAAAGAAGAACTATGAAGAACTATAATATGTTAGATGAGATCTTGACTAACCTACAGGCAGATATTAAAAGGAGAAAAGCGCGTAAATTGAAAAGGGATGAACAGGATTATACAACCGGTAGGGTATTTACTTTTGCGCGTAAATTTGATTATCTTTTCCAGAAAGGTCATAATAACAGGAGGAATATGACACCTTTAAGTTCAGCTGTTAATACTTCATCAAGTAGTATATCAACTGATGGAGGAAGTACAGGAGCTCCCAATGTCCAGAGTGGAGACGCCACTAATAACAATAATTTTTTAGTGGAAGTACAGAGGTTCAAAAGAGGAAATCGAGATACAGGAGGGAGATATGGCAATGCACAAACAGTAAGACAAGAAGAGGGAGCCGTGGCAAACGCAGGAGAAGTGGTCCCAGGGATAAGGGAGAGACTAAGGTCGTGGAGGAAATAAACATAGGAACTAAAGAAATTGAAGTGATCAACCTTTCTTCTATTGAATTGTCTGTGAGTATGAGTAATGTGCTGAAGAAGGGTCTTGGATATTGTCCTACCAAGAATATTGATTGGTATGTAACAAAAATTGACTTGTATAAGTTTGTACGTTTGCTGAAACTAAAAAAGTTTTTTTCTTTGAAAGATAATGCTAGGGTAAAAACAACTAATAAACCAATATTGACTGAGATTACTATCCAAGACCTTTATGATACGAAACTTTTGTTATCTCTCACTGAATCAGAAGGTGACCCTGTGACTATGAATTCTCTCTTTAGAGATCTAGAGATTAATCCTGGTTTAGCATCTGGAAGTGGGTTTAAAGATAAATCAAAGTGGACACCTCAGCTGTCCACCGGTAATGTTATTGATCCCTTTTATAAATCTGTCACCTTAGAGATAGACAATCTCATTAAAAAAAGAACGACAACGTAAAAAAACATTTCGAGACAATTTAAAAATAGATGAAAGGGAGGCACTCCGACAATTGACCGATCACCCAGACCTGATAATACGCAGTGCTGATAAGGGTGGCAACATTGTTGTTATGAACCGTATTGATTACAATAATGAAGTTTTGTCTCAACTGGGAAACAGCAAATACTATGAGAAGGTAATTGTGAACCCATTAGAAATGGTCAAATGCAAAATTAACACAAAACTTAAGGAATGGTATGACAAGTGTCTTCTGGATCATGATGAATTTCAGTTTCTTAAAATACAATCACCCAAGGCCCCATGTATGTACTGTTTACCTAAAGTACATAAGGATAGACATAAACCACCGGGCAGACCGATAATTTCAGGCATTGGAGGGCCAACGGAGAAATTATCTCAATTTGTGGACTCATATCTAAGACCCTTTGTACATAATTTACCATCACATATTGAGGACACTAAACATGTCCTCAATATAATGAATGATGTAGTGTGGGATGATGATATGATCCTTGCTACTTTAGATGTAGTATCCTTATACTCAAATATAGATCACGAGAAAGGCATCTTAGCAATTGAGAGTTTCTTGAATAACAGACCAGCAGAATACCTGGACCATACATCTATGTTATTGGAAATGACAAGAATGGTTTTGGAAAACAATTACTTTCTCTTTGAATCTTCCTGGTACAAACAAAAGACTGGGACTGCGATGGGTTCTAAATTTGCTCCGTCCTTCGCGAACCTCTTTATGGGGAGGTTGGAGGCGGAGTGGATTTGGGGCCCCAGGGGCAGCCAATGGATAGATCACATATATTATTGGGGAAGGTTCATTGACGACTGTTTGTTATTTTGGAGAGGCACTACAGAGGAATTGGAGTTGTTTTTTAATTTTCTCAATACCAATGACCTTAATATGTCATTTACCACACATTATGATAAAGAGAAATTTATTTTTCTTGATATTGAATTATTTGTGGAGGAAAACCAGTTATACAGCCGTATGTTTCGCAAAGAAACCAGTTGTAACTCACTCCTACGAGCGGATAGTTGCCACCCCAAGAGCCAAATCAACTCAATCCCCTATGGGGAAATGATTAGAGCAAGACGAAACTGCTCTAAAGATATTGATTTTGATGCAAATGTTAATGATATGAAGATGAGGTTTAAGAATAGAGGCTATGCGAATACTATTATTAATAAGGCTGCGAACAGAGTACAGAAACTGAAGCGAGCTGTGATACTGAAACCTAAAGATAAGAGTGATACTAAAGATAATAATCAGATTATCAGGATGATCACAAATTTTGGTGTTGGCAGTAATAAAATCTTCAGTATTATGAAGAAATATTGGCACATGCTTTATTCTGATAAAGATTTGAAACCTTACCTTACAGATAGACCAAGTATTACCTTTAGAAAGGGAATGTCCATTGCTAATATTGTAAGCCCGAGCTACCCTAAACCAATTTCACATTTGGGTCATAGTGACTGGTTACGTGCTCGTCCTAAAGGTTTTTATTATTGTGGAAATTGCAGTTCATGTTGGTGGGCAAAGAGAAAGGTTTTGAAATTTGATTACAATGATACAGGTACCTACTATATAGATTCCTTTATTAATTGTGAATCTACTTTTGTGATTTATGTTATTGCCTGCCTCTGCGGAAAGATTTATGTTGGGAGTACAGTTAGGAGACTCAAAGACCGGATGGTGGAACACTATCGGGCACTCAAGAATGGGGATACAAGGTACCCCATAGCTTCGCACTCCATTCAAAACAGAAATGATACTGAGAATCATAAATTCTTTTACCATGGTATTGAACAAGTGGTTCTTGACAGACGTGGAGGAGACAGAGTACTGAAATTAAGACGTAGAGAGGCACGTTGGATTATGGTACTTCGGGCTGTGGAAGATGGGCTTAATATTGATACTGAACTACAGTATTTCCTGGGAGAATAGTTATGTCTCAGAATGGAATGTAATTAATGAATTTAACTGTGTGAGATTTGGCTTATCCGTTATTAGAAGTATTCTGTTAAAGATTGGATAGGTGATTTGTATGATGATACTTGGGTATTTCAAATGCAAATGCCACGACTCTATTTACTTTATACTAAGTTTTTCTTTTACTTTAGTGATAATTACAGGAATGACACGGGACGCTCAACGCATTGTCACCACTTATCAAATAAAGTAAAAATGGTAATTCTTGGTGAGCTGTTTCAAAATTTTAGAAACCACTCGCTCTTTAATTTCTATTACTTACACGATTGCTATAGGCTATACGTAATTACTACACAGATTTGGATGTGGACCCCCCCTCTTATGTATTTACTTACCACTTCTAAGATGGAGAAATATATGGGAATGTTAAAGAGAGTTGAATGTGTTTATATGCGTTCGCTCTATCTGGAGAAATGTGTGAGTAATAATTGGAACCTACACAGTTCCGTTTTTGTCGTCTAGAATTATTAACTTCTTATTTTTGATTACCAACACCAATACGATCTTTTTCATTATTAAAAACAGAGAGCTTTTAATAATAAATATTCTGTTTATAAATTGCTAATCGCACTGGGTTACAATAACCACTATGTGAAGTCAGATCTGGACCCTCTCTTATGGATTCACTAGCCACTTTAAGATGGCGGTGAAATAACACGCCACCTAACAGGTAGTTGAAGTACCTTACGGTATGGTAGTTAAGAAAGGTGGCGGCCATGGTGCACGCCGATAGCCGATATTTTGGGGAAATATACACTCTAAGATGGCGGTGAAATAACACGCCGATAGCCGATATTTTGGGAAATATACACTCTAAGATGGCGGTGAAATAACACGCCACCTAACAGGTAGTTGAAGTATCTTACGGTTTGGTACTTAAGGAAGATGGCGGCCATGGTGCACGCCGATAGCCGATATTTTGGGGAGATATACACTGAAACTTCGAATTGGGATATAGGTAAGAGATATCTCTCATTTCACAGCATTAATATACAATAGATATTTTTTGGAAGGCCTCTGAAACTGTGGTTCTTCTTTTATAGACCCTGCCATTTAATTATTGAACGGACATTAATATTACGGGAGCGGAGCATTGGACGCTTATCTAGCGAGATTTAGGTAAGGGGAGTTCGGTGCTAATTGAATGGCACTTGCTGAAATATATTGTATCAAATAGGATTCTGATTTTGCGATCTTTATGACAGATCCATTGAGAAACATATACATCGCTATTGTATGAGATATACGTGGGAGTGAAAAAGTGGAGAGGTACCATTTATTATTTATATTTTTCGATTATATGTGTGCTAGTATTGACGATACTATTGGACTCGTCTTATGAGATTTAGATACTTTATAAATCCATGATAGCCATTTGGTGTAAGAACGACTTAACTTAAATATTGTGGTGACAGAGCTTAGAGCCTCCCTGTATCATTCCAGATACTGTTGATTTTCGTGATAAACGCTTGCTGGAAGAAATTTGATACTGAAGGATAATCTATTGTGATCGAGGTAATACACTTATGTGATACGAATTTGGCGAAATGGCAGAATGTTTTTCTGTTGACCATGACTTGACACCGGGATCCACATAATGTGTGTACGGTTATAATTTGTCACTGTAATGAGGGTACTATGTTTTTTCTTTCACCTAGGTGGTGATTTTATTAAGTTTAACTTAACCTTTTCATAAATATTTGGACTACTCTTATTATTGGTACATTTCTTTACATTAGTTTTTATCTTGTATTATTTTGGCTTGCAGCCCTGAGGAAGTTGGTTGGCATAGATAAATGCCCAACGAAACACGTGTTGGCTGCAGTGGATGTTCTTTGAAACTTGTGAAATTTGGAATCTTATTTTGAGAATCTGGAATGAACTTTAAGAATACGTTCTGATTGAATAAAGGACTTGAGAATCTGGACTGAACTTTGAAATTTGAAATATAAATACGGATCAACGCACTTCAGGATTTTGGTGTTTGAATGTCTATTGGATGAGAACTTGGACTCTCGTTCTTACACTTGTCATTCAAATTTTGATAAATATCACTTCTGTTGTTTTTGAATATAATAATTTGATATTAGATTGCTCGGCAGGAATACAGATTTAGTGTTACATCTTGGACTTGTCCAGGATAAATTAAGGAAGTTGGGTAACCTTCCTTTCCAGCCTTGTAGCAGTCGTTTGGAATAACTTGGAACCTTAATAATAGCCATACTCACAGCTGAGCGCCCTCTTTCCATGTTACCATTTCTGTTTCCTTGTCAAGAACCAGCTCATCCCTGGACTATCACGGAAAAAGGAACCCAGCAGAGTGCAGGGAAAGTCCCCGCCACAAACCAGCCAAGCGAGCAGTTAATAGCTGATCGACTCCAAACCGAATTAATGAGCTCTGAGCTGATTGAAGCAACAACCGAAAATGCCCGGTCCCCACGCGGGCGCACAACCTATATAGCCCAAATCGAGGCAGCGCCAGAGGCCGGTTCATCAGCCTTGGCACCACCAAAACCGGAAAGGCAGTTAGCCCCTCTACCAACGTGTAGCAAGAGAGAGCGCAAACGCCAGCGCAAACATAGAAACAAAACAAGGGCAAAAGTTACAACTGTCCCTACAACCTTCTTTCCTCTCTTTGCAATGGCAGCCAACAAAAAAGTCATAAGTGAAACTAATACACCACAACCCCTAGTAAACCTTAGTGCAATCCAACAAAAAGGGGACTCTGCTGTAACTGTCATCCAACAGACCCAGGGCTGCAAACAAGTTCTAATTGAGTCAGTCGCAGGAACAGCGACAGAAGATCTAAGCAACGTTAAAGAAATACAAAGGGTGGAAGCTAACAAACCAAGTTTATCAGGGACTACAGCAATTTCAGTTGTTCCTAACCCAGCGCCAGATTCAATATCATCTTGGACGGACAACTCAATGACCAGACCGAATTTAACAAAAACAATTTACAATCTTAAAACACCCTTGCTTAAAAACAGTCTGACAGTGAGGAAGGTTCCTCAACACCAGACACAACAGAAGGAGGAACCAGAAGCAGGACCACCGATCGCTAAAATTAATAAGACAGACCCAAGCCTATGCAGTAAAGAGAACAAAAGCGACTTGCAACTCTCCCATATTATATTAGCTCCTGACTACACATCAAAAGGGCGGCATGACATTCTTAACAGATCTAATATCATAAAACTAGTGAATGGCACCTCGGGGTTTGAAGGTCTGGCATCGGACGATATTGAATCAATCGTATTCCTTCCACCTAGAGGTACACAACCTTCTGAGGTAACCCTGGTTTCTTTCAAGTCGGCCTATTGGGCAGGAGTATTCTTAGATCATAAGGCTACCCTGCGGGACTGGGGCATCAGAGTCTATCCATACTCCACCCCAGGGTACCCCCCAGCACTACTAAACCAACCAACACCACACGCAAAAATTGGTACTCGTATGCCTGCCCCTAACACTAGACCGCTTTCAATTTTAAAAAATGCTTTAGGATCTGAAGTACTGAAAACCCCCTTTCTAACAGCAGCCATTAATGACGATTCAAGTCAATGCTGGAGTTGGCTTCCAGCCACCCTGTCAACAAAAAACTCAGACTGACCACAAGGAGTAGTCCCCGCGGATCAAACCCGGAAATCCCAGGAAAATATAAGCCTAAAAGTTGCCTCACCCGCTACAGCGCTCAATCTAGCAGTAGATTCCACTTTTTTAATGTGTTCGTGGAACATCAGCGGTCTTCAGCAGAAATTAAGGAACTCAGAAGTCCATTCCTTCATTTGTAAGCATGCAGTAATAGCCCTGCAGGAAACCTGGGCCACACAAGGATGCCCGGTTATTGGCTTCACCGAACTATGGAAACCAGCACTCAGGGTTAGCCGCTATGGTCACCCAAAAGGCGGCCTGTCAACATATATATCAAACAATCTAAAAGGCCCAATTACACAACTAAAATTGGATGAAGACTGGCTAATCGGGGTCAAAATCAACGCATGGCGGGAACAACGCTCACTCTTCCTCTTAAATGTGTACATCAACCCAAGTACACGCACAAAAAAAGAACATCTCACACGTCTAACGGTAATTATGAGTGACTGCATTGCCACAGGTGACTTTAATACTAATTTATTCCAAGGTAAAACAGCCGAAACCGAGGGGCCTTTCTTATTTCCCCTGACCGAGGCAGTAATCCAAACAAATCCGCCTAATCAAGCCTACTGCGGTCTAGGAGAATTCTGTGTGATGCGATTCTATAGTGCAGGCTATCTGGTAATGAATGGTAGATCGGAGGGTGATACCCCCCCAACTGGTCTTGGACAAACGGAAACAAACGATCCTACCTGGATTACACCATCTGTAATTCAGCTCTGCTCCATTGCTTGGTCAGTTTCTGTATCCATCCACGATCTGAAAGCGATCACTGACCTCAGGTTATATCCTTCAACATTAACTCAGAGAAGCATAAACCAGCACTTCCAACCTGTAGGGGAATACATTCTGAAAACTTAAAGCGCCTCATATGGAGTGAGGATATTAGTCCAAATATTCTACAATCAAGCATGGTCCTGATTAGTGATGGAAGTGATCAGAATGTCTCCCCGATTGCGACATGGACAACGCTATGCACGCACCTTATTAACCTATTTCCAGCAAATTCGCATCCCCCAAGGAGAACCTCTTCGCGCCAGTTTACACTCTCACAACAGTCAAAGCTACTCAAGAAAGAGAGAAATAAAGCTCTATGGTTACTCGGAAAGGCACCGGGGAATAGCGAATGTTTAAACTTGTATCAAGCAGCTCAAAAGTCATTTAAGCAGGCGATCACCAATGACAAACGGACGCACGAAAACCAATTCTGGTGCAAGTTAGTTTGGGAGAGCAAGAGCCGCAATTCACGAAAATTCTGGGCCCTAGTCAACCATTCATATCAGAGTACATCAAGTTTTGGATCGGCAAACATCCAGGAATCGGACAGAGCACTTTCGGTCTCCAGAATGCTCAGGAACAACAGAGAACAGCCCTCTAAGTGAGAACGACACAGAAACTAGTAATATGCCGATTACAGCCCCGGAGTGCTCTCACGCTGCCAACGAGGACCTCCAGATGTCGCAAGAAAAGGTTGCTACGGCTATGTCAAGAGCCAGATCAGATGGAGCGCCGGGCCCAAATGGGCTGCCACAGAAACTGTTTATATCTGATATAGCTCTCTGGTCAGGCTTGTTGACAAACCTCTTCAATTATGCTCTAAGAACTGCAACAATCCCAGACTCATGGCGGGGTGCAATCATCCAACCTATTTATAAATCGGGTCCCCGCGCCTATCCTAACAATTATAGACTTATAGCACTTTTGGATATAGAGGCGAAGCTCTACGCTGGCCTCCTCCTGGAGGAGCTGAGGACATGGGCAAAGGACCAAAAACTGATCCCAATGAACCAAACAGGTTTTGTTGCCAACTCTGGGACAATGACCAATCTATTAGCACTGTCAACTATTGTCGACAAAGCACTCTCAACATCTAGGCCAGTGCTTTGCTGCTTTGTCGACTTTAAAGCCGCGTTTGACAGGGTCCCAAGGGCGGCTTTGTGGGAAAAGTTGAGGAAATGGGGGATTCCTGATAGACTATTGGACGCAATTATTCAACTCCATTCGAATACTTGGGTTAGGGTGAAGCTGGGGTCCGGCACGCATCTCTCGCGGAAAATCTTGACAACCAGAGGTGTGAAGCAGGGATGCGTGCTGGCCCCAATGCTTTTCAATCTGTTTATAGCAGATCTGTCAACTACACTGGACGAAACCAACAGTCATTCCCCAAAAATAGGAGGCACGGCATTAATCAATCTTTTATATGCCGATGATCTGGCACTTTTCAGCCTTACGAGGGTTGGGCTGCAAAGGCTCCTCGATAAACTGCTCATTTATACGACCATAAATCAACTAGAGGTTAATTTAAAGAAAACCCAAGTTGTCCCCTTTGGTAGTAAATATCATGCGGGCGGAGGATGGTCATATAACAACATACGCCTCGCTATAGGTCAATCATATAAGTACCTAGGTGTCCATCTGGACTCTAGGGGTAACCTCATCAAACATCGGAATGAGATAGCAGTTAAAGCTATGACCCTTGCGGTCTCATTAGCCAAGATCTCAAAAAATCTTTCTGGCCCAACTCTTCTGCCACTCTTAGAAGTCTTGAGAGCAAAAATTGGCCCTACTCTATCATATGGAATTGAGTTATTCAGGGGCAAATTAAACACTGCCTTAAATCGACACACAACAAAAATCTATAAAAAAGTACTCCATCTCCCAAACTCTGCATCTGCAGCTCAGGTAAGACTAGAGCTTGGGCTATTAAATTATGAGGCCTCTAACATCGGCTCATACTTATACCTCTGCCACAAACTGAGACAGGCGGACATTGGCACACTGGAATCCTTAGTCTGGCCAGAAATTACCCAGAAAAATCCAGGAGGTACGTTTGGTCGACTTTTCAAGGATTATATTAATCAATTGTCGGCGAGCGACCTTTGGGCTCTCAACCCCAGTCGGACTGCATTCAAAACAGTCATTAAAAAATGTGTAAGAATTAGTTCCCTCACAATAGACAAAGCACTCTTTTCCAAACGTAGGCATGCTTGGGCCCTTGTCAATTCTTATGAGCGGGTAGCACCGGCCACCTATCTGCCTTGCACATATTCATTGTACATAAAACGAAGTTTAATGGCAATTAGAATGGGTGACTGGCGCTTCCTGCAAGATTTGCCTTCTTGGCGACGAACGGCGGATGACCTAACCTGTAGAGGGTGTAGTAAGGCATCTGAAACTTTGTTACATGTGGTTTGCCTCTGCCCAGCCTTTAATTCCCAGCGTAAGCTTAAACTCAAAGCAGAATGGAATAGGTTGGTTGTGCGGACATGTAGGCAAGCCATTATCATGGCTCTGAACCCTGAAAATACGGTTTTAAATCTAGAATTAACAACTTTTATCCTACAAGCATACTGTTCCCTTAACTCAAAAGAGGCCCGCTAATAAAACTTAAGGGAAGAGACACGAAATGATATTATGTTGTGTAACCTGACAGTCTAATACATCGAATTGCTCCTCAGGAATTCCAGTTGGCTTCGATATGCATGCTGTATTTTGACAGTCAGTGTAACTAAAAAGGGGTGAACTGCTTTTTTACATAACTTTTTAAGTTCTTGCTTGTTCCTTTTTAAAATGTCACAGAATCAGGAGGTCCAGGATGAGGAAGGCTTCCATTTTTTTTTAGCCACTGAAGCGTTTGCTTGCTTTCTCCCAATTTTAAAAGCTTGTATATAATGTGTACTTTGTAAGTTTCTTTTAAAGATATCTGTGAAATATCTAAATAAAGATTATTATTATTATAGTGTAGTTACACCCGTCTTGGCCCGTGGTGAAGAAATCAGTGGCTGCCCAAGGGATTAGAGCTCCAACGATGGTATTCAACAAATTTCAGAAAGATCAATTATCGCTATTGCTGAAATGAACAACAAAATAATTATTTGTGCTCTAGGGTTTGTTGTTGCTCTGGTGGTTTTGGCGATAATCACCTGTTTTTTTGAGAAAGTGGCTCCTGCTCGACAGTTTCTTGTTGCCACTACTCCAGCTTCAGTGGAACATAACTATTTTACACTTCCCTACCATGAGCAGAAACATCGACAATCCTACTTAAATAACACATTCATCCAGATGTTGCATCATACACACAATGCCACGAATACTACCAACTGTCGGGTGTGAGGAATGATACCTGCACATCAAAAAAAAGGAGGAACACGTTTTATTCCTCTACCGTTTTCCCACAATGGTTCATGTCAAGCTTGGTATGCCCTTTTGTTTGCTTTCGGAAAGCTTTCAGTAGGAGGAATTATCTTTCGTCTGAATAAAGTATGCTATCAAGATAAAGATGGTTATCCTCAAGACAAAGGGACTAAATGGGAATGGGAATAATTCCAACCGAACAATATTTTGACACCATATGTCTTCATGAATATGAGGAACATTAAAGACAATGGACCTTTTGTAATTTCTGTGACCAGAGCTAAAGCAGAACTATGTATAAGTAGTGTTGGGAAAATCCCAGTAGGACGGAGTGAATGTATTTTGACATTGATTATTGAAGGAGCTAACAACAGTAGTTTTACGTCTTCACACAATTTGTATTTTGTATGTGGTAATAACGGATATTATCAATTACCTGTTGGGTGGTCTGGAGTATGTTACAAATCATTTTTGTTACCACCTGTGTTCTTGGTCCCTCCATCATATCACCTGAATTTAAAGTTGTATAATGACATTTCCAAGAATAGATATAAACGAACAATAAGTACAGAAGAAGTTGACAAGACAGATATCACTTTACAACAATATGTCGATTTCAATTTGGGTTTGTTCTTCTTTGTGAGTGCTGCATTGATTAGTAGAAAGATCAGGCGATTGACTCATGTTGTGGGAGCTGTCACCAATCAAACAGCTATGGCACTTGGGAACATTACAGAGGAACCACAAATTGCAAGGATTGTAGCACTCCAAAATAGGATGGTGCTTGATCTGATTTTAGCTGATCGAGGTGGTGCATGTCGTATCATCGGTAACAGTTGCTGCGTATTTATACCGGATCACTCACCTTCAGTATTTGATGCAATCTCAAAACTGCATAAGATTGCTGCAGAAATTCACACAGAGACTGGTACATGGACATTTTCGAACTGGATATTGACACTCATTGCTTCTTGGGGCTGGAAACTACTGACTATTCTATGTATACTACTGGTGATACTATTTACATGCTGTACTTGTATACAATGTGGTCCTATGCTTTGCTCCATGTGCATCACTGTTTGTACACCTGCCAAAAGAAATAATGCAGATATAAAAGCACAGCAAATGTTAAAGAATGAAATTACTGAGATGATGAACATCAATGTACAGGATGCATATCTAGATTACCCCAGATAAACAAATGTCTTCAGCTAATGATGAAAGGGTCGTCTGTTGTAATTTAGCAGCGATTAGGTTAAGCATTAGCAGAAGACATCTTGTATTTAGAGACTATCTTGTCCGTTGTGTGGAATCCATTTTGTATTTCTGGCAGCCATTTTGTTTGCCATGTGATCGCCATGTGCTCTGTTCTACCTTCCTGGTAACTGCTCTTGAAATCTGCTTAGAGAGGAGATATATTTAGCTTCTTCTGCTTTGCGCATCCTCAGTTGAGCTTACAGCTGTCCCCAACTTGTAACTGTCAGGATGTGTCCACCAGAATTAGCTAACTGTCAGCCCCTCCCACTTGTTGCCAGCACACTGTATGACCTTGTATGTATTTGAAACCAGCATTCTGTACTTGTACCGCCTTCATTTGAGTATAAAAGGACCAACAAGCACATGCATCATTGTCAATTGCATTCGCAAACGGTGCGAATCGCAATTTTTGTCTGTGTGCGAATATAATTGACAAAATTGGGATGCATCATGTTTTTTTCGCAATTTTAGGAATCGCAATCATGTTGCAATTTCTAAAATTGCGATTGCATTTAAGAAATCGCAATTTCAGATTTCTTAAATGCAATGCATGATCATTTTCAATTTGCGAATTCGCAAATAGAAAGAGGTAAATTACCATGAAGTTGACCTTCATGGTAATTTGCGAAAACTTTCAAAAATGCACAAAAGTGCATTTTTGAAAGTTTCATTTTACACACACACATGCCCTTGGGGCATGTGTGTGTGAAAATTGCACTTAAAGTTATATTTCAGGGGTGCAGGGAGGGGTCCTTTGGACCCCCCCCTGCACCCTTGAAATTGCATTCTCAATTTGCGATTCGCAAAATGCTCATCGCACATTGAGAATGACTTCCCATTCATTCCTATGGGCATCTAGGCCCATAGTAATCAATGGGAAGGGATTCCTTAATTGCGATTCGCAAATTGTGAATTGCAATTAAGGAAATTTAAGGAATCGCAAAAAAATAATTGCAATTTTATAATGCATAGCCGTTTGAGATTTCTTAATTGCGATTCCTTAATTTTCGCAATTAAGAAATCGCAAACGGCAACAATGATGCATGTGGCCGCAAGCTCCTTCCAGTCAGTGTGCTACCTCATACACCACCGAAGGGTGTTGTGTGAATGTAGTTCCACCTCATGAGGTTTAATAAACTTTGTCTGTTCTATTCCAGTTTCTGTGCCAACTTCTTCCTATTGGTCTGTGCAGAGAAGGGAGAACCCCTAGCACTGGTAGTCCTTGCTGAGGCTCACCACCACACTCTGGGCATTGTCTTGACACAAGTCGTGGTTTGCATACCACTTTCCTAATATAT
Organism: Lissotriton helveticus; assembly: GCF_964261635.1. Taxonomy (NCBI): domain Eukaryota; kingdom Metazoa; phylum Chordata; class Amphibia; order Caudata; family Salamandridae; genus Lissotriton; species Lissotriton helveticus. Next base: position 321,616,820 of record NC_136061.1, read on the forward strand.
GGTTTGATCCCCCCCCCCTGGGGTCCACTTTGTATTTTGTGCTATTTTGACTTCTATGCAAAGTATTGTGTGCATATCTCTGGTTAGGAGATATCTATATGTGTTATACGTGTTTCTAAAGTTGTCTAAGACCTCTTAAATCACCATAGGGGTTGTCTGGACTGGTGCAGGGTGTCCACTTACATAAGTTGACATCATATACCAGGCCTGTCTCTCACATTGGTGTGCAGCAGTTGGATTTAAGCCTCCATTAATTTACCAAATTATCCTGGTGTTGATTATTGTAAAAACCATCACTAATACTAGGCACATATAATACAAGCTTAGAATAGTAAGTTCTACTGAACTTAGGGTAGGTAGTTAAGGGTCTAGCACACCCTTTCTCCAACGTCAGAGAGTTTAGTTTCCACTAGATTAGGTAGGTGCAACACCACCCCACACTTAGTAAGTCTTCCAAAGGAGAAGCCAGCACCTCTCGGCCTGCTAGATACAGTGAAACTCCGTTCCAAGAAATGAAAGCACTATGTACCTCCAAGAAGCTCAAGACAGGGAAAGGCCCTAATACTCAACGCCTCCTAGAGGTGTTACTATTGTGTGACCTCCAGAAAGGTCAACAATGAGTCAGATGAACAGGAAAGAGTGGGTGGGCAGAGGACAGAAGATAGGCCAGGAGGGAACCCCCTCTATGACCTTGATGCTAACCCTGACCAGAACAAGGAGTCTCATCACTTCCACTTGGAAAACTCAAATCCCCCAAAGGATAGTGCAGATGGCATAACGGGTGGCCCCAGGAATGGGTCCCTGTTTGTTCTTCCTGGAAGGGTTCAGAGTAGACCAAGGATGTCTAGATCCTCCCTCCAATGGTTAAGGCATGTCTATAGTGACCTCTGTAACTAGTAAGAGGGACAACTCTTTGGATAGGGAGTACCAACTGCTTGAACTTGAGAAGCAAAGCATAGGCCCAGGCAAGATCAGTTGGCCCTTGATAAATAGTCCCTAGAAGTCTAGAGAGCTAGGAAGAAATTGGGAATAGAGTCCCATGGTGGCAGCAACAGTGTCCCTAGAGTTAGAGAAACTTCTTTTGACCATAGGAACCTGAACAAGATAGTCCCTCCCTACCATGAAGAGGATGACATCCACAAATGAATAACTGCCTTGGAAAGGGCTTGTAGGGTTCAGAGGGTGTGCAGCTGTCTTGTTGCTCTCCTTTGCTAACAAAGGTAGAGATAGGCTCCTCATGGTCAATCAATCAATCATTCAATCAAGGCATTTATAAAGTGCACTACATAACTGTGAAGGTCTCAAGGTGCTGGGGGGGGGGGGACCTGCTACTGTTCGAAGAGCCAGGTCTTGAGGAGTCTTCTGAAGGTCAGGAGGTCTTCAGTCTGCCGTAGGCGGAGGGGGAGGGTCGTCCATGTCTTGGTGGTGAGGTGGGAGAATGATCTGCCACCGGCGGTCACTCTTCGGATGCAGGGGATGGTGGCTAGGGCGCGGTCTGCGGAGCGGAGCCGGCGGGTGGGGGTGTAGAGGCTGAGTCGGCTGTTGAGGTACGCTGGTCCGTTGTTGTGGAGTGCCTTGTGTGCGTGGGTGAGGAGTTTGAAGGTTATCCTCTTGTTGACAGGGAGCCAGTGCAGGTCTCTCAGGTGGAGTGTGATGTGACTGCAGTGAGGTATGTCGAGGATCAGACGTGCAGAGGCGTTCTGGTCTGGATGCGTTGGAGCCGTCTCAGGAGATTGGCCGAGGACATAAGGTGTCCCTTTCCATAATTTCAATATTGTTGACAGGGGCTCACCTATTTAGGTCACCTACTGTTGAAGGAGGGTCACAGACTAACACCTGAGAGCATAACTACTATTACTAATATGCCTGTTCCTAAGACCCAACGTGAAGTATGTGTGTTTATGGTTTAAATCTTTTATTGAGATTTCAGAAAAGACAAAATAGTAAGACCGCAATCTTTCAGCAAGCATAGCAAAGCAAGCTCCAATGTAATAAGGAAAAACATACTCGGTGCCATTAGGAGCTGAGCAACAATGCCGGTCACATAAACACCCGTAAACAATGTAACATGGCCTCCCCCCACCCTCTCCCCTCTGTCCAAAAACCAAAAGGAGAACCCCACTATGGAAAAAAGGAAAAGAAAGTGAAGAGTCATCAGTGCGTGGGTTTCTGTTGGCGCGCGGGTGCTTTCCGGTCTGGGATTGGAGTATCTGCCAGATGGAGAAGGCGTATATAACGTGGACAACGCAGTTCACGGAACTTCCCAGTGAGCAGAGTCAAAAAGGGCCGCCATAATTCCGGGTATTCCTCCCCCCCTTCCGGCCTGTACTAGGGACAATTTCTCCATGCCGAGCACCATCCACAACCCGTGTAGCCAGCCTGCATGCGGGGGGGCCTGTGGGATCCTCCAGTGAGCCAAAATGTTTTGCGTGGCCGCCCCTAGTGCAAAAGCGATGAGGCGGCCTTTCCGTTATTTCAAGGGATGCATCAAGGCGTTGGGCAACCCCAAAAGGATGTAGGCAGGGAACCGCGGGAGTTGGGTGTCTAGGTGGGAGTCTATGTCATCCATTATTGTGCTCCAGTACTCTTGCAGGCGGTCGCAACTCCACAGCAAATGTTCCAGCGTGCCTTGTTCCCCACACCCTCGCCAGCAGCGGTCGCTAATGTGGGGGTCAAATTGATGAAGGCGTTCAGGTGTATGGTACCAGTAAGTGGCTACTTTGGTCAGGGTTTCAGTCAGGCCTGCATGATATGCGGAGTGTCTAGCTCTGTGGTAAATACCGCTCCATTCTTTGGGTGTAAGGGCCCTCCCCAGCTCCCGCTCCCACCGGCACCTACTAGCATTGTATGTGTAAATGTTTGTGAGCAGGTGATGTTGGTACAGGTCAGAGATTAGTTTTTTGTCAGATGTGCGGGTGACTAGCCACTTCTAGTAGGGAGTGAGATGGCGTTGCGCTCCCGGCCTAACCTCTGGGTGAAGTGCCCAGTGACGCACCTGCAAATAAGATATCCTATCACCCTCTGGGATGCCAAAGTCCTCCCTCATCTGTTGAAAAGAGAGGATAGCGCTCATATTAAAAAGATGTCCCAGGGCCCTGCAAGGGGAATGTCGCCAAGCCGCAAATGCCTTAGGATCGAGGCCCGGGGTGAAGTCGGGGTTAGCAAATAACGGTGTCAGAGGGGAGTGGAGGGATGTTAATTCGTGTTTGGTGGTGACCCGGTCCCACACCTCCATGACAGTACCCGTGATCTGGGATGCGTAGAGATTAGGCGGTCGATGATGCTTGGGGAGAAAGGGAATCCCCTGTAGGGGCATGCCCGCCACTGCCTGGTCCTGGAAGAGCCAATTCTTACCAGATTCCAGCTGATGCCACTCCACGAGACTTCGGAGCTGTGTCGCGTGGCCAGGCGGAAGGACTGCGATGGCTTGTTTAAAGCGCGGACGGCGACCCTGCCAGATGAAGCGCGCCAGCTCGGACTGTGTCTGTTGGATCCAGCCCATCGGTGGGCGTAAGGGGAGGGTCTGAAACAGATATAGTATCTGTGGCAAGAGTGTCATTTTGGTGGCGGCTATCCTCCCCAGCCAGGAGAGGGAATGGCGCTTCCATCTCCGGAGTTCTCCGCGGAGCTGCGTGCGAAGTCTATTATAATTCGCATCTATGGTGGCTGGGATGGTGGGCCCCAGGAGGACCCCCAAGTAAGGGACCGTGGTACTAGACCACTGCATATCGTGTTCCCCCTGTACTTCGGCTAGCGTCTCGGGCGACAGGGAGACATTGAGGGCGATCGATTTGTCGGTGTTAATTTTGAACCCGGAGGCGAGCGCAAAACTATATAGTTCAATAAAAAGAGCACAAAGAGATTGGACGGGATCGGTAAGGGAGAGTAGCCCCCCCCCCCCGAATTTGATGCCTTTGATGAGGGCGTGTTGCCGAATCCATTGTGCCAACGGTTCGATATAAAGGACGATCAAGATAGGCGACAGGGTGCACCCTTGTCTGGTCCCCCTGCCAATCGGGAAGCGAGAGGAGGTGTGCCCATTGACGCGCACCGTGGCATTAGGCTGCCTGTAGCAGTTAACAATATGGGTACAGAGAACGTCCCCCAGACCAAAGAGGTGCAAGACCTGTTCCAGGTAGGGCCAGTGCACCCTATAGAGGGACTTTTCGGCATCTATGGCTAATAGCATGCAATCTGGTCGCGTACGCGACCCTGCTTCAATGAGGTGGAGGACCCGCCTAGTGTTATCGCTGGTTTGCCGCTGAGGTATGAAACCGGCCTGGTCCGGCTCCACCAGCTGTGGCATATGAGGTGCTAACCGGCTCGCCAGAATGCCTGTGTAGAGTTTGAAGTCAATATTTAAAAGCGAGATCGGTCGGTACGAACTACAACGAGTTGCATCCCGACCAGGCTTCGATATGACCGAAATTGCCGCTTCCAAAAGGTCTGCTGGAATCGCGCTAGGTTGGGCAAAGGAGTTAAAAAGATCCCGTAACAGGGGTGCCACCTAGTGACAGAATGTTTTGTAAAATATCGCCGGGTACCCATCGGGGCCGGGGGATTTCCCAAGCTTCAGGCATGAAATTGCTGACACAACCTCCTCAAGGCCGATGGGTCTATCTAGGAAATCCGCCTGGGCCAAGTTCAGGGATGGAAGGCCCGTCCCTTGGCAGTATCCCTGACCTACTTGTGGGTCAAGGGCATCGCCAGAGTAGAGGGCCTACGCCCCAAAGGCCTCAGCTATCACCACTTCGTCTGATACTAAGTCACCTTGGGCGGTCCGTATGGTCTGTACCCCCTGTCTCTGGCGCTGCTCACGCAGATTGTTAGCTAGCAGTCGTCCGCATCTGTCCCCTCCTGTGTAATAGGCTTGTCGGAGACGGAGAGCCGCATACTCCGCTTTGTCTTGGTCCAAGCGGCTAACATCTTCCTCTCAGCGCACAGTTGGCACCAAGCCCGCGCTGCCCCCGTGCGTTGGTGCATTTGGCTCCAACTCGGCTACCCTCTGCGCTATTTCGGCCCGTTTCTGCGCTCGCTCTTTGTTGTTGGCCGCAGCGATAGATATAGATATTGCCTCGTAAGACAGCTTTAAGTGCAGCCCGCTGCGTTGCCCGTGTAGTGTCGGTGTTGTCATTGTGGGTCAAAAAGTGTGTGATGGCAGAGTTGTTCCGATCCACTGTCGATGGGGTATGAAGGAGGGCTTCTCTGAGGCGCCAGTGTCGTTGTGGGGTCGGTGCGGCTGGGAAGAGGAATGTGGCCACCACCGGGGAATGGTCAGATGGGGAGGCCGGCAAGATGTCTACTTCTTGTGCTCGCGACACTAGCGGGGAGGCGCAGAGAAAGTAATCTAGCCTGGCGTAGGACTTATGGGCCCCTGAGTGGTAGGTGTATGCGGTACTGCGTGGGTGTTGGTGTCTCCACAGGTCAATAAGGCCCAAATCCCGGAGGAGTGCATGTCCAGACTTGGAAAGGGCTCCCACTTGACCCGATCTTTGGCAGGAGCGATCTGCCGCGTTATGAAATACTAAGTTAAGGTCGCCCCCCCAACAGTAAAAGTCATTCAGTGTTGGCTGTGGCTGCTGCTAACGCTTTCTGGAGAAAGGCTTCCTGCCGTTCGTTGGGCGCGTATACAGAACCCACCACTATTGTCTGACCTGCTATTAGGAAGCGGTATACCAATAGTCGCCCCTTTATCTCCGCCTCTCGCTGGAGGACCTTGCCCTTAAAAGATTTGGATACCAATATTGCTACCCCTGCCACCTTCTTGGAGGAGGATGAGAAAAGTTGCGTGGGGAAGGCACAAGATTTAAGACGGTGCTGATCTTTGGGTAGTAAGTGAGTCCTGGAGGAGGCAGAGATCAGCTGTGGAGTGCTCTAAAAGGGAGAGGACCGCTTGCCGTTTAATGGGGCTGTTGAGCCCTCGCACATTAAGGGAGAGAATTTTAAGTCCGAGGGAGTCATCTTTCAAGGTTAACTCCGGAGCTCTGTGTAGCCTGTGGGAAATAAAACAGAAAAGAAAGGTGGACAGAGGGGTGGCCCCACCCCCAACAAACCCCCCCAACAAACCCCCCAGACCCCAACCCCAACTTCCCCCCTCCCATCCCAACCCGCTCCCCCCATCCCTGTGTAGTACCCCAACTAGTGAACATAGTCCTCATGAAGTGCAGGGCTGTGGTGAGTTACCTGTGGGGACGTTCTGCCACGTCGCTCCCCATGGCTCCCCCCTCCCTGCCCCCCCGGACTCGCATAGTGATTGATGCTAATGGGTACTCCCCCCGGAGTTCAATAAATCTGAAGACGTGGATTCCTTGGCCACCTCTTGGATGGCGTTGTCCATCTCTTTCTTGATGGTGTGTGCGTCGGGCTTTGAGCTCGCTACCGGCGAGCGCCATCTAACAATTTGCTGCCAGACATCCCTGGACGGTTGTCAGGGTGGTTTCGGTGATGTACCCTCCTCCACCTGGGTGATGCCCAGCAGTGCGCATGTCTCTTGGATGGAGCGAAGCTGGTGCAGGGCACCGTTCCACTTAAAAATCAGGCAGAAAGGATGCCCCCAGGCTTATGGGATCTCTTTTTCTCTTAAAAAGTATGTCGCAACCTTGAAGGCCTTACGCTTTTGGAGTGTGATCACTGAAAGGTCTTGGAATAAGGCTACTGAGTGTCCCCGAAACCGCAGGGGTTGCTGCCGCCGTGCTTCCTTGAGGATGCGCTCTTTGAGAGGGTAGTCCGGGAGGAAGGCTAGAATATCCAGAGGTGGGGCAGATGCACGCCTCGCCAACCCCGCTCTGTGACCTCTGTCAATTTTGATCGCAAAGTCCGCCGGTTCCCCCCAAACATCCCGGAATAGGGCTTGCAAATAGCCTGTGATGTCCGTTCCTTCTTCTTTAGGCGGGACCCCCCGGACCCGATTGTTGTTCCGCCGGGACCTGTTTTCCAAATCCTCTGCGTGGCCTTGTAGGTCCACTTGTTGTTCCTTCAGGCGTATTATGTCCTGCTGCAGCTGATCCATTTCCTCGAATCGTGCGTGATCCGCGTCTTCGATGGTGGACACCCGTTCGCCGAGTCCGTCCACCTCTCTCCTGATCTCCCGTACCTCCCCGGCGACCTCCTGTTTCAGGGTGAGGAAGTCCTCATGGAGGGAGTTGAAGAGAGACTCTAGGAAGGATTTGGTAATGGGCACCTCTCCTTCATTGGAATCATGCTGGAGCTTGGGTGCCCCTGGGGACGACTGACCTTTGTCTCCTTTTGTCTGTCCTTTGCTTAACATTTCCAGGAGGGTGCGGTCCCCCTTCTTTCTCTGGCCCACCATTATGCGTCCCCCGTTGGGGTTTATGGCGCCTCAGCATCCCTTTCTCCACGCGGGCACTCCACCTGGCACCCTTCGCCGTGCTTGCTCACTACTACACGTGTGGGGGGGGCGACGTGGACCTCTTCTCCTGGCGACTCCTGGCACCCCTCACGCCAAGTTCGCTGTGGATACGGCCCCTGCACAGGGCTCTCAGGTGCAGTGCCTCTTGTCTGGTGTCGGCCTGGAGCGCATGTGCGTGGTTGCCACCCCCTCGAAGGCCTCCCCCACTTCACCTCTCCTCGATACGCGATCGGGGGCCACAAGGACCGCCGGGGTGCTCTTGTGTGGGCCGGCTGGTCGTGCACCACGTGTCTACCGGGCCCCCGGTACCTCCGCCAGCCCCCGGTTTCCTGTCACCTCCTGCTCGGTTCTACGTCCTATTCTGGCCCTTAAGGAGTCAGGCGGCTGTGTGGGGGACTCCCAGTCCCTCCTTGGGTGCCCCCGCGGCCTCGATCCAACACCTGGTGGAGCCCACTTGTGGGGCCGGATAGCTCGTGGGGGCAGTCCCGGTCTTAGGCCGCGACCTCTGCCTAGATTTCAGCGGTCTCTCTCGCCCCCAGTTGTGCCGTCGGCCGCGGGGGGCAACTCCGCCTCTCTCTGTTGCCCCTGTGGCCCCCTTCAGGTGTCTCGTGGGGCCAGGTCACGAAGCAGGCCATTGCGGGCAGGCCCAGGTGCTCCCAGATGCAGGCCGCGTCCCGAGCCTCGATTTCACCTCTCCCCGCCGGCCATCAAGGGTGCAGGCGGCCGCGAGTAAGCTGCCCGCATGGGGATCTTCTGTTGCTCTGCCCACCTCGGGCGCCGGCCTATGGAGTCGGTGTGGGGGCGCTACTCCATCTATGGCTCTCCCCGCTGCTCCTCACTTTGCTTGCCGCTCTGGGTCTGGGGGCTATAGGGCTCATGGTGTGCCCGGCGCAAGTCCGGCGCTCTCCCTCCACTGGACTCTAGGCCCCTCGATTCGGCCACCGGTCTCGGGCCTCTCCGCTCTCTCCATCCGGGCTCTCCCTTTCTCCGGGCCACTGGGGGTGAAGCGGACAGCCGCGAGGGGGTCGCCCGCTGCCCCATTGGTGCTCTCTCGGTCCCCTTTCGACGCTCTGAAGGCCCGCCCGCCGGGCAGTGCAGCGCGGGCAGACCCGGGCACACCCAGCACTAGGCCGCGTCCCCGGCTTCGATTTTGGCACCGCCGACCTCCGGGCGCACCTCCGCCGTCGGGCCGCCACCCGTCACCCACCTCGGGCTGCCACCCCTCAAAGACAGCAGCAGACCACCGGGACCGGTAGCAGGCAATGCAGGAGTCAGCACCGATCGCCGGGGTTGCTCTAGACGCCACCGCCGCCGGGACTTCTCTCTGTGCACCGCCAGCTCACGCGGCCTCCGCCACCGCTCCGGCTCCCTTTGCCGCAAAGGGCCTCGTCCCGCTCCTGTCACCGTCGCTCAGGGAGGGGCCGCCTCGGCTCCCTCGGTAGACAGGGGGCTCACCACCGTCTCCTGCCCCTGCTAAAGCTTCGTGAGGGGGAGAAGTTATATTATTACGGTCCGGGCAGGGCAGTTACGGAGGAGCACTCGGGATGTGCGACCTCTCACTCCACCATCTTGGCCACGCCCCCAAGTACGTTTGTATATTGGCATTACCTTGTATTGGCACAAGTGGATCCCCAATTATTCCTTACTAACAAACCCCTCCTTTTCCTGACCACCAAAGAAGTGCATATACCCCTGCCTTGGACATCTGCATCCCAGCAAGCTTTTGAGCAATTAAAGGTTGCGCTTTGTGCTCCTCCTGTGCTTGGTACTCCTGACTACCAGAAGACTTTTGTGCTCTATGTTTAATGAGGCGGACATTTGCACACTCTCTGTTCTAACACAGGGTTTTGGTGGTAAGCAAAGGCCCTGTGCTTATTTTTCTGCCATCCTTGACAACGTCACCAGAGCCCTCCCGAGCTGCCTGAGAGCTGTCGCCGAGGTGAAAGTTTCTATCAGACAATCGGCGCCTCTCAATCTTGACACTGCCCTCACAGTAATGGTACCCCATTCTGTAGATATGCTTTAGAACAAGACAAAGATGCAGCACCTTACTAGTGCGCATCTGACTAGATATGAGCATATTACCTCCAAAAGATGTGCCACTCTGAACCCACCCACGTTACTACCCTTCCCTTCGAGGCGAAATGACACAGATGCACATGATTGTGTGTACAGAGCAGAAGAGGAGATGAAGGGATGGGTAGACCTGACTGATATTCCCCTATCTGACTCCCCAAGGGGAGCTATATGTTGATGGCTCTTATTTCAAACTACCAGATGGCACCACCACTGCAGCATATGCAGTTACGTTACACACTGTAGTTGAGACATCCCTCTTCCCATATCAGTCCACACAAGCTGCAGAGCTGGTTGCCCCTCTTTTGGCTTGTGAGCTGAATGAGGTCCTTCATGTCAATATTTATACTGACAGCCAGTACACCAGTACGCCTTTGGGGTCGATCATGGAAGCTAGCAGCCTCAGGACATCTTTTATTAAAGCAATGCGGGCTATGTACATTCAACCTACTGCTATAGGATCCCAATAGCATAGGGTCCTTTCCTTTCTTTAAGAAAATAACAATGTTGGCGGTGCCCCAAGAACATAGTGGACCAGCCCCTTCCCTAACTCCTTTGAATAACTCGAGCATATCCTAACCGACCTCCTCTCTAAAGATTTTATAAAACTCGAGAGGTATGTCGCTTGTTCCTGTAGCTTTGCCTGAAAGGAGAACCTGAAGAGCTGCCTGAAATTCTTCCAAAGATTATCTGCTGCCAAAAAGAGACTCTCATCCTGGGGGGGGGGGGCATGGGAGGGGGTTTGGGGGGTGCATGGGGGGGTTTGAGGAGGGGGCTTATGGATTGGCACAAAATCCATAAGTTCGCCTATGCTCCTATAGTCCCCTGCTTGCGGGGATTTTTAGAGATTTTCATAGAATTCCCTAAAGGCTTCCCTTATGTCAGCTGGGTCCGAGACCACTGCCCCCTGCATATTCCTGACCTGCCTTATGTGCCCCGTAACTACCTGTTGTCTAGCCCTAACAGCCAGCTAGGTATCAGCCCACAATCTCACTATACTCATAACACTCCTGTCTTTTCCCCAGATACTTCCCCACAGTCTTCACTATATTAAAATCGTCAAGGGATGATTTTGTAATGGCGATTAAATTCAGGGTTGGAGAGATGTCACCTCCAGAGGCCACTCTGTTGATTAACTCAGCCTCTAGGCCCCCAAGTCTCTGATATAACTCTTTCATCCATCCTGCCTCCCTCTTTTGTTTGCCTAGACTGTACTGTAGGGTCGCCCCCCTTAATGATGCCTTAAATGCATCCCATATCATCCCTAAGGGGGCACTGTCCCTATTGATATTTAGAAATTCCACGATCCAGCCCTTCATGTACTTAACATACTCCTGATCAGATAAAAATGCCCTTTCAAATGTCCAACTCCTAAATCCCCTTGTTAACCCTGGGATTGGGACTTCCAATAGAACAGGGTCACGGTCTGACATGACCCTGGGGAAAACCTCCACCTGAGCCTCCTTTAGTAGAGGTGGTGACAGCAAAAAATATTCCAGTCTTGCAAACTTCCTGTGCGAAGCGGAATAGTAGGTATAGCAAGGATCCTGGGCTTTCAGACTTGGCCAAGCATCAACCAGACCTACATCTTTTAATAGATTATTCAGGGAGCGCGTAGTTTGCGGTTTATGACTTGTGCTAGTAACTCTGGTTCCCTCAGAGGCTATTCTAGATCCATTTATATTTAGATCCCCACAAACTACTTAGGGCACTGGCCAGGAGGGTAATTCAGTAGCTAGAAAATCCAATCCCCCATGGACATCTATTAACGGAGCATACACTGAGCAGAGTGTAAGGACCCTGCGCCCCACTCTGCACTCCAATTTCACCCACCTGCCATTCTTGTCTGCTAATTTTCTCCCTGGTGTGACGACATCTTTCACTAATATCGCTACCCACTATGGCACACAACCTTTAAGCCAACATTCAACAGATTGCTATCATTCCGGGCAATGTAAGTTTCCTGTAAGCAGTACACATCTGCTCGCAAAACCTTTACGTTTTCTTGAACTTTTCTCCTTTTTGCATTATTGTTCAACCTTTCTTAGACATAACGGAGACTATATTTTGCAGACGAGAGCTCCCTCAGCTATTTTCAGGCTGCATATTGAATTCTATGACCAAATACTGCCCAAATCTTCAAACAAAAATTAAAATTTTGCTGTAACTTAAATGTTATTTCGGCTGTGTTTAAATGGTCCCATTCCTCTCCATTCCCTCTGCCCTCCGTGCCCCCCACCACTCCCTCCGCATTGAAAGCAGTCAGACCAACCAGGTCTGTATGATGGTGATGGCAAAGGCCCCCCACGAGCTCCAAGCCCTATGTCCCCCCAACTACCCTCCTCGCAATGTGAAAGATTAGTGCTGACTGGCTAAAATGAGCAGATTCCAGTCGAGAAATCACCATTCTGTTGACCAAAAAAGATAGAAGAACAAAAGACCACAGAGTTTTGAGGAGATTTCCAGATAGGTAGCACAGTAATAGAAAAGACCCCTAGAAGAAAAGACTCCCTCTTTTTAGGTCTCGCACCTGGCGACGCAGCCCGAAGCGCTGTCGCCAGCGAGATCTATTGTTGCTAACTTACCTCGGAAGGGAGACAGGAGATGGGCACATGCAGGGGCGAATGGAGCTCGTGAACACGCACATACAGACACGCGATGTGCACATCTCCTGTCCTCGCAAGCCTCATGCAATATCCCTTTTTTTTAATGCGCAAGCAAGCTTTAAACTGCAAAATCCATAAATCACACACTTCTAAACCCTGGTACTCCACCATATAAGCATTTTGCGTGTCAGCTTTAGATACATTTGTACAACAAACTTGGAAAATAACTGGGGGGATGGCTTTTTTCTTGCTGTGTACTTAGGCTTTTTTCTTGCTGTGTACTTTGATATAGCATGTGTGACGCATGCAAAGCAAGAGGAGGAAGAATGAGCAAAAAAGGAAATTGGCTCAAATAAAGCAGTAATTCAGATTTCTGTGCCACAGTGTGTGGGATTGGGTTTGAAGCATTTTGTAATTTCTTGGCAGTACGCGCACTCCAAGTACGGCGCGCTTCACATTTACAGCATGCCTCACCCCACTTACCGGCTCTTGTGGGGACTCTGCGCTGCTCCTTGGCTTGTCTTTGATGGCCCCCTCCCTGGTCCGTACGAGCCGCGCAGCACTTATTCAGGCGCCGCCACTGGGCAAGAGCCGCAGGCCACGCCGATGTGCATGCTCAATCCATGCCTTCAACGCGCGTATGGCGCTCTTTCACTTTCCCTTGTTGTGGGAAGCGGTAGGTGTAGTAGCACCCCTGAAGGCTTATAAAGGTGGGCGCTGAGCGGGCGGGACAGGGACGACAGGCTGAAGTATCAATCAATCAATCAGGAGTTTGTTAAAGCGCGACTACTCACCCGTAAGGGTCTCAAGGCGCTAGGGGTGGGGGGGGTTGGGGGGGTGCAGGTTCCATTCCATCAAGGAGGGGGTCTGTCGAAGAGCCAGGTTTTGAGGTTTCTTGCGAAGATGGGGAGCGATGTTGTCTGTCTGAGGTGGAGCGGAAGGGCGTTCCATGCTTTGGCCGCGAGGAAGGAGAAGGAGCAGCCTCCCGATCTGGTCTTTCTGGTGCGGGGGACCACAGCGTAGGAAAGCTGGGCTGATCGTAGGGTCCTTTGGGGTGCGTGGAATTTGAGTCGGCTGTTCAGGTATGCTGGTCCGGTGCCGTGGAGGGCCTTGTGTGCGTGGGTGAGCATCTTAAAGGTGATTCTCGCCTCGACGGGGAGCCAGTGGAGTGTGCGCAGGTGCTGGGAGATGTGGCAGTGTTTTGGCAGGTTGAGGACCAGTCTTGCGGCGGCGTTCTGGATGTTCTGTAGCTTGCGGATGAGGTTTTTGTTTATTCCAGCATAGAGTGCGTTGCCGTAGTCGAGTCTGCTGGTGACCAGGGCGTGAGTGACTGTCTTTCGGTGTTCGAGGGGGATCCATTTGAAGGTCTTACGAAGGAGGCGGAGGGTGTGGAAGCAGGAAGATGAGACAGAGTTGATCTGGTGGTCCATTTTGAGCTCGGAGTCCAGGATGATTCCCAGGTTGCGTGCGTGGTCTGTGGGGGTTGGCGGGTTTCCGAGGGCGATGGGCCACCAGGTGTCACTCCAGGCGTCGGGGTTTGGGCCCATGATGAGTACTTCTGTTTTGTTGGTGTTTAGTTGTAGGCAGCTGTTTTTCATCCATTTGGCGACGGCTTCCATGCCTTCTCGAAAGTTGCGTCTGGCGGTGTTGGGCTCGTTGGATAGGGAGAGGATGAGCTGGGTGTCGTCTGCATATGACACGATGTTGAGTCCGTAGGTTCTGACGATGGGGGCAAGTGGAGCCATGTAGACGTTGAAGAGCGTCGGGCTGAGGGAGGAGCCCTGGGGGACTCCGCAGGTGATAGGTGTGGGGTCCGAGAGGAAAGGGGGGAGTCTGACCCGCTGCGTCCTGCTGGAGAGGAAGGAGCAGATCCAGTCGAGGGCCTTGTCCTGGATTCCTGCAACGTAGAGTCTGCGTATTAGGGTGCGGTGGGAGACTGTGTCGAACGCCGCTGATAGGTCGAGAAGGATGAGGGCTACTGTTTATCCTTTGTCCAGTAAGGTGCGGATGTCATCTGTTGCGGCGAGGAGGGCGGTTTCCGTACTGTGGTTTTTTCTGAAGCCGGATTGGGAGGAGTCGAGGATGTTGTGTTCTTCAATGAATGTGGCGAGTTGGCTGTTGATGGCTTTCTCGATGACTTTCGCTGGGAACGGGAGCAGGGAGATGGGTCTGTAGTTTTTGAGGTCGGTGGGGTCCGCTGAGGGTTTCTTTAGGAGGGGGTTGACCTCGGCGTGTTTCCAGTCGTCGGGGAATGAGGCGGTCGCCAGGGAGCGGTTGATGGTTTGGCGGAGCATGGGTGCGATGGTGTTGGCGGCTCTGTTGAAGATGTGGTGGGGGTAGGGGTCCGTGGGGGCCCCTGAGTGGATTGACTTCATTGTCTTCAGTGTGTCTTCGGTGGTGAGTGCTGTCCAGTCATCAATCGCTGGTTTCCGGGTGTCGGGGGTGGTTGGTGAGGGTTCAGTGTGTTGGTTGTCTTCGTCGAAGTTGTCGTAGATGCTCTTGATTTTGTGGTGGAAAAAGATGCTGAGTTTGTCGCAGAGGTCTTGTGAGGGAGGGATGTCGGTAGACTCGCTGGTGGGTTGGGCGAACTCCTTGATGATGCTGAAGAGTTCTTTGCTGTTGTGTGCGTGGGTGGAGATTCTGTCTTCAATCGCTTTTTTCCTCGTTTCTCTGATGAGTTGATGGTGGGCGTTGGTGGCGGCTCTGAAGTTGTTGTGGGCTTCTGTGGATTTGGTGTTTCTCCAGGCCTTTTCGAGGCGGCGGCATGTGCGCCTGGACTCTCGAAGTTCGGTGGTAAACCATCTGGCTTTCTTGGCACGGGTATTGTTGTTTTTCTTGAGGGGGGCTATGGTGTTGGTGCTGTCCGAGATCCATCTATGCAGGGTTCGGGCTGCGGTGTTGGGGTCGTCGTTTTCCGCGATGGTTGGGGTGGAGTTGTTGAGTGAGGAGGTGAGCTGGTCATCGGTGATTTTGGTCCAGTTTCTTTGTGGAAGCAGGTGCTGGTGTCTGTGGATGGTGGGTGTTCTGAAGGTGAAGTGGACGCAACGATGGTCGGTCCATGGGAGTTCGGTGGTGTGGCTGAAGGTGATGGAGTTTCCTGTAGTGAAGAGGGGGTCGAGGGTGTGTCCTGCTGAGTGCGTGGGCTCGGTCACGATCTGGCGGAGTCCAATGTTGTGGAGGTTGTCCAGGAGGGATGTGGTGTTGGGGTCCAGTTGATTGTCGAGGTGGAAGTTGAGGTCTCCCAGCAGGGTGTAGTTGGTGGATGCGATGGCCTGAAGGGAGATAATGTCCGTAATGGAGTTGGCGAAGGGTCCGCGGGGTCCAGGAGGTCGGTAGATGAGGGTTCCTCGGAGGGCGGCGGTGGGGCTGGCCAGTATCTTGAAGTGAAGGTGTTCCATCAGTTCTGTGGACTCGTCAGAGAGTGTGCTCAGGCGGAGGCTGGATTTGTGGATGATGGCGATTCCTCCTCCTGGGTGGATGGGGCGGTCCTTCCTGGAGATCTTGTATCCTTGGGGGATGGCGATGGCGATGTCCGGTCCAGAGGTGGTGTTGGTCCAGGTTTCGGTGAAGAATGCTACGTCTGGGGTTGTGCTGTCGAGGAGGTCCCAGATTTCTGTGGCGTGTTTATGGAGGGATCGGACGTTGAGGAGGATGCATTGCAGGGTCTTCGGTTCGGTTGTGTTCTTGTGGGCGGGTTGTGCTGGATCCGTGTTCTTGGCGGTGCTGCAGGTGTGCCGGCAGCGGTGACAGCTGAAGGGTCCATGGGTGTCGGCTGGTGATGCTAGCTTGCAGTTGTTGTTGCAGCCTGGGTTGAGTGCGTGGAGTGCTGCTGGGTCGTAGCGTTGGCGGGGCGGAGGTCCAGGGTTCCTGGTGCTGGTCGCGAACGGGTCGCAGACGAGCGCAGACGTGCTTGCCTTTGACGCACCTTCGGTGCACCAGCGGCGCGCCCGCAGCCCGCGGCCGCGCAGCGGCCGCGCAGTGGCCGCCATTAAGTAGGGGTCGGGGAGGGCTGGAGGAAAGAAGGGATAAAGAAAAAAGGGAGAATAAGCAGAAATAAGGCACAAAAGAGCAGAGATGCAGAAAAGAGCAGAAAGGAGAAAGATAGAAAGGGTAAAAAAACGAGTGAAAACGGGTGAAGGAGCAGAGGGAGAGAAAGGGAAAATGGGCAAAAATAAGGCACAAAAGAGCAGAGGTGCAGAAAGGTGAAAGATAGAAAGGGAAAAAAAACGAGTGAAGGAGCAGAGGGAGAGAAAGGGAAATGGGCAGAAATAAGGCGCAAAAGAGCAGAGGTGCAGAAAGGTGAAAGATAGAAAGGGGAGAAAAAGGAGTGAAGGAGCAGAAAGAACGAAAGGAGACAGAGGTCCACTGGACCACCAGGGATGAGGCGCAGGGAAACCTGCGGGTGGAGGAGGGCCTCGATCACCAACACTCAAGAGTGCAGGGGCAGGGGCACCTCACTTAATGGTGGAGCTGCGAGGGTGGGAGAGCAATTTCACTGACAATGAGTCAGTGGTCTTGCTCCCAACAACCAACTCATGCCCGCCCCAGGTCTCGAGTATCTTGCATGTGAGAGTGCTAGGCACAGCCCCCTCACTCTTAGACCCTCTGCGTCTGCTGCTTGTCCCCCTCCATTCTCCTCTCCACTACTCTTTCCTTACTTCCTACATTATTTCTTATCCCTTCCCTCCCCACCTTGCTCCCGTTCCTACTTTACTTTCTTTTCTCTCTACTTCGTTCCCCCTGGACTTTCACCGCCAATCTTTTCCTTCTTCCTCACTCCTTCTTTTTTACCAGGTTTCTTGTTCTCTTCCTTCCTTCCTTTCTTCCCGCTTCCACTCCCATCTTAGTCCTCTCTGGAGGCCCTTTCTCTTCCGCTTTCTCTTTCCTTCCTTTACTCCTCCTCATCTTAGGACCCTTCCTCCATTCTTTTCTACCTTGGTTCCCTGTCTCCCTCGTTCTCTTCCTGCCACTCTCTTGACCAAACGCTCTTTCTTTTACTCTTTCTTTATTCCTTCCCTCTTCAGATAACTCCTTTCTCTTACTCCGGTCCTCTGCCTCTTTTTTCCTCTCTCCCCCTTCCCCTCTGAAGGATGCCCATACCCTCGTTTGCCCCTTCCCCCGCCTTTGTCCACTAATGGAGCGCGCTCTGGTGCTGTCCAGCGTCATGAGAGGGAAGCAAGGCCAGTGCACAACTGAACTGTATATAACGCTCTCCATCTCTAAAGCCATGGTGCTTGAGAGACCCGGGTAGCGCTACTTGCCTTTGTCTAAAATGGCACCTCTAGTGCTGATACTGCGTCATATGGCGGAATCATTCACCTATCCATCCTTCCTCTGTCACATACAGCAAGATGGTGGAAGATGTCTCCTCTCAGAGAAATGTGGACAGATCTCAGCACCGCAGGCAGCAGAAGAATGTTCTTCGAGGCTAGCACGGAAGGCTGGAGTGTGACAGGAAGGGGGAAACAAGAGGGGAGAGAAGAGGTGTGGCGAAAAAGTACGAAGTGCTGAGGGGCACAGAGGGAAGGGCATTTACAGCTTTGTGGAGAAGCAACTAGACAAACAACAGCAGGAGCAAAGAAACAACAGAAACAACTGAAGAGCCACGTTAACAATCACACATTGACTCTCACAAGTCTTCGTTACCTTCACAAGTGCAAGATCACACGTCATGTCGAGTTATGAGATTGTTATGGTTTTTTGTGGTATGCTATGCCGAATGCTGAACGTAACATTTTGGCAAATTCTGTAATTTTTAAAAACACATAGGGGCATATTACCAACGTTAAGCGATATTTATCGCTAACGATGCTTAGCAACGAATTTTTTAACGCTAAGCATCGTCAGAAATTATCGCAGATAAACCTTGCTATTATCAAGGTTTATCGCAAATGCGATAAAAAACGGCCGCAATTCATGAATATCGCTGAAAAGTCAGCGATATTCATGCATTACCGAGCTAATGCTCTTAGCCATGTTATCCACCTCTCATTGGATAACATGGCTAAGAACTGCTCAGGGCAGGTGTTAGTTTTTGGAGATATTCGCGCTTAGCGCGAATATCTCCAAAAGTTGGTAATAGGAGATAGCGATGTTAGCGACTGTTTCCAGTCGCTAACATCTTGGCACGCCCACCTTGCATGTAATTAGTGATAAATATCACTGACATGCAAAGTGGGGCCCAAGATGGTCGCTATCTCCTACTAGCTGTCGCTAACTGGTGTTAGCGACAGCTAGGTAATAGGGAGATCATTTTATCTCCACTTTCTTGGCTTTTAAAGCCAAAAAAGCGGAGATAAACCCCCTTGATAATATGCCCCATATATTGCTACCTTTGTCACATTCACAAACTTGGCAAAGATTTTTTTTAAATAGAAGAAGAAAAATGCTTAAAAAACAGTTTCAGGAGAAATCACTTTTTAGGAACAAGCATTTGGAATGCAATAGGTCTCGCATTTGCGAGAGTTTGAGCTCTTTTTATTGTAAATGACATTGCCTTTTATTTATGTTTTGGTTTTTGAAACATAAATAAAAGCCATTGTCATTTACAATGCCAATAGGTCAAACTCGCGTAAATGTGAGACCTATTGCATTGCAAATGCTTGTTGTTGCATGTTTTCACCATTAGGAAAAAAGACACCCTGATCGATTGTCTAAAAGAAAGCAAAATGGTGATCACGTAGGTCCACCACGACAGAGCTCCTGCCCCAACTACCCCAACTTGCCTTACCTGTACCGGATTCTGTAGCTCTCGGCCCCAGTGTTTGCGTGGGCTGCCACTGGCGGCAGCCTGGTTGCACATTGATGGAGGCTTTTCCAGCTTTTATGACGGACGGGCCTCCTGCTGGTTGAGAGGGAGATCCCCGGCTGCGGCGCTGACTTGCGAGCAAAGGAGGCATGGAGAAGGAGCAGCTCTGCAGCAATTTACACACTGACCATGAGGCTTGCCTGCTCAATTAGTGATGCTCTGAGAGATTAGGTGGCCCACGCTGCTAAGAGACTCAGACTGACTGACTGAATTATTTATTATGCGCACTTATGCCGAGGCGTCTTGGCGCTGCATGGAGGGTTTGGCTGCTGCTATCGACTAGGCCATGGTGAAAAGCCAGGTCTTTAGTGCTTTTCTGAAACGGATCTTGTTTGTTTCTAGGCAAAGCTCAGGGGGCATGGTGTTCCATAGCTTTGCTGCCTGGTGTGAGAAAGACTTACCACCCCAGCGAGCTTTCTTTATTCTCGCGAGGTTGATCAGACCCAGACCGCCAGATCTTTATGTGTGGGTTGGTACATAGCGAGGAAAGAGACTAGTCATGTCCTCGCCCCTCCTCCAATTATGGTTTTATGAACTAGACAGAGGGCCTTGAACTGTACTCTTCGACAGACTGGAAGCCAATGGAGTTGGCGTATGCCCTTGGATGTTGGGTGGCGTTTCGGAAGATCCAGCAGAACTCTTGCTGCGGCATTTTGCAGTGCCTGGAGTTAGGAAAGCTGCCTTTCACCAGTTCCTAGGTACATTGCGTTGCAGTAGTCGATGCGAGATAGAATTAGAGCTCCATCTACTGTTTTCCTTAATGTAGGTGGTATAAAAGGCAGTATTTTCCTAAAGACTTTGATAGTAAAAAAGCAAGCCGATGTTACTTGGTTGACTTGTGAGGTGAGTGTAAGATCTTTATCGATCACAAACCCTAAATTTCTAACTTTTTGTGACAGCACGGGACAGATGCCAGCTTCAGGAGGCCACCACAGTTGACTCCAGATGGAGGGTTTATGTCCAAATGCAATCACCTCAGTTTCTTCAGTGTTTAGCCTTAAAAAGTTCCTGTTCATCCAGCTCTTTACACTTAGGAGGCAGTTTCGGAACCGCTCCGCTGTGACTTCTACAGTCTGAGTGAGTGACACCATTAATTGTGTGTTGTCTACGTAAGACACCAGTTGCAGGCCATGCGCTTTTATTAGTTTGGCTAGCGGAGTCACGTATAGGTTAAATACAGTAGGGGAGAGCGCGGAACCCTGTGCCACTCCACACGGGAGAGAGAACTCTTGCGACTGAAATCCATCCCAGTGGATTTGTTGTATTCTGGGGTCTAAAAAGGATTTGAGTAGGGTTAGGGCAGTGTCTCTGATACCTACTGATTTTAATCTGTCTAATAGGACCCCATGGTTGACGGTATCAAAAGCTGCCGTCAAGTCCAGTAGTATCAGGACAGCTCTGCCACCCGTGTCCATTGTCCTGCAGGCTTCCTCTGTAGCTATCATTAGTGCGGTTTCAGTGGAGTGACATGATCTGAAGCCATGCTGGGTGTTATCCAGAATATTGTTAAGGTCAACAAACTCCTTTAACTCGTGGTTTTGGGCTTTTTCTAATATTTTAGTTGGTAGGGGGAGACAGGAAATAGGACTCACCAGGAAGGTGAGAGGAGCAGGGCTCAGCCCTCTGTTGAGAAAACAAATGTTGTTGTGATACCTCCTAAAGTAACCAAGCAAGCCAGAGAGCTAGCTGCACAGAAGGTAACACGCCTACTGGGGGGTTACAGGAGTCTCCCCAGGCCCTAAAAATGAGAGCGCTGGTAAGCCTAGCACTGCAAAAAATCACCCTGAAAGAACAGGAGCAGGGAAGAGGGGGCATTTGACAGAGACGCTGAAAGGCGGGGCAAGGATTGCTAAATCAGGAGAGGAGGTGACTTTGCCCCGGGAGGGAGACAGCATAGTTCCCCTATCAACTCCACCTAATCTAGTCAACTCCACTTTCCATCCCCAGGCAGCAATTAGGGACTTCTTTAAAAAAAAAGAAGGAGGGGCATGTCATACACCGAGACACCCCTTCGGGGGTAGCTGCGCGCTCTACAAACTACATAAAATAAAATAAATAAATACATCCCAACAACAACTGTGTGAACTAGATCCAGAGAAAACTAAACAAATGTCATCTAAGGTTCAGGAGCCCACCTCAGTATCTGTGGATAAACAACAGACAGGGATCATTGTGGCAGATGCTGGGTCTCTCCCGCAGTACACCCTTGTTCAGGAAGGAAGGGAAGAGTTTTCTAGAGAGTCCACCCAGAGGGGACATAAGAACTTAACTGACTCACAGATGAATTACAAACCAGCTTTAGCCAGTGGCTTTACAGTAGGGAGTGAAGTTCGGCCTGCCTCGGATGTCACATTGGATGAGACGGATACATTTATTTTTCTCACAGAGGATTCCTAGTCAGGCAGCACCAGCTCCAGCAACAGAAAAATAGAATACGCCACGGCGTCTGGCTCTAGCACGCTAGAAGCGCCTGAGATCGCTCTTAAATGTCACAGACACCGGAGAAGCTCAAAAGTATCCAAAGGACATACTGACCCTCCAAATAGGGGAAGGCTAAATACAGGCACTGGATTGAAGTAGGACTATTCCCACACCAGGAAGCTCGGCCCACTGGAGGGGGAACTGTTCAGCTGGGAAATCACCAACATAACCAGCAGGATGGTGGGGCAGCTAACATAGACCCTGCTCTGGGCATGATATTAGAGTCAAACAATAAATATCACACAGAGACTCGGGCAGAAGGGAAAAGAACCAGACATGACACTAAAAAAATGAAAGGCGCAATTTGGAAGGGGAAGCCTGTACCGAGATCGGTGAGCAAGTTAACAGTATGGAGGAAAGAACAATTGCTATAGAGGCCCACCTGTCTGCTGTGAGAGAACAGACAAGCACTCACAAAGCCCAACTAACCAATGGCATGTGGAAACTGGAGGACATGGAAAATCGCCTACGAAGAAATAACCTACACTTTCTTAGTATTGAGGAGGGTCTGGAAGGGAAGGACATTTGCAGTTTTATCCTTGATCTACCTTTCTGAAACTCACAGGGGGAATTGGGAACATTTTCAGGGGGCCCACCGCTTCCCATTCATTCTCTGTCAAAGTACGCAACCAGGCATAGGCAAAAAGCAACCAAAAGGCATCCTGGTTTTCTTTGATAACTTGATGCTGCAGCAGGCCATATTTGAGAAAGTCACACCAGATGCTAAAAGGCAGTATAAGGCGTTCTTTTTCTTTGTTCACCCTGACTTCTGCCATATAATGGTAGAACGTAGGTGGTGCCTATGGCAAGTAAATAAACCTTATCAGGAGGCTGGCTTTGAGGCCTTTCTGCTTGTACCGGCTAGGCTGAAAACGATAGTCAGAGGGGCTGTTAGGTTTTTTACATCTGAGATAAAAGACAGAGAGTATTTAGATCAGGCTCTATTAGGGGAGACCATTCAAACTAACTACAAGCCTGCTATTGTAGCATTTGTAAGCCGGTGCTAACACCACTTACAAAATATATAGGTTTCTTATATCTAGGGTCCCTGCATTTAAAACCTATAAGCCTCCGCTATAGCATGCCTTTGCAATACTGAAGGCAGGGTACTTGGTTCTAAGTGTGAGGGTGCCCCTGCATGAGCATGACACTCCTACAGCCTACGGAGTCCATTCTTCCAGGTTGTGAGACAGCCAAATACCATATAGAGGGGCACTGTGTAATTATGCAATACCATCTCAAAATTGGCTGCAACGAATCCTATCATGTTTGGTATCAAACAAGTTGAAATCATACCCCCACACCATAAACGATACGGGAGGTATGTTTTCAAGCACTGTAAAGGTCCTCCATTAGGCTCTCAGTACCAGTCTTCAAGAGACGGACGGCACAACAGGATTTCTGCTGACCAGAGATACGATGCTGCTGAGTCAAGTTCGAGCAGGGGAAGGCAGAAACAGAAGGAATGAGGGGCACATTTGGTGCCCTCCATGCATAGTCTAGATCAAACAAGCTCAGGGAGCGGTTGGGTCCTGCTCTGGCGTGAAACTGGACAAAGAACATGGAAGTATCCTCTCCTCTGTCCAATCCCTCCCCTGGGAGGGAACCATGAATCGTCCCAACCCTTTACTTAGGGTACTTTAGGGCTTACCTGGGTGTAGATTCGCCATGGGACACGATTCAATTCAGACACCGTTTCAACTTCTACGTTCTGGGCACTCTAGACTTTGCTGGACTTCACTGGCCTTCATTTGGTCTCGACTTGGTCTCTCTGCTCATCTGTAGCATTGTCTGTGCCTGTACACCATACAGGAACTTTCCAAGGCCTGTGGGCATCCAAAACACCTGAAGGAATCTCCCTTGAAGTAAAGGAGTCACTCCCTTGCATCTGCAGGCACGCAACTAAGCTGACCGGTCTGCTTATCCTGGGCTCCCATGGTCTCGGAAAGGCTCTGCAACACAGGTGGTGGTTCTTCCCATCCCTCGAAGGTCTGCCCTGTCCTCTCACCAAGTTTGAGGCCAGTATCTCTCGTCAGGGTCACGGGAACTAAATGTCTGCACGAAGGTGGCTAAAGTTCCTCTTGAGTAAAGATGGGTAAACCCAGAATTTTATGGTATACCAAAGAAAAGAATAATGTAAAAAAATAGGTATGAAGAATGGTTTGTTTGTTGTTCTTATGGGTGGTTGGGATATGGTGTAGTGAGAGAATTTCTCCTGTTCAACAGCAAAGAAGGTTTCAGCACTCTATAGACAAGTTAATGATGCTCTTTATCACAATCAAATTCAAGCTAATGTTTCATAAAAACAGTTGCACATAAGGAAAAGAAGTGTCCAAATTCGGTAGACGTATTTCTTGTTCCAAAATTCACTTTATTATTCACAGAACAGAAACTTCTTCCATAGATGAATTCACCATAGCCAACGCGTTTCGTCTCATTAAGAGACTTCTTCAGGGCTATTCAAGAAAATATACAAATACATATATTTAAAAAGACGGAGACTAACCTCATTATTATCATTGAATACAAAACATCAACATTTATCACATTTAAAAAAAACGTTTCCTATACAGAAATCATCATTATTTACAAAGGGACAAGGAAATAAGTCATTCTGTTTATGTACAAAATCTCAAGACAATGCATCATTTAATATGAGAAAAAGAGGCAAAAAGGAAAAAACAAACATTGAAAAAGTCAAAGTGACATATACCACCATAATCTTGCAAATGCAAGAATGCACTTATCACCTATGAACTAACATTATTACAATGACATCAAAGGTGAAAACACACCAACATCTATACATAAGTTCAAAAAATAAAAAACACACCCCATGAATATAAAAACACAAATGAAGACAATACCTTTAAATGTATGGTATATGTTATGTTC
Organism: Lissotriton helveticus; assembly: GCF_964261635.1. Taxonomy (NCBI): domain Eukaryota; kingdom Metazoa; phylum Chordata; class Amphibia; order Caudata; family Salamandridae; genus Lissotriton; species Lissotriton helveticus. The sequence continues at coordinate 321,641,055 of NC_136061.1, forward strand.
CTCAGGCAACGCGTATTATTTTATAAAAGTCAGTAAGTAAGACACTCGATACAGTTTTCAACCAGTCTGTAATAATAAATGTATTATTAGGAATTAAAAAAAGCACTAGAGATCAGAGACAACATATAGATATCTATTAATGAACATATGTATAAAGAGCAAAGAGTACCCCATGGAAAAAAAGCTGAAAAAACACAGAAGTACATTAAAATAGCGATGTTTATCCATTCTAAAGTGTATTTTGCTTCATAAAAGCACATCTCTATATGTGTGTTTAATCATTATATCCTATTCGTCCTTAACTTCTTCGTATTCCAAAAACATCGGTTAGACTCAAAACATTAACACAATAATAAAAATGGTTCCTTAATGGAATGTCCCATCCATTAATTGTTTATTCAATATATTTAAAAAAGTGATATAAACACATAACACTTGCATTTTAAAAAAGAGATAAGCCGCTAAAAATGACACACTGGTGCAACATTGTACATTGTAGACCATGTCAATTACATGCTAAACTCTGTAATTGCACAGAAAATGTGTTTATTTTTTATCTAACATTCACTACATCTTGCTTCCGGTATCGTTTTCGTACAAGTCACAGAATTCACTTAATGCACCCGTTACGTGCTCCCAAATTTGACAAAGTCTGTGTAAATGAAACCTATATTAACAAACTATATTGCCCATAGTGAATAGGCAAAGGCGGCGGCCATGTTATCTATTCTGGCACAGTCAAAAAACTGCCTATAATGCTTTAATTTCCAAAATTCCCCTTACGTAGCTATGGAGCTACACAGTGTACTTCGCATAAGTATGCCCAACTAGGACTACTGTGAAATGTATTTTCTTAAAAAAGAGGACTCCTGTGTTGGTCTTAACAATCATAGTTATATGTCGCCTATTGCGACCGGTGTTTACAGCCGCCATGTTTGAATGAGCCTTGTTACCCAAATATATATGTGCCGAACAGGTCATTCATGTTTGTTTAGATTAAACACAGGAAAATATTAGCCCTATCATAATAGAAAGTCAATGTCCCATGCTATAACCATTATAGAATGTTAAAAAAAATGTAAACAAAAACTAACGTCACGGTCCATTTGTGAAGACCTGAAAAATACGAAAAGAAAAAAATATCCAAATATTCCAATGTGTTCCCCGACTCACCTCACAGCGGCATGATAACCGCACGTAATCCTGTTGTCTCGAGTGCCCTCAGACACCCTTGTGAGTGTAAAATATCATCATAGGGCGTTGCTCCTCGTGTGGGTGGCGCTGCAGTCCCTCACGGGCCCCGCGAGGGGGCCCTTTGATGGAGATCTTTGAAAGGAGATGCCGCAGTTGTGCTTGTGGGTGTGGGGGCCTGGGAAAAACGTGGTGAGTTAAAATGGTCTTACAGTACCCAGAATCAGTTTATTCTTGGGTCCGTATGATCAATTAAAAAGGGGTGGGTCCTGGAGAAATCCTCTAAAAACAAATAAGAGGAGTTGTTGTACAACTAGCCACTACTCACAGGACAAGTGATCTGGTGAAAAAGTGTGAATAATTCTTACGGGAACTAAACCCATGTGTACCGCGTTGACTTGCTGTTGCAAAGGCTTATTGGCTTTCTTCCACCAAGATCTTCGGACTGCAAGTAGTCCCAACCTCAAGCATCTCCAGTGACCAGAGTCTTCATCCACACCACATCGTTTGCACTGTGGCCTGCATCTTTTGGTGAGCTGCTCGAGGACCTCTTGCGACATCAGTGCCTCCGGTCCCGATACTGCACCTTCTGCACTTTCTACGTTGTTTGCAGTTGCCAATTCTTGTTGGTGCTCCTAACGCACACTGACCCCTCAATTCTCGACATACGATGTGGGACAGCTCGTGAACAGTCCCTGGTCTTCCACAGCATCGCCTAGTCCTCACAGCTCCAGAGTCAAGGTCACCATCAACTCTCCTGCAACTCCCTCCGTGGGCATTCATCTTCCAGGTCTCTGGGTCACTCTTGAGTGACATAGACTCTGTCCCTTCTGCTTGCAGGTACTCTTCCACTTGAATACACCTTTGGATTCCACTTGACACTTTTATCTTCTCCAGCAGTGGCATTTTCCTGAAGTTCTCCATTGGGTTCGACAACGGTTTCCGACACTACTTCACACCTATGCACTTGGCTTCCCTGATGAAGGTAAAATGGGTACGAGGGGTGGCTCTACAACCTTCTGTCTTCCACGGGGTTTCTTCAGGGTCCACTGGGAAGGGTCCTATTTCTTTAAAACTGCAACCGCAACTCACACGTTGATTTGTAAGAAGAAGGTGGTTGTGTTCCCACAATGCACACAATTGCAGTGGGGTTCCTTGTCACTGACCTTGGGAGGTGCCTTGGGCCCCCAGCAGTTTTATGTCCCCTGGGCATTGTCTTGACATGATTCGTGGTTTGCATACCACTTTCTTAATATGTGGTTTTGTCCCCCCCCTGGGGTCCGCTGTGTATTTTGTGCTATTTATGTAATTTCTAACGTATTGTGTGCATTGTCCATATCTTTGAGTAGGAGATATCTATACATGTTCGTAAGTATCATATAATAAATACATATTTCTATAAATATGTTGTGTGGTTCTTTTTCATTTAATCTATACCTATAAGATTTCATTTTGATGAAACGTGCTGCTTTACACTCCTCATGGACTAAGCCTGAAGGCTGCTCTCCACAGCTACACTTAGAGAGCTTTCTAAGGTTGACTAATACTGCCTAAATTACCATAAGGGTTGTCTGGACTGGTGCAGGGTGTCTACTTACGTAAGAGTACATTATATACCAGGCCAGCCTCTCACAAGCATAATATAACTTCTTAATACTGTTAAATTACAGACTCAGCCTCAACTAAAAGACACTTTTTAAGAGGCAGTCTTTAGTTAAAATTAAACCAGCATTTCTTGTAAGAGGCTTGCTCTTTATATATTATTCCAAAGTAAGGTGTAGTGTGCAGTCCAGGGGATCTCCAAAGCGGGCAGGGGTAAAAGTAGATAACACCTTACTCTCATTTTGTGGTAGTCTGGGCGAGAAGTAAGGCTTTATCAGAGGGTAGTGCTAAGCATTTATTGTACACACTCAGGCAAAACATGATGTCACACCCTCAAATACTGAACTCAGACCAATTTGTTAGTATAAAAAATATTATTTAGTTGTAATTTATTTTCTAGAACCAAGCCAGGCCTGGTACAGGTAAGTGTAAATCGTACATGGCAAGAATAATACAACTAAACTACAATTTGAAAGCAGTAGGATGCAATTGGGTTGGTTATAGATAAGCCACTTATTCGTAATACAATTGGAATTACCTTATAGTTATTTTTCCTTCTCAGCTAGGTATTCCTGGATACCACGCTGGAACATTTACTAAGAGAAGGGAATGAAGGTAATGCGTTTTGTAATACAATTACAATTTTTCAGGGTTACTCATGAGACACTTTTAGTCCTGAAAGAACAAAAATGGGTTTACGGTCTGTGAGTAGAGCTCGATCAGTTGGACACTCGGTAGGCACTGCCAGCGGCACAGATGCAACTGGGTGCAGAGTGCAGGGACCTCAGGTTAGCCAACGGGCTAAGAAAGGTCATCCGTCTGGGGACTACAAACAAGCAGACCCTTAGGTTGAGGGAACAAAAAGATCCTGGTGTTGAGGTTAGCACTGAGGGGCCCAATGGTCAGCACAAGGTCTATACCGCTCGTGGCAGAGAGGCGGCCATGTATAGGATGCATCTGTCGGGAATCACAGGGTTTCTCAATGGAGACATTAGGTCTTGGTCCAATCGGCAGATTCGGTTGGGCCGATTCAGCAACGAGTCGGTGAATGTGGTCTTTGGGAGTTGCAACCTTGACACTGCAAGTACTTGCAACCTGAGTTGGTCCAGCGGGCGCTTTTGTATTTTTTGGACCGCTTCATTCAGAGAGATGGTTGGGATGTAGTCTTCAGTCGCGGTTGGAGGTGACCTCCCAGATAATGGCTGCAGGCTCAGACTAGAAGCTTGTGGGAGTTCAGGGGTCACCTTAACCCAGGCTAAGATCAATGGGGGGGACCTCCTTTGGATGTTGGGCCACTCAAGTTCGGGCTCAGGGCGCCAGGTGCTGAGTGGGGGACTCAAACAATCGGTCGTAGTCAGAGTTGGATAGTCTTTGAGCAAGTACAGTGCTCACGGGAGGCAAAGCCTTTGGTTTGCGAAGGCAGTGCAGGTCCTCCAGGTTCTTGAGTGCAACTGGCTGCAGGACACACCAAGATTTTGCTGGATGAATCCGAGGTCGAGACAGGCCGGTAGGGCTCTGGCCAAGTCTGTTGGTGTCGTCCTCTTCGTCTGTTAGCGTGGTTGTTCGGTTCCTCTTCTTGCTTCTTCCTGTCAGTTCTTCTCTGTTCTTGTCTGATGCAAGGTTCAGGGTTGCCCCTAAATACTAATTGTAGGGGCATTTCAGGTAGGTACCGGTTGTGACCAATGGGTCCCTTCCTTGGGGGGGGGGGGTACACCCACTAGTATGCCACCCTCCCATGTGATGGGGGAACACTCCTCATTCTGGGTGGCCATCTTCAAGATGGCGGGACTGAGAGCTGTGCTTCACCTTGCTTCCCCCACTTGAGGGGTGGGGTTGGCAAAGGTGGGCACACCTTTTCCCCTAATTAGGTTTTACCTCCAATTCTCCCACCCATAGTGGGGGTCAAAACCAGTGAGGGCCAGTTGTTGGGAGCAGCAAATGGCTAGGGAGCAGCTCAGAAAGGCAGCAAGCCTTTGAAGCTTACCCTTTGTGGGCCTAGCCCATCCTGGGGGATGAGACTTGGCACTTGGATCCAGGATGTGATTTGTTTAAGGAACCCAAAGTGACAGGCTCTCGTCCCATGGCTCCAGAAACATATCTGGTGGTGGCAGCTGGTGAGCAGCCACTCAACCAGGACACTAGAGTCAGGTCGTTTTTCAGGGGACATCTCTAAGATGTACTTTCAGTACATTTTCCATTAAATCCCAGACTGTCATCAATGTGGGTGTAATGTGCTGAGAGGTTTGATACCAAACGTCCCAGTTTACAGTAATCTCATTATGGTGCTGTGGAGTTCGCAATGACTAACTCCTAGACCATATACTCTTTATGGCATTATTGCACTTACAATGTCTCAGAACTGACTTAGACACAGTAGGGGTAGAGGGCATCTGCACCTGTACTCTCACCACTGACATAGTGTGCCCAGATAGAGGTGTGGCTTACCTATGCCAGGTCAATGATTTTAGGCATGGCACACAGGGATTTGTGCCATGTCATCTCTTTGCCTGGATCTGCGGCACAACACTCAGCCTGCAATGGCAGTGTGTGGGTGTAAAGGTACAGACCTCTCAGGGTTGCACAATAAGTGCTGCAGACCTTAGCGGCCTTCCCTGGTCATAGTGCCCTTGGTACTTCTGGTACCTTTTACAAGGGACTTACATGTCGCCAGAGAGTTACTAATTGGATTTTGCAACAGTACAGTTTGGGTAAAGAACATAGGCCCTGGGTACCTGTTTGGCAGCATCCCAGGGCACACTCAGTCGAAGTACATCAACATTAGGCAAAATGTGGGAGGCAACCATTCAAAAAGGGGCACTTTGTACACAACCTCCCAAAACGAAAGAGGATGAGAGTATGCTTTCCCTAGGGAGTCCTCATTGTGTAATTGGCAGAACCTGGAAAGTCCAACTGCATTGGCATGGGCAGTTCCAGGTGTATGTTCCACTATAGAGTCCATACCCTCTAGGGAGATGAACCACCTAAAAAGTTTAGGATTTTTATCTTTCATTTGTATTAGCCATTTGAGAGGTCTGTGATCAGTTTAAACTGTGAAGTGAGTACCAAACAACTTTTTCAGGGACCAAAACCACAGCAAATGCCTCCCTCCAAATGGCACTTCAGTGCTGCTCCCTGGGGAGTAACCTACTGCTTATAAAAGCAACAGGCTGGTCTTGGCCTTCATCATTGGTCTGGGATAGGACAGCTCCTATCCCTAGCTCAGAGGCATCAGTCTGCACTATAAACTTCTTGGCATAACCTGGAGCTTTGAGAATTGGTGCTGAGCACATTGCCTCTTTCAGAATGTCAAACGCCTTTTGGCAGCTAACTGTACAGTTTAACTTTTTGGGCATCTTCCTGGAGGTGAGTTCTGTGAGGGGTGTCACAATGGATCCATACCCTTTCACAAATATCCTGTGGTACCCAGTCAAACCAATGAATGTCCTGACTTTGGTCTGGGATGTTGGAGTCTCCCAGTCCAGGATAGCCTGGATCTTGGGTACAACTGTGCTCTGCCCTAGGTAGAATTTGGATGATTTGATAGTTAGGCCTGTAGTTTGCAGGGTTTTTAAAACCTTCCCCAGGTGGATCAGGTGATCCTGCCAGGTGGAGCTAAAGACAGCAATGTCATCAAGATATGCTGCACTAAAGGCCTCAAATCCAGCAAGGACTTGATTCACCAACCTTTGGAAGGTGGCAGGGGCAATTTTGTAACCCAAAGGGCATAACAATAAACTGATAATGCCCATCAAGTGTTGAGAATGCTGTTTTTTCTTTGGCTCCTAGGGCCATGCCAATCTGCCAGTACCCTGCTCTTAAGTCAAAGGTACTTAGAAATTTGTCTGCACCCATTTAGTCTATCAAATTATCAGCTCTGGGTATGCTAGTCCCATGAATCCAGGGTTATTATAAATACTTTTTTTAAGTTAGGAGGCCACACAGCTAAAGTGGCAAACTCAACTTCACCCTCAGTGAATTGACCTGCTTCAGTGTGAACCCTGATTTGCTCTGGGCACACTGTTGATCCCATCTGGAGAATGACTACACCAGTACTAACTGAAGGAGGGCTAGGGACTTCTTGTGAGGACAAGTAGCCTCTCCAGTAAAGTGTTCCAACTTCTTAGAGTTGTAACACAAGGTCTTTAGGGGATAAACATTTTTCCCTTTGTACCTACAATTGGAATGGGAAGAGTTTTGGACTTACCCCCTGAAAAGGTTTTTAGGGGCCCTTTTGTAGACTCTTGGTTTTTGTCTTTGGGATTCTCATCCCCTTTCCCTTGGGGAGGTTTGGTAACCCCTTTCTGTTGATCACCCCCAGTGGCTGTTTTCGTTACCCTATTCTTGACTAGTGGTCTGCCTTTTATCCCAATTCTTGAGGGTAAATTAGACCTAGGTCTACCAGATGTTGATGTAACTTCTCTATAGTGCAATTGCTCAAAAGATGTTCTTTCATAAAAAGATTGTAAAGTCCATTAAAATCATGAACATTATTTCCAGTTAACCATTCATCTTGCGTCTTAACTGAGTAATCTACTAAGTCAATCCAGTATAGTTTTTGACTTTTGTGTGCCCCCCCGGAATATAATTCGATATTCTTCTGTTGTGAATCCAAAGCCCTCAAACAGAGTGTTCTTTATGAAGTCATAAGACCCAGCATCTGCCTCTGTAAGGGTGAGGAGTCTGTCCCTGCAGATACCAGTAAACAGTTCCCAAAGGAGTGCCCCCTGTGTGACTTCCTCACTTTCCTCATTTCACATCAGCTCTCAAAAGCTGACAACTATTTGGTGATGACATCACCTTCCTCAAATTAGGGGACAACCCTTTTGGAGATTTCGGGATCATAAGATTGCTCTCTGTCCCTATTTAGTCCTCAATGGACTCTGAAGCACCTGACCCATCTGTGTGGGACCTAGGTGCTGTCAGATGTATTCTTGTAGTCAGGGGCACAGGAGCCCTAGTCTCCATAGGAAGTGGGGGGTTTTGGAAGTTATCCTCATTCCCTCCATCTTCTTCCCCACCTTAGAAGTCTTCACCTTGCTCGGAGGGATGTTCTTTAGAATACCCTTCCGACAGCTCCTATAGCTTTTGTTTGGAGGGATGAGACTCCATGGTAAAGTCTAGATACAGACCTTAACTCCCAAAAGTTTAAGTGGATATAAGGGGTGAGGTTGAGCTCCTCAACCAGGTTCCCTTTGTCATTGGTGATATTTCCACTAATAGGTGGGTCCTTGTTAAGAGGCGTTCTATAAAAAAAAGGTTTGAACCCTCTCACCCCTAAACTACATTGAGCTTTTTTTCTCAAATAAGGCCTTAACAAGACTTTTCATAGTTTGGAAACAAATTGCAATTCAAAAATTCTGAATTCTAAAGCCAAATTATGAGTTCTGGCACGTGATAAGGTGTTTACCAAGTGAACCAACAAATGCAAAGTTGTATATCCCACCACTGATCCACCAATTTAAGAGGCTGGCGTTGTACATACTACAACAAAGTAAGGTGTAGGGTGCACAGAGTCCAGGGGACCTTCAAAGGTAGGCAGAGGAAAAAGTAGATAATACCTTACTCTCTATTTATGGTAGTGTGCTTGGTCTTAAAAAATGTAAAGAAAACCTACTCATTTCCTGGATTCCTTCCTACCTGCCTGATCCCTGAACCTGCGAGGGATTTGGCCACCGTCCTGTGCTGCTGCTCCTGGGGCTGCGTGGACGCTTGGGAGCGCTGTGTTGGCTGCTGGTGAGCCGCTGACCCCTCCCTACCGCTGCGGGACTGCGAGGCCATTCCACCACCTGCAGCCTCTTCCCGCAGCGGCCACGCCCCCCTGAACGCGGAAAACTATAAACCTTTCGCAGCACCCTGCTGGATTCCTTCCTACCTGCCTGATCCCTGAACCTTCGAGGGATTTGGCCCCTGTCCTGTGCTGCTGCTGCAGGGGCTGCGTGGATGCTTGGGAGTGCTGTGTTGGCTGCTGGTGAGCCGCTGACCCCTCCCTACCGCTGCGGGACTGCGAGGCCATTCCACCACCTGCAGCCTCTTCCCGCAGCGGCCACGCCCCCCTGAACGCGGAAAACTATAAACCTTTCGCAGCACCCGCTGCGCGGGTGCTACTCATTTGCTGGATTCCTTCCTACCTGCCTGATCCCTGAACCTGCGAGGGATTTGGCCCCCGTCCTGTGCTGCTGCTCCTGGGGCTGCGTGGACGCTTGGGAGCACTGTGTTGGCTGCTGGTGAGCCGCTGACCCCTCCCTACCGCTGCGGGACTGCGATGCCATTCCACCACCTGCAGCCTCTTCCCGCAGCGGCCACGCCCCCCCTGGCTATTGAGGGCTACAAGTTCACTCTGAGTTGTCCGCGACGCCGGACGCGCGCGGGACTCAGCACGGGGCTAAGCCCGGGCAAAGGGCGGGCCGTTTGAGGCCGTTCGAGAACGTGAGAGACTGGACTGGGCTACCCCCTTTTATTTTGCTTTTTTTTTTTTTTCATCCGTTTTTTGCCCCTTCCTAGGTAAAATGGTGGTAACCAGAGGAAACAAAACAAAGGCTCCGGGTAACGTGGGGAAATTGCTTGGTCCGATGGATGATTTTATAACTAAGGCGAACACATTCATAGATCAAAGCATATCCTTGATGGAAGAAAGGGTATCCCTAGATCTAGCCTTTGCTAAAAGATTCTCCCTGGGTAACCTGGCTGACGCTCAAACACCCGTAGCAGGGATTACAAATGAAGGGGTGAGGGTGAGCCGTGAGAGATGTAGCTTGCCAAACACCGTGGATTTATCTGTGTCCCATCTTGCAGACTCACAGCTAAGTTCTGATTTAGAAAGAACACCTGAATTAGTACCCCAATCCCCCTCACAAGTGACTTCCCTAGAAAGAATTCAAGAAAGGGGAAGTAGGGAGGGCGCAATAAGTAAGAGACTCAACAAGCAAGAAACCCCCCCCTACCACGTCAAATCATATCCCTTGTGCCCCACAGGATAATACTACTAGAGTAGAACAATTAGTACTCTCTGCGCAAATCCACCACATTGAGAATGAATCCCCCACCCCCATTAACTTGGATTCCCCGGTCCCTTTAGTCACTAACAAGGGACCATCCGAGGGCGATAATTCACAGCTGTTAAATCAGATTGCCAACCTATTTAAACTTTCCTTGCGACCATTAGAACAAAAGTTAGCACAGCTCGAGCTACGGATATTAAAGCTCGTTAAATACCCGCAACATAATCAAATAGCAGGGGCTCAAAAAACAGGGGGCACACAACACAAAATTTTCTAAAAATCCCATAAATACAGCCATCAAACCACCAAATGTTCAAAAGAATGAACCCCAGGTAGTAACTCCTACCCTGCCAATGTCTAAAAAACACAACAACTTCAACTACTAAGGTATCCTTTCCTCACTCACAGGGGAATTTACAGACACCAACTACACCTGCACCAAATTTAGTGGCAGCAAACAACAAGACCACAAATAAACCACCATCTAAAACATTGGTACCTCAACCATCGGCCCCTAATCCCTTGGCCCCAAAAGCTAATAGAAATACCTTGAGAAACTCTGGGGACGCTAGATTTCCAATTGAACTGCCACCCGAGGCTTCACCCTTTGTAGTGGTTATGACTGGCGTTCCAGAGCTAGAAGGCCACACTGCGGAACCCGGCTGGTCCCTAAAAAACAAGGCACAACATTGGCTACAGACCAATCGACCCATCCCTTCGACTTGGCATGGAAGGATTCGGTCAGTACGCAGAACACCATGGGTGGGCAAAACCAGAAAAACGATCCCAGGGGACTGCATCGTGATCACTCTCGAAGACCCCCGTATAGCAGAGTATATCTGCTCGTGGGAAGACACGGATGCAAAAGGGGGAATTAGTGTTAAGTCACTTTCCTTCTTTTATCCTTTCAGACAGTTAAATAGTTTCTCCCAGGATTACGACCCTCCTCAGCTCGCACCAGTCCCCCGACAGGTCGATTTTCAAAACAACAGACATTATGGGGCCCCCAGATATTATGAGCAAGATAATTCTTGGCAGCTAGTGGGACCACGCCACCAGGGTGGAGGTTGGGAAGAATGGAGGCCACATATACCAAGGATGGCATACAGAGAGCCACCCAGGTGGGAATCATGGTACAACATCCCGCTGTCCAATAGATTTAGTGGACTCGAAATGGTTGATTGACCACCAACGGGAACTGAACCTATAAACCATAACTTATCCTACCCCATCCCAAATACGAGTCCCTCCTCGCCATCTAAAGAAGGAGTAGTATTAAAAGATGACATACATCCTATATCCATCCTGTTCTGGAACGCAGCAGGACTGTGTTCAAAGATTGAGGATGGGACGGGCCAAAATTTTTTGGAACCGTACAAAATAATCTGCCTCCAGGAGTCATGTCTAACAACAGAGCTTCATCTACAAGGTTATAAAACATATTTCATACCAGCGCTGAGTAGTAAAACAGGTAGGCCCAAAGGTGGGCTAATAACGTATATAGCAAACACCTTGGATAATTTAAAAGTATCGATCATCCACTCTGATCCTAACTATCAAATTCTTTCACTTTCCTTCGCTAATAAAAATAAGGAGACTATTCTTTTGACTAACCTTTACAACAATCTACAGGAAGATCAATTTTTGATTCTTCTTAGAAATTTAAAGGAGAGATTAAGTCAAAACTATCAATGGAAAGGTAGAAATGGGGCAATTCATCTACTATGGGGAGGAGATTTTAATCTTCATCCATGCCCACTGGCGAATTCACACTGCTGTGGGATTGTGGATGAACATGAGGCGCCATTAGTGCATTTCACGCATAGCAAAGCGGGGAATGCTTTAAACAACGTGCTCTCTGACCTGGATCTGCAAATCGCTAATCAACCAATCGCGGATTTAAATTCCTTTAATCCGACTTATGTGGGTAGAGGCCATCAAACAACAGTCGATTTCATCTTATTGTCCCCTGGCTTATTAGATATAGCCAAAGATTTCCAGGTCATTGAAAACTTATTGAGCGATCATTCTGCGCTGAGGATGCACCTCTACTTACCTGATCATAAGCCACAAAATTTAGTCATAGCAAATACTCTTGCCCAAAATAATTTAGAGGTAGGAAAACAGAACGGTTATTCCATTAAATGGGAAAAAATAAATCCCAATGAAATAACAAAAAAATTGGTCGAGCTTGCCTACCCAAACATAATAAAATGCTTAGACCTCTCGGTAAGCCATAAAGAAGTTTTAAATAATTTTAAACAAATCCTAGAGAAAATTAAGGAATTATTATCGTCTAAAGTAACGTCCAAAAATGTAACAAAAAAAGGGTGGTTCAATCATAATTGCACTATAGCCCTTACCAAATTAAAACTTGCCCTACAAAACAAACCCAGGGACATGGGACAGATTCAACTTCTTAGACGCCAATATTCCGGGGAACGCAAGCTAAGAATTAAAGAACTGAAACAGAAACTCTGGGAAGATCTGCATAAGAGTGCTGTTTCAAAGAATAGCGAAGCTTTCTGGCGAACGGTCAGGGCTCCTTATCTTACCGATAATAACATCCCCAAGATTGAAGTAGCCATTGACGAAAGCACATGGGTGGCTCATTTCTCGAAGATTTTTAAAAATAACTCAACTGCTGTTGAACTTGAAAATATGCTTCCAAATGTACAATACCCAATCTCACTCCTTTTTGATATACCCGACCTGGTAGTGGCCCTAGAATCAAGTAAAATAGGGAAAGCCCCAGGGCCCGACGGGGTCCCTGTGGACTTCTTCAAACACAACTTAGATCTCTGGGCACCTATTATCACTAGAGTATGCACAGCTGTTGCAAATGAGGGAGTCTTGAATTCTTGGACTAAGTCCATAATGGTCCCCATTTTTAAAAAGGGGGACCGCCAAGACGTGAAATGCTACCGCCCCATATCACTGCTGGACTCGATCGGTAAAGTCGTGGGGAGAGTAATCTTGGATCGACTCCAGCAGTGGGGTGAGGAGAGAGGCATTATTTCCGACCTCCAATTCGGTTTCCGAGAGGAGTTCGGAACGGTAGAACAGGCCCTTAATCTCAGTTTGATAGTGGGTAAATACACGCAGGCTAAGGAGAACACGATATATATGGTTTATGTAGACCTGTCCGCAGCCTTTGACTGCGTTTCGCATTCAAAGCTATGGACAGTTCTACGCCATATGTTATGTTATGTTATGTTAAAATAGCTCTTTTATAGCGCGCGGCTACTCCGTGGAGTGTCCCGGCGCTTTGGCAAAGAGAAAATCAAAGAAAATACATAACACAGTGCCCTGCTCAGGAGGTACAGATATTACTGAGCAAAAAGCCACATATGGGAGTCAAACCTCCCTCCTAGACTTCTTGAGAGAACTCTATTCAGGAGCCTCGACCAGAGTACGCTTTGGCCTGAATGGCGAGCTGACAGCATCATTTGGAGTAGAGCGTGGAGTCAGGCAAGGATGTGTCCTGGCCCCCTTCCTCTTCTCACTTTATACCAACGGCTTGGAGAAGGGGCTGTTGAGGGGTGCCCAGGAACTCCCACGCATAAAACAGCGCCTGATTCCCGCTCTTCTTTATGCGGATGATGCTGTCCTCCTCGCGCGTACCCCGCGAGAGCTTCAGAACTCTCTGAATAGATATACTACCTTCATGGGTGGTCTTGACCTACAGGTAAACGTCAAGAAGACGTTTGTCATGATATCAGGTAACAGGAAAAAAAGAGTAAAAGAAATCTACCTCGACAAACAAATACTCGAGGTTACTGGTCAGTATCCGTACCTTGGCATCATGATAGACGATCGATTGACATGGAAACCAGCTGTAGAGACAAGATGCCACCTTTTTAAACGATCAATAGCGGCCTTAATGAGCTTCTCAAAGAGACTGGGGAGAAGGGCCCCAGTGGAGTTATTGAAAATTTACAGCGCCAAATGTCAGGCCATAGTGTTGTACGGAGCAGGAGTCTGGGGACACACGGATACGAGCCTTATCCAGGTAGCAGAAAACGCCTTTCTAAGATTTCTTTTAGCTACCCCAAAAGGCACTTCTACTTACGCTTCCCACTGGAACTAGGAATCCCTTACCTGGAGGACTTGATTAGGATTCAACCATTGATGCTGTGGCGGCGTATTGGGATATCCGACAAAAACTCGCTGACCCAGTCCATTGTACTGGATACAATGTCTCTTGACAAGTCTTCCAAAGTAAGATGGCTTTCTTATATTAGAAATTTTCTCAACGACCTCGGGCTTGTGAAATATTATCTTCATCCAGAGTCCATAATCTACCTCCCGAAGAACGAATTAAAACAACAAGCCCTCCGCCACTTAGAGACCTTGAGATTGGCATCCGAGTCCTCAAAACACTCTGTCATACATGCAAACATGGTCCAAACAACATATGGCATTCACCCGTATCTAACATTGCAGATAACAACTTATGAGAGAATGCTGATGACAAGATTCAGGCTGAACACATTTTTTAGATTGGTCGCGTTTCCCTTGAAAAACGCATGGGATTCAACTCTCCCCCCATGCCCCTGCGACGAAAAATCAAATCAGTCTAATTTACATGCGATCATGTTTTGCAAATTCCACCACTCACATAGAAAAATTTGGCTACTTCCAACAATGAGGAGCTGGGGTTTTAGACAATGTAGACCGGCATTTCTTAGACTTCAAATGCTTGAATCTGAAACTGTTTGCTACATTGTTCTCAATTTTTTAAAATGTACCATGAAGCATAGACAAAATTTATAATTAACAACTGCGTAACCTTACTTCTGATGAAATGAAATGGTCTTTGCTTTTGTATGAAATTTTAGAATCGATGTTTTAAATTTGTATATTAGGGTTAAAATGTACGCTGTATTTCTTTTTCAAATTGTTCTTTTATGGTTTTTCTTGTGAAAAAGCCGAATAAAGAAGTTTATATATATAAAGAAAACTTTTCATTTTACTTTTTGTAAAGCATCTGGTTTTCCTTTATGAAAAACTGGCTGATTTACAAAAAAAAAAGATTGCTTTATTTAAAAGCAATCACAGACATGGTGATCTGCTGATCTCAGCAGGCCACCATCCCCCGTGATGTTTGCGATTCCTAATGGGTCTTAAATTGCGACCTTCCTCATTAATATTTACGAGGTAGGTCACTACGACCCCTTAGGAATCGCAGAAAGTGTACTACACACTTTCATGCCTACTCAGAGTGCGCAGGCATGATTTAGATGCCGGCACCTTCGTTTTTTAAAAACTGTCACTTTTACTTCTGTTGCACCTATTTTTAAATTTTGACTGTACTCACTGCGTTTTGTGTACTTTACTGCCCCTCCTGCGGCCTCCCTCGCCCCGTTCCACCGCAGCTGACAGTGCTGATTGAGTGGAGGGCGAGGCGCCATCTTGGGCTGTGTTGTTTGGGAAGCCTGGCCGGAGTTAGCGGTCCAGCGCTTTCGGGGAGGCAGGCTACAAAACGACAAGCAGCGCAGGGCTCACTGTGAACCATTAGGTCGGTGGCAGCGCCTAGGGTTTGCTGGAGAGCTTATGTGCAGCGCGAGCTGGATTTTAATCCAAAAGCTCGCTTATTTCTTCTGTTAAGCTGTGAGCCTACTCAGAGTGCGCAGGCATGATTTAGATGCCGGCACCTTCGTTTTTTAAAAACTGTCACTTTTACTTCTGTTGCACCTATTTTTAAATTTTGACTGTACTCACTGCGTTTTGTGTACTTTACTGCCCCTCCTGCGGCCTCCCTCGCCCCGTTCCACCGCAGCTGACAGTGCTGATTGAGTGGAGGGCGAGGCGCCATCTTGGGCTGTGTTGTTTGGGAAGCCTGGCCGGAGTTAGCGGTCCAGCGCTTTCGGGGAGGCAGGCTATAAAACGCAATGTGCTTCCGGGAGCGCAGCGGACGGGCGCAGCGGGCGCGACGAAGGCGCGCCGGAGTCGCGCCAGAGTTAAGCCCGTCTGCGCCCGTCCGCGGCCAGCCGGGGCTAGGGGCACGGGACGCTGTCGGTTATACCACCTATACCCCGTCTCAGCTTTGCCTCTTATGGTCCCCCGGCTGTTTAAATTTCACCACGACCACTACCCTACAACATCTTGGCTTATACTGTTCCCCCCCATCCCATCCCCCTAGTTTTGCATCCTTTTTCGTTTCATCTGCCCCCATATCTGCTCCTGCTCCCTCATCACTCCTTGCCCCTCCTACTCAACAATCTTTCACCTCGGCTACCCTTCTTAACACCAGGTCCGCTGTAAATCATCAATATGAGCTATTTGATTATCTTGATACCAACAAACCAGACCTCCTGTTTTTAACGGAGACCTGGTTCAAGACCGACTCCCTCCCCAATGTGCTTGCCGCCTTGCCATCTACCTATTCCGCCATTCGTGCGGATCGCTCTGACGGCAAACGGGGAGGCGGGGTGGCGCTAATAGCCCGCACGGACATCACTTTTCATATCCTCCCCTCCCCCCCATCGCTGACGTTGACCTTCTTGTAGCTCGTTCAACCTCCCAGCAAGTCCCTTTTACTTTTGTCCTCATATACCGCCCCCCCCAGCTCACTCCCTCGTTCCTTCCTGAGATTCAGACTCTGCTGGCCACTCTGGTAGTAAATTACTCCTCTGTTCTTGTCCTTGGGGATCTTAATTTCTGGCCCTCCGACCCGGCCGAAAGCCCCCAGTCCAAGGAATTCACTAGCCTCATGGAAAATTTGAATTTTGTACAGCTTATCCACAGTTCCACCCACCAACATGGCCACACGTTAGACCAAATTTGGACACTAAACATTCCATCCACTCTGCCCACCATTCTACCCTGTCCTTGGTCAGATCATTTCACCATCACCTTCTCCCTTGGTTTATCACTCCCGATCAAGCCCCCCCTTCCTAAAAATACATGGGTTCGGAAATGGGGCAAGGTCAGTATGCCCTCCCTCTGCTCGGCCCTGGCCGCGACTTGCCCGGTCCTTACTGGCCTGACAGCTGGCCTTCAACTTGCCGCGATTAACAACTGGCTTACGAGGGCTGGAGACGAACTCGCCCCCTTCAGGCGCCTTTCAGTAAAAAGGGCCCACGCAGCCAACCGCTGGTTCACCCCCGATCTGAAAGAGAAAAAACTTGCTGCTAGAAGGGCTGAAAGAGTCTGGCGTAGAACTTACGATCCTGCCTTAAAAACCATCTACTTGGCCACTCTGCATACCTATAAAAAGACCATTCTGGAAGCTAAGGCTGAATATTACACCCACCGGATACTGGTTGCGGAGTCTCAATCGAAAGAAATCTTCTCCACTGTTCACGAGCTTGCCTCCTCCACCAGAGTCACGTCCACCACTCCCCCGTCCCAACTCCTCTGTGACTCGCTCAATGAGTTTTTTATAGATAAAGTTAAAAAGATTAAACTCAACATTCCCCTCCCCTCCCCCACTTTCATGGATCCTTCTCCCCCCCCCCCTCTGCTAAACTGTCCAGCTTCCCACTCCTTACCACTGACACCCTTGTTCCCCTGCTTCAACGGGTCAAATCAGGCTCGCCTCAGGATTTTGCCCCCGCTAACATACTCAGGGAAATCTTTTCAGTCTGCCCTTCCCCTCCCTTGACCCTCCTTAATGATTCCCTTATCCATGGTCACGTTCCTATTTCACATAAATCGGCGGTTGTCATCCCCATTTTGAAAAAGTTGGACGCCGATCCCCTTTCTGCTTCCAATTACCGTCCTATTTCACTTCTCCCCTACCTTGCTAAGGTACTCGAAACTCACATCACCTCCACGCTGAGTACTCACATTGAGACAAATCACTGCCTTTCCCCCTGTCAAGCTGGTTTCCGCCCCCTGCACTCTACCGAAAAGGTGGTCATTTCAGTCATGGACAAGCTGCGTGACGGAATCGACATCAACCGTCCGCAAGCTCTGATTCTCCTTGACCTATCCGCCGCTTTTGACACGGTGAATCACACCATCCTTCTTAACCGTGTCAAGGCGGCGGGGGTTGAGGGCCTAGCCTTCCGTTGGCTGCAGTCCTTCCTGGCTGAGAGAACACAGAGTGTCCATTTGGCTGATTTTGCAGCAGCCACCCGCAAGGTAGAGTGCGGGGTCCCCCAAGGTTCATCACTTTCCCCTCTTTTGTTTAACCTTTATATTTTCCCTCTCATTTTTATGTTACAGCAACTGGAGGTCACTGTATTTAATTATGCGGATGATCTCCAGTTAATCTTCAATCTATCCCATTCATCTGCATCCGCTTTGAATGTTCAAACCACCATGACCCTTATCCAAGATTGGATGAACTGCAGCCACCTCAAACTCAATCCGGACAAGACTGAACTGGTCTTGACCGGAGGTGGCTGCAGTCCCTGGTCTCCTTCCTTTTGGCCCCCTTCCCTTGGTGTCCCTCCACTCCCGGTTCCTAAAGTGAAGACCCTGGGTATTTTTCTTAACTCCCAGCTCTCGGTTCTCCCTCAAGTTAACTCTGTGGTCTCCTCATCCTTCTTCTCCCTTAGAGTGATTAGGAAGGTCTCCCGCTTCTTTTCCCCCCCTGCCTTAAAAATCATCATGATGGCCATGGTGTTATCTCGGATAGACTATGGCAACATAGTCTATAACGGAGCCCCTGCATATATGATCCACCGTCTGCAACTGGTGCAGAACCAGGCGGCCCGTCTGATCCATGGCCTTCCCAGATATCATCGGGTCACCCCACTACTAAAGACCCTGCATTGGCTCCCGATAAGAGAGCGCGCCCTGTTTAAGCTCGGCTGTCTTACTTATCAAGCCAGAGCGGGCACTGCTCCTAAATTCATCTGCTCTCTTATCAAACCCTATTGCCCAGGCAGAGAACTCCGCTCGGCTCACTTGGCCCTTCTTACCATCCCTCGCTTTAAAAAGCAGAGGTCGGGCGGAGTGAGATTCGCTGTCCTGGCCCCAACGTTTTGGAACTCCCTCCCAATCGCTCTACGCACCTCCCTTTCGTATTCCCTGTTCCGTAAAAACCTTAAAACTTTCCTGTTCACTCAAGCCTTCCCCTAAATCCGTTGCCGCTGCCATCCACTGATCTTTCACTAGCGCCATGAAACCGTTGGGTAAGCGTGCGCTGTAGAAATGTTTTTAAATTCAAATTCAAATTCATGCATGCCATTTTTCAATTCCAAAATTGCGAATCGGAAAGATTCGCAATTTGGGAAGCGCAAAGCATTTTTTTGATACATCTGGCCCTTATTCCTGAGAGGAAAACATTGGGTTTATGGTCCATGAGTAGGACTCGGTCAGTTGGACACTCGGTTCGCCACACCAGCGGAATAGAGGCGGCCGGGTGTAGAGTGCAGGGACCTCACATTAGCCAATGTGCTAGACAGGGTCACCAGTTTGGGGACTACAAACAACCAGGCCCCCAGGTTGTAGGAACAAAAAGCTCCTAGTGTCGAGGTTAGCTCTAAGGGGTCCAATGACCAGCACAATATCTACATCGCCAGCAGCACAGAGGCAGCCGGGTGTGAGATGTTGCCATCGAGAATGCCGGGGTTTCTCAGTGGAGACTTTCGGTCTTGGTCCAAGAGGCAGATTCGGTAAGGGATTCCTGGGAGGGTGTCCAAGCCCGGGTCGGTGAATGGGGTCTTTGGGAATTGTAACAATGGGACCGCAAGTACTCACAGATGGAGTTGGTCGGGTGGTTGCGGTTGGGTTCTTTGAACCGCTTCAGTCAGAGAGACGGTCGGGGTGTCATCTTTGTTGCGGTTGGAGGGGACCTCCCAGATAATGGATGCAAGCTCAGGCTAGAAGTTTAAGGGTCACCTTAACTCAGGCTAGGATCCTAGGGGGCAACCTCCTTTGGATGTTGGGCCACTCGTGTTCGGGATCAGGCCACCGGATGCTGAGTGGGGGACTCACGGAGTCGGCCGGAGTCAGAGTCGGTTGGTCTTTGAGCAAGTTCAATGCTCATGGGAGACAAAGTCTTTGGTTTGCAAAGGCAGGGCAGGTCCTCCCTGTTCTTGAGTGGTGCTGGCTGCAGGACACACTGTGTTTTTGCGGGAGGCGTCCGAGGTCGGAAAGGATTGGTAGGGCTGGGGCCAAATCTGTTGGTGTCCTCCTCTTCGTCTCTCAGCACGGCTGTTGGGTCCTTCTTCTTCTTGTTTCTTCCTGTCAGTTCTTCTCTGTTCTTATCTGAGGGGGCAAGGTTCAGATTTGCCCCTAAATACTACACAGATGGGCGTTTCAGGTAGGTACAGGTTGGTACCAATGGGTCCATTCCTTGGGGTGGGTACACCCCCTATTATGAAAGGAATATGTATATGGTGTGCGGCACTCCTTTTGTAGTAAGACTGTAAGTGAACTGTAATGCAATCTATTTAAGCTGTAAAAATTTCTTTTGAGAGCCACTGGGTATGCCCCTCCTGACCTTGGGGGGAACCAATTTGAACAAAACAGAGATGCAGTGTCGAACAAATAACGCTGTGCCCTTGGTGGCACTCCTTGGGAGACTATGTCTCTTGTCGCATTGACTAATGTTCCGTTTCAATGTATAACACAAAATTTGTGATTACTTGAGTTCATTGAGAGATATATTCTTTAATAAGATACCAAAAAGATCAGTGGATCCCAAGAGGACGAGGAATCGCGTTGAAACCCACACTCTGCAGGAACAATCCCAAATTTACCGAGCGATGGTACGCCATTCTTAACCGTTGTTCTCTTGACTTAATTCTGTTAATAGTCGAAGAACTCTCAAAAGTTATCGAAGATCTGGAAAAAGAAATCGCACAAATACACCAAAACCTGGACACAAATATGTCAAAGGATGAACTAGAAAAAGCTCTGAATGACATAAACATACAATTGGACAAGTACACAAAAGAGATCAATGACAGGAAAATACGGAAGTACAAACGAGACACTATGGACTACAAGCTGGGAGAGGTGTACAGTTGGTCGGAGGTATACGCCCAACGTAGACAGCAAAGACCATTCAACAATCCATCTTCGGACGAAGGTAGTTCAATATCAGATGGATCTGTGTCACAGAGAGGTGGGCCCCATACGGGTAGACCCCAAAGAAACATCTCTTCGTTTAGGACAACTGAAACTCCTGGACAAACCGATGCAACCACTGCAGGGGGTCCTTTTTCAGAGAAAGGCCCATCCGTAATCGTCGAACCCGGAGGAGCAGAAGCCACAAAAGAGTCCACAACACCCATAGCGCAATTGAAAAGGAGGAAAAAAACGTAGTAATCAACATCTCTAAAGAGACAGTATCCAATGCGCAAATGGCAACTCTACAGTGAGGGACATCATTCGTCCCTACATACCATTCAGATGAACTAGAGATCGAGGTCAGTTTAATCAAATTCATGCGCAACTTGAGACTGCGACATTTCTTTACGAACATTGCTCCGCCAACCTCCTCAAGGTCGGAAGACACATGTAAGGACTTGAAGAGTAAAAGCACATTTACGGCACCCATCAGCCATAAAATTTTAGACTCCTACGAAACAATCACCTTGAACGCCATTAAGGAGCTCTTCAAAAAACCAGAACCAAAAAGAAACAATTTCAACCCCAAGGAACAAAGAGCAATTAACCAGATTATCAACAACAAACACATCAAATGTTGTAAAGCGGACAAGGGAGGAGCACTGGTTGTCATGGACCTTGAATTTTACCAAGAAAGTGTCACAGACCACGTTCAAAATACGGATCTCTACATAAAATTGTCACAGGACCCCACCGGGGATTTTGCTAAAATATTGAAAACCATATTGGATAAAGCTCATATGATGGGAACTATCACATAGAAAGACAAGAAGTATCTTACACAAGCAAACCCCAAGTGTCCAAGTTTGCATATGCTTCCGAAGATACACAAAAACCTTCACAAACCACCATTTCGTCCAATAGTGTCCACAAAGAACTCGATTCACGAACCAACGGGCAAATACATAGATATGTATCTTCAACCAATCATGAAGAGTATGACCACATATTTACGTGACACCACTACTTTTTGAACAGACTTCAACAAGTTAACCTGGATCCCAACATCACCAACACGCTATGCACAATTGATGTGTGTGCTCTATACACGTCCATACCCCACAACAAAGGGATTGAAGCTATTGAGTCATTCTGAATACACCATCCTATCAAAGAAGAACTGAAAGTACTATTACTGGAACTACTGCAATACACACTATATCATAGTTATTTTACATGGAATGGAGAGTATTACATGCAACTAGTTGGCACATCAATGGGGAATTGTGCAGCCCCCAGCTATGCGAATCTCTTTATGCACCGCCTAGAGCTTGACCACATTTTGAACAACCCCAGATGGCAAGACAAGATTCAAAACTTTTGGCGGTACATAGACGACATTTTTCTCATTTGGGCAAGCCCACCTGAAGAAATATCTGAATTCATTACCTACATCAACAACATTGATGGCCATATCAAATGTACTCACTCAGTGAGTACCCACAGCCTACCATTTCTTGATGTCATGATTATCGTAAAGGATCACAAGATCGAGACAGAACTACACATCAAACCCACAGACAGGAACAATGCATTGCACTTCGACAGTTGTCATCCTTCACCCCCTAAAAAACACTTACCATATTCTCAACTACTCAGAATAAAAAGAATCTGCTCAGAACCAGAAACATATCACAATACTGAATGCAACATGTTGCAAAAATACAGGGACAGGAAATATCCAGATTCAGTTCTGCAAACAGCAAAAGAACGGATAGACTCAAAGAACCGTATGGATTTACTATCCACCCATAAAGGTCAACAACAAAATCAGAGATCAGTATTCGTGTCTAAATTTTCATCCAGAAGTTCTGAAATCAAAAAGATTATTTTGAAGAATTGGTAGATGACACAACAGGAACCAGACTTCAACGTAATTTTCAGTCACCTACCACTTTTCGCATACCAACGATCCAGAAACATCAAAAATCTATTGGAAACTACACCTAGACAATTTGGGATAACATACACTGGCACAAAACCATGTTTGAACTGTAGTCACTGTCATAATGTCATCAAAGGAAATTCATTCAACCATCCGGCATCAGGAAAAACAATCAAACTATTCACGAATGCTACATGTGACTCAATGAATTTGGTGTACTTGCTAAAATGCCCGTGCGGCCTCCAAAACTGAAAGAAAGATAAAAGTTTGCATAACCGAACATAAGAGCACGATTAGGAACAAAGTTTTGAAGTCACCGCTCGCCGCACATTTCATTTCCCACCAACACAACATAAGCCAATTGAGATTTCTTGTTTTGTACCTGTCAGACAGGGTATTGACAATAGAAAGAGACTCTTGCAGTGCGAAATAATTTGGATCAAAAAACTTGACGCTTGTCAACCAAAAGGTCTCAATGACAGGATGAAATACAGTTGTTTCCTTTAACATGCTGAACCACAAGCGTACTACTTCCCTTTGAACTTTGTTTATGAACATTTTCCATTTTTCACAGATCCCTTTATTGAATTAAGATTTATGTAGCCTTGACCAGCACTATGACCAATACGATGATGTTGAATTTTCGTTATACTCATAATTTTTTCATTTCAACAGACCAGTCCTTAGCACTCAATCCCCACCCACCAATACCAGTCAACACACCCACAGTTTAACCTTCTCACTTTTTCTCTTTTTCTCTTTATTAATAATTGGGGACGATTTTGCCCATTCCAAGATGGCTGATCCAATACATAATTCCTAGGTACTGATTCCCAGGTGAGAACAGTCATACGTATTGGATTACAAACCTGGGCCAGTATACTTAAATTCCTACGCCATGTTGATAAACATTCAACTTTATTAACACTCGGGGATGACAACACTCGTTCCAATATGGCCGACACTCGTTAGTCCTCTGTCTTTGTCCGTGACATCGACGGCAATAACTATCAAATGCTTCTACGGTGATCACACCTACATGCTACGAAAGATTTGAACACATTCACGGACACACTCGAGATACGCGATTCTAACTCTTTTGCGGTAAGAGGGATTACACGTCCGTATCCTTCTCCTAGTGCCTGCCTAGTTGGTGGTGTTGTAAACAGTATTGGAAGGGGAATGTCGAGGAGCGTTGTAGAGGCAAGATGGCGGCTGCGTGAGCGTTGTGGAAAGCCACTCCCTGCTGAGCTGTCCAGAACTCGGTGAAATGAGGAGAAAATGCATCGATCTAATGCACTAGAATGCTATTATGCTTTCTAATCTATCTGATCTACTTAGAAACATTTAGACAAAAATTCAGATTTATAGCCTACTGGTGAATAACTGATGAGGCTACAGCTGATCGGTGCCCTGACGGCTTTTGCTTTGAAGGCGCTTCTCTCGGCAGGGATTGGCCTCAGAGGAAGGCTGCTACAGCGGATCAAGGGGGCTTGCCGATACTTTGTAACTACGGGAGGACTCCCGAGGATTGAAGAGGTGGAGGCAGTGCTCTACATTGTAGCCGGTGAATCTAGGTCAAGCAGCAAACTGAGCGATCTGCGCAGCATGCTGGTGAAAGGGAAACCAGGGCAGAAAGACATCAGCACTCCCGCTGGGGCCAGAGGAGAATCCGCAACTCAGCACACAACTTCAGAGGAGAAAGGCCTGATGAGGAATCTAAACAAGAGTGATCTGCAACCCAGGGAACAGAGCAAGGATGGCGCCAGGAACAAGGGACCCAATGGGACTCAGCGGCATAATGAAACAGGAACCAGAACAAAGTAGCAGACTGTTCACGGAATGTTTGCTGGTCGATACTCTGAAAATGCTCTGGGGGAGAAAAAGAAAGCTACAAAGGTAAAGATCCCCTTTCCGCTAAAATTAACTTTAAACAGCTCTAGTAAGGTGTCCCCTAAAGGAGGACAGCCCAATGTTAGTAGCCATTACACAGGAGAGGGTGCGCCAGAGGGTGCAGAACTGGATAAATCGATCCTTAGATCTGCCATGTCACCCTCAGAAACTCCTGGAAAAACCATATCAGCCTTAAGGGAGGGGCTGCCAAGAAGGGGGGGTACTGCACAACAAGAAGCTACAGGCAATGATAATATCATACAAGCTACAGGAGAACCCACCCTTGTACAGACCACTAGGGGGGGTCGCCTGGCTGGTTCACAAGAAGATGGCAACTCTTAGCTACTCCAGATTGTGATAAATATTATTCTCTGACAGAACAATCCAAATTGTCTGATAGTGGTAAGGATGGAACAGTAGATGACTGGACTGGAGGGGACAGTGGCAGCTCTTCCACGAAATTTGACACTCAAAAGCATGCACCTGTTCGTACCAAGAAAAAGATTTTAATAGGGTCAGATATAGACAAGGGCTTCACTTTGGCCATTAGCCAATCAAGCCAGCTCAAGTGGGACTACTCCGTTAACCAAATTGAGAAGGAATTCAAGGATGGGATTAGAGGTCAAGTGGAAACCCCCGAGCGGTTATCAAAAGTCAGTGACAGTGCTGAATCACAATCATCACCTTCATATATGGAGCTAATACACTCAGCTCCTAAGCAGATGCAGACTGAGGCACGCCATGAACATAAAAGGGCTCATTTGGCAACCGAAAAACTTCAAGGAGCAGTGCGGAAAGTTAACAGAGCATGAACGGAAATATCTGAATGTACTACTGCTTTGGAAGAAAGAATTGTGCAGCTGGAGTCTGGCGCAGAGACTTTTGGATAACATGCAGTGATCAATGTAGGCAGGATGAGGGATGTTCCCTGGAAGCTTGAGGACTTCGAAAACAGACAGCGCCGTCACAACCTCTGACTACTTGGGATTGCAGAAAAGGCGGAAGGGGATGACATTCGTGGGTTTGTGCTGAGATTACTTAAGGAAGCCTTCCCCAAATTGGCTCACTGGAACTGTGAGACTGAGGTGCAAAGGGTGCACCGTTTCCCTTTGATGCTTAAAAAGAGGACTGGGCAAGATGAGAAACCTAGGGCCATTTTAATATACTTTTGTAATTTCCTTCTCCATCAATCCATCTTTGAGAAAGCCAGACCCAATGCACACAGGGTGGGGGAGGGTCATTTCTTATTTGTCCGACCTGACTTGTGTCATGCAACGATGGAGAGGAGATGGAGACTTCGCTTTCTTATCACTCCCTTCCAGAAACTGGGTTGTGAAGTTTTTTTTACAGAATCCCGCTAGACTTAAGGTTAATTGTAATGGCACAAGAAGAATATTCTCATCGGAGATACAAGCTCAGGAGTTTTTGACTAAACTTTTTAAGAAAAAAGCTATAGCAGTAGGATAGCAAATGTAACTGAATAATTTTCTGTGCTATTCTTTTTTTTTTCTCTGTCTTCGTCCGGGATGTCGATTTTTTGGCAGGCAGTGGTTAGGGGGCACAACACATGCAGGAGGCATCACAAGGGTCCTGGGACCTTTCTTGCCTCTTTGTAGGGGGTGGGGAGGGTGTGTGTGGGGATGCTAGAAACCATAGGGAGGTAGGGAGGAATTTTTGCATGGTGATGAATACCTGGTGTTTTAGTTTGGTATCTTTTGCACTGCACTGTTATTGGTATATGTTTTGGAACTATAACCCATTGTGTAATGAGGAAACGTAGGATTGCATCCATTAACATATGTGGTCTGAATGCTTCTCAGAAAAGAAGGAGAGTTAGCTATGACGTTCAATATTTGAAGGCTGACATTTTATATCTTAAAGAGACACATATTGAAGGGTGTAGGAAAGGGGTTCTAGAGATAGATGGCTATCAGCTTATTGCCAGTACAACACAAGAAACTCTGACTAAAGGGGTGGCTATACTAGCTCGAAAAGGACGAGGTAGATTTTTGTGATCACCCGTAGATAGAATGGGAAGATGGGTAATTCTACAGTGTGGCTTCGAAAACAAAATGTTTACCCTATGCTCAGTGTCTGGCTCAGTCCTGGATGACCCTGCACTCTTTTTTTTACTGACGGTCGAACTTATAGGTTGGCCCCTCCCTCTGATTTTATGCGGGGATATGAATATCAATATGAGTTGTCAGGTATACAGTGATAGAGGAGTGGCGTACCAAGGTCCGAAACCCAAAGTTTTCAAATCACTATCACAACTTAAGGTAATGCACAGGGTAGTAGACGTATGGGCGGCTAAAAAGGAGTCTGACCCGGGTTTTTCATACTTTTCTGCACCACACCAAGGGCATGTGATATTAGATTCTTTTTTAGTGTCTCACAAGCTCTTACAGGGGTGCTCAATAAATAAATATCCCAAAATGATGTCGGATCACAATCCGTTGGTGATGAAAATAGACATCAGGTGTTATCCTTCTCAGAAGCAATGGACATTTAACAGGGCCTTATTAAATGAGGAGGTGTACACACAGCAATTGGGGAAATGGATTCCCAGGTTTATAGACGAGAATCTTGGAATCGCTAATATAGGTATAGTGTGGGATACACTAAATACAGGGATTAGAGGAGAAACATCTAGGTATGGTTGGGAGGTGCAAAGGCAAGAGAAAGACCTGTTAAGGAGCTTGTATGAAGACTTAAGTAGGGCAGAAGCAGGAGTGATAGTGGTACTGTTAGCCGGGGCAGAATCAGAGGCAATCCAACTCAAGATAACTATCGCAAGATCTGCTATCATTGAAATCTCCCTCCAAAAATCGTCCGGCGAGTACTTGGCCTGGTGGAGCAAGGTCTATGAGAACAGCGAGAGGGTTGGCCATTTATTAGCTGTAAGTACTAGGGAAAAAGTGGTACAAACACAGATCAGCGAAATTAGTGATCCCATTATGGGTATGGTTAGCAAGCCCAAGGCTATTCTTACCTCATTTCAACAATTTTATCAAACTGATGATGTTCGGGGGGATCAAGAAATTGAAGAATTTTTAAGGGGCAAACTATGGAGCAGCTATCTCCAGAGGAGAGAGCTAGACTAGACAAGCCAATTACAATCGAGGAAGTAATGGAAGCTATAGATTCCCTCCCTTCAGGCAAAGCTGCAGGACCAGATTTAATTCCGGGGGAATTGTATAAAAAGTTTAAGTCTCAGATCTCTGGAGTTATGCTGGAGGTATTTCAAAGGGCACAATCAGACCTGTTAGCCCCTGACTCCTGGAAATATGCCAGCATTATAGTTTTTCCTAAAAAAAGTAAATCAGTCAAAGAACTGGGCTAGTACCGGCCTATCACGTTGGTTAACAGTGACACAAACATTTATTCTAATATTTTGGCAAGGAGGCTTGCCGCAGTTGATAGAAAGCTAGTTACCCCTTTCAGCATGGGTTCGTCCCAGGAAGGGGCACGACTGAACATATTCGAAGCTTAATCACGCTCTTTGACTATACAAGGGTTTCAGGAGACCCTATGGTTGCAATACTACTCAATGCTGAAAAAGCGTTCAATAGGGTCTCCGGCCTTTTTTATTAGGGTTTTATTGGGGCTATTAGATGCATGTTTAAGGAACCAATGGCTAGAATAGCCATGTCGGGTGCTACGTCCGACATAATCAAAATTACCCGAGGTACTCGTCCAGGGTGCCCCTGCTCCCCACTATTATTTGCTCTGTACATAGACCCTTTAATTGTCAAAATTATAGAGAATAATAGGATCCAGGCTATTCAGACTATTGGCGATGCTTCTAAGATTCTAGCTTACACTGATGACTTGGCGATTATAACATCGAACCCACTGGAGACTATCAAGAAAGTAGAAAGGGAGGCTAAAGACTTTGGTAAGATTTCAGAATACTATCTCAACGAGACTAGGACGATGATTTAAAAAAAATGCTGGAGTGGACTTGAATGATACACGGGTAGCGATTTAATAGACTGGACTGTTTACATCTTACACTTTTAGGAAGATGTAATGTCATTAAAATGCTATTTCTTCCTAAAATACTATACTTTTTCCAGAGCCATCCCAGTTGAAATAAATAAGGTCTGGTTCTCCGCTTTTAATCAAGTAATATTGAAATTCTTGTGGGCCAGGAAATACCCCCGCAGAGCCCTAAGATATATGTCCCTACCCAGAGATCGGGGGTGGTCCATTCCCAATCTCCAAATTTATTACTGGGCGTCAGCTCTTCAACAGATGGCTGAACTATTGGGAAAGGAGAAGGTGGCAACAGAGGATACATTCTTCATCTCAATCTACAGGCTAGTTTTAGGGGCAGAGGCCCATGGCTGTCTCATGCGGCACATTGATTATGCGTATTTTAAAAGGGTGACATTTAAAATTATGTTGGGAGCATTTAAATTTTGGACTCTAGTTAGAAAGAGACTTAAATTAAGCAGGATTCATAGATATACTCCTCTGGCAGATAACGATCTTTTGCCGGTGATTTTCCGAGATGGGCATATGAGAATATGGATGGATAAGGGTATAAAGCATATTGGCTATCCTATGGAGGATAACGTAATGCACTCGTTCGTCACTATTAAGAGTAAATTTGGGATTGGAAATAATCATTTCTTCAAATTCTTACAAGTGAGGGATTATTTGTCTAAGAAGGTAATAAGGGGTACTAGAGTCCCCTTTTTGGATCTGGTACTGGGAGCCCCATCACCACTATCTAAATTCTCTAAGCTACTTAATAACTTGATGGGGGATGATTTTATAAAGCATACTAACCGTTGGCATGATGGGGTTCAAGCAGGGGTAGGGGAATGCGATGATTCTTTAGTACTGAGCCAGACTGCATTCTTCTCGGCAAATTTACAAGTACAATGCTTTAAAACTTGGCTACATTTGTATAGCACTCCAGCACGGATATCTAAATGGGGTGGCACCACAGGTATACACTGTTCTCGCTGTGTTTGTTTTGCCGCCGATAGTGTTCATATGTTTGCAACTTGCCCCCGATTATTAACTTTGGTCAGTGAAATGGGTAACAGTATCACTTAAATTCCTACGCCATGTTGATAAACATTCAACTTTATTAACACTCGGGGATGACAACACTCGTTCCAATATGGCCGACACTCGTTAGTCCTCTGTCTTTGTCCGTGACATCGACGGCAATAACTATCAAATGCTTCTACGGTGATCACACCTACATGCTACGAAAGATTTGAACACATTCACGGACACACTCGAGATACGCGATTCTAACTCTTTTGCGGTAAGAGGGATTACACGTCCGTATCCTTCTACTAGTGCCTGCCTAGTTGGTGGTGTTGTAAACAGTATTGGAAGGGGAATGTCGAGGAGCGTTGTAGAGGCAAGATGGCGGCTGCGTGAGCGTTGTGGAAATCCACTCCCTGCTGAGCTGTCCAGAACTCGGTGAAATGACGAGAAAAGGCATCGATCTAATGCACTAGAATGCTATTATGCTATCTAATCTATCTGATCTACTTAGAAACATTTAGACACAAATTCAGATTTATAGCCTACCGGTGAATAACTGATGAGGCTACAGCTGATCGGTGCCCTGACGGCTTCTGCTTTGAAGGCGCTTCTCTCGGCAGGGATTGGCCTCAGAGGAAGGCTGCTACAGCGGATGAAGGGGGCTTGCCGATACTTTGTAACTACGGGAGGACTCCCGAGGATTGAAGATGTGGAGGCAGTGCTCTACATTGTAGCCGGTGAATCTAGGTCAAGCAGCAAACTGAGCGATCTGCGCAGCATGCTGGTGAAAGGGAAACCAGGGCAGAAAGACATCAGCGCTCCCGCTGGGGCCAGAGGAGAATCCGCAATTCAGCACACAACTTCAGAGGAGAAAGGCCTGATGAGGAATCTAAACAAGAGTGATCTGCAACCCAGGGAACAGAGCAAGGATGGCGCCAGGAACAAGGGACCCAATGGGACTCAGCGGCATAATGAAACAGGAACCAGAACAAAGTAGCAGACTGTTCACAGAATGTTTGCTGGTCGATACTCTGAAAATGCTCTGGGGGAGAAAAAGAAAGCTTCAAAGGTAAAGATCCCCTTTCCGCTAAAATTAAATTTAAACAGCTCTAGTAAGGTGTCCCCTAAAGGAGGACAGCCCAATGTTAGTAGCCATTACACAGGAGAGGGTGCGCCAGAGGGTGCAGAACTGGATAAATCGATCCTTAGATCTGCCATGTCACCCTCAGAAACTCCTGGAAAAAACATATCAGCCTTAAGGGAGGGGCTGCCAAGAAGGGAGGGTACTGCACAACAAGAAGCTACAGGCAATGATAATATCATACAAGCTACAGGAGAACCCACCCTTGTACAGACCACTAGGGGGGATCGCCTGGCTGGTTCACAAGAAGATGGCAAACTCTTAGCTACTCCAGATTGTGATAAATATTATTTTCTGACAGAACAATCCAAATTGTCTGATAGTGGTAAGGATGGAACAGTAGATGACTGGACTGGAGGGGACAGTGGCAGCTCTTCCACGAAATTTGACACTCAAAAGCATGCACCTGTTCGTACCAAGAAAAAGATTTTAATAGGGTCAGATATAGACAAGGGCTTCACTTTGGCCATTAGCCAATCAAGCCAGCTCAAGTGGGACTACTCCGTTACCCAAATTGAGAATGAATTCAAGGATGGGATTAGAGGTCAAGTGGAAACCCCCGAGCGGTTATCAAAAGTCAGTGACTGTGCTGAATCTCAATCATCACCTCCATCTATGGAGCTAATACACTCAGCTCCTAAGCAGATGCAGACTGAGGCACGCCATGAACATAAAAGGGCTCACTTGTCAACCGAAAAACTTCAAGGAGCAGTGCAGAAAGTTAACAGAGCATGCACGGAAATATCTGAATGTACTACTGCTTTGGAAGAAAGAATTGTGCAGCTGGAGTCTGGCGCAGAGACTTTTGGATAACATGCAGTGATCAACGTAGGCAGGATGAGGGATGTTCTCTGGAAGCTTGAGGACTTCGAAAACAGACAGCGCCGTCACAACCTCTGACTACTTGGGATTGCAGAAAAGGCGGAAGGGGATGACATTCGTGGGTTTGTGCTGAGATTACTTAAGGAGGCCTTCCCCAAATTGGCTCACTGGAACTGTGAACCTGAGGTGCAAAGGGTACACCGTTTCCCTTTGATGCTTAAAAAGAGGACTGGGCAAGATGAGAAAACTAGGGCCATTTTAATATACTTTTGTAATTTCCTTCTCCATCAATCCATCTTTGAGAAAGCCAGACCCAATGCACACAGGGTGGGGGAGGGTCATTTCTTATTTGTCCGACCTGACTTTTGACATGCAACGATGGAGAGGAGATGGAGACTTCGCTTTCTTATCACTCCCTTCCATAAACTGGGTTGTGAAGTTTTTTTTACAGAATCCCGCTAGACTTAAGGTTAATTGTAATGGCACAAGAAGAATATTCTCATCGGAGATACAAGCTCAGGAGTTTTTGACTAAACTTTTTAAGAAAAAAGCTATAGCAGTAGGATAGCAAATGTAACTGAATAATTTTCTGTGCTATTCTTTTTTTTTCTCTGTCTACGTCCGGGATGTCGCTTTTTTGGCAGGCAGTGGCTAGGGGGCACAACACATGCAGGAGGCATCACAAGGGTCCTGGGACCTTTCTTGCCTCTTTGTAGGGGGTGGGGAGGGTGTGTGGGGGGATGCTAGAAACCATAGGGAGGTAGGGAGGAATTTTTGCATGGTGATGAATACCTGGTGTTTTAGTTTGGTATCTTTTGCACTGCACTGTTATTGGTATATGTTTTGGAACTATAACCCATTGTGTAATGAGGAAACTTAGGATTGCATCCATTAACATATGTGGTCTGAATGCTTCTCAGAAAAGAAGGAGAGTTAGCTATGACGTTCAATATTTGAAGGCTGACATTTTATATCTTAAAGAGACACATATTGAAGGGTGTAGGAAAGGGGTTCTAGAGATAGATGGCTATCAGCTTATTGCCAGTACAACACAAGAAACTCTGACTAAAGGGGTGGCTATACTAGCTCGAAAAGGACGAGGTAGATTTTTGTGATCACCCGTAGATAGAATGGGAAGAAGTGTGGCTTCGAAAACAAAATGTTTACCCTATGCTCAGTGTCTGGCTCAGTCCTGGATGA
Organism: Lissotriton helveticus; assembly: GCF_964261635.1. Lineage (NCBI taxonomy): Eukaryota > Metazoa > Chordata > Amphibia > Caudata > Salamandridae > Lissotriton > Lissotriton helveticus. The sequence continues at coordinate 321,673,834 of NC_136061.1, forward strand.
CCCTGCACTCTTTTTTTCGCTGACGGTCGAACTTATAGGTTGGCCCCTCCCTCTGATTTTATGCGGGGATATGAATATCAATATGAGTTGTCAGGTATCCAGTGATAGAGGAGTGGCGTACCAAGGTCGGAAACCCAAAGTTTTCAAATCACTATCACAACTTAAGGTAATGCACGGGGTAGTAGACGTATGGGCGGCTAAAAAGGAGTCTGACCCGGGTTTTTCATACTTTTCTGCACCACACCAAGGGCATGTGATATTAGATTCTTTTTTAGTGTCTCACAAGCTCTTACAGGGGTGCTCAATAAATAAATGTCCCAAAATGATGTCGGATCACAATCCGTTGGTGATGGAAATAGACATCAGGTGTTATCCTTCTCAGAAGCAATGGACATTTAACAGGGCCTTATTAAATGAGGAGGTGTACACACAGCAATTGGGGAAATGGATTCCCAGGTTTATAGACGAGAATCTTGGAATCGCTAATATAGGTATAGTGTGGGATACACTAAATACAGGGATTAGAGGAGAAACATCTAGGTATGGTTGGGAGGTGCAAAGGCAAGAGAAAGACCTGTTAAAGAGCTTGTATGAAGACTTGGGTAGGGCAGAAGCAGAAGTGATAGTGGTACTGGTAGCCGGGGCAGAATCAGAGGCAATCCAACTCAAGATAACTATCGCAAGATCTGCTATCATTGAAATCTCCCTCCAAAAATCGTCCGGCGAGTACTTGGCCTGGTGGAGCAAGGTCTATGAGAACAGCGAGAGGGTTGGCCACCATTTATTAGCTGTAAGTACTAGGGAAAAAGTGGTACAAACACAGATCAGCGAAATTAGTGATTCCATTATGGGTATGGTTAGCGAGCCCAAGGCTATTCTTACCTCATTTCAACAATTTTATCAAACTGATGATGTTCGGGGGGGATCAAGAAATTGAAGAATTTTTAAGGGGCAAACTATGGAGCAGCTATCTCCAGAGGAGAGAGCTAGACTAGACAAGCCAATTACAATCGAGGAAGTAATGGAAGCTATAGATTCCCTCCCTTCAGGCAAAGCTGCAGGACCGGATTTAATTAAGGGGGAATTGTATAAAAAGTTTAAGTCTCAGATCTCTGGAGTTATGCTGGAGGTATTTCAAAGGGCACAATCAGACCTGTTAGCCCCTGACTCCTGGAAATATGCCAGCATTATAGTTTTTCCTAAAAAAAGTAAATCAGTCAAAGAACTGGGCTAGTACCGGCCTATCACGTTGGTTAACAGTGACGCAAACATTTATTCTAATATTTTGGCAAGGAGGCTTGCCGCAGTTGATAGAAAGCTAGTTACCCCTTTCAGCATGGGTTCGTCCCAGGAAGGGGCACGACTGAACATATTCGACGCTTAATCACGCTCTTTGACTATACAAGGGTTTCAGGAGACCCTATGGTTGCAATACTACTCGATGCTGAAAAAGCGTTCAATAGGGTCTCTGGCCTTTTTTATTAGGGTTTTATTGGGGCTATTAGATGCATGTTTAAGGAACCAATGGCTAGAATAGCCATGTCGGGTGCTACGTCCGACATAATCAAAATTACCCGAGGTACTCGTCCAGGGTGCCCCTGCTCCCCACTATTATTTGCTCTGTACATAGACCCTTTAATTGTCAAAATTATAGAGAATAATAAGATCCAGGCTATTCAGACTATTGGCGATGATTCTAAGATTCTAGCTTACACTGATGACTTGGCGATTATAACATCGAACCCACTGGAGACTATCAAGGAGGTAGGAGGCTAAAGACTTCGGTAAGATTTCAGGATACTATCTCAACGAGACTAAGACGATGATTTAAAAAAAATGCTGGAGTGGACTTGAATGATACACGGGTAGCGATTTAACCCGTTCCATGCTGATGACGGAACCGCTCCGTCATCAGCTACGGGTGCGCTGTGCTGATGAAGGAGCGGGTCCGTCATGGCCCGCCCAGCTCGATAGAACGCTCATGTGCGGCGCGAATTCCGCGCCTGCGCTGAGGGTTCTATTGAGCGGGGCGGGCCGTGACGGAACCGCTCCTTCAGGAGCACAGCTCAACCGACGCTGGTGACGGAGCGGTTCCGTCACCAGCATGCGGCCGCCGCGCTGCCGCCACGCCCCCTTAGCACTGCGGCGGAATAGCCGCCGCAGTAAAGGGGTTAATAGACTGGACTGTTTACATCTTACACTTTTAGGAAGATGTAATGTCATTAAAATGCTATTTCTTCCTAAAATTCTATACTTTTTCCAGAGCCATCCCAGTTGAAATAAATAAGGTCTGGTTCTCCGCTTTTAATCAAGTAATATTGAAATTCTTGTGGGCCAGGAAATACCCCCGCAGAGCCCTAAGATATATGTCCCTACCCAGAGATCGGGGGTGGTCCATTCCCAATCTCCAAATTTATTACTGGGCGTCAGCTCTTCAACAGATGGCTGAACTATTGGGAAGGGAGAAGGTGGCAACAGAGGATACATTCTTCATCTCAATCTACAGGCTAGTTTTAGGGGCAGAGGCCCATGGCTGTCTCATGCGGCACATTGATTATGCGTATTTTAAAAGGGTGACATTTAAAATTATGTTGGGAGCATTTAAATTTTGGACTCTAGTTAGAAAGAGACTTAAATTAAGCAGGATTCATAGATATACTCCTCTGGCAGATAACGATCTTTTGCCGGTGATTTTCCGAGATGGGCATATGAGAATATGGATGGATAAGGGTATAAAGCATATTGGCTATCCTATGGAGGATAACGTAATGCACTCGTTCGTCACTATTAAGAGTAAATTTGGGATTGGAAATAATAATTTCTTCAAATTCTTACAAGTGAGGGATTATTTGTCTAAGAAGGTAATAAGGGGTACTAGAGTCCCCTTTTTGGATCTGGTACTGGGAGCCCCATCACCACTATCTAAATTCTCTAAGCTACTTAATAACTTGATGGGGGATGATTTTATAAAGCATACTCACCGTTGGCATGATGGGGTTCAAGCAGGGGTAGGGGAATGCGATGATTCTTTAGTACTGAGCCAGACTGCATTCTTCTCGGCAAATTTACAAGTACAATGCTTTAAAACTTGGCTACATTTGTATAGCACTCCAGCACGGATATCTAAATGGGGTGGCACCACAGGTATACACTGTTCTCGCTGTGTTTGTTTTGCCGCCGATAGTGTTCATATGTTTGCAACTTGCCCCCGATTATTAACTTTGGTCAGTGAGATGGGTAACTATCTCAAGCTCATGTAGGGGTTTGAGTTGGATCTTACGCCACAAGTAATTGTGCTGGGGGTAAGCAATCAAGCAAAGACGGCTCCAAACCAAGCTCTGCTATTTACAGCTATGACGGTTTTTAGGTTATGCTTGGCCACTACTTGGCTAGGTAAAGAACTTCCCTTTGTACACTGCTGGTTGGGGAAATTGCTAGCTACTTATCGATGGGAGAAAGCGATATACATGTGAAGGGGTTTAGGAGTTAAAAAGAGGGGGCTTGAAATATGGTTACCAATCACCAAATGGATTAATGAAGCAACAACGTTAAACCTTTAATTTTTATTTTTGTTATTATTTTTTTTCCTCTGGTCGGCTTTCATGTTGTTGTATACCAAACTTCATGGTTTATAACATTGCAAGGCGTAATTCATTTTTTTTTCCTATGGTTTCAGGAGGAGGTGAGGGAGGGGGGAGACCAGGGTTAGAAATGATTGACATCCTATACATTAGCACCGAAAGGACAAATGGCTATTGTGTAAATGTATATATTACAAGTGTTGTATGTTCAGATGTCTAAATAAAAAAAAATGAAGTGGAATGTCGAAATTGGCAGAGATATAAACCTGTGGATAATCCAAGCCGCAGAAGATACTTCTGCAACAGTGAATGGTAATCCTCCAACTTCTCTATATATAACATAGTGTATGTTGTGTCCTTTCTCACCATGATGGTCCGCTGTTTTGTAAGATTTTAAGGTAAAAACAGCCTAGTGTGATTGAGGCATGGCACGCCACCAGCCCTAAGTGCATGAAGAGTCTAAGTCAATAACAGAATCGATCTAAGCCCATGTTGTGAAGAGGACATGTCATTCTGTGTGATGTTTACTGCAGAAGACACGTTATGCAGAGAGTATATCCTAGCGATCAATGTAGTCATACTATTATCAACAACCGCGAGCGCTCTTTCTAAATTTTCCATGCCAATTTCACGCAGTGTCTCAGCAGCCTCATGTCGGGAAACTTTCCATATTGCATTGTATATTGCATACAGGAGGCGCTTATAGCATGGTTTTCAAGGACCCAATAAGAGGTCCTATTGTCCCATGTCATCAGAAAGAAGGGACAAATGTTGTTTTATCTGGGACAATGTTGAGGTTTTCAAGGCTCAACTTCCAACACTAAGCTGATACCACCCGAGTGTTGTGTTTGAGCATAACATGGGTTGGGCCTGCTGATCCTAAACCATTTTGTGTCACCAAGGATAAGTGCATTGCACCAATTAGTATTTAACCCGTTTATCGCGGCGAACATTTCGCCGCAGTGCGGGCTTTCTGAAGGGTGGGCGGGGCTGCGTCGGCCTACGGTCGTGCGCAGCACCAGGGAGGGAGTGCTCGCGTCGGCCGTTGGCGGAGGAGCTGGGCATTGTTTCTTACTGCTATTTTACTGCCTTATTTATACAGATGTGTCCAAAAATAGACCTTTTGTCTTGTATTTTTTGTCCTGAATTTTGACCCTTTGTCCTGAAATGTTAGAGTTGATGCCCAGATTTAACCTCTCTGGCTTGTAGTTACCCTAATGGTGATAGGCCGAAATCAGGGAATAAAACTTAAAAAAATGTGTGTTTTAATTTGATACTGCCAAGGAGATTGATTGTGATGCATGCATTGGCAAGATACATGCAGAATCAGATAAGCTGCAATAGCCTAGCAAGGACATAGGTGCACCAGAGTTTTGACTGTCCCCAAGTCCATGATGGGAGGTGCATGGGCAACAGGGTGTTCTTACACTGTGAGTAAGTTCCAGTCAAAGCAAATACAGTGTGTCTACTCAAAAAAGAGCCACACCTGCTAATCCAAGAGCTTATTTCATCCTCCTTCACTCAAAACAAAGAACATTTGTTGGACACAGCTTTGCAGCTATAGGATTAAGTGCACAACAAAGCCAAAGGCCCCCTCTGGGTCACATGTATTCTTTACTATTGCTTTGCTTCCACTGTTTTTGTTCTCAACGTACAAAGTTCTGTGGATTGTCCGGTGCTTTATTATGCACTGACCATCAAAGGTTCACATTTAGATGTATACAGCGCTGCAGAGCAGGGGACACTCTCATTCAGAGATTGCGAAATCCGTGCCTGCATACATTGGTGGAGGCCACGCATGCAATCGCGCAAGAAATCATTGTCCACACCTCTTTAGGAGCAAGAAAGGCCACTTTATTTTAGGACAGGTGCATCATAAATTTCATAACACATTCATTATTTATTTATTTATTTACATAACGCAACTCTACAGTGAGCCTACGAAACCCAAATCCCAAAACCCCGAACAAACTCCTGCCTACTACCCCTAGACCTACCCAACTAGCTACCCTTCAGGATGGCCAACCCGCTCCAGGCTGCCCACCCCCACTAGCAAAAACCCGCCTCCAAAAAGAACAAAGGCACCCATCCTAACAGTGGCAAACCTACAGAAACGAAGCAGCGCTTAGAGCACTGCAAAAGAAAGAAACCCAAAAAATAAATAAAAAAGAGGGAGGGTGGGTGGGGCAAAACAAACCTCCCTTCTAGCCTCCCACCACGCAGTTCCCAACCGCCAGCCTGTCTCCCTTATATCCCCTCCGCTAATCAGTCCCACCTGATTACTGATTCTCGCGCGAACATACCCAGGAAGAGACCGGCTCGCGCCTGGCTCTCCCTGGGTCCCCCCTCGCGCAAGAAATCATTGTCCACACCTCTTTAGGAGCAAGAAAGGCCACTTTATTTTAGGACAGGTGCATCATAAATTTCATAACACATTCATTATTTATTTATTTATTTACATAACGCAACTCTACAGTGAGCCTACGAAACCTAAATCCCAAAACCCCGAACAAACTCCTGCCTACTACCCCTAGACCTACCCAACTAGCTACCCTTCAGGATGGCCAACCCGCTCCAGGCTGCCCACCCCCACTAGCAAAAACCCGCCACCCAGGAAAACCTTTAGCGTTTTCCTGCCCCACCTAAAATTGGAAAGGAAGGAGCACACCACAACTGCACCTGAAGAACTTTACTGATCAACTCCCTGAGTTCCAAAAGGTAAAAAGAGATGCCTAACGCAGAGAGATGCACACCGTCCTCACAAAATAGATGCTGTTCAGAGACTTTTAAATGGTAATGATCCAAACAGTAGATACCCAAATGGTGACAAAACAGTCGCATTGTGCGATTAACTTTCCTTCTAGCCTTGTCCAGGGCGGAATGGCTCCTCGCCCCACGCCATTGCAGACGAGGCACAAACTCAGTCCATATCAGCATGGTGCTCACCCATGTGGATTTGATGATTTCCAGGTCTTGCTTCATCAATTTTAACAAAGTCAAACCAGAGAGAGAGACTAAATCATTCTCGCCCAAATGCAGTACCAGTAGATCCGGAGGGCCCCCCAAACACTGCGAAACCAAAGCAGCCAAGGCGGGAAAAAGCCCACCCCAACGCATGCCCCCCGTTCCATGCCAGGAGACTTCGTGTGTCATGCTGTTTAGTCCAAGTGATCTCCCACAAAGCTGACTGGCAGCGGCCAAAGCCGCCCGTTTAACAAAAGAGTGCCCTAGTATCCACACCCTCCGTTTGGATCTGACGACTGATGGCCAAGGACCTAGGAGAAAAAGAAATGTTAGACATGCAAAAATGTACTATTTTCTCACATACTTTTCACAGCACTTGGAACGCCAACGGCCAATGCGACGAATTTGTGACCAGTCCCACCCCAACCTAGCGGCCTCAGTCGCCGCACCAATTCTGAAGGAGTGTGTACCAAACTGAACAGGATCCCTCCCCAGGCGCAACAACACCTTGCGTAAAACAGCCAACAATTGAGATGCCACTATGGGACTACCATCAGCGTGACAGAAAATGGGCCCCTGTAGAAAATGTTTGGAGGCCACAAACCCTTCCCATTCACTAACCGGGCAACATGCAACGACGCCACTCCTACCAAGAAATACCCACTTACCCCTCCCCATCTGGTCGGTTTTGGACGCCCGCAGCCACAGCCGCACTCGGTCACTTTCCAACACCACCTCACCGCTGGTCATACCTACCCTACCCCTCAACCCCAGCAACTCAGATGCCCGAAATGCCCCAAAGAACAACCAAACAAAACACAAACGAAATTTGGCACACTCAAAATCATCATGGCAACACACCTCCAATGCCGGTAGCAGCAACTGGAGCAACTCAAACGTCACCGGCTGCCGGAGCTGTTGACCCCCAGCCCGAAGCCTGGCCAAACCTTTCAACACTTTCCGAACCAACACCCCCCCAACCGGGTCCCTCCCCCACCAAAGCTGCCCATAAAAAGAAACACCAGCCAACTTGCCAGAAATGGTTGTGGGCGCTAGCCCCTTGTCCGCCAAATGTAAAACAAATTGTAAGATGCGCTGTTCATCTGACAACCCAGCCCGGAATAGCCCCGCCAAATCCTTACCAAACTGCAGAAACTCATGCCAGGCCTTCACATAACCCCGCCTTGTGGAGTCAGCCACTGATTGTTCAACCAATTGGTGTACCCTCAATCCCCCAGGTCCCATACGTACTGTGGGATCGCCGTGGGTTCCAGGTCCGCCCCGGGAGCCAATTTGCGGAATTCGGACCACTGAAAGCGAGACAAAGAGTCAGCGATGCAATTAGAAGTACCAGGGACATGCCGTGCTTTAAAGACAATATTTAATTGCAGACACCGCAGCATGAATGCGCGCAGGAGCCGCAAAACCCTCAAGTCACGAGCCTTCTGGTGATTGACAAGGTGAACAACTGCCAAATTGTCCACATGGAACAAAACGGAGCGATTCTGAAACTCCTCCCCCCAGAGATACAAGGCAACCAGCAGCGGGAAGAGCTCTAGAAACGCTATGCTGCGACCCCGTTCCTTCCAGTGCGCCGGCCAGCCGGCCGCGCACCATCGACCTTCCCAAAATACGCCGAAGCCGTGAGCTCCCGACGCATCCGTGAACAACTGTACTTGCCACACCATGTCCTCATCCGCAAAAAACAAGGACACACCATTGAACTCCTGCAGGAATCTAAGCCAGACCGTCAAATCGGCACGCACAGCGGTGGTGATGCGCACCCGATGATGGGGAAGGCTTGCGCCGGACATGGAAAGACCCAGACGTCTACAGAACGTCCTGCCCGCCCGAACAACCCGGCAAGCAAAATTGAGATACCCCAAAAGCTTCTGGACGGTCCTCAAAAACACTTTCCGCTCCCCCAACACCAGATGTATGAATGCTGACATTTCTTTCACTTTGGCCTCAGGTAATCTCGCCACCATAGACACGGTGTCAATTTCAATCCCCAAGAAAGTCAGGGAAGTACAGGGACCTTCTGTCTTATCCGGCGCCAATGGAACACCCAACTCCTCCGCCAGAGCCTGAAAGATGGTCAGAGCCGATTGACACTGCCCAGAGTGACCCTCCCCAATGAAAAGAAAATCATCCAGGTAATGACAGACCAAGACATGGCCGCTAACAAAAGTGAAGCGCCACTGCAGAAATGTGCTGAATGCCTCAAATAGGGAGCATGACACTGAACAGCCCATGGGCAACACCCTATCCACGTAGAAACTACCATCAAACTGCATTCCTAACAAACTGAAATCCCAAGGATGGATGGGCAGTAGCCGGAAAGCCGACTGAATGTCGCTCTTCGCCAGCAAAGCCCCGACCCCAGCCGTGCGCACGAGCCGTAAGGCATCGTCCACCGAAGCATAATTGACAGTTGAGTCAGCTGGATCAATAAAGTCGTTAATGGATGCACCCTCGGGCCATGACAGGTGATGGATAAGGCGAAACTCCCCTGCCGCCTTCTTGGGTACCACACCCAGAGGCGACACAATCAAGTCAGGCAAAGGACAAGTCAAAAAAGGACCAGCAATCCGACCCGCTGCAAGCTCAGCATCCAGCTTTTTTCGCACAACATGGGGACTCTCCTTTACAGATTTCAAATTGTCCGACCACCTGCCCACCCGGGGTCCTTGATACCCAATCCGAAACCCAATTTTGAAACCCCAAGACAAAATCTTAGCAGCCTCAAAATCAGGGTATTCCACCAGCCAGAGATCAAGAACATCTTGCCTAATAGGAGTAGGAGCCCTTGTAAACAGCTTGCTGCGGCTGTCCTCTACCCCCTGAACCCCGTCCTTGATCACCAAAGCGCTGGCCGGGAAAACACTGGGTGAGCGCATGCTTCCCTCCACACTGCGAACACTCATGCTTATACCTGCAAGCTGGTCTGTTACAGGAACCCCTGTTAAAATGCCAGCAGGTGCCAGATGCGGATGATTGACCTCTGCCCCAAACCCCCGCCCCAGACTGAGCGGGGCGAGCTGAAAAGGGCCGATAGTACACCGGCTGCCCGCTAGCCGTGTGGGTCGTAGCAGGCGGATTCGCCGACGCCATCCATTGTAGCCATAATTCAGAATCAACTGCACCCCATGAACGCTCAGGAAAAGCGCTCATGCGTGCCCTGAATTCGTCATCATATGACAACCAGGCAAAGCCCCCAAAGGAACTGTGAGCCTTGCGAATGACATCTACATATTTAAACATGTCTATTGCCTTCTCTGGATGACGTTGGCAATAAACGCTGGCATAAATAAGAAAGGCCGAAGTCCAATTTTCTATCGACTTCGGAACACGAGGCCTCCGAGCCAATTCTAGTTCCTCCTCCTTTGACCCTTCTTTAGCTTGGACATCCCTATGTAAAAGCCGAAAAACATCCACAAAAGCACCAGACCATATGAGATTCTTTGTTTTGTCAGACAAATGGGACCCCAACGGCATCCCCACCCCAGAGTACGGCAATTTCTTCGGTAGGATACTATCCTCCGTGACCCGTGAGGCATTCGCCCCACCAGACCCCACTGTAGAAACATCCGGTGCAACTTGCACAGTAGAAACATGTGAAATCACCGGCCGCTCAAGCCTCGGTGCCAGAGCGACTCGCTCAAGCACAACCCCATCGCCTGTACCAATAGATCTAGTACTCTTAACAGGGAGACTCTCCCTAGGTTGCCACACAGACCACCACCCATCCTTACCTCTGGGCAACTGCTCCGACTGTGGCTGAACAGCCCCACGATCCTTTTGAGAAGATCCAGACCGCACTGCCCCTCGTACAGCTGCATGGTCCGCTCGAGACTCCTGCAAAACACGAGAAACAGTGGGTTGCCCCAAACCACCCCCTAGGGCCCGTGCTGCCAAAAGCCCAACGGCCTTGTCTCTCAATTCCCCTTCTTCCAAATCATCATCATGAAAACTCCCACAGAAAGCTTCATCAGAAAATGCAACTTGATCACTGCCACTGGGCATAGCCCCATCACCAATACCCCCATCATAAAACTGCCAGTCAATATTCTGAAAGCTGTGTGCACCGAAAGCTGTAGAAGGGCCATCCGCTCCAGACAGCCCCCCTGTAAGCCCACCACTGGAAACAGCCGTGTGGACAGTTCCCGGGGCCGCAGAAACAGCCAACAGCCGCCCAGCCGAAGGCGCAGATTGAAAACTGTGGCCGCTCGAGCCAGATGAAGAGTTCGCAACCACATGCTCCCCGACAGCTGAACCGCAAGCACCCCCCAAAGAACGACCCACCGATGCCAGACCAAGAGCACCACCTGACCCAGGCGGAGGACCACCCTGGAGGCCACCCGGCCGACCCCTAGGTACCGGGAACAGGGCCTGCCCGGAATACGCGGGCGCCCCCTTGTGCGACCAACCCCTCTCACCAGGCTCCAAGGACGTGGGGGTGACAGACCGGAGGCCAAGTACTCCGATGGCCGCAGACGTAGTGACCGGGGGGGGCAGCAAGCTGTGTGCAGTGCCCACTGAAACCACGACAGGGGCAGGGGAGGGAGTCGCAGGGGGGGGGTGAGCCGGCAGCGCGGCAGTGCGTGACCCGGCGGCAGCGCCACCGACAGGTGGGGGACCAAGAGCGGGGGGGGGGGACAGGACCAGGCCCCGGCGTGGCAGGGGAGAGCATGAAGCATTGGCCATTCAGCCACAGATATGGAGAAACCGTGTCTGGCAAAGCGGGCGCTGCAGGTAAAGAAACCACAGGCAGCACAGCAGGAGGGGGGGGCAGCGAGTGCCCGTGGTAATCCAGGCTCCGCCCCCGCTTGGGCTTAGGGCCCGCCTGCGGCTTCCCCGACTTCCAGACCGCCTGAACTCGTAGCCTGCCGGCCCACAGAACGCCCCCGCCTCCCCCCGGGCGCCCCACGTGAACCAGCGCTAATAAATGGTAAAGCACATACCTGCTGGAGGGCGCCCGGGTCACCCGGGCTCCACAGCTGCGGCGGGCAAAACGAGCATGGGTCCGTCCGCTGGCATGGCCGCCTCGCCGTCTTCCTCCTCCTCCGGACCCAGTGCCAAACACGCCTCCACAGCCCTGGAAACTCCCTCCGAAGCTTTGCGAGGGGGGCGGGCCAATCCTACCCACGCCTCCGCCGGGACACCCGGCCGCAGCAGGTCTTCGCGCCCGGCCTCGCAGAGTATCTGCACGGCCCTCCTGACCTCCGCCGCTTCCTCCATGTGACCCGTGTAAACAAGGTACAACAAAACGCGCGCCGCAAAACAAACCTCCCTTCTAGCCTCCCACCACGCAGTTCCCAACCGCCAGCCTGTCTCCCTTATATCCCCTCCGCTAATCAGTCCCACCTGATTACTGATTCTCGCGCGAACATACCCAGGAAGAGACCGGCTCGCGCCTGGCTCTCCCTGGGTCCCCCCTTTTGGTCACTGCATTTTATTTTTGGATGACATGAAGCTAACTACAGCGGCTACCTACTGCTGCAAAACCAGCTCCAGCCTATCCTCTTCCTGTCACTCTGCGCTCTGGTCTTCAGCACGAGGCCGGATGCACGGTCGCTCTCAGTTTGTAAATACGGAGGTTGTTGGGGCGAAGATCAGCATGGTACATGATTAATAATTTTACTGTGCAAAGGCGGGCTCCAACACGGAGTGAGTTAAACTTTTCACTCGTGCTCGCTGGACATATGGGCACATTTAGTGTTGGTTGGGATTTCCAATACTGCCATTTGTTTTGGGGAGGATGCCACTGAGGGCTGTACTGGGCAGTTGTTCACTAAACTTCAGTTGTTTCTGATCCTGTGTAATGTGCCTTATAAATGTAGTTCACTGTGGCCACAAGTTAAACTCCCCAACCCAGTCCAAACCCACGTGTGCCTGAATGAAGAACTGGATTATTCGGAGTGCGCAGCCACAAGTTGCTGGGGAGGTAACTGGGTTTAATAAATCTATGCTGTCATTTGCGGAAATTGTTTACTAATTATCCCTCTTCTTCAAAAGTACGATTTGCGCTTTTTGTGTGTAAAGTAAACTTATACTTGCTCCGTGGAGCCCGCCTTTGCACAGTAAAATTATTAATCAAATACCATGCTGGTCTTCGGCCCAACCTCCATTTTACACCCGTACCACCAGCATTTTTACTGTAAAATGTACATGTATTTTAATGTTTCAGCTTTTTTTGTTTCAAACGACCCTCATTTCTGTGGGGAAACTCGTGCACACATTATGGGGGGACAGTCAAAGCAAGAGGACTGTAGAAGTGAAGCAGGATGTTATATTGATTTTTTTAGATAGATGGTCCATTTTAAAGTGCATGGTACAGATTTTCTGAAGTGACCGAAGTTCCTTTGGACATTTTATTGATTTGTCAGCAAACGGTACTGTGAATTGTATCATTTTGCCACAATGGTTTGTGTTTGTGGCGAGAGTGAATCCTCAACATTAGATCAAATTGATCAATCCATCTTGCTTGGCACACTGTGAAAGTACTGCAATAGATACTTCATGTGCCTCTCTTCACATTCAATGGCTTTGTTGTCAATTAATAATGTGAACATTGTTACAAATATGATTATAATACCTTCATTGCATCCCAATTACTTTAGGAAGCCGACGGTAAGTACTCCCGAGGTCGTGCTTACATCGACTCCCTCCCTCCCGCCCACCGGTAAAAAAATGGTGGGGAGCCACGGCCAACTGCCAATTAGGTCAAGGGAGCCACGGGTCAAAAAAGTTTGGGAACCACTGCGTTAGAGGTTTGCTGGATAGCAGTATGCTGGATATCTGCAGGTATAGATCATTATATTTGAGTCAGAATATTACGAAAACCAAGTTGAGCTATCTTCTAACCTATTTGGAGAGTTAAGAGTTGTGCCAGTATCACAACTGAAATGCTCTGTTTCATTATTTACCTGTGTTCGGTAGATCTTAGGCACGTATGGTGTCACGTGGTACATCGACAGTGGGTGAGGATATTGATGCAGATCACCGTCTATCTATAGATAAAGTGATCGTGTTAATGATTTAAGTAATGTGGCGTGCTTCTAAATTATTTAGCGTGGTGCGGGTGATAATCTACCTTCTTACCTGTTGAACTAGTTTACAGGCGGGCCGGTGTCACGTGATACATCGCCTGTTTAGTTTGCTCAGTTAATGGTTGCTGGCTATCTAAAATATGAAATAGCGTTACTTGGTAAGACATAATAGGTTTATGTGATAGCTAAAGTATTGTTTTCTAAAGAAAAACTGTATTTAAGAATCTTACCTATTTGAATAAAACTTGCAGACGGCCGGTGTTCTATCTTACGGCGGTAGTGAGAGGTATGGATACAGATCTCCGGCTATCTAGAGATGAAATAGTTATGTGGAGATATTAATATTGTGCACAATCGGGTGGGCTATTTGTTACTGGTACCGATTTTTGCAGAGGTTCTTACCTGTGTGTATTATAGTGGTGGCGTGCACTGTTGCGCGGTCTTGCGTCCCTGTTTCGGATGAAAGGTTTGAGTGGCTAATGCCGATTGGTTTATATACTAAGCCGTATCAGTGGCAGGAGCTATCGATGTAACCTCCTTTTAAAGATATACACTCAAAGTTATTAGTTTGTTCTTCTCTTAAAGATATATACTCCCAATCTTTAAAAAGGGGGGAAATGTGTATTTGAAAGGGGTAAAGGTTGTTAATTTCTCCTGTCAACTGTGGGAATGTGCCCAACAGGGAAACTGTGTTTTACAGAATCATTTTATGCGCATGGTGCAGAATTACTCTATATGGTGCAGAATTACTCTATATGGATTTGAATATGGGGTATTCAGTTTTAAAAGGTAGTTGATAGATCATTGAAGGTTGTATTTTGGTTTTTACAGAATAGCATTCTCCCATGGTAACTCACTATTTAGGCCGTATGTAAAAGTTCCCAACGAGAAAATCCAGAAAACCTCCTTTTTCTTTCTGATTTTAGCGCCACCATTGTTATTAGGTATGTGAATCTTTTCTAGGATACGCCATCTAATATCTGTGGGAGAATGTTTAAACTCAGTAAAATGACTGACCAGTGGGGCTGTTGATTTACATGTCTTGATGGCGGACCTATGTTCAGTGAGGCTTGTCTTTATTGTGCGGGAGGTCTCTCCCACGTAGCCAAAGTTACAGGGGCATAGAATCAGATATATTAGGTTGCTGGAATTACATGTCCATAGTTCTTTTGCTTGGATGTTGAAATCATTAAAAATGAATGACTCTCCCGGTATGATGGCGTCACAAGATTGACAGGAGCCACAGCGGGAGGTCCCTTTAACTTGTTTGGATCCATTTATAGATTTCTGTAGAAATGGAGTCTTTGTGGTCACTGATGTATGATAAGATCTTTTAAGTTTTTATTACGGCGATATGCAAACATAGGTTTGCTTAATTGACTTTGAGGAGAATTCACATTAAGGAGATGCCAGTTAGCATTAACAATTTGTTTGACGGTTGCATCCAAGGTAGAATGTTTTGTGATGCATACCAGTTTTGGTTCTTCTGGTTTTTTTTTAGATTTAAGTAGGGCATCTCGGTCATAGAAGCGAGCTCTTTTATATGCTTCTCTTATGAGGCGGTGGGGGTAGCCTCGGTCAAGGAATTTCTGTTTCATTTGTATCGACTGAATGTCATAGTCTTTCAAGTTTGTACAATTTCTTCTGACTCTTAGAAATTGTGAGAAAGGGATACTATCCTTCTGACTTCTAGGGTGGTAGCTGGAAAAATGAAGCAAGGTGTTCCTTGCTGACGGCTTGGTATAAAGATCTACCTCCAGGATATTTGAGTCATTTCGGAGGCTCTTCTGTCCGTGCCGAGGGGCCAAAGTGCTGTCCCTTACCTGCTGTCTCGCACACCCCCAATCCTGCGCCCCTCTGTCCCCGCCATCGCCACTGCTGCCAGGACACCGCAGCACGGCCGCCGGGACAAGGGACTACATCCCCCAAGATCCTCAGCGGCTGGACGCCGCCTCCAGCAATCAGGGAGCGCCCGGAGGCGCTTAAAGCGAAGGACTGCCCTCGGGGGAGCGGGAGGCTCCTCTGTCCGTGCCGAGGGGCCAAAGTGCTGTCCCTTACCTGCTGTCTCTCACACCCCCAATCCTGCGCCCCTCTGTCCCCGCCATCGCCGCTGCTGCCAGGACACCGCAGCGCGGCCACCGGGACAAGGGACTACATCCCCCAAGATCCTCAGCGGCTGGGCGCCGCCTCCAGCAATCAGGGAGCGCCCGGAGGCGCTTAAAGCGAAGGACTGCCCTCGGGGGAGCGGGAGGCTCTTCTGTCCGTGCCGAGGGGCCAAAGTGCTTTCCCTTACCTGCTGTCTCGCACACCCCTAATCCTGCGCCCCTCTGTCCCCGCCATCGCCGCTGCTGCCAGGACACCGCAGCGCGGCCGCCGGGACAAGGGACTACATCCCCCAAGATCCTCAGCGGCTGGACGCCGCCTCCAGCAATCAGGGAGCGCCCGGAGGCGCTTAAAGCGAAGGACTGCCCTCGGGGGAGCGGGAGGCTCTTCTGTCCGTGCCGAGGGGCCAAAGTGCTGTCCCTTACCTGCTGTCTCGCACTCCCCCAATCCTGCGCCCCTCTGTCCCCGCCATCGCCGCTGCCGCCAGGACACCGCAGCGCAGCCGCCGGGACAAGGGACTACATCCCCCAAGATCCTCAGCGGCTGGACGCCGCCTCCAGCAATCAGGGAGCGCCCGGAGGCGCTTAAAGCGAAGGACTGCCCTCGGGGGAGCGGGAGGCTCTTCTGTCCGTGCCGAGGGGCCAAAGTGCTGTCCCTTACCTGCTGTCTTGCACACCCCCAATCCTGCACCCCTCTGTCCCCGCCATCGCCGCTACTGCCAGGACACCGCAGCGGGCCGCCGGGACAAGGGACTACATCCCCCAAGATCCTCAGCGGCTGGACGCCGCCTCCAGCAATCAGGGAGCGCCCGGAGGCGCTTAAAGCGAAGGACTGCTCTCCGCGTCGCGGGATCACGCGCGGGTCCGCGCCGGGCTAAGCCCGGGCAAAGGGCGGGCCCTCTACGGCCCTCAGAAGGCCGGATAAGGACGGGACGGGCCACCCCCATTTTCTGCCACATTGAAGGTCTACTATCAGGAAGGTAAAGACCCCCTCTAACCGATTTGTCTCCATATTTGTGGACTTGTTCATATATCGCCGTTCTATATTCCTTTATCATCATGACCTCCAAGGGGGACCATTCAACTAGCGTAGCAGGCACTGGGCAAATGTTCTCCTTGTTAGACGAGTTAAACGTCCTATGTAAAACCAACTATGCTACATTGGAAACTCCCCCTCCGCCCAAAAGTGTTGGTACACTACCAGACAAGGCTACACTCCTAGATCCCCCCACATTATTGAACAAACCCTGCAGCCTGAACACTCAAAGTATCGAACCCCCTCAGGTCCCATCTGCGAAAAGGAAATATAACGGTGTCAATCAAGGTGGAAACAACCCCAAAATCCAAACATTGTGCCTAAACTCATCCACTGCTAATTCCTTAATGACCCCAGCGATTGTTGAGCACCCAGATGCCATAACACCTTCTCCCCACTTGCACATACTACCCCTTATTGAACAATTGGTTAGCTCCTTGATAGCTCCGTTAGAAAAAATAAACTTGTTAGGGGATAGGCTCCTCGGATTAGAGAAAGCCATCAAGTCAAACCTGCTGGCTGACAAATGTAGTGACACATCCAACTGCTCCAAGTCACCTCCTACTCACCTAGGCTCTAAACCATTTGTGCAGGATAAAAGGTGTCAAATACAACCAAATGGCCATAGTGCATCAGGGGAAAAAATAGCTAAATACCCCGCTAAAGTTTCCCTTCCCCAGTTGACCGCACCTAGAGTAGTTCACAACAAAGTTAATTCTATTCATTTACCACCGGAAGCAGCCCCATACGTGTGCATCCTTGTGGCTGTACCTGCTCTTCCACTTGGAAAAACTGAGAGACAACATGACTTAGTTAATAAAACCAAATTCTGGCTGTCAAAAAATAGGCCACTGCCTCGTAATTTATACGGAGCAATAAGGAGTGTCAGAAGGGTGGGCTGGTTGGGCTCCCTTCCTAAAGATGTTCCTGGGGACTTGGTACTTGTGAGATTTAGAGACAGAAATATTGTCCTTTACTTGAAAACTTGGCCGCCTCAAGAAAGAGACGGCCCAATATCCATATGGGACTTACATGACTTCTATCCCAAAATTCCGTGTTTTCCTCCTCTTCCAAAATCATACCCTATGTGGCAGGATTTATAAAATGCATCATGAATTTTTGGGAAACATCTGGACATGTAACAATGACTAACCACGAACTCCAAAGACTAACCACGAACTCCTCTGATACTTGGAGTGGAAAATAATTTTTATGACTGGGACCCTGCCTTACTGTATCTTGGTCTCTTAAAGTGTTTTTACTATAATCTGGATTGTAATTTGTATGTATTATGAACTTTTATGGTTTTGTATCACAAAAACCGAATAAAGTATATTTGATTTGATTTGAGTCATTTCGGATAAGAATATCCAGAAATTCAACCTGTGAGGTGTTCACATGCGCCGTAAAGCGGAGGTTGGTGTCAGCAAGGTTGAGCCAGTCTAGGAATTCTTGTAGAATCTGTTCCCCATTGGTCCAGATGAATAAAATATCATCAATATAGCGGTACCAATGGGAAACAGACTCAAAGAATGGGGCCATGTCATTATATATATGTATGGATTCAAAGAGGGCCATATATATATTAGCTATTGCTGGGGCCATGGCTGCCCCCATGCTAACTCCCTTTATCTGTTGGTACATATATTCTCCAAACTGAAAAACATTCTCCCTGAGAACTAAGGAGAGGCACTCACAGATGAAAGGTTTAGAACATGGTATGTGGTATGTATCTATGAACCACATAGTTGCATCTATTGCTTCTTTTTGTGGTATATTGCTGTATAAGGATTCAACATCCAGAGTTACAAGTAGGTCATGCTGTTGATTAAAGGGGAGATGTTCAACTTTTGCTATAATGGACCCCGTATCCTTGATATAAGATGGTGTCAATGGGATGTAGGGTCTTAAGATGCTGTCTAGGTATTTAGAAATTGCATCAGTGGGAGTGCCTATTGTTTAAACAATGGGGCGGTATGGGGGGTCCTGTTGGTTCTTGTGCATTTTTGGGACCCCGTAAATGCAGGATAACTTTTTTTCTGACTTGTTGAGAAAATCATATTCTTTTTTGTTAATTACACCTGTGTCAAGAGCCCTAGTAGTTATTTTTTTAATGGTTTTAACTACTCTCTCTGTGTGATTGATAGTGACTTTTTTGTAAAACAAAGGGTCGTTTAACATTGTTAACATATTCGTCTCATAATTTGTAGAATCTATCAGGACTATGCCCCCTCCTTTGTCACTGCTCTTAATGACAATGGATTTGTTGTTTTTCAGATTGTTAAGGGATGTATGTTCTTCCTTGGAGATATTGTATCTGGGTTTTGGGATACATTGCAGAGCCTGCTCCAATCTCTTTAGGACCACTTTTTCAAATATCGCCATTTCTGGGCCTACTTGGTCCAGTGTGGGGGTAAAAGTAGATGGTAGTGCTACTATGTTGTTGAGTCTAGTGTCATCATCAGTTTCTTCCTTATCTAGGAAAAACTTCCTTAGCCTTATTTTCCTAAAGAAGGTGTGTATGTCCTGATGTAGTTCAAATATATCTGTGTTGGTATGTGGAACGAATGATAATCCTTTCGTTAGAAGAGACTTATCTGCAGTGTCAAGTTTGTATGTGGAAAGATTGAAAATGGGTATTACATCCATTGTCTTTAATACTGTTTGCTGCGTGTCTCTAGATAATGTTGAGGTTCCTGGGGATATTGGTGGGTCTGGTAATGACCTCTCGCTTGTGGTTGAAATCTCACTCTCTGTCGTCCCCGTTTGGCCCCGCGGTAGCCTAAAAAAGGTTGGCGTGTGTGTCTACGTCCATTTTGTGGGTTGTAGGGGCCTTCCTCATAATAGTTAGAGTTGTTTTCGCCATCACAATCTGGATCTGACGAGTCTGAAAAGGTGTTGATTTTTTGAGGATTATAATTGGTATCCCCTTGATGGTAATCCGTTTTGTAGTAATGCTGCCCATGATAGGGGTAGGTCCGTTCTAGGGTGTAGAATCTCTTGTCCTTTATGAACTTCTCATTTTTTCTTTTTGTAAGATATTCAGTAAAGGACAAGATATCTTTCCTCAAAGCATCCAATTGTTTATCAGCTTCTTCTATTATGGATGATTTCTTAATTTTTTCTTCTAGTTCCTCTATTTCTTTTTTTAGATCTGAGGCTAGCTCTTTAGATGTGGCTATGATAAGGATCTTCAGATCGCGAGAACACCTACTGGCTATCATGCTCCACTTTTGTAAAAATGTTTTATATCAACAAAAAGGCCAGGGATGTTTCAGTGAGTGCCAGTATGACAAATTTGTTTTCATAGGAAGTAGGAATTACTGATCCCACGAAACTGACAAATTCTATATCAATAACATGCCAAAATAAGGGTGATGCCTCTGAGTAGAAATTCTGCAATAGTGGGACTTCAAAGCTGTCCTTGTCCTTTCCTAATTCAGCAGCACCAGGTGACATCTAGCAGTGGCATCTACTATCATGAAAAGGTTTTTGTTAGAAATGGGATTCCTGGTTGGCTAAGGTATTATTATGTACCCCAAACTAGGCCTAAGTAGCAAATGACCTTTCACCTACATTTGTCCTACCTTGCTCTGCATAACGGTTCTCTCGCACTGACCTTTTACCCAGTTATGTGCTGAAATAATGTTGATCGTTTTTTTATATTAGCTTAATTAATTATGCATGAGGATTCTTAGAAAAGTCCCCTGCATATGACTTACATTGTTATATGGCCATTAGGGTCATTGTCGATATTACTAAGTTAGCATGAGCTTTGCTGCCATTATGCTGCTTTTGCGCACATTACTACATTACTCTGTTTTACAGGACTCTGTTTTTGCCTTTCACATGAGAACTGTCTGCTTTTTGCGTTCTCTGCTAATGTCCTGGAGTTCAGTCTGAACACGCAAGGTCGATAAACAATGCCCCTTGTTATTCTGTTCTGGTCAGTCCATAGTACCTACACAAAACATGCTAAACACAGCTGCACTGCTGGAAACTGGAAACTCGTGCTTTGATATTACGGGGATGCATGTTGTTTCAACACACACTTGGAGAGAGACCTTTCCATGGAGAAGAGCTATGCTGTTCCTATGATGTAAACCTTCCATCTAGGCTTTAAGGTTTGGGGTCTGCTGACAAAGCCCAGAGATCTTCTTTCATATAAAAAACTTCTTCCAGCCAAGGGAAGGGTAGTTAGGCTTTATAGTCCCTTTTCCACTGTCTGTATATTATGGCATCCCCTTCATATTCTATGGAATTGTAACCATGTTAATTGTACTGGGTGTATGCATTTCGCTGCTGGTAGTGGGTTGTACACTGCATTATAGAGCACGATAGTTAAAATAAAAATTATGAACTATTACAGTAACTATGCCAATTCTTATTGTGGACAAGTACAAGTGAGTGAACAAAAGGGTATATGTTGCTACCGTGATTCCTGAGAGAGTCGTGGAACAAATGAGACACTATAGCTGGTCGGTTTTGGAATTTTGGATACTAAGGTGGTAGAAAGGTACAGCACCTATACACCAAGGTCCTGTTTTCTTACGTGTAGTTCTGTGCATGTGCAAAATCCCCGCAACAACAAAACAGGATTAACATACTCTCTATAAAAGTCATGGTCCTCTTCATCCTAGAGTGACAGAGCTACTTTGCATAATTGCAGTTATTGATTTAGGCTCCTTTACATAATCGCACTCACAATATATCGATTGTGGTAGGAACCCCAAGGCTATCTTTATGGAATAAAAGAACCATACCTTCACTAGATAGACAGAGGAGATGCTGCCACGCTGACACTGGGGTCTTGCATGCAGAAGCTTCACCATGCAACGGTCTGACATCCCTTGCGAGGTGTCCAACTCGAGACCAAGACAAGGTCCTTCATTCTCTCCCATCAGGTAATGGGGTGGGCTCTTTACTACGGGACTCTTGGCTTCACACCCACTTACATGCTAGTTACACTTAGGTTGGGTTGTACCGTAGGAGTACGCTTGATTACTGTTATGTTTATTTGCCTGCATATATTCACTGTTTTAGCACCATGGTTGAATTCTACCTTTATTTAGTCTGTTGTTGCTTCTAATCTTTTACATTTGTTTCTGTCTAATAAATGTCGCAGCAAATGTGTTTCATACTAGTTTGAAATGCTTATTGAAAATGTCCCCAACGTTTAGTCTGTGTATCTCTCTGGGACTAAGTGAGTATGATTGACTGAGCGAAAAGTATTGTACAATTTCCATGATCCCTGAAAGGTCAAGCGTTGTCATGATTGATGGTTGGTAGAAATTATTTGCTCCTTGGTAAGGTTAGGGGGCTTATGGTGGTACTGTGAGCTAGCTGGTCCATAGGCTGACATGTCCTTTGGAGGTGTCCAGAAGCAGTCTAGACACCAATCCCTTAGTTTATGTTACCTACAAACGCACAGATCCTACGTTTTTTTAGGAACTACACGACATGGCGCAGTCAACATTGGTTTGGTTCTTATTTAACAGTCAAATCTGAGTAGTTCAGTCATGCTTTCTCAGAGACCCCTACTCATATTTAACCAGAGATGTCTGGAGTGGGAAGGGAAAATCCACTGAAGCTGAGTATGTATATCCTATGTATTGGCTGTAGGTTTGTTCAAATTTGAAGGATTATAGTTCTCCACATTTTGCAAAACCTTATCTCTTTTCCTTACTACTTCCTCTCACAATGTCTGTCCCTGAAAACAGCATTGCACATGCAGGGGAAGAAGAGCTTGCAGGTGCCCTCAATAATACAGAAAATTGCAGACATGCAGTTACTTTGAAATTAGTAGAATACGGCCTCCCGGAAATAGGTGGCAGTGTTACTTTCGTGATTGAGGCACACAAAGCATTCAGAACAGATGTATTCTATTCTTGGTTCAGATTCCCACCCACAGATGCACGCCCAAAGTTGTTTCACACTTACATTGAAGATGAGACACCGGAAAAATACTCTCCATACATGGATGTAGAAGTCCTGTTAACCTACCAAGTACATATACATTGTTTTAAAGGCGCCCTCCTCCACACCACAGAAAACGAGAGACTTGGTCAGCTAGCAGAGAAGTAGCGACCTGGCCAGTCCTAGCTGCTTGCACACCATATCCAGAGATAGATACATTGCAAGCAGCAGAATTATGTACACTTTACAGAGATATCGTAAATTTGTACAGAAACCTTACGCAGTTCGTAATTCAACCTACAACGGTCACTCAAGTAGGTCAACCTCAAATGACTAAGACATGTATAAGCCCATAAACGCTGATTGCGATTAAGGGGAAAATGCCCACTAAACGTGATCAAATGGCATTCTGGATAGCACAGAAAGTAGCCCAGCTTGAAGCAGTATTACCCCATAGGGGTCTGCTGGGAAAATACTGAATATTAACAATTTGCATGCCAATCGGGATAGCTCTCCTGATAGAGGATTGTACCACTTAGGGTACCGTTTTCGCTATACCAGAACTCATGGTACCCCCTCAATAGCAGTCATACCAGATGTTTTGAAACACATAAATGACTACGGGGCAGAACCTGCCCTGGCCTTAGGGATGAAATTGATAGGCAATCTTGCCCAGGTATCAACAATTATGTTAGGTAACATAAAAGGGAGGCAGCAGCGGTCGCTGTAGGCCAATTCCTGAGGGAAGTTACTCCTGAACAACAGGAGCGATAACTTCCTAAGATTATCGAAGAAACCTATGCTTCGCTGGGAAGAGATAACTTGAGAGCTAGATCCGGAAACCACAAATAATGAGCAATCCTCAAAAGGATAACTCAAAGCAAGCACCTGATTCTTTTAAAAACAGATGAGATAACAAACAATCAAAAATAAGCACAATGCATCACGATCACAGGGTGGGTCTCCTCAACAGGAGCTCTCAGATAGCAAATACAATCTTAGGAACCGTGATACGTTCCTCTCGTTCCTTCCAGGATTCATCAAAAGCCGGAAGGATGGTCAGAACACAGATCAGACGAGTAAGTCAAGCTAAAAGATACGCATCGCACTTCAGACTACATTATCAAATAAGAAGATAAACTCCTAAACTAAACTTCAGTTTAAAAAGAAGAAGGTAGCTAGCCTTAAAATAAAAAAATGACCATGCTACGGAGGACTCTGCTACTGAACGGAGAATGGGCTCTGACGATGCTAGACAGTGCAACAGAAGTAACAATAGCTTGCCAGAACCTGATGGAGTTTCTGGTGACAGCAGCATTGAATGAACATATCATGATGGAAACTCTGGATGCAAGGGTAAGTGTCCCACATTGTTTACACAAAATTATGTTCCAATTGGAGGGGGAAATACCTAGGAAATTGAAAGGTCTCTTTTGGGAGAACACGACATATGGATACAATATCCTTTTGGCTGGAAAAGATTGGCCGTCAGAGTTCGTTATGGAGTGCCTAAAGGGGAAGATGTAATTTTGCCAGCTTTCTTTGACATCATTCCAGAGTCACTAAAACATTCATACTGACAGGGGGGGTCATTAGCGCTAGCCCCTGCACTTTACCTCAATTATGTAGGGTGGGATGCTGAGTCACCTCACCTTGAAATCTCATTAAAATCTACTCCTGCTCTACAGAGGCAGTACCTAATAAAACATGACACAAAGAAACAGATCAGTGAGATCTTACATCAACTTGAATACCAGTAAGTGAATGAAAACTGCACCTCTTTAATGAGTAATCCTTTGTTTCCCATAATGAAACCCGACAAAGAATACTGTCTAGTCTTAGACTACAGGCATTTGAACACATGCGCATGAACATTTGCAGTACAAAATGCACACAGTGCTACATTAATGAACATTGTGCGGAAAAAATACAAAACAAAATTAGATATCTCAAATGGATTCTTCTGCTAAAATTCAGCAACTGGAAGCAGATATTTTGCAACATTCTTGGCCCTCGGCTATCAACGCCAATTCTTTAAACTGTCCAATGGATTAAGAATAGCCCCAGGTTGTACTCAGCAAGATTAACAGAGTTACTACAAAATCCTTGATGAGGAGGCATTGTCCTATGTAAATGATATTTCTCTGATGGACGATGAGTTATTTGAACACCTGAACAGGGTGACCAACATAATTCTGGGGTTTGCCATTGTGGGCTACAAATGTAACTTTAAAAAATCAAAAATTGCCCACCTCAATTTCCGGGTTTCACAGCTGAGCAGCGCTCTTCACAAACCCCTGATTGATTGATTTTGGGATATGATCTATCAAGTGAAGGAAAAAGCCTGGCAGCTATTTTTAAACAAAATCTGCGCTGCTCCAACCTTTGAAAACTGGGAAAGATTTACAATAATTTTAGGATTCCTAAATTTTGGCAGAACATATATCTTTGATTATGCAGAAGGGATAAATCTTTCTACGACCTAATCAGACCTGATTTGACAGTCCAACATTGGATTCAGAAATACACAGAAATTCTTTGTTACGTACAGGCTGACATGATAGT
The DNA here is from genome assembly GCF_964261635.1 of Lissotriton helveticus. Lineage (NCBI taxonomy): Eukaryota > Metazoa > Chordata > Amphibia > Caudata > Salamandridae > Lissotriton > Lissotriton helveticus. Next base: position 321,699,050 of record NC_136061.1, read on the forward strand.
TTCATATTACTTTCAAGTATGTGTAAATACTAATAATTTGGTGATCTATGTAGTTGTTGGTTAACCAAGGTACACTTACTCAACCTTCAAGGAAGTCAAAACAGTACCCATAGCCTACTAATCACATTTGTACACAAACGGTGAAATGTGTTTTGTATTCTCAGAAAAGAACCTGACAACAGTACAAACTGCTGTAATGAAAGAAAAAGCGCTAGCACAGGGGAAAGGCACAATTGTCATGACTCCGGTATCAACCTTAGAGGCTCTTACCAAAGCAAGAGTTCCAAACGCAAAAGCACTCCATCCGCAATAGATACAATATGCTAATTCTCTCACTGCACAGATGTAGACTGCAAATTTGATTCTACAATAAAAACACAAGCATTTCTGCAGTACGATCAAGAATATCCTCTCCTGAATGAAATAATGCCTCTAGACTAGTATGAATACATTATTTACACTGACGGATCTGTCCAGCTTGCCATAGGAAGAAAATAGTAATACAGAGCACATGTGAGATTGTGAAGGCAAGTTCCGTCTTAGTAATAGACAGACGCAGTCTCTATGAGAATGTATGGCACAGCTGGCAAAACTAAAAGCCCTGATACTGGCACTATGAAATATTTATCGGGAATTCCCCACTCTCATTGTGTGTGATTCATTTTATTTTTTCCAGTCATACAATGAATATCTTTCCTGTTGGGGCCAGAATGGGACCTAAGATTCCAAAGGTTGCACAATAAAGCACAAATTGCTGTGGAAACAGATGGCAGAGCTCACAAAACGCTTACCAGGAGCTCATGTAATTCACGCATTGAGTCATCAGCGTATTGACGTGCGCATTGAAGGGAATTCACTGGCTGATGAAGCCGCCAAGGCAACAGTGTAAACTGCAGCTGTTGCTGTAATCACTCGTTCTAGCACAAGGGTAGACGGACAAGTAATGATAACAGTGAACGCAATGCGCAATAGGTCAGCCTTGACAAAATGTTTTCCACTCAAGTACTCCTATATGTTAGATGCACAAATTATTCTGTGAGCTCAAATTCCAGGAGTGGGGGATAGAGTAATACCAAACATGGATAGCAGATTAGGATTAATTCTCGCTGCACACGAGGGTCTGGGTTCAGCACAAGCAGGTATTACTGTAACTGTTTCATTACTAAGTGTTATTGGTGGCCAGGTCTCAATAAACAGACCAATTGTAATGTCCTCAGGTGCAACATCTGTCTGCAGATAAAAGGTTCCACTGTATCATGTCCACCGCAAACACCACTACTGATATCGTACAGACCTCTTGCATGTGGCTATTTGAACCACCGCGGCCCCTTACAATCTGATGGGGGTTACAAGTACATCTTGGTGGCAGTGGTTTCATGCTCTAGATTCCTGTGGGTTTGGCCTCAGTACTCTGCGTACGCCCAAACTGTTATAAAGGATTTACGAGTCTTCATAGGGACATTCGCAATTGGTGCATTACATTCCAACCGTGGCTCTGCGTTTAGCTCACAGGCTGACAAAGAAGCCATGGGAAGTTTGGGAGTGGCTTTGCGGTACTCCTCTCCATATCATCCAGAGGGAAATGGGGGCAAGTACCAGGACTCAAAGCAATCCTTAACAGCTAGGGTATTAGGCTTGGGTGGCAGTTGGTTCAATCCTCTATATGGGGTCCAGAGGGCACTAAACAACATGCCAAGAAGTTCTCTGGGGGGCCGTACTCCATATGAAGTCCTGTTTGGTATAAGAATGGGGGTACCTAACTTTGACTGTGGCAGCACAGTGGCGCATGAAAAACCATTTGATATCAATGATCGTTTGGCTGTTTTACACAAACTCAATGAATTTCGGGCAATACAAAGCAAATTCCAAGTAAAATGCACCACCACTGGAGAAGTGAAAGCTGTTCCGGCAAGACTGCCTGGATCCCGAAGAATGGGGGTCTGGCCAGAGAAAAGATAGTTGAGGAAAAAGAATTTGCACCATCTTACAGAGCGCCTGTATCTGTCCGGGCTGTCAAAGAAACAAGAACAGTACTTCTTCCTCCTCTTATCGGCTGCAAAGACAAGCGATTCCTCTCAATTGATCTGATCAAACCACACTACGTGGCCGATAATCAACAGTAGGCCACATGGGCGCATGGGTAGCACCAAGCCTCCTCTCGATACCAAACAGGAAGTTCAGATTGAAAGATTCATTACACTTAAATATTCTTCCCTGCAAAGTGAAGGAGTTACAAACTCTGGATTGCAATTGGTCTACTGTTCCTAGACCTTTGTATCGGTATAGTGACTGTCTTCTTTATGCTCCTGAATGAACATTGTCTCCCAGAACACTCTGCAGAACAACATGTGAGCTTGGTCCTGAAACCGCATTCATCAGCACACTGAGGGACCTGTCCTAAGTGAATATTATAGAAGTTTCAGTTCCCGAAGGAATAGAATGAGACAGAGTTTCTTATGATGTGTATGGTCCATACCACATTTATTTAAAATTTCTCTTAGTGATATCATCACCTCTAGTACTCTTTCTCATAATGATGGGGGTATTGAAACTGTGTGTTATGCAATCAGATTTAGAAACATCTGCTGGATTTTTAAATGATGAATTGTATGATTGTACATCTATTTTTTACACCATGTTTTGTTACCAACACTATGGTCACCATTTTTTCAACAAAGCAAGTACCCCACCGCCAAAAGGTCGTTCAACCACATTTGAATTGCAGTTTGCTTATTTTTCTGGGTTTTACACATCAGACCCGCCTCCTATTATTATAAGCCTGCACCTACACCCGCAAAGAATAGAATGCTCACTAACACTAAGCTGATATACTCTGCTTCCTTTATTGCCCAGCTGTCTTTACAAGTTTTCTACTTTTGGAGGGACACAATAGACACAAAATCTGTCTGGAGGACTAAAGACTGGCAAGTTGAGGGAACAGAGGCATTATTTAGAACATGCCTCATACCATATCAAATGATATTCCTGACCGATACAGTGCGAAAGACTCCCTGTCTTGGGCTAGCTAAGAATAAGAATTTGAACTCACCTCAGATTCCCTCACTTACACACTTTGAGGGATAGAACACATTAGATGCCATGCTACACAATGGTTTGTGCAATTCATCTGACCCCAATTGGGAGGGATGGTTGATTTGGCCTATCGAGACAAATAGGTATCAGTCAAGATTCAGGGGATACACTGAAGGGTTTAGCATCCGTAGGCCTGATCAGCGTTATGTACAGTCGGCGTGGTGACGTCTTACCTTGTTGGGAAGCTATGCCTAGAGTGGGTAAAGACCATGACACTATCCGAAGTGAAAGAACATGTATCTCTTCTCTCAGATGACATGGATCTTCTGGATTTTTGTTTAGGTCCCCAGGAGCCACGTTGCAAGTGCTTTTTGTATGCTATTTACAATGAGCTATGGAAAATCTCTCAACAGGAGGCTGCTAAGAGACTACGTGAGATTGACAGGTTTAACCTAGAAAAGGCTTTGGCAGTGGTTGACAATGGTATGACCACACTATCATCCAGGATTTATACACTGGGCAACATTGTGTCTTCTGCAATAGATATAGTCTAACAGGATTTTTCTATTCTACAACATGGACAATCCCAATTGTGATCTATTCTGTTATTAAGCTGGACGCTGCAATTATGGCACTCTGGCCACGTGCCCTGGTGTTATATCAACAGTAGAACTCTGTTCTCTGTATACAATCTAGCAGAAAGACAGATGATAATGGCACGAAGAGATGCAGAATATCCCATGTTGCACATCGAAAAAGTGGATGAATTACCTTTCACTGTAGCAGTCACCTTCCACAGAATGGTTTATCCATGGCTATATTACACTGCCAGTCACGACATTCCAATTTCAATACTGTCTCCAGTATCACCAGGTAGGCAGATATGAAGCTCTAGGAGAAGGATACATACAGGAGTAAAGGAAACTACCATACAGATTTCGATGCAGGAATGGGGACACTGACGTTTTATCTCAGCGGTCCAAACTGTGAAAGTGCTTTCAATGGGTCTCTATACTGCAAAGACATTGCGCTTCACGGAGCTTGTAATGCTTCAGTTGCTAACTTGTCCTGTCACTTGAAGGGCTCCTCAGGTGCTCTGATTCAACTGAAGGACGTGGCCCTTAGGGGCCACGGGTGCTACTTACAACCACCTGCTATGCTTTCCCAGAAATGAAGAGTCAGTCAGACAGTAGAAAATACAAACTTACATGTTTATTTGCAATACTCTGCAGAGGAGTCCAATCAGACCTGCACCCTAAGATGTCTGCCGAGGGACTGACCCCCCAACAGTCTACGGTAGATAATCATTCCTCTCGTGGAGCCCTCAGCCATGCCCACAATGGAAAACTACAGGCCTGAGCCAAACATGAACAAAGAGGCACAGTAGGATGAGCTAACACCTGCCAGTTGGGTACACATTGTCAAGGCCTCAAGGCCAAGATGCTGGGTCTTAGCATCTCCTAACGTGGGAGCAGAAACTGCACATTCAGATAAGCATTGCCAGGGCAAAATGGCATATTCATTAGCAAGGTAGAAAACAGCCTTGAACAGCACAGAAAAAAAATAACGAAATGCAGTGAGGCAAGCAACATGAGTAAAGAGGCCTAACTCGGGCCCAGTCTAGGCAGCCTATTTGCAAATCCAAAATGGAGTCGCACTTGCTAACTGAAGCCTGCACGTTACGGGGATAACTCAGCGGGTTGCATAACATGAATGCAAATGACGTCTATTTAGCCATGCAGCGCTAACCTAATATGGCATGAAAACACGTGCATTGCATGAATGGGAATTTCAAACCCTACAGACCCTCCTTTTAGCAGAAGTGGCTAAATGTTTTATTTAGCTTTCCGGTAGGGTCTTTACAGTTCTAAGTAAGGAGGAAATGCATAGGAAAATCTGGGAGTAGGAGTAAGTTTAGTCACACAGTAAGTGCAGCACACCGGAAAGCAATAAATACATAAACAGCAGGTAAAAATGACAGCTGCAATAGCTATTAAGTCAATTAGTATCTTCCAACTCCATGATGTCAATAGACCCCAGAGTCATCCTGTGAGGGACCACAAACCATTATCTTGGTGGATTTCTGAGGCCAGTCTATGTAATTTCTGTATTGTGGAGTAGACAGTGGGGCACTATTGGGGATGTAAACACAGCAGCTGCTACCAATGACGCGACAGGCTCCACCCCTATCAGCCAGGATGATGCCTAAAACCATCCTATTTTGGAGAGCAACGAGCCTAGAAGCCTGGCTCAAAGGTAATATTGGTCAGTATACCTGCAGTAGTATTAATAACTCCCTCAACTACTGTAGCCAGGCGTCAATATGTAAGTGGTGTTGCATCTACTGTCCCCCACCTCTGTGTCCCCTGCTCTTTGAACACAAAAAGGAGCCTGTTCATCTACCACTGCCAGAGGCATGGGCTTATCCTCTTTGACATTGTGGGCTTGGAAGAATTGGTAGTATTCGGAAACATTAAACTGCGAAAATCTATCTCTACCCATCCCTGTTCTGTTGGTCTTTCTACCTCGATTTGCCACCCTACGGCAAGAGCTCAAGAATACTCGATTGAACCACCCATCCACAGGGGAAACACCAGGTGGGGGCCTATGTTGAGAATATACATTCATTGTCAGAGAACGGGAACTGGTGCCTCTGTGTTTCAAGGAGTCAGGTTGGGAGAATGAGCGCACCACACTGAGTAGGGTAAACCATCCTTCACAGCTATTAACATGGGATAAAGGCATGGACAACAAGTTCTCACTTCGATGCGTGACAGAAGGTAACAAACCACACACCCAACATTTTGTTGTGTTATAAACAGCATGCGTTTGATGCAATGTCTGAATAAAAACATTGTCCCTATAGGACTTCTGTTTTTCTTTTTTGTGAGGCACTAAGGTACCAAAAATATGCTCAGGAGGTGTTGGCGTAGTACTTATCCAAGCATGCACAGGATATTTCTCTTCTAGGAAGAACAGCACCCTTAACACAAATATCGAGAAAAAAAATGATTACCACAAACACTATTTTAGCCTTGGGGTACCAAGAGGACCAAACAGGACCATGTGGAGTGGGGCGCGAAGCCGCAAAGGGCTGCTCCTAATCAGGGACAGGGCAACCAAGGGGATAGATTTTAGAAAACTTCAACAACAACTTAGAGGTGTCACAAAGGAGAAAACATTCTTGGGCTAAAGCCACTGTTGCAACAACAGTACCAGGGGGCACAATTCACCCAGCGTTCTATTGATCATCAACGACGGTGCTATGAAGCCCTACCATAGAGGAGCTGTACAATCCCAACCCTTGTAGAAAACAAATATCCATCTTCTTTCAGAATAGAGCAACCTCCGTCCTGGGCAAATCCCCTCAACTATCCGGTCCAGTGTCTAGGGCAGTGCACCAGCGTTGTTCACTCTAGTCTAATGCAGGTACTTTAGGCACAGCAACTGCGCCCTAAACTCAAGCCCTTCCCTATCTCCTAGACTGTTTGACTGGTGCACCGTCCTTCTTTTGGGGCCTCAAATTGTATTTCGTCACTCCAATCACTGTTTTGTCAGCAAAATGGGGCAGAAACTCAGAATCAGGTGGGCATCACAACTCAGAGTCGGGTGTATTAGATACAGAGTGATTCGAGGCAGCCCTTATCTCCAGGGGGATCGCCTCTGACAGGGCAGCTCACTCTCCCCGTCTGTCTGCGCCCACCTCAATCGGGTGTCAGAGAAGGGAACAAAGCGTGGCACCCTTTCGCACTCCAGATCAGCGATGCCGTCTTTGACCCAGCAGTCATACGGGAGCGGGAGAGGTACCCGATTCACATGAGCTGTATGGATCCAGTGCTTTCTACCATCTACCTTGACAGCCGTTCAAGTGACAAGAAGAACGATGACAGGCCCCTTCCACCTCGGCCCCAAGCAGCTTTTTTGTTGAAAGTTCTTAATCAAGACATATTCACCGGACTGGATGCAATGCCTGGACCCTTCTGGTACTGGCTGCAACGTGGCATGTATCTGTTGGTGAAGAGAACGGAGGGGCATATTATCAAAACAGGCGATAAAAATATCTCCATTTTAGCGGCAGAAAACTGACACTAAAAAGGCGATATTGGGCTTGATAATATGCTCTATGGAATTCCAATTGAAGCTCATGTTAGATGTCCTTCACATTTAACATGGGCTTCAATTGGAATTCCATTGAGCATATTATCAAGCCCATTATCGCCATTTTAGCGGCAGTTTTCTGCCGCTAAAACAGCGATAATTTTATCGCCTGTCTTGATAATATGCCCCTGAGATCTTTAGACAACTCGTACAAGTAGTCCACAAGCAAGGGATACTCTATCTCGGTAAAGCACTTGGGTCTTGGGACGCCCAGACATCAGCAGGGCTCCTGAAGACCACTTCATACAGTAACAACCCTGTTCTAGAATGCGCTGTCACTCTAGTAGATAGCAAAGCCAAGGGTAACGCATCTGGTCATGCTTAATATGTAAACCTGTGCACCAATTTAATGACTCCTGCATTGAAGTGACTTCCGTTGTCACTCCAGTTCACACATGGCAATCCATAGCGCGGGAAGTACTCTTTTAAGAGTACTTTTGCCGTCGCCATGGCTGTATTCTCTTTGGTGGGGTAAGCCTCAATCCATACTGAATGCCCAAATCACTACTAGCACATACTTTAGGTTGTTCACACGTTCCATTTCGATGAAATCCATTTGGAGAACCTCGAAAGGGAAGGAATGCGGTGCAAAGTTATCAGCAGGTGTAGGACTACCATTCCCTGGGTTATGCTTCAAACAAATGATGCAAAGCTTTACTAAGTGAGTGGCTACCTTAGTGATATTATCATTCTGCCATACTGGGTCCAGTAGCTTGCATATTCCTTTGTCACTAATATGCGCTGAGCCATGGGCCATAGTGACAACAGGGAGAACAAATGCATTGGGGAGCAACTATCGCTGTTTCCCCGACAAGTCAGTACAACACCCATCCGCATCCAAATGACCTGTTCTCTCCTTCCACATTGCCAATTTATCCACAGTCACCTCAGTCTAAATATACATGACATTTTCCAATGTATTTCCGAACATTCCATTGTCGGACCCACCTGATGGGACCTGCCACCACCATCTCTGATTGAGCTGTCTCCTTAGCTGTCTGGTCTGCAAAAGCAATTCCCCTCCCAATATCATCGGTAATGGCTTAATGAGAGCTGCATTTCACTATTGCTAACTTAGTGGAAAGTGTCAATGCGGACCGCATTCTGTGTATCAATGGGTCGTTGTGTATTCGCTCTCCGCGTGAAGCCAATAACCCTCTCTCTGCATAGAAGAGCCCAAACTTATGGGCCACCCCAAAGGTGTTGGTGTAGATATTAACAGACCAGTCCCTCAATCAACTCACAAGCCCTTAGGAGGGCAAAAAACTCTGCAGCTTGGGCCGATTGGTGTGGGAGACGGGATGTCTCAACTACAGTGTGTAACGCTGTGATTGCATAAACTGCAGTGGTAGTGCCATCTGGTAATTTGAAACAAGAGCCATCGACATATAGTTCCCCAAGCACAGGAGCAGAGCAAAGCGCAACCTTTAATTGCTCAAAAACTTGCTGGCATGCAGGTGTCCAAGGCAAGGGCTCATGCACATCTTTAGTGGTCAGGTAAAGAAAGGGCTTTGTTAGCAGGGAGTAGTTAGGGATCCAATGCCGACAATACGATTTTATCCCAATAAATGCACGTACCTCGCATTGGGTCTTAGGAACAGGCATATTTGTAATAGCAGCTATGCACTCAGGAGTTAGTCTGCGACCCTCCTTTGGCAGTAGAAAAACAAAGTCCCAGGCACATGTTAATTCGGTAAATGCTCTGTTATCCAAAGTCTCTTTCGTTCAATCAGTGTTTAGCAGATATGATGGACACAAATGTTCTTCAAATTATTTAATCTTCACGATCACAACCAGCCAACATGTGTTTCGTGTCCGGGGACTTCACCTGGCCTGGGATATCTTATACTGAGGAATATGTGGCAATCTAGCATTGTCTTTGTTCTGTATAGATGCTGGCGGGATATGGAGTAATCCCACATCTGTGTATCCTGTAGCCCATAACGTGGGCGGCACATCGTTGAACGCAGGGAGAAGGGGGCATCTTTTGAGAAACACTGTTTGGCACAGGCTACCTGCGGTCCGACAGTCATGTAAAGATCGTCCGGGGAACAATAAATCGTTGCATGCAACCTTTTTAACACATCCAGTCCTAAAAAATTCTCCCCACAGTTTGACATCAGTAAAAATGGCGAGTCAACCGTAAAGGGGCCAAGAGTCAAAGCAAGAGGCTGGGAAATGGGGCTAATGACTGGCACACCTGAAAAACCCACCAAAACATTGTTTTGGCCAGACAGAGCTGCCCCCAGCACCAGTGATGGGGAAACAGAGCTATTCATAGCCTCTGTGTCCACTAAAAATGTTTTGGTCGTACCCTGTATATCAGCAGTGATGTAAGGTCCAAGCTGATCAATAGGCACTGAAACTGGTCCCTCGCCCTGTCTTTGGCTGTCCTAACTGTGAGACAATCCTGTCACTTTGTCCATGTCATAGTCGTTGTCATGGTATTACTGTCTTCCTCAGGGTTCATCAAAATAATTCCCGCTCTGCTTCTTCCTCGTCCACCTCCCCTCGCAACCTGCTGCATTAATACCCTTGTCTTCAAATCCTTTGATTTTTTCTCTACCCTTTCCTTGTCCTCATTCTCTCTTTGTAATACTGTGGCATACTCAATAATACAGATGGGGATGAAGTCGTCCAGGTACTTTCCGAGGCCTGCAACTGTGTTGCTATCGCGGGGAGCAAGTTAGTGACAAATCTGTTAACGAACAATCGAACACCACCCTCCTTTGACAAGTCCTGACCTCTAAAGTATACAAACATTCCTTCAAATCTGGTAAAGAAATCTGGCCCACTTTCATCCTTCTTCTAATGACTCGCAGCCTGCATATCCCAGTCCACTCGCTTCGGCGGGATAAGACAGTGTATGTAAGTGATAATATGCCCGGCAGAGCTAGAAGCTCCATTTTCGGCCTCTCGCCAGGCTTACGCTCCTTATCCCAAGCTCTGATCTCATCCCAAGTGCCCCCCAACTCCAGTGTGTGATCCTGCGTATGAACCTGCCTCCATGTATCCACCGGTACCAACAGGCTGAAAAACAACTCTATATCAGCTAGCGTCATCACTGTGGAGGAGGCCGCCTCCGTCAATTCTTTATAATACGCAGTGGTGTACTTACGGAGGTCCGACAGCTGGCTCTTCAAAGAAAGGACCTCACTCCTCTTCCAAGGAGTATAGATCCACTGCTCCTGGAACCGAACGTCGTCTCGTGGCCTGATTACAGTATATGAAGAGTCGCGCAATTCTGGTATCTCAGGGTGGTAAATGGGATGTACTTCCCTCATGGCATGCTGTGTTCCTAGCGCTGGAACCTTCTTGAGTAATCTGCCTCGATAACCCAAGAGTGTCATTATATTGCTAAAAATCTCATTGGGAGCCATCCCTTCAGCATATACCCTGTCCTGTATATCATAGATTATCTGTGGTGCAACACCTTGAAAACACTGTTCCCATAACCCTACCAGTGTGGCTAACATGTGTTTAAGGGCATGCTGCTGTTTAGACGGCTCATAATCTTTCATCACACTCCACACATCTTCCACACAATAGATCTTGTTCTGAGCCCACTGAGCTGCCTGATTCTCCACCATTTGCTTTTTCTCATCACCCACTGCAGATCGCACCAACACTGTATCCATTCGGTCTCGCGCTGCTCCCCAGTTCGCTTCATGGGCTCCATGCACTGGAGTATTGGCATTCAACAGTGATTGGGGTGTCACACTCACAGGGGAAAGAGCAGATGCAGAGACAGGTACCATCAAATAGGGAGACAGGGTGGTAGGAGTGAAAGGGGGAGTAGGAGTGAAAGGGGGAGTAGCAGTCGATACAGAGCTAACAGATTTGGACAGAGGAGCTAACAACGCCTGCCCCGGTGACTGGTACAAGTGGGGCAGAAGCAAGTAGAGCTGGGTGTGAGGTGGTGGTGCTAGAAACAGAAACACAAACACTAGAAGGGGCGGCAGCAGAGGCCGATGTCTAGGATGTTGGGACTGTCGGGTATATCCGTTTAGGGGCATAAGGAGGAGGAGGACGAGTATCCCATAGCTCTTTAACAAGAACATCGCCTTCCACTCTAGTAACATAACATTTGTCTGTCTGTAGTCAAAACTTTCTATCTACGCACTTTATGCCCTTCTATATCTTCCCCCTTCCCCCTTTCATAGGCTACTGCTTTCTGGTTTATAGTTTGTGTCTGTCCCTTCTGAGCCTCTTTCTCTGCTCTCATGCTTCACTGCTTTGCTTCTTTCTGCCATACACTCAGATAATCAAACATCGACTGTCTGCTCTTTTTAACAAACAACTTATCTTGTACATAATTACATTTTTGTTCATCAAACGAACCTATATGTGGCCACTGTAACTCAGCATTGTCCCTCGTATATTTATGCCACAATGTGCTAAACATAATAGGGCCAATACCATGTTTAACATATACGTCAAAATTTGGAGAACCCTCCGAAGGTGCGGGCTGGCTCTCTTCCAATCGAGCATCAGTAGAACAACATTGACACCCAAAACACCCCAATTTGCCTAAACAGGGTATCTTAATACAAGACACATGTACTGTCCTTAGCAAACAAGTATAACACCAGCAATGGTAAATAAAGGAAAAAAACAAGATATCAAACCAAGCGGTCCAGAGATCACTCTCTACAATCCGGGGACTGTACTAAATTCAAGAAGACAGGCTACAGCCCTAGACCTTTTCAAACATTTGCCAACTTACTAGTTGGTCTGGCAGATTTTTGGCGAACAGCCCCTTGTCAAGCGCGGGCCGAATTTCCAGTTTGTACGGCAGACTGCTCGCAAATAAGTATGGGCGAATTTTGCGAATTCGCGATCCGCGAATTTGCGGATTTGCGAATTGCCATCCGCAAAATTCCCGAATTTGTGCAAATTTGCGGAATTTTTTTTTGCGTGTTCGCGCGGCGCTTTGCGTGTTCGCGGGGAAATTTGCGTGTTCGCGGGGCGCTTTGCGTGTTCGTGGTTTTTTTTTTGTGCGAGACCGCTCGTTGTTGTGCCATTCTGCCCTCTGCCCCACTCGTTGTTGTGCCCTTCTGCCCTCTGCCCCACTCGTTGTTGTGCCCTTCTGCCCTCAGCCCCACTCGTTGTTGTGCCCTTCTGCCCTCTGCCACACTCGTTGTTGTGCCCTTCTGCCCTTTGCCCCTCTCCTGTTTTATTTTAGAATGGCGCCGGCAAGCTGCCAGCGCCATTCTAAAATAGTTACTAAGTTAGCTTCATCAGGAAGCACTAATAGATAAAATAAAGCAGGTGCTCGAATTCAGTTAAACTCGAGCACCTGCTTCTATTAGTGCTTCCTGTTGAAGCTAACTTAGTAACTATTTTAGAATGGCGCTGGCAGCTTGCCGGCGCCATTCTAAAATAGTTACAAGCTTGAAGCTTGAACTTTTGCCCCCCTGATCCGTTCCGCTCGCGGATTTGCGGATTTTCGGCAAATTCGCGGGCATTCGCGGATCGTGAATTTGCCGAAAATCCGCAAAATCCGCGAGCGGAATAGATTTTGCGCCCATGTTTAGTCAAAACCCTGAGCCTGCTTGAAGCAGGCGCAAGGCTTGATGCAGCATTGGGGAGATAGGGCCCCCCTAGAGCATTGCTGGAGCTGCGTCGCAAGCGCGACGCAGCTCCAGCAATGCGCTGCTTTTACGGCACAGATGCGTGACGCATCTGTGCCGTTTTTGCCACATGGCGCGCTGCAATGTAAATGCGGCGCACCATGGGTGGCGGAACTGCGGCGCACAATAACTGGCGCATCCCTGGGGATGTGCCAGTTATTGTAAATCTGCCCCTATACATTTAGCCAACGAGGGAGCGCTTACTGACAGTAGAAAGTACTCCAGTTGAGTAGAGGTATTGCACAAAAAGGTGGCATCTTCGTGGACAAACATGCAGTGCTGGATTCATTCTGCCCCCTGTTAGACTCGTTTTTCCCTTGGTTTTCTGCCCTTCTGCCCTCTGTTAGACTCGTTTTTCCCTTGTTTTTCTGCCCTTCAGCCCCTGTTAGACTTGTTTTGTGTGCCCTTGTGCCCTCTGTTAGACTCATTTTTCCCTTGTTTTTCTGCCCTTCTGCCCTCTGTTATACTCGTTTTTTGTGCCATTCTGCCCTCTGTTATTCCCTTGTTTTTGTGCCCTTCTGCCCTCTGTTAGACTCGTTTTTTGTGCCCTTCTGCCCTCTGTTAGACTCGTTTTTGTGCCTTTCTGCCCCGTTAGACTCGTTTTTTGTGCCCTTCTGCCCTCTGGTAGACTCGTTTTTCCCTTGTTTTTCTGCCCTTCTGCCCTTTGTTAGACTACTTTTTGTGCCTTTCTGCCCTCTGCATCACCACATCATCACTCAGCGCTACCCCAGCATCACTCAGCTCCACCACAGCACCACTCAGCATCACCACAGCATCACTCAGCACCACCACAGCATCACTCAACACCACCACAGCACCACTCAGCACCACCCCAGCATCACTCAGCACCATCCCAATATCACTCAGCACCACCACAGCACCACTCAGCATCACCACAGCACCACTCAGCGCCACCCCAGCATCAATCTGCGCAACCATTCAACAACAACTGGTTCAAATATGTTCTCTCAATATTTCAAACTTTATTACAAATGTCACAAAAAGATGTTAATATTTCACTTCTGTTCTTGGATTTTCGTCACAATAAAATACACTGAACATAATCTTCACTAAAGTTATTTGCAAAAGTTTTAGCTATTGCCATTATAAATTAAAATCACTTTTATTTAAGTATTAATTATTCAAAAAAATTAAAAGCTATTGTAATTTGTAATATCAATACAGCTAAGTCACGTAAATACAAAACATGCGAGACCTATTGCATTGCAAATGCTTGTTTGTACTTTATCATCGAGGAGATCTTTGCAATGTTTCAAAAGAGAGAAAGAGAGAGAGATAGAGATAGAGAGAGAGGGAGGGAGAGAGAGAGTGAAAGAAAGAAAGAAAGAAGAAAGAAAGAAAGAAAGAGAGAGAGAAAGAAAGAAAGAGAGAGACAGACAGAGAAAGAGCAAGTAAGTGAAAGTGAAAAGGAGAGAAAGGGAAACAGAGGGAGAGACAGAGAAAGAGAGAGGGGAGAGAAAGAAAGAAAGAAAGAAAGAAAGAAAGAAAGAAAGAAAGAAAGAAAGAAAGAAAGAAAGAAAGAAAGAAACAAACAAACAAACAAACAGGGAGAGAGAGAATGAGAGAGAAAGAAAGAGAGAGGCAGCGAAAGAGCAAGAAAGTGAAAGAGAGAAAGAGAGGGAGAAAGGGAGAGAGAGAGAGAGAGGGAGAGAGAATAGGAGAGAGGGATCGAGAGAGAGAAAGAGAGGGAGAGAGAAAGAGAGAACGAGAGAGAAAGAAAGAAAGAGACAGAGAAAGAGCAAGAAAGTAAAAGAGAGAGAGAACGAGAGAGAGAGACATGGAAAGAGAGAGAGAAAGAGAGAAAGACACACAGAGAGGGAGAGAGAGAGAGAGGATGAGAGCGAGAAAGAGAAAGAGAGAGAGAAAGAGGGAGAGTGAGAGAGAAAGAAAGAGAGAGAAAGAGAGAGCGAGAAAGAGAGGATGTGAGAGAGAGAAAGAAAGAGAGGGAGATAGAGAGAAAGAGAGAGAGAACAACGGAGAAAGAAAGAGATAAGCAGAGAAAGAGGAAGAACTTGAAAGAGAGGGAGAAAGAGATGAATAGAGCAAGAAAGGAGAGGGAGAGAGAGATAGATAGAGAGAAAGAGAAGAAAGAGAGGGAAAGAGAGAACAAGCGAAAGAAAGAGAGGCCGGATCTCTGAAGGGCCAGATTTCTGAGTTGCCCCTACAGAACATACAGCTTTTTATTTTTAGCAAAATGCATATGAAAATTGTGCTGTAAAGGTCTCTTTTAGTTTAACCCCTCCTGACAACTCAAAATGGGTGTATTTGCCATCCTCTCCCTTCTTCCTGTTTTTTACATCTGTAAGTGCTTCCTGATGAGGTTTAATTCCTGGGACAGGTGCCTTGTTGCCTACTTGTAACTATTCTCTGACCCCGCTTCAAGGGTCAGAGCAGGGTCAGAGAATAGTTGCAAGTAGGCAACAAGGCGCCAGGAAGCACTTAGCAGCAGGTGCAGTTGAAGTTAATTTATTTGTAACCCTTTTGTAAAAGGTTACAAAGAAATTAGGTTCAACTTTTGCACCTGCTGCTGTAACCCTTGCTTGGCTGAAAATTCGTCCCTGCTGATTCGCGGATTTTACAGCGATTTCGCGAGATTGCCGAATCGCGAAATCGCGGAAAATCCGTAAATTCGCCCACGAAACGGATTTTACGCCCACCCTTACTCACAAACACTCTGTGCCTTTTCAATGGTCCGCAAACCCACCAAGTTCAAAACAAGACAGTCCAGAGACCATTCCAAGACACAGTCCGTTGACTCGTGTCGTTCAAGCAAGGTTGTACGAAAACTGCAGACAAGACAGTCCGAAGATTGTATCAAGAAACATCCTGTAGGCTTGTGCCGAAAATTGGCACCATTTTACACAAGTCAAATCACTCACCTGGTACACACAGGCCGGGTCCAGTTATTCTACACTGCTGACTCTTTGGACCAAATGGTCAACTCCAAGATGTTGCCTTCTCAGGACCCCAGCCGGTGACCACTAGACGAAGGGACGCCCGATCAGCCTGGCGGGGCAGCTGCGAGCACCAGGCTCAATCATGTGGTGATCCCCAATCTGCCCGACCAACCAAACGCACCCCGACCCTACAACCTGATCACGGGCGAGTCGGATCACCTTGCGGGGGCCCTGTTTGGGCGCCAACTGAAGGACGTGGCCCTTAGGGGCCACGTGGGCTACTTACAACCGCCTGCTATGCCTTCCCAGAAATCAAGAGCTGGCCAGACAGTAGAGAATACAAACTTACATGTTTATTTGCAATACTCTGCAGAGGAGTCCAATCAGACCTGCACCCTAAGATGTCTGCCAAGGGACTGACCCCCCCAACAGTCTACAGTAGATAATCATTCCTCTCGTGGAGCCCTCAGCCGCACCCATGATGGAAAACTACCGGCCTGAGCCGAACATGAACAAAGAGGAACAGTTGGGTGAGCTAACACCTGCCAGTTGGGTACACATTATCAAGGCCTCAAGGCCACAGTGCTGGGTCTCAGCATCTCCTAATGTGGGAGCAGAAACTACACATTCAGATAGGCATTGCCAGGGCAAAATGACCTATTCATTAGCAAGTTAGAAAACAGGTCGGGTCCAGTTATTCTACACTGCTGACTCTTTGGACCAAATGGTCAACTCCAAGATGTTGCCTTCTCAGGACCCCAGCCGGTGACCACTAGACGAAGGGGTGCCCGATCAGCCTGGCGGGGCAGCTGCGAGCACCAGGCTCAATCATGTGGTGATCCCCAATCTGCCCGACCAACCAAACGCACCCCCGACCCTACAACCTGATCACGGGCGAGTCGGATCACCTTGCGGGGGCCCTGTTTGGGCGCCAACTGAAGGACGTGGCCCTTAGGGGCCACGTGGGCTACTTACAACCGCCTGCTATGCCTTCCCAGAAATCAAGAGCTGGTCAGACAGTAGAGAATACAAACTTACCTGTTTATTTGCAATACTCTGCATAGGAGTCTAATCAGACCTGCACCCTAAGACTGACCCCCCCAAAAGTCTACAGTAGATAATCATTCCTCTCGTGGAGCCCTCAGCTAACACCTGCCAGTAGGGTACACGTTATCAAGGCCTCAAGGCCACAGTGCTGGGTCTCAGCATCTCCTAATGTGGGAGAGAAACTACACATTCAGATAAGCATTGCCAGGGCAAAATGACCTATTCATTAGCAAGTTAGAAAACAGCCTTGAACAGCACAGAAAAATAATAACGAAATGCAAAATTGAGTCACACTTGCTAACTGAAGCCTGCACATTACGGTTATAACTCAGCGGGTTGTATAACTTGAATGCAAATGGTGTCTATTTAGCCATGCACTGCTAACCTAATATGGCATTAAAACATGTGCTTTGAAGGAATGGGAATTTCAGACCCTACACATCCTGTGTTCGAGTTCCTCGCGCCATTTGATGCTGATTGATCATAGCTGTTGTGGGATGGTACCAGGCACCGCATATCTATTCGCTGTAAGTTCCACGGTTACTTGATGTATGCAAGTATCATATACACCAAACCACACAGTTGAGGAGGAAACACTATGGCCTTCATTGAATATTTGCTCTATATGGTTTGAGTCTCTGAGCAGGCTGAAAGCCATGCTTGTTCAGAAAGATGTATTTAACAACAAGGGGTGGTGATGGACAGAGTTTCTGAATTAAGCAGAATACTCTCACCCAGTCAAGAGATCAGGGCTAGATCCAACACCGTTTTTTAGCTCACTGCACCATCCCAGTTCAGAACCTGGCTATATGCAAATTAGTCTGTTCCTGTCCCAGTGCATGATGGGAACAGGGCAAACCAAACTACCAAGCCAATTCTTACACTGGGAAGGAAACAAGCTTCCGGGGACCGGTTTCTGGCATTTCAGCCGTCGTCGGCCCGGCTTGCTTGAATCCTGATGGTGCAATGAGCAAGGGACTCACATCTGAGTATACCCTTCCACGCTTAGGGTGGACAAAATATTTAACAACAAGGGGTGGTGATGGACAGAGTTTCTGAATTAAGCAGAATACTCTCACCCAGTCGTTCATCACCACCCCCTTTTCTGAATCATTTTTGGCCTCTATAGGTGTGGCAGGGTATACTCAGACATGAGTCCCTTGCTCACTGCTCCATCAGGATTCAAGCAAGCCGGGCCGACGACAGCTGCAATGCCAGAAACCGGTCCCCGGAAGCTTGTCTCCTTTCTGGTGAAGAATTGGCTTGGTAGTTTGGTCTGCCCTGTTCCTATGATGCACTGGGCCAGGGACAGACTAATTTGCATATAGCCAGGTTCTGAGTTGGGATGGGGCAGTGAGCTAAATAACGGTGATGGATCAAGCCCTGATCTTTGGACTGGGTAAGAGTGGTCTGCTTAATTCAGACACTCTGTTCATCACCACCCCCTTTTCTGAATGGTTCAGAAAGATGTGGCATTAGCCTCAGCCCAAGGGACCTTTGATTTTCAGGTTGCAAAGTCTTCATCTGAGATACAGGCCCTGGTCTGTACAAACTTCCCGCTCCATTTCAGGAAAATGGTTCCTTGTATCTTTAACATGTCTGATACGAGGGGGATCATGCTCCTATTTAAACTTATAGGTTCTGGATTAATGAGCACCTTTCAGACAATCTTCGGAATTATTCCAGCATTCATACACTCCATACTGGGAAGCGTTTTTGGAGGGCTTCCACTGGTCCTACTACTTGTAGTGGGTATCCTCCTTTTAATTTTCCTGCTACGCAATGGAGGGCCCAGTTCATCGAGAGAAGGAAAAAACACTGATGGTGTGACGTTATTGTGAAGGCATGATACTCCATCTGGGCACTCCTTGGCTTTGGGAGCTAAGTGAGCATTGGTACCTATTGTTTAGACCAGTCTGGGTTGATTGCATCTTGCCTGCGTTCCGCTGCCTATTCTGCGGATGCAAAAGCTTGTTGGACATACGTCTGACCCTTCCATTGGTTGCACCACTGGACATAGACGTACTACTGGACCCCTTAAAGGCCCACGTGTATCAGTGTCCACAGCGTATTCCCATGTTGATGACGACATTCTTAGATCAACTGACCAATCAAGCGCACACAATCAGTTTTAACGATATGAGTATTCAAGTTAGAGTCTTCCAAGGATAAGATCACACACGAATGTTCTTTCTATTCCTGTTTTAATTAGTATGTAAATGTTTCTCCTATCAAAGGAGATCCATACAGAAAGAAACCAGCCGACACGTGTTTCGTCAGTAAGGGAGTTAACCCAATGACTCTTCAGGGCTGCAATAGTATGGAATATCGTGTTTTCGGGGGAGCGGTGATAATTCCAACGCGCTCCTGTTCGGGTTTTCAAAATTACAATGTGCACGGGTCCGCACAAGGAATAAAAGGTGATAAGTCCGAAAAGCGTAATTCGACAATGGCGGGTAATGCCTATTGTCACTACATAGAACGGCGTTGTGCCGTTATGGTAACGTAGAGGGTATTTGCCGGATACGGGAAACCACATTCTTAGATCCCCCACAGGATGCTTTAGCTCCTGTCCGAACGGAAACCGGCTCTACAACGGGCTCACAGGTATCAAGTGTTTTCTCAGCGGCTGCTGTGGAAACTAAAGAAAATCACCATTGCTACATTAACCTGATACAAGAGGTGTTACAGGGACCGTTATCTGGCAATGCGAGCAACAGTAATGTTGCGACTCTCACACAGGACACATAAACATTTGGCTCTTTGTGTGATGGGAACAATTCAGCCCTTTTCCCCCAAAAATCCGAATTGGAATGCAAAACATCGCTTTGTTTTATTTTTTCTGCTCTTACTGAGCACCATGACTTTCGACGGGCTCATTTGGCTTACAATATATTGATTCTTTAGTGGACTTGTAGAGCTTTAGAAGTATAATAGTATTCTTCTTTACATATACCATGTTTTTATTTGTTTTTAGACACTAGTTTGTGTGACAATGTTTTTGTGCTTTTAGTATACATGGTTTAAGCATTAGTTGGCTTATCGACCTTCAGATGAGGAGTGGGTGAAGTACCCCAAAGACGGCCCAAGTAGAAAACAGCCTTTTACCTACATTTGTCCTACCCTGCTCGGCATAACAGTTCTAGCACTGGCCTTTTACCCAGTTATGTGCTGAATAAATGTTGATCAGTTTCCTTGAAACTAGACTCATTTATTATGCATGAGAATTTTTAGAAAAGTCGCCTGCACATGACGTACATAACAGGATTAAGGATTCTTAGAAAAGTCCCCTGCACATGACCTATATAACAAGATTAACATACCCAGTATAAAAGTCATGGTCATCTTCATCCTAGGGCTACAGAACTACTTTGCATAGTTGCAGATATTGATTTAGGCTCATTTACATAATTCTACTCACAATGTATCGATTGTGGCAGGATCCCAGAGGCTATCTTTATGGTATAAAAAAACCATACCCTCACTAGATAGATGGAGGAGACACTTCCACGCTGACACAAGAGTCCTGAATGCTTAAGCTTCAACACACAGCAGACTGACATCCCTTGTGGGGTGTCCAACTCGAGACTAAGACAGGGACCTTCACTCTCACCGGTCAGGTAATGGGGTTGGCGTTTTCCTAGGGGACTCTTGGCTTCACGCCCACCTACATGCTAGGTTTACTTAGGTACACTTAGGTAGGGTTGCCTTGAAGGTCCACTTGATTACTGTCATGTTTATATGCCTGCATATATTCCATGTTTTAGCACCATGGTAGAATTCTACATTTTATTTACTCTGTTGGTGCTTGTAATCTTTTACATTTGCTTCTGTCTAATGATTGTTACTGCAAATATGATTTATACTAGAATGACGCTGGTTCAAAAAATGCTTATTGAAAACATCCCCAATGTTTAATCTGTGTATATCTTTACGACTAAGTAAGTACGATTGACTGAGCGAAAACTACTGTACTCTTTACACGATCCCTGAAAGGTCAAGGGTTGTCATGTTTGATGGTTGCCAGAAACTATTCACTCCTTGGTAAGGTTTGGGGGCTTATGGTGGCACTGTGAGCTAGCTGGTCTATAGGCTGACGTATCCTTTTAGGGTGTCCGGAATCAGTCTAGACACCAATCCCTTAGTTTATGTTATCTACAAACTAGCAGATCCTATGTATATTTAGGAACCACAAAACAGTATTCACTCAGGCAGAACCCCCACTCAAGTCAGGGTAAGCGATATGTACACTAAAATATAATCTGTGTTCACCCTCTGGTGGGTTGGCAATGTGTAAAGTATTTGTGCAACACACAGAGCAACACAATGAATGCACCACAAAAAGATGCCACACAGGTTTAGAAATATAGAGAATATTTAGCGGAGCAAAATGAGACCAAAATGACAAAAATCCAATCACTAGAAGTTACAAAATGATTTTGTTAAAGATTAAATGTGAAAAGTCACTAGCTGTCTTAAGGTTACTTTGGATTTGCAAGGGATCAGTGCAAATCCAAAGTTCAGGCTAACCACCATGGAGGGTAGGCCAGCTGCAGGACCTAAGCAGATCCCCCCCAGAAAGTACATTGGATGGCGCCAAGCGCCAACGCTGAGAACACGATGTATCAATCTTTCCTTTGCAGTCATGTCACTGCATCATCTTAGAGATTTGCTAAGGTGAAAGCTATGCTTTGCTTTGTAGTCGAGCCGTGCAGTGTCGTCATTGGGCTACGTAGACTGTAGAACCGCTGTCATCGAACAGCCTCTGCGTCGACCCCGAAGGGTGATGCGTCGGCTCTGATGATTAGACCTACTCCTCCAACTTTTGAGCACCACTCAAATCTATTGCCTCATTAAACTCTCATTGTTTACCATTTACAATTCATCAGGAGCTATTCGCTCTTTGTTTTGAGACCTTGACACTATTATGGAATTGCTTCCACTCAACAGCCCTCATCATTTCAATAATTCTTATGTGAACACAACTAGTAACTTACAAAAAGGGGGACAGAACAAAAGCGGCCTGCTATAGACCAATCTCCTTGATAAACTCTGTTGCGAAGGTAGTGGGTGGGATTCTACTAAAGAGGCTGAATGCATGGGCCAATCAACACAACATAATGACCCCTGCACAATATGGATTCAGACCAGGACACGCAACAACCACACAGTGTCTGAATCTGTATCTAATCAGTGGTAAATACACCCAAGCAAGAGAGGGAACTTTGTATATGGCCTTTATGGACCTTTCCTCTGCTTTTGACTGTGTCGATAGGAGCAAACTATGGGAAGTCCTGCAAAAAATGGGCGTAGAAAATAATTTGATCAATTTTCTGGCTGATCTACACAACGACACCCGTGCTAATGTGCGTTTTACAAGAGACATGAAAGTAACGAGAGATTTTAAAATCAACCGAGGAGTCAGGCAGGGCTGTATATTAGCACCTTTTCTTTTTAACTTATATATTAATGGACTTGAAGATCACCTGATAAAAACAGACACGGATTACCCTCGAATTGGCAAAACAGGCGTACCGGTCCTGTTGTATGCGGACGACGCTGTTCTTTTATCCAGAACCGCACTCGGACTCCAAAAATTACTGGATTCTTTTCTTCAATTCATGTCCTTACGTGGCCTAAATATTAACAATTCCAAATCTTTTGTCATGACGGTTGGTTTAACTCCCAAAAAACAATACCCCTTCTCAGTCAACGGGGAAAACATTCCACTTACAAAAACATTCTCGTATCTGGGTGTACTTTTCGATCATAAACTTAAATGGGGCCCTGCCATAACTAAAAAGAAAGGCGAAATACTGAGGACCAACTCTGGTATAATGGATTTCGCTCGCAAATTGGGTAACACTCCAGTGTCTGCCGTGTTGAAGCTTTATCAGGCAAAAAGTGTTGCGGTGGCATGTTACGGAAGTGAACTGTGGGGGTTTTTACCAGTAGATACCCTAGTAGCTCTCGAAAATAACTTTCTGAAACAGGTCATGAGCTTACCAAAGAGTACCGCAAACTTCTCTATACATGAGGAATTGGGCACCCCGTACCTAGCTGACAAAATTGCTGCAAACCCTCTGCTTTGCTGGTTAAGCTGTTGGCGCAATACAGCGATTCCATTAACTCATAACATCCTAGCTGAAGCCCTTACTTGGGAAGGACAACTTAAGTTACCCTGGATGAAATACATTCGTAATTGCTGTAAAGATCTGGGCAGATTAGATCTTTACTTAACACCCCAGAATGCCACCAAGCAAGATGTCAACTTTGTAAAAAACACCTTTTACTTGAAGCGACAACTCTACAGGGAAGAAACTGAGCTCAAAAAGCCCAGCGTAAGGAGCCATGCACTAACAAAGACCTGTGTGTTCTCTGAACCTTATCTATCGTGGAATATATCCAGATACGAACGCTTCCTGCTGAGCAGATTTCGATTTGATCTCTATCATCTGCTTTTAGCTGTACCAAGTGGAGCCCATAGAGGTCAAGTGTTGCCAGCTTGCGGCTGCGACAACAAGTCTCCGCAAGACTTGGCTCACTTTTTATTCCTATGTCCTTATTACTCAAGTCCACGCAATATGTTTTTAAAACCGTTGCTTAAAAAGATGAATTTTACACAAATTAAGCCCGCACTTCTATACCTTCAAATGTTGCATGAAGACAGTACTTTTTTTATCTGCAAGTTTTTAAAAACAGCCTTAAAGTATAGATCAAGTATGGAAGGATGACTCCAAACTGAATTATAATACAGATACAATTCCGTCTTGATTAAGTATATGCACATAGGACCACTGTATCATGTCTTTTTAATAATCGCTTATTACTTTTTTCTTTTAAGACTATTGGAAGATAAATTTTTCCTTCTATGAATGAACTGTATTTTATTGTATTGTGTGCTTTTATGACTGCTTTCCTGTCAGTCGAATAAAGAACAAATTGACTTGTACGATTTGCATAGAAAGTGACGTCAAAAAAAGGGACCTCCATTAGCGATTAATACAAAGCATAACTATTGAGAGAGAGGGAAAATGGTGGAACCTTGGAACAAGTTATTTTCTTCACATTAACATTGAAGAGAAGGTTGCAGTAGCTAATATCTATCAACAAGGTCCTGAAGAAAGCCGGGTCATTTGCCCATATAGGCTGAAACATGTCGACCATTTTACAGACCATACTGCACAGCGCCATTAGGTAGTCTTACTACTGGGCGTGTTTTTAATCTTGGCACCCTGACTTCTATATGGAATATTTTCTGAAGTCAGAGTAGTTCATTTTATCCATTTTGTTTATCATTTAAGCACTGCACACATTTTTTCACATCACTTTTAGGATGCACATCATGGCTATACTCTTGATATCCATTTGTACCGGCACTATAAGGTCGGACTTGGGAAGGCAAGACTAGCAATCCCCACATGACGCAAACTCCACCACATGGGTGGTCTGATGGGAATTGTCTTAGCCTTCTGTCACAATAGTTGCTTGTCTCTAACAGCATGTTTTCACACATTTGCCACAGTGCCACACGGTCACCATTGTTAGCACACACTCCTCCAGACCTGGTCTGCTCTCTAGTGTTTTTTGTGACATAAGGAATGCACCTTATCCAGTGGCGGCTCGCAGAGGGAGTGCTGTGGGGCGGTGAGGTGGGTTGGGGGTGAGGCAGGGTAGGGGGTAGTGGAGTCAGAAATACGACGGCAAGGAGTAAAATAAGTAAAACAATAAATGAAACTATTTACCTTGCGTTCACTGCATGCATACTGCAGACCCACATGGCCCATCCAACTATTGTCCTGTGTTACAACTTCCTTAAAAGTCTTGGAACATCTTGCCTTCAACCATTGCATCGTGTTTCCACCTCACAAATGTAATTGACTTCCTGTAAACAGGATTCCATGCTCTCCACTGAATTGAAAAAGCAATCTTTTTTGTATGCTCTTTTTCCTTGACCTCCCAGTGCATTCGGTTCCTTTGATCACTCCACCGCAATATCTACCCTTTTGGTTTACAAATTACTCAACTGTTTGCTCATGATTATCTTCCTGATGGAACTTTATCTAATGATGCTCATCTGGTTGACCACCAGCTCCATTATTTGTTGACGTCTCACACGGTACAGTCCTTTTCTCCCTTATTTCTATGTCAATATAACATCTTTTTGTCTCATTATTCTCTCCTTTGGTTACTTGAATCATATCTAGGAAGACAACACCTAAATCATCTACTCTATTCCACCTTTAATCCCTGCCTTTGAAGCTTGATTCTCCGACAGCGCCACGTTCATCTGGCACTGATGGAACTCTGCTCTATTATGCTGTACCCTTCTAAAGTGCATCCACATCTTTTACAGAGCCCATAATATGATCTCCTATGCTGTCAGCTTTAAACTTTGGCATACCATTCAACACAGCAATGTACCTTAAGTACTTCTTAATAACTATAACTAATATTGCCAGCTATCAACTACAGAGCACCTGAGAAATCCTCCCTATACTGCTAAAATGTTGATTAGTCCTCATAAAGCTGGACCACTGCAACAGTCTATTTGTTGGTGCCCCTTAACAGTCATTTTTTCCACTGGAAAAAGTAATGCATTTCACTTTGGTGACTCTATATTCTCTGTAGACATAGCCCTGTCTTACACTGCTGTCATCAGGCTGTGTGCCTACATGCCAGAATCAGGGCCTACTACTCTGCAAAATTTTGAGCTAACTATGTAGCTGAACCATGCATGGATCCACCTACTGCAAGCACCCTCTTCTCCACACCCCCCCAGGCAATCCCAGCTCAGCTGAAAGCCAAAATCTACTAGCCATTTCCAAACTACCCTGTGTGACTTGACTGTTTTGTTCTTTTAACTTTTTTGGGCCTCATCACTGGAACTCACTGTCTTCACCTCCAAATCCTTTCTCTTTCTTCACCTTAAATACTGTTCCAGGAGGGTGGGGCCTAGCCGCCAACCGTGATGGCTGTGTAGGCTGGTAGCTCCGCCGTGGTCCTTCTTTCCAGCGGACTCTGTGGCGGCGCTAACGGTGATTTTGCCGCGAAAATGTCCGCCAGAGGTGAGTGAGGCAGGGAGGTTGCGGGGGCAGCAGCTCCGGACCGCTCGCTGTCTGTGGAGTGGAGCGGCGCTGTGTGGAGAGAGATGCCGTGTGGCCGGGCCTGCTGCTGCAGGCCCGGCCTCAACGTGAGCTGTGCCACATTGGAGGACTTGCAGAGACTCCAGCGGATGGGGCGGTAAGCGGCTGCGGGGGGGGGGTCAGCGGCTCCCTAGTCATCGAGGCTGCGTGAGGGCATATGAGGAGGCCTCGCGGTTGTAGAGGCCGCGGAAGTGACGGCGTACCGAAGCCAGTGGGAGCCTGACCCCGCAGATGTGCCTGGAGCACCCCTCGCCCCTGAATTGAATACCTGGCTTCTGCCTGCGGCTACCCTGTTTGCCATATGAGTCCCTCTTGAGGAGCCCCCCGCCGAGGCCCCCATCAATACCCTCCTCCACTGCTGCTGGGAGTCAGGATTCCTTGTTCCTTGCCCTGTGTTTAGGCCTGCGTATCTGCCCTGTGCCCACATTTCTGGCACTGCGTCGTCGCTTCCTGTGGTGCCTGTGTCTGTCTGGGGGTGCTACCTGCTGGTGACACATGATCTGGACCTTTGTCCTCCCCCGCTGGGTGCTGCAGTGCTGCCTGCTCACTAGTTTCCCCGAGGGCGGTGGCCCGACCTTGCCCTTGACTTTTGCATCTTCGAGACTGCTGCGGCCAGTGGCTACCTATGGTGGCTGTTTCGTTGCACTGCTTCTGGCCACTACCACTCACACTATGCAGCCAGCACAGGAGGTATGGATTGTAAAGACCCCCACCAGGGCACCCTTCCTTTCAAAGCCTTGGGGCTTGGCACGGCGGTGCAGCAGTCTAACATGGCGGAGGGCGGCAAGGTTTCCGCGACAACAGCGGCGGGGACGGAGGGCCTTCTGGCTGAGCTGAAGGCAGGATTCAAGGCCCTGGACATCAGATTTGATGCCCTTGACCAGCATCTGGATGCAATGGGGGCACTGATGGACAAACATGAGGGGCGTCTGACAGTGGCAGAAAACAGAATCACAGACCTGGAGGATGGTGCGGCCCAAACGGCCAAAAGGTATGAGAGGTTGGAGAGGCTCCTTAAAACAGTAGCGATGAAGAATGAGGATTTGGAGGCCTGGGGGCAATGAAATAATATCCGCTTTACGGGAGTGGCCGTGTCGACCAACACTGGCAGGTTGAATCTTTTTGTAGAAAAGCTCCTCACAGACCTCTTTAGCAGGGACTCATTTAGTGACACTTTTGTTGTGGAACTGGCACACTTCATCCAAGGGCCTTGACCGAACCCGGGGTGTCCCCACCCCCGATTATAGCACACCTTTTAATTTCAGGGACAGGGATGCTGCTCTGCGGTTGGCAAGAGATAAGGGGCAACTGAACTGGCAGGAGTCCAACATCTACCTATTCCCTGATTTCACAGCGATGGTGCAGGAGGCGCGTAGGAAATATGCGGGGGTTAAGGCTGCACTACGGAAACTTGGCCTGCGCTACGGAATGCTGTACCCTGCGCGTCTAAAGGTGGATGTGGACAGATGGTCCCGGGTTTTCTACACCCTCCATGAAGCTCAGGAGTTTTGCCATCAATACTACAACACTGCGGAGAAGAACTCTGGTGCATCTCCGCTGCACGCTCAGGACATTCCGGATTCAGGAGCGAGTGCAGAACTGTTTGGTACCGGCTAGTTTCATGTGCTGTGCTCCTTTATTGTGATTATAGACACTGCTCACCACATTATAGTTTTTTTTTCTTGTTGCAGTTCCTCACAGTGGCACCTTGATGGCACCACAGGCTTGCCGCCACAGAGGTGCAAAGATGTTGTTCTGTTATGACATGGTATGGGCTTTTGGCGGGGTGTTGCCACCTCCCTTGTGCGGATGCACATTTGTTTGTTCTCTTGGGGGCTCATTTTTTGGGTTTTTAGTTTGAAGTCACATTTTGGAATTGTGATGTGGGACGGGGTCTTTCCCCCCACGCTTGGTAGGGGGGCATGTGGGGTTTGGGACAGTTGGTCGAATTTGTGTCCTACATGTGATACTGTGTACACTTTGTGGTTTAGCATATCTACTGTGCGAATAGGAATGACAATTATTTTCTTTGCATTGGATTATGGCTAGTAAAGTTTTGGCAGAGGATGACGTGTCTCTGATATCTTGGAATGTTCAGGGTCTTAATAAGGTTTGCTAGTGACAAATTATTTACAATGCCACCAGGTAGATGTCGCCTTCCTACAGGAGACCCACCTACCTAAGACTGCTACCCCATTAGTTGATGCCGCCTGGGGGTCCCATAGATATTTTGAGGGGTATAGCTCCTATGCCCTAGAAGTGGCTGTGCTTATTCACAAAAGACTGCCCTTTCACGAGGAGGAGGTATATAGGGATGAGGGAGGGAGATACGCGTTGGTTAAGGGCTGCATGCTGGAACACTCTGTACCTTTTGTCAACATGTATGCCCCAAACGTAGAGGACCCTGAGTTTTTTAACGATGTTTATTCATATATTCTTCGCATGGGGGCCGATTATGTCTATTTGGGAGTTGATTTTAGCTTGACACTTCCGGAGCTGGATAGTACTTCGCGCACTGCAGCCACTAAACCACGTGCACGGTGCGCCCTGTGGGGTGTGCTTGAACAATTGGATCTGGTGGATGCCTGGCGCCACCACTCGGGCGGCGTCTTGGGATATACGCATTACTCTGCACCCCATAACACTTGGACACGCCTTGATTATTGGTGCCTCTCGGCGGCTGCGTTACTATGGCTCAAGGATGTTAAGCATTTACCGCGTACATTGTCCGACCATTCCCCGGTACTGGTACAGTTGCATGTGCCTAGGGGTGGGGGGGGGGTGGAGCACACTTGGCGGTTTCCGGACATGGCCCTACAAGACTCTGTTTTTGCAACTGAGTTGGGGGAAGCTATTGTGGAATATTTCCAACTGAACGTGGGTACTGCTGATTCCAAGGCCACCCTCTGGGAGGCGTTTAAGGCGTAAGCTAGGGTATCTGTATTTCGAAACATGCTGGTGTGCTGCGGTCGCTTTGCCTCCCACTTGCACAGGTAGAGACCAAGCTCTGGGACCTTGACAGTAGCTCACATGAATCGTACCCCTGTGATACGTTTAGGCGTGCTTCTCTGCTAGCCGAGTTCAATGAAGCGGCGGATAGAGAAGCCAACTTTCTAGGTAAATTCACTGTAGCTCGTAGGTACGGTGAGGGAGATTAGCCCGGCAGGCCACTAGCATGGCTGACGTAATACATTCGTAAACCCACATACATAGCTGCATTGTCTGGGGACTCCGGGGAGCGGATAACTGGGAATGTGGGGGTGTTGCGTGAGGTGCTGCAATATTATATGGATCTATACACCTCTAGGACTGATTCAACCCCGGAGGACTGCCAGGAGTACCTTGAAAAGGTTTCCCTCTCATGGCTGGGCAGGGTGCATCAGGAGTTCCTGGCTGAACCCTTCACGGAGGGAGAGATATCAGACGCCATTGACGCACTGGATGGCGCTAAAGCACCTGGGTTGGATGGTTTTACTGGCTATTTCTATAAAAAGTATATAGATCTGTTAGTCCCTCATCTTATTGACATTTTCCAGGAGGTGGTGGATAAGGGGATACTTCTACCCACTCTTAGGGTAGCTGTCATAATTCTAATACCCAAATCCAGTAAAGACCATTTGAAATGCTCCTCATACAGACCCTTGTCGCTATTGAACTTTGACAATAAAATCTTTGCAAAAGCAATTGCCATCAGGCTTGCATTGATTATTGAGCAACACATCTCCCTGGTGCAGTCGGGTTTTATTCCACACAAATCCATGGCCCTGAACACACGCACCTGTTCGCCACTCTTAATAGGATTGAACCGACATTACCGGCTGCAGCGGTGCTGTTGGATGCCGAAAAGGCATTCGATTCACTGGAATGGGCTTTTCTATGTACCACCATGCGCTTCCTCGGGATCCCTGAACGGTTTTTGATGGTGATTAGATTGTTGTACACCCAGCCAATGGCCTGCATCTGCCTCAATGGCACACGGACTAGGGCATTCCCTCTTACCCCTGGGACGCGGCAGTGATGCCCTCTGTCTCCCCTCCTTTTTATACTGGTGCTAGATCCACTGGTGCACCACTTACAAAGTAAACACAGCCACCGCTTGGTGAGGTTACTAGATAATGGCACCTTGTCAGGCTTAGAAATAAATTGGGGTAAATCTGAGGTGCTCCGGTTGACTGATGCGGTTTGCGCCAAAACCATGGACTACCCATTAACTTGGTGCAATGATGCGGTTAAATATCTGGGTGTCCATATCCATAGGGACCGGGACCGTGTCTTGCAATTGAACTATGGCCCGGCAGGCGAGAGGCTCGAAAACAAAATAGAGCGGTGGTTGCGACTCCCCCTGTCCATGGCAGGCCAAATAGCCATATTAGAAATGGTGGTTCTCCCACAGTTTTTGTATTTTTTTACAAACATCCCAATCCCTCTTTTTTTCCAGATTGTGCACTTTGCTTGGGAGGTTGGTGTGGGGTGGGAAACAGCCTCGGGTTGGATGGGACACCTTGGTGCTACCATATGAGAGAGGGGGATTTGGCGTACCAAACTTGCACATCTGCTATTTGATTGCACAGTCCAGTTTTCCTCTGCACTGGTATAACACAGATATCCGGCTCCCGTACTAATGGCCCAAGGCAGACTTGGCACTCTCGGATCCACTTCACGCACTGCTGCCATGCGGGTTCCCTCGGGATCCACGTGATATTCAACCTTATCCACCACGAGCTGGGCTTGGCGCAAGCTGGGGAAGGTGACTGGCATGAGTGTCCTGTACTGTCACGCACTACCCTTGGCCGGTAACAGCGGATACCTATCCTGCAGGAAGTGCTAGTCAAACATACACTAGCCTAATTCTGGGTACATACCTTTGGGGATTTGTTCCCGAGGGGACACATATTCTCGCGCACGGAGGACCATTGATTCCGGGAGGCCACGGTTTTAGACCACTTTGTGCTTGTGCGCGTACAGAAGGCGCTTCGTGCCCGCATTGAGAGTTACCCATTGGTGCCCACTGAGTTTCCTCTTCTAACTGGAGTTATTAGTGGAGGGGACGGGAATCACCTGGTTGCTAGACCATACAAGGGGGCGATAGGATTGCTGCTGAGCAGAGACTCGGCGGTGAGGGCTGCCTGGGAAGGCGATCTTGGACATCCCTTAACTGATCTTCAATGGCGCCGTTGTAGTGAGCAAACACTGAGGGTATCCCCGAACCATCTGCATAAATTGTTGCACTTCAAGTTTATGTGGCGGCTATATCTCACCCCCAGTAAGCTACACCTCATTGACCCAGCGCGATCTGACACCTACCCAAAATGTAAGGCCCTGCATGCGTACTTCGCCCACATGGCGTGGACATGTCCCAAGTTGGAGGTTTATTGGGCATCCATTTTCAGCGAGCTGTCTAAGATGGTTGAACTGGACATAGCACCATCACCTCTCCTTGCCCTACTGGGGTATGTCCATGACCTCTCCAAGTCCCGGCGTGGCTTTGTCGCAATAGCGCTCCTGCTAGCCAAGCATGAGGTGGCCATTAAATTGCCCCACACTTCAGACATGGTTACACAGCATGACATACTGTAACACCACCAGCGATACATATGCTCAATTGCAGCCACCCGCCTCTGGACATCTGGCAACCCTTGTTAGCATACCCACAGCTCTCACAGGCACCAACAATACACTAACACGGACACCACAAGCATTGTAGGTTCAAGGGACATAATAGGTGCTGCATCTTGATGTTAAATATGTTGTATAGGACCACTGTGTGTGATGGTAGCCACTGCATGTTTATGACAATTGCTGTACGATCAACATCGACAGTGTGGACGTCGCTGCATAGCATGAGCTATCTGTTGGACATGCACTAGCCACTGGAAACTGTTCTGCTGTTTGTTTTGTACCTTTTATGCTACCACAGACTGTGTATACCACAATTCGGACCGACTGTCTTTTCGTTCTTTTGTTTCTTGTTTCTGTATGTCTCCTTTTTTTGGGGGGGAATGAAAATAAACAAATAAAAAAAAATAAAAAAGACTGTTCTAAAAATAAGTCTTATCAAACAAGAAGGAAAGATTGTCTAACTCCTTAAAGACAATGCCACCTTTGATAACATATCCCAGTAGTCAAGGTTATTAAATATATTCTGAGACATAATATGTATAAAATCATGTAACATATGCAATATCTAGTATCACCATTCAGTTACCTAACTAGCAACACTACTATAGCAAAGAGGTACGATGACGCAGGTTCTGGTTACACGATTTATTCCAATAAGAAGTACAGCTTTACAACCACCAAGGAGCAACTGGGAAGCCCCACCAGTCAGCTCGTAAACCGTCTCTCCACCCGGCTCACATCCACCACATTCGTCCTGACATCACAACATTCTAACAACATTCTATGATCTAGAATACTACACACCTCCCCCCTATAGAGAAAAAACAAAAACAAAAACAAAGAATAAATAAATAAATAAATAAATAAATGAACAACGAAGAATCATAAAATAAATAAAAACATTAAATACGGACAAAATACTAGAGCTTAATAGGAACATGCTTAACTCGAACACTTCTTCTAGCAATATCAAGATCTTGATTGATATTTGACTCCTCAGCATTAGAATCAGTAGCATGACTAAAACTCATATTGTGACAAAAAGGAACAACATCCCTGCTGACATTCTCTTTAGGTTCCAAATAATCAAAAGCTTGATGGAAACCTGGGAAACCAGAGATATTGTCAATAAGCGTATCAGATGAAAATCTTGGAAAATTATCTTTAACATTTTGTGACTTAGAATTGGTTAAAGCAGAATCATTAGAAATCTGTGAATTACAAACAGATATACGTCTAAAATTCCAAATCTTACCACCATCAACTCTCACCGCTTTACTGAAAATGTCTGTAATTTTCACAGGATCAGACCATTTAGCTTGTCTTCTGTTTACCTGCCCCCCAAACTTCACACGGACCAAATCCCCAACTTTTAACCTAGAAGTATTCAACACTCTTGTACCATTATTCCGAATCATTCTCTCTTGATATTTTTTTACACGTATTCTAACTGCATCGAAATCTACTTTAGAATAAAAAGCATTCTTGGTCTTCAACTACCACTGCATCAACTTTGAACCAGGCTTCCTACCATGTAACAATTCAAAAGGAGACAATCCAGTAACAGAATTAGGAAAAGTGCGATATGTTAACAAAGTAGCTTGTAAAGCTTTCCTCCATTTGAGTCCACTTCTAACAGCCAATTGACAAGATTCTTTCACAACTCTATTGAACCTCTCAGTCCGACTGTTAGCTTGCGGAAAATAATTAGAAACTCTTCAATGCACAATATTACAATCTAAAATAAAGGACTCAAACTCTTTACTTACAAACTGAGGCCCATTGTCGGAAACAATTTCCTCTGGTAAACCCTCTCTGGCAAAAACCTCTTCTAAAAATTCAATCACATTCCCAGAACAAACTTTTTCCACAATTTTCAATTCCGGCCATTTAGAGAAGTAATCAATCAAGACTAACGCAAATAATTCTCTTCCTGAATGATAATTAAATAGACCAATAATGTCAATGCCTAATTTCCTCCAAGGACCATTGGCAAATTCAATAGGTGTGACTCCAACCTAAAGTGCTTTAGCAGATTTGTCACTTAGAGAACAAGGAGAACAATTCCTAATCCATTTGTCCACCATACCATCTAACCCAAGCCACCAATAGAACTCCCTGATTCTTCTCTTCGTTGTAGACATTCCCAAATGACCCTCATGAGCAAGCTTGCAAATAAGTTCTCTCAAACTCCTAGGGGGAATAATCTTGTCAGATCTCATTATCGTATTCTGATTTAACATAAGTTCATCTTTCACCTTCCAAAAAGAAGCTAAATCACCACTCAATCTCCTTTCTTCAGGCCAACCTTTACTCAAAAAAACCTGGACTTCTTTCAAAATGTCATCACAATCCATCAATTCAGAGCAACTGGATTCAGAAATATGATCAGAGCAATGTCCACAAATTAAATTAACGTCTTCCATAGTAAATGCAACATCACATTCATCATTGACAGAAGAATCACTTACTTCTTTGACCGATAACCGTGACATGCAATCAGCATGAACATTGAACCGACCCGGAACATAAATCACCTGACACCTAAATTCCTGCAATTTTGCAGCAAGCCTTGCCAAGCGCGCTGTAAGCATTCTTCCACCTCCCGCTGATAACATATTGACAAGGGGTTTATGGTCTGTTCTCAATGAAAATTTCGTACCCCATAAAAATTGGCGGAAATGTTGAGCCGCCCAAGTACATGCAAGTAACTCTTTTTCAATAGTGGAATAATTGCATTCAGAATCATGAAGAGACCTAGAAGCATAAGACACCACATATTCACCCTCTTTGTCCCTATGCATTAACACAGCACCCAGTCCCACATTGCTAGCATCGACACAAACTATGCAGGCATTTCCCACTTTAAATGGTCTCACAAATGGTGCACCAGAAATTCTGTCCTTTAAAAAATCAAAAGAATTTTGTTGTTCTCTACCCCACACAAATTTTGCATTTTTCTTCAACAAAATACGCAATGGATGAACAATAGTAGAATAATTCTTGACAAATTTTCCGTAAAATTCCGTTAAACCTAAAAAGGATAAAAGTTGTTCTTTACAAGTAGGAACGGGGGCCAACTTAATACTCTTTATATGATTGATTTTAGGTTTGATTCCCTCAGACGAAATTTCATGGCCTAAATATTCTACTTTAAACTTCCTAAATTTGCATTTGGCAAATTTTAATGTTAATCCTTTCTTCTGAATCCTCTGTAGAACAGATTCTAAATTCTCGTCATGCTCCATACAATCCTTCCTAAAAATTAAAATGTCGTCTTGTAAAGCAATTGCACCATTGCAACCTTCCAACAACTCTTTCATCAAACGTTGAAATACAGAAGCAGCACTAGCCAATCCAAAAGGCATTCGTGAAAACTGAAACATACCCTCAGGGATTAAAAAAGCAGTGAGTTTCTTAGACTCCTCGTGCAATTCAACTTGATGATAAGCACTTGCTAAATCAACAGTAGAAAAAACAGTGGCACCAGCTAAAGTTGAAATTAACTCATAAATATTTGGAAGCAGATGTTTGTCCACCCACATTTCAGTATTTAAACTGCGAAGATCCACACATAAGCGAAGATCACCAGTACTCTTAAGGGATAAAACAATGGGGGAAACACATGGAGATGATTCAATAGGTTCAATAATTTGTTTATCAACCAAATCCTTAAGCATTTCTTTGAGTTTAGGTCTATATGTTAGTGGGACATTCCTAACTTTGTGCCTGATAGGAATAGCATTATCATTTAAGATGATTTTGTGTTGAAAACCGACATATTTACCTAAAGCTTCCTCGAATACCTTGGGGTATTTACTCTTTATATTTGTAACAAATAGTTCACTGTTAATATTTTGTTCGTTTTGGAGACTAACAGTGTTGATGACCTCCAAATTTTTATATGAACTACAAATCGGTCCTATACTAACAGGAGGAGATGCATTAGGGTCTAATTTTAATCCCAAATCTTTCTGGTGTGGCCACCCAAGAATTGACACACCCCTAGTTGCCACATACACTTTGCCATTAATAACTCTACCCATGAATTCAATCTCCGCCCAAAAGTATTCTTCCATCGCTATCCTTTGACCCGTATACCCTCCTGGCTGTATATCAGGGAGAGATAAGTTACAATCACTCCAAAACTCTTTGAAACGTTTGTTTCCAATAATGGTATAGCGTGCACAAGAATCTACCATTAATTGAGCAGGTATACCATTTATGTTGATAACACAAGACGGAAACTCTTCACATTCAGACTCATCCACAGAAAAAATGCAATTCAAGCTTTGTAAGGCTTCGTCTTCCTCTTCTGAAATATAATTAGCTCTCAGAAAAGTACGGCACGCGCTACTGAAATTACCTTTTTTCTTGCACTTCATGCAAAATTTATCCCAAGTAGGACATCCCTTATAGTTACCCACATGTTTTGAACTACCACATCTGTAACAAATAATACCATCTTTTATGAAAAAAGTCTTATTATCTACATCATGCTTTTTCTCAATTTCTTTTTTAACAAAAATCTTCTTTGGACCACTTGTTTTATCCTTCACTAAAGATACTTCAGGTTCCACGGACTGTGCTCTAGAAGATTGATTCCTTATCTCAGACACAAACAATTCAGATTGTTCGATTCCTTTCGCAATGTTGATAACAGCGCTCAGAGTAGATTCCGTGCCCAACCAAAGTCTTTCCTGTATCTTTTTACTTTTAGTTCTCATCATTATCTGGTCCCTGAGAACTTGTTCATAAGAGATAGTCTCAAAAGCACATGAACAAGCTAGTGAACGTAAAGCAGCCACATAGTCTTCAATAGTTTCCTCAGGTTTTTGAATACGTGAATAAAATTTGAACCTTTCCATAACAATATTTATCTTTTTCCCAAAACGAATTTTCATTTTTTTGCAGCCTTCTCAAAGACATCCATGTCTCCAGCCTCCTCAATTGGCGGCAAATTATCGAATTCTTTAATTCCTGCACCACCTAAACAATGCCTTAATAAAGCAGGTTTCCTTTTGGCTGAGCACCCATCTTTCTCCAAAACATCCACATAAGCCAAAAACATGGGAAACCATAAGTCCCACTCTATATTTGGATCTCCAGCAATTTGTAAGAAATGTGGTGGCGCTGCGATATTGGACATGTTTATGAAAATAACAAATAAAAATGCAAAATAATACCTTTTTACTTGGTTGGTGAAGAAGAAAGTAGAGAAAAAAAAAACTTTTCACTATTGTTTTTTTATTTTTTTTAATAAATATGGAGTTTTGAAAAATACTCAATAACGAGTTTTTAATAAAAGAAGGTTGTTCAGGTGAATTCCGTTTCAAAATCGCATCAAAAACGCTGAGTTGCGATGAAAATTGACTGACTAACATGCAAAATGGCCGCACGTACGACGTGAGGTCAAAATTACAATCCCATGAAGCAATGCGCTACAGCAATCCCAGCATGCAGCGCGCTAACAATCCATTCCGTAGTCGAACACAGAGGAGCGAGGATGGCGCACCCAAACAATAGCTTTTGAAAAATGCAGCGGAGAACAGTTACACCGCTCGATAGTGCAGTCGATAGTAATGGTGAGTCCAAATAAGATTTGAATTCCGCTCTCCACGCAAATGTGCAGATTTGAATTCCACTCTCCACGCAAATGTGCACACAGCACTGATAAGCAAAAGAGTACATTTTACGATACCTATATCTTTCCTTTGACTGCCAGCGCGAAGAGAAACAAAGCGTTACGTTGAAGGAAAACACGAAAAAACATAGTAATGTGCAACAGCCAAATTACCAAAAGATGGTCCATAGAAGGTATCTTGAATCTTCTTTTTTAGAAGTAGAAACGGAAAAAAAATAATTAAAGTGAACGCTGTCTTCTTCAATCTCCCGATCGTCGCCAGTATTTAAATAGCAAAGAGGTACGATGACGCAGGTTCTGGTTACACGATTTATTCCAATAAGAAGTACAGCTTTACAACCACCAAGGAGCAACTGGGAAGCCCCGATAGTCAGCTCGTAAACCGTCTCTCCACCCGGCTCACATCCACCACATTCGCCCTGACATCACAACATTCTAACAATATTCAATGATCTAGAATACTACAACTACAGTGTCTATGGTGTCCAGCAAATTGTAGTTGTATACTGTATGTACTGTATGCCACATATCATGCTGGTTTGTATGCCATCTCTTGCTAAAATTCTCTTGGCATTGTTTTTCTTCCAAATAAAATAAATGACATTAAAAGAATAAAAAGAAAGCTTGCATTGGCATTGCTGCCCCTCGAAATCCCAAAGTGGAAAAATCCCTTTCATTGATCGGCACCCCAACCACAATTATATGTTGTGTAACCTCCCAACCGCAGGTAAAACCCTCAAAGCTACCCCCTGGGCTAGTTGCTTCCATAAGGTCTGTGGACACCTCAGAGCTGCATGTGGGCAGGGGAAACAGAGGACAACCAACCAAATTCCATCATTTTCATCAGACTTCAGAGGGAACACCGACAGCCCCAGAGACTGGTTACTTAGTGGTCTGATATCAGATCATTGGTCTGATATCAGATCAATGAATCACCAGGTTTCAGATCAGGTGTTCTTCATGATGGCTCATAACGAGAGCAATATATGACATACATGTTTTCAACAAAATGAATTTCAAGGAAACATCCCTAAGTTTCGATTTCTGAAAATTCCATACTTGGGATCTCTCAAGATGGATGAAGAAAGACCAAGCAAAGAAACTCTCAAATTAATAATGTCAATACTCTTTACTTTTGAAGGAAACTCAGGAATAATTCACACGCAGGTCAATAGTGTGAGGGATTGTGGAAGAGATGCATATTTAAAAGAGGATATTTTATGCTAGACATGGAAGCCAACGCAATGTTTTTTTCCATTCAGCCCAAAGGCCAAAAACATTACCCAAGTGCTATATTTGAGGGAATTATGCATTGAGCACTTTTGGAGATGGACATCTATTGACCATATTAACAGACAAGCATGTTTTCTCACCCGGTCATGAATTAATACTTTTGTTTAAACATATATCACTAATGCTTAGATGTACTTCTTGTATCAACTGTATTTATCTATTCTGTCCAATGAAAGATTAAAATGATATCCAACAGACACCTTATCATTGTAGTCATACCTTAAACAGAATGTGGCATGGTTATTTTTTTCTACATGTTACTATAACTTTAACCATCACCCAAGTGCCCCCTTAGTGTCAAACTGATCAACGGTTATTTTAGTAGTTAGTGATGGACTATGCAGTTCTTCCATCAATCAACAAAACGACTCCGAGTCCTCATTGGGAGTGCTTGATGTTCTGTTTGTATTATAAAGCAGCTTCTCATGTAAAGGTCATTTAAATCATTTATTCTTTTAATCACTCTACAAATGTCTTGCAACACTGATGGTTCGACATCTTGTGTGGCACATCATTTTCTCTGAGGTCTTCATCAGGAAAAGTATCCTACCTACAAATCTTTGTGTATTGGAATAAAGGGTGCAAAAACAACTTTGTGCAATAACATTTACCTTGTGTCCATAGCACTGGAAAAATCATACTGTTAGAAATTGGGGGGCATATTATCTAGATGTGCGTTATATAACGTACATCGCACATTTCCATATCGCTGGCTATCGCCGGATTTTTTCGCCGTGTTAGCGCGTAATTATCAATGCGCAACACATAGGCGAAATTAAATCCGGCGATAGTCGGCGATATGGAACATTAGCGCATGAAAACAAATGATGTTTTCACGCGCTAATGTGTGCCTTGATAATATGGGGGGGTGGATTCAGCGTTATGATCCACACCCCCATGTTATCAATACCTTAACACCTGGTCAGAGCAGGCGTTGGGAGACCTGCGATAAACGAGTTTATCGCAGGTCTCCTTCTCCCAACGCCTGCCTTGGTAATAGGGTGTTCCCACCTCCAACCACATTTTACATGTGGTTGGACGTGGGAACGCCCACTTTGCATGTCATTAGCGATGTTTCTCGCTGACATGCAAAGTGGGCTTGAGGCAGGCGTTAGCATGCCCTTGTTATTAGGGCGCTGGAAGTATCGCCGCTTTCTCAGCAGACTTCTCCGAAAAAGCGGCGATACTTCAGCTTGCTAATATGCCCCTGGGTTTTTTGGTTAACTGGGGTATGTTCCCTAGGCAAGCAGCAACCACAATCCTAGCCAGTGTGAGACCCTGAATGTATTTGTGCTCATCCTCTGGTAGCTTAGCACAGGGCAGTAACTTTAGAGGCTTCTGTGTAAAGTATTTGTACAACACTTCAAACAGTAAAACTGTGAAAACTCCACACAAAAAGATTCCATGCAAGGTAAAAAAATAGACCTTAATTTATTAAATAAAACCAAACCTAAATAACAAAAATCCAACAAGTACAACTTGATACATAATGTTTTTAGACGCTTTGATGCAATAAACGTTTACTTGGGATATATGGTCACCCTGGACCAGGACAAAGTCAAAAGTTGAGGAGCAATGGAGCATCGGTTGGATACAGCAAATCAGTGAGGCCCGTTGAACAAAGTACCTTGATCTGGACCGTTTCGAGTTCAAAGAAGATGCAGGATGCAGTAGATGTCGATCCTCGCATTGACGGCGAGTTGCTGTCCTGATCCGCGCAACAGTGAAGATGCGTCAGCTCCAATGAGTGCAGAGGCTGTGATGCAGAGTTCTTGGCATCATCGTTGAGGCTGCTGTCGATGGAGATACAAAGACACAGGAAGCATGCAGTCCTGGCTCCAAAGACAATGCGTCAGTGAAAACACTGGGGCAATGCACTAGTCCTGGTTCACTCAATGGAGCAGATGCACTGGTTCCAGAGAGAATGCATGGGTGTGCTGTAGCAAGCACCTTAGGCCACCCTTCCAAGGGTCCAGGACTGGGAGTGGCACTACTTGGCAGGGCAGACTCACAGATGGAAGAGACTACGTGCAGATGCAGGTAAGTTGTAAGTCTGTTATGTCTCTGAGACTTCAGATCAGGAGGCAAGCCAGCAATCCCTTAGAGTCACTCTGGATTCAAGTGATTCAGGTCCAGTCCTTCTCACCCAGGCAAGGGAACAGCTGGCCAGCAGGTCAGCACAGCAAAGTAGAAGTTCAGCAAAACAGCAGTCCAGTGGAGTGGTAGTCCTTAAGCAGCACAGCTCCTACTTCCTGGTAGATGCTTCACAAGTCCAGAATTATACTGAAGTGGTGGTGTCAGAGGTCCAGTACTTATACCCAACTTTGTTGATGAAGTGAAGGAGACTTCAAAGACAGACCTTTGAAGTGCACAGAGGTCTCCCCTTCCTGCACTGGCTCCAGACTCAAAACGGGGGGTATGCAGATCTATGTGTGGGGTCATGAACCAGCCCATTCAGGTGTAAGTGAGGATGACTCTAGCTCCTCTCACCCATCCTGCCCAAACTGTGTTTGCAGCACTGGAGGCTCTTTTCGATCATGATCTGATGCACTGAGAACTCCGATAGGCATAATCACAGTATTTGAATCACATATGATTTTGATTTTCATCACATTTGCTTTGTAAACATTTTTTGCATAATTTTTCTTGATTAAGTATTTATGTATTGTTGCCAATATAGATTGAATTTATTTTCTGTATTCACATGTGAGCATTGTCTATGGCACACATACTTTTTGTACAGGTGTGTGGGTTGATTAGGTATTCAGTTTGTTTATGTTTCACTGGGAGAGGATTTTACTGCTCAAAGGTGCCATGCACGGCATGTTTATAGTCTTTTTGGGTTTTTTTTCACAAGCATGGGCTGGTTGGGGCATGTGAAGGTAATTAATTGCACATGATGCTGGTTTTCACCTGGGTACATTTGTAAATATCTACCAGTGGGGCTGTTTGTCTGTGGTCGTCTATGGATGGTTTGATACATGTTGTGTTTAATATTTATCCTCGGTTCTATCATGAGTCATAAGCGTATTCTGTGCTGCATACCTGATGAGCATATTTGGTTTCATTGCCATATTTCATTGTATATTCCAGGTTGAGTGAGTTTTCATTTGATAGCACATCATTTATTTTTTAGTGATCATTGGTCTGACACATGCGTTGTGTGTTTACACAGCACGTAGGTAAGGTTGTATTTTATTTTACTGGATTTTACTTCGCTGTGTCACTTTTTTTTGTGAAGTTTCATGTGCCCTTTTATGGTTGTTTGAAGTGGGGTCTGTCATTAGATTGATCTGGGTCACAAATGAGTGGTTACGGGCAGGATTGTCATTTTAGATTTGATGCTAAAAAGCTACACTGCCTTAGGCGTAATTGTGGTATGTGGTATGATTCAATTCAATTCAAAAATCTTTATTCGATTGTAAAACTTACAATCATAAAAGTACGATTCATAGGTACGCATTTTAAAAACAATTCC
This sequence comes from Lissotriton helveticus, assembly GCF_964261635.1. Lineage (NCBI taxonomy): Eukaryota > Metazoa > Chordata > Amphibia > Caudata > Salamandridae > Lissotriton > Lissotriton helveticus. The sequence goes on from NC_136061.1 coordinate 321,741,019, forward strand.
AGACAATACATTTCATGTGGCAAATAAAGGACACAGTATACAGTACAAGAAAAAGAAGGTACAGCGGGCACTATGAGCATGAGCAATATAAGATTAAAAAACATAAATTACTAAATTGATTAAAAAACACCTAAAATATTCACAGCATAATTATCCGTCCATACTTTTCCTAAAACAAATGGCTTTTTTAAAAAAGTTACAGACAAATAAGGTACAGTCACAATTCAGTAGTTGTAGGTAATAAAGTGCGGGCTTGATTTGAAAAAAATTCAGTTTTTTAAGGCACGGTTTAAGGTATAATTTCCGTGGGATAGAATAATAAGGGCAAATAAAAAGAAAGTGTGCCAAGTCTTGAGGAGACTTACCGTCGCAGCCACAAGCTGGCAACACTTCACCCCGTTGAGCCCCGCTTGGTACCGCCAGTTGAAGATGATATAGATCAAAACGGAACCTAATTAACAAAAACCGTTCATAGCTGGTCATAGGCCATGTCAAATAAGGCTCCGTTTGAGGACAGGTTTTAAGTAGTAAGTGTTTCCTGACACTATCCTTCTGTATCTCAACCTCTTCTCTGTCAGTACATCTTACCAATAATATGTCATTTTTTACCAAAATGACATCAGGTTTAGTGATCAAGTTGGGGGCATAAAACAGATCAGAACGGCCAATTGCCGACAAACAATCCCTTATATATTTTACCCACGGAATTTTAAACTTACCGTCTAACAATAGGGCCTCTTTCAATAAGGCATGTGTGAGTGGAATGTCGGTGTTAAGCCAACAATTCAGCCAACACAAAACCGGGTTTACTGCTATTCTGTCACTTAGGTATGGGACCCCCAACTCCTCGTGTACAGAGTAATTCCCGGTACCCCTTGGCAGCCTCAGTATCTTTTTCAGGACGTTATTTTCTGCGACCTCTAGGTCTTTTATCCTACGATAGCCCCAGAGCTCGCTGCCATAACAGGCAACAGCAACACTTTTTGCCTGATAAAGTTTGAGCAATGCGGCCGTAGGGCAGTTGCCAATTTTTTTCCCAAAGCCAAGAATGGCCGCATTTACCCTTGTTATTTCGCCCTTCTTTTTGGACACTGCGGGGCCCCACGTTAATTTATAGTCTAAAAGGACCCCAAGGTATGAGAAAGAGTTAGTTAAAGGGATTTTCTCCCCATTTATACTAAAGGAGTCAGTTTTCCGGGAACCCTTTCCTGTTTTCATGACATAGGACTTGGAATTATTTATGCTAAGGCCACGTGACTCCATAAACTTAAAGAAGGAATTTAATAATTTTTGAAGACCGATTGCTGTCCTGGATATAAGAACCGCATCGTCTGCATAGAGTAGCACAGGCACCCCCTTGCGTTCAACAAGGGGGTAGTCTGCTTCTATATTTAAAAGAAATTCCTCCAGTTCGTTTATGTACAGGTTAAAGAGGAATGGGGCCAAAATACAGCCCTGTCGAACTCCCCGATTTATTCTAAATTCATCCGTTACTTTAAGGTCTTGGGTGTAACGGACGTTAGCTTTAGTATCCGAGTGCAGGTCGGCTAGGAAGTTGACAAGATTCCTCTCTACACCCATTCTCAACAAGGTAGCCCATAATAAGCTTCTGTCCACACAATCAAAAGCGGACGACAGGTCCATAAATGCCATGTAGACAGTTCCTTGTCTAGCCAGGGTATATTTACTTAGAATCAGATATAGGTTCAGACATTGTGTAATGGTCGAATGGCCAGGTCTGAACCCATATTGTATAGGTGACAGAATATTATTCTCTTTAGCCCTTGTAGATAGCCTATTAAGGATTACCCCCCCTACCACTTTAACTACTGAATTTATTAAAGATATCGGCCTGTAACATAATGGACTGCTGCGATCGCCCTTTTTAAAAACGGGGACTATAGTCGATAGTCCCCACGTTTTTGGGCACCCCGTTGTAACAGCTGCATTTATTGCTGCTGTGAGGACGGGAGCCCAAAAGGGGATACTAGACTTAAACAGGTCCGGTGGTAAGCCATCCGGGCCCGGGGCCTTGTTGCTAGTTAGACCCTGAATCCCCCTTACAACCTCATTTACTGTAAAGCGTAATGGGTTTACAGATGGTGTTAAAATGGCATTTTCTACCCTATGCTCATTACTCTTAAAAATTGTGCTGAAGTGAGACACCCACTCCCCTTCTGAAATGCTTGTACCTAGGACTGTGTCATTTGGGTTATCAAACAATGGTTTGTTGATAATTTGCCAGAACTTGCTGCTATTCCCCAACACTGTAGGATCAAGGAGGGATTCTATCGTGTTAGCCTTAATTTCCTTTTTTCTTACGGCTAATGCTTTCCTATAAGACACACGAAGACTTTTTATCATTTCAGGGTCTCTAGGTTTAATTTTTAAGGCATTCTTCAGATCTCTGCTTGCCTTTGAGCAGTTATGATCAAACCATTTAACCTGCTTTCTACTTTGCCCCTTTATTGGTGCTGTTAGCATAGCTCCAATTTTAGAAGTCAGTCCCGCAAACCCAATCAAAATATTCATGGAGGATGAATCAAAAGATGAGCATGCTAACATCTCCTCCTCACATGCACTATTTATTTTAGAATATAAACTGTCTTGATTTATCATTGTCCATTTAATACGGCGTCTGCCGTTTATGCAACTCAGCGTGCCTCGGTCAATGCGAGACGGTCGTTTGGTGAGTAAAGACCCACCCAAGCTGATAGCTAGGGGGTTATGATCACTATATACACTGAGGAGAATGGTAAATTGCGGAACCCATTGTATAAGATCTGAAGATAGAAATATATGATCTATAAAGGATCCCTGACCATGTCCTTTGAAAGTTGGAATATCAAAGATTTTAGTATCAGGAACCATGGACATAGCTACTGTTAAGTTATTATCATTCACTAAGTCATTTAGGTTCTTACCACCCCTGGTATGAGAAAAGTGAAAACCTTCAACACTGTTACATCCCAAGGAGCCCATTGGGGTGGAGCCTGGATTACCACATGGGTGAACATTAAAGTCACCTGCTATCAACAGGTTCCGGGATGAAGTGTGTACGTTTTTTCTCAGTAGTTCTGTTAGGGATATAATGTTACAACCACCATTACTATTATTAGCATTATAGAAGTTGACCAGAGTCAAAGCGTTCTTGCCATTTTTTAAATCAAGCATCTGAATGTTTAAGTTATCATTATGACATATGCTGATTTTACAGAGCAAGCCCAGGTTTATAAAGGTGGCCAAGCCCCCCTTTGCTCTGCCCCTAATCGAGGCAACCGCTGGAGTGATAAAGCTTAAAAACCCTTCTATATGGACGTTTTTGTCCTCCAACCACGTCTCTTGAAGGCACACAATGGAATTTTTTTTAATAAATGATAACCAGGCTGGGTCACATAACTTGTCGGCCAAGCCAGCTATGTTCCACGAGATTAAGTTCACACAATCTGCAAATGCTGGACATATGAGTCTTTCACTGATAATTGGTGCGGGAGTTGGGGTTGGTATCTCAATATGTGTGATCCCCGTGTCCACAATACTTGTTGCAACCGGTTCTAATAGCTCCCGGATAGGAGCATGAACCCCATACAAGACAGGAGAGTTGGTAACTATGGGTGGAAGGTCCAAAGATACAAATGACGTACTAGGAAGATCTTCATAACAACCTATCGTACATACACCCTTAACAACATCACTTACAGAGACACTATTATTAGACATTATAGCAGGTAAAGATGGTGAAGACACCTCGTGAATCCTAAAAGGCATTGTGGATAAGACAGCGGGTGAACTACTATTCATATCAGCATATGTTACTGCGATATGTGTTTCTGTTTCATGGCAGCAGATACCCTTCTCTTCCTGTAACCTTGTAATACAGGGAACAGTTTCACCCTCCCCGACACCCTCTACACACCTTAAACATCAGTCACATTCCTCTAGGCCGCTAAAGGCCTCAAACCTATTATAAAGCTCTAGAGGAGTAAATGGCATCAGATGTGACATTCTACCCGTTGCTTCTATTTTGTGGGTTAATGGTATCGTATTCCACCCCTGCAATGCAGGTGTCGGAGCTAAATAGGGCATATATGCAGGATTCAGTGCAGACTCCATAATTAGGGACTGGGGGGTAAAGTAGGTGCTATTAGTTGGGTATTGTGGGGGAAGTACAGCAGATCTGGGGTAAAAATACGTCAAAGGACGAGGTACAATACAACTATTCTCATTGGCGAAAGGCCAATTCAATATGTGTTGTACTGCTTTTCTGTCCCGAAAGTTTATGACCACAACGTCTCCCCCTATGTCCTTCGCTCTGCCCCCCAACCAAGACATGCGCCGGACATGAACTATTTCGCCATTTACCAGGTTGGGTTTGGGTCTGTACAGAGAGAGCCAGTGCGTTATTTTATTTTTTAATTGAAAGTATCCCTCTCTTTTTCCTTTAGACAGCTCTGGGACCCCAGTGAGTACAACCACATACGGCAATGCTTCTGGTGGAAGTTCCATGGGCGGTATCCTAGTCTGATCCCCACTCCCCCGAGTAATCACATTTCCCTCGGGTCTAAGGTGTCTATCCGGAAGGGTACTAGGTTCCCTGATCAGGGTATTAACTGTAATGGCAGCATTACTGTCTGAGGTTGCAGCAGTTGATCTTCCCTGAGCTGTTATTGGTTCTGTTGACAGAGATTTATTTGAACTGTTGCCGTCAGGTATTATCACAACCGCATGTGAACGGTTAAGGGCAGCTGAAGTTGCTGCAGCTGTCTGGCTGTTGCCAATGGAAGATACAAAGGGTGTAGGGACGACAACATTTTTTGTGGGAGGGTGCGTTATTGTAATAACTTTTTGTTGTTGCACTTTTGAAGGCCCTTCTGACTGGACAAAATTCCCTAACTTAGTCAGGTCCCCCTCTATTTTACCCAACCTTGACTCCAGCCCTTTAAATCTTTCTGCCATTGCAAGTGTATAGGTGCGTACAATCAACTCAATGTTGTCCAAAAGAGACTTGAAGGAAGCCGGTTGTAGATCTTTTTCCATTTGAGTATAGACAATGTCTGGTTCTGTAGTTACTTGAGATAAAATTATTGGAGTAGGAGGAGCGGCTACTATTACTTGTTTAGTGACGGGGCCTCCCAATGACGTTGTAGCGTCAATCTTCGCCTTTTTGCCAAACTCTGAGTGGCTTAATTTGGACTTATTTGCAGTTGTTGTTTTCCGTCTCCTTTTAGGCGGTGGGGGCCCAATCATTTTAAGTGACAGTGGCCTCGGACTTTTTCCTCTTACAACTTTGCCGGGTCTAATTGTAGGTGAAATCAAAATCTTGGAAATGTTATTGGGGGCATTCGACACAGTTAATGAGTCTTGTTGACTTTGGGTAGGTGACATTGCTGGGGCTAAACAATCTTGAAGGAGCAAGGGCACGCTGGCTGTTAGTAACGAATTGTCTGCTGAAGTAATAATCAGATCATCGTCCAATGTAACAGACATTATGGGTTCAGAAAAAGTTCTGTTTTTTATACGTTCTATTGAGCGGCGGCGATCTGCCCTCCTCTCTGCTAGCAGCAGCTCCTTGTTACCCTCAGGGGCTGATTTAAAAAAATAATCGCCCAGGGTTCGATTTAACAAGCCCAAGTTTTTGTCTGCTCCCGCAATGGCAGGGCTAGTAGCAGCTGTTGCCATCATACGTGGGAAAGTGGAAGCAGGAACAGTAAAGAAATGAAACACAACTTACAGGATTCAGGAACCAGGACCTCCGGCCCAGCCCAGCCTCCTCTGGCCGATGAGGGCCGTAGAGGGCCCGCCCTTTGCCCGGGCTTCGCCCCGGGCGTCCCGCTCGCGTCCCGCGACGCGGGGGTTCCCGAGCTTTATGGCTACGTTTGGCGCTCTCTGGGCGTGAGCCGCGTCACTCAGCACGCGCCGCCGCGAGGCCTGCCGGGATTTGTGGTCTCCCGGAGCGGCGGCGCGGAGTCCGATGCCTCTGGACTCTTGGCGGTGGCGGCGGTGTTCCCTGGTGCTGTGTCAGCCCTCTCGATTGCAGTGTCAGCCCACGTCTGACTCTCGGCGGTGGCGGCAAAGGTCAGTTGTTCCCCCCGCTCTGCCGGGGTTCCCGAGCTTTATGGCTCCGTTTGGCGCTCTCTGGGCGCGAGCCGCGTCACTCAGCACGCGCCGCCGGGAGGCCTGCCGGGATTTGTGGTCTCCCGGAGCGGCGGCGCGGAGTCCGATGCCTCTGGACTCTTGGCTGTGGCGGCGGTGTTCCCTGGTGCTGTGTCAGCCCTCTCGATTGCAGTGTCAGCCCACGTCTGACTCTCGGCGGTGGCGGCAAAGGTCAGTTGTTCATTCATGTTTCTATTTTATTATTAATTTGCTATGTTGATGGGTTCTTGTTTTACCATCTTGTGTTTTAATTACCCCTGATAAAGGGAATTATCTCTAAATGCATTGGATACACATTTTAGAAGCTGTTTCATTTGGAATATTAAACCCCCACATGCTGCTGAGAAAAGCCTGGATTGGCATCTCTGAAAATATTGTGATTAAAAATTGATGAAGCATGAAAAAATATGAATTGAAAATTGAGAACTTTAGGATTAAAAATTGAAAAATGATAAACTGGTTGAAGATTTTGGATTCATATATATACATGTGGCTTTGATTCTTGTTAAGAGGTTTATCTTGCCCGGTCGTCATGGCAGTGTAAACTGCACACACAGACTTTTTAATGGGTGGGCTGAGACTTGGTTAGAGGGCTACTTAGGTGGGTGCAACACGCAGTGCTGCAGGCTTGAGAGTTCAGGCTGTACTGTTCCCATGAGGAGCAGGGTCAAGGCTGATTTGCATATGGCTGAGTCCAAACTGGGGTGGCCTAGTGAGGAAAAGAATGATGGATTTTACACACATCTCTTGACTGGGGGTGAATGTTTGATTCATTCAGAATTCCGTCCATCATTTGTTGCTGCAGCACATTCCACTCTAAGTGGGATGGGTATGCGCCACTGGTTTCAAGCTAGCCTGGCTGATGAGGTGTTACCCTGAAACTGTGCCCAGCATGCTTGTTTCCTGTCCAGAGAGGACCCAGCTTGGTAGTTTGGGCTGGACTGTTCCGATGAGGAGAAGGGTCAAGACTGATTTGCATATGGCTGGGTCCAAACTGGGGGGGGGCGTAGTGAGCAAAAGAATGATGGATTTTACACATATCTCTTGACTGGAGGTGAATGTTTGATTCATTCAGCATTTTGTCCATCATTTGTTGCCGAAGCAGGCACACTAGTAGTATTTAATTTACAGGCCTCAGTAGTGCAGTTCATGAGGGACTCGTAAGTAAATTAAATATGACAATTTGGGTTAAGCCAATATTACCATGCTTAGGGGAGAGAGCACAGGCACTTTAGCACTGGTCAGCAGGGGGAACGTTCACAGAGTCATAATACCAGAAAGAACAAGGTCAGGTCTAACATGAGTTCCCCCATTGAGGAAAACGACCTTTACAATGCAGTCGAAACATTGCAATACATTTACTTTGCTGTCATTACAACGCAAGTCGTTACAACAACTTGTGCTGGATGGTACTCTAGACAAAGGACTAGTGTGATTTACTATTCCAACACCTTCTCTACTGTTACGTAGGCTGGAGTTGGTCCAACGCCCTCCAGCGCAAGTCGTTGTAAAGACTTGCGTCGTACAAACCGCAATGTAATGTACCGCGATCTAAATGATCGCGTTGTATACATCCCCCCATAGAGAGTGGGAAAAGCTGGTCAACCCCTCAGGAGTTCTCTTAACTAAGGCAGAATAATCTGGAGAGACCATCAACATTGCCATAGTCTGAACCCTGGCCATGCTCCACAGTAAAGTCCATTCCCTGTAGGGAGATGGACCACCTCAACGGTTTGGAATTGTCACCCCTCATCTGTATGAGCCATCAGAAAGTGAGTCCCAAACAGGTATGGCGCCAACTTTTTCAGTGGCACAAGCAGTGCTCCAGGGCAACTAGTAGCATTTAATTTACGAGCCCTGGGCACAGCATGTGCATTTTAATAGGGACATATAAGTAAACTAAATATGCCAATTGTGGGTGAGCCAATATTACCATATTTAGAGTAGAGAGCACATGTACTTTAGCTCTGGTTAGCAGTCGTAGAGTACCCAGACTCCTAAAGACAAGAAAAACAAATTCAGCAGAAAGGTGAGCAGGAAGGCAAAATGTTTGGACGGGACCGTGCAGAAAGGCCATTCCCAACACACACCAAATGTTGTTTGTTCTTAATTGAGATAGGGACAACCTCCCCTACACTGATTGATATAAATATTTGCATGCTATAGGGTACAAAATATACTTAACCCCTTCGATGCTGGCCCGTTTCCGCCGGTGTGCGGTAAACAAACGAACAGGGCGGGGCCGTGACGAACCCCAGCCGTCACCCTCACACGAGCACCGCGGAGCGTGATGGCTGGGGTTCGTCACCAGCATGCAAGGGGTTAAAGTTTAAGAGCAAATCACTATAGAGGTGCAAGTGCATGTTCATTGGGACTGAAACAGCCAATCTTTTGATGCCAAGGCTTTTCACCCCTCCCCCCAGCCAATAGCACCATTGCATCCAAAACTGATACCATTTCTGAGTGAATAGGATAAATGACTTCCGATTTTAAATCCAAAACTGACAAAATCACTGGGCACCTCTGCCACTGGCAGACCTCTGCAGATGGACCATCTTTCTTGGCTGCGTGGCATTGTAGCAGATTGCTATTCTTGTCACCATATCGAATGAAACAAAGGGTGTTTCACTGGAATATTTCTCGAAAACTGGAAAGGACCTGTTAATGTGGATTTCCTTGCTTTCAGTCTAAACCAGTGAGTTCATTCTTGGCATCTCAACTTGTGTACATTTGCAATGGATTGGGGATGATTTGAAAGGAACCACAAAGTCTGCAGACTGATTTCATGAATGCAACTTCATTCTCGTGCTTGTTCTACCCCCATAATATGTTTGATCTAGGGTCACATTATAGATAGAATACACTATGCTCTGTGGTGAACTTTTAAGTGTAGAACAGGACAGTGCATCATGTGACAAACAATGTACTATTCACAGTTCAAGTGCAAACTTGTGCCTGCATTTTTAATAAATGCATTAGTGAAAGGCACTAGTCAATCTTTCACTGACGGAGTCAAACTGTCCTGATTTTTAAAGGGGGGCAGGAATCCCCCTGTAGGTATGTGCAGCCAATGACTGTACCTGCTGGTAGGGGAAAGCCTGGCCTGTCTTTACGAACTCGTACCTCATTTCAAAGAGTATCTTGGGGGCCCCCAATATGCCACCTCTCTGTGGGTCACAGCTAATGCACCTGCTGAGGACCTCTTTGCCTCTAGCCCACATCTGTAACATGGAAGTGGCACAAGGGAAATTGGTTCTCATTTGAATGGGGTCTCACTCACATGCAAATAAAAGAGCAACCCTTTGAGACTGTGCCGGTGCACAAGTAGAGCCAATGCGATTCATATTAAAAAAAGGGGTAGTCCAAGCACCTACATCCCTTTCTGTAATCCAAAAGTGCTCTAGGGAAGAAAACATTGCATAATATGGCCCTGATGAGCTGCTGTTCACAGAACTACTAGCTGTCACTGAAAATTAGATAGATTTCAGTTTTTGGATTCAATGCTGAGTGTTAAACCTCCTGTATAATTAAATGATATCTTATCTTCTGTGGTCTCATTGTGCAACGAACCAAGAGGCTTGATACTCAGATATTTTGTTTCCTGGTAGCTTTGTGATGTCACATTTGGTGCCACTAATTGGTGTGTGATCAATGTTTCTACCTGGGAGTACAACAAAAAACAAACTTTACATATGTCTGCTTCCATGTCTTTAACAAGATCGCAATAGCCAACCAGAGCTATAGATGAACTGGACTATCACCCCAACATCACAGTGCTTTACATATTTTGTCTTTTAATCTAAGTTAAACTAAATTGTTTGTTTTCCATTACAGGTTAGCAGGTGACTTTGTACTAATCTGTATTCCAGTCCTAATGGTAAGTTTCTGTTCATAAACGTATTTGATCCTAAAAGATTTATTGTAATGGAATTAGAAATGAATCAAATAAAATATTTTGTTTATACCTCAATATCTAGGAGCTATCACCTAACCACAACTCATTATTTCACGTGTCACAAATCGACAAGCAGTGACTTATGACATTAAATTATGATAAGCTACCAATTTAATCACAATGCCACTACCACTTAAAGACATACCCTATCAGTTAATTGATCAATCATAGTTGGTGAAGTGCAACTCCTCACTTGTGAGGGTCTCGAGGCACTGGAGGGGGCAAATCCGTAGAGTGATGGGGTTATCCAAATAGCCAGGTCTTGAGGCCCTCCCTGAAGAGGGGCAATATGGGAAATTGCAGGAGGTGTATGGATATGGGGTTCCAGGCTTGGGCTGCGAGGTAGGAGAAGGACTTTCCTCCCATCCTAGTCATGATGATATAGGAGACCATGGCCAGGGAGAGCTGGGCTGATCAGCGGTGTCTTTTGGGTGCATGGAAGCTGAGGTGATTGTTGGATTCACTGAGTAATTATGGTACCATAGATCTCTGTGGCAGAACTGAACCAATTTGCCTGTGATCAAAGTCACCATCAAGGGTTAGTGGAAGGGGGCTCACTGCTGAACTGCAACCTGATGAAACGGAAGTCAATGCTTACGAGTGATGCTTATCAATGTTTATAACATTCATAACCTAGATTAAGGTGATGACTAGTTTATTTCAGAAGACTCGTTGAATCATAAAAAAATGAGTGCATTTAGTTTAGACAAATGGGTGCATAATATGTGTGGCAAGTTATCTTTCTGAGTCCCCGCATGTTCGGGTCATTAAGGATTGCCCAGAAATGCTAACATCCATTTGGTGTAATATACAAACCCTTTGACCCACTCAAACACTAAACAGAGCAAAGATAACATCAATGGGAGTTTCAGAAAATGTCCATATTTGGGGTGATCTATACAAGAAAGTGGAATGAAGCAAAACTTACCATGCCACACACCCAATAGAATTAAGCTATTTAAAAAATGTATGAAACGCAGTGGTGCTGGAACAAGAAGTTCCGGGCAATAAGGGGCTGCAGAACCCCCAGCATAACCTTGCAGGAGCTCTAAATGAAAATTGTAAATAAATTATCTATTAATTTTGCTTGCATCTTGTAGTATTTGATACACATGATCATATACCAAGCAATGTCTTCTGACAAGTGTTTCTTAATCTTTTTTAACATAGAGACAGGTGTTTACTTTTAGTGTTTCTTACTGCAAAGAGAGTTAATTTTGCAAGCAAGTGACCATCCTCCCAGAGTAAGGAGAATGTGAAGGGAGGGGGCTGCAGAAGCTTAAATATTTCCCAACACACAACAAAAGTGGAATACAAGAGTGAAATACAAATATTTCAAAATGTATCAGCTGCATGTAAAGGGTAACTGAAGTGTATAGTTTTTTTGTATTTCGGAATTGTCATGGATACACAGATTTTAATGAGATCAAAACACATCCAGATACTTTGTTTGTGTGATAAATATTCACAGAAACCACATTTACACAAGTTATTGCTTTTGTATTGCAAATTTAATAGCTTTTTCTAGAGGACATTTCAGTGTAAAATGTGCTCTCTGTATGTGGTAGTACCCTATCACTCCACGATGTACTCCTTTAAATGGGACAATGTGCTCTAAAATGCACCACTGGACACATACTATTGTGCTACTATATGTCTCCTGATGGACATGTTATTGACCTTTCTGTAGTGCTTTGATTTTTCACAAACTCTGTGACTTTGGTGACATAGCATTGACAGCAGAACTCTAAAAATGGTTCCAGCACCATTGGTAAAACATACTTTAGTTCTATATTGCTTATAGATGCTGGCTTCCACATGTGAAGATTTGTATCATGAGACTTGTGTATCAAATCTGTACCAGGGACCATGTATGTATTCACTTTTTCGTGCTCACAAAATGGACCTAAGTTGTTGATCACACGAGCTGCCTCCATCTGAGACATGTATCTGTGAGACAGGTGGATCACTAGAATACAGTCCAGTTAAAACCATGCATTGAACACTGGTGAGTACTTTCTGATGAAATTCAAGGGTAAGCTTGGGTAGAATTCTATTTATGCCACTGTAATACATACAGTTTCTGGAATTTTTTAGTCATGATTGTTACATGAAATTCCTGAAATTGCATCATACAGCAGTTGCATTATAACTCTGCCATTCACCATAAAAATAAAGCCCAGATGCACATGAAAAACATGAACAATGACAACATTAATGCTCTAATACTTACCAATAATCTCCATTACCCCGGGTCCCGTTGTCCTCGTCCCAATCAGTTACAAAGTGGAGATAACCATCTCTTGACAGAAAAAAAGACAAGAGGTATGCTGGGACCATAATACTGCCCCTCCCACCGGGAGTACTTAAGCAGTACTTACACATCATCCCCCCTGTACAACCAAGCCCACAGAGGAGGGAGGGGTTTATGAATGGGACGAGGACAACGGGACCCGGAGTAATGAAGATTACCGGAAAGTAATAGAGCATTACCCTCAGGTCCCTTATGTTCTCGTCCCATTCCGTTACAAAGTGGAGAATACCAAAGCAGAAAACCGGCCTTCTGAACCCACAAGCGCACCCAGGAATCCACACCAAACGCAGCAACCCAAGGGAACCTCAGGAAGCAACCGGCTAGCAACCCCGCACAGGACCGCAGGGACACAAACAAGGACCGGAAACCACCAAGAAAAAACAGAAGGCCAGAACCACAACAAGGAGGCCACCAACCAGAAAAACCGGAGACAGAGCAACCAGGTCAAAACCTACCAGACAACGAGGAACAACCCGGTACCACCAGGAAGGCACACAGGACCTGTCAGCCACACAGACACGGAGCAACCCCAATCAATCTGGAGAAGGCCAAAGAAAGAAGCCAAGGCCACACAACAGTGCGCAGACACAAGCACAGAGACCAACAAGGAAGGAGGAAAGCACAGACCAGACACAGGGTCACCGCACCAAACCAAAGGAACCGATCCCCAGAAAGACCAGAGGACAAACCAAACCCCCGCAGGATGGAAAAAGGAAAAGGACCAGAAAGGAACCAAAGACCAGCAACCCCAGAAAGCCAAAAACACCCACAGGGAGGGAGGCCGAAAACGAACCAGGACACAGCAACAGGGGCAGAGGAGGCCAAGCCACAGACCAAAGGCCACAGATGCCACCAGAAAAGACCCCACAAACAGCTGACCAAACAACCAAGGCCAGCAAACACCTGGAACCAACAACCTGGAACCGAACCGGCACAGCAAGGACGGAGGACAGAGCCAAAGGCCACAACCCCAACCTCAAAGGGATGGAAAAAAAACAAGGCAGGGCAAAAGCCCAGGCCAACCTAAAAACCCCTGGCAGACCCCAAACCAGGAACCAATCAGGCCTGAACCCGCCGAACCCCAGAGGGAAGACAAGAATAGGAGCCAACAGGGCGGAGGACCACAGAGGACCCAAGCAGGGGCACAAGCCAAAAGAACGCACAGGCACTCAACACCTATGCCCAGCACGCAGCTAGGGTAGGAGACGAGGTAAGGCCCTAGGTCGCACAATACCCTGACCAGGACCCACCAGGCCTGACCCCAGCCAACGCCGGAAAGGGTCAAGAAAATGGCCAGAACCAGGGCAACAAGCAAAAGGCAAAGAGGAAGCCAGGATAGAATCCAAGCAACCTGCCAATACAAGAGGACCCCACAGGGTCAACCAACCCAGAAGGAGCCCACACAGCACCCAGGCCGAAGCCAATGACAGGGAGGCCGACCAAGACCACCAGCACACCATGACCTGACCACACAGGGAGCCGCATGAAGAAACAACACAAGTGCGACCCTAAAGAAACCCCAGAAACCAGGAAAAGCTCAAAGAGAGAACCAGAGCCGGGAGCAACCAGAGTCAACAGCCACCAGCACGGAAAAGGCCAGAAGCCGTAAACAGCAACAGCCCCCCAGGAAGCAAACTAAGCCCACAGGAGGAACCGGGACAACACCGGCAGCTCCAGACCGGCGGAAGGAGCATAGGACAGCCGCAAAGGTGACAGCACCAAGAAAAATATGCAGTCCCAGCAACCGCCAACCCCAGAAACACAGGGAGGCCAGCCCCCAGAACGGGATGACGGCAGCCAAAGAGACCCACACCTAACCAAAGGGAGGAGAGCCAGAGCGCCGCACAGAGCCCCAGGTACAACACCCAGAGGCATCAGGACGAACCAGGAGTGGCACACGGGAACCAGGAGCGGAAGCAGACCCCAGTGTGGACCCAGCCCACCCAAGACCAGACCACAGCACCTGCACCAGCAACAGCATGAGGAGCAGGACCACGCTAGACGAGCGGAAAAGAGCGGGGCAGGCCCCGGTAGAATCAGAAGCCCCGGAGAGGGTAAGCACCAGAGCGGCGGAGAAGAACAGCCGCCCCAGAAGAAAACCTCCCACACAAGACAAAGGGTGTGGTGGACCGTTTAGGGTCAGGGGGACCACGGACCCAGCCGCACCATCCAGGGGGGCCACACCTTGGAACATCCGGTGTTGACCCCAGAAACAGAACCCTAGAGGACAGGGAGGAAGGCAGGACAGTAGAAGGCATACGAACCCCTGCAGCAGGGAGGGCAGCAAACCAAATTAGGGCCATGGCCCCAAAGGAATGCACCCGGCTGCCCCACCCCCCGGAACACCCCAAGGGCAGAAATGAGCTGTACCGCCGCCCCGCAACGGGACTGGGGCGGGCCTCCCAGGCCACGCAGGAAGCAGCCAACCCCACAGGCCAACTGGAAAGAAGGGAGATGGGCACGGAGGAGCACTGCACCTAGTCCGCACCAGCCCCGCAGAACCACCTTGGTGGCTGCCAACTGAAATTCTCCTTGTGTCCCCAGGAAAACCCATTCAAGGTGATATGAGGACACACATGCGCAACCGCTCTGGACACAACCACCCCTTCCATCACGCCACAGGGCGGGGATGTGCAAACAGAGAACCGCCAGCCGGAAACGCCAGAACATAAAGTGAAGGAGCAGAACCACATGACATCGAGGCCATAACAATGTCCAGGGGCCGAATATGGGATGCCAAAATCAGCAGTCGCAGGCACCAGCCCTCATATCCAACCGCTGACTTTCAGAAGAAACATCCGGGGAATGGCAGGGAATAGCAGCGGAGGTACAGAAAGGGAAACCACAGACACAGCACCCTTTCGCCAGCCACCAGCAGCCTCACAAAGCAACAGCACATATTGCATGAAGGACTGTCAGAAAAAAGAAAAACTGGCAAACGCCTCTCACCCGTAGTGGGGGCCAACCCCAGGAACAAGGCCCCCACCACAATCGCCCACACTCCAGGTGATCGGTTAGGAACACTCCAAGCGTGGCACGTCCCACCCGGCCAGGCTCAGGAAGAAATGATTGCAACCCGGAAGAAACCGGGAGACCAAGCCTCAGCCGCAAACGGCCGGGAGGTCAGACCGGAAACAGGCTCGAACAGTGGCTGACTCCCAGCAAGCCCAGCAGGCCAGGAGAGAGCCCAGGAAACGCCATGCCCACACAGCCAGGCAGCCGGGCAGGGGGAGGAAAGAAGCTCCGCCACTCCAGGCCAGGAGTAGCAGCAACAGCACATAACACATCCATCCTGTCGACAGACAGAAAAAAATTAACAGGCAGGATGCTGGGTAAGTACTGCTTACGTACTCTCGGTGGGAGGGGCAGTATTAGGGTCCCAGCATTCCTCTTGTCTTTTTTTCTGTCGAGAGATGGTTATCTCCACTTTGTACAACACACAACAGAGCAGACCAGGTCTGGAAAAAGTGTGCAGCTGTACTGGCGAAGGTGCAGTAATGGATGCATGCATGAACGTATGATGCTGAAGAACACTGACTAGATAAATCCCATCAGACCACCCTTATGGTGGAATTTACGTCATGTGGGATGTTGCTGATCATTCCAAAACACAACCGACCTTGTAGTGCCGATATGGAAATGGATGTCAGGAAACTAGCCGTGATGTCCATCATAAAGTGATATTTACTAAAGTGCAGTGCTTATATGACAGTGGTGAAATAAAATTGACTACACGGGCGTTGTAAAATATTCAAAACTGCACTCCATGTGTCAAGAGTTAAAAACACGCCGAGTAATAAGATTACCCTTTGGCGTTGTGCAAATCGGTTGACATGTTTCAGCCCATGGGGCATTGCCCCGGCTTTCTTCAGGACCATAGACAGAAATGCTACTGCAACTATAAGTGAAGTGTTAAATCAAAAACAGAGAATGTACTAAGAAATAGGTACATATCTACCAGGAACCATCACATTTGAATGCCCACTGGAAGGAGAGAAGGAGAGAAGGACATCTTCTTCCTAAAAAACAAAATTTGTTTTACAACAACACCATCTTACACATATACATCCACATAAATACACACAGACCGCACAGACAGAACACACCTGCATGAATGATTCGCATTCAGCGTAATATGAAAAGCATAATAGCTCAAACAACATGAGGCATTTCCTCATGGTGCTACTCACCCAGCTTTGTGTGGGTGAAGACCTCACCTCACCCGGCAACCGCTCGGGAGTATGAGGCCCCGCTCTATAGTGTAGAAAAAAGGAGACCATGAGTACACAACTCTATAGTATCCAAGCCAATTGCTCTACACAAAAACCTAACAGACGTGTGATAGTAACCCAACTGTTCAACCCTAAATAAACCTACATTAATGTCCAAAAGACGTTTGGAAAACACAAATACTGTAGTGCCCTTATTATCATAGGACACGAAAAGGTACTCATGTTAGCCTCTGAGTGTGTTCTTAATAGGTCATGAAAAACTGCCTAGAATCATAGTATATAATTATGAGTGCCCCAGAAATAGTAATTGGGACTGTCCATAGTGAAGGGCTATCCAAATACCCAACGACATAGAGCAATAAAGTCCTCGCTAAGACCCAGAGTCTAATGGGCTTATCTCCACTTTGTAACTGAATGGGACGAGGATAAGGGACCTTTGGGTAATGGCTGTTGTTGCAGGTAATTGGGTTTTTGTACCTTTTGTTAGCTTGAAATGCATCCTTGCATCCAAAATAGACACGAGGATGCATTTCACACAAAAATGTACCTTTAAGTGTCAGGTTTGCACTTTGTGTAAATTACATGTAATTTCACGTAATTATGAAAAAAACAAATGACGCATATTTCGCATATCTCATCTCAGTCATACCTGAAGAGAGAACTATTACAGGCAATAGAATCACCTCAGCTCTCATGTGAAGATCAGTGTGGATGCAAGCAAGCGCTGACTCCTCTGTAGATTTTCCTAACCCTTAGTTTCGAGAGATCTGCATCTGTTTATTAGGTGTGAAGTGCTGTAAACTAATATGTTAGTAATATTAACCGCATGCGTGCGGCCGTTTTTCCCGCGGTATGCGGCAATTTGCGAATTACCGCGTTACATGACGAGCTCAGCTCGTCATCAGCACACGGTAGGTAACGCTGATGACGAGCTGAGCTCGTCATCAGCTTGGAATGGGTTAAAAAACAGATAGACAACCAATACTCGACTTCCAGGCAGCAAGTCGACCCACCAGTCTTACATTTCTGCAGCTGAGCTAAACATAAAACCACAAAGCCTTCAATCAAGTCAGGAATACAAGGAATGTTTGACAATTGGTAATTAGGTAGTGATATGTGATTACATCACCCAAAACAAGCATTGGCAAAGCCAATTGGCCTCGGCAATCTGAGAGCTGTATGTGTTGTCAATATTAATGCGTTTTTGTATGCCACTGTCAATAGTGGCAGTCCACAAAATAACACAGGCAAGTCACAAAAATATCACAGGCACATTTTCTTTCTATTTCACCTCGATTTTGGGTAGGAATAAGATTCAGAGTTAATAACGCATGTGCATTGCACTGAGTTGTGTTTTATGTTTGTTTAAGTTTGACACTGTCTATGGCCTCTAAATGTTTTAAACATGCACAAGATAGTGCAGGTTTTACTAAACTTCTCCTGGGTTTGTTAATAACCATTGGAGAGCTGTTGATGCATTAAGTACAAAATAATTATCCCTGTTCGATTTTGTAGTTTATTTAGGAAAGAAATTCACATTTTAATACAAAACAAGATTAAAGGGGTACAGTACAGACATGACAATCTGACGTGAAAATGAGTCATTGGAAAATGAAATGATGCCATAGTGAACTACTGGACATATAGAACTTTTGCGGTGACAAAAGAGAGAACAATGGTAACAAAATGAATAATGAACCATCACCATCGAGAGGAAAATAAAACTACATTGAAAATACATCAGTAAAAAACTCTAATTAGAAAAATGTAAAAATTATCTAAACTTGAATCTGGGAAGCCGCTCTCCGTAGCCGTCATTTTGGAACACCGCACTTCTGGCTGTGTGGCCAGTTGCTGGCCTGAGAATACCAACTCTTAATCAGCGGTTGATGTGCATTAAAAAAAGTATGGGAACTGTGATGCTGCATTCAATGGGGTGGGGTCAGTGAGTGTGGGTCAAAGGCGTGGGTAAAAATACAAAATATTTTATACTTTGTTGGGTGTTTCACCATCAGGCAGCTAATATACAATAATGAGCAGCTTAAACGCAAAATACATTTTTAAAAGTTGTTACTGTGGGAAATGCACTCTAGTAGATTATAAAAGCTTGCCCCTTAAAATTCTGTGTGTAACCGTAGAGCCTTGATTCTTGAGCAAACAGCCTGCCTCTTCAAAATCCTGCAGGGATAGCATATGGGCAACACTGCTTGCTTCAGCTCTGCTTTGTGCATCTTGTTAAAAATAAAATGAGACACTGCATGCTGTACAAAAAGCAGAACCATGTGCATGGCACCATATGTAAAGTAACATCTAGGTTTGTGAGAGAGATGGGGGAGGTGCCTGGAGAGAACAGGAGGGGGGGGATGGAGAAAAGATAAACAATAAAAGACGAGGAGAGGGGGAGCAAACAATTACAATAAGCATCATGTCACATAGTTGGAGTGGAAGAAGAGGTGCTGTTTGCAATGAGGACAGAGAGCCTTGGTTGGTTAAGGGGCTTATTGGTATGCAAAGCTGCATCTCCCTGGGCTGTCGCTAAGTTCATGCTTCTAAAGAGCAACAGCGAAACCAAGCCACTTAATATTTCATTGAATCGATGGAACAGCATTACACGCATATCTCAGCTATGAGCCAACAGATTATACGGTAAACTCAGAGGGATTAGTCTGCCTCACCAAGTCCCCAGTACTGGATGTTGGTGCTCACCATGCACCTCTGTACAAATCCATGGATGAAACACTTGCGGCAGTGGGGTGGGGTGCCCCACATCAAAAGAAAATAAAGTTGCTGATCCGCTATTAGAATGTACTAAGGTTTGCTTTTCAAGTTAGTGATTCTGAACCTCTGCTCTCTAATGTGCAGTAACTAAAATTGCGCAGAAGTAGGTAATCTAGGAATAAAGCACTACACGAAAACATTAAACAGCTTAGATGAGAAGAGAGGCAGGGGAGATTTCCAGACTGCTTGAAAAATGTAAAATAGGAAGAAATGCGCTAACATTTACCCAATCACTTTAAAGCCAGAGAAGGAAAAGGTGCCCTCAGAAAACAACGTCTGACATTTTATCTTTGTCTTTGAATGCACTGCAAATGGGACGAGATAAGAACCAGATTTACAAGCCTGGTTAACGGAGCTCATAGCCAGTGAAATTACGACCTGTCTTCAACAAAGAAAAAAGAGTTCCAAAAACATTTCCTACAGTTCCTTGAGTAGGACTAAACACAGGAAAAGGTATGATGCAGGCATGCCATGGACAAATGGGAATGAAGAATTGGAGTGCAATGATGGAATCAGGAAATGGGCAGCCCATGGGTGGGCTGATGCCCAAAAAGTATATACAACATGTCTCTTCAAAACAGCACACCAGCACACGTGCTGTCTAGAGCCGGGACCTAAAAACATCACATCTGCTTAATTCAGACACTCTGTTCATCACCACCCCCCTTTTCTGAATCGTTTTTGGCCACTATAGGTGTGGCAGGGTATACTCAGACATGAGTCCCTTGCTCACTGCTCCATCAGGATTCAAGCAAGCCGGGCAGACGACGGCTGAAATGCCAGAAACCGGTCCCCGGAAGCTTGTCTCCTTTCTGGTGAAGAATTGGCTTGGTAGTTTGGTCTGCCCTGTTCCCATGATGCACTGGGCCAGGGACAGACTAATTTGCATATAGCCAGGTTCTGAGCTGGGATGGGGCAGTGAGCTAAATAACGGTGATGGATCAAGCCCTGATCTTTGGACTGGGTAAGAGTGGTCTGCTTAATTCAGACACTCTGTTCATCACCACCCCCTTTTCTGAATCGTTTTTGGCCACTATAGGTGTGGCAGGGTATACTCAGACATGAGTCCCTTGCTCACTGCTCCATCAGGATTCAAGCAAGCCGGGCCGACGACGGCTGAAATGCCAGAAACCGGTCCCCGGAAGCTTGTCTCCTTTCTGGTGAAGAATTGGCTTGGTAGTTTGGTCTGCCCTGTTCCCATGATGCACTGGGCCAGGGACAGACTAATTTGCATATAGCCAGGTTCTGAGCTGGGATGGGGCAGTGAGCTAAATAACGGTGATGGATCAAGCCCTGATCTTTGGACTGGGTAAGAGTGGTCTGCTTAATTCAGACACTCTGTTCATCACCACCCCCTTTTCTGAATCGTTTTTGGCCACTATAGGTGTGGCAGGGTATACTCAGACATGAGTCCCTTGCTCACTGCTCCATCAGGATTCAAGCAAGCCGGGCCGACGACGGCTGAAATGCCAGAAACCGGTCCCCGGAAGCTTGTCTCCTTTCTGGTGAAGAATTGGCTTGGTAGTTTGGTCTGCCCTGTTCCCATGATGCACTGGGCCAGGGACAGACTAATTTGCATATAGCCAGGTTCTGAGCTGGGATGGGGCAGTGAGCTAAATAACAGTGATGGATCAAGCCCTGATCTTTGGACTGGGTAAGAGTGGTCTGCTTAATTCAGACACTCTGTTCATCACCACCCCTTTTTCTGAATCGTTTTTGGCCACTATAGGTGTGGCAGGGTATACTCAGACATGAGTCCCTTGCTCACTGCTCCATCAGGATTCAAGCAAGCCGGGCCGACGACGGCTGAAATGCCAGAAACCGGTCCCCGGAAGCTTATCTCCTTTCTGGTGAAGAATTGGCTTGGTAGTTTGGTCTGCCCTGTTCCCATGACGCACTGGGCCAGGGACAGACTAATTTGCATATAGCCAGGTTCTGAGCTGGGATGGGGCAGTGAGCTAAATAACGGTGATGGATCAAGCCCTGATCTTTGGACTGGGTAAGAGTGGTCTGCTTAATTCAGACACTCTGTTCATCACCACCCCCTTTTCTGAATCGTTTTTGGCCACTATAGGTGTGGCAGGGTATACTCAGACATGAGTCCCTTGCTCACTGCTCCATCAGGATTCAAGCAAGCCGGGCCGACGACGGCTGAAATGCCAGAAACCGGTCCCCGGAAGCTTGTCTCCTTTCTGGTGAAGAATTGGCTTGCTAGTTTGGTCTGCCCTGTTCCCATGATGCACTGGGCCAGGGACAGACTAATTTGCATATAGCCAGGTACTGAGCTGGGATGGGGCAGTGAGCTAAATAACGGTGATGGATCAAGCCCTGATCTTTGGACTGGGTAAGAGTGGTCTGCTTAATTCAGACACTCTGTTCATCACCACCCCCTTTTCTGAATCGTTTTTGGCCACTATAGGTGTGGCAGGGTATACTCAGACATGAGTCCCTTGCTCACTGCTCCATCAGGATTCAAGCAAGCCGGGACAACGACGGCTGAAATGCCAGAAACCGGTCCCCGGAAGCTTGTCTCCTTTCTGGTGAAGAATTGGCTTGGTAGTTTGGTGTGCCCTGTTCCCATGATGCACTGGGCCAGGGACAGACTAATTTGCATATAGCCAGGTTCTGAGCTGGGATGGGGCAGTGAGCTAAATAACGGTGATGGATCAAGCCCTGATATTTGGACTGGGTAAGAGTGGTCTGCTTAATTCAGACACTCTGTTCATCACCACCCCCTTTTCTGAATCGTTTTTGGCCACTATAGGTGTGGCAGGGTATACTCAGACATGAGTCCCTTGCTCACTGCTCCATCAGGATTCAAGCAAGCCGGGCCGACGACGGCTGAAATGCCAGAAACCGGTCCCCGGAAGCTTGTCTCCTTTCTGGTGAAGAATTGGCTTGGTAGTTTGGTCTGCCCTGTTCCCATGATGCACTGGGCCAGGGACAGACTAATTTGCATATATCCATGTTCTGAGCTGGGATGGGGCAGTGAGCTAAATAACGGTGATGGATCAAGCCCTGATCTTTGGACTGGGTAAGAGTGGTCTGCTTAATTCAGACACTCTGTTCATCACCACCCCCTTTTCTGAATCGTTTTTGGCCACTATAGGTGTGGCAGGGTATACTCAGACATGAGTCCCTTGCTCACTGCTCCATCAGGATTCAAGCAAGCCGGGCCGACGACGGCTGAAATGCCAGAAACCGGTCCCCGGAAGCTTGTCTCCTTTCTGGTGAAGAATTGGCTTGGTAGTTTGGTCTGCCCTGTTCCCATGATGCACTGGGCCAGGGACAGACTAATTTGCATATATCCAGGTTCTGAGCTGGGATGGGGCAGTGAGCTAAATAACGGTGATGGATCAAGCCCTGATCTTTGGACTGGGTAAGAGTGGTCTGCTTAATTCAGACACTCTGTTCATCACCACCCCCTTTTCTGAATCGTTTTTGGCCACTATAGGTGTGGCAGGGTATACTCAGACATGAGTCCCTTGCTCACTGCTCCATCAGGATTCAAGCAAGCCGGGCCGACGACGGCTGAAATGCCAGAAACCGGTCCCCGGAAGCTTGTCTCCTTTCTGGTGAAGAATTGGCTTAGTAGTTTGGTCTGCCCTGTTCCCATGATGCACTGGGCCAGGGACAGACTAATTTGCATATAGCCAGGTTCTGAGCTGGGATGGGGCAGTGAGCTAAATAACGGTGATGGATCAAGCCCTGATCTTTGGACTGGGTAAGAGTGGTCTGCTTAATTCAGACACTCTGTTCATCACCACCCCCTTTTCTGAATCGTTTTTGGCCACTATAGGTGTGGCAGGGTATACTCAGACATGAGTCCCTTGCTCACTGCTCCATCAGGATTCAAGCAAGCCGGGCCGACGACGGCTGAAATGCCAGAAACCGGTCCCCGGAAGCTTGTCTCCTTTCTGGTGAAGAATTGGCTTAGTAGTTTGGTCTGCCCTGTTCCCATGATGCACTGGGCCAGGGACAGACTAATTTGCATATAGCCAGGTTCTGAGCTGGGATGGGGCAGTGAGCTAAATAACGGTGATGGATCAAGCCCTGATCTTTGGACTGGGTAAGAGTGGTCTGCTTAATTCAGACACTCTGTTCATCACCACCCCCTTTTCTGAATCTAAAAACATCACAGGCATGGGATGCTGTGACACCCAAGATAAAAAAATGCTTAAAGAAAATTAAAAGAAATAAATGAAAGAAGTACGATGACCCAAGGATCCCGTTGAAAAAATAAAACAGAGTAGACAACGCAATCGTATCATCTATTGGGAAATAAATAAATAAAGTAAACAATATCATATTACAATGAAATATTTCATGCCTTATTTGCAGCAAATAGTGGAAATACTCCATGATTAATAATTGAGTAATTAATGGATCCAAAGTAACGTGGAACAAATTATGATCAATAAGGCAATGTATTGTCTTTACTTCATTTCGTTAAGGAAAAGGAACAATAAATGGTAAAATATAGGCCTGTGCGGTGAACTTTGCTCCATTCGCGGAGCTTGCAGAGTTTTCTGCACTCCGCAATCCACAGAGCTCGCGGAGTGCAGAAAACTCCTCTTAGGGATGTGCAGCAGAGTTTTTTCCCCGCTTGCGATCGCCAATAGTAAGTTCGCAATCACGGACGGTAAGTCTGCGAGTGTGAGCTGCCACTCGGGTAGTAGAAATTTCTACTACCCGAGCTGCAGGAATACCAGCACAAACTGCAGTTCGCACTGCACTCCGCCACTTTCCATCTTTCACAGTGCACACAACACCTGGCCTGATTTTTAAGAGAGGCGGAGATCTCCCTGCAGGTGATTGTAGATAGGGACTGAATTTTTCTGCAGGGGGATATCTGGGCAGGCCCGTGGGCCCCTATTCCGCCTTTGCAGGGGTTGCCCTCGGGGGTGGGGAAGACCGACTATTCTCCACCTCTTTGTGGCAGACAGTCAGTGCAAATCCTGAAAGTCTAATCAAGCTATATATAATTGCACTCGCAGGGCCCTGACGGTGTCCCCCCCCACCCTAGTAGGGGACCTTAGGTGTAGAGCTTGCCTGCTAGACTGACATGAACACCTTGCTGGCAGGACAGGCACACATCTTCCCTTACGGAAAACTTGCTTTACGGTAATGCAGTTAACATTAGTTTAAATAGCTTGCCCACACCCCCTACACTGCTTCTAAAAGCAATTGCATGTTCACCTTTAGGCTTATTTTTGTCCATCATCGAAGCTGAGAATCAGCCTGATATGCTCTGATTGTGGGAAAAAAGGGTGAATTTCTTGCATTTTGTGCACCATGCAGGAATTTCACTCACAGGTATTAAAATGTTTAGAAAAACTAAATAGTCCATCATGCAATACAATGCAAGGTACTGACGTTAGTAGTTGAAATGCTCCTTGATCTGTACAAACAAAATAATAATTCGGCAAACCATCACACTAGGAACAAAGAACTGGGATGGACAAGAAAGATTTTGAGTCATAAGCAAGTGGCGGACACAAAGCCCACTCTATGTCTATATTGGTCACAACAGAGCTGTTTACTGACAGACATGTAAGGGTCTCTGTAGGCACAAGCTAAACAGATGAGAAAAGATTGCTGTTTGGTAGTATTCAGATGGAGCAAAGCTGTGTTCTCATTGCCCAACGTATGAACCAGTGGTGTGGGCATTGTACATTTTGTTGTAAATTTTGATCCAAAATACATTCTACTTTTTTTCATTCTTGCTGCAATCAGTCCTGAATGATATGCTGGATATTTAAACTTGAGATGGTTGTATACTCGCCTGTTGCAGTCCCACACAGAACAATGCTTGTAGAATCAAAAAACTCTAAGCACACAACCGCAAAAACCAAATATACATGATTAATAAAATATGACTAGAAATGGCAAAGTATGTAGATCTTGGCTATAAAAGGCCTAGCTTTTTGCCTGCATTGCCGCTAATCTTGAACTGGGGTTTCTTTGAAAGAAAACCCTTTCCAAGATGGCCAACAGTGTGTGCAAGTATGCATCTTGACGTGTGCGCCTAACATATGCACGCACATGAGTCATGAATCATGGTGGTCTAGTTAGAAAGGTGAATTCAATATGAAAATGCTATCAAGTACCCAGACAACACTTGCAGTTAATAGACCCTCGTATAAAAAAAAAAAAGTTATCAAAGGGAGAGTGATGGGGAGTGGGGCAGGAAGCATCTGGAAACTGATTAGTAAAATAGTTCAATACTGAGAAAATAGCAGGGAGCGAGTAAACATATGTATTCTCAAGCAGGGCTAAAAACAAAACAAAAGCAGTCCAATTATGCATAGGAAAAATACAACACATCTAATCAGAACACATTGACACTGAAATGATTCTGGGTAGGACAGACACAGGGATTGTTAATAATGCCATTGAATCAAGAGCAGCGAAGTGATATAGACAACAAAGTCATCCACTCATGAACGAGGGGCTGTTCCAAAATCCGCTTTGAATATATTATGTAATGGAAATATTGGTTCTGCCTTCAGACAGCTAAAGTTGATTGTAGCTGAGACTAAAAGCTGTTATTGAAATATGATTTACTAAAAATCTTCAAGATTCTTCAAATGAATACCATTGTGATTATGATTTGTGGAGTCCAGAATGGCAAGTAAAAATGTACCTTGAGACCATATAGTAGTTTAAATGAATGTCTTCTTCTACATGCATGATGTAGTGCAGAATAGAAATTCTGACGTTATTAGACAGATTTCCCTTCCAAATCAAGTTCAGTTATCCTCACTGACAGCTAGTGGTAATGACTTAGATAAACAAGCACTGGCACATGTCTGTTTTTTGGCTTTGTCAGTGCTTCCTTTGTTTTGCCAAGGCTCTTGATTATTTATTGTTCGGGGAGCTGGTGGCCTTCTCCGACAGGAAAAAAAATATAGCTAAAAGCTAAAACATTTTGCTCTCAAAAAGCATGAGTTTCCAATGTAGTCACCAACATTGATGGAACTACTTTGTGTGATCATGTGTTCTTCATGAACTCCAGTCACAGTGAAGTTACCTAGTGGATAAAGGGGGCTGTCGTACTGCCCATGCCGTATTCTGTAGTGGGCAGAATTGAAATATGAATGACACAACAACAGACCAGTGGATGAAGAGGGCTGACAAATAGGTAATGTAAGTGAGTATATCATGAATATACATTTTACAAAATCAACAGGTTTTAGCTATTGCCAGCCCCAATAAGTACAAACTCCTTTAATGAAAGATTCAAGAAATTCAACCAGTGCTTCATTTGTAAAAGAAAGTGTACATGCGCCTGGAGCTCTGATCAGAAGCCGCCAGCCAGAGCAATTAAACATTGGCACACTTAATACCAAGACTAGCAGTCTTAAATCCACCTCATATCGTTTTAATTTACTACAAGACACTCCCTGCTCTCGTATCTCACTCTTGCAGGTCCCTGTTTTCTCCTTTTGTGACAGTTTTGCCCGTCTTTCTCATTCTCCATCTTCCCATTTGGTGTGTTTTTCCCTAATTCCGAAAAAAAAGTGCTGGTTCCCAAAAATAATTGCCAGTGCCCCCCACCGACAAACATCGACTCAAATGTAGTACTGAAGACATCTAAGCTGGATTTCCAAAATGAGGGGTTTAAATGGCTAACCTAACCTACTTTAAACAAGAACATCAATTTCACAGACACTTTGAAGCAAGACGCTAAAGCCACAATGGTTACAGCCCAGCCAAAATAAACTTCTTCTCTAAATTAGAGACAACAGTAAATATATGAGCCCTCTTTTAGGAAGATTTAAGAATTGAGATACAATTTAGATTCAAGCTAATTCCTACTCCTAAGGTTTGATAAAAATTATTGTCATTTATACCACCACTGCAGAGAAAAACTTAAATCTAGTGGATGCGTTTTTGGCCACCCTTGTAATCATAAATTCAATTTGTTCTACATTTTGAAGAGGTGACTCTATGGAGGCCAGTGGAAATCTTTGTAACATCAATGCCGCTATGCATTCATAAGTATTTTCATGCACATTTTACAGTATTTGTCAGATGAATATCTTGTTCCCCCGTTCCACAGTTGGAATAATGAATTACATGGAAATGCCTTGTCAGTCAGAAGATGCCTTCTTCTACAGCAAATTCCGCGTTAAGTATGCTGTCTTTACCCTCAATCACATAAAAGAGACCAAGGGAAAAGGACACACTTATAAACACTTTTGTCCTGCATTGAAGGCAGGATACTCCTGTTGCTTTGTAACACACTAATTTGCTTACATGTCTTGTGAACTCAATTAAAAATTATGTTTCGGCTTTTTGTGTTGTAGGAGAGGTTTGTTTCACAACTGCAATGGAGCTTTTTGCAAAACCAGGTACAAATTCTATGTAATTTTCCTTGTGTATTCAGAACTGATTTATCTTTGCTGAATCCATGTCACTTTTGCCAAATGTGAAAACCGTGTATCAGAATTGAACCCATTAACTGACAGAGAAGCCACATATCAATAGAGTGACTCGTCCTACACACCTTTACCTGCACTCAGGTCCCACCTTCACTATGGTCTTCTCTTTCTTGTTACTTGGAAACAAAAAGCTCTTGTGCCATCTCTCTGGCTGATAATGTACCCCGTAAGGTAGGTTGTTGGGCTGTACACTTGTTGCATTTGTATATATGTTTATAATATACACCTAACAAGATTGAATCTGATCAAGATAAAATCACTATCATTGTTAAAATCATTATCACCAACATTATCATAATATGGTCCTATAAAGCACTAAACACAGAAATAGGCAATTAATCGCTAAAAAACACAAATACAAGTGTACTTTGAGCCTTTCCAAAGGGTAGGAGTCAGTGGGGTGTACTCACAAAGGTACATTTTCACATGAATAAATCTACAGGTGTATAAATATTTTTAAACTTTGCAGTAAATTACAAAGTGTAGAGTTGCATGTCTTCACCTCCTGAAACACGTGGTGAAGCCAAATTAATGAATATAAAGTTATTACAGACGAAAAGGTCCCAAATAATTGTAGCTCAGACCTGGAAAAGTCCAGCACCACACATGGCCAACCATTGGTACTGCAACACCCTCCCATAGACAGAGGGCAGGAACTTAAAATAGAACCCCTTCATATATAATGTAAAAAAATAATTTATTTTCACTTTTGATATTATATTTTATCAAATGGAATTATATATAAATGAAAAGTAAATATTATTTTATGATGAAATATTTAAAAACTTTTCAAATTGAAAAATGTAACTTGATTTTTATAATTTGTAATGTATAAGTAGGCACACACATTTTACTTCTGGTGGGATTTAAACATTAATTATAAGTTAACCTAATTTAATGCATTTAAATAATTAAATATTGAATCTAAAATTAAGTTAATGGGGTAAGGTTATGAGTAACATGTTATACATAGGCAGAATTCTCTGCTCCTGGGGTGGAGATCTCACTATGGTAAAGTATAGGAAAAATGCTAACTATCAATATAATTTAATTGTATATATTTATTGTATTCATTTATTTATTTTGAATGTAAAACAAAATTAAAAAATGCTTTATTGCATGTTGCATTGCATTATTAACTATATTTTGAAATAAATATGTCATTCACTTATATTGCATTGAATTAAAATTATTTGCTAAAGATTCATTAAGGAAAATCCATCCCCACTGTTTGTACTTATTATGCTTTAAAAATTACAAAATGTAATGCTAGACCTGTAAGCCTTAGTGTGGTCTTCCCACAAACCTTTTGACTTCCTCCTCCACTTTTGCTGATCTTGTTTTTGTTTGCCTTAGTACTCTGTGCACAGATTTTACAAGTACTATCTTTATCCACTTCGAGTGCAGACATAAAGATTAGGAGTGGGCGTAGCGCTCCGCTCCGTCCACGGAGTGTGCGTAGTGTTGCCCACTTCGCGATTCGCAAAGTAGGCGTAGTAGGCAACACTACGCACACACCATTGCGGAGCGAAGTTGCCTGCCACCCGCCTCCCTCCCGCCCTCTTGTAATTGCCCTCGAAATGATTTTAAATATTGTAAAATAATTAAAACGACTTACCTGACATGCAGCGTCCCGGGGCTCCCTCTTCCTAGTTTCTCGCCACTTCTTCCTGACAAATGCGCATGAGGAAGAGGGAGCCCCGGGACTACAATAGGTTGGGCCCTGTTACCACCTGGTTTTGATTCATGGTAAAATGCACGCGCAAACAGGTCATTTTGCGTGCACTCACTAATTGCGACTAGTCTGTTCATGTAGATTTGCGAATCGCAAATAGGGAGTCACTATTTAAGGGACTCAAATATCCGACTGCATTTTTTTTCTGCTCAGTAATCTGTAGCATTGCAAAATCGTATTTGTGACTACCTAGCGTACAACACATATGGGTCCTTTTACATGCGCAAAGCTTTACCACCATTTTGCAAGTCACAAAACAGTTGTACATCTGGCCGTGAGTCTGAATCACGATGAGCTTTACTTGTACAGAGCTAAGTGCCTGTTTTATTTGCCTGCAGGGCATTAGGCGAATTCATTTGACCCAATATTTCTATGAGTTAGTGGTTTATTTTCAGACAATACAGCTTGGAAACTGTGAGCAAGGTTCACCTCTTTCACTTTCTGAGCTGCGCTGTCTGAATATAAAATAATCTCTGAGAAATATTGATTGAAATGAATTTAATTTAAGTCCTGCAGGCACATAAAACAGTCACTTGGCTCTGAGCCGACCAAATCATCATGATACAGCCTCTGTCTTTAGTGGTTGTCTTGGGGAGAACGTGCCTTTGGTTTTCCACTCCTCAGTGGAGCCTGAGTTATAGTACACAAGCATGTGTTATATTTTTAAATTAACCCTTTTTTTGTGTGCCTAAACAGATGTGCATGCAGCTGGGTTAGCAAGCAAAAGTTGCATGTTAGGGGAGAGGATCTAAATCAGCTTAAAGACGCCCTGCAGGGCTACCACTTAGCTGATGTCCAGCGCAGCTCAGATGCAGAGAGGAGGCAACGCTAGGTGATAGGTGTACTTTAAAGGTCACTAACAAAACATAGGCATGCATAAGTGACTCAGCCGCATGCAAAAACAATTTGTAAATAATCTGACAGTTATATATTCTGAGTTTTAGACATGTTTACATGATATTTCCCAATCGAATTCTTATTATGCATGAACAAACCTTTTTAAATCGTATTTATTATATTCATCAGCATTATTATTGGTCTAATTTAGATTTGAGCAGTGACATTAAAGACTGCCGTGCAAAGGAAATATTAAGGGCCAGATGTACAAATTATACTGGTTACAATGTGCAACCAACTTTTTTTGTACCAGAAAAGAATTTTATGAGCTGACCTATGTATTGATTCGGAGCTCTGTAAAATTTTGATTTGTAGTTCGCTGTAATCCAAATTACCTCATAAATATTAATCAGGTAGGTTGCAAATAGCCACACACTTCTACTGGGGCCCTCGCATGGATGGTGGCCTGCTAGGGTCAGCAACCCACCATGTCTGTGATTGCATTTGATAACATTGATATGTTTAAATGTAGCCCACTTTCTTTAAAGGAAATAAATGCTGTGTTTAGAAAAAAAGGTATACTTTTTTAAAGTTTGTTTGTGATTTGGTAGTGGTCCCACGGGTCACAGCCTACTCCCCAACAAACCTTTATTTAACATTCACAAAGGAGAAGGGGTCCATTGGGGACGGAAACTCCGA
Source organism: Lissotriton helveticus (assembly GCF_964261635.1). Lineage (NCBI taxonomy): Eukaryota > Metazoa > Chordata > Amphibia > Caudata > Salamandridae > Lissotriton > Lissotriton helveticus. Next base: position 321,772,169 of record NC_136061.1, read on the forward strand.
ATCAGAGTGTTTCCTCCTATAATAATGCTTTGTCCATCTGGACCTAGGGCCTCATTTATGAGAAATGACGCATCGCTGCGTGAAAGCAGCAATGCGTCACTTCTCAGTGCGCACTCCTTGCGACATTCCTGATGCGTCATATTTAATGTATGACGCATCATGTCGCAAGGAGTTACAGATACGTCAGTATTTCTGACGTATCTGTAAGCGCAAAAGTGACGCATTGCTGGAGTGTGTCACAAAAGTGACGCAACTCCAGCAATGCGTCTTTTCACATGGGGCAAGCCCCATGTGAAAGGGCCTGCATCAGTCTTACACCTGCTGTGAGGCAGGCGCAAGATTTTGATGCAACGGCGTCCTAAAAGTGACGCACCGGCGGCGTAAAAGTGATGCAAGGCCTCATAAAAGAGGCCCCTAGTATCTTCTAGCAGAATTTCCTCCAGCTTGATTTTAACCCCTTGGGTGCTCATGTCGAGGTCAGCTCGTCATGAGCTACGGCGCTCCGGTGCTCATGACGAGCTGAGCTCATCATGACCGCGCCCGTTCCGTGGAACGCTCGCACGCTGGGCTGATTCCTCTGCTGTGCTGAACGTTCCATGGGAATGGGTGTGGCCATGACGAGCTCAGCTCGTCATGAGCACCGGAGCGCCGTAGCTCATGACGAGCTGACCTCGTCATGAGCACCGTGGTGCTCTACGCGCCCCCCGCCCCCCATGACAGCAGGGGAAACAGCCCCGCACGGAAAGGGTTAACGTAAGTAAAGTATAGTACATTTCAGCTGTACGTCCTCCACAAACCATAACATTTTCCACTCACACCCCTAAAAAAGGTATTTGCTACTTAATTGACATCTTTTATCTTAAACATTTTGCAAGCATCACAATGTCGTTTTTTTCACATTTCATTTTTTCCCTTCATTTTAGGGAATAACCGTTCCTCAGGTCTTCATAGGGATTACAGCAAACATAATTAATTGCATTCTGCATTATGTCTTCCTGTCTGTGCTGCATCTCGGTGTTCAGTAAGTACTACTTTATTTTTATAGACTTTTAGAAAAAAAGAGACACACCTTATGGTTAGGCGAGTAGCATATTATTTAGATGCTTGTACAGTATGTGTTTCATCCGTTCATTCAAAGGCTATCATATAAAAAACAAACTGTGCAAGTAAATTGAAATTATTGTGTTGCCAGGATAATTTTTGTCACTCCCTGCACATTTCCCCTGACAGCCAGGTAGTTCATGTATACCAATTTACCATCTGGAGTTGGAGAAAACAGGCAGATGTTCAATTAACCTCTTCAAAAGTTTACCAGAAAATGGATCCATGGTAGGAAGAGATAAGGTAGAGACAATCGGCACAGTTTCCTGGGTTCCTCCCACTCTTTCTCCAGAGTCAGCATAATCATAAGACATCTGGACTAGTGGTATTGTTAAAGGCTTTTATTAGAAGCCAAACTAGTGCATATACCAAATCAATTCAGCAAATATCACAGTTACAGTGGTAACAGACATTATGGAGAGCATAAAAATTATAAAAAGAATCCGCCACTAATATCAGTCATTACCCTTCAATCTGAGTCCCTGCTAACAAAAATTAGTGCTTATAAAGTATTCCATCATGAGATATTAAATACATCATCACATATCTGTTTGGTAAGGGCAGATTTCCCAAAGCTGGCAAGGGCAGGCCCCATCTCCGAGAGTCTTAGCCAGGATATTAACCAATATCCTTGGAGAAATTACCTCAGTGGATGTGAGCAGGTGCACTCATCAGTCTCAGAGAGGTCAAGGCCTCCCATTTATATTAATGTGCTGGTGGATTGTCAGAAGATGCATATATGGTGTCTTATAAAGGAAAGAAAAATAAACCTAAATAAAACAGTATAACATACATGAATATATGAACAAAAAACTCACTATCATGAAGTGGAAAACAAGCGATTCCTTAGTATATGTTTGCTTTCATAAATAGAAACAATCAACAATAGCCGTAGGCCTTAGGCCACCTTTGAATGGTGGGCCCCATTGTAACATAATGTGTAAACACACTGTTAGACCTGGTACCATTGTCATGAGTCTCCCTTACATTTTTCACTGTTGTCTTCTCTGTTTTGTATATGTTTTTGGTGGTTTACATGCTTTGAGCACTGTGCCACTGCTATTCAGTGCCACAGTGCGAGTGCTCCCAATTGTAAATTGTTGTAATGCATTAGTGACTCCATGATTGGCTTATTTTATTTGCTTGTCAGACCCTAGTACAGTGCACCATGTGTGCCCAGGGCCTGTAGATCAAATGCTACTAGTGGGCTTGCAGCACTGATTGTGCCACCCACAGAAGCAGCTCGTAAAGTGTATCTCAAGCCTGCCATTGCAGAGTCTGTGTGCAGTCTAGTACTGCCATGTCGACTTGGTAAGTGAACCCACTTACCAGTCCCTAAACCTTCCCTTTTGTACATGTTAGCCACCCCTATGGTAGGCCCAAGGGCATGGTGCATTGTAAGTAAGAGGTAGGACATGCTCTGATGTGTGTGGCATTTCCTGATAGTGAATTACAGCCAATTTCGTTTTTCACTATTGCAAGGCTACCTGTCCCCATAGGCCAGAATGGGAAGTTTGATTATAACATCGTATGATCCTAACTGACCCAGGGAACATGGTAGAAAAACGAATTTAGTGTGCCTGAACTCAGAATGATGTGTGTTATGAAAAAGGGTTAACCCAAATAGAGTCAGTGGGACCTGGGTAGCTGAGCGTTATAGACAGAATGGTCCCAGACTGGGAAGAAGTAAATAGATTCAGGACAAATTCATATAAATATAAAACAGTCAAAATAATGCATCAAAGAACAGTACGATGTTTTTATTCACAAGGTACCGACAAACCTATAACTGGTTTATGCGCTACAAGTATCAATTTTTTCAATTTTTCAATACATTTGTGCCCACATGCGCAACGCAAGAGGAAAGGGGGTGGGAGTGCTGTGAGGGGGTTTCAGTGAGAAGTGAAAAAAGGTTTTCTTCTTTGTGACAAACAATTAAATTAAATTTTTTATGTTTGTTAAACAATATTTCAGGTGGTTCCCCATAATGAGGCCACACATAACAGCTCTTGCGAGTCCAAACAATTATCCAAAACCAGTCTACTATTATAGCTGTGTTAATCTTGCTTGAGGGTAGGAGCTGGCACAAAAGGGACAGGTAGTCTACGTTTCGACCCTATGATGGGTAGGGAAAGTTGCCCTTACAAGGCGGGTCTTCATCAGGACAGAAGGTTGGAGTGGGCAGACTTCCTGGGGGGGGGACATTTTTTTTTTTAAAACAAAATTTTTACTGAGGGTCTCTTGGAGAGATCCCTATCTAGCCATTAGACGAGCCGCAGCCCGCTCGGTTTATTGTTTAAGAAATTCCACATACTGACCAAAGTGTTAGCACAGATAGGCCAACGTGTATGTATCAAACCCGGTGTGAAAGGAAACCTAACCTTATTAACTGTGTCTTAAAATCACCATTACTCCATAAGTGCATAACCCCAGTAGGGAATTCTTTTATACCACATATTTTTTCACCTCCAGGACCCCATTGTCGGGTGTCCCCGGAACCACGGTAAACTGCAATTTCAAACGTCTAAAAATCAAGGGAAGAGGAGATCGCGTTACAAAACACCTCCTCCATTGGACATCATGCTGCCGTGCCTGCATAGAAATATACTAACTTGGGATTTACCTGTAACCTTCTTTCTTGGGTCTGCTCGGATCTATTGGAATCGGGCGGTGTACACCTCGATGCTGCAATGAAAAAAGCGAACAGCTAACTTAGACCCGGGGTTCTACCGTTACGTACCTATTACCTCGTAATGCTGACCACTGAATCAAAAATGAATAACTAAGTTAGAGGAGACTCACCTATGCTCGGCAGATAAATCTGGAAATCAAGGGGGAACTCGTAAGATAAGTCAGAGTTACTCCTGACGGCGTATGATCGCGTTCAGAACCCTACGCGACTGACTGGTAACTAGGAAGTGTAGTTATGGGGCGTGTACCCAACGTGAGAGATCAGCACTGTAGAAAGACTCAGGGTTACGGGTTATTGGAAAGGAAGGTAGTCTCTCCCTGATACTGGAGACGTGAAAGATGTATCTCTACTCACGAAAATGGGTACATATGCCAATTAACAGAAATCAAGAAGCATCATCATTGATATATTATTAAAAGAAATTATTTTGGATAATTAGCGGCGCACTAGCCTCGCACGGCAGTGAAAGCCGCGTGTCCAACAATATAAAAACATTAGCTCAATTTGCCATATTTATGTAAGGTATATGATGAGAGATTGATCACCGGAGTTGTCAAAGGTCTTACCATCGGTAGTTCTTGCGGCGAGTTGACCTCTCCCCGTGTTCCTCTGGAGGGAAACAAACTTGTTTCACTCCTCGTCCTCTCCCGTTTTTGCTTTCCCACCCCGTTGGTGGGCCCTGTTGGCCCCTGTTGGTGCCTCTGTTCCAGTTGTTCCCACGCCCCCGTGGCGGTCTCCATGTGCCCTGTCCTAAAAAAGTAATTTGTTGATACGCTGGGTGGTATGGGTCTTGATACCCGTATGATGTGCTTGGGCCTGTTTGGTCAGATTCCTCACCGGAGCTATAGAAAGAGTCTGAGAAAGTGGTGTATGGTCGTCTCCCTCTGGGACATTACAAGTGTGGGAAATGTAAGGCCTGCCCACAAACTATTCAGACCAAAGAATTCATCTTCAAACAACATAAGATCAAACTCAAAGCTCACACTAACTGTAATACCATGAATGTCGTGTATTGCATCATCTGTCCATGTGATTTGATGTATGTTGGGCAGACGCAACAACGGGTAAAAACACGCTTCCTACAACACCGTAGTCGCATTAGATGCAGACTAACTGGAGCGCCCATGGTTGAACACTGTGAGAGTAAGGACCATACACCAGAAAGCCTGAAATGGATTGTCCTTGAACATGTAAATTTGGGTCCCAGGGGTGGTAACATCGCATCCATTCTCAATGTACGTGAGCTTAAGTGGATTACATCCTTTAAATCAATACAAAGCGGGCTGAATGAGTCAGAAAGAAGTTTTGTACAATTAGCCAACCTGTAATTCAATGATCTTTCCCTGTCTCTGAGCAGTATCCTCAACCTCTCTATCTATGTCTGGCTTGACATATGCAGTGTAAATGTTTGCGTGCATTGAACAATGATTAAGATTTTGTTGTACAAGGTGTTTTTAGATCGAGATGGCACTAATATACATGCTTTGTAGTCTTCACCACCCTGTGATGGTAGGTGCGCTACACGAGCATTGCCTTAAGTATACGGATCGATACTTACATAAATATGGCAAATTGAGCTAATGTTTTTATGTTGTTGGACACGCGGCTTTCACTGCCGTGCGAGGCTAGTGCGCCGCTAATTATCCGAAAGAATTTCTTTTAATAATATATCAATGATGATGCTTCTTGATTTCTGTTAATTGGCATATGTACCCATTTTCGTGAGTAGAGATACATCTTTCACGTCTCCAGTATCAGGGAGAGACTACCTTCCTTTCCAATGACCCGTAACCCTGAGTCTTTCTACAGTGCTGATCTCTCGCGTTGGGTACACGCCCCCTAACTACACTTCCTAGTTACCAGTCAGTCGCGTAGGGTTCTGAATGCGATCCCACGCCGTCAGGAGTAACTCTGACTGTCCTGAGCTCCACGAAGGCGGTCGCTCCCCCACGCTGCTCCCAGACCAGTACCTGACCTGACCTGGTATCGTAGCGCTGCTCGCACTGTAATTGCTGATAACACGAAAGCTGATCTCTGTGAACTGCAAGCATTGTCGCATTCTCGCGCTACTAAAGATTAATTGGATTATTAGGAGCGTTGTGCTTATTGTTGTCCAGTGCTGTTGTACTTTGCCTGATTGCCGATTTACGCCGAATTGTGCAGATTTATCTAGCGATCTCTGTACCATTGCTTTGCCTGTGCCCCAATATCGCCCTGATTGCCTTTTGGCTCGCTGCCATTTTATTTGTTGTCTGTTGTGCCTCCCAGCCCGGCTATCCGCCCCGCCCCTGCCTCCCAGCTGACCCTCCCTCCCACTACGAGATTATATCCTACCTTCCGCTTTAAGCGCTGTGACTGTCCTGAGCTCCACGAAGGCGGTCGCTCCCCCACGCTGCTCCCAGACCAGTACCTGACCTGACCTGATATCGTAGCGCTGCTCGCACTGTAATTGCTGATTACACGAAAGCTGATCTCTGTGAACTGCAAGCATTGTCGCATTCTCGCGCTACTAAAGATTAATTGGATTATTAGGAGCGTTGTGCCGCCAGACTGCGCTTAGTTTGCTTATTGTTGTCCAGTGCTGTTGTCCTTTGCCTGATTGCCGATTTACACCGAATTGTGCAGATTTATCTAGCGATCTCTGTACCATTGCTTTGCCTGTGCCCCAATATCGCCCTGATTGCCTTTTGGCTCGCTGCCATTTTATTTGTTGTCTGTTGTGCCTCCCAGCCCGGCTATCCGCCCCGCCCCCGCCTCCCAGCTGTGTGAGTACAAAAAAGGGGTTAGCCCTTACGAACTCCAGACCTGGGTCAGTGCAACATTACAAAAAATGGGGTTGGTCAGAGTTGAAGAATTTCAATTGGGCTTATAGAAAGCCAATTATTTAATGTTCAATGTTCACACAATCAACAACTTCGTTAAGAATATGTTCCTCATTAATTTAGACAATTCAATTCGAAGTATTTTGGCATTTATTTACGCAAAGTTTCAATCAAATTGCAGCCAAAGGTTCATTATAACGACATAGTAGACATGTAATTGTAAATTCATTACATTCGAAAATTCAAAACAGTGCTCTCAGTGAGAGGGGAAGGGGTGAGTGAAGTGAGTGGGACACGGTAAAGGTGTGGTGACATTTTAGTGGCATCATTTCGCAATTAAGAAGCCTTTACACTCAAATCAATTAGCAAAGGTTCCAAACAATCATCACACATAGAGGGCGAGACACAATCTCTTTTTTCAGTCCTATGGTGTGAAGTAAGCAAAGCGTAGTTCTACGTTTCGACCCCTGGATTACGCTAAAGGGTTGCTTTCAGCCTCATGTTGGGGTCTTCATCAGGAAAGGGGGGGAGAGCCTAGGGGGCAAGGTAAACACTTGATTTAGTATGTATCAGTGATTGTGCGTTTATTTACAAAGGGGTTTGAGAGACCGGGGATGTGGTATTACCTACATCAATAGACGGTCGACGTCTGTGCCGTCTAAAACGGGGCCATGGTACAGCTCCCAAAGTTTATCTGAAAAAATAATAAATTAAAAATCGGCGTCAGGGTGCTAGTTACGAACAAACTGCCAGAGGGTGAGTGGTCGAACAGGCCGGGACTTACTTTTACGTTGTACTACTAGACATAGTACCGGAAAACGCTGTGGGCAAGTCCCTCATTCACGGGGACCTTAAGTGCTCCTTAGCTGTGAGAAAAGAAAGGTAGCGCATTGAGGCATGCCGGGCAAGGGCACAGATTGGCAGACAAAGTTTGCGAGAAGAGTTAGTTATATGGTCAGGCAGGAGGGGTTATAATCTCACCTTAGGACGGGACCGCACTGGGTAGATTCCCGTTCCAGCTGCGCGTTGCATCCGAGTGAAGACTCGCGGTGCAGCCGCTGGATGCCGGTAAGGCGAAAAAAGGGCTCGTCTCAGACAGCCAATCAGCGCGGAGGTAGGGCGGAACCATTCTGAAAATCAAGGGAGCGTCTACTCTGGATTGAGTTGGAAATGAGGACTGCAAGGGGGGATCTGTAAAAACCTAGATCGGTTGTCACAGTAGATAGCCTAAAACCAGCCCCGTGTTGTTTCAATTAATGGCAGTCGTTTTGACACAAAATAGGATTAGTCGAGCAGTCATAATTGCACACATAAATTTGTAATGTATTATAGAGCACTTGTATACAAACGATTATTGCCTATGGCCTCATACCATATCGAGATTTAGACAAAGCAAGGTTTGAACAATAACATATGGACCCTCATTGTGGTTAAGAGGTACGTTAAAAAATGCAACTTCAAACAATGTATCTTATAAAATCGCAAATGTCCAGAATCAGAACACATTCAAGTATGAATAGTTTTGGTACATTGAGAGGGCGGTGGTGGATTGGGCATGGCCTTCACAACAGAATTAAGTGATCGTTCATGAATATACAGGTAATGGTGTGACTACTCGCGTGTGAGAGGTCGTAGCAAAAGACCTAGAGCAATTTAAAAAGCCATAGATTGTAGTAAGATTTATGTAAAATAGCATAAGTAACCACTATTCAGCTAGTGCACTGGAGGGTAATTTATGTGGCGGAGATGGCTGTGTGAAGGAATTCAGAGTCTATGATGACACAGAGTGTTCATTCTGGACATAAACTGGCCATCTGAGAAAAATTCGCCTCGAGTTCATTCAGTCCTCTCCTTATGGTTTGAAATTTTTGCATCCACTTGCATTCTCTGGTGTTAAGGATGGAGGTCAGGTTGCCTCCCCGTTGTCCCAGGCAGACTTTCTCTATCACTAGCCAGCGTAGAGATTCAGGTGTATGATTCCTTTCTTTGAAATGTTCCACCAGAGGGGCCCCGATTGTGGAGCAACGGATTCTGCTGCAGTGCTGAAAAATACGGTTTTTAACCTTTTGTATAGTTTGACCTATATACATGAGGTCACAGGGGCACAGAATTGCGTAGATCACTCCACTGGTGTTGCAATTAGTCAGCGACTTGAGATTGATAGTGAAGTTGTTGTATTGAATTTGTTTGGTCTCCCAGCACATAGGGCATGCTTTGCAGGAGGTGCATTTGAAGTGTCCAACAATTTCCGGTAACTTCCATAGGCTCTGGATCGTGGGTGCCTGTGGAGTTTCAAGCAAGGATCGTACCACCATGTCTCTGACGTTTCTCGCTTTTTTGAAGGCGTGCATTGGAGGTTCCGGCACTTCAAGGATGTCTGCCACCCAGCTGACCCTCCCTCGCCCCTCCCCTCTCCACCATCCTCATATGACAGATGCATTTTGCTTTTCTGTTATGTTAGTTCTGTCTCTCTCTGCTCTCTCCGAACAGCGCCAAGAAACCTAATGGTGTTAGCGCGCTCAACAAATTAATTTAACATAACATTTAACATTTTCTCGCAGCCTTCACGCGCAGCGGACGTGCCCCATGCGCGCCGAAGGCGCGCCAAAGGTAAGCCCGTCTACGCCCGTCCGCGCCTGGACCGCGCCCAGCGCCAGACTCCCTGGTCCCCGCCATACCCCCTCCACTCGCTTAACGTATGCCGCCGCTACTCTCCTTGCCCTTAACCCCGGACGCAATCCACAATGCTGCGTAGCTACCCCTGGACACACCCATGGACCTTTGGCCTGCCACCCCTGCAAATTCACCAGTACCAAGATCCACACCAAACCCCCCTCCAAAAACATCTCCGACTGTAACCAACTGAAGTGTATCCTGCTGAACACCCGCTCGGTCCACAAACACGCCACTGAACTCTGGGACCTACTCAACACCACATCACCGGATGTCGCCTTCCTTACAGAAACCTGGATGAACGCCTCATCAGCGCCCGACATCGCCATTGCCATCCCGGACGCTTACAAGATCATCCGAAAAGACCGCACCAACCAAACAGGAGGAGGCATTGCCATCGTTCATAAGAACACCATCCGAATCACGACCAGATCTGACGACAACCTCGCGACTGCCGAACACCTCCACTTCCAGATCCACACCGACCCCAGGACCACACTCAGAGGCACCCTCATCTACAGACCACCAGGAACTCGCACACAATTCATGAAGACATCACTGACTTCATCAGCCCACATACCCTCACCTCCGAGAACTACATTCTACTGGGAGACCTCAACTTCCACTTGGAAAAAATTAATGACAGCAACACCAACACCCTTCTGGACAACCTGGCCAATCTCGGACTCAAACAACTTGTTGACACCCCCACCCACTTAGCTGGACACACGCTCGACCCTATCTTCACCTCCAGCAAACACATCTCCTTCGATCACACCACAGCTCTCCATTGGACAGACCACAGCTGCGTTCACTTCAGCTACAAAAAGACCACGACCCACATCCCGCCACAACCAATTCCTCGAAGAAACTGGAACAAAATCACCACCGACCAACTCTTCACTTCGCTCAACCAAAAACCCCCCACCATACCATCGTACCCAAACCAAGCTGCCACCAAACTCACACAATGGATCACCCACAGCGCTGACGAACTAGCGCCCCTGAAAAACCACCAGATCAAACAAGGTAACAAAAAGGCCCCCTGGTTCAACGATGACCTTAAGAAATCCAAGAAGCTATGTCGTACCCTCGAGAAAACTTGGAGAAAAAACCCACCCACCAACAACCTCACCACCTTCAAGGACGCCACTCGCAAACACCACCAATTGATCCGATCCACCAAAAAATCAGCACTCAAGGATAGACTCGACAACAACACCCACAACAGCAAGGAACTATTCAACATCGTCAAAGAATTTACCAACCCCACCGCCGGCACCAACGACATCACTCCCTCCCAAGACCTCTGCGACTCTCTATCCTCTTTCTTCCACAACAAAATCGCCGACATTCATAACAGCTTTGATAACCTGTCCGAAGAACAACCCACTCCACCCACCTCCGAACCCAAACAACACTCTCACAACCTTTTCACCTGGAACCCAATCACGACTGAAGACACCATCCGTCTGATGAACTCCATCCACTCAGGATCACCAACCGACCCATGTCCCCACCACATTTTCAACAAAGCAGACTCTATTATCGCACCCATCTCCGTGACGTCATCAACTGCTCATTCAACTCCGCTACCTTCCCGGAAAGCTGGAAACATGCCGAACTCAGCGCCCTTCTGAAAAAACCCCTCTGAACTGAAGAACTACCGCCCCATCTCACTCCTCCCCTTCCCGGCCAAAGTCATCGAGAAAGCCGTCAATACTCAACTCGCCACCTTCCTTGAATCCAACAACTCACTTGACCCCTCACAGTCCGGCTTCCGAGCCAAACACAGCACCGAAACCGCCCTCATCGCCGCTACTGATGACATCCGAACGCTACTGGACAACGGAGAGACAGTTGCCCTCATCCTACTAGACCTCTCCGCTGCCTTTGACACAGTCTGTCAAAACACCCTCATACAACGCCTCAGTAACGTCGGAATACAAGGAAAAGTGTTGGACTGGATCATCTCGTTCCTCGACGGAAGAACCCAGAGAGTCCGCCTCCCCCTTTCAAATCTGAGGCCACCAAAGTCATCTGCGGCGTACCACAAGGATCATCACTCAGTTCCACCCTCTCCAACGTGTACATGAGTCCCCTCGCATCCATCGTGCAACAACACAACCTCAACATCATCTCCTACGCTGACGACACCCAGCTAATTCTCTCCCTCACCAAAGACCCTAACACCGCCAAAACCAACCTACTCGAGGGAATGAAAGAAGTAGCCGAATGGATGAAGAACAGCCGGCTAAAACTAAACTCGGACAAAACAGAAGTCCTCATCTTAGGATCATCCCCCTCTGCATGGGACAACTCATGGTGGCCTCCAGCTCTGGGCACAGCACCCATACCTACAGATCACGCTCATAACCTGGGCTTCATCCTAGACTCCTCCCTCTCGATGACCAGACAAGTCAATGCTGTCTCATCATCGTGCTTCAACATCCTACGCATGCTCAAAAGAAATTTCCGCTGGATCCCCACCGATACAAGAAAGACAGTCACCCACGCACTAGTCACTAGCCGACTAGATTATGGAAACACCCTTTACGCCGGAACCACTGCCAAACTACAGAAAAAACTCCAACGCATCCAAAACGCCTCAGCCAGACTCATACTGGACATCCCCCGCCAAGCTCACATTTCCGGCCACCTGAAAGATCTCCACTGGCTTCCCATCAACAAAAGAATTACGTTCCGTCTCCTCACCCACGCACACAAGGCCCTCCACGACAAAGGACCCGAATGCCTCAACAAACGAATGTCCTTCTACACACCCACCCGCCAACTACGTTCATCCAATAAAGCCCTCGCCACAATTCCGCGCATCAATAGATCCACCATGGGAGGAAGATCTTTCTCCTACTTAGCGGCCAAAACCTGGAACTCTCTCCCCAATCACCTCCGCCTCACACAGAACCACCCCTCCTTCAGAAAGCAGCTAAAAACCTCGCTATTCGATAAGTAACGCACCCACCCTCCCCCAAGCGCCTTGAGACCCTCTGGGTGAGTAGTGCGCTATACAAATCACTGAACTTGAACTTGAACTCGACTTATCTTACGAGTTCCCCCTTGATTTCCAGATTTATCTGCCGAGCATAGGTGAGTCTCCTCTAACTTAGTCATTAATTTTTGATTCAGTGGTCAGCATTACGAGGTAATAGGTACGTAACGGTAGAACCCCAGGTCTAAGTTAGCTGTTCGCTTTTTTCATTGCAGTATCGAGGTGTTCACCGCCCGATTCCAATAGATCCGAGCAGACCCAAGAAACAAGGTTACAGGTAAATCCCAAGTTAGTATATTTCTATGCAGGCACGGCAGCATGATGTCCAATGGAGGAGGTGTTTTGTAACGCGATCTCCCCTTCCCTTGATTTTTAGACGTTTGACATTGCAGTTTACCATGAATCCGGGGACACCCAACAATGGGGTCCTGGAGGTGAGAAAATATGTGGTATAAAAGAATTCCCTACTGGGGTTATGCACTTACGGAGTAATGGTGATTTTAAGACACAGTTAATAAGGTTAGGTTTCCTTTCACACCGGGTTTGATACATACACGTTGGCCTATCTGTGCTAGCACTTTGGTCAGTATGTGGAATTTCTTAAACAATAAACCGAGCGGGCTGCGGCTCGTCTAATGGCTAGATAGGGATCTCTCCAAGAGACCCTCAGTAAAAATTTTGTTTTAAAAAGAAAATATTCCCCCCCCCCCCAGGAAGTCTGCCCACTCCAACCTTCTGTCCTGATGAAGACCCGACTTGTAAGGGCAACTTTCCCTACCCATCATAGGGTCGAAACGTAGACTACCTGTCCCTTTTGTGCCAGCTCCTACCCTCAAGCAACATTAACACAGCTATAATAGAAGACTGGTTTTGGATAATTGTTTGGACTCGCAAGAGCTGTTATGTGTGGCATCATTAGGGTGAACCACCAGAAATATTGTTTAACAAACATAAAAAATTGAATTTAATTGTTTGTCACAAAAAAGAAAACCTTTTTTCACTTCTCACTGAAACCCCCTCACAGCACTCCCACCCCCTTTCCTCTCGCGTTGCGCATGTGGGCACAAATGTATTGAAAAATTGAAAAAATTGATACTTGTAGCGCATAAACCAGTTATAGGTTTGTCGGTACCTTGTGAATAAAAACATCGTACTGTTCTTTGATGCATTATTTTGACTGTTTTATATTTATATGAATTTGTCCTGAATCTATTTACTTCTTCCCAGTCTGGGACCATTCTGTCATGAACTCAGAATGATAACATACATCTTTTAGTGAAGTTGGTTTTAACATTCTATGTTTGAAAATATCACTTTTAGAAAGTGCCTATTTTCTTGCCTAACCATCCAGCCTGCCTCTGCTAGGTTGTGTATTGCATATCTTGTTTGTGAGTGACAGGAGGGCTTGGGCTCCAGCAGTCTGATGAGTCAGGGCTGGGCTGAATAGGACTTGGTGCAAAGAGAGTGGAGGACAGAGATTTGATTTCACTCCCCTGAGCCCTCATAGAATAGAGAGTAGGGGGAGGAGATTTCCTTTCAGCTTCCTGGGACAGGTCTGCTTTCAACAATGCTGTCTCCACCTCCTTCCAGGAAGCTGCACAGAACTGGTTTTGGCTAGGTCCAGGCACCCTGTGCCTTCAGAGGACAAAGGATTTACCAGTATAAATATTTGGGCCCAGACCCCAAGACTTTAGATCACTTCTGGGAATCAAGACAAACCTTTGCCAAGGAGAGGAACTATAAGAAGCTGAAGGAATTGTGCCAGTGTGCTATTTTCATGGGTTGGACTGCAGTGGTTGCTTATTTGCCAAGGAAAGGAGAAGGAACTTTTATTGAACTTCCATCACCTTGAAGAAGAATCTCCAAGGGCTTGAACTGTGATTGCCTCAAGCAGAAGTTTCAGGTATACAAGACAGGTCCCCCCTGAATTTCCTTGCTGGGAATTCTGTCTGCAGAAGCCTACGTAGAGTTGGAGCTGAAAGCACGACTCACCCAGAAGAAGCGTGTTGCATCCGCAGCTGCTGCTGTTGCATCATCGGAGAAGTGGGTCGCCACTGCAAGGGTCGCCTTTGCAGCACTTGTGAACTTGTGAAGCGTATCTCCGTCACAGCTGTTTTTCATCTCATCACCGGAGAAGTGTGTCGCCACCGCAAGGGTCGCCATTGCATCATTGGAGTAGCATCACTGTTGGGCGTGCACGCATCCCCTTCAAGTCGTCGCACAGCAGCAAAGACGCCATCTTGTCGCATTGCACTGGATCGTCGCATCGCATCGCAACCGGAACGCAACACGAGATCAATGCATCACCTCCTCTCCGGTAAGGAACAGACGCATTGCCTACTTTGAGCAAGCACTGAGGAACAGATGCATTGCCTCCCCTGAAGCAAGGAGCCAACGCATCTTTCTCCCTGTGAACCTTTTGTTTATCTTGAGTGACGCATCGAAAGGTACTTTGAGAGAAACGTATCGCATTTACCTTCATCTTTGAACTTAGCAATTTCTATCATTTAAAAGTAATTTTCTTAATACTGTATTGTGGATCTATGTCATTTGGGTCTTGTGTTAAGTCTATATAAAGAATACTTATTTTTATAAAACCTGTGTGGTGTCCACTGTATCAAGCAGGGGTCATTTAAGGAGTGTAGCCCCCATACCCTGACTAAATGCAAGGCTCCCTATTTGGACAAAGGTGCACCCATTGCCAACTAGAGACCCCCATTTGTAAACACACACTAAAATGTAGGGCCTCATTCGCAGTGCATAGAGTAGTACTAGTGAACTACTACTCACATACTATAAAACCCAATTCACAAATGTATGGCTGGCAGCCTCCCGTTGCCTAACTTTTCTGTGTGTAGATCTCTGCCACAGTAGTGAAAATCCTGCACACAAACTTCTTGATAGCAAAAGTGAGAGTGGTGGGAAATGGGGAATATCATCTACAAAATGGAAGAGGTTTGGGGAAAAAGAAGGAACTGAATTGAGGTGTGGTAGGGACATGCTAATACATAATATAAACCTAAAACAGAATAAGACCAATGCAATTCACAAAACATATGCTACTCTAGTTACTACAGCCCTACAGCCTAAAAGTGTCAAGACCAATGCAAGTACGCTATAGTCAGGCCTTGTAGTAAATCAAGCATCACAAATGGCCATCCACTGGCACTGGAACATACTCCAATAGAAAGCAAATTAGGCAAGGAATTAAATTAACACCCCATAGGAACTGATGTTAATTCAACTTTATTAGAAATTAGTTTGAAATTATCAGGGCTTTAAGGGCCAGGTCCTGCTGGTGCTCAGCACCAACAATTCCAAAAAGCTGGTGCTGAGACGGTTCTCTTTTGAGGTTTCTGTTATTGCCCTCACCCTCCGAGTGAAAGAAAGAAATCTCAACTCAGCAGCAGTACCAGCCTTCACTGCCTTTGATGTATCTTTAAAGGGACTCAATAAAGTTCTTTTACAGTCTCATCATTTCAGAACAGAAGCAATTTAACTATTTTATACAGAGATGCCATTGTTGATGTTTATTTATCATATGCATCTAACAACCATTGACAAAGCCAATATTCCCTGCTTGCCGTAGATGTGATGTTAATTGTTGTAATATATATCTGAATGCAAGACAGAAACAAGCAGCAACATATCAGTCGGGTGGCACATAATGCTAAGCAGAGAAGTCTAACTTACATGTTTTAAGCCACGCTAATAATTATATCAGCTACACCCGTTTGAGAGACCACCCCTATTATTTCTCTGCATGAATAAGGCATTCCATGGGTGATGCTGTGGGTGTTCCCACGCAACATCCACGGAACCTGACACATTTCCAGATTAACAACATATTGTAAAGCTGGGAATCCTACACCTCCCCAGGAGAAGCATAGGAGTGGTGCAACAAGGAGGAATACTCCAAGCAAAAGTCCACTGCCACCACCCTACGGCTGGACAGAGACACAGTGGTAGTGAAGTGAAGTGAAGGGGTTTTGTAAAGCGCGGCTGCTGCCCGAGGGCGTCCAAGCGCTAAGTAAAAGTAACAGAGCTCTGAGGGAAGAGGGGAGAGATCCAGGTGGGGAGCTAATTTCTGAGAAGGTATGTTTTTAGCTCTTTACGGAAGGATGAAAGGATAGGATTGGACCTAAGTGAGAAAGGAAGGGAGTTCCATAATTTAGCAGCGTTGAGCCTGAAGGACCTGCCTCCTGCTCTGGACCTTTTGACTCTGGGAACTGCAGCAAGGAATGCGTTCTCTGAGCGAAGTGACTTACCGGGACAATAGGGAGTGAGAAGTGTGTGGTTAATCTCAGGTCTGGCTCTATGGAAGGCTTGGTGCGATATGCACAGGGTCTTAAATTTTATTCTATCCCTAACCGGGAGCCAGTGAAGTGACCTAATTCCTGGCTTAGCTGATTCTCTGCATGGGATTTGGAGTAGCGTGCGAGCTGCACAGTTCTGTGTGCGTTGAAGTTTCTGCAGCACGTAGTCAGGGGCTCCTAAGTAAAGGGCATTGTTGAAGTCGAGCCGAGATTGGATGAGGCCCTGAATGACAACCTGTTTAGCTTCCATGGGCAGAATAGGCAGGATTTTTCTCAACATTCGGATAATCCTGAAGCAAGCTGCTGCTGTTTTGGTTGCCTGAGTGTTAAAGATGAGGGTTTTGTCCAGCCAGACTCCCAGACTTCTAATGTCCTCCTTCGGGGATGGAGGAGGACCCAAACTGGGAGGCCATAGCTGGTCCAGGGGAGTGAGAATGGGGGGGGCCAAGGAGCATTTCCTCGGTCTTATCGCCATTGAGTTTTAATGAGGATGCTGTCATCCATCGCCTGACGTCCTCCATGCAAGCTGCTAGGTTGGACTGGGGGGGGCCTGCTGTTCTTCTGTGCCAGAGAAACCACCAGCTGAGTGTCGTCCGCATACAAGATGATCTTGATACCGTATTGTCGGACGACCTCAGCCAGCGACCTCATGTACACATTGAACAACGTGGGGCTTAGGGAGGAGCCTTGGGGTACCCCGCAGTTTAGAGGTCTGCTAGTGGAGCAGGAGTCGCCATCAAAGACCTGGAAGGTCCTTCCGCTCAAAAAGGAACCCAACCAGTCAAGAGCGTTTCCTGAGACCCCCAGATCGGCTAGACGAGACATCAAGGTTTTGTGGCACACCGTATCAAACGCGGTGCTTAGATCAAGGAGGATCACTGCCACTGACCCTCCCTGATCCAAGATTCTCCTGGATTCCTCCGTCACGGCCAGAAGAGCAGTTTCTGTGCCGTGTTTTGGACAGAATCCTGTTTGGGTGGAGTCCAGTAGGGAATTCTCCTCAAGGAAGTTGGTGAGGTGGAGATTAATGTGCTTCTCTAGAATTTTACTTGCCCAAGGCAACAGGGATATTGGACGGTAGTTGTTGGGGTCCATAGGGTTGAGGTTGGGTTTCTTAAGCAGTGCTCTCACCATTGCTTGTTTCCAGGAGGGAGGAGCCACTCCTGTTTGCATGGAGCTGTTAAGTAGGTCCATGAGGGTGGGGAAAATGACTTGGTTGGCCATGTTCATCATCTGAGGGGGCACTGGGTCGAGGGGGGAGCCTGATTTTACTTGATGTGCAAGGGATTTAAGTGACTCCAGCTCTAAAGGTGAAAATTTATTTAGGGAAACTCGCGGAGGATGTTCTGTATTGCTAGGGGGTGGTGGTATGACTGTGATGATCTCTGAGATGGGGGCTGCGAAGGATAAGTATATTTTATTGATTTTTTTAAAGAAAAATTCCGCCAGCTCGTTACCTCGGGCTATAGGGTTGTCGAATAAAGCCGTGGGGGGGGGAAATTTTAGCAAGACTTTTGACTGCTTGGTATATTTATTTTGGCTTAGATCGAGCTGCCATAATTTTTTCTTTATAGTAGTTGGTTTGAGCTAAGTTTATTTCACATTTGTACGCCCTAATAGCTTCCCTATACCTTTCTTTTCCGGTGATAGCGTACCCTAGGCGCCACTTCCTTTCCAGCTTTCTACACTGTCGTTTTAGTTCCCTGACCTTCTCCGAATACCAGGGGACAGTTTCTCGTGCTCTTTTTAGCCTGGTTTTCCTGGAAGGGAGGATGGTGTCGAAAGAGTCCTCGATCCACTTGTTGAATGTCCTGCTGTCAGGTACAGGGCCCTTGGAAAGAGCGGGTTTGGAGGAGGAGAGGAGGTTCGACCACTGCTCTAGCGGGAGTCTTGACCAGTTTCTCATCTTTCGTGGGATAGGTGGAGGGGGAGTGACTTTACAAGTGAACCAGTTAAGGGGAATCAGAAAGTGGTCAGTCCATGGGAGGTGGATGATAGTACCAACCGTGAGGTTGGGGCAGTTACTAAAGAGTAGGTGACCTTTGTTATGTGTAGGGGACCTGATTAGTTGTTCTAGTTGAATTGCGGCTAAGCTGGAAACTAGCTCGTTAGCGGTGCTGTCCGTACTGTTATCGAAATGGATGTTAAAGTCTCCCAGCAGCGTAAAGTTGGAGGAAGACGTAGCAGATTCGGCCGCTAGCGAGGGTAGTGAGGAGTGGAAGTGATTCAGTGGGCCTGGGGGGCGGTATACAAGTGCCCCTGTGAGACTGTCGTTGGGGTGAGTTTAAGGCAGAAAGACATGCTTTCGCAGTCTGGGATTGGATCAAGGGTACAATGGCATTGGTATATAGATTTGTGGATAATGGCAAGGCCTCCACCTTTTCCGCGTGAACGGTCCCTGCGAGCAATTTGGTATCCCGGTGGCAGGGCTTGAATCACATCTGGGTCGCAGTCTGGGGTTAGCCAAGTTTCGGTTAGGAAAATGGCGTCGGGAGACCGCTCGTCTAAGAGCAGGAAGATTTCTGCGCTATGTTTTGGTAGAGACCTGCAATTCAGGAGCAGTAAGGTGTAGTTTTGCTGGGCCGCCCTGATTCGAGCGGGTCGGAGGTTAGTGTTGCAGTGTAAACAGTAGGTGGGGAGGTCGCTGATGGCGGCAAGAAGTTTGTTCAACCCCGCGGCAGCGTTAAGATCGGCTGCGCGGTGGTATCGGCGATTGTGAAGGAGGGGGGAGTGCTCAGGGCTGAGTGAAGCAACAGGTAAAAATAACAGTTTTGACAAGATAACCAATTTTAAAAAGCGCTAATCTCCCGGCTTCCGCCTCAGGAGCTTCTGTCTGGCTTAATGCGTGCTTTGGGCTCAGCGCGGCTTAAGTAGTGGGCGGGGGGCGTGGCCTCTGGCCGGTGGGCATGGCCTCGCGGCCCTCGCTGATGGCGGCAAGAAGTTTGTTCAACCCCGAGGCAGCGTTAAGATCGGCTGCGCGGTAGTATCGACGATTGTGAAGGAGGGGGGAGTGCTCAGGGCTGAGTGAAGCAACAGGGACAATTAACAGTTTTGACAAGATAACCAATTTTAAAAAGCGCTAATCTCCCGGCTTCCGCCTCAGGAGCTTCTGTCTGGCTTAATGCGTGCTTTGGGCTCAGCGCGGCTTAAGTAGTGGGCGGCGGGCGTGGCCTCTGGCCGGTGTCCGTGGCCTCGCGGCTCTCGCTGATGGCGGCAAGAAGTTTGTTCAACCCCGCGGCAGCGTTAAGATCGGCTGCGCGGTGGTATCGGCGATTGTGAAGGAGGGGGGAGTGCGCAGGGCTGAGTGAAGCAACAGGTAAAAATAACAGTTTTGACAAGATAACCAATTTTAAAAAACGCTAATCTCCCGGCTTCCGCCTCAGGAGCTTCTGTCTGGCTTAATGTGTGCTTTGGGCTCAGCGTGGCTTAAGTAGTGGGCGGGGGCGTGGCCTCTGGCCGGTGGGCGTGGCCTCGCGGCCCTCGCTGATGGTGGCAAGAAGTTTGTTCAACCCCGCGGCAGCGTTAAGATCGGCTGCGCGGTGGTATCGGCGATTGTGAAGGAGGGGGCTGTGCTCAGGGCTGAGTGAAGCAACAGGTAAAAATAACAGTTTTGACAAGATAACCAATTTTAAAAAGCGCTAATCTCCCGTCTTCCGCCTCAGGAGCTTCTGTCTGGCTTGTAGCACAATCGGAAGGCCTTACTTTGATCCTTTTAGGTCGTCTCTTACCCCTATGCTCTGAAACTTTTAATAGGACTCACAGATTTGGATTTCTCCCAAAATATCCTCAAACGATTGCTGGTCCCGGTGACACTGGGGGTGTGTTGCCCTGGTCTGAGGGCATGGTCCTGCCCTAGCTTTCCCTCTCCCTAAATTCCAGTGGCCCTGTGGAGACAGCCTCACTCCTACTAGATGCACCAGTGGTCCGGTCTAAAAATTATAGGGACTAGTTGTTAGACACTGTAGCAGCCCTTGTTGTGAATACCTGATGTGACTTGAGTTCTCACTGCCTTGAACGGCTAGACCACAGCGAGATTGGTGAGTGACATATGCAGGGCATCCTCGATTCATTTGGAGGCCATTGAGGTCAATCATAGACAGCTGTCAGACAAAAGTGGTACACAATACATCTGATTTTTCCTCCTTACACCTGACGATGTGTGAACTACAATCCCAGGTAAAAGAACTCACTGGAGCTGTAGTACTGCTGCATAGTAGAGCCAATGATGCTGAGGGTCGCTCACTGAAGAATCACATATACCTGTCAGGGATACCTGAGAAAGGACAGGGGTCTGAAACAGTGATCTTTTTGGAAAACTGGTCAGTAGGAAATATTTATAGAGAAGTCCTCTCTAGGTTTTTCTTATTGGAGCAATGTCAGAGGATCTCGGGAAACCCCTGGCTCCCTGTTACACCAAGCTGCTTGATGGTTCCTGGCTTGTAAATTTTAGAGATGGAGATTTCATTCTTCACAAAGCTCAAAAGCATGGACTTTGGGTGTTTTGTAATTCTAGTCATTTATTTTCAGACTACACTAACTTTGTGCCCCATCAACAACACGTATTCCAAGAGATTACACAAGTTTTTTCAACAAAGATACCTAAACTATGCCTTATTGCACTTGACCAAGCTAAGGGTCATAGCCAAGGAGCATACACACCTTTTCAAAATGCCTTCTGGGGCTTGGGAATGGCTCCAATCAATTGTAACCACCAAATCACAGTCCACAGCCGCTAGAGACAAGCACCTGAGATCCGATATTAGATGCCGGAGGCACGGACACCAACCTGGGGGGATTGGGCAACCACGGGACAAGCAGCTATTATCAGGGCCAAGCTGCTGGAAGCTGTTTTGGCATACCAAATGCTGCCTACCTAGGTTTCAAAATCAGAGCTAGAGACACCCAAGGAGAAGAGGGTCAGTGAGAATTTCTTATTGCCAAAACTCCTGGCCAGGGACCTGATATGGTTATCTGATTGTATATGTGAGTCGAGTCTGTATCATTCCTATAAGAGCAGTAGGCTGACACCGTGGGTCCAAGATTATGGGATGCATTTAACCCCGGGCAGAACCGGTGTAGCAAGGCTATGCAGAGGTCCACAGTGTTGGGTCCAAACTCTGTGTAACTCCGCTCCGCCACCCGCCTCCACCCCCTATAAAAATTAATAGTAGTTTATTAATAAAAAACAAAAAATTATCACTTATCTGTACTGTACTGGCATCCCCTGGCTGCCCTCCTCTTCCTCACCGTCTCCTACTTGGGTCGATCATCTTGCAAAAACTGCGCATGTGCTTGTGCACATTCGCAGTTTTTGCAAGCTGATGGACCCAAGTAGGAGAGAGATGGCAAGCAACTGTAGGAGGGCAGCCTGGGGACGCCGGCAGTACAGGTAAGTGTTTATTTTTCGGTTTTTAATAAAGTATTCTTCATTTTTAGGTCTCGCTTAGGCAGCGCGCTTGCGATGTCTCTCCGAGACTTCAAGTAATCTGTATCAAAGGTGAAACACCCGTGTAATTTCTCCTGCCGCTTGCCATTTGTTAAGTGTGGCATTGCTTTTCTTAGCAGGCTTATGGTTGGCAGTGGATGTGATGGGAATGACACCAATTTTGAGATGCTTGAGGTCTGCGGAAAATCTTGCTGGATGATCAATAGTATACGCACCTCCCCCACTGGCACCGGGGTGTGTGCTTGCTGCTTGTGCAAACACTGGCATGAAGAGCCAAGTAGCGCCCTCTCTGCTTGGCGCAGGAGCACAGGTTTCAGCAGCACAGCCCTGTAGCACTTTCCTTGGCATAACGAGAGTGCAGAAGCCCCGATGCTCTCTTCTGTGGCCTCAATAAACAGATCTGGGGAGCCAAGGCTCGTGGCACTCTCGCCTGCAGCGTGCAGGCGCGCACATGAAGTGGGGACAGAACCCATTGGCGCCCACTCCATGCTGAATGCACACGCAGGGCACTGGGGAAGAGCTGAGGGGCACTCATTTGTTGCACTTAGCAGGCAGACCAATGTGTCACCCTGCAATATGTGGTGCTTGCGCATGAAGCAGCAGAACTCCTTGGCACGTGAATGAGCCAAGGAGTACTGTTAGCCATCCAGTGGTGCATATGCACAGTCTGGGAATAGTGGCCCCTGGTGCCTCCCCCTTACATGCACAGATGCCGTGGGACAAGATACGCAGGTGGCACTCTCCTCTGATACCAGCACGCGGACTGGCACCATAAACCCATAACGTCCTCCCAAATGCATGCACGAGGTATGTGGCGCTATATTATTTAAGGCTCGCAGTGTGTGAGCATGCCAGTGGGGGATAATGTACTGCATTGCTAAACACTTATAAGGTTCCAAAGGCAAGACATATTGGCTATGCCAATGCTTGTTTAATAGGTGGGTGGAGGCGGGGGCTGGCAAACTCTGCTCCGCTGCGGAGTAGGAATTTGCCCTATACCCAGCGCTCCAAGCGGAACGCGGAGTAGGCAAATCTCTGCACACTCCGCTGGCAGAGTGGATAGACGCATTAACAAAAGGGAGCCTGTAACCTTCCAGTGGGCAAATTACGTTATATGACTGGGTGCTGTGGAGTATGAATCGCTCACCTGTGAATATCACTCTTTTGATGACAAGCTCTTTTTCATATTTCCAATAGTACATGTTCATATTTATTAGTTGAGGGTGTTGGGCGGGTATACTCGCTGAGGTGGGTGGGTTTTTGCACTTTGTAGGTGTAGTGCTTTTATTTGCCTAATCTATGGTGTGCTGAGATGTTAGTGGATGCTCGAGTTCTGTATGTTGGCCTTAGAGATCATTGGTGGGGATGCTGGCTATATAGATGCTTATGCAAATAATGCTACTGGGCTTCACCGGAGGCCCATGAGACCTGTGTTTTGTATTTTCTTTTGCAATGGGGATGCAACTTTTGACATGGAATGTGAGGGGATCGGGAACATCATTAAGCATCAGAGTGTGATGGCCCACTTGAAGCGCAGGTTGATTCTGTTTGCCTACCTTTAGGAGACCCACCCTACATCCGCTGAGTTGGACAAACTGAGAAAGCAGTGGAGAGGCCAACAGACAGAATGTATTATCGTGTTCCAGAGGGAAAACAATATGAATGGCCCCAGGTGTCCCTTTTAGGTGGTTAGGATGCCTGTCTGTCAAGGAAGGAGAAATATAGTGCTTGAGGGATCACTGGATGGGGCTGACCTAGCTCTAGTGACTCTCTATGCCTCTATTGTGAACCAATTGCAGTTCTTGGTCTCTCTAGGGACTGTTTTAGCCCACATGGTGGATACTTCATGCCTTCTGGGGAGAGATAATAATATGGTAGTAGATCCGGTTGTCGACGGGGTGCTGATTGTACCCCTATCCCTGGACAGTTCTCTTCTTGTATCTAGATATACAATTGTACTGAAATATGGAGGGAATTGTAGCCACATGAGAGAGAGCTTCTACTCGAGCATGTCCTTTTTACAATCAGGAGGTTTGATAGAGGTTAAGGAGGCTGACTATTTTTGTTGTACTGTCTCTAACCAGGGCCCTCTGTGGCTGTGGGTGGAGGTTGGCCTGTCTCTCCTTGTGATACCTACGTGGAAAATTCAGGTGGCTGCTTTCTCAGACCCTCCCTTTTGTGCACTGTTTAAGAATCAGATTAGGCTCTATTCTGAAGATAACAAGAAAAAGTCATCTAATGTCTCCATTAAATAGAATGCAATTAAGTTTTCTATAAGAAGTTTGTGTCTTAAACAGACTTATGGTACAAAGATCAATCAATCAATCATTGAATTTGTAAAGCGCACTAATCACAGTAAGGGTATTCAGGCACTGTTGTGCTGTGTCTGTCAGTTGAATAACCATGTCTTAAGATCTTTTCTGAACTCCTGGATGGAGATGTGGGGAAGGCTGTTCCATGATTTTGTTGTTAGGTATGTGATGGAGCGACTGCTGTAGGTGAAACGCCGAATCCTTGGGATGAGAACGAGGGCGAGTAATGCGGAGTGAAGGAGTCTAGGGGCAGGAGCGGCCCGTGCAGGTACGAGCGGTGGGCAGAATGGAGGTGGCCTCAACAGACAAGGGAAAATTAAATAAATAATAATTTTTCCCTTGTTCTCTGTCATGTCCCCCCGCACTGTGCCTCACTCTTCTTACCTGCACGGGCCGCTCCTGTCAAAGGGGGTGCTGAAAACTCATGCAATGGTTGAGGCAGGCATGACCTGGGTTGTGGTGGGCTTGTACACGAGTGGCAGGAGCTTGAATTGAGAAAATGTATGCACAGGAAGCCAGTAGAGGTTTCTTAGATGTGGGGAGATGTGTGTTCAAGGTCTAGAATTAGTCTGGCTGCTGAGTTCTGGATGATTTATTTATTGTTACTGGATTGATGAGTTTTGCATAGAGTGCATTGCCATGGTCTAACCCTGGGCAGTGTTCGCAATGCTGCGCTACGTGTAGTTCCTTGAACTGGCAGAGTTACTTGTCCCACCCATTTACGTGACACTTCTGCCGTACAGCAACGTGGATTGTGTGCTAGGGGGGAAACATTGCACAAACTGCACCTCACATTTGCGCATGGGCACGGCCATCTTTTTCTCTGTTATGGTGCTGGGGCCTACTTTGTAATCCTGCCTAAATCTTTTCAATCCTCTCCCCAAAAAAATTCTGATCTTTTTTATTTATTATCTTTCATCATAAGTGTGTTTTGTGTTTTTTTCTCCTGTTTTTGTGTATTTGTAAGTTTTCACTGTTTTTCTCTATTACTTGTTTCCTAATTTTTTTTTACTTCCCTCCTTCTTCTCCCTTAATTTTTGATACTTTCTGCATTTTGTTTTCTGCCCTCCCACCCCACCCATCATCATGGCAGTGACCCGTGCCAAAAACGCGGCAAATAGGAGACACCTTTCTTGCGGAAGGCGAAGCCCGGAAGGCGTGCAGCCCTGGGCCTTGTTTTCAGAGATGGAGGTGCAGCGTTAGTTTATTTTGTGCAGCGCCACCACCCCTCTACCCTGGCAACAGACAGCAGGCCTGGGTCCAAGTCCAGGCTTCGGGACCGTCAGCAGCTGTGGACGAGGTTGTGCTGGGCAGTGTATCGCTGCTTGAGGGTACAGCGCACCTACATCCAGCTGATTCACTGGTGGTCCGACATCCTGGACCGTGAGCAGGACCTGCTGGACCTGCTAGGGGTTGAGGTCACGGGGCTTGGTGAAAAGCTAATTATTATGATTATTATTATTTTTATTATTATTACTTGTGTGTTCTATGGTATTGCTAATATTTCTTTCTCAAATAGCAAGCATGCTGCTCACATGCAGGTAAGTTATGTTTACAAATTTTATATTATTTGATCGTTATTCTAGACAGGTGCTCGGATCTGTTTGTACTTTTGGAAATTTTGCGCTCACTTTTGGTGATTATGTAAGAACTTAAGTTAAGTAATCAGACTAAAGAGAGACACCTTTCCTTTGTCCTGTCACTATTAAGATAGTGTGGTAGTTAGTATTAGTAATTTAGCGATGCATGGCCTCTCACTTCAGTTCTTAGAACCTTTTTGTAGCGTGTACAGTGACAAGCAATCAACCAATTTGGTGTATGCCTGCGCCCATCTATGCATTTAAAGACATAATATAGACTTAGTGGATTGGCCAGTCTAAGGGGGTTGAGGATGATTGTTAATGAGATCGGGACTTAAAAGCAAATATCATTCATTGCAATTTATTCAAAAGTCATTGGAATAGGTGGGCTACGGAGGTTTAGGAAATATGGAATCGATAGGACGGTCAGCGCTACTAGTCTACTACTAGTCAACACGCTCTGATCCAGGTTTTCGTGTGTGCCGTCTGCCATTGACCGCCAGTTGCAGTGAGCTGTGAGCAGGGGGGGAGGAGGTGGATGTTTTGCTGCGACTCCAGCGGCTCTGAGGGAAGCGAGCTGAGCCCTCTAAAAGAACCCCCGAAGGGCCATCGCGGCCTGTAGACTCCCGCTCCTGTTGTCCCAACGGGCTTTGTTTGCTTCCCCACTACTCCTCGGACGCTTGGGAGGAACTGCTGCAGGCTGCAGGCCCGATCTATGCAGGAAGTAGCCTGTAGGCACCGCTCTGACTCCGCCCGCTGCAGGGAGCAGCCGCACCTCTGGTTCGCCGCCCGCCTCCTCAGCTCTTCGACTTCACTGCACTGCCTAGGAGCGGTCTGCCGAAGGAGGTGACTGCGGACGGTTTGCTACGGCTGTTGCAGCTTCCCCCTTCCGACAGGAGCCTCCCAAACAGGATGATCGGAGTCTGCCTGGGTCTTCGCCCGCCCGCCTGCCCACCCGCTTCTGCTCCGCTGTAGCTCGAGCAGAGCGGAGCCACGGGAGCGGGCTGGGCGCTCTCTGTTCTTCTCCCCCGCTAGCGCTCCACGACTGCTGCCACTGCCCTCACCTCTGTTGCTGCTTTCGTCCTTCTGGACCCCAGGGCCTCGACCTCCCCTGGCCTCGGCCTTGCCCTGTTGCTGTGGTCCTGTGGAGTGGACTGAGCAGGAAGAACGGAGCGGAGATGCGGCAGTTCCCGGGGGCATCGAGGGGCACCCACGGAGCGCAGGTAGAGCGCCAGCAGCAGCGGGGGCAGTGGAGCGGCGGCTGGGTGGGAGACTGTTTGGCAGGAGCACTGCAGGCGAGCGCGGCGGGCAGCACGTGGGGGGTCCGTGCATCTTGGTGCTACGGGAGCTGGCAGCCTCTGTTAGTGGACACAGGGGGCTCACAGTGGACCACTACAACTATCGACATCAAGTATTAGACATCCAGCCTAAGACTGTGGCCAAGCGTTTCTCAGCAAATGTACTGGAACGCACCGGAACCCTCCTGTTACGAGCAGTCAGAAACTTTGGGCCAAATTTTAACTTACCTTACAGCAACAACTCGACATCCAAATTAAGTCAACTGACAAAAACAGAAACTGGCACAGGGAGACAAAAAAAGGTGCCAAAGTCAGCCCTCAACCCGAGCATACCAGTTGGGGAAACATGAGTTCCGGTAGAGTGAGAAAAAACCCATCCATTCCCAAACCTATGCAAAAAACAACGAAACCAACAAAAAGGAAAAAAACGTCAGACAACGGGAGCTATGGGCGCAGGGTCGAGTACTCCCTCGGCTCTGATTCAGACACGCAAAAAGTTAAATGTGGTAAGCTCAAGGAAAATAGCAACATACTATCGCTTGATGTGCATTACAGTGCTGTAACAACTACCCCAGCTGATAGGCCAGTAAACTACAGCCCACGTCGCGCTCCTTACAATGTCTCTCCAATGCAGGCCAGGACACCATTAAAACTAACGACTAAAGCAACCAATCCAAATCCAGAGGCCACTCAACAGAAAACTCCAGGAACTAAGAACTTATTTACAATAGAGGGCACCGCCAAACGGAAGAGCCCACATTCCTTCCAACCCATGATCTACACTAAATTTGCATTCTTGAAAGACCCAGGCACCATAATATTCTCAAAAACTAGCGGCATTAAAGGATTGCAAACTCCTCTACAACCAAGCAATTTTAATTTCCCCTCTGAGACTGATAAAAACTCAAACCCAAAACAAACAGTGGTACAAATCCACACAACGGAGCCACAAAAAATACATCAAAAACAACAACCAGAACTAAATGGATCAAATAATAGGTACTCAATTAACAGCATGACCACCAAAGAGTACGAAATAAACAACAACTCAGAAAGGACAAAGGACTCAGATTCGGTCCTAGAAAATGCAGCGGAATCCGGTC
The DNA here is from genome assembly GCF_964261635.1 of Lissotriton helveticus. Lineage (NCBI taxonomy): Eukaryota > Metazoa > Chordata > Amphibia > Caudata > Salamandridae > Lissotriton > Lissotriton helveticus. Next base: position 321,800,522 of record NC_136061.1, read on the forward strand.
CCACAGATCAAAAAGTGGAACTGGGGGACCCTGTTAAGCATATTCGTATAGAAAACCTACAAATACAACACCCAACATGTTTATACTCACAGGCAGGTAAAGGGCCCATTGAGTCCCCTCTCAACAAATCTGCCCAACTTCCTCAGATCACGGCAAGCAGAGAATTCGAGCTAGCCATGCAACCATCACTACAGCAAGAACCACCAGTAAAGGTTACAACAACTATACCTCAACAGTACCTCGCAAAATCAGAGGACTCACACCTTTCAGCTAACACCCTTACCCCAGAATTACCAGGACCAACTTTAACCGTCCGCTCAAGCACCTTTCAGCTAACACCCTTACCCCAGAATTACCAGGACCAACTTTAACCATCCGCTCAAGCACCAACCAGGTGAGCGTAAAAAACACAGTACAAAGAATAGGCCAAACAACGAAATCGCCCAGCGTGCAAACCACCAGCGGCTCTTCTCAATATCGGCCAACCACTCTAGGGAATAAAGCACTAACATCCAACTAATACATCACGCCTGGACTCAGCCAGGTGCAAACTACTAGTGGACCCTCCCACTATCGGCCGATTATTCAAGTAAACGAAGCACGAATAAATGACGAAAACATCACGCCAGGGCACAGTCAGGTGCAATTCATCAGCGGCTTTCCTCAACACCAGCCAAAAACTCATGAGAGCGAAGGACGAGTAATTTTCCTAATTACAGACAGTCTACCTCGACCAGTGACTTCAGTCCTAAGGGGAGTAAGGGGCCGAACACCAACAGTCAGTCAGAACCCCCCAAAGGAATCCTTGGCTATGAATGGAAGGCAAGGGCTACAATGCACTATCCTCTTAATGCACTCAAATTGACACAGGACGCCGCCTATACCATCTTCTCGATTGGGCTCCAACGAAATTAAAATCTGCATCTGGAATATAAACGGCCTAAACTCCAAGCTAAGTGACCATGAAGTCCTGCACTATCTTAAAACCTTTGACATCATCCTACTCCAGGAGACCTGGGAAGATAAACCCTTCGACCTACAGGGATACACCTCCAGCTTCACCTCAGCTATTAAAGGCTCCATATTTGGACGCCGTTCAGGGGGTTTACTCCTCCTCTCCTCTATAACAAAAATTGGTGAAATGTATCCTATAAGAACACATATCACCTCTCCAAGCTGTATCCAGGCTTCAACAGTAAAGTTGTTCCTCAATCAGACAGCACAAAAGGTAACTCTGATAAACATCTATCTTCATCCTAAACACAAACTCCAAACATCCAAGGAAGTGATTAAAGAAGTAACAAGAATAATGGAAGAGGAGGACACAGATAAAGTCATCCTGGCAGGAGACTTCAATATGCACCTTTTGGGGAATAACCAGGAAGATGACCGTACACAGGATCTGACCGGCATATGGGGTATCCTGACCCAGGGCCTCTCAATGGAAACCAAACCAACAAAGAGTTCAAGTTATATACTCTCAGAATTAGAGCACCTGAATTTGAGGGCAGTCAACAGCCGCTTCAAGCAAGATAATCCACCGGCACCTACATTTTATTCATCCAAAGCTTCCTCCTACCTTGACTTCACCTTCACAACACTATCCATGTTTGACAAGATAGCCTCATTCCAAATAGGCAACAATACACTTAGCGATCACGTGCCACAAGAAATGACATTTCATTCTACAGCAACATTATCTCAGGAGGCCGAAAAATCATCCATCTTTTCAGTAGGAACAACAAACCTTCATCGTATTAGGTGCAATCTAACAAACATACAAACAACAGCAGTAATAGCAAAAGAAGTGTTTAAGGAAGTACAAGACAACTTAGGTCACCCCGTTGGAAACTTGGGAAAAATTCATCTGCGCCCTTGGCAACAAATTTCCAACCAACAAAGGCCCAAAACGAAAGAAGGTAAATGACCCGCCAAATTTGATAGTAATGAGCCCAGTCTCCAAGAAACTGAAAACAACAACAAACCAATTACTACGACAACTCCAGAGAGCACCTGGAAACCAAAATTTGCGGCAGTCTCTACGCGACTCAAAGGCCCTTCTTAAGAGAAGAAGATGGGCCAGGAAAATGGCCGTGAATAACGAATTTTGGGCTAAATTACTTCACGATGCCAAACAGAAAAATAGCGCCAAATTTTGGCAATCCGTAAATAAAGTGCATCGGCCAAATCACCACGGAATCAACTCTCACATTTCTGAAGAGGTTTGGACAGCCTTCCTAATCATTTTAATGACAAAGAAGAAACATCTATGCACCCCAAATGCCTAGGGCTAGAGAGCTGCTGCAGGGCCGCAAAGGAGCCAGAACCACTCTGCCAATCTTCTGCTGAGGACATCAATAGATCACTACTAAATCAAGAACAACATCAACAGAAACCCCTGCACAAAATGCCGAATGGAGATCAAAAGAGGGGCACGTCACCCAATCAACTAAACAGATAATGAAACAAATAGCAAAGGGTCGACTGGTAGGAGCCCCCGGTCCCAACGGCATTCCTCCAATGTTGTTTAAAAACAACCCGGAATATTGGAGCAACGCACTTGAACCTGTTTTCAAGTATGCAGTTAGAAACTCCACAATTCCCGAGTCGTGGAGAGGCCCTTTCATAAGCCCAATTTATAAACAAGGAGCAAAGGCTGTGCCAAAAAACTATCGCCTAATAACTCTGACTGACACCGAGGCCTAATATTTCGCAGGGCTCCTCCTAAATGATATAACGACTTGGGCTGAAGAGAATCAAATAATACCACTAACACAAACTGGATTTCGGAACGGACAAGTAACAATAACCAACATAATGGCCCTGACCCTGCTCATGGATGCAGCCAAACAGGGAAAATATCCGCTTTTCCTCTGTTTCATAGACTTTGTTGCAGCATTCAATAACGTAGATCGCACAACACTTTGGCAAAAAACAGATGGCTGGGGGATCCCTTCAAACCTTCTACATCAATAATGGAATTTACAAAACAAAACATGGGTCAGGATTAAGCTCGGCAACGGTCGACAAATATAAAAAAGAATCCCCACTTCAAAAAGACTTAAACAAGGGTGTGTTCTAGCCCCCATGCTATTCAATCTCTTCCTAGCGGACTTACCGGAGAAGTCGAATAGCTGTGCAGCCCACGCACCAAAACTAGGGAACGCGACGTTGTCAAACTTGCTATACGCGGATGACCTAGTTCTGATTAGCAGGACCCCAATTGGGCTCCAGCATCTATTGAATGTCACCCATAAATTTTCACAAGAAAACGCATTAGAAATAAACTACAATAAAACAAAAATAATGGTAGTTAATTACCGTAAGAAGAAACATCTTAGTTGGTTCTTTGATGGTCGTCCCCTGGAACAAGTAGTAAGCTGTAAATACTTAGGGGTAATATTGGACCAAAATAATTCATCAAAACCGCAATTAGAGGCCCTGCAGAGAAAGGGGGTAACGACCTACTTAGCCATCAAGCCCTTAAAGAAGCTTTTACCGGGCTTGACATTTGACCCCCTGCTAAGGGTCTTGCAAGCAAAACTCCAGCCAACCATTACTTACGGGAGTGAAGCGTTAAAGGGAAAAGATGCAACATTTCTTGATAATATAATATCTAAATCATACCGCGCAATCTTCCAACTCCTCAGAATGGTCTCCCCAGCCCAAATACGCCTGGAATTTGGGCTCCAAAAACAGTCCCTTGAACGCATGGGAGCATATGTGAAATGCTGACATAAAATTAAAGGCGACGAAAAGGGAACCTTGAATGACCAACTTTGGACAGAACTTTCCCACCCAGGAAAATCTCCAGCAAGTGTTTATCTCCAGGAATCCATCACACACCTAGGTATAACAGATCTGTGGGACGTCCAGGCAAACCATTTAACATTCAAAAAAACTGTGACAAATGTAACCTGTTTACTATCCGCAGTATAGGGCAAGAAAACATTAGCCAAAACGATCGTACGGCTGGATGGTTCTACATACATACAATAAGCTAAAACCCCAGTTCTACCTAAAAATGGGATTAAAAATCAACATCAAGGAAATCAATTTCTGCCGCCCTGGGAGAGAAAGGGAGGAGCCCAGCAGTGTTGTTTATGTGGCCACGGCGTAGAGGATGCAATTCATGTTATATGCATCTGCAAATCATTAAAAGATATAAGGGTCACTCTGCTAAAGCCTACATTCAAACAGTACGGAGCCAGATCGTGCAGACAAGCGTTAATGTTGTGCTTCAACCCCGAGCTGGTTCAGTTAAATTGCTGGCTAATTAAATTCCTTGACATAACCGCAAAGAGAATGAAACACCGGTCCGAGCCGCAAAAAGACTAATTATTACAAGAACCGACTGGAACTTTACAAGAATAGCTACAGTCGAAATAATATTAACAGTCAACATGGCTGATGTACAGAATGTTTTAATTTGAGCTCTTTTAACGTGATGTAAAACCTTTTATTACGTAACAATTTTATCACAAACTGTGAGAAAATGTATCCTTTGTATGCAATGGTTTTAATTAATCAAGCATAATAAATAAACTTCAAACTTCAAATAGTCAACCTGATTTAGGAAAGTTCAGTGTTATTGCAATTGCCGTTTCCTGTCCAAAAATTGTTTAGGAGAGATTATTTAATTACCACCAAATATTTCTTGTCTCTTTAATTATGTCTTACATGCATCAGCATCTAGGGGCAAGAGGTCATTGGAGGTGGGTGAGGGAGCTGGAGGTGCCTCCCAACTTGTGGAATCTCTGCTGGCCCCAGTAAGTCCTCCTGTTTTTAATATTATTATATATTTCCCTAACTTTTACTGCTCCATAATTTGAACAATTTTCTACCTGTTTCCTAATTATTTTTTCTCAAATCCTCTTTCAACTATCCATTAAAAACATGTGTTATCCCTGCATTGTGCTATTATTTACTAAGTTATTTTATGTTTCTAGTGTCGGTGTTTCATCTTAAACTGCCTCTGTCTGTAGCTTCCTTTCTTCTGTTTTTTTCAGTCAGCTTTTCCTCGCCCCATATATATTTTGTGGACTGCCTGGTAATGGTACTGTAAGACTCAGAGAACCCATTAGTCCTTTCTAATCTACTAATTAGTGCTAATACTAACACTACTACTCTGCCGTGCAGAATGCATGCCTGTGTAAGGTTTTCTACACATGTTTGTTGAGATGAGAAGAGTGGCCATAGTCACATTGGAAACCCCATAGTTGTGTCTTCTTACCTAGGCCTAGTTTTATTAGCAGCAATTGATGGTGAACTGATTCCTATGCATCATGGCTGGAAGAGAGTATGAGGAGGAGGAGGACCATTTGCCAACCACGGGGCATATTATAAAATTATCGCCGCTTTGGCGGCAGGAAACTACGGCTAAAGCGGCGATAATGAGCTTGGTAATATGCCTTTGTGAATTCCCATAGAAGCCCAGGTTCTGGTGTGAACCTGGGCTTCTATGGGAATTCACAAGGGCATATTATCAAACCCATTATTGCAGCTTTAGCGGCAGTTTCCTGCTGCTAAAGCGGCGATAATTTTAACACCGTTCTTGATAATATGGCCCCAAGTAGACTTTATGTCCTCTTGTTCGGCCAGTTGGCCACTCTTATTCCTTATCAAAAACTCAAATTCACCATTAATTCTAGCCATTCAGGTCAGTCCTTTACAGGTTGTCTTCTTGAGACTGAGGCTTTTCAAACATTACCACCAGCAAAAACAAAATACCCAGCTGGATATTTTATAATTTTTGATAGGACATACTGTGACTGTACCAGAATCGCTAGTGATGTATATATTTTCAATTTTGCTATGTAAAAATAAATAAATAGGGGGAGGCGCATAAGGCATCAAAAAAACGTTTAATGTTTTTTCTAGCTGCACCGACCACCAGTGCCAAGGCCAACGCGTGTGGTGGCGCCATCCAGGGAGTAGATGCAGCAGCTGCAGGGGTGAGCGAGCGGCAGTGGGAGGTGGTGGTAAGTCATATTGCTTTTCTTGCTTTTTTATATTTATATACTCGTTGCAAGGGTGAACATTGTACTGTTGAGAGTGAGACTAAGTTGTGAACTGTTGAAGACACGCCTCTTTACTTAGCCATAGCATATACAGTGGGAGTAATTAATTGTGACCTCTTCTATCTTCAGCTCAGCAGAGAAAGTTTCAAGAAGAAGACTCAGACCTTGATGGGAAAGAAGGATGGAAGGAGGAACAACAGATGAAATGTAGTATGACTGCCAGAGAAGGATGTATGTGTGAAAGGATGCATAGGTGGCTGATAGAATGCATGCATGGGTGGGTGGGTGAAAGGTGAAAGGAATTATGCCTGCCTGCGTGGGTGAAAGTGTATGGGTGAAAGGAATCCTCCAGGCAGTTTGATGAGGCAAAGCAAGGACGCATGGGTGGTTAAAATGACAAATGTATGTTGGTGAAAGGTTTGTTGAGAATGATAGCCATGTGAAAAATGCATTGAAAAATTGAAAAATCCCTGGGAAGAAGAGTAAACATGGATTTTGTTTATCAAGGGTTTTGATTCAAAAATTTGAGCTAGGTTGTATTTCAGACTACCCCCTTGAATCACAACAGTTTTCAGGCAATATATATATTGTGTACTCAAACCCCCCATCATCATTATTTGCCTTCTTCCGAAGCCCACTCCCTACCCATGGTATTTCGCCAGTGTCAGCCACGGGTGGCCTATCGGCTGCATGGTTACAATAGTAGTACTTCAAATTGTGCCGTATATCATTCATATATTAGTAGCTATTCATCTTCCTTATAGTCAGGGTGAAAGTGAAAGTGAGCATTCGATTTAACAGAGCATGACCATGATAGCAAAAGTGATAATTGTATGGTACAGCTGCCCCACCTGCAGAAAGTAACAAAGTATAATGCAACACAAGTATGTTTATCTAGGGGGCAGGCTGAGCTGGCATGCCTTCATTAATATCGCTAAACAAGAGAGAAGAAGAACACTTGTATAGTCCATAGTGCTTAATGCCTAGAACTTTAATCACATCAAAATCAAATGGGCTGAGGATTCGAGGATACCAGCAACTGTTATGTTACTGATAGGGATACGGTGCCACTATATCATTTTAGGGTGTGCGGACCTACGCGGACTAGGCAGGTGGGCCTCTAGTTACGAGCAGCATGAGAGGGGAAGCAGGGAGGGCCTCTAAGTGCCTCTAAGTGTCATTACGGACAAAGCCATAAAGACACAAAGAAGCTAGAAACTATAATAAACCTAATAATATGAGATCAGGAAAGATAAGGACCGCAGCCACAATAACAAAACGCGCAAAAAGAATGCAGCAATCGACGGTATCAAAAAAGTTAAAAACTAACACACTAGGACTGACCCAGTCGCTTATCTCCCCTATTGCACGGATGTTCGAGAAATCCAGTAAAATACCGGATAAGTTTAAATTTTTGAAGGATCCAACCGGAGCCCTGATGTCAATGAAGTCAGAATCAAACAATGACAACCTACAGACCCCTATGAAACCTACCAGCAGTGAAACCCATAACAGGACTCAAAACAGCCAGCAACTGGAACAAACAGAGCAATATAACGAGGGAAGGCAAACTGTGGACCTGGATACATTGATTGGAGATCAACTACAAGGGTCAACACAGCATGAACCCCCAATAGAGATGTGTAATGGCATTATAAGATCGGAGATTGAGGCAAAGGTAAATGCAAATGTAAAGGAGGATGACTCTCCCGCAAATAATTTGTACTCACAAACTGTGGAAACTAATCAACAACAGCAAGGAGATAGGACGGTGCAAGTGTCACCAAGGTTCCCCATTGAAGTGAAGGTTGAAATCACCAAAAGGTCGTGTGCACCCCCTGAAACAACAAAAGAAACCCAGAGGCCGTAGGAAAATTCTGAAGGTCCTTACGAAAATATTGATTCAGCTTCGATTATGATCGATAAACATACAGTGGAGAAAAAAAATCTCTCGATATCAATCATGGCAAGGGTGAACTAGTACACAATACAGAAATGAAAACAAAACATAAAGTCACAGGGATACAATGGGATATCTTTTACCAGACTTCGACGCTCACGCTAGAAGCTCTCCACTACCAATCCAATAAAATGGACATACAAATTGACCTCCTTAAAATGATGGCAAATAATGTGGCGGGAATTGATAATAAACTTGCCCAACTAAATGATCTGATAATCAGAGCACAGACAGAAAATGAAAAAACAACTTCTGATAGTATCTATGCACCTATTATGGATAAACTATGGATAAACTAGCAGTACTACCGGCAGTTTTAACAAGCATAATAGAGGACACAAAAAGAAACATCCAAGTCAGTAAGGAGGAAGTTAATACGGACAATGTTACTATAAAGGAAAATAATAAAAACGAACCTGGGAACGTCAGCCTAAATTGCACTGATCCAAAACAGACAACAAAACAACAGGGTGTAAGACCTAATCTACCGGTCCCACAAGCTACGGACATACAAGGAAATGAAATTATATGTCTAGTTAATCAAGATGAACAAATCCACAATAATACCGAATCAGATGGTTTTTCGAAGATGTCAAAACGTCAAAGGAAAAAACGTCGAAAATCAAGAAAAAATGAAAAATCGAAGTTGAGTGCTTTAAGAAAGCCTGACGATCAAATATCAATTACCTCGGAGGACACAATAAAAGGTAGAAACAACTACTTTCCTATTTTTGGTAAAAAAACAACAACCGGTACAAATCAACACAATTGCTGCAATGCATATGAAACACAAAGTCCAATAAGGAACGGCAATGGAGCACTAGAAGGGCAAGTGGGCAATATGATCCTCGATAACCCACCATTGATAGTCAAACTTTAGATAAAGCAAAAAGAAGAAGAAAGACCGTCTTGCAACAGTAATTATGACAAACTGAAAGGAAGTAGCCCTATCAAACTAAGCCAAGAAATAATTCACCACTCTTGGCATTCGTCAGCTCCACTGGTTGAGAGTTGAGAGCCGCATAAAATTTAAGGCCCTCTGTATTGCATATAAGGCAGTACTTGGCATAGGACCCAGGTTCCTGACCGAAGCCTTTCAGCTCTATACTCCCAGAAGGCAATTAAGATCGGCCAACACCAGTCTCCTCCCTGTGCCGCGTACAAGAACGGCCACCTGGGGAGACAGGCGTTTTCTTGTGGCCACTCCAAAACTTTGGAATCTTTTGCCACTTGCCATCAAAACTGCCCCGAACCTGATGAGCTTCCGCAGGCTCTTAAAAACATGGTTGTTTAACCAGTAAGAGGATGGCTGACTCCAGTAGCTCCACAGCGCCGAGACACCCCAGGGTATTTGTTGCGCTATAAAAATTACGTAAATAAATAAATACATTAATTCCTCACCAAAATCACAGTACTGATGTGAAAATAAAAAAAGTTTTGGACCCTACAGTAGGGAAAGCGGGGAATGGATCTCTAAAAACATCAGAATGGGACCTTTTACAGATCAAAAGCAGTGAATGGCAGAAAACAATTAGCTATAAGCCCAGGCAAATAGAGAAAACTGAGGTCCCCACTCATCAAACTCCTAGGATCGGTGAAAAACTCATATTTACACCAGAATTCCAGTCTAGAGGCAGGCACGACACACTTAACCGTGGGAACTCAGATTATTCAAATCAATTCCAGCACTATCGAACATTGTAAGTAAGGACATTGTCTCTATTGAGTTTATGGAGGGGAAGCATAGTAGCCAGACTCCGACGCTTATCACATTAATATCTCCAACAATATCTGAACAGATCATGAATGAGCAAGTGACATTCCAAACCTGGGGCATAGCACTAGCCAAACAAATCCCAGAGGTTTACCCTACCCCTTTTATTGGGGATAAAACAACATTAAAATCTGAAAAAGTAGACACACAGATCGTCTCTGTTTTAAAAAATGCACGGGGTAGATCTCCCATGAAAAATGTAGGTAACCTGTCGCAAAACATCACAGACAGAAATTTAGAAATAAATGAAAAATGGATTAATGTGGCACTGCATAGCAACCATAAACAATGATATGGTATCCGATCAAAAGTAGGACTAATAAGTAACGACACAGAAACAATAAGAATGTGTTCATGGAACATTAATGGGTTGAGAGGTAAGATCTATAACGATCAAATAGATTCGCTAGTGGGAACACCCCAGATAATAGTATTACAAGAAACATGGGAAACCAATCCATTCCTGTTACATGGATATGCCGGCTACTATGAACACGCAAGGAAAGAGCAACGGTTTGGGCGAGCAAGTGGGGGACAGGCAATATTTATATCTAATACGTTACGGGCACACCATGAGCAAGTGGTGGTAGATAGCACGAACATTCTAATAGTTAAACTAAACTATAAAACAAACAACCCAAAAAGTTATATTTGATTACTGTATATATATTGCCTACCAATCGAAGCAGGGAGACAATGTGCGGAAACCTGTACAACGTTCTGATTAGTAAAATGTTGGAGGATCCACTGGCAGACTTTCTGATTACTGGGGACTTTAATCTCAATCTTATGTCACCCCACGTAAGAGATGATATAACTCAAATGCAAAATCACCAATGGTTAATTCCCGAGCAGGATCTAGGGAAAGAAAATATCTCCAATATTAACAGTTTGGGGATAAAAATTTGTAAAGGATATCGAATCTATGGGACTACGAATTCTTAACGGCAGAATAAAAACGGATATGCCTCCAGCATACAGTTACTTCCGGCATAATGCACAATCTAGGATTGAGTATACCGTGACCTCACTATATATGTTTCACAACATTACTGCTTACAAATTAAAGAAAGTAAATGAAAGTGACCACGCTCAACAAATAATTACAATGAATATCGGAACAAAAACAAATAAAGCTTATCAAACTGTCCAAGGGAATATTGGTACAACTAACTATAAAAAACTGTTTTGGAATGTTGGAAACAAAGAAATAATGAATGAACAGGTGAAAAGGCTTTTAGAAGCAAGCTTTACTGATTCTGCAACAGAATCAGTGATTGAGCAATGGGAAAACCTCTCGGCGATGCTGATCAGGACGCAAAGAGAAACACAGACAAATAGGAATCATAAGTGTAAAGAACAAATCAGGGATAAGGAACCCACATCTAAACTTGCCATATACAATAATTAAATTGAAGAAAGACCGAAATAGGACCATCAGGCTAATGAAGAAACCGGGGGTAAAAGCGGAAAACCTGGGAAACTTGAAACTACTTAACCAAAATTTGAAGAAAATGATATGGGGTGAGAAAAACAAAGCACAACAGGCAACTTGGGCAAAAATACTGTACGCCAGCAAGCAGATAAATCCAAGAGACTTCTGGATAATTATCAATGGCCTTGCTAGATCAAACAAGAAAGTAGTTTCATCACCACTAACCGTGCAGGAATGGGTGACTTTTTTGAGGAAACATCTAAATCAGGACACTATACAGCCAATTTTACTGGAAACGAGAAAGGGGTCCAATAATGACAATGACACGGAATCTTCCTCTCATGATAACGGCTTAGATATGCCAATTGTCATAGAAAAAGAAGAGCTAGTCAAATCTATAAAAAAACAGAAGAATGGTGCTCCCGGGCCAAATAGGATTCCGTTCGCACTTTTTAAAGAAAACCCGGAACGATGGGCATCCATCCTAGAGAAACTATACGTAGAAGTCATTCAAACAAGAACTGTACCCAAGTCATGGTGAGGATCCCTGATAACCCCAGTTTTCATAAAAGGAAATTGGGCTCTGGCAGAAAACTACAGGTTGATCACCTTGCAAGACACGGATGCCAAGTTGTTTGCCAGAATTTTGTTGACCAAATTGTCGGAATGGGTGACGGAAACTAAGAAATTACCCCTGAACCAAACAGGCTTCATACAAGGCTTAGGAACTACAACAAACATATTGGTCCTCGCCCTACTTATGGATAAGTCTATCAGATTAAAGCAACCTTTGTATCTATTTTTATAGACTTTAAATCCGCCTTTGATTGTGTCAATAGAAATTTACTTTGGAAAAAACTGGAGAAAATGAAAGTTCCCGCTCCCCTTCTTAAACTGATTCGTCTCCTATATACAGATACATGGGTGAGTGTGAGGATGGGGGATGGAAGAACACTATCTAAGGAAATTCCAGCAAACGAAGGCCTGAAACAAGGCTGTGTTTTAGCCCCCTCCTCTTCAATCTGTTTCTTGCCGACCTAACTGCAATACTGGATGAGGAAATCGCGCACCCCCCGAAATTGGCTGATAAGCGTCTTACGAACTTGCTATATGCGGATGACATCGTACTTTTGAGCCACACTAAAGTGGGTCTTAAGCGTCCAATTAGGCGGTCACATATGTACTCGAAAGACAGCGGTATGGTCATAAACGAGACAAAAACTAAGATCATGGTAGTTTCCAAAAATAATAAGATAAGAAAGAAGAGTAAATGGTTTATGGATAACACTGAGCTAGAACAAGTAGAGGTATATCAATACCTGGGTGTGCTATTTGATGCGAAGGGCAACTTCCAACTCCAAAAAAGGGACATCCAAAGGAAAGCGAATGCACTAACTGCAGCTTTTAGAACTGTGCAGAAGTCACTTTCCAGTCTAACCTACAGCCCTCTGCTAAGTATTATTGGTGCAAGACTCCTACCGACAATCACATATGGTAGTGAGGCGGTAATGGGTAAGGATACGGAAACACTGAACAAAATCATAACCAGAGCATATCGGGCACTATTTCATCTTCCCGCGAATGCTTCCCCTGCCCAAGTAAGGTTGGAGTTCGGACTAATCAATCAACTCTATGCAAGGCAAGGCCATTTTATAAAGGTATGGAATCAAATAAAAAGCGACCACCAAAATGAAATATTGCACCCGCTATGGAGAGAATTAAATAACGATACTAACTCTACTGCAGGGCGCTATCTTAAGGAAGCAATAAAGAACTTTGCAGTGAAAGAAATATGGGAAAATAATATAACCAAGACATTGTTTAAGAAAATAATTAACAAAACTGCAAACCACCTTTCCATCCTAAACGATAAAGCTACCCTTCCTAAGAGAAAACACGCCTGGGGGATAATAAACGGTTATAAAAAGAAGGAAGTTCAACAATATCTGGTAACACCCTGGACGGAAAAAAAAACAGGTGCTCCTCAAAGCCAGATTTGGAGTAACGCCAGGCCTGTGTCACCTTCCACCGTGGGAAGGATCGGAAACCCGAACGCAATGTAGACTATGCAGCAGTGGTGAGGAGGATATCCTTCATCTTTTGTGTACTTGCCCTGAACTCTTGCAGGAGAGAAAAACGTTACTTAAGATTCCTTTCAAGACACGAGGCATAAGGACATGCAGGAAGGCCCTGATTAAATGCCTGCACTCGAATGATATCATTTTAAATGCTACCTTTGTAAAGTTCATAACAATAGTTAAAAGGAAACTAGGAGCTGTAACTGTTTAAATGTTTAACTTATTACAAAGCTGATGCAATTATGTTATACATGTTTTTATCCTTGAAGATTACTTTTACTGTTCTTTTAGATGTGTAATATTGTAAGATTTTAAATAATCAACATAATAAACTACTTTGTACTTTGTACTTTGTTCTATATCATTTTATGTGTTACTGTTTTGCTAAGAGTATTGGTTAAAATGTGTCTTGTTTCTTTCTTGATATAGCTACTCCTGCTTATCTACCATCATACGTCAGGCAGGAGAAAGCAGCCAGGAACCAGCAAAGGAAGCCGGAGGCCATCAAGGCTGATTATCAGCTGCTAGTGGCCGAGAAGGAGGAGGATGCAGCGTCAGCAGCTGCAGCCTCCAATGGTCCCGGCCCCATTCAGGCCCTAGTACCTCCAGCTGTATGGCACCGTGATCAGGAAGCTGCCCGTCACCATTCATCAACCACTGCTGCCCCCTCTATAGACTCTATAGAGCCTTTCAGCGCTGCATGCGCAAATGTAAGCCAGGATAGAGAGCAGTTCAATTGGTTGGAAAGAAAGCTCCTAGCCCGCCGCTAGGTCTCTCTTGCCTCTTTTTTAATATTTTGTTTGATGGGTGGGACTTGTTGGGGAGAGGGTGCGAATATGCGAGTTTGGGGAAATCTTGTGGTGTTTGCCATTTTTATTTATGGTCATTTTGTTTTGGGCAATTATTTAGACTTTCTTTATTTTGGACATTGGTTGGGGTTAGGGAGAGGCGTGGGCCAGGTGTAGGTGTAGGCGTTCTAGTTTATTTGTTAGGGAAATACAATTGCTATATTTGTACATATGATTTTAATCTTTTGTGGGGGGGTTACTATTTTACTTCGCACTGCTTACTTTGCCGTGCGGTCCCGCAGCCTGTTTTCAAAATCTGCAGATAGTGCAACACACCAACAGATAGTTATGCAGTACCCTCCTGCTATTCTCTCCACCTAGTCTCTGCAGTCTGCAACTATATTAACCCCTAAGGACTCGGAGGGTGTGTAGGTGTGTGAATTTCCCTAATATATAGATTATTGTCGCTCAACAATCCCCCAGTTTTTTCTCGTACCTGTAATTAGGCGAAGCGGTGGCTGCATGGTTTTCCAAAGTTCCATGGAGGTGGTAGTAGACTGTAGCAATATGCTTGTGGACTAGTCGTTGAATACTAGTGAAGGCACCAGATCCAGAAGTGAGGTTCCACTCTCTCCTAGCAGATCTCAAGCTGTAGTATGAGGGATATTCTTTGCAGAGAAACTAATTACATTTAAATAAAAAACTGAATGAATGCCATTTTCTATGCAAGCTATGCAAAAAAATTGAGACAGTCACCAGAGGGAGACTAGAGTACGACTAGTAGTAATATACACGAAGAAGACTGTCAAACAAGTAAACAGCATTAGCAATGCTAAAGTATAATAAATAATCAGAATTGTGAACCAGTAAAAGTTACAAACTGAAGTCAACTTGAGCTATGAAGTGGACAAGCATAACCTTTAGTGGTGGAAGGATGATGATGCAGGCAATTATTAATTATGTTCCTCTGAAAAAAATGTAAATATTGTATACTGTGCTATGGTGCGCAATCTAATATATATAATATTGCCAGTGTGGGCTATATGTAGAGCAGATGAAGATCCTCACCCTGCCTTGAGTTGGTTTTGCTTTAACCACATCCACCCCACCAACTGAGTGATCAAAAATGGTGTAAATTAAACTTTGTTACACCTCAATAAATCACACGGCCCAGGCGAAGAGGGTTAGGGGTTCGATGAATGGATAGGAAGGGGTATTTGAGGGAAAGGTTTGACAAAGTCAAACAATACACAAGGACAACTGTTGTAAGTCATAATGAAGACTCTGGATACATGAAGGTGGCAGGTAAGTAGTTTAATGCAGCAAGATAGAAAATAACAGGACCGTCGCCCATCTGGTCAAGTACTAACTGCCACAGAGTAGAACCAGCAGTAGCGTCCATGGGGAGAAACCTACATAAAACAATCTAGAAGGTTGGTAGAAGGAAAAAGGCAAGGAAGGAGCAAGTAAGGAACAAGCTATGTACAACACATCTCCCCTCCTTGGACAATTAAAGAAAAGAAACAAAAGTACAAAACAATCAAACAGAAAAGCTCTCAATGGACATAGTCATTTAAGTAAGCAGGTGGATGGCGAGAGCGAGGACTCCTTAGGCTCACACTAGAATGAGAAGTATGAGCAGGAACAGAAACAGGGATAGAAACCCCAACTCCATCATTACACAAAGATGAAGAAGCATCGCCACCACCCACCTCCCCCGTACAGCAGGCAGACAAGACAAACTTGAATCCCCCTGAGTGGGTAACATGTAACCATTACAACCTTCGTTAGAAAAACAGGAAGAATACTCCGGAGGGTGTGGCCCACCTTTTTGATAAAGTGCCACTCTCCTGTAATTCCACTTTGCACCATTGTCAAGGAGTACAAAATGAGGAAACGCTTTCCTAACACGAAAGGACCTCTAAATTTTGAAAGACCTTTGGCACACCGACCAGGTTTGACCTTGACAAGATCACCTTCGGAGATTGGTAAAGGAAGCACATTGGATGAGGAGGATTGTTTACCATTCTCTTCTTAACCAGGCAGGGTCAGTCTGAAACAGGGAAACGACCGCGCATCAACTCAAAAGGAGATTTTCTCCCTGCTTATGTGGAGTTGAGCGATATGCCCAGACTAACTCTTGAACACACTCATCTGAAAAGCATCCACTCGCAACATACATCTGGATCACTCCCTTCACCAGCCGATTCACTCTCTCACACAGGCCATTGCTCTCAGGGTTGTAAAGGCAAGTACGGTGATGAGAGATGCCACACTCACGCACAAAGTTAGACATTCTGGTGGACGTTAATTGGGTGCCGTTATCGGTAATCAGTACAGAAGGAAAACCCTCATCAAGAAAAACAGATTTCAGAAAACAAATAGTGGAATCTGTCGTGATCTCTCATGAGCTGGATTACATCCTTTATCGAGGGCCGGACTCAGGCAACTCAACTGGGCAGCTTTACAGGTACTAGGCACACGTCCACCTGTGGAGTCCCGCAGGGGTCGTCATTGTCCCCCTTATTATTTAATCTTTACCTCCGCCCTCTTCTTTATTCCCTTAAAAAGTTTAATGTCACAGTGTTCAACTATGCGGGACGATTTACAGCTAATATTTCATCTGAACATCCTGATGCTGTGTCCGAATTTCAGAACACTATGAAACACATCCAATGCTGGATGAACGAAAATCATCTAAAACTCAACCCGGGCAAAACAGAACTACTTTTGCCCGGGAACAGTTTATCCAGCTGGAGTGATAACTTCTGGCCAGTAGACCTGGGCATCCCTCCCGTAAGGTCCATTGCTGTAAAGAGCTTAGGCATCACGCTCCACTCGGACCTGTCCTTAAAAACCCAGGTGGGCGCTGTGGTCTCAGCAAGTTTTTTCCAAATGAGGAAAATAAAAAAGATTGCTCATCTTTTCACCCAGTCTGCCTTAATCCAGGTTACTATTGCTCTGGTTATGTCCCGCCTGGACTATTCCAACAGCGTCTATTTGGGACTTCCAGTGGGCCTGTCGAAGAGACTTCAACTTGTCCAGAATCAGGCGGCGAGACTCATCCTACAACAGCCAAAATGGTCTTCTAATAAACCTGGACTAGAAAAGCTACACTGGCTTCCGATCTCCCAGCGCATAGCCTTTAAAGCAGGGTGTATCACCTTCAAGGCCATACAAGATAAAGGCCCTGCCTTTATTCGTTGCCTGATCTCTAAATATATACCCACCAGAAGCTTGCGCTCTGCGCAAAAAATCCCTACTGGAGGTGTCTCGCTTCAAAAGGAAGCGACAGGGAGGCTGC